>NC_138132.1:88875811-90075811 GCF_964188305.1 Podarcis bocagei | reverse complement strand
CCATCAGCCCCGGCAGTGTTGCTGTGCTTCCCAAGTCATAGGATTGTAGAGTCGGAAGGGAGCCCCAAGGTCATGTAATTGAACCCCTGCAATGCAGGAATCACAGCTGGTCACTCCTTGTTTTCATGGCTGGGGTGGGAGAGATTTTTCACTCAATACTTCAAAGGTTTGCACATGCGCTTAGGTCCAGTAAAGAGACCATTAGGGACCTTTGCCCGTCTCACAAGGACAGAGAGCAGAAATAAATACTGTTAAAGCAGGTTGAATGTGGCATGAGGCAGGGCGCTATCACTGAACTTGTTAGAATCAAAGAATTGTTGAGTTGGAAGAGACCTCGAGGACAAACCGATTTCTGGCTTACAGTGGTGCCTCGCAAGACGAAATTAATTCGTTCCGCAAGTCTCTTCGTCTTGCGGTTTTTTCGTCTTGCGATGCACGGTTTCCCATAGGAATGCATTGAAAATCAATTAATGCGTTCCTAGGGAAACCGCTTTGGGACCAGGTCCGGGGACAGTCTGCCCCCGGACCTCTTCTGAAGGCTGGGGGGGGGACAAGGGCTTTTCTTCCCACCCCCAGCATTTTAAAAAACCCTGGGACAGCGGAGGACTTCTCCGCTGTGCGGGGCTATCTTAAAATGCTGGCGGGCGGCATTTTAAAATCGCCCCGGACAGCGGAGGACTTCTCCGCTGTCCGGGGCGATTTAAAAGCCCCTGGGAAGGCAGGCAGGGGGGACAAAGACTTTCGCCCCCTGCCCGCCTTCAGAAGGTGTTCCCGCCCCCCGCCCCACTTCGGAACAGCTTTCCGAAGTGGGGCGGCGGGGGCAGGTGTCCCCGCCCCCCCTCCCCACTTCGGAACAGCTTTCCGAAGTGGGGCGGCGGGGGCAGGTGTCCCCGCCCCCCCTCCCCACTTCGGAACAGCTTTCCGAAGTGGGGCGGCTGGGGCAGGTGTCCCCGCCCCCCCTCCCCACTTCGGAACAGCTTTCCGAAGTGGGGCGGCTGGGGCAGGTGTCCCCGCCCCCCCTCCCCACTTCGGAACAGCTTTCCGAAGTGGGGCGGCGGGGGCAGGTGTCCCCGCCCCCCCTCCCCGCTTCGGAACAGCTTTCCGAAGTGGGGCGGCTGGGGCAGGTGTCCCCGCCCCCCCTCCCCGCTTCGGAACAGCTTTCCGAAGTGGGGCGGCTGGGGCAGGTGTCCCCGCCCCCCCTCCCCGCTTCGGAACAGCTTTCCGAAGTGGGGCGGCTGGGGCAGGTGTCCCCGCCCCCCCTCCCCGCTTCGGAACAGCTTTCCGAAGTGGGGCGGCTGGGGCAGGTGTCCCCGCCCCCCCGCCCCGCTTCGGAACAGCTTTCCGAAGTGGGGCGGCTGGGGCAGGTGTCCCCGCCCCCCCTCCCCGCTTCGGAACAGCTTTCCGAAGTGGGGCGGCTGGGGCAGGTGTCCCCACCCCCCCTTCGGAACAGCATTTTAAAATCTCCCCGTGTCCCGGGAAGATTTTAAAATGCTGGGGGTCGGGCTGCCGACCCCCAGCATTTTAAAACCTTCCCGGGACACGGGGAGATTTTAAAATGCTGGGGTTCGGCAGCGCTTCGCTCCCGACCCCCAGCATTTTAAAACCTCCCCGGGACAGGGGGAGATTTTAAAATGCTGGGGGTCGGCAGCTAACGCTTCGCTCCCGACCCCCAGCATTTTAAAACCTTCCCGGGACACGGGGAGATTTTAAAATGCTGGGGGTCGGCAGCGCTTCGCTCCCGACCCCCAGCATTTTAAAATCTCCCCGGGACAGGGGGAGATTTTAAAATGCTGGGGGTCGGCAGCGAACGCTTCGCTCCCGCCCGCCAGCATTTTAAGATCGCCCGGGGCAGGCGGGGGGGGGAAGGCAGGCGGGGGGGAGCAAAGACTTTTGCCCCCCGCCGGCCATCAGAAGAGGTCCTCTTCTGAAGGCCGGCTGTGGGCGAAAGTCTTTGCTCCCGACCGCCATCATTTCCCTATGGGCTTTCGTCTTGCGATGCAAGCCCATAGGGAAATTCGTCTTGCGAAGCGCCTCCAAAACAGAAAACCCTTTCGTCTTGCGGGTTTTCCGTCTTGCGAGGCATTCGTCTTGCGGGGTACCACTGTATATGTATTTTTTTGTAGTAAGTTAGCTTAATCATTGTTACTGTGGACCAGATATACAGCGGACGCTTGGGTTGCAAACATGATCCGTGCGGGAAGCATGTTTGCAACCCGCAGCACCGCATCTGCGCATGCGTGGGTTGCGATTCAGCACTTCTGCGCATGTGCAAAGCTTGATTTAGTGCTTCTGTGCATGTGCAAGTGGCGAAACCCGGAAGTAACCCATTCCAGTACTTCCGGGTTCGGTGCTGTGCGCAATCCGAAATCACGCAACCAAAGCGTCTGTAATCCAAGGTATGAACTGTAGTAGGAGATATGTGCCAAACACCCCCCCCCCCATTTTTAGCTATTATAATATTAGCAGCAGTCATAAGGTTAGACACTGTTTCATGACCATTTCCCAGAATAACATCTTTTCGATAACCAAGCAGAAATATTTCAGGTGCCAAGGGTATATGAGCTCCTAAGGTGCCAGAGATATTGGCCTGAGCCGATTTCCAGAATATTTCTATTTGAGAACAATTCCAAGAGATGTGTATGTAATCTGCATTATTCAGTTCACATCTCCCACCCTAACTTAGATATTAAGTTCTGTTTATAAGGCGTTGAATACCATTGATGAAGGGCTGCAAAGTAGTTTTCCTTTAGGTCTGCTGGAGTTAGAACAGATGTGGGGCAGAGGCATTTTGCAAGTGTGAGAAGGTGAGCTGAGCATCCTAAGGAAGGTGGGAGAATTACAAGGCTTGGGGCTGAAGAGCAGGCTGGGATAGTCTTGTCTTGCTGACTTGGCACCAGGATCTTGACTTGGCACTGGGCTCTTGTGTTCTCGGAAAGGGGCTGGCGGCTGGTGGTCAGAAATGTTCCCTGCATTTGACCCCTCCACATGTTTCTGCTGCTACCCTCCACCCTCAAAACAAGGCCCGGGGAGCCTGGGTTTGGGGCCAGCTGGCTTCTAAGAATTGCCCGGATGAGAACCCTGAGGAGAGGCAGCTCCCTGTCCGGCTGGAGGAGCAGGCTGCCCACATGAACTGTTGCAACACTGGAACCTCCTCTTGAGTTGGCAGAGAGACAGGCCCAGAAATGGGGAAGGGTCATCTGGAGGTGGACGAGGGCCGAGGAATGTGCTGCTTCTGCAAGGAGCTCCAGATGGTTATCTAGGCTTGCAAAGCAGGAAGGGAGAATTTCCCCTCGGGAAACCAAGCTGGGAAGTTTTTGTAAATGGGGTGGGGGGTGGGATGGTGGAACAGGCTGATGACCCAGAAAAGGGCTCACTGAGCCAGGTCTGAGCTCCGCAACCTGTGTGGATCACCAAAGCTCCGCTTTGAAAGATCATAGAATTGTTGAACTGACGAGTCAGAAGGGACCGAAAGGGTCATCTAGTCCAACCCCCTGCAGCGCAATGGGAGGCAACAATAAAAAGGGAGAGTCTCTTTGAGCATGCACCAAGTGCTTTCTCGACATGTAACTCAGACTTGTCAGCTGACACGTATCCCTCAGCTGCTTTCTAAAGAGAGGGGCCTCTGAAGCCTCCTGTCCCAAAAAGATGGAAAGGACTTCTTTCAAATAATCTTGTTCCTTTCCAGTCCCCTTCGCTGGTCTCTCGTCCAACTTGATTGCTTCATGTCAGAGACAGAAAATAGTTTCAGGGAGCTGAGTTGGGCCTTGAGTTGGCAGCAGTGGCGTAGTGTGGGGGGTGCAAGGGGGGCCGTCCGCACCGGGCGCAACATCTGGGGGGGGGCGCTCGCCGCCTCCGGAGTCGCCGAAGAGCCTCGGGCGCAGGCTGTAGCAGAGCCCCATGTCTCGCGGAACCGACGAGCTGGCAGCGGCTCTCAGCGCTCGCCGCGGTCCCCGCGCGTCAGGGCCGTGGAGGGCGCGCCAGGCAGCCCCTCCTCACAGCCCCGCCGCCGCTACTGCTGCTGCAGCTGCTGGGCCATGTTGCATTTTCCTTGCCTCTCTGCCCTCCTCCTCCGGGCAAGCGGCATTGTTTGGGCGCCAGTGGCAACTCGCCTCAGATCACCTGACGCGGCAGGTTAGGGGTTAGGGGCGCAAATTACTTGCCTTGCCCCGGTTAGGGGGCGCAAATTACTTGCCTTGCCCCGGGTGCTGACAACCCACGCTACGCCGCTGGTTGGCAGGGGAACAGTCCCACACATGAGGAATGGTTGTTTTAAGACAGACGAGGATCAAGGAATTTGCTATTTCTGCAAGGAGTGTCAGGTGCCTATCTAGGCTTGTAAAGCAGCAAGGAAGAATTTGCCTCAGGAAACCAAACTGGGAAGTTTTTGTAAATAGGGGTTAGGGAAATATGTGTCTCTCTCTCTGCTCTCATTTGAGGGCATTTTCAGCCATATCATAGAACTGTAGAATTAGAAGGGACCCCAGGGGTCATCTAGTCCAACCCCCTGCATTGCAGGAATCTCAACTAAAGGCCACCCAACCTTCGCATAAAAACCTCCCATGAAGGAGATTACACAACCTCCCGAGGAGACCGTTCCACTGTTGAACAGCTCTTACTGTCAGAAAGTTCTTCCTGATACTTTCTTGTAACTTGAATCCATTGATTCGAGTCCTATCCTCTAGAGCAGGCATAGGCAAACTCCGGCCCTCCAGATGTTTTGAGACTACAATTCCCATCACCCCTGACCACTGGTCCTGTTAGCTAGGGATGATGGGAATTGTAGTTCCAAAACATCGGGAGGGCCAGAGTTTGCCTATGCCTGCTCTAGAGCAGGAGATAAACAAGATGGCTCCATCTTCCATGTGACAGCCCTTCAGATATTTGAAGATAGCTACAGCATCATTTCTCGGTCTTCTCATCTGCAGGCTACACATTCCCAACTCCCTCAACCATTCCTCACAAGGCTTGGTTTCCAGACCCTGGATCATCTTAGTTGCCCTTCTCTGCACACCTTCCAGCCTGTCAATATCCTCCCTAAAGCTGAACACAATACTCCAGGTGTGGTCTGACCAAGGCAGAATAGAGCGGGACTCTTGTTTCCCTTGACTGGGACACTAGATGTTTGTTGATGTGTATGGATATTTATTTATTTATTACATTTCTATCCCACATTTCCTCCCAGGAGCCCAAGGTGGTGTATATATAGTTCTCCCCCTCCTCATTTTATCCTCACAAGAATCCTGTCAGGTAGGTTAGGCTGAGAGTGAGTGACCAGCCCAATATCACCCAGTGAGCTTCATGTCTGAGTGGAGATTTGAACCCTGGTCTCTCCTACTGCCTCCAGCTGGGGGCGTATTTGCTGCCTGGGGTGAAGAATGGGCCAGCGTCCTGCTCTCAAAATCCCTACAAGATCCCCTACAAGCCCACAGGCAAGGCTTTGGTTTAGCTAACTTTATGGTGCTGCTGCAGGAAAAAGCAGGCCCATGATATCTCCCACGGGGAAAGCAGAGCTGATCTCTGCACGAATGCAGCCCTAATTCTGCAGTTTCCAAGAAGATGACAGACATGCAGCGGGGAGGGGGCTTAACCCCTCCCATGCCTGCCAGGCCTCCTTGGCAAAAAGCCCCTTGATGTCATCTGCCGCCCCAACCCAGCGGGATCCACTTTCAGTTTAGGAATCTGGCTGTGTGTGTGTGAGAGAGATAAAATGGCAAACGGGGATGATTTGCTGGGGGCAACTGTTTGGGGAAGGGTTAAGCAATTTTCCCACCCCATATCTAGCCCACTAGTTCTCCCTGGCACCAGCCCCTGTTTCTCCTTTGCAGCCTTGAGTTCTGCTCTCAGAGACCAGGGGGCACACCAGGGCCTTACACCCAGGCCTGGGTGCTTGGACATTGTCATAGCAGATCCTGCCAACACGATGAGGGGATCCCCGTAGGAAGCTGAACGTATCTACGGCAGGAATCCCTTGCCATGAGAAGGGCTGTTTTGATGCTCTCCTTGCCAGCTGGCCTGCAACTCTGAAGCAGGCAGGCAGTGGGAGAACTCTGCATGGATTCGGCCCAGGCTTGGGGTCAACAGGGTTCTTCCTTTCCCCTCCCTGATCTGGGGTGGGTTGCCGAGGCCCCTGGTCAGAGAGTATTAATTTCGTATCTGCTGCTTGCCCTCTTCTCTACTGGCTTCCTTCCATAACTTGCACACTGTTGTCGAAATGCAGAGTGACTCTGGTGTCTCTGTTTCTGGGCCCCCACATTGATTCCTAGGAGCAAGATCCTTTGTAGGATTTCTTAAATCGAGGATTGCAGAAAACACTGAAAGAGATGTTGTTATGTACATCAGATGGGTTTCTAAGCTTTGGCAGGGTGCAGTCCACTGGGAAGCTTCTGTACATGTCATAGAATCATAGAATTGTAGGGCTGGAAGGGGAGTCATCTAGTCCAACCCCCCCCCCACATGGCAGCAATAACAGGTAAAGAGCCCCCGACAGTCCCATTTCTCATGGATGCAAGCCCCCCCCCCATGTACAGTGGATTGATGTCAGTGAGGAATGGGGTCATGGCAGCCTCTAACTGATGCCTGGTTGGTTGATTGTCTGCATGAACACCATATGGCTAGAGCCCTCTTCGCAAGACCTGGAACTTCAGAACCACAGAGTTCCTGGCCTTGCCAACTTCCCTTTTCTGCAAGGAGAATTGGATGCTGAGAGAGGCACTGACCCTGCTGGATCAGACCAGTGGCACACCCAGCCCACCATCTTGTTCTCACAGTGGCCAGTCAGATGCCTATGAGAAACCCACAAGCACCTCTCTTTGGTTTACAGCAACTGGTATTCAGAAGCTCTGCAGCCTCTGACTGTGAAGGCACAGCCTGGTGACCACGGCTGGTGGCTTCTCAATAAATGTCTTCTAGCAGATGCCCAGGCAAATCTAGTTTACCATCCAGGGCTTCTTACGCCAGTGAGTGAAACAATCCCCATCTTTTCTTTTTTCTTTTCCCCTGCAGAGGAAGGTAACTTCTTGGCCTTGGACCTCGGGGGCACAAACTTCCGGGTCCTGAGAGTCAAGGTGGCTGATAATGGCAGCAAGAAAGTAGAGATGGAGAACCAGATCTATGCTATCCCTGAGGATCTTATGCGGGGCAGCGGAGTGCAGGTGAGTTGAGCTGCCTTCTCTTGGCCACCTCAGGAACCTTTTAGCACCATTGCTCTTTCCTGTTGAAAAAGGAAGCTAAATCAGCGACTGTCATACTTCCAACGATGGGGAAGCAGTGACAAAGGACTGCAGAGAAAGGACCTCAGCAAACAGTCTTAAGTGGCTGTTTAGATCTCCTGGGCCCAGGACAATTCGGCTTTAAATGGGAAAAGCAGCACCTTGACTTGAGCTTGGAAACAAGCTTGTCATTTGAGGGTACAAAATTGCCACCTGCTCCAGTCAGCTGCTCAGAGACATTGCTTGCCTTCTCTTAATTTCACGTGATTTGTGATGGCTTCTTGGTCATTTGTGCAAATTCTCGACTCTTAGGGAAGCTGTTTAGAAACAGAAGGAGTTCTTAAATCGCACTGTTTCCTTGTGATGAAATGTTTTTGGGGAAGCTGATAGGATCCAGATTCATTTTTGAATCCTTTGACAAACGATTTCCAAGTCATTCAGGTTAAGTGGCAGTAGAAAAAACAAAACAAAAATAGTGTTTGCAAATTTTCTGCTCCAAAAAAGGGTCCAGAATTCTGCAGTTTAGAATGAATGTTTTATCGTTAGACTCCAGCTGCCAAGTTCTGGTTTCAATGGATGTATATACTGTGTGTGTAGTATAGAAATAAATAAATCCTGATGCCACCATTGTCTGACCACAGCCGGCCTTCCTAAGTGTGTGTCTCATTCTCTGCCCTCAGCTCTTTGACCACATTGCTGAATGTTTAGCTAACTTCATGGACCAACTGGAAATCAAGGACCAGAAACTCCCCCTGGGCTTCACTTTCTCCTTTCCTTGCTCCCAGACCAAACTGGATGAGGTAAGCTTGCGACTCAAGTTCTCCTGGGATTCGTGAGAGAGATGGTAAAGGCTCCAGGAATTCTGGAAGATTTCCTGCTTTAAACTTTGCCTCCTCCATGAATTCAGTTTAGGAGGGTTTGGAGAAGCTAATTTCTTGGCACCTGATTTGCAACATATGCGGGTAATAATTCTGGTCTGCCCTGTAGGGCCATTGTAAGAACTTACTAAGATGATGTACATGGAATACTTTCAAACATTCATGATATTAAGAATAGTTAACCCATGAGGAGGGTGTGTCAGGCACTTTTGGGAGCTCGGGACTTTTGTGTAGAGGAGAAATGGCTGTTTTGGGTGATAGAAACTGGGCTGGCTTCCCATTAGCGGCAGCACAAATGGAAATGTTACGATGATTATTTTATTTATTTAATAGAATTCAGTACATCTCTTGATTGTAAAAAAACCCAACCAACCCTCAAAGCAATTTACAAAGAAAATAAAACAATACAGCTATCAGTAAAAGCAACTTTTTAACACATTTAAAAGATAAAAATGGTAATGAACTAAAAACAGATTAAAACTTACATTAAGCTTGCCTAAGCAAAAATGTTTTTCTCAAGTGCTGTAAAGAGTGCCCCGAAGGCGCTTGCTTGATGTCAAGAGGCAGGGAGTTCCAGAGGACTGCCACACTGAAGGTTTGAGTTCTTACAAATGCAGAAGGGGTATTCGGTGGCACCTAGAGCACCCCCAGCTCTGCCAGTTGAAGTGGCTGAGTGGGCATGTGCGGAGCAAGGTGATCTCACAGGTTTTTATTGTGATCTTTACCCACTCTTCCCAGGGCTGGTCCCAGGGCAGGTTTGAAATTCAGTATTCAAAAGTTGAAACAAATTACAGTCCCAGGAGTTGGGTGGCCCAGGTAAGTCACATCTTGCTTGGGGATTATGTTCCAGGGAAGGCGCATGTACACAGAAACGTGTATACTCAAACCATTCCCTTGGAACTGCCTCCTTCTTTATGGGAAAACCCCACGCAAAAAGTGCTTCTAAGCTCTCTGCCTTCCATGCATTTAACCTGAGCTATTTCAACCGGCCAGCCTTCAACCGTGTAAAGCTGAAATGGCACAAGTTAAAGGTGCATTAAGTTGTGAGGTACCTGTGTTACAACTACGGCGTGGGAAAGTTCTCTCTGCTTTGGAAACTGAACCTCTGTTTGTCTCCCCTGGCTGGCAGGCAGTTCCTGATTTCCTTTCCTCTTTTTCTCAAACAGAGCGTCCTCGTGACGTGGACCAAGGGATTCAAATCCAGTGGTGTGGAAGGCCGGGACGTTGTGGGCCTCTTACGGGAAGCCATAAGAAGACGAGGGGTAAGCTAAGCTTGTTGCTGTCTCTAAGATAGTTTTTGTGTGTGTTGTTGTTGTTGTTGTTGTTGTTGTTGTTGTTGTTGTTGTTGTTGTTGTTGTTACATTTACCATATATACTCGAGTGTAAGCCAACTCAAATATAAGCCAAGGCACCTAATTTTACCACAAAAAACTGGGAAAACTTACTGACTTGAGTATAAGCCTGTTCACCACACCACAAATCTCCTGGTGGGCCGGAGTGTGTGTGTGTGTGTGTGCATGCTGGTGGCAGCAAAGGCGGTGGAGGAGGAAGGAGCAGCCCAAAAGGGACCCTCACTCGAGTATAAGCTGCGGGGGGGCTTTTTCAGCATAAAAAAATGTGCTAAAAAAGTCGGCTTATACTCGAGTATATACGGTATATCCCACATTTTCCCCCAGAGAGCTAAAAGGTGGCGTACATTGTCCTGCCCCTCCTCATTTAATCCACACGACAACCCTGTAAGGTAGGTTAGGCTGAGAAACTGTGACTGGCCCAGGGTCACCCAGTGAGCTTCAGGGTTAAGTGGGGATTTGAACCCTGATTTCCTGGGTCTTAGTCCAGCACTATGACCACCTCGCTTTGCCTGCTCTAGAGCCAGGCAGCTGAATTCCTTTCATTTCCCCCAGTGTGTTGGAGGTGCCAGGGTGCATGCATGGCTGCCTGTGGAATTGATGGCCATGAGATGGTCGCTGGATGAGCAGGAGCGATAGGCCCAGTTCTTTGGCCATGCCCACTCCTTGGTCCTCTCTGGCATCTCCAGGGAGGGCCTGACCTGCAACCTGGAGAGCCACTGCGGGTCAGTGTTGACACTCGCTCAGCTAGATGGGCCATTTCCACAGGAAGCTGCCTTCTCCCGAGTCTGAGCATTGGTCCCTCAAGGTCGGTGTTCTCCTCACTGGCTCTGCAGGATTTCACACAAGAGTCTGTTGCTGCACCAGCTGGAGATTCCAGGTGGACACAGACAGTGAACTGGACCGTGCCATAACAGACACCAACATGGCGGCTACTCCATACGCCTCTCGTATCAGGCAGCTGCCACTGAATGCCAGTTTCTGGGGGGCACAAGTGGGCGTCTGCCTCTGCCCTCCAGTCCTGCTTATGGGCTTCCCAAGGGACTAAGGAGGCCTTTGGCCTGATCCAGCTGCAAAGCTCTTCTTGCCTCCTCCTGAGCTTGCCAGCTTGGTGGAGTTTCAGTTTCCCCTTGCACGGGGTGGGGTGGAGGCCGGTGTGTGAGGGCCCCCGGCCCCCATTCCCTTCCAGATGCCACATTTTATTCTTACTTTTTTGGAGTCAGGACATCGCTAGGTGTTCATGGTGCCTCGCCCCCCCTTGTGCTGTTTGGGGCTGTGGTGTGGGGTGAGCAGGGCCTGGGACTGACCCATCCAGACAACCAGCTCTTTCCCCACCCAGTTTCTGGAGCCTTATCCTGGAGGGGGAAATGTGGGTGGGTGTTTCTGTTTGCGTGGGTGTGAATGAAGCGAAAAGCAGCCCAGTATATGCAGAAGAGATTTAAATAAGAAAGAAGAAAACCTGAGACACTTAGGAAAACCAAATCACACATTGCACTGTGGAGAGGGGGTTCTATGTGCCTGTATCTGTGGTAGATAAGTTAAAATCCCACCAAAGAGCATATAATTCTTTGGGATCCTCTGAGTCTTTGAGTTAATTTATGAGTTAATTTTTCTTCAGCTAATGCCAGACTCCACATATTTTTATACCAAAGCAAAAGTTGCACATCCTGCAAGGTTTTCCATTTTGGGGCAGCTGAGGTTCTGGCAGCCACCAGCCCTCCAGGTCAGGAGTTCTTGAGAACTGAAATATTTCAGTTGACCCCCCCCCCCAGAAGCTGGAATAGGATATTTGAGTATTTTGGACATTTTTTGACAAACCATTGCTCAGAATTTGAATCAACGGTGGCCTTTTCCAACTTCCTGCTCTGTAGGACTTTGAGATTGATGTTGTGGCTGTGGTGAATGACACCGTTGGGACAATGATGACCTGTGGCTACGACGATCACAACTGTGAAATCGGGCTGATTGTTGGTAAGAAGTCTGCGGGGAGAGGAGGGCAGTGACATTTTCCCCACCTTTGGAAAGCACCTGAATTTCCTGCGTACCTGAGGCCAGCCCGCTTCTTATGTTATTTTGTAATATTTGTACACTACTTGTCTGTAAAACAAAACAAACCTCAAAGCGGTTTACAATTAAGATAAAGCAATAAAATTAACATTCAGAAGAATTAACAACAGTAATTTAAGACTTTCCGAAAATAACAATAGACTGAAAACAGGTTAAAATGCAAATCAACTTTCTAAACATCTGAATAGGCTTGTCTGAACAAAAATGTTTTTAGGACGCACTGAAAAGAGTACAGTGAAGGTGCCTATCTAGTATCAATAGGCAGGGAGTTCCAAAGTGTAACTACTGTCAGACTAGAAGATTGAGTTCTTACAAATGCTGAATGGGCATTTTGTGGCACCTATTGCATTGCTAGTTCCAACGATCAAAGCAGTCGAGGGGGCACATGTGAGGTAAGGTGATCTCATAGGTCAAGTGGTCCCAAGCTGTTAAGGGCTTTATATACTAATTTGTGCTGATCTCTGAGTGCAGGGGTTTGATGCTGACACAGCCACACTCCTGTCAGCAATTGCGTTGCAGCATTCTGCATTAACTGCAGCTTCCAGATCAAGTGCGAGGGAAGCCCCACCCAGAGCGCATTGCAGCAGTCCAGATAGTTTGATCCCTCCATCTCACACCCTGTCTTTTGACCTGCCAAAAATATGTCTTAGAAAGTAGTGGCAGCTTTTATTTTGTCTCTTCTGGTACTTTGCTTGCAGTCGCAGAACCCCATGAGTGTTCCGGGCCAGAAAGGCCAGGAAATAAATCGGGGGCAGGGGAACAGGACACCGTCCAGCTTCCAGCAGCCAACCTGGCCCACAGCCAGGGGTGATGGGGGCTGTCCCTCAGCGGCATCTGGAGAGCACTGTACTGGCTGCCCTTGAAAGTAGGGAAAGGGTGGGAGGCTCCAGCTGCAGGTTTTCCACTTTCATGGAGTCTCCTAATCTCTCTCCCTCCCTCCCTTTAGGTACAGGTAGCAATGCTTGCTACATGGAGGACATGCAGCATATTGACCTCGTGGAGGGCGACGAGGGGCGCATGTGCATCAACATGGAGTGGGGAGCTTTTGGCGACGATGGGGCCCTGAATGACATCAGGACCGAGTTTGACCGGGAAATTGACATGGGCTCCCTGAACCCGGGAAAGCAGCTGTAAGTCCTGTGCCTCAAAAATAACAACCCTGGGTAGCATCAGAAGGGTCTGCTGGGTCAAGCGGAAAGGGCCCCTTTGACCCAGCATCCTGTTCTCACAAATGCCTGTTGTAGGAAACCAGCAAGCAGGCTTTGAGCGCAAGAGCCCTCCCCCCTCCTGTGGTTTCTGGCACCTGCAGTGGGGCAGGAGAGCTGAAAGATAATCCACATCTGGCAACCAAAATGGCCCTTGGGTTTCAGATAGAACGTGGGTAGACAAGTCTAAAATGCAGGGACACAAATTTTCATGGTGGCTCATTTATCAGAAGTAATGTATCTCTCATTGACCCTGGAAGTGTACACTCCATTCTGATTTAGCTCTAGGAAGGCTTGCCTAAATAAACATGCACTGAAAAGAGTACAGTGAAGGCACCTGCCTGGTATCAATAGGCAGGGAGTTCCGAAGTGTAGTGCTGCCACATGAAAAGATTGCTTGCTTGCAGGTGTGGAATGAGTCTTATGTGGTAGCTGTAACCGTGCCAGTTCCACAAATCAAAGCAGTTGAGAGGGCGTGTCTGAAGTAAGGCAATCCCGCGAGTAAACTAGTCCCAATTTGATTTTGGGAATATGCTTGCTGGCTTAAAGCAGGATATTTAGCTGGTACCAAACAAGAACCTGGGAAGTGCAATGAAAGTTCTGCAGGGGGGTACATGGTTGTTGAGCGCTTCCCCTGCCCAAGTGCTCCATTTTCCTTGCGGGGGGAGAGGCGCAGGATGTATGGAGGGGCTGTCATTTTCACAAGTCCTTTGAGAGCTGAGCTCCTGCCCTACACATTCTTGCCACGATGGAGTCATATGCAACCCAAACTATCCATCAAACTCCTTTTCAAGTTTATGGTGTGTTGGAGCTTCAGTTTCTGCTGCTGCCCAAACTCAGCCTCTCGCTCTCTCACCTTGGGGTGTGTCACAGGTTTGAGAAGATGATCAGCGGGATGTACATGGGTGAACTGGTCAGGCTCATCCTGGTGAAGATGGCCAAGGAAGACCTCCTCTTCGATGGGAGACTCACCTCAGACTTATTGACGACGGGACACTTTGAGACCAGATACGTCTCTGCAATTGAAAAGTGAGTGAATGGGCCTTGCCTTGTGTTTTCTGTGCTCCTAAATCTGTAGCTTTGGAATAGCCAGAACAAATCCTCCTTGGTGTTTTCCCCATGCGCCTTCTCCGGAGGGATCCTAGGAGCCCACCCTCAGTGGCCGACTCACCTCCTTTTTCTTTGACCGACTGCAATCAGCACAAGGGCTGAGACAGGCGTCTCAGTGGCTGAAAAGCTCCCCTTTCACGCTGACTGGCTGGCCCTGGGATGCTGGGGACAGGGAGCCTGTTTCAGAAACAGTAAAGGACCTTTGACTCCCCACGACCCCAAAGCACCCCCCCTCCGCTGTGCAGGAACTGCTGCCTCTTACAGACCCCCTTTGCTTGCCATCCTGGATTTGCAGGGAAAAGGAAGGCCTCCTGAAAGCCCAGGAGATCCTCACGAAACTGGGCCTGGAACCCTCCCATGAAGACTGTGTCGCCACCCAGCGCATCTGTGAGATTGTCTCCACGCGCTCGGCCAACCTCTGTGGCGCTGCCCTGGTGGCTGTGCTCCGGCGCATCAAGGAGAACAAGCGCGTCGACCGCCTGCGCTCCACTGTTGGGGTGGACGGGACGGTGTACAAGAAGCATCCTCAGTAAGTGGAGCAAGCAAAGCAGCCTTCAGAGCAATGGGGTGTGGGCCATTTGGGGTTACTCGAAAGCAAGTCCCTTGCGTGCCAGTCCTAGAAGGAGAAGCTATCCCAGAATGCTCCCTCAAACATTCCTCGTAAAGTGCTTGGTTTGCAGCAGGGGCAGACTTTTGGTCTTTCAGATTTCAGCAGCACCCTGAGCAAGGCCAATATCCAGCTGCCCCCACCTCTCACCTTTCATTCTGTATGTGTTCAATGTGATAGTTGTTGCACCCTGTGGCACCTCCCTCAACTTGGCACCCAGTGCTGGGGAACTGGTCTCACCGTCCTAAATCTGCCTCTTTTCCCACACCCCTGATCACCTTGGCCACCCTCCTCTTCACACCCCCCAGCTTATCAAGATGCTTCCTCAACTGTGGTCTTTGCTGTCTGTGCTCAGGGAGGGAATCCATGGTCCTCCAGATGATGCTTTCCCTGTCTGTCAACACCAGTGATTTCCGAATGTGCCATGGGTGTGTTTGTAACGGTTCTCTCCCCTTGCCTTGCACAGCTTTGCCCGCCGCCTTCAGAAGATGGTGCGCCGCTTCCTGCCCGATTGCGACATCCGATTCATCCGCTCAGAGGACGGGAGCGGGAAAGGCGCAGCCATGGTCACTGCGGTGGCTTACCGGCTGGCAGCCCAACACAAAGCGCGCCAGAAGATCTTGGATCCTCTGAGACTCAGCCGGGAGCAGCTCCTGGAGATAAAGAAGAGGATGAAGGAAGAGATGGAGCGGGGCCTGGGCCACGAGACGCACGACGAGGCCACCGTGAAGATGCTGCCCTCTTACGTCTGCTCCATCCCAGACGGAACAGGTAAATTGGGATGGAAATAATGGACAGTGTCCTAGGCTAAATCCGGTTGGCCACTTGTGTGCATCACTTGTATTGGAGCAGGACTTGGGAGACACGGTTTCAAATCCCCACTGAGCCATGAGCAAGTCGCAGCCTCTCATTCTAGCCCACCTCACAGGGCCATTTTGCGGATGAAATGGGTAGCAGAACTATGTTCACCACATTGGTCTCCTTGGAGGAAAGGTGGGGTCTAATAATAAAAGTAATTAATAATATGACCCCTTTTGGCTTATGGCATCTAACCATGGGGGTGTCAATATGTGTCACAGTGGTTGTGGTGGTGGCAATTCTGGCCTCTTTTAATGGGGTGGGAAATTATGCTGTTTTTCCAGAGTGCCATTAATTTACTGCCTCCTTTAAAAAGAGGACTGGAGGATTCCTGGAGGACAAGGCTATCAAAGGCTGCTTGTGGCTCTGCCCAGCCACTGCAGTTGGAGGTAGCTTCTGAATACCAGTTGCTGGAAGCCACAGGAGAGGAATATTTTGCTGGCATCCTGCTTGCAAGAGTTCGAAAAAGTCTCTGTCAGACACCTTTAGGGAGCAGAAGTGGATGCATTGATCACTACTAAGTCTTGTGTCTGAATTTGCTGGTGTCAGAAAGCTTTCTGTTCTGTCGACCTATTTTCCTCCCTCTTCCCTCTCCTCCTCATCAGATCTTTTTTCTATGGACCCCGTGAAACTGTTGGAATAAGAGACATGACTTTGCATGGGGCAAATCTGGAGCGCAATACCATTTTGCTTTAGAAGCTCTTGTTCTTAAGAACGTAAGAAGAGCCTACTGTCTCAGGTGGATGACCCCTGCAGTCCAGCATCCTGTTCTCAGAGTGACCAGCCAGATGCTTCTTATGGGAAGCCAGCAAGCACAGAGCGCTCTCTCCTCCTGTGGTTTCCAGCGACTGATATTCAGAAGCGTTGCTGCCTCCAAGACATGGCCATCCTGGCTAGTAGCTTTGTTCTCCATGAGGTTGTCTAATCCTCTTAAAGCCATCCCAGTTGGTGGCCATCACAGCCTCCTGTGGGAGGGAGTTCCATAGTTTAACTGTGCAGTGTGTGAAGACATACTTTCTTCTGTCTGTCCTGAATCTTCCAACATTCAGCTTCATTAGAAGCCCACGAGTTCTAATGTTATGAGAGGAGAAAACCGTTTCTTTCTCCATGCCTTGCATAATTTTATAAACTTATACCAAGTCATCTCTTGCTTGCCTTTTCCCTAAACTAACAAATCACAAACACCACAACCTATCATTTCACTTTTCTCCACTGCCCTTTCTGGAGTCAGAAAGGAATTTTCGCTTGTGCCAGGTTAGCCAGAGCAGCCTCTGCCAACCTGGTGCCCTGCAGATGGTATCTATCTCCACACCCATACTAGAAGGCAGGTCTAACCCATCCCACCCAACTAAGAGAGACCACAAATAGTCCTCTGGGTTCAAGTGTCCTTGGAAGATGGAGGGGAGAGGAGTGCTGATGGCAAGTGTGTCTGTTTTTGGTTCAGAAAAGGGGGAGTTCCTGGCCCTGGATCTGGGGGGCACAAACTTCCGGGTGCTGCTTGTGCGCGTGCGGAATGGGATGCGGCGAAGTGTGGAGATGCACAACAAGATCTATTCGATCCCTCAGGACATCATGCAGGGGACAGGAGATGAGGTGAGCAACTCACTGTGACAGGGATCAAAATGGGGGCTTTGACTTCTGAGAGGGTCGGAGAAAACCGTAGCTGAGCAGGAGAGCTCTTCGTTTGCAGGCAGAAGGTCCCTGTCAATCACAAGATCTTGTTCCACATGGCTGGGAACACCCATGGCAGTCAGAAGAGATGGTGCGATGATAGATGGACCAGCTGTCCGACCTGGTAGACCAGGGATGGGGATCCTTTTCTGGCCAAAGGGCTGCCTTCAGGGCCTGTTACATCAGAACTCCTTTTTGCAGTCCCTTTTATTCAGATAGTAAAAGCCCTGAGTGGTGTTTTTTCAGACAACCCTAACCATTCAAGCTCAGTGCTTGCAATCTATGTGTTATTATTTACTTGAGACATTATTTGTTACATTGGAGTTGCAGTGTGACAAAGGCTGGGTCCCTTAGGCTGGGTCCACTTTCCCTGGAACGTCTCTCTTCTCCACCAAGAAAAAAAGACATTTCTGCCTGAAATGTTTCCTTGAGCACTTTGGGCAATGAACCTCATGCTAAGCTCTTGCTGCAATGGGGTTGTGCGGGCCGAATTAACTGTGACATAAAATATGGTTTATTCAGAGAAGGGCCTCAGCCACACCCTGGAGCCTGTGCCTTAGTGCAGCGATGTGCATACACTCTGTAGAGACCGAGGCCATCCTGGCCTTTGCAAACCTGGTGTCCTCCAGGTGTTTTGGACTACAAGTTCCATCAGGCAGCACAACTAATGGGAGTCGTAGTCCAAAAGCACCTGGAGGGCATCAGATTGCTGGAGACAGGCTTATCCTGTTCCCTCAAGAGCCCCCCACTGCCCTGTCCAGAATGCAGCCCTTATCCCACGATGAGGAAGTTAGTGGCTGCATTCCCAAGATTGCTTTAAATGATGTTGGTAGTTTGCAGAAGAACTTTAAATGCAAGATGGCTTCAAATGATGATGGTCGTTTGGTCCAGGGTAGAGAGCACCTCAGTTCTGCTCACTTTGTGATGCCAGCAAGACCCACCTGAGCCCCGTTCAGCTGCTCTGAGCCGTCTTCTCCCAACTCCATTTTGCACTTCTGCCTTTCAGCTCTTTGATCACATTGTCCACTGCATTGCTGACTTCTTGGAGTACATGGGGATGAAAGGCGTGTCGCTGCCTCTCGGATTCACCTTCTCTTTCCCTTGTCACCAGAACAGCCTGGATGAGGTGAGCTTCGTTTGGCTTCTCCCTCCACCGTAAGTCATTCCTGCAAGCGCAACATGCTAGCCAGCTGCAAAAAGGACAAGACAATGTGTTTTACAACAAAGCTGGCTTGTTAGGCTAAGTGGAGCTATCAAATGCAATCTCTGGCAGAGATTTGGGGGAAAGGAAACTAAATGCTGGCAAAGTTTTCCGGCTGGCACACATCACACTAAATCAGCCTTCCTCAATCAGGTGCCTTCCAGATGTTTTGCACTATTGTCACATTGGTCCCTGCATTGTACAGGCTTGGGCTGATGGAAGCTGTAATCCAATCAGGAGGGCACCAAGATGGAGAGGATGAACTGAATCATGGTCTAAGCTGATGTGCAAACATGGCGTGCTTGACCTTGCAATGGTCCTAGGATACAGTTATTGAATTGCATCCTTTTGCTTCACTGTACCCTTGACAATTTTGTGTTTGCATAACTTCTTTCTTCTCCTCCTCCTTCTTCTTCCTCCTCCTCCTCCTCCTCTTCCTCTTCTTCTTCTTGTCTTAAGGCAATTCTCCTGAAATGGACCAAAGGTTTCAATGCTTCTGGTTGTGAAGGGGAAGATGTGGTCAGCCTGCTGAAGGAGGCCATTCACCGGAGAGAGGTGCGTTCCTGTCAGATAGGCGTGACAAAATATGTAACTTGTGCCTCAGATCAGCCTCCATACCTGAGGATGGGGAAGTAGCCAATGTAACACTGGTTTTGAAAAGAGATCCTGGAAGTATCAGGCTGGTTAACTTAGCATCAGCACTGGGGAAACTGGTGGAAAGTATTGTTAAGGATAAAATAACCAGGCATATAGAAGAACAAGCTCTACAGAAGCAGAGCCAGCATGGCTTCTGCAAAGGCAAGTCTCTGTCTCAGAGACACTAAAAATCTAATAAAATAATTTATTGGTTGTGATCAGAGGAGTAATGACCCAACAAGCAGGGACTGTACCATTGGAATGGCCTCTGCAGATCGATGCATGCCTAGTTTATTTTGTGTACTTGATCCTTGTTTTTGTGTTGGTGGAGGTCATCCGCCCCCGCCCCCCCCCCGGCTGAATTTTGGAAAGATTCTGGCTTTCATTCAGCACCTGAGGCCAAACCTTTGCTCCCTCTTTCTCAGGAGTTTGACCTGGATGTCGTGGCCGTGGTGAATGACACCGTGGGCACCATGATGGCCTGTGCGTACGAAGACCCCTTTTGTGAAGTTGGGCTCATTGTCGGTAAGGTTTTGTTTATTCATTTATTTAATGAAATGTATAAGTATGCATAAGAAATGTATAAGAAATACACAAATACAAGTGTGTGTGCACGTGTGTTCACACGTGTGTTGGAGCCAGACCTGCTTTTGGCAACGCCCATAGCTGTCTTGTGAGCAGCATGTGGCTGGCAGAGGGTGAATGCAGCCCTCAGGCCACAGAAGTTCGTCTGTCGCTGCTCTGGTCCCTGTTTACTACCCTGCCCACTTGCAGCAGGGTGTCCCCCCCCCCCCCCATGTGTGATGCTGACCTGTGTTGTGGCTTCCCAGGCACAGGCAGCAATGCCTGCTACATGGAGGAGATGAAGAACGTGGAGCTGGTGGACGGGGACGAGGGCCGGATGTGCATTAACATGGAGTGGGGGGCCTTTGGCGACAGTGGCTGCTTGGATGACTTCCGGACAGAGTTTGATGCCGCCGTGGATGAAAACTCTCTCAATCCTGGGAAGCAAAGGTGGGTGGGAGGTTTTCCCTCCTCGTCCTCCTCTGTGTCTAGTACATACCAGCCTCCCATCAAGGACTCTCTGTAAGGGATGTTACAGGTTTGCTAAAGTCCTTGTTCGCTAAGCTCCTCCCGATGTTCTTATGGAGGGAAGGTATCTTCCCATGGATGCTTGCCTCTCCATGCTGGTTATGTTTACTTCTCAACTGAATTTCCCTCGCAGCAAAAAATAAAAATGAAATAAAAACCCCTTTCCCTTTACTGTCTTAGGTTCGAGAAAATGATCAGCGGGATGTACTTGGGTGAAATTGTCCGAAACATCCTGATCGATTTCACCAAGCGAGGCCTGTTGTTCCGTGGGCGGATCTCCGAGCGGCTGAAGACGAGGGGAATCTTTGAGACCAAGTTCTTGTCTCAGATTGAGAGGTAGGTTGGGGGCAAAATGGTGAGGAGGGGGGGATGACAACCTAAAGGTAAGAGCGATTTGGAAGTGGAGCCAATTGCCTCTCCCACCCTCTGGAGGTATTTAAGCAGAGGGTGGACAGGCTGTCTGCTGGGGTTGTGGCCATTTTATCCTGTGTCGCAGGACTAGAGGACCTCTGCTCCTGTGAACCCTTTGTCCCCTGAAGCCACGTTCACACGATACGTGTAAAGTGCTGTGATACCACTTTAAACCGTTATGGCTTCCCCAAAAGAGCTTGGGGAGCTGCTCTTTGTTACTGTGGGTGAGTTTCGTGAGGGGGCCCCTATTTCCCTCCCCAAGCTACAATTCCTGGAGTGGTTTAACAACCAGTCCCTCTTCCCAAGGAACTCTGGGAATTGTGGTCCTGGGAGGAGAATAGGGGCCTCCTAGCACTTATCTGTACCCTTAAGAAACTACAGGGTCCAGAATTCTTTGTGGGAGGTTGTAAATGTTTAAAGTGGTATCATAGCGCTTTAAATGTATTGTGTAAATGTGCTCTGAGTCTTGTAGGAACTTTTCTGTGGAAGAGGTTCCTTATGTGTGACTCCCAGTCTTCTGGGTGCAGGACATCAGCACTGGCCAAAGTGTGGGTGGGAATGACAAGACTCTGCAGGGCAAGGCGGAAGAGCAAGCGATGTGTGAGGTGATCCTTTGGGGAGCCTGCCTGGGCCATTGTAGAGCTGCCCAGTCGGGGCTGCATGGCTTTTTGGCGTAGCCTGAGAATCAAACATTGCACTGCACCGTTACCAGCGTTCATATGTTTGTTTGTATTTATTTCACAAGATTTATGCATACTTGATTGATAAAAACACACACCTCCAAACAGTTTGTGAAAAAGATAAAACAGCAAAATTATCAAGGAGAAAAATGAACAAAAATAAATTTAAACTTTTAAAAAGTTGAAATCAGATTAAAACTTTCTGAACATCCGGGCAGGCTTGTCTAACACAAATGTTTTTAGCAGACACCTGCCTGATGTCCAGAGGCAGGGAGTCCCCAAGTGTAGGTAAGAGACCGAGTCCTTACAAATGCAGAATGGGAATTTTGAAGCACTTGAAACAGTACCAGTTCTGCAGATTGAAGTGGTCAGGAGGACATATGTAGGCTCAGGTTATCTTGCTGATAAACAGATCCCAAGTTGCCAAGGGCTTTGCATACTAATAAGAACACCTTGAACTTGGCATAGGAGCAAGTCAGCATTAAGGGCAGATCTCTGAGCACAGGTGTTCTGCGCAGACGGGGTCTCCTTCCTGCCAGCAATTGTGCTGCACTGACTGCAACTCCCCACCTATGTGGCTCTCGCTGTGAGATTTGCTGCCACCTGGTGGCTAGTGAACCTACTGCATAGCATTCTCTCACTGGCACCCGAATTCCAGTGGTATCTCCCTTTGGGCACAACTGGGCAAGACCTTGACCCCGTGGCCAAAGCCTCTTCCCACAAACATTAGCAAAGGAAATATGTGATAGGATGTCTTCGTGATGTTTTCTCTTGATTAGCAGCAAGGCTGAAAAAGAGCCAGGGTGATACAGTGGGACTAGGAATGTTGGACGAGGGACTGGGAGACCAGGGTTCAAATTGCCATGAAGCTCACTGGGTGGCCTTGCGCCTCGGGTCACTCACTCCCAGCCAAACCTACCTTGCAGGGTTGTTGTGGTGAACCCTGTACGCCACCCTGAGCTCCTTGGAGAAAAAGGAATAAGTGTGAATGCAGTGGCACTGCAAAGCATAGTGATATCACCACAGGGCCCTCTTTTCTGAAGGGATGTGACGGGCAGAACTGGACTGCCATGCTCAGCATTGCAGGGTCTGTTGCTGCATCTCACTAAATATTTGAAATATTTGAATGAGGGACTAGTGGGATTCTGCATGGTGTATTCCTTTGGAAGCAACTCTCCAGGAGTCTGCAAGTTTTGGCCAACCAAAGTGCAAGTTCTTCCTGACCATACCTCCAAAATGCAGGCAGGGTCTGGGACAGCCCCCAGCTCTGAGCACGGAGGGGGAAAGTGGGACCTTGCCTGCTCCACCGCTAGTCTTGGGTGGTCCAGGAAGAAAAGGCTCGGTTTTTACCTGGTTTGGTGCTTCTGCACAGCGCCTCCTAGCTTCAGGTGCCTGGAACTGCGGTGCCCCTTCCTGCTCTACAGCTGGCAACTGGACTGCCTTCTGTCCATCCTGGCGTAGCTGTCAAGAAGCGCCTGCCTCTGCTCCTCCCAACTTTCTCTCTCTCTTGACCCCTCCAGCGACCGCCTCGCCCTCCTTCAGGTCCGCTCCATCCTCCAGCATCTTGGACTAGAGAGCACCTGTGATGACAGCATCATCGTGAAAGAAGTGTGCACAGTGATTGCCCGGCGTGCTGCCCAGCTGTGTGGGGCAGGGATGGCTGCGGTGGTGGACAAGATCCGAGAGAACCGTGGGCTAGACTCCCTGAAAATCACTGTTGGCGTGGATGGGACCCTGTACAAGCTCCATCCTCAGTAAGTCTCTCTCCTTTCAGCAAGACCTTGCCTGGGGTTACTCTGCCTCTGGGAGGGCTGGAGGGAGAGTGTTGGACCTGCAGTGTTGCTGCTTCTGCACAGAATTGGGAAGGGTGGGGGGTGGGGCGTGTGTCTTTTAATCAGGCTCTCTCTGGTTCTAGGACTTTAACCCATCCACCCAGAGTTGAGTGTATGCTTTTTGCAATAATATTCCTGCACCAAAGTCACCCCACCCTGAGACCTGATTCTGTGCAAAGTTTTGGGCAAATGTTCTCTGAGCTCCTGGCATCTCCTGATCCCAACGTGGCCTTGCTTGGCCCCCCCTGCTTTTGTTTGCAAGCAGACCTGCAGCAAAAATAACTTCCAAACTCTTGTATGATTTCAATCAGCCTTCCTTCCTCTGTGTACAGTTGAAATTGTGCAAGTTAAATGTGCGCAAGATGTGGTCTAACTGTACAGTGTTTTGCATGAAATTAAGTGTGGGGCGGGGGCGGGGGGAGAAGATCAAAACTCCTTTACTTCCCGTGTCGGCAAATACTTAAGATTAGAATTGATGGTACTTTTATTATTAATGGTAGGGCAAAGAAAATTAAGCCATAAGCAGCTTAAAATATAAAAGGGAGGGAGAGATGGGTGGAGTGACCAGGATAAGACAGGAGCGAGGTGCTCAGCTGTAAGCTCTGCCTGCAATGGGGTTTCTGACTGGCTGGTCAGACAAATTCATAGAGAAGAGAGCTATTGGTAGCTACCAGACACATTGGCTATATTCTGCCTCCATGAGATGCCAAATTGAATTAAATATTGGGCGGGGGCCAGGTAAACCCCACCCTGCATAATTGATCACAAGAAACGACACACACATGCCATTTGAATGGCAATGTCTATCAGCTTTTTTTGGGGGGGTGGCCCCCTCAAATATTTTAGGGGGGGTTGGAACCTTGTTCCCTAGGGCCGACTCCTATGCCAGAGACAGCACTGCTTCTGAATGCCAGATGCTGGAAGCCACAGGAGGGGAGAAGGAGGCTCTTGTGATCGAATGTAACAGACTAGTGGTGCAGAACGTTGAGCCGTGTGTTCAAGATAGGCGTCAAAGGTCAGTCTCACAATGGTTATTCAAAGGTTTCAACAGAAGACGTCTCAAAAGTCTAAAAAGTAAAGTTTTCTCAATAGTTTTTCAAAAGTTTCAACGGACGTTTTCTCAACGCCTATCTTGAGCACATGGCTTGACGTTCTGCGCCACTAGTCTGTTACGCTGCGTATATGAACTCTAATAGATTTATTTCTACTTTTTGAATGATATCATTATTCTATTATATATGCTCTAACACATTATTAGCCTACCTGTTGTGTCTTTATTTCTGTGATTGGCCACTGTGAGAGCAGGATCCAGAAGAGCTCTCCTCCCGGCCCCATCTTAATCTACTCTCCCTTTTCCCGGCAGCTTCTCTACTGTCATGCGCGAAACCGTGAAGCAGCTCTCTCCTAAGTGCGAGGTGACCTTCCTCCAGTCGGAAGATGGCAGCGGCAAGGGCGCAGCGCTCATCACTGCTGTGGCGTGCAGGATCCGGGAGGCGGGCCAGCACTAGGCCCCCAGGTCAGGAGAGCTGGGTCCAGCAGATCCCCAGCTGCGCCTGCCCCTCACTCCGCTCAAGCCCTTGATCACCGCTGGCCGGATCCTCGCTTTACTTCTTCTCCAAAGATGCCACTCCTGTGACCCAAGGCCCTACATTCCCCATGCAAAAAGTGTCCCCTTTGCCCCTCTGCATGCCATACGAGCACATATCGAGTCAAGCATCCCGTGGTGTCTGCGTGTCTCCCTCACACCACTGCTGGTTCAAACCCAAAATCTCTCTCTCTCTCTATCTTGCGTACACAGTGTTGGTGTTAGATCTCACCTGTTAACCTCTCCACAACCTGTGTCTTCCGTAAAAAAAGGTGGGCAACCGTGACACCCGCGTTGCCACTTTGCAACCTGTGGTCTCTGTCTGTGTCTGTTTCCAAACTGCAGGATCAGTCCTAGCAGAAGAATACAAAAGAAGGGCAAACCTGGCTTGAATATTGGGCTTGAAGGGTCAAGGTGTTGCTGTTTCCATGAAAGCCATGGCATCTCATTGTTCTTAGTAGTGTTGTTATTTTTAAAAGCACAGGGTATACCCATTTCAAGAGTAGAATGTCCGTGGAAGGGTGCTGAGTCCGGGGAACGTGGGAGCATTCTGCTGTCAAAAACGCCTGTTTGCATTGCATTTCCAGGTGAAGAGGCAAGCATGTGCCTGGGAGTGTTTCGGGGCTCCTGGGATGGTCCTGTCTTCCAGCCTGCTCTTCCTCCATTAGCACTGCAGCTTGGTGGATAGCGTGTGTGGAGGGGCTTGCCTGCACATCTGGGGGTTTGGTGACTGGGATTGCATTGTCCCTGCTTTCTGCTGCTACTCCTGTAAATAGAGCAGTCGCCAAACAGAAGCTTGTTTTGCATTGCACTATCTTTTTACCTGGGTTTGGGGAATAACTTATTATATTTTGTCTGTGAAAATAGCACCTTCACCTTACCTCACAACTGGCTCGACACTTTGGAACAAATGTCTTGCGAGCTGTACCTCTCTTTCTGTATATAGTTGGGGGCCAGGGGGGGGGTTCTTGTGTGAATAATAGTGTTGGCAGGAGTGCAGGGCTGAAGAGCGTTTCGGGGGTTCTGACAAGCAAAAATGTTTCCGAGGGTGGGGTTGGTGGGAGGAGGGGTGGGCAGGAGCAGTGGATCAAGACAGGGAGGGAAAAAAATAGGAGAATACTTGAGGCAGTTCAGGACTGATCAGAGGAATATGAAAATGTGAAGCCTATCCGTTAGCAGAAGGCGAAAACTGGCCCCGTTCTCATCACCACTACTGGAACTTCAATCTCTCTCTCTTTCTCTTTGGGCTCAGTCCTGCAAACATGTTTTCTGGAGCCTCTGTTCCTTTCAGAGGCGCATGGGTTTGTTGCAATGAATCGAGGCTGTGCAGCTGTGGTGCAAACTTGGGCTGTCTCTTTCACCTGCTACTCGGTTGGCGTTGGTGGAGCAGGATAAGGGCTTAACCTGTTTGGGAATGGCAATGTTCTGCATCTCAAGCATGCCATAAATCCACTAGTGGCCAAGTTTAGCCCTGAGGCCACGAGAGATACAGTGGGAAATGAATGGTTGAATGTAGAATGTGCTCCAAACTTCTCTTTTTTGGATTCTCATTTTACCTGGCAAAAGCCATCACTGAGCCCTTCTTATTGACTTCCAGTTGCTCACTAGTTTGGTTGTTACTGAAAGGAAGAAATAGATGGTTTGCTAGTGGGAAATTGCTACTCTGGGAGAAACCGCCAAGCAGTGTGTTTGTACTACAATAAAGAAAAGAATATTTTTGGTATCTATTTAATGCAAGACAATGCCTGCCTGTGATGTACACAAGAAATCCTTGGTGAGGCTGTGAGTTTGAAGATAGATTTTCCCCTCTATTTTTTTATCTTTATATCTGTATCTATATATTTATATGGTTTGGAATAACTAGTACCAAAAGAGCATCTCCACTGGTGAGATCCTGAGACAGATGAAAAGCACATTACTTTCTCCTCTTTTTTTTAAATGTTAAATGTTTGCATATTTTATAAAAGTTTCAAAGTTGCAATGAAGATGAAAATTCTGAAAATAACCTCTGGGTAGAAATGGCAGGCTGGGAATCTGAGGAATGTCCCAACATCAAGATACATCAAGAGTATTTTTGTCATAAAAGAAAAAGAAGTGACCAATGCAATACCAAACAGCTTTACGTAACAGTTTTACTGGAAATAATTATCCCACCCTGCTGAAAGAATTGAAACGCAAGTCTTTGATCTATTGTATAATGGAGAAATTGATCATAATGTATATTTTTTTAACTTGAATATTACGTGGTTGCTGGATTGTACCTCCTCTGGAAAAAAAATGTATTTCACTAGTAGTGAACTTTCTTTGGTGAACAGCAGATTTTTATTTGATGGTGATTGTTTTATGAAAAGGGAAAACAGTAGCAATAAAATTATGTTTTGTGTGACAATTTGGGTCCATACTCTCTGCCACAGTTCCATGAGGTGAAACGCAAAGGTCCCTAAATCACTTGGCCGGATTTTGAGAACATAAAAACAATCTTGCCGGTTCAGAGCAGCAGTGGTTCCACCCGGCCCAGTGTCCTGTTCCCAACAGTGGTCAGCCTCTGGGAAGCCCACTCAGGAGGTCCTGGCTAGCTCTTAAGACTAGTAGCCATCAATAGGCTTTTCTGTTGATTTGGCCTAATTTTCCTTAGCTGTGCAAAGGGTGTCCTGCACTCTGCACCTACCAGCTGTTTGGCTCTACCATGAGAGTTTCTTCAAGGCAGCCTCTGGAGAGTTTTTCCAGCAGGCTGGTGGAAGCTGCTATATAGACTATTTTTAATTCAGAGACAGCTCCTCTGGGGGCTGTGACAGTCCCATCCCTATTCTGTATCAGCCAGAAGAGCAAAAACTCCAAAAAATAAAATTAAGGGCAGTGATTGGTACAGAAAACTAGAAATGTTGGTGCGGGGAAGTGAATTGGAAAAAAGCTTCAAAATACTTTCCCTTTCAGAATTATCGGTGAAATGATGTGAATTGCAATCTAGCAATGTTCATTCTGAAGTCTGAATCTGTTCTGTTTTGGCAGGATGATACTGAAGTCTTGAACATTATTTGTAAGGTAAATAATAGCCCTTTTTGGTTGGAGTCATAGGATTGTAGAGTTGGAAGGGACTTGCCCAACCCTCTGCAATGCAGGAATCGCAGCAAAAGAATCCCCAACAGATGGTCATCTGACCTCTGTTTAAAAACCTCCAGGGATGGGGACACTGCCACCTCAGTATTGACAGCATCTGGTTTTAATTCTATTCCCACCCTCAACTTAAGAAAAATGCAGGTTAGTGTTTGGAGGAATCTAATGAATTTGCTATACAGTGGTACCTCGGGTTACGAACTTAATTTGTTCTGGAGGTCCGTTCTTAACCTGAAACCGTTCTTAACCTGAGGCGCGCTTTCGCTAATGGGGCCTCCTGCTGCCGCCGCCACGCGATTTCCCTTGTCTTCCTGGGGCAAAGTTCTCAACCCGAGGTACTACTTCCGGGTTAGTGGAGTTTGTAACTCGGGGCGTTTGTAACCTGAAGTGTTTGTAACCTGAGGTACCACTGTATTTGCATCTTACTAGTTGCATATAATAGACATTAAACTTTTCAAATTTAGAAACATAACCAATTTTGTTATTTTACGATGACCTGTGGCACTTCATTTCCCTGGACCTAATGGTCAGGGGTCCTTTTACCTTTACCTTTATGCTAGTGTTGTGTATGTTAATTCCACCCGCGCCAGAAATGTCTGCAAATGCTAACTAATGAATTGTCACTGGTAACAGCCAGAGTCATTGAAATGCGGGAGGACAACTTCCTTGGTGACACCACATACACCCCAGGCCTCTCTTCCCCCAAAAGCTGAGTTAGCTGTTCATCCTGGGTACCACTTCTGATTGCAGGGGATGGATAATTGCATGATGTGATGTCCCCTATGTAGAAGATTCCTACGCACAGGGAACAAGTATCTCAATGGCTAAGCCATTGTTTCCCAACTGTGGGTCATGGTTTTAAGAAGTAAACTCAAAATTATAACTTTTAATCCCTAACTCAGGGGTCTGCAACCTTTAAGACAAAAAGAGCCACTTGGACCCGTTTCCGAAGAAAAAGCAACTGGGAGCCGCAAAATCATTGTGACATTTAAAACACATATAACACTGCATATATTGTTTCTTACCTTAATGTCCGATCTGACAGCGGGCGGGAAGGTGACGTCGGGATGGTGCGTGACTAATGCACACACCGCCCCCATGCGACGTCACAGCCAGTACAGTGCCCGCCACAGTGGGGAGTGTTGGGGCACACAATGCGCCTCCTCCCCTCGCTAGTATCCACCCCGGAGCTGCACATGCGGCTCCGGAGCCATGGGTTGCAGACCCCTGCCCTAACTGGAATGTTGAATATCTCTTGCAGCTTGGGTCTTTAGTGTATTATAAAGCCTGCTATTCCCCTCACAGTGCTACAATTTCCAGAGTTCTCTGGGAAGGAGGGTTGTTAAACAACCCAACAACTCTCAAAACCCTTGACAAATGACACACTTATGTAACCCACATGTGTTTGGAATAACTTTTTACAGCTTATGAAGCAATATTCTGCAGCCAGATGCCTGGTGCCCTTGCATTTCCTTAAGCAAAATTGGGAATAACATTTCAAGTGCCACAAATACGTCAACAAATTCCAAATCAGGAGGTTGAGTAAGCTTTTGCTTGAATGGCTCAGGTAATGGTTATGTAGCAGGCAAGCTTACCATTAAAACTCATGAAGCAGACAAAGACCTACAGTCCAAAATTCATATAACAAAATATGGATCACCATACCAACCACATTAGGAGTTCTGGGTTGCTGTACTGAAAATGATGGCTAGACTACAGTCCTCCCCCCACCTGCATCTAATTTTCTACATGGAGGTTAAGCACAGGTCCCCAGTTGCAGTCCAAACTTTTACAGCGCAGTGACAGGTTTCCCTCTCCAGCCTCTACTTGTGGACATGTGGCTTGCACTTCTCTGTAGAAATGACATATGAAACAAGATCTTCCAGGAGATTCCTTGGCTGCTACACTGTGAGCAAGTACAGAGGGGAGAGTGCTACTCTCCTGCTCAAATCCTGCTTGTGGGTTTCCAGGAAGAGGCACCTGGTTGGCAGCCTTGAGAACAGGATACTGGCCGAGAGGCAAGCTCTTCCTGTGTTCTGTATGGAAACCCATATTTTCAAAACATCCCAGCCATTTCTGTAGCTGAAAAAGTTTGGCTGCCACAAGGATTAAAGTGTATTCATAGGAAACATTTCTCCTGGGTGTGGCAGTGCATGCCTTCCGGAGTTGAGGAATGCAGCACTGGAAATCCCTGCCCAATTGCAAAAAGTCCAGACCATTAACCAAGATGGCTACCGAAGGCTCTGAGGAAATGGCCAGTTTGTGACCGAGCTGCAGAAGGGGGTTTGGAGTGGGAAGCCTCAGCTGGCTGTGTTTCTTCTTCCAGGGCCATTTAATCAATGGTCTTGAGGACTTATTTGCACAAACGCACATTGCCTGAAGACCTACGCGACCTGTGAGAACTAGGACTGAGGGGAAGTTTCAGAAATGCTTCTTTACACAGCATGTAGCAGAACTATGGAATTGGCTACCACAAGACGCAACAATGGCCACTGAAGGATAGCTTTAAAGGGGGATTTGATAAATTCATGAATGGAAGGCACCATAAGAACATAAGAAGAGCTTCCAATGGCCCTTCTAGGCCAGCACTCTGTTCTCACAGTGGCCAAGCAGATACCTGTGGGAAACCCACAAAGACAAGAGCCCTGGCTCCACCTGTGGATTCCAGCCACTGGGATTTGGGACCCACTGTGGAGGCAGAGCATAACCATTGACAGCCCTCTCCTCCATGAATTTGTCTAATCCCCTTTCAAATCCATCTAGGTTGGTGGCTTTCCATTGGAGGGAGTTCTGTAGTTTAACTATGTGCTTCCCAGGTTGCGGAAGCCTGGTATTTACTAATAGCAAACCAGTTCTAAGTTCTGATCCTTATGTAGTCAAACCACACACCAGTCAGCAGGTTTGGTTTGCAGAAATGCAATGTTTACGGATGTACCATTTTTTAAAGGGAAAAAAAACCTAAAGTGGGAAAACACAAAAATGTTGCATGAGAACTGAGCATGCTCAGTGGATAAAGCATAGTGACTGACTGTTGGGAAGGGAAATGGAAGATGTTATCCTGAAGGAGGACATGGATTGATGGATGGAGCTATGAACAGGAGAGCTCCACTCTACTCAGAGTCGACCCACCAAAATTATTGCACTTCAAGTTTTGCACATCCATTGATTTCAATGGGGCTGCTCTGAGGAGAACTTAGCTGGATACAACCATAACATGTTCTTGGATTGCACTTGTAATGGCAATGAATAATGGCATGGAAATAGAGTCTAAGGGTCTGTGGGTCCCAGGGGTCATAGGGCAGCTCAGACCTGCCAACATCAGAGAGAATGCTTTAGCATCTAAGATGGAGCCCCAAGGTCAGAACCTCCCATTCTGCGCAGGCTCTCACTTCCAGCACTCCAGCTCAACCAACAGCAGAGCTCTGGTATCAGAAGGGTCCGAAAGCAGGATGTTGTGGGCATTCCAGGGGTGATGGCAGAAGCTTGAACCCAGAACCTACTTGGGGGCATGTTTCTAATGGGGGAGAAAAAATATACTGGTGTCAGTTTGGGGGGAGACGGGGGGTCAGTCTGGATGATTCCCTGAGTCCCTTCCAGTTCTTGGAGTCCAGTACCCAGGGAGGGTTAGAATCTAACAGAGGAGGTTGCTGAACTAGTCCGGTAAGCTTCTGAGTGACCTTAAATGGCCAGCTAAGTGTCCTCATCAGCATCCCAAAAGAATGGGCTAGGTTGCAAGAACTACAACAAATGATGGTGGCCCTTTCTTCCACCTGCTCACCTAGCTGCTAGGTAGGATAATAGCAGCCAGTGTGTGAGAGAGAGACAGGTGAGCTGGAAGCAGGTTGGAAGATGGAGAAACAGAGACCTGCTTGCTCTGGATCCAAAGTTGTGACACATGGAGAGGCAAGATCTGTTGGGGTCTTAATGCTGTGAGCCCCTCCATCTTATGTTCAGGTTGCATAGATGTGTAAATAAAACCATATATCCTAAAGACACCACAATCTCTGCTGACCTTCATTCCAAGAAAACCTGGAACCACTGGAGAGGCAATAAAAATACAACTAAAATTGTACAGCACCTAGCACAGGCAGAATAACCAGTAAGTGGTCTGCCAAGACTCTCAGCATAAACAAGAACAAGAGGTATAAATTTAGATAAAGTGAAGCTTTCCTCCTTCCCTATGGCATTGGTTAATGTTTTCCCCGTAATATCCGTAATAATCCTATATACACATATATAAAATATTACCACTTTATTGAGAGAATAAAAGTTCAATAACACTTAGTTGGCTTCATGATGCTCATGTTGGAAAATGTGGCTTCACAGAGAAAAATACTTCCATTTAAATACACAGAGAGCGTTGCTGGACGTCTTGAGCAGATCTTCAGAGATGGAGAAGAAAGCAAAAGTGTTGGGTGGTGTCCTCAAGAGTCACACATCTACCACCATCTTTTTGTAGATATCTAGGCCTCCTACAACAGCACAGAATTCCTCAAAGGATATTCTTCCATCACCATCTTTATCTGCAATTATTATGGTTTTGTCTACAATTTGCTGCAACTGGGTATCGTTGAGATTGTTCCCAACCATCATCTTCAGAACCTGAAAGAGCTCCCCATTGGAGATAAAGCCATCTCTGTCGATGTCATAGATACAGAAAGCAAACCTCAACTTCTGTTCCTTGTCACCTTTGACACTGAACTGAGAGACTCCTTCTATAAATTCTTTGAGGTCTACCTCTCCATTCCCATCTGTATCGAATATATCTATGACTCGTTGTACCAGTGGATTCTGTTGTAACCCAGGCAAAGACATGAACTCTTCCACACTCAGAGAACCAGAATGATCTAAATCAAGCTTTTTAAACCTCTTTACCAATCGTTTAATCTCATCTTCATCCAAATGTGAGCCCATTTCCAGTGGGCAGCTTGCCTCATTTCCCATAGTGGCGGGTTGTCGAGAGCCTTCCCGCAGCCGAATCCACCGCCGAGTGCCGGCCTCCTTCTCCTCCTCCTCCTCCTCCTCTTCTCTTCTCCTTCCTCCTCCTCCTCCTCCGCCTCTTTTCCCTCACGCTCCTCCTCCCCTCGGTCCCTTCGCAAGCGCTGCCTCAAGAGGTTGTTGCCGGCGACGGTTTCGTCACAATGGGCTCGCGCTGACCCGCAGCCTCGCGGAAGGGGAGGGGGAGGAGGAGGAGAGAGAGAGAGAAAGATAGAGATAGGGAGGGAGGGAGAGAACCGGGGAGAACAGGGGAACCGAAGCACCAACGGTCGACAGCAAAGGGGAGGAGCTTCCAACATCCGGGCAACTACGCCAGGTTTTTCCCAGACAGGGACTCAAGGTGGCTTGCAGGTAAAAAGAGGCATAGGCAAACCTGGCCCTCCAGATGTTTTGGGACTACAACTCCCATCATCCCTAGCTAACAAGAACAGTGGTCAGGGATGATGGGAATTGTAGTCTCAAAACATCTGGAGGGCCAGGTTTGCCTATGCCTGGATAAAAAGAAGCAGCTAAAAACATAGAATAAACAATCATTAAAAAGCAGGTAAACAGTAATAGAATTGTGTGTGCATTTATATACCACTGTGGTGCCCAGAGGTGGACACAGGACTCCAGGTGGGGTCTAACCAAGGCAGGACAGAGTGGGACTATTACATGGGGTGGGCTGAAGCAGCTGTCTTGGGGGGGGGGCAGAACCCCAAGAGGCACAGCCCCTGTGGGCACTCTGCCCGCTCTGCCACCTCCGCTACTGGCACAGAAGCAGCAGTGGCTTCCGGTGAGATCTTATGAGATCTCACAAGATCGCCTCAAAATCTCATGAGAGCTCACCAGAACCTGCCACCATCATTGCCGCTTTGCAAGTGCCACTACGTAACCCAGGTAAGGGAGGCCTTGGTGGCAGGGCGGCACCTCAGGAGGCAAAACAGGCTGGGCTGCCCCTGGCCAGTCTCCACCAGCCAGTGTGCACTCCTGGGGGAGCAATTGCTGTGGATTCAAAACAGTGCCCAGAGGGGGAATTAGGAGGTGGAAGAACCAGCAGACTCCGGGGCTAAGACCTAGAGAACGTCAGGGTGCCAGGATGCTGCAGGCAGAGAATCGTGCCCAGTGCTGGGTTTATGTATAAGCTAAACAAGCTATAGCTTAGGGCCCCACTCTCTTGGGCCCCCCCAAAAAAAATTAAAGGAAAAAAAACTGGATGTACATTTCACAAATATAAGATAAAAAACAAATAAAATAAAACCTACATACAGCAAGCTGAGGCTCCAATACTATGGCCACCTCATGAGAAGAGGAGACTACCTGGAAAAGACCCTGATGTTGGGAAAGATGGAGGGCACAAGGAGAAGGGGACGACAGAGGACGAGATGGTTGGATAGTGTCTTCGAAGCTACCAGCATGAGTCTGACCAAGCTGCGGGAGGCAGTGGAAGACAGGAGTGCCTGGCATGCTCTGGTCCAGGGGGTCACGAAGAGTTGGACACGAGTAAATGACTAAACAACAACAACAACAACAACAAAGCAAATGGCTTTAGACACCTATTAGGTCCATAACTTACGATATAGCATAAATTCAACAAAAAAACCAGTCACAATTTGTTGTTGACAAAGGACAGCTGGACATATAAAGGGCCCCATTACCTTCAGTAGCTTAGGGCCTCATCAAACCTAAATGTGGCCCTGATCGTGCCTGCCTGCAGTTGTTGACTGGCTAGCTCAACAACCACAAACCATATGGTGCTGCTGAACCAGGTTCCACCAAAAAGGCTCCCACAATAAATGAAAAAATTGCACACACACACACACACACACACACACACACACACACACACACACACTAAAATAAATAAATAAATTTTAATAGTAGAGATTAAAGATATACATCAATCTTGGGAATACAACAAAATTGGCCTGCCACTCAGTCCACTGAGGCTCACATGACTGTCAGCTGCCCCATTCAGTCTTCCACTGAGAGCGAGTGCCTTATTTCCCATCTTACTGTAGGTTTTGCTTCATTTCGATAAATAAAATTATATTTTATGGTTTATTATTGATTATGTGTTGAATTGGATATATATGGGGCAATTCCATAGCTACATGGGGGTGGGGAACTAGGTAAAGGTAAAGGGACCCTTGACCATTAGGTCGAGTCGTGGCCGACTCTGGGGTTGCAGTGCTCATCTCGCTTTATTGGCCGAGGGAGCCGACGTGACTAAGCTGCTTCTGGCAAACCAGAGCAGCGCACGGAAATGCTGTTTACATTCCCACCAGAGTGGTACCTATTTATCTACTTGCACTTTGACGTGCTTTCGAACGGCTAGGTTGGCAGGAGCAGGGACCGAGCAACGGGAGCTCACCCCGTCGTGGGGATTTGAACCGCCAACCGTCTGATCGGCAAGTCCTAGGCTCTGTGGTTTAACCCACAGTGCCACCCGCATCCCTGTGGGGGACTGGCCGGGAGTTTTTTTGTCCCCAGTGAAGCCTCCAGAGGGACGCCATTGAGGCTCCTAGTCTGTGTGAGAATGTACAGAAATGCTCGGGGGGGGGGGGACACAACCAAACTGGTCTTTGACCTGGGTGAAATAAAGCTTAGTTTTGCCCCTGATATGGGGGCACCAAAATCTTTTAAGTGCTTAGGGACTCTAAAGGTCCTAATCCAGCCCTGGCTTTGGAAGAGCTGAGCCTTCGGTTTCGCATTAGATTCTTCTCTCCTTGCGTGGGCTACAGTCAACCATCTCTTAATTTTTCATTTTGCTAACAAGGGAAAACATTCACTTCTGTGAGTGGGAGTCTTGCCACAACATTGGCAGCAAGTGATTTGAGAAGCTTCTCTTGCAGACAGGCTGCCTTTCTTGTGGGGCTTGCTCAGGGCTGCAGAATGCCTCAGGGGATGGAGGTACAGGCAGGGGGTGGAGGGAGGGACAAATTAATGGAGGATATCAATGGTGACATTTTGGGAAGCAAGTCCAGGAGTGCTCAGCAGAGCCTTCTCTGGCCAGTCCCCCCCCCCTTGTAGTTTTCAACTACAATTGTCATCAGCCCCACTGAGCACAGCCAAATGACAATACACTCATAGAGCTGCAGAACTGTAAGTGACCCCTAGGGTCATCTAGTCCAACCCCCTGCAAAGAAGAGATCTTCTGTCCAACGTGGAACTCGAACCCACAACCCTGAAATCAAGAGTCATAGAACTGTAGAATTGTAAGGGACCCCGAGGGGCTGATGGGAGTTGTAGTCCAAGACACCTGGAGGGATTCAAAAGACAAGTGATTCCAACTAAATATTAGGAAGAACTTTCTGACAGTAAGAACTGTTTGACAGTGGAACGGGCTCCCTTGGAAAAAGATGGCGGACTCTCCTTTGGAGGTCTTTAAACAGAGGTTGGGTTCTTTAGCTGTCATTCCTGCATTGCTGGGGGTTGGGCTAGATGGCCTTTGGGTACTCCATGAGGGCGCTTGGTTGGGGAAGGGTGGTGTAGGGAGCAATCCAAACTTCTGGTTGGGAGCAGCAAAGCCAGTTCAGGCATTGCCAGGCAACTTAGGATTCAAGGTGGACTGGCATGGCCAGGCCTGCCCCCTGCTGGACCCATTCCAGAGGGTTCCACTGGCTCATGCTGGCAAGAATGCCACCCATGGTAGCTTCTGCTTCCTGAGTGGGCATGGCAGGGAGCTTGGTGGGGGAGCCTGGCACAGGCGAAGGAAGGGACACCTCTGCCACACCCAAACCTCCTTCAAGAATGTGTGAGAATAGGGTCCCAGAGATGCTTACAGACCGTCAGAAAACGACAGTCCCTGCCTGCAGGGTTACAATATAAAAATACACAACACACAAGGGGGGGGGGGGAGAGACAAGCAGGGAAGAGGAAAACCAAAGCCAAACTCAGGCACTGGCTGGCACAGTTGTGGGGCAGGAGGTGCCTGAACTGATGAAATGAGCCCCGTTCACCTTTTTTAAAAAAGGAAGGCAAAAGGGAACAGGTGACTATTTTCCTACCATCTGGAAAGGTTCTTTTAAACATTGTTTTTAGCTGTAAGCTATCCTTTCATTATTATTCAAAAGGGGGTAAAAGTCAGAAGAAGAGGTGGAAAAGGTTGCATTTCAGGATTCTCTCAGTTCTAGTTTCTTGGAGTTACAAAGACTTTAAAAATCCCCAGCAGATAATCGTTCCTGGCATTTCATTACCATATCATTAGCTGCTCCTGACTGTGCCGGCCCTTTGTTTAAGCTGCAGACCTGCTTTGTGCTGTGTGTGTCGGGGAGGGAGCAGGAATCAGACACATCTTCTTCCAAATCAGATTTCATTAAAATTGTTTACTGTTCGTTGTTCTTTGGGAGAAGAGGAATCGAGGAGCCGGCAAAAGCCATTGGAATTCCAGGCACACTGACAGGGCTCGTCTCTTCTCTGCGTCAGATAATCCATTAAAGTTAGACATTGCAAGCAGCCCACAATGCCATGGGATGTTAACCAAGGCTTTAAAAATTGTAGGGGGTTGGATTGGATGATCCTTGGGTGACCCATCCATCCCTAAAATTCTATGATTCTACGATTCACTTTTTGAAATGCTGAGAATTCTGCCTGGCACCCTGCCTTCCTGCCCCCACGCTGGCGGCAACAGGTCTCTCAATCAATTTCATAAGGAAAAAACATCAATTTCATAAGTTAGGAACTTCTGGGGCACAAGAGAGAAATCCCTCGGAGGTGACCTTGGGGTTTGTGTTTCCTGTTCCCACTTGTGTGTCTCTGTGTGAAGACTGCTTTTGCTCCCACGCTGAAACAGAAAGTGTAGATTGCTTCTCCCCAAGCACAACTCTGGTCAGACCTCACCTGGAGTACTGTGTCCAGTTCTGGGCACCACAGTTCAAGAAGGACCAGCGGCGTAGCGTGAGTTGTCAGCACCCAGGGCAACGGAAGTAATTTGCGCCCCCTAACCCGGGGCAAGGCACGTAATTTGCGCCCCCCCAACCCCTAACCTGCGAGTTGCCGCTGGCGCTGCCGCCCAAACGACGCCGCTTGCCCGGAGGAGGAGGGGGGCAGAGAGGCGAGGAAAATGCAACGGCCCAGCTGCTGCAGCAGCAGCGGCGGAGGCGGGGCTGTGAGGAGGGGCTGCCTGGCGCGTCCTCCGCGGCGAGCGCTGAGAGCCGCTGCCTGCTGGGCGCCTTCAGCCGGGACGCGTGCACAGCTCGTCGGTTCCGCGAGACATGCGGCTCTGCTACAGCCTGCGCCCGAGGCTCTTCGGCGACTCCGGAGGCAGCGAGCGCGCCCCTCCCCAGATGTTGCGCCCGGTGCGGCCTGCCCCCCTGGCACCCCCCACGCTACGCCACTGAGAAGGACACTGACAAACTGGAGGAGGGCAACCAAAATGGTCAAAGGCCTGGAAACGATGCCTTATGAGGAACGGCTAAGGGAGCTGGGCATGTTCAGCCTGGAGAAGAGGAGGTTAAGGGGTGATATGATAGCCATGTTCAAATATATAAAAGGATGTCACATAGAGGAGGGAGAAAGGTTGTTTTCTGCTGCTCCAGAGAAGCGGACACGGAGCAATGGATCCAAACTACAAGAAAGAAGATTCCATCTAAACATTAGGAAGAACTTCCTGACAGTAAGAGCTGTTCGACAGTGGAATTTGCTGCCAAGGAGTGTGGTGGAGTCTCCTTCTTTGGAGGTCTTTAAGCAGAGTCTTGACAATCATATGTCAGGAGTGCTCTGATGGTGTTTCCTGCTTGGCAGGGGGTTGGACTCGATGGCCCTTGTGGTCTCTTCCAACTCTATGATTCTATGATTCTATGATTCTAACCCAAGGGCGGCCTTCACCGGGGGCAAGTCACTTGCACAGATGGACGCAATGTAGGAGTCCCATGCCTGGGGGGCTGGGGGTGGGGAGACAGAGCGGCACAAGGAGAACCCCCCCAGCACACTAGAGCCTTCCAGGATCTTCTTCCCCAAGTGGCCAAGACTTGGACACAGTCAGCTTCACCTCCCTGTCAACTTCAGCCAGCCAGCCCCACACTTAGGACTTGTCACAGCCAACTGCGGCAACTCGCTTGTGCAATGGGCTTCCACAACACAACACAACTTCCGTTTTCTCTCCTACTCCTTGCAGACCTGCTGTGTCCCTCCCCCGCCCCAAATTGGGGCTGCATAGGGGAGAGGGAAAGGAGAAGCCCCACTGCACCCCTTGGCAGTATGTTGGATTTTGCCCATTGCTAGGAATGTTTTGCCTTCCGACTTAGGTGCAGCCCATCAAAACTTGGAAAGGAGGCCCTAAGAAGCGAATAACTTCTCTGTACAACTAGGGGTTCCTTACACATGGGCTGGGGAAAGAAGCTCCATCTCAGGCGAATCCTGGTTTTTCTTTCCTTCCTTCCTCTGAATGCAGCACACAGAAGGTGCCAACACAGCGCCGTCAGAGGGGAGATCAAACAGCATGGGCGATGGGAAGAGAATAGCTGGAGCAGAGAATGCCGACAGCCTTCAGAAACAAAAACATTTCGGAGTCCAAGATCCTGTCAGGAGCGATCGCTCTGAAACCTAGCGGCAGTTTTGAGTCTTAAATGAAGCCAACCAGCTTGCGGAATGCATGCAATATTTAATAATGATGGATGACTCCAAGAGAGATTCATGTTCCGAGAACTTGGGGGTGGAGAGAGAGCCCTCTAGCAAAGGTTTGGATAGGCTGAGGAGGCACTCGGCAATTCAGACTTCCAAGGCCAATGGGAACCAGGGTAGCATGGTCTTCTCACCGCCAGCTTCCCCACACAAGCTGGCAACTGGATTCCTGTTTCCCCCCCTCCTCCTCCACCGTCTCTCTGCTGCTTCTCTCTTACAGGGAAACATGTGCTTGGAATGTGCCTTAAAGGTATACTGTGTGTATCATGGAATTATAGAATAGTAGAGTTAGAAGGGACCCCAAGGGACATCTAGTCCAACCCCCTGAATGCACAGCTAAGGAATCCCTGACAGATGGTCACCCAACCTCTGCTTACAAACCTCCAAGGAAGGAGAGCCCACCCTTTAAAGGGGAGTCCGTTCCACTGCCCAAGAGCTCTTGCCGTCAGAAAGTTATTTCAAAGTTTAGTCAGAATCTCCTTTCTTGCCACTGGAATCCATTGGTTTGGATCCCATTCTCTGGAGCAGCAGGAAACAGCCTGGCTCCGTCTTCCATGCAACAGCCCTTTAGGGATTTGGAGATGGCTCTCATATCACCTTTCAGCCTTCTCTTGTGTAGGGGAACGTTTTTGTGGAGGGGGCAGATCGGAAGGGGAAGATTCATGCTCCCTTGCCTAGCAGTCCTCCTCACGAAGATCACCCCCATCCGACAATTAAGCAGTGATGGGAATTTGTGGCAGTGATTCTGTCAGGAGTGCGTGCAGGAGCCAGGCCCTGTGACCAGTAGGGCTTTGCAAGGACTGGGGCCTTCCTAAGTTTGTTCTGGAGAGGCAAGGCGCAGCTGCATAGGTGAGGCCACTTGGTAACTCACAGCACCTGGTGGCAAGAGCCGGGAAGGGATATAAGGTCAGCATTTCCCTTTGGCTCTTTGCCACAGCAACAGATTCCCTGCCTTGCTGCATTTGGCTCCTTGCTTCCTGATCCTTGATTCTCGACCCTCGGACCCTTGACTTCGTGACTCCCTGCTTCTTGATCCTTGGACCCTTGACTTCATCACTCCTTGCTTCTCAACCCTTGGACCCTTGACTTCGTGATTCCTTGCTTCTCGACCCTCAGACCATTGACTTCATGACTCCTTGCTTCCTGACCCCCGGGACCCCTGACTTCTGGATTCTCATTCCTGCTCCCACCCAGCCGTCCTCAGCCGGGACTTTGATCACCTGTAGACTGGACCGTGACAGATTCCTGTATTGCAGGGGGTTGGACCAGGTGGCCCCTTGAGTCCCTTCCAACTCTGATTCTATGATTGCCAAGAGGAGGACGAGAGTCTCTCAGGGTGTACTGTGTGTGTGTGTCAGTAAAGTGCCAGGTCTGCCCTTGCCCATTCTCTTTTGCCTCCTCTCACCTTTGGTTGGGCACCACCCACTATGTGATCCTCTGGCTGAAAAAGGTGTCCCTACCTCTTGTCATGTCCTTTGGGTGACACTTGGGCAGAAAGGAGGAGGCTTGCTCTTGCCACTGATTGGTTTGAGGGTTGTTTAATTGGAAATGTTAATATTAAGTAGTTATTTTTGTGACAAATATTCAAATGATTATACTTCTGCACACAACTGAACGTGAACAGCTTGCTTTCCATTAAGCATTGTTGAGATGCTTGAAGCTTGAGTTGCTGTTCTGAAGGTGCTGTGAGCTCAACTTTGTTGCTGGGAAGTCATCTTGCAAAATCTAACTGAGAGGGAAACACGTTCCTGCCAAGCTCTTCTCCTTCTTGCAAAGGGAAGGGGAAAAGAGAGAGAGAATTCTGAAAATCATTGGCCTTGCAGAGACCAGCCTTTCCCAACTGGGTGCCCTCCAAGGGCTTTGGATTAACAGTTCTGTGTACAATCATGCCAGCTGGAATTGATGGGTGTTGTGGTTCAAAACATCTGGAGGGAGCCATGTTAAGGAAAGTTTCCAGGACTGGCCCAGGGCATTTTTGGTATCTGTAGGTCAAAATCTTACTCCAGCACTAGTGTTGGAGGGAGGATGCCGGATTAAGGGGGCTCAGGATAGGCCATGTGGCAAAGAGAGGAACAGCTGGGACCTCTAGAGGAACAGCCAGGGGTTGCTGTCCCCCAACATTTGCCACCTGAGATGTTTGTCTCCCTTTGCCCAACAATAGGGCTGGTCTTGAAAGCTGCCATAGCTAAATTTCCAGACATGAAAGCTGCAGTTCTGTGAACCACCTTTGCCGATCACAGCAGAAGTGTTTGTGTTTAGCACAGACCTCCATGGAACAGTTGATTGTTAACAGTGAGAAGAGAGAAGTGATTGGATTGTTTTAGCTACAAACTGTAAACAATATTGCTGCTGTCAGTTCTGGGAATATACATCTGTGCTGGTCCCGTGGGTTATCCGAGAGGCGAGGTCCAAGTCGGGTCCGTGGTCAAAGGTGCAACGTGGAGGCAGTCTGTAGTAGCTGAAGCTGGGTGCAGGGCAGGGAGTCGGGTGAAGTCAGGAACAGGCATGCAAGCCGGGAGCCAGGGTGGGTCAGGCAGGAAAACTAGCAACCAACGAAGTTGCTCCCGCAACTTGGGACTGGGGCTGGCCGGCTTTTATCTGCCCTGAGGCATAGGGCGGCCCCAATCCTCTGGTAACTCACCTCTCCTGGCCTGGCGGTGAGCACTCCTCCTGTGGGAACTTAGTTCCCTCTGCCTCTCTGCCCTGAGCCTCTGCAGCTCAGGAGAGGCTGGAGGGTTACCGGACCCAGAGGCAACCTCGGCTTCCTCTGACGGGGCTGGGAGTGGAGCACCTGCAGGCAATGGGTCCTCCATCACCTCAGGAGCCAGAGCAGACTCAGCTGATGCCTGCACCTGAGGACCCAGCACAGGTGAGGACCCTTCAGGCTCAGGCCCCAGCCCCAGCTCAGCTGGTTCTGGAGGTGGAGAATCCTGTGCAGGCTGGGATCCCTCAGGTTCAGCATCCGAGTCCGAATCCCAGGCCATCACACCATCTATATTTAAGTCAAGGTCAAAAATGATGGCAACCTCTCTCCCTCCCACCCGGAGCCCCTTTTAAAAGGACTTAGCAGATCAGAGATCTCCCCAGCTTTGCTTAGGATCACATTCCAGCCCCTGCAATGAAAGCTTATGCATTGGAAGGTGCTGCTTGCTTGGAGTGTGACTCTGCACAGTAATCGAACCTGGGGGGGGGGGCATGCTCAACGACTCACAAGTCAGAGTCCAGTTCCCAGTGTCTTGAGGGCAGTTCTGTGGCTAAAACGTCAGGCATGCTAGCTGCTGTCAGGCGTTGAGGCATCGCCTTAATTTTCAGTTAAACAACAGGCATTAATATTTTACTCTCTTCCAACAGTGTTTAATGGCTTAGGAGGAATGAGGGAGAGAACAACACGCGTCACAGCTCCTGAGCCAATAGTTTGGAGATCGAAGAGCACGCTGGCTGCTCAAAGCCTTGTGCTCTCAGGGAGCTGTTTGTCTTCAGGAATCCTCGGATCTCCAGCTTGGGCTCCCCTGCAAAAAGGAGGTGGCGGCCAGGGAAACAGCCACGGTCTTCTGCCATTATAGCTTAGCTACACAGAGACCACTCTCCTGTTCTCCTTTTTTTTGGTCTAACCTGCCAGCCTCGAGGTGGGTCAGAAGAAGGAGGAGCTGAAAAGCCCCACATGCGCTGTAAAAAGGCAGGGTTGCCATAGTCCTTTTCTGGCTCTGCTCTTGTGCCTTTAAAAAGTAGGCCTGGCGCACAGCAAGCAAAGGCAACTTTCTACCACCAATTTGTCATTCTTTAGTCCTCATGAAGCTGAACAATGCAAGATTCAGGACAGGTAAGAGAAAGGACTTATTTATGCCATGCGTGGTCAAACGATGGAACTCGCTCCCACCTTCATGGCTTTAAAATAGGATTAGACAAATTCATGGAGAAGGCTATTGACTACTATGAGCCCCGGGGTCTATGGTCGGCCACCACAGCTGGAGGCAGCCATGCTTCTGAATACCACTTTCTGGAAACCACAGGAGGGGAGAGTTGCTTTTGTGCTCCAATCCTGCTTGCATGCTTCCCACAGGCCACTGTGAGAACAGGAGGTGGACTAGATGGGCCACTGGCTTCATCCAGCAGGCTCTCCTGACCATCTTCTGCTCAAGGGTGGCAGAGCAGGCCCCAGTGGGGTGCATTTTAGAAAGAGGGGAGGGCAGCTTCTGTCCCCACTCACGTCACACTGCCCCCTAAACTGCCATCCCCCAAGGATGCCCTGGGAGTTACTCAAGGAAGGTCCTGGGTTCAACTGTTGCCTTAGTCACTAGCTGAGGAGGTGCCCTTTAGGCCAGCTGCTCTTCCTCTGCAACCCACCACCCGATATATGGAAGCAATGCTAGTGTTCTACAGCACAGGGTTGTTCTGAGGATTCCTGCAATAGAGAAGCATTGATTGACCTATCCTCAGTAAACCTGTGCTTTAAAAAAAGATTCCCCCCCTTTTAAAAAGTGAGCCTCTGGCCATCACTGGTTAGTTGCCATCACATTTTATGGCAGTTCCATAAGTTAATTCCGGTTTATAGCCTCATAGAATTGTAGAGTTGGAAGGAACCCCAAGGGTCATTTAGTCCAATCATGCATTGCAGAAACCACAGCTAAATAATCCCTGGCAGAATCTTATTTCTGGATGGCCACTATCAAATGCAGGTGCCTCCCTGCCATCAATTGGTAGGGAGCTCATCCATGGCCAGTATGCCCACCCCCTCCTGAAACATCAGCAGTCCTGTGCCCCTCATTCCTCACTTTAAAGGAATCCTGGTGATAAATTCTGAGAGCTCACCCAACCAGACACTTTTTAAAAACCTACTTTATTATTAACACCCACAAACACTTCCATCCGTTAAAAAGACAACAGGGGTTACCCCAGCTAAGCAATCTCCCAAAGTAACATTTTCTGAGCAATTTATCAGGCTGTCTGGTGTGTCGTTCAGAGGGCTCAGCAACAGGAGCCCGGGGATGGTGGAAAATGTGCAAAAGGCTCTTAAATAAATGTTTGTTCATGGAGGGTTGTGCAGAAGAAAGTGCTGGGTAATTTATTCTGTGCATCGCGCCACACCTGATCTGGATGGCGAGATGCAGTTCAGCGAGGAAGGCTCCTTAGGAAGCCCAAGGAGAATTCTCCACTGGACTTGCAGGGGTCCGAAATGCCACTGTGCTAAGGAGAGAAGGATCTCCTGCTCCTAATCCTGTCCCCAGTTATCCACAAGCAGCCGACTGGTAGGCCAGGAGTCAAGTCTGGCAGGGACAGATGGAGCTGCCAGTTCCAGTTTTCCATTTTCTCTTCACTTCATCACATTTCTACTCCAGTTTGTGATTTTTATAAAGTCCTGCTGGAAATTCATCTGCATTTACATGTATCTGCAAACAGTTTTCTATAATGTAATGCATTTTGTACTTACGCAGCTCTTGCGCCCCAATTTTCATCAGGGATATGATGTAAGGGGGCAGGAGGAGGCTCAGAGGCCTCAACTGCACAGCCTCATACCACTTTATTATTTTTTTTTAATGATATTTATTGAAAAAAGAATTTTTAAAATCACAGAGAAAAGAAAGACAAAATTACAGAAAAAAGAAGACAAAAACAGAAATAAAAAATAAAAAATAAAACCATCATTTTCAAATTCTCCACTTTCTTTACCTTCTTTCCATGACCTCCTCCTCCTCCTCCTATCTCTTATATCTTGATTGATAATTGTCACAGCTTGTGTTGTCCCAGCTTGGCTGTGCCGGGGGCTGATGCACGTTGCAGTCCAAAACACCTGGAGGGCACCAGGTTGGGAAAGGCTTCTGTAGACTTGCTTTCAGGGGGTTGTGGGAATTAAGGCTTTGCAGGAAAGGCTGATTAGGAAGGAACGTGGCATCAAACAGACCTTACCTTTCCAGACCCCAGTAGATTGTGCCCCATAGATCAAATCTCTTTCTGAGTCAGCCCCTCTTTAAGGTAAAGGTAAAGGGACCCCTGACCATTAGGTCCAGTCGTGACCGACTCTGGGGTTGTGCTCTCATCTTGCTTTATTGGCCGAGGGAGCCAGCATACAGCCTCTGGGTCACGCGGCCAGCATGACTAAGCCGCTTCTGGCGAACCAGAGCAGCGCACGGAAACGCCGTTTCAAAATCCTGCTGCTTAAGGCAACCTCTTCACTTGGCCTGGTGGTTGAGCCAGATCTACATTTGCTGTGCTCAAACGGACCCTGAGCCCTTTCTTCCTCAAGTCCCTGGACCGGCAGGTGCAGTATGGCGTAGCGGTTAAAGCAGGACGGCAAAGACTCTGCTTCAAATCCTTGCTCAGCCACAAAGCTCACTTGGGCTCAGCCAGTATCTCACAGCTCAGCCAGCCTCCCAAAGTTGTTGCCGTGAGGATAAAAGGTGGAGAGCAGAAACATGCATGCGCTTCAGCTCCTTGAAGGAAAGGCAGAATGACCACTCCCCACATTAAATGGGGGGCACCCTCTGCGTGGTCATGCGCAGCCCCCTGGACCCTATGCGGCACCATTAACACAGGCTTGGCTTTGCCTTCCCCAGGTGGGATACCTGGAGGTCTCTGCCTGCCTCAGCCAGTTGCCCAATCCCGCCTGGGGAGGCGTTGCCAAGGTGATGAGGACAGGTAGGGGGAGGGACACAATATGGGGAGGATCTTACCTGGGAATCGTCAGTTGGCTCCAGAGCTTCTCCCACCCTCAGTTAAGACTTCTTTTGCAGGTTAACCTTTTCTCCACAGGTACACGGGCGCTGCTACGTCAGGGTCTCTGTTGAAAGGCCGGAAAGGAATTCTCCTGCATTGGCAGGTTTGCCTTTTCCATAGCAAAACGCCACAACTTTGGCGGTTTCAGGCCTTGGGCGGAATCCTTTAGTCTGTCTTCCCTAATTTGGGGGTGGGCATGTAGTGCCTCATGCCCCCCTTCTTTTTGCAGCAGTGATACTAGGGTTCCCCATTAAAGGGGTTGTTTTGAGGGGAGGCTTTGGCCGTACACCAAGAGGTTGTCATTGCTCTCCCCTGCGACAGCGGCGTAATGGGGGTGGGCTCTCTCTGCTTGAACATATGTTCTCCAGAGCCAGCCACCTGCCCCCACACTCTGGATAACCCTGATGTTCCCCAGATCCCCAGCAGGGGGGCTGGGAGGGATAAACACCCAGTGGCTGAGCCAAGGTCTACCCACATCTGAAACATATTAAAGTTGTGGCCAATTTTAATCCCATAGCAGGTTGTCTTGAGTCGTTATTTCACATGGGGGCCGCCCGGGGTTTTGGGGGGACTCCGCCTGTCCACGCAATATTAATTACGCCTTAGGGCTGATTCGGCCTTAACTGTAGCACAGTGGCAGCTGTTTTTCTGTGGTACAGATGTGTGTGCATTCCCTTTGTAGCCAAGAAGCTCTGGGCAGGATGGGAATGAGCATCCTTTTACCACCTTTTCACAAGGTGCTTCCGTAACCCACAGTCCCTGCTAATGGCAGCGAGACCTCACTGCGGGTCACCTCATTAGGAATGTTTCCATCTGCTGCAGCCCTGCTGAAAGCGCTCCAGGTGAGATTGTATATTTAGCACAGATGCCACACATGGAGAGCAAGATGAGGAACACACAGCCAATCTTCTTATTTGCGTCGAGTGCCGGACGCTGCCTTAGACAGTAATTTCGTGGTGGAAGCAAGAGTCACGGGAACCAGTCGCTTTAATCCTCCAAACCGTACCACCAAGTTTTGAGTCATAAGAGTAAAAAAAAAAAAAAAGGCCAATCAACTCAGTTTTATGCAATAAAACTATATGGTTACCACAATATAAAATAAAAGGGGGGAGTGGAATTAATAAAACGAAAGCCCTTAACAAATTGGGACCAATTTACCTGCGAGAACGCCTTACATTTTCCACACCCACTCGACCATGTTGATCAGCAGAACTGGCACTCTTACAGTGCCACATCATACCCACTCCACATTTGTAAGAACTCAATATTTTAGGGTGGCTGCACCTTCACTTTGGAACTCACTTGCTATTGATATCAGGCAAGCGGCTTCGCTCTGCTCTTTTCAGTGCCTGCTAAAAACATTTGTGTTGAGACAAGTCAGTGTAGATGTTTAGAAAGCTGATACAAGTTTTGATCTGTCTTTAGTCTGTCGTTATTTTAACTTTTTGAAAGTCTTAAATTGTTATTTTTTCATATTGATACATTCATTGTTTTATCTTCTTTGTAAGCCCCATTGAGGCAGGGCTTTTTTTCCAGCTGGAACTCGCCAGAACTCAATTCCAGCACCTCTCAGGTGGGCGCCATTGCCATTTTAAGAGAATGAGGGAGGTGCTGATGGTGAGTTCCAGCACCCCTTTTCCTAGAAAAATAGCACTGCTTTGAGGTTTGTGTGTGGTATTTTATTTTTCATTTTTATACAATCAAGCAGTTTAAACTTATGATTTTTTAAAAAGCCAGTATGAACTTTTTATGAAAGGGGACAGAGTCTGCTCCCCACCCTGTCCCGAGATTTGGGGCTTCTGAAATTTAGTTTTCTATTCTCTCTCTCTCTCTCTCTCTCTCTCTCTCTCTCTCTCTCTCTCTCTCTCCCTGCCTCTCGCTCTGTTTGCTTCCTGACTCCCTTCTCCACACATTTGGATATTATATATATGAATGAATTCATTTAGTGCCTATATAAACCAGGCACTGCATATCCAACAAAAGACCAGGCCTCTTGGCTTCTGTCTTCCAATTACGCACCATAAATTACACATCTTCCTAGTAGCTTGGTTCCTAGTAACAAAGACCCACGTGTTTTTTTAATGCATTGGGAAGGAGATGAAAGGCTGCTCTTTGGAATGGGCACTGTCCTTTAAAGTTTCCTGCTGAGCCTCTTCGAGGACAGTGAAAGGACCCTAGAGCTAAATCATTATTATTATTTTTTTTATTATCTATTAAAGATTTTGTTAATTTACAAAAGTGTGTGCAATGTCTCTCTCTCGTATTCCCCCCCCCCATGTAACATTTTTACAAATCAGTTTCATTTGTTGAGACATTAGGAAGAAAAGGGGAAAGAGGTGGAGGGGGGGGGGAAGATGGGTGGGGGTGGGGTGGGGTGGGGTGGGGTGGCAATTTTTCTATTTTACTTCCTATATGTAGGGTTTGGTGTCAGCGTTGCTTGTGCAGGTTCTTTGCTGTTCACATGTGTTCCTTTGGTGGTGAGAGACGTTGGGGTTGGCCTAGGGTGTGGTTATTCATTTGAGCTAAATTCTCCAGGTTGAGAACAATATGAGCTGGAGGGTTTTTTATTTACCGGTACTTCTTTATACATTTTCTTAAAGCTTTTGCCATGAAGATTCTTTGGAACGTCAAAAAGAAAGTCTTGCACATAAGCTCAGCTGGTTAGAGCTTGGCTCTGATAATGCCAAGGTTGCAGGATGGATCCCTGCCAATTCCTACATTGTGGGGTTTTCCCTTCCAACTCTAGGATTCCATTGTCTCGTCCTTCAGCACATGTCCTTGAGCCCAGTTCTGGAGGAGGGCTGTCTGGACTAGTGGGGTTCCTGCATGGAATCAGGACTCCCAATAGTGTGCAAAAAGAATACAAGTATGTGTGTATCCTGGCAGATAAACGTCTATATATTACACACCAGGTAGCCAAGAAGCTCCGTTCCAGCTGTGTGAATGCACTCCAATCTCAAGTCTTAACGTTGTAAATTTCTTTTTAAGTTGTAAACTGCTACAGGTTATGTGTATGATTTTGGATGAAAATTTCCTTTTATTCTCTGTCGTCCATTGTAAAGGCCTTTGGCTATATACAAAAATGGATTGATTGTGGTGTGTGTGTATAGCTATATCTCTTTCTTACATTAAAATTTATTTAAGAAATAAACAGATTTAAAATAAGCAGTTAACTATTTTAAAATTTAAATAACAAAACAGATAAAATAAATACAAACAATATTTAAACAGATAACATCTGGTATTATTATTATTATTATTATTATTATTATTATTATTATTACACAGAGTTGGATCTGAACCAATAGATTCAAATTACAGGAAAAGATTCTGACTCAACACAAGGAAGAACTTGCTGAGTTTTAAGAACTGTTTGGCAGTGGAATGGACTCCCTTGGAAGGTGGTGGACTCTTCTTCACCGGAGGCTTTTAAGCAGATGTTGGGTGGTCATCTGTCATGGATTTTTGAGCTGTGATTCCTGCATTTCAGGGGGCTGGACTAGATGGCTGTTTTGGTCGCTTCCAACCCTACAGCTCTATGATTCTGCCGTGGAAGGGCATCATACATACATACATACATACATACATTATTATTTATACCCCGCCCATCTGGCTGGGTTTCCCCAGCCACTCTGGGCGGCTTCCAAAAGAATATTAAAATAGTATGATACATCAAACATTAAAAGCTTCCCTAAAGAGGGCTGCCTTCAGATGTCTTCTAAAAGCCTGGTAGTTGTTGTTCTCTTTGACATCTGGTGGGAGGGCGTTCCACAGGGAGGGTGCCACTACCGAGAAGGCCCTCTGCCTGGTTCCCTGTAACTTGGCTTCTCGCAGTGAGGGAACCGCCAGGAGGCCCTCGGTCTTCACCAGGGGCTGAAACTGAGCTGACGTTGACACCAGATGGACCTCCAAATGGAACCACTGTTGGCTCTGTAAGCATCAGCAGAACTGACTCCTGAATGTTGGAAGCATAGGGAAGGTGCCCTTGTGATAACCCGAGATTGGCTCAAGAGTTTCCTGGGAGAGAAATTATATAACTGTCTCCTCATCTCAATACTATTTAGTAAGTCGGCTTCCTTGTCTTCTTCTAGATTATTCTCCCATGCAAGCCACACTTTTGATATCTTTGTTCCTTACTCAGCAAAACAGCTCTCCAGTTGCCAGCCCAATCAAAGCAATCTTTTAAACTCAGTAAGGCAGATAATTTTTTTGAGTCATCTTTCTCAGCTGGGGCCATTCACTGCTTTAAACCATTACGGCTCCCAGCAGATACTTTTATTCTTTCTTAGATGTGGGCAAATGAATATCAATAGCTAAAACTGCAGAGCCAGTAGCCAATGAAAACAGAAGCAATTTGCCCTTGTAGGTTTTGATCACAGCAAGGCGCTCAGGGGCTTTTGGCTCATTAACGCCTGATTGAAAAAGGAAGCCCATCTTAGGGAAAGCGTAGGTTGCATCAAGGGGGGGGGGCAGGAGAGAGGAGGCAGGCCACTGTGATCATCACAAACCTAACTATCTGAAAGCACTGGCAATGCAAATTTAGTCAGTGTCCTGAGAGAAAATACAAGATTATGTAAGAAGGCGAAGACACAGACACATGGACAAGAGGAATTGTGGATAAGACCTAAGTCCACACACCAGTTTCCAGCCCCTCAGTTTCACACTTCCTCACACAGTACATAAACGAACTATGGAACTCACTCCCACAGGAGGCAGGGATGGCCTTTAAAAACAGGCTTTGTTTTTTTTAAAAAATATTTTTTATTGCATTTTTTCCAGATAAAGATACACAGTCAGATATACAAAGAAACAAGAATAATAAGAAAAGAAAAGAAAAAAAAGATGCATCATTTCAGAGCTTTTTTTCAGTCTTCTACCGGACTTCCCCACATCTCCCTCACCGTGCATTCTTAACAATAAAAATATCAGCAAATTATAACCTTGTTTTGTGCGTTTCTTTTGTACTTTCAGATAATTGCATTTTAAGTTTAAATTACTTAATATTAATTTACTCTAAAGACAAATATGATGTTATTTTAAACATTTAAACATTAGTCCTTTCATTAATGTAACTTAGTTTCATATATCATCCACTCTCATTGCTGGAGCTAACCTTTCCAAATCATGCGAATTCTTATGATTCATATAACTTATAAAATTTTTGCAAATAGTCCTTAAATTTTTTCCAGTCCTCCTCCATTGCTTCTTCTCCCAAATCTCGGATCCTGGCAGTCATCTCGGCCAATTCCATATAGTCCATCAATTGCGTCTGCCACTCTTCCAGTGTGGGTAAATCTTGAGTCTTCCAATGTTTTGCGATAAGAATTCTTGCTGCTGTAGTTGCATACATAAAAAACGTTCTGTCCTTCTTTAACACCTTTTGGCCGACAATGCCCAAGAGAAAGGCCTCTGGTTTCTTAGGAAAGGTGTACTTAAACACCTTTTTTAACTCATTGTAAATCATTTCCCAGAAGGCCTTCACTTTTGGACAGGTCCACCATAGGTGAAAGAATGTCCCTTCAGCCTCCTTACATTTCCAACATTTATTATCAGACAAATGGTATATCTTAGCAAGCTTGACTGGGGTCATGTACCACCTGTATATCATTTTCATAATGTTTTCTTTCAAGGCATTACATGCCGTAAATTTCATACCGGTGGTCCATAACCTTTCCCAGTCTTCAAACATAATGTTGTACCCAATGTCTTGAGCCCATTTTATCATGGCTGTTTAAAAACAGGCTTTGAAAGAGGATTAGACAAATTTATGGAGGAGGAGAGGGTGGCTCTTGGGTGGCTCTGCCCTGCCTCCACAGCTGGTCTGGGAACTTTAAGAACTTTCATCAGCCTAATGTAAACCATGGGCGGCAAAAAGCCGGGTCAGTACCATTCTCATGAACAGGCCTTTTAAAAAGTAACGCGTATTAGCCACCTGTTTTTATTTATTTATTTATTTATTTATTTATTTATTTATTTATTTTATTTTGTTATTTGTGTAGGATATTTATTTTGTTATTTGTGAAGGGTATTTAGAAGCCTGGCAAAAGGAAGTTGCTGCAAGCAGGACTGGAATGAATTATTGCAGGTGTCGGTAGCTGGATTAATTTCCTCCTTTTGTGGATGACAAAGTCAGATGGTTGTGAATGTTGCAGAAGATGATGTAATCTGTCTTGAAGGAGACAAGAGAAAGGGGGGGAGAAGGTGAGCAGACCCCCCCCCCGAAACTGCTGCAGTGCCAACTCAAGGCACTTGCAGATGACACAGTTATTGAGCATTCACCATGCTTTGTTTGAAAGTCACTACCCATTACCATACTAGACACAACCTCTTAAACATTTTTTGGTCTTTTTCGGCTTCTTGCTTTTAAAAGCACTGCTGTAGAGCTCAGTGTGACTTACAGCCCAATCTTATGAATTGGTAGCTGCAAGTCCTACTGAGTTCAAAGGGAGCGCAGCTCGATCCTATGCATGTTTACTAAGAAGCATAGGATTTCAGCCCAGTGATGCTCTTCTCTGTTTCTTCCTTCCACCACTGCCTCCACCTTCCCCCCTTCCAGACTCTGCCTGACTGTGTGTGCCTCCTATTTCAGATAGATAGCTCTAGGACCATGATCTGCTGTCCCTCAGAAATCTGCCACTGAACTGTCCCACCTCAGCCAGCCTCATGGTAGAGCGGGCTCTGGGCCAACCCATTGGTCCTAGACAGAGATGCAGATAAACAGCATCATGAATTATGGTCCAGGTAAGTGAAGTCTGTGCCATGGGATTGATTAATGCAGCACGGAAGAAGACGTTTGGTGAGTTTGCGCATACAAGTCTACGAGTGTGATAAAAGTTCCACAGGTGCCTTTGAGAAGTTTGGTGGTGCTTTTTAAAAAAGCTACATTACTGGGGGAGATGAAACATTTATTTCCAGCAAAAATGGAAGCATTTCACACCTGCTGGGGCTCATTAAACATTTCCTGCACCTGAGTTAGCCTTTGGCACTCTCCCAGAGATGCCACAAATGATCCAGAGCAAGCACGAAGTTTGACTAACTGGAGCACACATCTTGGATGCCTGCCAAGGGAAGCCTTTCATCCTCAAAGGAGAAATGTCTCCAAGGATGAGTCAGTAAAGACAGCAACTAAGCAACACAGATGAAAGAGAGAAAACCTACCAGCTTTGAACTGCTCTGAAGTCTGGGGGATAAGAAGTCACAAAAATGACATAAGTGGGTTATTCATGATTCTGAACTTGAAAGATGGAGTTTGATGTGTTATTTAGGACTGGTGAAAAGGGGAGGACTGGAGCTCACTGGAAGAGACCCAGTTTGCACGCAGAAGGTCTCAGGCTTAACCCCCTAGAAATCTCTTGGTAGTGTCTGGGAATATCCCCTGCCTTAAACCCCAGAGAGCCACTGCCAGCCAGTGTAGACGAAACTGACCTATATGGACCAAGGGCCTGATTCAGTGGCAGCTTCCTGAATTCCTAATTTGGGATGCTGGCATTATGTCCAAATGAGCCCAGCAGAGACACTGCAAAGGGACCATCATCGCCAACTGTTAAACCACTGGGAGAGGAGAGCTCAGAAAATGCCCTCTTATGACATTAGGGACTTAAAACCAAAGACCCTGAAGTCTGAGCTGGCACTGACGTTTCCCTTCAAATTATTTTATTTTATTTATATCTCATGCTTTCCTCCAAAGAGCTCAAGGCGGTGTGAATAGTTCTCCTCCTCATTTAATCCCCACAAGAACCCTGTGAGAGAGATGTGGCTGAGAGGCAGTGACCTGCCCCCAAGAGCATTCAGTGAGCTTCATAGCCAGGGGATTTGAACCCTGGTCTCCCAAGTCCTAGTCCGACACTCTAACCGCTACACCAGACTGCCGTGCCCTTGAAGAGAAGACTGGGGCTGAAAAACCAAGGTAGAGTGTGTATGCACGGAGGCTTGAGTTTTTAAAGGAGCACAATACCTGAGATGGCAGAATATCACTGCTTACAACGAAAACCATCCCAATGAAAAGGAAATGCAAGAAAGCAAAGTGGCTGTCCAACGAGGACTTGTAAATAGCGGAGGAGAGAAGGCTATCAAAATGTGTGGGAGATAGTGAAAGATACAGGAAACTGAATGTAGATTTCCAAAAAATAGCAAGGAGAGACAAGAAGGCCTTCTTAAACAAGCAATGCAAAGAAATAGAGGAAAACAATAGAATGGGAAAAACCAGAGATCTGTTCAAGAAAATTGGAGATTTGAAAGGAACATTTCGTACAAAGATTACCATAATAAAGGACAAAAGTGGTAAGGACCTAACAGAAGCAGAAGACATCAAGAAGATGTGGCAAGAATATACAGAGGAATTATACCAGAAAGATATGGATGTCTTGTACACCCCAGGTAGTGTGGTTGCTGACCTTGAGCCAGACATCCTGGAGAGTGAAGTCAAATGGGCCTTAGAAAGCACTGCAAATAACAAGGCCAGTGGAAGTGATGGTATTCCAGCTGAACTATTTATTGGCACTGAAATGACTTTGCATCTGCCTCAAATGATGTCTAGTTTTTCGATTTTCACCTCCTAGAGCTAATAATTGATGGTTTGAGTCCCTGAATAATTTCCTTTCCCTGTTCCATTATTCTTTAAATCACTCTTCCTAATTTCTCAAAATGCCTCTCGTATTCTTTTTGGCTATAAATTACTCACCAACAAATTGAAACATGATTCTCTTTTCGTCACCTTGCTTCAAGAAATGTTGCTGGCACGTTTAAAGACAGGAACTTTCTCAAGAGCATGGGCATAGCCACAATTTTTGTTAGGGAGCAGCAAAACCTCCAATTTGTATTGATTTGTATTGATTTAAGGGGGCAGCTGCCCCCTGCCCCCTGGCTCTGCTGATGATCTGTGATTCACGAAATCCCTCTTTATCAGCATCCTCATCCACTTGTTATTATTCCCGCTCATTCGAAGAACTTGGTCAAAGCCATGAAGTGCAAATGGCCTTAACCCCTTAGCAGCGCCTGGTAACAGAAAGCACTTGATTCTTCATTTGCAAGCAGAACTGAACTACCCTCTTCCTTCAGAACGATAGCTAGTCAGTGCTGAGTCTGTCCAGCACCTCAATCCTACCTTGTAAGATTGAGATTGAGAGGAAACTCAATCTTTTCTCAGTCTTTACTAAATTTTACCCACTGAGACTGAGAGGCATTTCACTCTAGTTTACCCATTGCCATGCCAACCCTGCCTGCCTTACGTTGCTCAACATGGGGCTTGTGTACTCTGAATGAGACAGTGGGAGAAAAGTGAAAACCCTGTGGATGCGTATAAATTATGTACATTGGGCACAGTTGCACAATTTCTCTTCATTTGCATAATTAATGTACCCTTCACAAATTTGCATAATTTTGGACTTTGCTGGTCCATAATAAATGGGCAAGGAGGTGTACAGGGCACCAAAGCTCCTTTCTGCTACCATAAGGATTTCAACGTTCAGAAAAGGGCAACCAAAATGGTTGAAGGGGTGGAGTGACGTCTCTATGAAGAAAGGTTGCAGCATTTGGGACTTTTTAGTGTAGAGAAAAACCGAGTAAGGGGTGACATGATAGAAGCTTATAAAATTATGCATGGCAGGGAGAAAGTGGAGAGAGAAAAGGTTCTCTCTCTTTCTCATAACACTAGAACTCATGGGCATCCAATGAAGCTGAACATGAGAAGATTCAGGACAGGAAAAAGGAAGTCCTTCTTCACACAGAGCATAGTTAAACTATGGAACTCAGGAGGCACAGGAGGCAGTGATGCCCACCAACCTAGATGGCTTTGAAAGAGGATTAGACAAGTTCATGGAGGAGAGGGCTATCAAAGGCCAGTAGCCATGATGGCTGTGTTTTGACTCCAGAGTTGGAGGCTGTCACGGGCCGGTTCAAGGGCTGGGGACGTCGGGACTGGGGGCAAGATGGCAGGGTGGGAGCAGGAATGGGAGTCCAGAAGCCAGGAAGCCAAGGGTCCGAGGATCAAGAAGCAAGGAGTCAAACGCAGCAAGGCAGGGAACGTGTTGCTGTGGCAAAAAGCTCAAGGGAAAAGCTGAACTTATATCCCTTCCCAGCTCTTACCACCAGGTGCTGTGAGTTACCAATTGGCCTCACCTTTGTGGCCATGCCTTGCCTCTCCAGAACCAACTTAGGAAGGCCCCAGTCCTGCAAAGTCCTACTGGTCACAGGGCCTGGCTCCTGCACGCACACCCGGCAGAGGCAGCAATGTGTCTGAAAGCCAGGTGCTGGAAGTCGTAGGAGGGGGGAGAGCTCTCATGCTCAGGTCCTGCTTCTGGGTTTTTCCACAGGCCATTGTTGTGGGAATGTTCTGGGGTGCAGGAGAGGATATATTGACTAATTATATCCTTATCCAACTTGTGCTAACAAGTTCCCAAAATATCAGCAGAGTTTATAAACATTCCCCTTTAAGTTTCCAACGGTAACGTGTGCACAGGTTCGCTAGAACCTCTATAATAATTACTCTGGTAATTTCCCCTTTGTTCCCTCTTAAAATACAAGACACTACACAGTCTTTATAAAAGTATAAAAGAGTTTACTCACGTTCTGTTCACAACATGATCCCGGAAGGCAGACAGGCTTAAAAAGGTTACATACACTTAGAATCTACCTTGCTGTAAGATAGACCTTATCTCCTCTCTTGGCTGGGAACCAAGAGGGCATCTTTAGATGCTTCCTCATCGAAAGAAAATGGCAGAGAGAGAGAGATGGCTGCCTGCCCTGTGCTTTTGTCATTACCTGCACAGGTGAGGCCACACCCACCTCTGGTCACATGCGGAGGAAGTCCGTCCCCAGGAAGTTTACCTGCTTGCTGGACAGACATCCCTCCCCATGTTCTAACATGTACACTATAGGAATGTTGTCATTGACTGCTCCTGTGTTTTCATCCCACAATTGTGAGACCAGGATGCTAGACCAGACGAGCCATTGGTTCCAGAAGGTTCCTCTTGCATTCGTATGAAATGCAAATTCTAATACCAAAGGGCTGGCCAATATTGTGCCTGCAGATGCCCCTGCCAATATATCATTTTTGCCCAAGAAATATCTCAGTACCTATTCTGAGCAACTCCCCTATGAGGAAATTACAGTATTTGGTGCTTTTGAATTAAGGAAGAGGCAAGCAGGTGGAGACATGCTGCCTCCCGGTGGCAACAGAGTTGGATGGGGCAGAGTGAGGCTGTGGTGGCATGACTCTTGCATTGCAGGAAGTTGGACTAGATGGCCCTTGGGTTCCCTCCCAATTCTACAATTCTATGATTCTGTAATGAAGATGGGGGGACTCTGGGTTGCTCCTCCCTTGTGCTGCAGGCTACAGAAGAGCAAAGAAAGGTGTGTTTGTATCATGAAAGGTCAAGACAAGAGGCTTCCACGGGGGAATAAGACACCCTCTGCTCCTGGCCGCCCGCATCCCAGCGCTGAGAAGAGACGCAAGATGCTGCTGCTGCCTCCAAGGACTTGGCCTCCCTTTCATTTTTGTGATGCAGGAGGGGGTGGGACCCCCTGCCAAACGGAAGATGGGAAGGAGTCTCAGGGTTATTTGTTGCTTTCTGGTTGGGGATGAGGAAGCCTCCCCTGTTGTGAAGCAAAGATGTTTGCTTCTTCTTGAAGAAAGAAAGAGAAGCTGCTTAGAGACGGCTTTGTTTTTCTCTTAGCTGAGTTGAGCATTGACTCCCTTCAGCACAGAGATAACTTTGGCCTTTGGCTAATGAATAATAATAATAATAAATTTTATTTATACCCCGCCCTCCCTGGCCAGAGCCGGACTCAGGGCAGCTAACACCAATAAAATCACAGTAAAAACATAATAGGGGAAAAAGGGGGGAGAACCCCAATTTAAAATACAAGTTAAAATGCAATTTAAAATGCAGCCTCATTTTAAAGTAGCTGATAAATCAAGACCATAAGGGGAGGGAAACATAAGGGTCAGACCGAGTCCAAACCAAAGGCCAGGCAGAACAGCTCTGTCTTGCAGGCCCTGCGGAAAGATGAAACAATCTATGGCCTTTTAAACTGGGTGATGGGGTCATTGTGCTTTTGTATTGCAAACCCCCCTGTGATCTTCAGAGGAAGGGTGGTATAGAAATTCAATTAATTAATTAATTGTAACGACTTCAGTGTACAGCATGTGCGTTTATTTCCATGTCTTGTTTCCCCAGGCTTAAGAGGAATCTGTAGCGGCTGCAGAAACCCTGCATTTGCTGGGATGGAGGAAGGCAAGGTGTCAGTATTAAAGCAGCACCAAGCAATATTAAAATGTTATCCATCGCTCAGTCGTTGCCAGGACTTCATTCATTGCCTGAAACCACTGAATGGTGGATGCAGAAAGCAAATAAGCAAAACAGTAATTTTCCCACCTATTTACCCGGGGCAGTAGATCCCAATGTCAGCCTTTATTTCCCCCTCCCCCTCCATTTCCCCTGATGTAGATCTTCCTGGACCCCTTCCTTCCTGGTGAGAAGGGGGTGCATTTTGGGGTCTACCTCAGGGCAAAAATGTCCCTTAGAGGAGGAAGGCTACACTGCAACATTTTGTTGCAGATGAGTGTCTTACACCTCTGACTCCCATCAAGAGTTCATCAGGAATATGTGTAGAATATCTGGGCCACTTAAGCCCGTGTGTGTGCCCAGAGTGGGCTTCACATGGGAAGTGAGTCGTTTTCGCTCTTGTTCTTGGGGATGGGTGATGTCACAGCAAAAGGGAATTCCAACTTAGACAACAGCAAAGAATTTGCCCGTTGCTAGCTTACTTGGAGTCTTCTTAGCTGTGATTCTGACATTGCAGGAGGTTGAACTAGAAGACACTTTGGGATCTGTGAAACTCTAGTCCTTAGCATTTATTTTCTTGATCTGTGTTTCATTCCACTTGCAGATGTTTTAAGCCTTTACAGAGAAGATTTATTCCGTCCACAATTAAATCTCTTCCACTGCCAGGATGGCTTATTCTGATAATTGGCTACAGCATACAGCAAATGACATGTCAGCCTTGGAAAGCAGGGTGTGGGGGGAATCAAATCTTGTGTTCTGATGCGTTAAATTAATTCTAATATTTTCCTGAATGTCAGTTTGCTCTCAGGAGAGCTCACAAAGTCTATTCATGATTATAATGTTTAACTGAATTGCACATTTCCATTCTCTGAGACTACAAAGGACCACCATGACCCACATTCTAACTAGCATACTTGATTTAACTTACATGATCTTGGGTTGCTATTATTTGCACATACCTGATTTCATTTTGAAATCCTTTCCAGAAGGCATATTTCAATAATACTATTCCTTGGGTGGAAATATTCTTTAGTAACAGACAAAGGTGGGTGGGTGGTTTTTGTTTTTTGCTGTTTTTAATGGACAAACAAGCAATGAGTTCTGAAACCTTTTGCGATGAATGTCGGATGGATTTGACATTTTAACCTGTAGTAGACACTTGCCAACCATTTCTGAAGTGTTTCTCAAAATATGAATGTTCAGTATATCTTTAGCATTGCACCATAAGTACTTGTTGTCCATTATAGCTGTATTTCTTACAACAACCCTATAACACAGAGGTAGGCAATGTGGACAGGAATCCACATCATTCTTGGCTGGGGCAGAAAGGAGTTGTATTTAATTATTCATTGCATTTCTATCCCACCTATTCCTCCAATGAGCTCAAAGTGGCCGACATGGTTCTCCTCCCCCTCTTCCTCATTTAATCCTCACAACAACCCCTGTGTGGTAGGTTAGGCTAAGAGACAGTGATAGGCTCATGATCACCCAGGGAGCTTCATGGCTGAGTGGGGATTTGAACCCTGGTCTCCCAGGTCCTAGTCTGACACTCTAACTACTACTCCACACTGGCTGTCCAACAAGATTTGGAGGACACCCTGTTGGCTACCCCAATTGTAATTTGGGTGTCATCATTAGGGAAGTACCTGTGCTTCAGGCCCTTACTGTTGTAATATAGTCACTGACTTACACTTGTGTGCATGAAAGAGTTAACCTGAGCCCAGAGCAGAGGTAGAAGTGGGTGTGCCTTTCTTTGTCTTGTGGCCAGCAGGTGGAGACCTGTTGGATGTAACTTCTGGAAACACTGCAAGTAAAATTTTCACTTATTTGGAAAGCTAAGTGCCTGTGATTTATTCTAGCCTAAGTATTTGGGGAGGGATTTTGTTTAAAGGTGGATGCGGGCTGGTGTAAATCTAAGTTTTAATATCTTAGGAGCAATTGCCGAGTAAGAATCTCTTCCAACCCTCTCTCTCTTACATAATAGGAAACCATCCTTCAGTTCCTAGGTAGGATTGGTGGTTTTAACTGCAGAATTTCTGGGTTTTGTGCAAAGAAATGGCAGCCTTGTATCCTGCTGTGTTTCATTCCCCAGCAATAGTTTGTTTCGATTTCAGTATCATTGGTGTGTAAAAAATGCACAGGCTAAGCAGGATCTGATTCTTGTTTCCCAGTGCCTTATTCTCACTGCCCTTCCTGGCTTGCCACTCGCCTATCCACATGGCTCCTTCACTGAGGGTGGCCGGAGAGTGAAGCATGAAAAGAAGCCACAGAGACTTGGCTTGCTAGATGGTCCATGCTGCAGCCTATTCCACAGGGGTGTTAGGGCAATGTTATGTGCTGGTGAGAACCCTGATGTCCTTGGAGGAAGGGCAGCATAAAAACCCAGCAAGCAGTAATAACAGACAGTTTAATAAGTAAAAGTTACCTTGCACTCCCCTCGGTATATAAAAAAGCAGCTACACTGAGGACATGACACTATGCGCATGTACTGAAATGAAGTTTGTTCAGCACTGAAGGACCACGAGTAAAGTCAAGACAAAATGAAGCAAATAAAGCAGTGACCTCCTCCTGCTCTTTCTCCAGCTGCAGAGGCAAGGAGGGAAGCTCTTGCAGGAAATCTTGAAAAGTAGCCCTTCATATTACAGAGACCTGTTATCAGACAATAATACAGTGGCAAAGATCTCTGTGGAAGCCTCGTTATAAGATCAGTTAAATTAATGGGAGTTCCCATATGGTGGAAGTTATAAAGGGAGATAATTACTACCTGTAGTAGTGATGTATTAAAATGCTAATTGCTGTTGTCAGCAAGGTGGTTTTTTTTTTTTTAATATAGAGGTCATATTAAAGTCTCCAGTGTGTCTCCTTAATTATATAGAAAGGTAAGCAGTCATACCAAGAAGACTGTATTTCTTTGCTATTGTTACATGCGTTAGTGGCTGAAATGCTGCAATTCACTGAAAACAAGAACAGGAACAATGAGGGTCTCAGAAATGTTCATTGCAGTTGGATTAGCGGCTCATCAAAGACTCTTATGACAATATCATATTCTAATGGTTTTTAAATAATGTTTCAACTACAGATAATCGTTATCTGAATTTGGTTATCTTGGCAACAATGACATTTTTATTTTAAAGTTTCAATAAATAATATTTGTAGGTTGTTTATTTTAAGGATGTGTGGATATATTTTTTGGTTTTACACTTGTAAACAGCTTAGAAGTCTTTCTGGCAAGTAAGGGTATATCAAATTAATAAAATAAAAAATAAAAAATAAATCAGCCTCCATCCTTCAGCTCCAGCGCAAAATTTAGAAGTCTTCTTCTGGTAAATTTCTGATCTGAATCCACTGCACCATTGCAGAAGTATCACCTGCCAGGCACTTAGACTGCAACCCTCTGGGAGTAAGTCCCATTGAACTCAATTGTATTTACTTCTCGATAAACCTCCATAGGAGTACTGCACTGTTAATAAACTGCACAGTGTCTCCCTAGACGGCATGCAAGGGGAAATGCTCCCAGAAGGATAATTTGCAAGTCAAATTTAGGAATTAACTCCATTTCCTACAAAATAAAATAACAAGCTAAAATAGCAAGAAAAACTCTACATGGAGTTCAGAAACCAAAATTAATTTCTAAGTGTTAGCATCTATGCAAAGGGCGATTAATGAGCTTGGGTACTTCAAAGCAGGTAGTATGTTTTCCGATGTAGAATTAATGAAGAGCAGATGGAAACCCAAGCTTCCCTGTGGGTGGCGGGCAACGGAGAAAAGTGATTCCTCTGTGAGACACGTGGAGTGCATGCTTGACAGCAAATCCTGCCTGCAGTCCAGGGAAATGAGCCTCCAAATCTGCTGAGCATACACAAAGTGTTTCCACTCCCCACTGGGCAAAAATGGCCAATTGCTTAGCACGGGGAGTGTTGGGTTCCACAAGTTCTGTTATTCCATCATGTGCTGCACAATCCTATGCATGTTTCCTCTGAAGGGAAGTCCATTGAGTCCAATGGATTTAACTTCCAAGTAAGTAAAGCGAGTACAGGATTGCAAGGTTTTATAGGATAAAACTACTGCTTGAGCGTTTCTAGATGAGGACAGAGGGAAGGGATGAGCATTAGTCCTTGCACCTCCACCACCTCAACCTAGGTAAGTCCCATCCATCCATCTCCTCCAGCCTGTCAATTTGCTCCAAAACAGTCTGGAAGCTGTTTAGGGGCCCATGGGCTCACCTGGAAAAGCAAAGGGGCTTCTAGCAGCATTGCAGTGATGTGTCTGCTGAAGCTCAACAGAGATCCAAACCCTTAAAAAAAAAAAAGCTTTGGCAGACCCGTGGTGGCTAATGAAAAGGCTTAATTGATAATCAGCTAGTGAAGATTGCAGGACACTTTGTAGGAGGGGGGAATAAACTGTTCCTAATTACGAGTAAATCCTATCTTTATGCATGAGGCCAAAGAGATAAGGTGTTTGCCAGCGTATATTGCCAGGCCAATAAAATATTTCAAGTACGGTACTTCTTCACATGGAAGATCCTGGGCTTTCTATTGTGATCTTCCGATAAAGGGCAGTATACAAATTTAAGAAATAATTTCTCTGCGCCTCCTTTCTGCCTCATTTCTGCATATTAAGGTTACCAGATTTTTTTCAATGAATCCAGAGACACTTTAAATACATACAAACCTACCCACATACATACATAGTAACTACAAATTTGTGACGTTGATGCTACAGCAGTGGCGGTGGCAGAGGGGCGGCTGCCGTCTTGACCACAACTGCCACGTTTCCCCTTCCTTCGAGGCTTCTATCTCTTCTCTCCATGAGCCTGGGCAGCCCCTGAGTTGTTGGTTCTTTGGTGGTGGTGGGGAAGCGGTGCGCAGTGGGTCAGGCATGGAAGGTGGAGGAGGGCTGAGAGCGTTGGCGGCCGAGGCTTGGGCAGCGCAATGCCTCCCTTCCCATTGGAGCAGCCCCAATCCCATTCCTATTTGCATGCAAGCAGGAGGAGGCAGAGATCCCTCAGCTGGGAAGGGAGGCTTCCTGTTGCCTAACTGAGAGGTCCCTGCACCCTCCTGCTTGCACGCAAGCTCTGATAGGCAGCATCAAACCACCCTTCACAGCTGAGATCTCCCCGCCCCGCTCCTGCTTGCACGCAAGTTGGGTATTGGGAGGCTGCTCCAATAGGCAGCATGAAGCTTCCCTTCACAGCTGAGTTGCTGGGGTCAGGGTAGGTGGAGGCAGCCCAGAAGTTGCATCTCTGAGCCCCTGCACCACCATCACATGGGGACTTCCGAGCAGCTCCTGAAGCCAGCCAGAGTCAACTTCTCTGGGCTGCTGAGACTGCCGCTGCTGCGTTTACCGGGGACATTAGATGAAATCCGGGGACATTCCGAGGATGGAATTTGTCCAGGGACTTATTCGCAAATCTGGGGACTGTCCCCGGGAAACAGGGACGTCTGGTAACCCTACTCCATATCCCTTTTCAACTCTGATTATGCTCAGCCACTTTCTACCTTCTTCTGTATCCCACTGAAAGCTACCAACATGTCCAGTGTCTCTGCCCCTCGCCTGAGCCCCTGATGCTTCCCAAACATGCCTTCTCTCCACCCCCCCCTTTATAATGTTCTTGGAATAACTCTATCAACACTTGTCTAATATCTATATTAGCTGAGGGGGTGCCTTTCTGGGCTGGTGGGCACATTTGAGAAAGTGCCACAGGCACCAATCGCAAAATGGCTGAAATGGGCCCCGTGGCATAAGACAAAATGGCTGCCACATCTCACAGAGCAGAAAGAGGGACAGAAACACAAAATGGCAAAAGCCTACCCCACCTCCCTACCCACCCATTCTCATTCTCTCTCCCCCCCTCGCCCCCCTAGTTATATCAGTGGAAGATCTATTTTCACTCTTTTAAGAGGCATAATTTTTTTATTACTTTGATATGATCCACTCAAAGCTTCTCCAGAAACAATATCATTGAAGTTCTGACCCATCAAATATAACACAATTTGCAGTTGAGTTGATCATATTGGAATTCCTCAAATGGGTTTGTCAACACTTTGTAAACAAGAACATCATACAGATATACTCCAAAACAGGAAGAGCACACAGGTCAGTTATCCCATCACTTCTTCATTTCACAGCAAAAAAAAAGCTACAACAATTGCTGCAAATTTAAGTAGAAACACTTAGGCACGAACAAAGTGGCCCAGAAATTTGTACAATATGCACAAGAAATTACAGTGTGTTGAGAGAGATGGCAGATTTATCGTCTCTGCCTCAGTGTTAAAAATAATGATCTTCTCTCAAAAGACATCTCACTTCTTCGGAGGGATTTTGCACATGCACATTACTTTGCTTTTGCTGAAGAATAAAAAGCATGGATGGGTGGACACAATAGATTGAGGCTCTCTCTGTGGCGTTTGGAGGTGATGAGCACATGAACCAGCTCTCAGGGTGTCTTCACAGAGGCAGTGCAGAGATCAGTTGTGAGGGAATGATAGCCAGAGAGGGCTCTTTCCCTCTGCCTTGCTTGTGGGCTCACCAGAGGCATCTCTTTGTCCACTTGGGTGGGAAAGAGAATTAGATGGACCTTTGATGTGACCCAGCAGAGCTCTTCTAACACTCACCCTGGCGGCAGTTCAGCAATTCTGTGGTCCGCAATGAGCTTTTCACACCATTCTTGGGACTGCATCCTCATCTTTCTTTGCTGCATCAAAGTGAGGGAGATACTTGCGCCTGACATCAGGCTATGTGGCCCGGGTTCAGGAACCTTTCTTTACCCTGCTTTTTGCCTTGAACAGAACTGGGCTGCAGAAACTTTCAGCACCAGCAAGCAATCCCTTAGCTCAATCAATTGTTGTCAGTTTAAGGGACTGTCCTCACAGTACCTAAGGCAGCCTTCTCCAACCTGATGCCATCCAGATGTTTTGGACAACTGTAGTAATAAAAATGATATCACCAACCAACCCCAGCCAGCACAGCTGTGTTGGCTGGGGCTAATGGCAGATGTAAGCCCAAACATCTGGAAGGCTCCAAACTGGAGAGTGCTGTCATAGGGAAGTGATCCACTACATCTGTGCAAGGATCTACATAATAGTGGAGGGATCCTTTGAGCATGTGTGCATTACAGCCCCTGGGGCCATTATGGGAAATCAATATCCATATGCACTTCCTGTCTCTTCACATCAGGTTGCTGGATTTTCCATGACTTCACTGGAGATGTGTTGCTCTCCATGCATTTTTAAAAATTGTCCCACCTACATTCCCCCCCACACCCTTTGGGCTATACAATACATTCCATCTTGTGCCATTATCTAATCCCATCTTTACTTACACTCCTGCTTTCCACAGATTCTTCTTGCCTTAATCTTATTATGGGCTGAGGCTATGCATCTCTGTCCTATGATGCCAGCGCTGGGTGTGCATGACAATGGCAGGTTTGTTTTGGTCCTTTGCCAGTTGGCAATAATCACAAGGGATATTTGCTGCAAAAAGGCATCCTTAATGATGCGCATCTGGGACTCACAGCAGGGATGCTCTCCACCTGAGTTGTCTCTTGCAAATGGCAGAACTCCATGGAAGACACCTGCATGTCAGAGACAGTTTTGACAACTGGTGGGAGGAAGAGCTTTGCTGGAAGGGTTCCAAGGATGCAACAGGGGAGTGCGGTTTGTGTGTGCATATGGTATTTTAATGTTTTGCCATTTGGGGGATGGGGTTGAATCTTCTCTTTCTATAGAAAAAGGACTATATAATTGGGAAGCCTAGGCTGAATTGTTTTTCTCCCCATCAAACTAGTTTCCTATCCTATCTGTAGGAATTCCAGATTTCTCACGAGATGAATGGGGCAATGAAACAGTACATTTTTTCATGGTTCGGTTCGGTTCTCTATCCCCTAAACTGGTGCATATGTAAAAACATGCCCTGAGCATAGGAACCTAGATATCTGTAGGGTTTCAGTGCAAACTTTGGGGCCTTTAATAGGAATTTGGCGTACCTCCATAAATTAGGTGATGGGCCTTTGGACCCTCAGCCCAACCCTACAGAGGCCACATGCATTCACACTCAGAGGCCGATTCATGCAGGTCAGTTGAAGAGGGGGAGTTATCATCCCTCGAGAAGAGAGGACTGAGAGGTGAGACAACAGCCATCTTCCAATACCTGAAGGGCTGCCTCATGGAAGACGGAGCCAGCTTGTTTTCTGCTGTTCCAGAGGGGAGGACCTGAAGCAGTGGATTCAAATGACAAGGAAGGAGATACCAACTCAACATCAGGGAGAACTTTCTGATGGCATGAGCTGTTTGCAGTGCTTTTTTCTCAGCTGGAGTGCACCAGAGTACAGTTCCGGCACCTCTCAGGTGGGCGCTATGGCGGGTCAACACTCCTCCCATCTGCTTCTTGCCTTCACATATTTTTGAGAAGCCCCAAACAAACACTTCAAGTCAAAATGGAAGCTGGCCAGCGTGTGCATGTCTTTTTTTTAGATCTATGACTCTGCCTAGCTCCTAGCCGCTCCTTAACATGATTGCTCAAGCTACAGGGCAGGGCCAATTTGCATTTCTTTTTCTTCAACCCAGGAGGTTGGAGGCCATCTGTCAGAGATTCATTAGATACTCTTCCAACTCCACGATTCCACGAATTTATCAGATGGGGGATTGTTTTCTCATCAGGAGGCTGTGCTGAACAGAGAGGTTTAAACTTTTCTGCCACCACCCCAGCCTCCATACGGACTATATTCCTCCCCTGCTTTTGCCACCACCAAAATCTGTAGGGTCTTTTGCTTCTGGAGCTGGATCAGGCCCCCGGACTTGGGGTTATCCACCCCGGTATAGGCACAAACCAATATGAGGAGTTGAGGGGTTTTTTTCCCAACCCAACATAAATGAAGTGGAAGAGAAGTGATCTTGGAAGTACATCAGATACACAAAGTTTGTAGGGAGGCAATTTCGAACGCTGTGCTGTTGGATCAAAAACTGCAAATTGAGAATCCTCAGATTTGTATATGGAAATTCCTAACTTTTCCATTAAGGATTTCAGATACTGCCTGGACTTTAACTCTCAAACAAAGTGGGGACAATGCTGCTCCCCTCACGACAGGCTTGTGGTCTTCCCTTAGGGGCCTGCTTGGCCACAGCGAGAGCAGGAAGCTGGACCAGACAGGCCTTTCATGAGAACACAATAAGAGCCTGCTGGATCAGGCCAATAGCCCATTTGTCCAGCATCCTGTTCTCACAGTGGTCAACCAGATTCCTGTGGGAAACTTGCAAGCAGGATTTGAGCATAAGAGCCCTCTCGCCTTCTGCAGTTTCCCCAAGTTCCTGTGGGAGGGAGTTCCATAGGTTAACTTTGCACTGCGTGAATAAGCCCTTTCTTCTGCCTGTCTTGAATCTTTCAATGTCCATCTTCATGGGATGTCCATGAGCTGCAGTGTTGTGAGAGAGGCAGACAAACTTTTCTCTATCCACTTCCTCCACGCCAGACATAACTTTAGGAACTTCCATCATACTGCCGCTTAACTTTTCTCTAAGCTAAAAAGTCCCGAACTCTGCAACTTTTTCTCACAGGGGAGCCACTCAAGTCCCCCTGACCACTTTCACCTGATCCAGCAGGACTCTTACATTCTTAAAACTTGTTTTTTTGAAATTCAACTTTTCCAAAATGGCACGCATACTACAAACATGACATTTTTGCTCCTCCTTTTTCCTTCAAGGAGCTTTTCAGTTCCCTGCACTCCTTTCGCAATAGCAGCGACATGTGGTCTCCCTTCCAACTCCACAGTTCCATGATCTTATGGTTCTATGTATGGAAGCTGGAAGGGAGAGACCCCAAGAAGACCTGAGCATGTTGTGGGAAGAGAAGGTGAGATTTGGGGATGGAAAAACAAAGTCAAGCGGAAGGTGCTTGGCTGTTAGCCAGCACAGCCTGAGAATTGGCTAATGAACCTATCGCAATGTGGGCCCCAAAACGAGAATCCATTCTGATATACAGATCGTCTGAACATCCAACAGGGCATCACAGCAGAGGCTACACAAAGAAGGAAAACTCAATTCAGGAACAAAGTCAGAGAGGAAAGAGGTGTTACAAATGAGGAACAGCTCCTTCATTAGGGAGATTGGAAACTGAGCCACACTTTTGATGGAGATGCGTTGCAGGGAGGTTCAGGTTGCTTAGGGAGGAAGTGTGTTGGAATAGTAGCTCAAACTCTCCGACACGGTTTTGGAGTCACTACGGGAGGAGCCATTGGAGGTCAGATCCACAGAGAGGCGCTTGGTTTTGCTGCTGGCATCAAGCTCCTCCTCTGGGTTGCCAGCGATGGAGGAGACTGTCGTTTCCATCCGGCTGACCTTGTACATGCTGCTCTGTGTCTGGAGGTACCTGGCTGACTTCATCTCCAGCCCTTCGTATTTGCTGGCTCTGATGAAAGGGCACCACCGGAAGGCATGCTTGAAGCCAATCCGGAACCTGGGAAGACAAATAGTAGAATCACAGAATTGCAGAGTTGGAAGCGACTCAAAGGGCCATCTAGTCCAACCCCCTGCAAATGGGGTCAGCTGTGCTAGAACCCAACCTGTGGCATTTAAGACATGGGTCCTGGCCAGGATTTTATATATGGTATAGGCACACCAGATCCATTTTGTACACCCGTTTTCTTCCTCTTTATAACCTTTGCGCTGAAACATTTAAATTTTCTGGGCCAAATACTGTACCAAAGAGAAAAAGAAAAGAAAAGAAGCTGAGTTCCCTGAGCTCTGTATAAACTGCATAAATTAAGAAAATTTGCATAACTGATATTTTCTCTTTAAAATACCAAAGATTTATTGAAGAATTTGACAAGAAAGGGAAAAGAGAAAAAGATGAAATAAAAATTAAGAGAATATAAAATACTCATGACTGAGTATGACAGTAATATACAAATAATAGAAATGTGTCCATTCACATTGTAGAAACAGTGACCCTAGGTACATGAATCTGGAATTAAACATACAAGTTCACACAAGCTCCCCAGAGGGCCAAATGGAAAATTGATCTTAACTTTCATGAGTGATTCTGTCATTTCTGCTATTTGATATAATTTATCCTGGCTGGGAAGGAAGGAAGGAAAGAAAGAAAGTTCTGCATTTGTAAGAAACACAACTTTTAGTGTGGCAGCACTTACACTTTGGAACTCCTCGCCTATTGACACCAGACAGGAATCTTTGCTGTATCTTTTGGGCACCTGCTAAGAACATTTTTGTTTGGACAAACCTGACATGTAGAATGTTGACATGTGATTTAATCTTGTTTTTAGCTTATTGATTTTAATTGCTTAAAATGTTTTAGTTGTTTTCACTGATAATTTAATTTTTTCATTCTTTTTGCAAATCATTTTGAGGTTTTATTACAGTATATAATATTATGAAATTCTGGATTGCATACTCTTGACCCCTGTACAGTTATTTACAGAGAAATGAACAATATTCTGCACCACTGACACCAAAAAGCCAATCTCCAAAAGGGGTGATGATGTTTTGATATGTACAAATCTGCTTTTGCAACTCAAACCTGAGCATTAGCTGAACCCGTCGCAATACATCACAGGGACATGGATCTTACCTGTCATTGAGGCAGCAGTAAATAATAGGGTTGTACATGGTGGAGCTCATGGCCAGCCACAAGATAGCTAAGTAGACCTGCTGGATGTATTTTTGCTGGTACCATTCTGCCTTGAAATGCTGGAGGAGGAAGTAGATGTGGAAGGGCAGCCAGCAGATGGCAAAGGTGCACACCACAATGATCATCATCTTGACAACCTGTCAGAGAAGGACAGCCTCTTACAGCCACAGCACCAACTACCGTATTTTTCGCACCATAACACTCACTTTTTTCCTCCTAGAAAGTAAGGGGAAAGGTCTGTGCGTGTTATGGAGCGAATGCCTACAGGTGGCGGGGGGGGGGGATCTGCTGCAGTCGTGAGCAGAGGATCCATGGTTCCCCTTCCTTCCCTCCTCCGTGGCTCACTTTGAAACAGCAAAGCGGGAGAAGAGCCGCTGAGTGAGGAGGAGAGAGAGACAGAGAGCCTGCTTGCTTTAAAGGAGCAAAGCGGGAGAGGAGAGCGGCTCCTCGTGTAAGCGGCTCCTATCCGGTTGGCTCCTTTAAAGCAAGCAGGCTCTCTGTCTGTCTCTCCTCCCCACGCGCTAATTAACAGCAAAGATTTTTCAAGCAGGCTCTCTGTCTCTCTCTCCTCCCCACTCGCTAAATAGCAGCAAAGATTTTTCAAGCAGGCTCTCTGTCTCTCTCTCCTCCCCACTCGCTAAATAGCAGCAAAGATTTTTCAAGCAGGCTCTCTGTCTCTCTCTCCTCCCCACTCGCTAAATAGCAGCAAAGATTTTTCAAGCAGGCTCGCTGTCTCTCTCTCCTCCCCACTTGCTAAATAGCAGCAAAGTTTTTCGCAAGCAGGCTCTCTGTCTCTCTCTCCTCCCCACTCCTCTTATAAGAGCCTTCTCCTCTTATACCCCTCTTCTGCATTATTAACAGCATCCTTCTCCACCCACCCCACGCGTGTTCCTTGTCCCTTGAGTGCTTTTCCTTCCCTCCCCACTTAAAACATGGTTACAAAGCACCGATCCACACGGATCTTCAGGATTTTTGCACTGGGTCACCCCAAATTCACCATCAGATCACATAGCATGTCCATGGCTACAGCTTGCACCAAAAAAATCAAGCACCCACTGTTGCCTGGGGCCGCAGTGGTGCAAAAACGTGGTTACAAAGCACGGATCCACATGGATCCTCAGGATTTTTGCATTGAGCTACTCCAAACTCACTGTCAGATCACATGTCTGTGGACACAGCATGAACCACAAAAATCATACATCCACTGTTTCGTTTAGAATATTTTTTTTCTTGTTTTCCTCCTCTAAAAACAATGTGCGTGTTATGGTTGGGAGCGTGTTATAGAGAGAAAAATATGGTAGCATTTAGAGGCAGTCAAAACGAAGACGTGACTGGTCCATTCATACCAGCCAGCAGGGGCTTTGGGTAAGCACTACAGGGAAATCTCAGCGGGAAGAGTCAGAAGTATGTGTAATTGTCCTGGGGCTATTTGCTCTTTCAGAGGTGACCCACAAACAATGTGGTCTTTCCAGAGCCTTATCTCTGTGTCAGCATGTGTCCTGTGATGAATGAATGTTGCCCACATTGATCTGACTTTAAGGTCTGGTCAACGCTAACCCAACCAACTCCATTTTCTTTTGAGTTTCTCGTGCCCTTTTCTTAGACTGGCCTTTTTTCAAGAAGCACTGTGGATAATTCTGGCCACCCGTGCTCCTTTCTGGGATCTCCCTGTTCCCACTCCACTGGAAACATCAACACCTCCAAGCACTGGTTTCCCAACTAGCTTTGCCCATTCTCTTCCTGTTACAATCTCCTCAGAGGATTTGCCAGCCAGCCCCTGTTCTCTGTCTTCAGGGGAGTGGCATGCCCTTGGCCACAGAGTGACCATCTTCCTTGCTAAAGGTGTGGGTCACAACTTCTTGCAAATCCTGGACTCTCCCTTCCTCATGTTTAGAAGTGCCCAGAGCAAACGGAAGATGTGCCTGGCATCATTCTGGAACTTCTGAAATGAAATGACCCTTGTGGCAAATGAAATCTGGCAATCCTGTGTGCCTTGCAAAATATCTTCAGGAGAAGAAAAGGCTAAGGAGTAAATAATGCATGAATTCAGAGTGGGGTCCATAAGACAGTTTGATGGTGCTTTATATGCCTCCTTCCCATATCTCCTGCAGCCAAACTGGTGCCAAATGTCTTGCTCTGCTTTCCATTGGACTACACCAGTGACGCTGGAGGCACACTCCATTGTCTCTCGAAACAGATGGATGCCAACAACCAGGAAGTGGAGAAAAGCATTAGACCACTTCTTGAGATCTGTGTCAGTGAACCAACCTCTTGGCTAAGAGTCGTTGACGAACCCAAGATCACCCAGCGAGTTTCACGGCTGAGAGGGGATTTAAACCCAGGTCTGTGAGGCCCTCCTGTGAGACTTTACAACTGCACCACATGGGCTCCACTATCCACTTATCTTGTCAACATTTGGGGATCTAACCTAGACTGGGATTGGTTCATCTGAGGTAGCCTGGACTTTTTCTTCCCGCTCTGTTCAAACTCTGTTTTGATTCTTCAGAGCCACTTACCTTGCGCTTGGCAGACACCTGCTCCTGGTAGCGGTCCGAAGTGTCCCCTGGGATCTCACTGGCCCATAGTGTAATACCGACCATGGTATAGGCGTAGCCTATCACTAGGAGTGGCAGGACGTAGCTTAGCACCGTCACACAAAAGTGGTACCTGGAATGAGTTGAAGAGCTTTAAGAATCATACTACAAGTGGCTGTTTGAGGGCCTGGGTGTCCTGAGGCTACCTTCTCCTAAGCCCAAAAGCCTGTGGATCAGCTACAGTGCTTTCATAGAGAAGGCAGGACTGCATGGGCATGGTTTAGGATGGGTCTACCCCAGGCTTAGCCCACCTTCTGCAAAGCAAAAGCAACCATCATACAGTTTTTGGCAGCACACCTAGGAACCTGGAGAAAGGTTTGCAAGTCACTTCCACTTGAAGGAGTGTCTGCACCCCTGTCATTCTACCCAGAAGAATGAGATCCAGCTCTGAGGACCTTCTGGTGGTTCCCTCATTGCTAGAAGTGAGGTTACAGGGAGCCAGGCAGAAGACCTTCTCAGTAGTGGCACCCACCCTGTGGAACGCCCTCCCACCAGATGTTAAGGAGATAAGTAACTATAGAAGCTTTAGAAGACATCTACAGAGAAGTTTTTAATGTTTGATGTTTTATTATGTTTCTGTATATGCTGGAAGCCACCCAGAGTGGTTGGGGCAACCCAGTCAGATGGACAGGGTACAAATAATAAAATTGTCGTTGTTGTTGTTCCATTCCTCATAGGGCGGCCACTTAAGGCATCATGCTACCCCCCCTCAAAAAAAGGGGAAGGGGGGAAATGCAGTACCAAATAAGAGGACAGAAGAGGATACCAATTTGCATTTGCTAATTTTTATGTATAGGTGCACATTTAGAAACAAATTGCTATAATTTAAATAAAAACACACCTCACCATTGTGGGGAATCATGTGACCAAGTGTGGCTGTGGATGGGATCATAGGAACCTGCTTTATACCAAGTCAGACCATTGGCCCAAGTAGCTTGGTATTGCCCACACTGTCTGGCAGTAGCGTTCCAGGCAGGAACATTCCCTAGCAGGAGATGAAATGAGAAGGTGTTCCCCTGCATGCCTGCTGCACACGCCACCCCTGCCAAAGCCTTGCTTACGGGGGTTGCACAAGTGCAGCTTATGGGTTGCACGAGAGACGCAGGGAGGCATGCCCATTGGATTCTGCTGCCTCAGTCTGCCTCACGGGTGGGCTGGCCCTGTCCCCTAGCCCTACCTGGAATCCCATTGAACCCAGGACCTTCTGCATGCAAGCCTGATGCTCTCACACTCAGCTGTGGCCCTATCCCAAGCCTTCCCCTCCAGCTCTCCCTGCTCAGGGCTCTCAACTTTAAACCAAACTTGGGTTGAGCAGTCATTCAAACAGAGGACTGTCTTCTTTAAAGTGGGACACACCAGTATGAGTAACCAAGTAAAAGGACCATTGTCATTTTAATGTTTGCATTTAATGTTTCAGGCTTAAAGCATGGGGTGTTTTTGACCCTCAACCCCCTCATTAGCTTCTTGACAAAGACACTACTAAAGCCTAGCAAGTTTAGACTGGAGCTACTGAGCAGCTCAGGTTTAAACAAACTGTACCCTGATGTGCAAAGAGTCTCCCTGAAGTCTCCCAAGAAGAGCTTTGAAGGATTTTGAAGGTCATCTTTGAATTAGCTTGCAAAACCTACTTTGCAAAGCGCTCTGCTGTAATCCAGCTTGTTCTTAGGAAATGCCTCCGGAACCAAACACCACATGCTCACCTACAATCTCTTGCTCACTACAAATTCATTCACAAATATAAATCCCCAAACTGTAATCAGTCCTAATGCTTGGTTTCTGGCATGTTTTCTTAACAGCTCTTTCTCCCTGATAATGCTGGTTTCCCTTTACATGAATGTTGTTTGTTATGCTGAGGTCTTCCAGAAGCCCTGGCGTCATATTGCTGCGATACTGATTTATGATAACAAATGAAGCAGATTTGCACTCTGTCACACAGGCCTGTCAAGGCCAGCGCTGTCAATTACCCTTCCAGCTCTCTGTGTTCCAGTTATAATCCTTTCAGCTGGAGACGGCAGCAGCCACAGGGGGATTCAGGGTAGGGGCCCGGCTGCTGAGCTATGCCCCCGCTTTGCGGCCTAGTCCACATATCCACGGACTCTTTCTGGACAAATGATCTCTCCAAGGAAAACCAGTTCCTAAAACCATCAATAATTCACTTTTAAACAGCGGCTAAAGGAAATATTGTCCTTGAACCAAAAGTGGGACTCATAATAATAAATTATAATAATAAATTTTTATTTATACCCCGCCCTCCCCAGCCAAGACCGGGCTCAGGGCGGCTAACAACCAATAATAAAAACAAGTTGACTGAAATACAACTTAAAAAACAAGATTAAAATACAACATTAAAACATTAAAATGCAGCCTCATCACAGGAGGAGAAAGGTAAGAAAGAGGGGGAGGGAATCAAATTGATTCCAAGCCAAAGGCCAGGCAGAACATCCCTGTCTTAGAAATCAGATCCCACAGGGCCCTGGTCTCATGAGGCAGAGCCAGTGTTGAAAAAGCATATGCTGTTGGTGGATTCTTGTCTTTGTCTTGTTGGGCTGGGTATGTGATAAAGGGAAGCCATATCGGGGTGAGGTTGACAGCTATGACCGCATCTAGAACACAAGGAACACTGGGCACCTGTGGAATGCGATGACATCAGATGACATCAAAAGAGGCAGGTTTTTCTGTTTAGATCAGCAGAGGGAGCCCTCTTGAGTCCACTCTCCTCAGCACCTGAAGAAATGGCCCAGGAGAGATTCTGGCAGTCCAGCCTCCGCAAAGAGATGAAAAGGGAAATATGGAGCAAGGCAAACGCCAGCTGTCCCCAGCCAGATTCCCCCACTTGCCGCACATCTAGGTAGTGGGGAAGAGTCTCGCAAGCAAGGCAGAATTGGAAAAAGCCGTTGGGAGACCAAATCCCCCTCCCAAACCTGCCAGTCCTCCACCACTGGAGAAACCAGCGCTTGCCAGAAAGAAAGAAAATTCAGATTCCCACTAATTGTGACTTTGACGGAAGTCTTAGAGGTGGAAGGAAGGAAGGAAGACTTGCTTTGGGAAAGGGCGCTGATGGAACAGCGGAAAATGAAACCAGATGGAAAAGAGCCCAAGAAAGACTCTCTAGCTCCCCCACCAACTCAAAAAGAAGATCCCTCCCCCTCCGTGTGGGAAAGATTGTCAAGACCCTTTCCTTCTTGGCAGGGGGTTGGACTCGATGGCCCTTGTGGTCTATTCCAACTCTGTGATTCTATGACCCAAGAGAAGATTTCTACCAAAAGAAGAGAAGCCCAAGAAGCCGCCAGCACACACACAAAAACAAGATAACATAAAGATTGAACCCCTCTCCTCCTCCTTCCACTCCGGTTATGTCCTTTCCTTCCTGCCCCCCCCCCCGATAATTTGCCCCCCCCCCACCGCCAACCCCTACCACACTAAATATATATGAAGTCCATGTTTCTTTCAGTTTGGTGAAGAATTGTTCATCTGCAATGCCCTTTAAATGTTGTGGTTTTAGATTCTGAAAAATGGTTTTAAAAGATTTTTGAGTGTTCAACATTTTACAGCAGATTTTCAATTATTTGTTTTCTGTATTGTTTAAACCAGATCAAAACGTAAGTCTATGGGTAGAGATGTTAAGTATTTATTGCTACAATTTAGAATCATAGAATCATAGAGTTGGAATAGACCACAAGGGCCATCGAGTCCAACCCCCTGCCAAGCAGGAAACACCATCAGAGCACTCCTGACATATGGTTGTCAAGCCTCTGCTTAAAGACCTCCAAAGTAGGAGACGCCACCACACTCCTTGGCAGCAAATTCCACTGTCGAACAGCTCTTACTGTCAGGAAGTTCTTCCTAATGTTTAGGTGGAATCTTCTTGTAGTTTGGATCCATTGCTCCGTGTCCGCTTCTCTGGAGCAGCAGAAAACAACCTTTCTCCCTCCTCTATATGACATCCTTTTATATATTGGAACATGGCTATCATATCACCCCTTAACCTCCTCTTCTCCAGGCTAAACATGCCCAACTCCCTTAGCCGTTCCTCATAAGGCATCGTTTCCAGGCCTTTGACCATTTTGGTTGCCCTCCTCTGGACACGTTCCAGTTTGTCAGTGTCCTTCTTGAACTGTGGTGCCCAGAACTGGACACAGTACTCCAGGTGAGGTCTGACCAGAGCAGAATACAGTGGCACTATTACTTCCCTTGATCTAGATGCTATTTAGTTGACAAATTGATGTTACTGCAAAGCCATACGTTCTGTTAAGTCTTGTTTGCTTGAAACATTAGAATATTTTTGAAGTGCACATGGCTGGTTGTGTATTTTAAGAGATTCACCTTTTTTAACCCAAGATTCACCAAGATGTACTTTAATTCAGGGCATTAAAAAGTTAAACATTTTTGGAACAATCTTCCTATTTTAATTCTTTTGACAAATAAACTAAATATAATGAAATGTCAAAAAGAAAGAAAGAAAGAAAGAAAGAAAGAAAGAAAGAAAGAAAGAAAGAAAGAAAGAAAGAAAGAAAGAGAAAAAGCCCTGGATCTGGTTGAGGCTAATCTGACTTCCTTAGGGCCCGGGACCTCTAGGGTGTTGCTATATACGGACCTTAAGGTCCTCCGTGGGGCATACCGGGAGAGGCGGTCCTGTAGGTACGAGGGTCCTAGGCCATGAAGGGCTTTAAAGGTCAAAACCAGCACCTGACCAGCGCATAGATCAAAGGGACTGTTACATACCATTAGAACAAGAGAAGCTCCAATAATTAAGGCACATCAGGGCTCAAGCTCAGATCCTGTTTCCAGTGCCAGGATTCAGATGAGGGGGGATGCAAATTAATTCTTAAAAGAGTATTTCTGAGCATGTTCAAAACATGATTCCCTTGTCATTGAGCAATGAAAGCCAATCCTAAGACGCCTATAAAGTTAAACCAGAATAGATTTTGCCTTAGCCCAGCCCACCAAGGTCCACAGGACAGGACACGTGATCCCTCAGTGCAGCTGTTTTAAGTGTTTATGCTTTGTGTTTATGAGAGAGATGTATGGCAGGGGTGGGCAAACTTTGTCAGCTGAAGGGTCACACTGATGGTCAGCATCCCTCTGAGCCCCCCCCTACACCTACAGACCAGCCACATGTGTACCACTTATGCACATTCACCACACACACACACACACACACACACACACACACACACACACACACACTACAAGCAGTCACACAACACTCTCTGCCTGACACATACACAGCAGACCACCTTTATCTCGGGCCTCACAGCTGTGGTGCTTAACACCAAGATCTAAAGAAAAAATCCCTCTGGCTGCTGTTCAGAAAGGATTGCTCAAAAGCAGGCAGGGAGATCTTATCTCCCGTTCTTAGGGCTGAGATAGGAAAATAAGGCACTTCTGCTGATCAGCATCTTCTGCAAATCCCAGCCATTGGGGGGGGGGGGTGTTTTACAACTGTGGAAACTGACAAGTCACTTCCTCCAACTTGTTAGGCTGGAACAGGAAGATACAATTCATTGACCATGCTGAAAAAAGAAGCAATGAGAGGCAGAAACTACAAGGAGGCCGTGGTGGTGGTGGTGGTGATGATTCAGTACTCTGAAATTGCTCAGTTGCTGCCAGGCTGCTGCTGCAACACCTCTTTCTGCCCATCTCCTTGTTCTTTTCATCATTTCCTTAGCTGGGCAGCAGCTCCCCTGCCGATTCAGCCACAAGAGAAGGAGAATACTCTTGCACGCAGGTCCTTCTTGTGGGCTTCCCATAGGCACATGGCTGGCCGCTGTGAGAACAGGATGCTGGACATGATGGGCTATTGGCCTCATCCATCTGCAGGATTTTTCTTATTTGCTCCTTTATCTGTTGCTGGACTAAACAGCTCCCTAGCCTCACTGGTGCCGTTGAGTCAGAGCTGGTGGAAACGCAACACATAGTCCTGACTCAATCTCTGTTGCCATCTGTAAAATGGGTAGCTGCTTAGCATGTCAGCCATATAACTCTTGCAAGAATTGATCACACCCCTAAATAGAATGCTCTCATGTTTTCTAACTGAAAAAATATATGCCTAATTCAATTCTAAAAGTTATCTCTCCAAACAACCAGAGTACGCTCCGCATCAATTTGGCTTGAACTGATTCATCTGGCGATGGGGAATTCATGAACAATATACAGCAACACGTTTTACCTGGGACCCGCAGCTCCTTGAGTATGGCAAATGCAGTAATGTGAGACTGACTAGCATCAAGTTAAGAATAAATAAACGGTGGCATCACTCAGAGCTCAGACAATAGCTCCCTGTGGGATTGGAGTGTGCCAAAAGTTATTTTGGGGCCAACCTGAAGTCACGCTCTGCGGATGTTATTCTGAACTTAGGAACTCCCTGGAGCCATGCGGTTGGGAGCGGACTGAGCTGTGCAGCAGCTGACAATTGCTTGGACTCATCAAATGTCAGACTCTGCCAGGAATGAATCTGAGCTACGTCTCCACAGTGCGCAGCCGCAGAATGGGATTTTCAGCGCCCAGATTAAGCCTTCAGACATGCAAAATAAGGAGCAAGAAAGAAAGTGCCCATGAACTTGTCTTGTTTGCTTCTCTCTCCACTCCTGGGATTGGAAAGAGAGCAAGCAGGGGCAAAGTGCTAGCTTACTTTCATGTTCAATTTATGCCCTATCATATACTTATAAAAAGATTTTATTGAAGCAAATAAAACAAGTCAATACAATAAAAATAATAGAAGTACAAAAAAGCAGCACAGTATATCTGGAAGAGACTTAATATAAGGTTGGTAAAGTACTTAAAACCATTAGGAAAGCCAAATTTGACATCGTATTGTGGAAAGGAAGTCCTGTGTGTTGGTATTTGCTGTATATAAAATCCCACCAAACAACATATAATTTTTCAGGGTCTCCCAAGCCTTTGGCAACACATAATTTATGAGCCATTTCTTGCAGTTATTGCTAAGCTCCACATATTTATATACCAAAGCAAAAGTTGCAAATTCTGTAAGGTTTTCCATTTGGAGGCAACTGAGATTCTGGCAGCCACCAGCATCCGTGTCAAGAGTTCCTGAGAGCTGAAACCTTTGGAACAGCCCAGATGTGTGGACCCATATGCAGGTCAACCATCACTGATTGTGAGTAATTTGCAAATGGCTTGCTGAAGAAGAAAGGGGGAAAGAACACTTTGCTCCCATCCACAGATGAAAGGAAAACGAGCCAACAGCTGAGCAGTGTCACTGCAAAGCGCTAGGCCTTTGAAAGCTTCACTGTGACCACTGGTGCAAGCAGAGGAACCGAGCAAGAGCGGAAGGGTGGAGAAGGTCTGGCTCTGGCCTGCTTGCTGGATCCATTTCCTCTCACCCTGGTCTGGATCATGCTTTTCATTGTGATTAAGAACCTAATGCACTTAGAGAGCTTCCATATGTGCCTGACAGAAACATTTATATAGGCAGAGTAGAGTTGATGCTATTAGGAATCCCCCGCCTGCTGCTTTCCTTCTCGGCAGCTGACTTCCAATTAACCACCTTTCTGCAGAAGAGAAGCCAAGTCTTCCTTGGAGCTCTTCTGGGTCAAGAGAAGTACTGAGTTACATGAGCCATGACCACTTCTCACAGCTGCTGCTCTGCATCTTTGAATGGTTGGTGCTAAAAGCCATTCAAACACATGCAGGAAGGAAGCTGCTGACACTCTGATAGCAAGTTGTCACCAAAATAGAAATATAGGCCCAGTTAGCAAGTCATTTTGTAAAGATATTATCCAAATCTTTTCTTTCGCTCCCCCCGCAATCTGCAGAATATTTAATTTACAGCAACATTCATTCATTCATTGCATTTATATCCCACCTTTTTCGTTAAGCAGCTCAAGGTGGTGTACACAGTTTTCGCCCCTTCTCCTATCCAGGTACATTAGGCTGAGAGGAAGTGATTGGCCCAAGGTGACCCAGCGAGCTTCATGGTGGGGATTTGAATCCTGGTCTCCCAGGTCTTAGTCCAACATTCTAACCACTACATCACACTGGAACACCACAAGAAACCATTCTGAAAAGTTATAGGAACAAAGATTTATTGAGTATAAGGGCTCATTCACACCAGTGGCGTAGTGTGGGTTATAAGCATCCAGGGCAAGGCAAGTATTGCACCCCTAACCCATGTTAGGAGCCAGCAGCTTCTTCTATAGAGCCAGGATCAGTTTCCCTTTACAGAGATACTTGGGGGGCGGGCGGGAGAGAACAGGACGATGACGACAAATCTCATTCTCCTTGGCACTGCTCCCTTACCCCACCTCTCTCTTCTGATTGGTCTGCGGCTGATAACCCACTTGTCGTCTTATTCCATGTTGCCTCTGGCACCACCAGCAGCACCAGCTGGCAAGGGGGGAGCGGTGTGGGGTGGAGCTTCTTGGCCCCATCTGCTGATAGGCTAGGAAGAAGGGGCAATAGCTTGGCAACCTCCCCAAGTGGCAGTTGCGTTGCCACGTGAGCGTTGAGCATGGCGGAGAGCAGGACAGAGGGTTGGTCAGCAGCGGGTCTCTTTCTAAAGTGGAGGGTTCCCTAGCAACTGGGCATCGCCAACATCTGCTCCTCAGTTTGCCCGCATGAACTTTGGGAGATTTTCTGTGTGAAGGAGAAAGCAGACTATTTTTTATTGGTTATTACTACTTCCTTTTCTTTTGAAATTTTGCATCCCTAAGAACTTTGTGTCCAGGGCAACTGCCTCCATGGCCGTGCCCACACTACGCCACTGATCCCCACTTCCCTTTATTCTGCTATTGCTCTGAGATTTCTAGGCAGGTTTTTCTTTTGTCCTGCCACTTTCCCTGGGAAAATCAGCTCTTTATAGCTGAATCGGAACAAACATCAACCTGCAGAAAATGTGGTTGATGATTGTTTTCCCAGGGAAAGTGGCAGGATAAAAGAAAAACTGGATCCATGCCTAGAAATCGCAGGACAAATGGGAGTGTAGATGATCCCTAAGTGTCAGAAATGCAAGATAGCTCTTCCTAGAAAACAGGAATTGTTATGTACTAAAGTTCTCACCCTGGGCCAGCAGGGGGATACTGTAGATAGTTTTCACTCAGGTCCACGTCAGTTCTTTTAGGCGGGAAACCCTGGGTTGTTGTTGCTACAATGTTGACAGCCGGCTGCCTATAAAAGCAGGCCGGCTGAGCTGTATGCGGTTCAGTTCTGTTCCAGCTTACAAAATAAAGAGCTGCTCTGGAGAAATCGCTGTGTCGTCTGCTATGTTCGCCCACAACTTAACAGGAATCCCTGAGGCCAAAGTACTGGTGTGATGAATAAGCTTGCCATGGGTGTCTTTTCACCTCCACATAAAACTTAAAAAGCCGCCATGCAATCAAGCAGTCACCTCACAAAAACTGATTGCACTTTCATACAAAACCCCATGAGTAGCCGTGGTAATAAACCAGGTTCTCCGCCCTGAAATGGTTCTAAATTAGGAATTGTCACAAACAAAAATCCGCTGAATTATACCCTAGTAACTCAGTCTACCAAAGGTGAAAGGTGATACTGTGTCATGCTTTGTTATTATTTTAGGCTATCTATTCAGCCTGCAAAGCTGCAGAGTGAGAGGAAAATGCCACAGCATAACTTAATCAAGTTGTTTGGCAATCACAAAATAGCACGCTACAGATTAGTCTGGATGTGTTCTTTTCATTTTGCAAATGAAAAGGGACGAGGACAACTTAATTGCAGCAAGCTGCAAATGGTGGAAGCTCTCTCTTCCCAGGCTGAAACCATTTGATCAGCTAATAAAATTGGGACAGATTAGACTTCAGTTTGAAAAACAGGGGGATAAATGTTAAAAGGCAGTGGCACTAAATAACCAAGATCATCAGGGGATGGCAAAATGGAGCTAATTTGTAGTGACATCCACAGGCGAAGATTAACCCTTCAGCGTTTCATTGCATGTGTTGGAAAAGAGCTTTAAAGAGAATGCCCTTTGAAGAGAAAAAGGATGCAACTCTGCCTCTCTTCTACTAGGGGAGGGGAAAGAGAGGTTGTCTGAGACATTTCCACCGACAGACCTGCTCAACAGACACCTTTATCAAATGCCCTGACCTTTTAGATATACAGGCAGTGGCCTGTTTTGTTTTGCTTGTTTACTTGGTGAGACATCGCTCATCAAATGTCAAGGCGATGGAGAAACATCACGAAGTCAAAGGCCATAATAACTAGGAAGACTGGTGAACACAGTTCACAGATGCTGCTCTAATCTAAAGTCTCTGTGCTTGAAAATTTTCACAATCTTCTCTATGTCAGCATTTTAGATCTCACAGGAGGCCAGTGATTAGACATAATTTACTGCAGAGGCCATCTAGGTCACCCAGTAGTTGGCTCAAGACAGTTGGCTGAAGTTCAGTTGGTACTTGATGTTTATCAAATTTGCAGGTGACACCAAACTGGAGGGGTAGCTGATAGCTCAGTAAATAAAATCAGGATTCAAGATGACCGTAACAGATTGGAGAACTGGACTTAAGCTAACAAAATGAATTTCCGTGGGGACAAATGTAAGGTTAGGCAGGAAGAACCAGATGCACAAATAAAGGATGGGGGACACCAGGCTTGCCAGCAGTACATTATGAAAAGGATCTAGGGGTCTTAGTAGACCACAAGCCTAACATGAGTCAACAGTGTGATGCAGCAGCAAAAAAACACTAATGCAATTCTAGACTGCATCAACAGGAGTATGGTGTCCAGAAACCCACATTCTGTATGCAGTACAAGGGCAAAATGAGTGGGTGGTTAGCTCTTTTGATGGAGATTGCTAGGAAAGCCTAGGAGCTGTAGGACTGGCTACACATACCAGGGTTTGCAATCCTGCATAAGACAAAGACTTGGCTACACAGCAAAACTAACCACAGTGGTGGTGGTGAGTCGAAGGTCCCCTGTGCCCAAGAAGCTGTTCATCTTAAGGACTGGACCTGTACACAGGACACATGAATTGCAGGACCAGTGGAAGCAGGGAGAGAGTCGGCAGCAGCAACATCTTCTGAGAAGGAGAGAGGGAAGAAGCTGGTGACAGGGCAAGGAAGATGAACAGAGGTTGTAATTGGCTCAAGGCAACAGATGTATATATGATGTCTTATATGTGGTGAGATCAAACACGCGAGAAGCTTCATGATGCAGAATAGGAAGTCCCTGTTTTCATCAGAGAAATGTTGGATGGTATGTAAGCCTGTGGAATTTATAGGCCTGGGGACTCTACTTTGGGTGGTTCCCCAGCGACTGCTGCTTTGACAATATAAAGCTGACTGGAACATCACAACTGGTGTGGTTAATTGAAGAAAATCCATCACACTTATCTTCTATGAATCTGTCCTATCTTCTTTTAAAGTTGTCCAGTTTTTGAGAAGGGAAATTGATTGCATGTGTACTATACTGCATTTTCATAATAGATGCATAATGTATCCAAATGCAACCTTGGAACAAAAAGTTTCTGTATATCCCCACCTTCTAGTGGAATGCCAGCCAGTCAGCCATGCCCTCTTCCAGGTTATCTATTCCACCAGCACCATGGGTTTTCCGTGTAAGCTGCTGAACATGCTTTACCTTCATTGGGCTGTGTCCCTCCCCCCCCCCAATACACACTCTTTGTAGGTGTTTATTTGTACTTTTGCAGACTTCAGGGTTCCTCTCGCCAGTGCTGGATTTAGCAGAATGTAGGCAGTTCCCCCGCACAGGTGCCAAGCCGAGGGAGCTCAAAATAATAACAACAAATAAATAAATATTATGAAAATAAGAAATATTTAGGAGGAGTGCCAAAAGTTGTCCTGCCTCAGGACATCATATTACCAAAATCTGCACCTGCTCTGACCATGCCAATACCACCATCTTATTTCTTGATGGCTCTGTTTTGACTACATAGCCAGTGGCACTCACCACCCGACTTGCAACTGGGTTTCAAATTTTATTGCTTTTGTGCTATTTTAGCACTGCTTTGCTTGACAACTGGTAGATTTTCAGTGGGTTTTCTTTCCTGCTTTTTTAATATATTGCTATGCTGTTTTGCAAGCATTTGTAGAAAAGCAGGATGAAAATAATGAAAAAGAACAAATGAATGCATACGATAATGAGAGCTTTTCTATCTGCATTGTTACATGATTGTGCTGTCATAACACCCCCCTTCCCCTTTGGGTTGTTTGGTGGGTTGGCGTATATTGTTTTAGAGGTTAAAGTTTAGACACAGAAGTGGAAACAACAGGCTGGATGCAAAACTCACCCTCGTTGAAAAAGCCAGAGGCTTCGGACTCCATGCCCCCAGAATCTTCCTTAGCTGATATGATGCTGAATGACAGGGCTGGGAGTTGGAGGGGACTTTGGAAGGAGGTCATGAAAGTAGCACTGGTTAGAAGGGATGGGGGGGGGAGGGAAGACATTTGTTCTTTTGCTGCTGTCGGTTATCCTCGTGGCATTTTTGCAATATTTATTAGGAATATTTCTTTAGAGGGGAGTAATAGTCTCTTTATTTACAAATAGCCGCAGCCTCATACCCAACATTGCTCAGTAATTCTAAGATACAAAACAAAACAAATCAGTGCCATTTTGAAATGTTCAGTCCATCATCGCAATTCAAAATGGGATCCAATTGTATCCAAACACAGGCATAAAACCAGCTCCTTGTTCTCAGGAACCATCATGCAAAAGATACTTACAATGATGTGGGTTTCTGGGGTCTGGATGATGCCCAATCCTTCCAATTCTTGGAGTCCTTCACCCAGGGAGGGTTAGAATCTAACAGAGGAGGTTGCTGAGCTAGTCAGCTAAGTTTTCTAGTAAGACAATTACCTTATCTGGCCACTTATATGCCCTCATCAGCACCCAAAAGAAGGAGCTCAGTTGCAAGAGCTACAACTAAGTGATGGGGCCCTCCAGGCTAATGGGTGGGCCTTTCCTCCATCCTGCACCACCTAGCTGCCAACTAGGAGAACAATGGCATGCATAGCATGTGGGGGCCAAGCTGGAAGCAGGCTGGAGGATGGAGAAACAGATACCTGCTTGCTCTGCGCTGGATCCAAAGCTGCGACTAATGGAGAAGCAACATCTTTTGGGGTGTTAATGCTGTGAGTCCCTCCACCTGATGCTCAGGTTATAGATATTTGTAAATGAAATTATACATCCTAAAGACACCGCAGTCTCCGCTGACCTTCAGTCCAAGGAAACTGAACTTGAGTACCATATTTTTTGCTCTATAAGACGCACCAGACCATAAGACGCACCTAGTTTTTGGAGGAGGAAAATAAGAAAAAATATATTCTGAATCCCAGAAGCCAGAACAGCAAGAGGGATCGCTGCGCAGTGAAAGCAGCAATCCCTCTTGCTGTTCTGGCTTCTGGGATAGCTGCGCAGCCGGCACTCGCGCCATAAGACCCACACACATTTCCCCTTCCTTTTTAGGAGGGGAAAAGTGAGTCTTATAGAGCAAAAAATACGTAAGTGCCTGAAACAGCTGGGTTCTGTCTCTGCTTGGAGAGTGGGGTGGCATGGAACAATATCTCAAGAGGTGTCCAAATGCAAAGCGAACAGATGAACAACTTTCCAAAATATAAGGTAGACTAAGTGGATGGACAAGGCATGGGCTCCTCCAAGGCTGCAGATCCACCACTCTGAATCAGCTGGCTTCTGAATGCAGCCTTCATACTCCCACCCTGTGCATCACTGGATGCCCACAGTGAAGCAGGCACAATTTGCTCATGCCCCACACTATGACGGGCGAACACGGCGCTTTGTGTAACTTGTTCTATTTTATTGGAAATATAACACCTTGTTCCATTAAAAATGACTGCATGAATAAACCCTGCTTTACTCAGAACATTTCAAAAATTATGGCTGTCATCCAATTAAAGAAATAGTGGTCTCTGGATTGTATGAATTATTGAATTTGCATATGTGTAAAATAGTCTGAAGGGAGGAAAAATTGTTTTTCTAGATTTGCTGTCACCTTGGAAGATGAGAGCAAAGCTTGCCCTCTGCTAAGATGACGACAAATCTAACAAAAGAAAATACTTGTTTTTCTTCAGAGGGGGAGAGAGACAGCTTCTTGCCATCTGCAGTTTTTATAAGTAAAGGTAGACAATAAAATAAAATCTGCTACCATTAATTGCAGATACCTGTTTTGTTGATTGAAAATGAATTGCACTAATTAAGCATGACAGTTCTCATTTTAATGTCCACAAAGCAGATTTCCCAGTCCTGGAAAGCACAGGAACTACACCACACAGGTTCTCACAGATGGCATGGAAAGGTTTAAATACAAAGAAAAGGCCTCCAGGCTTGGAAGTTTGCTTTGTCCATAGAGCCTGGAAGGAAGGCAGGAGAGATCCTGATGGGTTTCACAGAAACCATGACCTGCTCCGGCTGGCAAGGATCTGCACTGAGACGAAAATTTAGCAGCCACAATAACTCAGCTGTGGAACACAGGAAGCTGCCTTATACAGAGTCAGACCTTCCAGGTGGAAAAATCAAAATTAGAAACAGAATTGTTAGAACCCAAAACTAAGACTTTGTCAAAGATGTATAACCTGCTGTTGAAATGGAATACTCAGGATGAAACGGTGAAATCTGTGATGATTAAATGGGCACAAGACATTGGACATAACATAATGATGGCTGACTGGGAACAGTTATGGACCACAGGTATGAAGTTTACGGCATGTAATGCCTTAAGAGAGAATATTATGAAAATGATATACAGGTGGTACATAACCCCAGTCAAGCTTGCAAAAATCTACCATTTGCCTGATAACAAATGTTGGAAATGTAAAGAAACTGAAGGTACATTCTTTCACCTTTGGTGGACGTGCCCAAGGATTAAGGCTTTCTGGGAGATGATATATAATGAATTGAAAAAGGTATTTAAATATACCTTCTTGAAGAAACCAGAGGCCTTTCTCCTGGGCATAGTCGGCCAATCGGTGTTAAAGAAGGACAGAACTTTCTTTATGTATGCTACAACAGCAGCAAGAATACTTATTGCAAAGTATTGGAAGACACAAGACTTGCCCACTCTGGAAGAATGGCAGATGAAAATGATGGACTACATGGAATTGGCGGAAATGACTGGCAGAATCCGAGACCAGGGAGAAGAGTCGGTGGAAGAAGATTGGAAGAAATTTAAAGACTATTTACAGAAATATTGCAAAAATAATGAATGTTAGAATGATGTTGGATTGAAGTTAAGTGGTTTCTAGCTGTAAGGGTTTAAAAGAATATGGAAAAATTGGATTTTTAATAGGTAAAAATTTAATGTTATAATATATTAAGATTAAAGATCAGGATAATAAGGAGGGAAAGGAATTGCTGAACTAATAAATTGAACTGGAATACAAAAAAGGGAGGTATGAGGAGGTCCGGGAAACAAGTAAATGAAAGATAAGTGACGAAAAGATGGAATTATTTTCAACTGTTTTTTATTTTGTATTTTTTCTCTTTTTTCCATTATGTAATATTGTGAAAACTTCAATAAATATTTATATACAGAGCCAGACCACTGGCCCATCGAGCTCAGCACTGTCTACCCAAACTTGCAGCAGCTCACCAGGATTTCAGGCTGTCTCTCTTGGAGATGCTGGAACCTGGGAACTTCTGCTTGCAAAGCCTTTCCAGCTGTGGTTAAGGGGGCAACTCTGGCATTCCAGGTGGAAGCCAAGAAGGTCTGTATTCTGCCTACCTTACGTCCTGCCTCCAAGTGCCAGGGCAGTCACTGAACTGATCAGATTTCCTCCTCCTGGTCAGCTGGTCTTCAAGGTACACCCATAAGCATTTCAGATCCCATTTATCTTCCTATAGACCAGGCATGTCCAAAGTCCAGCCTGGGGGCCTAATCCGGCCCACTTGTCGATTTAATCCAGCCCCTGTGGCAATTTATTTCCTGGTGTATAATTGTTTAAAAAGCTGCATAACTTCAATCCTAAAAAAGTCAACAATTTTGGTTCCAGTTACAGATAGGTAGCCGTGTTGGTCTGCCATAGTCAAAATAAAAAAATTCCTTCCAGTAGCACCTTAAAGACCAACTAAGTTAGTTCTTGGTATCTGAAGAAGTGTGCATGCACACGAAAGCTCATACCAAGAACTAACTTAGTTGGTCTTTAAGGTGCTACTGGAAGGAATTTTTTTATTTTAACAATTTTGGTGTTAAATCTTTTAAAGAAAGCTCAACAAACTTGGGTAGCCAGCTGTTGTTGGACTACAACTCCCATCATCCCTAGTTAGCAGGACCAGTGGTCAGGGATGATGGGAGTTGAAGTCCAACAACAGCTGGCTACCCAAGTTTGAGAAACATTGGATTAAAGGGAAGGGTTTGCTATTCAGAGTGCATTGCAGCGAATAAAAGACCCTTTTGGGTCCCTTCCAACTCTACGATTCCATAATGTAGATGTATCCAAAGAGAACCAGCAGCTAAAAGCTAGTAAAATATGACCATGGAAGATGCTACAGAGTGAATATGAATGCTACCTTATATTGTGTAACTTAGAGCTGTCAGTTCTTGGAGTAATGTATAATTTCTGCAGCCTCTCCCCTCCCCCCTCCAATCTGTATCTGAAATTCTTTCAGCCACCTTGATTCTGGGACCCTACTGCCCAAGACATCTTACCTGTCCTTGGCATGTTGCAAACCTTTCTTTCTCAAGGACCCATGTAAAGTTTGGCTCTTAGCCAGTCAGACAACTTTCCCTTCCCTCACACAAATCTGACTACAAGCATTCTGACAGCTTTGTTCCCTGGAAACAAGCCCTCCAGACTGCCATACCAGCTCAGCCAGTCCATGTCAGAGGCTTCCCTAGCACAGTATCAATTATCAGCACAGGCAAAAATAAAGGAGGACACAGAGGAGTGAAGAATGCTACTTGGGGTCTCAGAAAAGAAAGACCTGGACTCTCATCTGAGCAACAGTAAAAAGCTACTGAAGTCAAGGTGGATTAAAAAAAAACAAAAACTTTATTCAAATTCTAACCTACATAATTCATTTTTTGTACTTGATTCCACCTCCGCTCCTGATTCTAATACACTCCCTTGGGGGAGAATGGAGATTGCCAAAAGGAAACATATCAATTTCCAGGGATGGGTTGCTGTGCTCTAAATCAACAAGTTTTATGCTTTCATTGACCACCTTATTGACATGGCATCCAGTGCAGCCAGCTTTCTGCGTGAGAGAATGTCACACCTTAATTAAACCAATGGGTTTTTTAGATTTCAGCAAGTTATTAGCCTCAGTCTCTGCTTGGAGGCAGAGTGCGAATCTAATGCCTGTTATCAAGCTGGAGGCCTTCATCGTCACATCAACGAACAGATTATGCTTTGCATTCATAAATATGTAATGAAAGGACACTGCAATGACTTCAGCCTCCTCCACATGGCAGAGATGTTCTTCATCTTGTCCTCCGATCAAACTGAGGAAGTAATGAGTATGTGCAGGTCACAGCTGGGGGCATGTCATGAATTTCAACCCCAGAATGTCCTCATCTGTGTCTGTCTGAAGGGCTCCTACACTGCACTGGCCTTCCTGGTGACCTGCATCTAAAATCAAGGACCACAGATGGAAATTTCAAATCATTTGACATTGCTTTCAGATACAGGACTTTAACTACAGTCTGGTCACACATCCAACTCAGAATCAGCAAGCGATGAGAGAATTTCCTGAAGTGAGTGATGTATGTGGCATGAGGAATGTACTAGATCTATGCATGTTGAGACAAAATCCCCTTTGAGTTGAGTAAATAACTGTGCCAATTCACTTCAATAGAAGGTTTTCTTGTACAGTGGTACCTCAGGTTACTGACACTTCTGGTTACAGACGCTTCTGGTTACAGACTCCGCTAACCCAGAAATAGTACCTCAGGTTAAGAACTTTTCTTCAGGATGAGAACAGAAATTGCGCGGCAGCAGCGGGAGGCCCCATTAGCTAAAGTGGTACCTCAGGTACCTTAGGAGAAAGATGGTGGGGTATAAATGAAATAAATAAGTGTAGACACTCGCTACAATCAGAGCTGATGGTTAACACAAATGTGATTTCTGCTGAGATCTGGGAGCCTGCATAGCAGGGCAACAAACGTCTCCTGAAGAGCTGACTTGCAAGAGGTGCCCTCCTGGGTTATAGCTGTTTCTCCTACGTGCCATATATTTAGTTGGTAACGGACACACTCCTGCTGCCTCACATCTTGACTTTGTTCCCGGCTCTCACTATGTAAGTGATACAACTGTACAGCTCGAATGGGTCCCAAGGGCCATCTAGTCCAACCGCCTGCAATGCATGTGCCCCAGACCCTGAGAGCCTGACTGGTCTTTCTTTGGAACTTGATCTTGTCTCTTTGGCACTATCCCCTGCCTCCAGCCCCTGGCCTGGAACGGCCCCTGCTGAAACGATGCTGTTTTGGGACTGAACAGTGAGTTCAGTGAGTTGACTTATCTCTGGACCAGCAACCCTCCAGCATCTGCCTCCTACATTGGAAGTGCTCTCATACCACTTTAACAGCCATGGATTCACCCAAAGAATCCTGGGAGTTCTACTGAGCTACAATTCCCAGAGTTCCATGGAAAAACATATTATTAAACCACTCTGGGAATTGTAGCTCTGTGAGGGGAATAGGGTGGTGGTTTTTCTAATGACTCTCGGCACCCTTAACAACTTACAATTCCTAGGATTCTTTGAGGGAGAGGATGTGTTCTGAATGTGCTTTAAAGGTATGGTTTGTACACAGTTTCAGATGACGGGGCTCTATCTCTTTGGCTTTGTGTCCTGCACACTTAGAGCTCAGAAGAGGGAACCTGAGGAAAGGATATGTTGTACAACAGAGGAGTGCTTTGCACAGAACAGCCAGTCTCCAAAACTCACAATGGGAACCTGAGTACATGACTCACACTTTTCTGCCTAGATCCCTAACAGTTACTCCCAACAGCAGTACTGTAGCAAGAATATATTTCTCTTAATATACTCATTTTTGTGCGCATCTTCCCCTCTAAACAGTTTTATAAGCCATTTCTTCAAATTTAATATATCTCTGTATGTTATTTACACTAATATATGAACATTCCCCCTAATATACGTTTTTAAAGATGCATTTCTGGTTGGATAACTACGTCATAAAAATTTAAGAAGTACCAATTTCACAGGATAGCTCTGTTTCAGTCTGCATAGCGGTTCAGAAGGTGTGCAAACTGAACTACTTTCTCCCCCATCCTCACCTTGAGCTGGACCTGGAAATGGAGCCTGAGCCCTGAGTGAAAGTCACATAAGCATTGGACCAAAATGCTTAGTCCCAGTTAGTGGCCTGGGTGCTGCACTGGGAATAACCTGCAGTTGCCAAACTCTTCTCCAAAGGCAGCCTAGTGTATAACACATTGCAGCAGTCTAACCAGGAAGCTGGCAAAGGAGGACTCCTTTGGGGGAATGTGCAGGGTATAAATCTAAGAAAAAACAACTACCTCACTCAAGTCCTGCTTTACGAACATTTGCTATGTGAAAATTCACTTAATCTGAACACAAGAAATTAGTACCCAAACCTTGTTAAATGCACCGTAAATTCAGAAATGCAGAGACCATTTCCTGGTTAGCTGAGGAAAGGAGGGAGGGAAGGTGAGTCTTTGGACAAATCAGAGAGGATTTTTCTGGGCTTTCCTGTTTGTTTGTTTGTTTGTTTGTTTGTTTGTTTTGCTTTTGGGAGTCAAAATTTCGTGGTCGGAAATGTATTAGAAAATTTCCCATAGGAATCAATGGAAATAATCAACTCGTTATATGAACACTTGACCCAAGGAACAATTTCCAGGGAACACATTAGGTTGTCTTTCCTCACAGTGAATCACAAGAAGAAGAAGAAGTATGATTATTGCTTCCAATGCTACCATTGTGGTGCCTTACAGGTTAGAAACTTAGAATTGTAGAGTTGGAAGGGAACCAAAGGGTCATCTCGTCTGACCCCCATGCAAACTTACCTGGATTCACTTAACATAAGGCACATAACTACTAATGTGGCTGTGTGTCCTGAACATGCAGTGCCCGGAGATGGCAAGATGAAGCTACTCCTGGGAATAATGAGACAGGTTTCACCTACCCCTAATAAAGATCACATTATAAAGCTCAGCCTGCAAAAGAAGAGTACATGGCTTCAGTCCAGACCTCTGCATGCTTCTGGGAGCACACATAGATCAGCTGTTAAACTAGCCTTCAGTATTGGGACGCGGCAGCTTGCACATCCCAAGAAGTTCTCTCCATTATAATGCATGGGAAGCTCTTGTAAATGGGGGCGAGGGGCTCCATGAAGACAAGAGAGAAGGGGCCCCTGAATGAGAGCAGCAGGCTTCACGTTTAACAACCATCTCCCGACATTCCCTGTCCCCACCGACCAGTTGATTTATGTGCCTCATATTTCACTACAGCAAATCAGAGAGGCAGGAAATAGAATGCTGGAAAGCATTGCAATATCCACAGTGACATCTGAAATCCAGTTATAAAAACCAACATCTAAAATGCAAGCTGCGGACTCACTAAAATGCTTCAACTAAGGCAGATAATCAGATTGGTTATGGGAACAATGTTTGCTAAGCACAGAAAGATGGATCATGACGGTAATAAATTGGCTGCCGAGGAAACGAGCCAATTTCTCTGAGCTGAATGAAAATATGATGTCAAAGCAAATGACCTTCTGGTAATGAAAACTGGTAATATCTCCATTTCTGGGGGCGGGTGTCAGGGGGCACTTGTCTCCAAGGCATGAGCAGAGTTGTTTGGGCATCCAAACCAGTGCGCCACAAGTTATGGATGGTGGAGCAGGTCCTCTGAGAAGTAGCCAGGGATCCCAAGCATGATCTTACGTTGATTTAATGGGGCATCTAAATTTATTTTTAATAGTATTCATTTATCCATACATACATACATTCATTCCATTGCATCTTACCACTGAGAAGCTCAAGATCGTACAAACGTCTCTCTCTTTTCCTGTTTAATAACAAACAAACAACAACAACCTGCCCGTCTGGCTGGGTTTCCCAGCCACTCTTAACATAATAAAACATCAAACTAATAATCATAATTTTATTATTTATTTTATCCTCAGATACCCAACAGACAGTGACAGCCTCAAGGTCACCCAGCAAGCTTCATGGCTGAATTTGAACCCTGGTCTTCCAGGTCATAGTCCAACACTCTAAACCCACTGGTTCCCTAGGTGGACAGTGCTGCCCCCTGGGGACCAGTGGAATTCACCTAGGGAGTGTTAAGAGGCAAGAAGGCAGCAAGAAGGTGCTGGACGTACAAATGACTAGCAGACTTTGAAAAGTTGGTATAGAGACAGTCAAATAAACCTGCAGTTTGGGAGCAAGGATAAAACATGCAATGGTGGCAATGCTCTAAAATCTAACCCTTCTGGAGAGCAGTCATACAAGAGATATGCAAAATAACTAAACAGGTATTAGAACTCACCCCAGAACTGGCCCTACTGAACATCTTCCAATATCACAGTGACCACTCACATTATACAGAGCTTATAACCTATCTACTTTCAGCAGCCAGAAGACTCATAGCCAGACGCTGGAGAGACCTGTCAGGAGTAAACATGGACCAATGGTCTCAAATTGTATGGGAAATGGCCTTACTAGAAAAGCTAACCAATAAACTGAAACTGACACTGGGACAAATAGAAGAGGATGCCTTCACCCTAGTATGGCTCCCCTTTATCACATACACAGCCCAACAAGACAACAACAAGAATCCACCGACAGCATATGAATCAATCTGGCTTCCCTGACCCAACAAGCCCTCCCCCGACTCACAAATGCAGCCAACGACAGACAACCAACCACACCCTGGACTCCCCCAATCCCTCTCACTACCAGGGAAATGTAATAAGCAAATAGAAAGAGAAGCTACCCAGTTGACGCTGACACAAAACCCCACACATACACTATACAAAGCCTCACCACCCCACCTCTCCTCTCTCCCCTCTTCTTCCCCAACCTTAGACTGTACTCGACACTAATGTCTCACAACAAACGTAACTGATGTGTAAGAAAGACTGCACAACCTGAAAAAGAGAGAGAAGGCATGTACTTTTGTAAACCAAGAAAAGATCTCAAATAAATAAATAAATAAATAAATAAATAAATAAATAAATAAATAAATAAATAAATGCAAGCCTTTCACCAGCTCTCTGCAACCATGTGCTTTACTTATCCATCACCCTGCTTCGAAATATTATGACATATCCACTGCCAGTGAAAGTGCCCCTAGTGAACCTCCTTTTGCAAAATGCACAGCTTGCCATGTTTGTGTCAAGAAATTTATCACTGAATTAGCAGCAGTGTGTCCAAATGGGGAAAAGAATGTCTAGCAATCGTATTTTCCTTGGAATCAACCAGCATAAAAGAGGCCAAATTTCTATCTCAGTTGACACAATGCTCATAAACCACTGAGAACCATTTTAAAGAAGCTGTTATTGTCCAGTCCAAAATGATTCCAGCACATGCAACACTATCCCTTAGGCTTAGAAGCACCATCTTAAAGAAGAAGAAAAGAAAGAAATCAGATGCTTATAGAGAATTTGCTGTACAAGTCACACTGGCTGCAGGAAATATAGACAGACAAACGAGACTGTGAAATATTCAACTGACTTGAAGCATAGGAAGTTCCAGAGGAGAAAGAAGGCATTAATCAAAACACCCCAAAGTCTCTTACCAGGACAAGATTTATAAAGCTACATAACTGGACAATGAGCTACAAATCCTGATATCTGCCATTTTAGCAGGACAGCCAAACCCCCAGCAAGTGTTATTGTTGCAAGGATGACCTCAGTGTCTAAGATGGCATCGTATTTACATGGAACTGCATGTCAGAAAAAGTGATGCTCCCACAGATTCCCAATCAGGTCAGGTAAAGCAGTCACAGAGAATATGCAACACTGCTAAACAGACTTTGGATCCAAATGGGAACAGACCTCTTTGTGGAGAGTGACAGTACTGTTTGAACCCAATGGATTTCAGAGAAGATTTGGGATTTCAGAGAAGCTGCTGGATATCCCCAGAGTAACTGCAGGAAACAAAGGGCTGAACTAGATGTAGCAATATTCATTACTCAGGGGAAACTGAGGCACTGCAACATGACTGGAGGGTGACCAAGGCGATAAAGGGTCTGAAAACCAAACCTTATGAGAAACAGTTGAGAGAACTGAGCATGTTTAGACAGGAGAAGAAAAGACTGAGAGGAAATATGAGAGCCATCTTCAAATATCTGAAGGGCTGTCTCATGGAAGATGGAGCGAGCTCGTTTTCTGCTGCTCCAGAGGGCAGGGCCTGAACCAATGGAATCAAATGACAAGAAAGGAGATTCTCACTAAAAATTAAGAACTTTCTGACCATCTCAGAATGTGGTGGACCCTTTTTCACTGGAGGTTTTTAAACAGAGCTTTGATGGCCATCTGTCAGGGATTCTTTAGCTGTGATCCAACATTGCAGGGGGTTGGACTAAATCAGTGTTGGCCAAACTTGGCCCTCCAGCTGTTTTGGACTACAACTCCCATCATCCCAAGCTAACAGGCCCAGTGGTCAGGGATGATGGGAATTGTAGTCCCAAAACAGCTGGAGGGCCAGGTTTGGCCAACACTGGACAAAATGATCCTTGGGGTCCCTTCCAGCTCTACAGTTCTGTCATTCTATGGCTATGCTGCTCTGATGGGCACAGGGGAAGGGACCACAATTCTGCCAGGCCCTCTTGGCTGTGGTATGGAAGATGCTGCTTTCCCAGACTCATCTGAGGGCTCCCCACCCCTGAGAAAAATTGTGTGCTATCTTTAAAGGGCCTGTGATCAGTTCTGCAGCCACATGCTTCTTCATGACTGTAGAACAAATGCAAAATGCAGCTTCTGGGGTAGCATCTTCAGACTTTGGAGGTGATTGGAGAATCACATCCTCAGGCCAGGAAGTGCAGGAGGAGGTGCTGAGGGCTCCCCCACCCCTCAAAAAAAGGTAAAGTGACTGTAGAATTGTGTGGATTGGAGCCTTCCTCCAGTTGACATTGGGAACCTGAGCATGATTCTACCCTAGGACTTCTTCATGCAGCACACAGTTAAACTATGGAACTCCCTCCTACAGGAAGCAGTGATGGCCCCCAACTTGGATGTCTTTAAAAGAGGATGAGACAAATTCATGGAGGACAAGACCATCAATGGCTATAAGTCATAATCAGGACTCTGCTGGATTGGGACAATGTCATGAGTTCTCTCCACAACCCAAGGATGATTCTATTGCAAAGAAAACACAAGAACTCACGTTATTTGATAGGTCTGAGTTGTATTTTCTGGCCAGTCCACCAGACACACCACTCGGCCGGGGAGCTCGGCTGTTGTTGCGTAGTAGCCTTGTGGGAATGACAGCAATAAAGCCAGGAACCAGATGACACAGATGACGACCTTGGTGGCTGAGGCAGATAGCCTTGGTTGCAGCGGGCGGATAATGGCCATATACCTGAAAGAGGGAGAAATTAAAATGTAGGAGCCGAAAGTAAAAAAGGAGAAGGGGCTCCCCACCCCCACCCCATATGTTTTCCCCAATTCTTTAAAGCCAACTTAGCCAACCAGGTGCCCCCCAGATTTGTCGCACTACAACTGCTCTCCACTCCAGACAGCGTGGCCATATGAAGTTGGGATTGATGGGAGCCGTAGTCTAAAGCACCTGGAGGGCACCAGGTTGTGGAAGGCTGACCTAAGGAATGGCGATGTTGGAAGATTCACAACAGATAGAAGAAAGTCCTTCTTCACACAGCACATAGTTAAACTATGGCACTTGTTCCCACAGGAGGAAGTGATGGTTGCCAACCTGGATGGCTTCAAAAGAGGATTGAACAAATTCAGGGAGGAGAAGGCTTTCCATGGCTACTAGCAAGTGGCTCTGCTCTGCCTCCACAGCTGGAGGCAACAATGCTTCTGAATATCAGTTTCTGGAAACCACAGGAGGGGAGAGGACTCAGGTCCTGATAGCAAGTTTCCCACTGGAGCTCCTAGTTGGTCCCTGTGAGAGCAGGATTCTGGACTAGATGGGCCCTTGGCCTGATCCAGCAGGCTCATAGTGTTGTTATGATGCAGCCTTCCTCAGTCACCCTCTATTTCCTGAGGGGAAATCCAAGGGAACATGGAGTAGGATCTTTTCTGTATTGGCACCCAATATCAGTGTTTCCTGATCCTGATAGAGGCAGCAGAAAGTTAGCGCATCAATTCCACCTATGCTGTCAGATTGGAAAGGTTACCTGTTTTTAAAATGTTCCAAAATCTTTATGAAGCCAATACCTTTCCAAGAACAACCCAAATGTCCTAGAATTGTGTGCAAGCTTTTCAGTTCCCCAGAACTCTTCATCAGGCTAGATGAAAGGAAGTAAGGAGCAGGAGTAAAGAGACAAAAATGACTGGTTGTGCATCATCTGTATCTGCCCAAAGGTCTCTTTAGAAGGAGCAGCAGCAGTTTTCATACCCCCCCCCAAAGAAAAAACCAAAACCATCTACAGTGGTACCTTGGGTTAAGAACTTAATTCGTTCCGGAGGTCTGTTCTTAATCTGAAACTGTTCTTAACCTGAGGTACCACTTTAGCTAATGGGGCCTCCTGCTGCTGCTGCTGCCGCTGCGCCGCCACCACACGATTTCTGTTCTCATCCTGAAGCAAAGTTCTTAACCCAAGGTATTATTTCTGGGTTAGCGGAGTCTGTAACCTGAAGCATCTAACCTGAAGCGTCTGTAACCGGAGGTACCACTATACTTAATTTGTATCTAGCTGAAGTCTAGTGTGTGCTTTTTGAGCGGAGTGAGCCAGATGCCTCTGGATCCCCACATAAAAAGAACAGGTGAGCCACAGCTCAGCAGGGCCAGCCCATGACTCTCTCCGCTCCATGCAGAGGAGTCAAGCTGACCGGCAGCTGACTCTAACTTCAACACTGTTGAACAAGGAGCATCTGCTACCTCACCTGAGGCAGCAGGTGAGTTCAGGGTGGTCAGCACAGTCCATGCAGCATTCCCAGGTCTCCCCTCCAACAGAGGGGGTGGCTGAGGGGAGCTCAGGAGGAGCAAGCAGGGGGCAGCTGACCCCCAGCAGATACCACCTGAGCCAACTGACTCACCCTAACCAATGGCCAGCTGTGCAGCTCAGCAGACCAAAGCAGAGCATGAGGATTTGTGGGCACTGTGTTGCTGACTGCATTATAGGAAATAAAGCTTTTCTGAGCTGATGTGCTGTGCAGTGCTATAACCTTCCGAATCCTCCTTGGCAATGTGTCAGCTTAGCCAGTTGTTGCTCTCCTTGCCTTGGCAGCTCGTGTGATACCCAAGCAAAGGCCAAAGAGTCACATGAGTGAGATGTCAAAGAAAGGCAGGGGCCACTGCTAAGAAGGCCCTCTGCCTGGTTCCCTGTAACTTCACATCTCGCAGTGGGGGAAGACATTCAGAACCGGACCTCGGTCTCCAGGCTGAAGGGTGGAGGTGGAGACCAGGTATACAAAGCTGAGGCCATTTAGGGCTTTAAAGGTCAGCACCAAGAACATCAGAGGAGCTGGCTGGATCAAGCCAACAGCCCGTCTGGTCCAGCATCCTGCCCTCATAGTGCCCAACCAGATGCCTTTTTGGAAACTGGAAAGCAAGACCTGAGCCCAAGAGCAGCCCTCTCCCTTCCTCTGGTTTCCAGCAACTGGTATTCAGAAGCATTCCTGCATCTGACCATGGAGACAGAGCAGAGCCATCACGGCTAGTAGCCACTGCTTGCTGTATCCTCCTCCATAAATTTGTCCAGCCCTCTATTTGGTCACCATCATTGCCTCCTGTGAGAGCGAGTCCCATAGTTTTACTATGCATTGTGTGAAGAAGTACATTTTTATTATTTGTCCTGTCTTCCAGCATACACAGCTGTTCCTCTGCAGTCTGCCCAGGGTGGCAAACACATCCACAATAAAACTTTTTTTAAAGCATTCTAAAAGCAGTTATAACATTCTAAACACAATCACAGGTTAGCAAACCCACTAAACAAAGTAACTCTGAGCAAGAATCTTCCATTGGACCTTAATAGTTGGTGGGAGCTTAGGTGTCAGGCTCATGTTGAGTGATGGTTTGGAACACACAGTTGTGGTGACCGTTCCCAGTCCGCCCTCCTCAGCAGTGACCTGCACCTACTCAGTGATGGGAACAGGCAGGGCCCCACCTTCCAGAGGACTCCAGATCTTGAGCGATGAGTGAATAGAGCTGTATTTATCAGCAGGACTGAAACAGAATGGGCCCACTGCCAAGCACGAAAACTTAACACTCCAGATATTTCCACCTCAATTAAAAGAGGAACGACACATAAAGCGACACCACTTTTTCTTCTTTTACTATTACATTGTGGCTTTTCAGATATTTCCATGACAACAAAGCATTTCTCAAGTTCAACATGGCGCCCAGATGGTCCTTAGCACAAGAGGAAAACAATTGGAAAGAACTGAGTTGTTTGTTGTTTTCCGAAGGGTGACTGTAGAGCTAAACGAAGGCCTCATTCCAGCCTCAATGAAGGCAAGGAGAGGGGCGCAATAAGCACATCTGACATTTTTATGAGATGCCATCCATCCCAAAGGGTCCTGAAATGTTCACAGACAAAAGGCCACATGTAAAGGCTATTTGTCCACAAGGGTGAACAGGAATGAGCAGACTAAACTCCACCACACCCATCACAAGAGCTGGATCAGGCCAATGACCCATCTAGACCAGCACCCTGTTCTCACAGTGGCCAGCCAGATGCCTATGGGAAATCTCAAGGAGGATTCACAAGAGCCCCGTCTCCTCCTGTGGTTTCTGGCGGCTGGTATTCAGAAGCATTTCTGCCTCCAGCTGCAAAAGGAGAGGCCTGAGATTGTGTGAGAAATTTAGCAAGTATTTGCAGCAGCCTTCCCCAACCTGGTGCCCTCCAGGTGTTTCTGCTTCCAGTTCCCATCAGCCCCAGGCAGCATGGCTGTGCTCCCATTGGCTCTTCTTATGGTTGTGCTGGCTGGGGCTCATGGGAGTTGATGTCGAAAAACATCTGGAGGGCACCAGGTTGCCAAAGGCTGACCTATGGTTTTCTCTGCCTGTGGTGCTGGATGCACACACCCAGAGGAGTCTTGAAAATATAAAACATTAGGAGAATAAAATCTTCACGAGGAAACTGTGTGATGCTTCATTAGAGGTTATTGCTGAAATGTCAGGAGAGGGAGAGCACAAATGGAGCAAGTCCCTTTTCCCTTGTCATGCAATCAGTTTCTCATGAAAGTTACGAGTTGTGGAATGGGCCATCGCTTGTGTGCAAACTACAGAAAAGGAAACAATTGAAAGTCAGCTGTGATAAACAGCCTTTCTAAGCCACTGGGAGAATTTTTACAGCCTGACTCCCATGTCAGATTTATAGGCTATCAAGCTGGGGAACAGCCTCGCGCAGCAGCCATCCAATTAAATTATGAAAGCCCAGCCCTAAATGGACTTAGTCGTAAGTCCCCTTGATTTCCATGGTGTTGACTCAAGAGGAAGTGCACTGGGAATCGCAGTCAAACACTCCCGAGGCCTATTCCACACCAGCTGTGCATCATTTAATTACCGGTATGTCTGCCGCTTGAAATGTTCTCTGAATATTTGGGGAGAGAAGTCACAGCACACAGCTGAACCCTGAAGCATTTTTCACTCCCTTGCCAGGGCCTTGCAAAAGAAGAAAAAACCTCTCACAACAAGCTCAGACTCCATTAGGCCAAGAGACCTCACAATCCAGACGTACCCAGGTCCTGAATGCTGCTTTCATAGAATCATATACTGTAGTTGGAAGGGACCCCTAGGGTCATCTAGTCCAACCCCCTGCAATGCTGGCATCTCAGCTAAAGCATCCATGACAGATGGCTATCCAACCTCTGTTTGAAAACCTCCAAGGAAGGGGAGTCCACCACCTCCCGTGGGAGTTTGTTCCACTGCTGAACGGCTCTTACTGTCAGAAAGTTTTTCTGAATGTTTAGTTGGGATCTCCTTTCTTGTCACTTGAAGCCATTGGTTTGAGTCCTACCCTCAAGAGCAGGAGAAAACAAGCTTGCTTCCTCCTCCATGTGACAGCCCTTAAGATATTTGAAAATGGCCATCATATCTCCTCTCAGTCTCCTCTTTTCCAGGCTAAACATACACAGCTCCTTCAAGTGCTGCTCGCAAGGCTTAGTTTCCAGACCCTTGATCATCTTTGTTGCCCTCCTCTGCACACCTTCCAGCTTGTCAATGTCCTTCTTAAATTGTGTGCCCAGAAATGGACACAGTATTCCAGGTGTGGTTTGACCAGGCAGAATAGAGTGGGACTATTACTTCCCTGAATCTGGACACTAGACTTCTGTTGTCGCAGCCTAAAATCACATTAGCTTTTTTTGCTGCTGCATCACCCTGTTGACTCATGTTAAGCTTGTGGTCCACCAAGACCCCTAGAGCAGTGTTTCCCAACCACTGTTCCGCGGCACACTAGTGTGCTGCGAGATGTTGCCTGGTGTGCCGCAAGATGTTGCCTGGAGGGAGGCGGGCGAGTCCGGCAGCGAGAGGCGGGGCGGCGGCGGCGAGGAGAGGCCGCCCAGCGCGGGGCTCTCGCCTGCCTGGCTGCCTGCGAGCTCGGCGGGCAGAGCCTCCGTCCGCAGCGCCCGCCTCGCAGCTCTCATTCCCTGCCAAAGCTCACCCAGCCAAGCCGCGCTCTCCTTCCTGCCTCGCTTTGCTGCCTCCTCACCCCCACCCCCAAAGCTTGGAGGTTCCCCGGCAAGGGGGAGGGGAAAAAATTGAAAGTTACACTTTCGTGCGTCCCTCCCGGCGTGACGCTGCGCGCTGACGTCACGGGGCTGTAATGGTGGTGTGCCTCGAGATTTTTTTCATCAAACAAGTGTGCCTTTGCCCAAAAAGGTTGGGAAACACTGTCCTAGACCCTTTTCACATGTACTCTGAGTTTCAACCCTTCCTTCTCCTCTGCTGCCCTCTTCCGCCTCTCCTGCTGGGATTCTCAACCTCAGGTTTCCTCTTGCACCTTTTGAAATGTTCTTCAAGACTTAACTTTTCCCCTCTGGTTTTTCCTCCTTCATATTTGTCTTTCGTTTGCATATTTTTATTGTTTACCGAGGCCTTTAATAAAATAAGAACACCTGCTGGATCAGGCCAATGGCCTACCTCACCCAGCACCCTGTTCTCTCAGGGGCCAACCAGATGGGAAGCCCACTGGGAAGCCCACAAGCACAGAGCCACTGTCTCCTCCTGCAGCTTCCAGCCACTGGCATTCAGAAGCCTCACTGTCTCTGGCCATGGAGGCAGAACACAGGCCTCATGGCTAGCAGACACTGATAGCCTTCTCCTCCATGAGTCTGTCCAATCCTCTTTTAAAACCATCCAAGGCTTCAGATGTGAGCCATTTGTTTTGACCGTTTAGGCTACTTTTCGTCCTGACAGTTAATGCAGCTGGAATTATTGTATTGTTATTGTCTTGTGAATGGGGCTTATTTTAATCCCCCCAAGATGTTTTCATGATAGGTGCTTGAGAAATAAAAGGGCACCCTCTCTTTCCTCGGCTCCCTTTTCTTCCATCCAAAAGGTCCATGATGACTCACATCCTTCTCTTCTGCTGCTGCCTCCTCAGAGCTCCAGTGGGCGGGCAGAGCATCTCCAAGTGGAGCACTGCACATCCCAGAAATGTGGGGGCGGACTCAATGGCGACAAAGGATCCATGCCCAACTGGCAGGGAGAAAAAGCCACAGAGGTGTGGGGTGTGGGGGCGTCCCCAAGCAGGGAACCAAAGGAGAGCCAAGAGGCCTGAGGAGCTGACAAGCTAAAACAACATAGCAGAAACACTTGGAAAGTCAGGAGTCAGAAATCAAGCAAGAGTGCAATGAGCAAGCTAGTCGGGAGGAGAGATGGACAAAAGGTCACAGAGTGGATAGGAAGCATCTGGCACAGAGTGGATAGGATGCATCTGGAAGACTGCGGGTTGGGGGGGCTGAACACAAGGGCATTAAGAGTGATAGAGAGGAGAAAGGGAAGAGTGTGTGCTATGAAGAAATGGTTCAGAACGTAAGAAGAGCCCGCTGGATCAGGCCAATGGGCCATCTAGGCCAGTATCTTGTTCTCACAGGGGCCAACCAGAAGAGAAGCTGAGCATGCAAGTACTCTCGCCTCCTGCAGGGGGAACTGAAGCTGTGGAGGCAGAGCAGAGCCATCCTAGCTAGGAGCCATTGATGGCCCTCTCCTCCAGGGATTTGTCTCATCCTCTTCTAAAGCCATCCAAAGCCCTCACCGCCTCCTGTGGGAGGGAGTTCCATAGTCTGTGCAGCATGAAGAAGTGCTTTCTTTTACTGGGAGAAGGTGGAGGAGGGTGAATATGTGGGAGAGAAAGGGGGTAATGGAAATATCCTGGAGGTGAGTAAAAAAGTGTTGAGGTGCTATAAACACTTGAGTGAAAAGAATGGAAATCAGGTGGTGGCAGTGAAAGAACTGTGACTGATGGAGGAGCTGTCAGAGGAGTCATTTGGCAAGCTCTGACTAGGAGAGAAGAGTCCTAAGGGAACATTGACGCATCTGAGGGCCATTTCTACAGGGTCAGTTAAGTATAATTCAGGTAGGTAGCTGTGTTGGTCTGATGTAGTCTATATATATGTGTGTGTGTGTGGTGTGTGTGTGTGTGTGTGTGTGTGTGTAAATGTCCAGTAGCACCTTAGAGACCAACTAAGTTTGTTCTTGGTATAAGCTTTCGTGTGCATGTACACTTCTTCAGATACACTGCAACAGAAGTCAACAGACTCTTATATATAGGTGGGAGGGTGGGGTGGGGTTTTTCTCAGGAGGGTAGTAGGAGATGGGTGATTGATTCAATGGGTATGGTAAACCTGTTGATGACTGTTAACAATTGCAATTTGTCCTACAGGAAAAAAACAAGGGATAGTATGCAGATGATTAGCATATATAATGAGACAGGAATCCAATATCTCTGTTAAGACCAGGTCTCTCTATAGTTTTCAGTTTAGGTTTAGTGATAAGTTGTACCGTAATTCAGCAACTTCCCTTTCAAGTCTGTTTCTGAAATTCTTTTGTAATAAGATAGCTGCTTTGAGAGCCTGTATTGATCTCACACAATTTAATTCACACAGATATGGGGAAATGCTTATTTATTTATGTTTTAACTTGGGAGCTGTATGTGATGACTAGAGGTGTTCTGTTATTTTCTTTTTTGGGTCTGTCTTGCAGCAAGTTCTCTCTGGGTATCAGTCTGGCTCTGTTGATCTGAACACCTCTAGTCATCACATACAGCTCCCAAGTTAAAACAGTACAACGCATCATCAGAGATCTACAACCTCTCCTGGACAATGACAGTTCTCTTTCTCAAGCTCTGGGAGGAAGACCTTTCATTGCCTACAGACAGCCACCCAATCTTAAACAACTCCTAACCCACAATAATACTACAACCAGACTTAACACAGACACTGGCACCAGAGCCTGCAATAAACCCAGATGCCAACTTTGCTGCCACATACACCCGGACAACACCATTACTGGCCCCAACAACATCACACATACCATCTCGGGACTATTTAATTGCTCATCGTCTAACATTGTGTATGCCATCAAATGCCAACAGTGTCCTTCAGCTCTCTATATTGGACAAACAGGCCAAACCTTACGCCAAAGAATAAACGGACATAAATCTGACATCAAGAATCACAGAACAGAGAAACCAGTAGGAGAACACTTCAATCTCCCAGGACATTCTATACAAGATCTCAAAGTAGCTGTTTTACTACAAAGGAATTTCAGAAATAGACTGGAAAGAGAAGCTGCTGAATTACAACTCATTACCAAACTTAAAACCATGAAAAGACCTGGACTGAACAAAGACATTGGATTCTTATCTCACTATACATGACTAAACCATTTCTCACCTTCCCACCCCTTGCCTTTTCCTGTAAGACCTATTACAGTCGTTAAGAGTCGTCAAGAGGCTCTCTCAGCTATCTGCCAATCTCCCATTCGCACCCTCCCTTCTGAGTAACACCCCTCCCCACCTTCTCCTTAAAGTGTTACTGATTATGTGTTGGTTGTTTTCTAGCTCTATCCTGAATGCAACTTTTGATCATGTGATGAGGCTGTTGCCTTGCAAATCCGCCATCTTGAAAGGGTGGTGGCTTTTCTTTCTCTGAATCCCACACAGAACAAAAGGATGTCAATGGCTCTCCAAGATCTGCATAGCCTTAAGCAGGGGAAGGCAGGCTGGAAGAGGGGAGAGAGAGAGAGACACCTTTTAATTATTGGAGTTGTATTTTATTTCTAAGATTCTGGGCCTGTGCTGGACAGCACAATACATTGTATGAATATGTTGGATGTATCATTTGATGTTTCTGTTTTGTTTTGGAGATTTCAGTAATATCTAACGGGTCTGGACAATGCTTCATTTCCAAAAGGAGTCAGTGATGGTGCCCTAAAGGCTAAGTGATGGGCCTTTTCTCCACCCTCCTCCTCCAGCTGCTACCTAGGAGAAAAATAGCTGGGGTGTTTGTGTACAGTGGTGCCTCGCAAGACGAAAAGAATCTGTTCTGTGATTCTCTTCGTCTAGCGGTTTTTTGTCTTGCGATGCAAGCCCATTGACGGATTAGCGGATTAGCGCTATTAGCACTATTAGCGGCTTTTAGCGGCTTATCTGCTGATCGGATCAGCTGATAAGTGGCTTAGCGGCTTAGAAAAAGGGGGGGAGGGGAAAAAACCAGCAGGAACTCGCAAGACATTGTCGTCTTGCGAAGCAAGCCCATAGGAAATTCGTTTTGCGAAGCACCTCCAAAACGGAAAACTCTTTCGTCTAGCGAGTTTTCCGTCTTGCGAGGCATTCGTCTTGCGGGGCACCACTGTATAAGGGGATGAGCTGGAAGAAGGCTGGGAGCTGGAGACACAAAGACCTGCTTGCTCTGTGCTGGATCCAAAGTTGTGACCAATGGAGAGGCAAGATCTGTTGGGGTGTTATCGCTGTGAGTCCCTCCACCTTATATGTGTGTAAATAAAACCATATATCCTAAAAACAACCACAGTTTCCTCATTCCAAGGAAACCAGAACTGGGTAAGTAGCTGGATTCTCTCACTACTCAGAGATTGGGGTGGCATGTAAGAGCATGTCTCTGGTGCCTGGTGGTGAGAAGAGCCTTGATCTCATCAGAGTGAGAGGGTCACTAGTTGTCCCTGGCATAGAAGAGACAAGCCAGTGCTCTGGAGACACTTGGAACCCCCAGAGATGAAGAGGGGAAACTGTTTCTCACAACTAGCATGTTTCCTTGTCCTTCCTCATTTCCAAGCAGCACTACAGAGGAAAGATCCCAAAATACCCTGATCCCTAATCCAGTGGGAGCAATAAACCAATCTGTCACTGGCCCTTCAAGGCCAAAGAGAACCAAGCTGGATGGCATACACAGCGCTCTTGGTTTCCTTCAACAAAAGCTGGGGGAAGGCTTCTGCTTCCTGCATTTGTCTAAGGAAAATAGTCACCTCCCCTTTTTGTGTGTAAAAATGCAGTAATAATCAGGTGGCAATGACATTATGCTTTAGTGTGTTCAGTGTGAGATTCGTAGATGGTATCTCACAACAGCTCTGCAGAGTGGTCACTATTTCTGCTCTGAATATAATCTGCTCTGAACCCTGAGGTAATCAATTTCAGCCAAGAATGCTTGCAACTGTGCTGGCGCAACCCTCTCAGTCACCTTCTCCAAAAAGGGGGAGCCTGTGACTGGGCATTAGTTGTCACAAACCAGTAAGTCCAAGGTGGCTGAATGTTGATTCAAGGTGGTTGAATCAACACATCTTTTAAGATGTCAACATGTAACTCATCAGGATATACTGAAATTTTTGCTGGTCGCTGCTCATTAAATGTTGGCTTTCTATAACAGGCCTGTTGACAGACTCATGTTCTTCTCAGGTGTAGCCTGCTGCTCTGGTTGAGAAATTGACCTGTCCAGTCAAGGCAGTCAGAGGCAAGATCCAGGGCCAGCCCACCCATAAGACCAGGTGAAGCAGCACACTTCAGGCAGAAGAATCCCACGGGGCTGCCCTGACTTTATTCTTTTGCAACACTTGGCATCCATTTATCTCCCATATGAGACACAACACTTAATCACCACCCTAGAGCAGTGTTTCCCAACCTTTTTTGGGCAAAGGCACACTTGTTTCATGAAAAAAATCTCGAGGCACACCACCATTACAGCCCCATGATGTCAGCGCGCAGCGTCACGCCGGGAGGGACATGAATTGCTAGCAAATTACATAATCACCTCCTTGAGGGCTGGCTCATCTTCTCCAAAGGCAGAACCCCATTAATTAACAGCACAGACTCACACCATAGCCAAGACGAGGGAGGAAAACCTCAGTCATGCACAGTCATGCACACGTGGGGGCTAAATGAGGACGAAGACCGGGCAGAGAGCAGGGTTCAAATCACCCCACCTGGCCAGGACAATCCCTAGGTGCTCCCTTGGGCCACTCGCCTGACCCACCTCGCAGGGCTGTTGTTGCGATGATAACACGGGGAGAACCAGGCGCGCCCCCGGGAGCTCCTTGGAGGAGAAAGCGGGCGATGAATGCAATGCACGAAATATATGAGAGGCAACCAGGTTTTGCAGGTGAGGGGCCCCTGCCAGCCTCCGCTTCCAACACCCGGCGCAACGACGCCGAAGTTTCCCCCCGGGCTCGGCTCGGGGAGCAGCGCTGCTCCCCCCGGCTCCCCTTCGCCCTCCCGGCTCTCTCTGCCGCCCACTGGGGACCCCCCTCACCTGCCAAGTCCGGAGCGCTGGTGGAAGTTGCATGCATGCATGCAGGGCGCCGCGTTGCCATTGCATTGCACTGCACTCCATGCAACGCCTGCACGCATGCATTGCCTTGCACGCCCGCCAAGGGGTCTCCCCGCGGTCCGATGCGTCCCCTCCGGCACGGATGCAGCATTGCAAAAATAAACCCCCCCCCCGACGCAGCCCTACCTGGGGGGGCAGCCTCCGCCGCTCCGCCTCCGCGGGGATCCCCGGGCTCCATCCTGCCGCCCGATCTCCGCGGGGGCGCAGGCAGGCTGCGCGGGGTCTGCGCGGAAGAGCCCCTGCCCGCCCAGCCGCCGCCGCTGCGCTCATTCCATGGCCGGGAGAAGAGCGCTTCAAACAAAACGCCCGGCCCGCCAGGCCACGCTGGGAAACGTAGTTCGCGCACCCCGCGCGGGCGCGGAGCCCAAGGGCGAGGGGACTACGGATCCCGGCAGCCCCCGCGCCGGGGACGGAGGGGGAGAGGCCGGGTGCAGGGATGGAGGGACGGGTGGGCGAGCGAGTGAGTGAGTGGCAGCCGCCAAGCCTTGGCCGAGAGCCAGGAAGGGCCTCCCCAGAGGAGGAGGAGGGAGGCGCAGGGAGGGAGGGAACCCCAGGGGTCATCTAGTGACGGCGCCCCAATCGAAAATTTGACTTTTTTAAAAAAAAAAAATCTTTCGAATTTTTTAATTTTTCCCGCGGCACACCAGGCAACATCTTGCGGCACACTAGTGTGCCGCGGAACAGTGGTTGGGAAACACTGCCCTAGAGAGACACTTATTGCATTAGAAACTTTAATATTTATCATAAACTTAGTCCCACCTTTAAGTTGCTGTTACGCTTGTTTCCTAAGAAATAAGACTACTTACTTGCTATTGTTGTTGTTTATTACATGTGAAAAAGCAATATAAAGATACTTTTAAAAAAGAATGTGTTGATCCTGGACCCAGACAGCCACCCCCCCCAAAGACATGCCTTAATAAACCAAGAGGGGCTAAGTTTGAGGGAGGCGCCTTGTCCACATCCTCAGGCTGCATCAGCTGAAACTGAGCCCATGATGTCAAAGATGCTGTTGTGCTGGAGATTGCTGCAAAGTCAAGATTCCTAAGGAGGCGAGTTCAAACAAAGGCTTCTGAAGGGTCTAAATCTTCACTGTGAGCCTTTTTTAGCTGAGCAGAGGGCTAAAAATCTCAGCAACATCAATATGACAAGCAATTCCTAGGCTTGGCACTGTCAGTAGAAGCGCAGGAGGGGCTGGGAGGACCTTTTATCTGCTTAGGCGGATTTGCAACCTTATCGAGAAAAAGCAGAGCTTGCCACAATCTTGATTATGTCCAGATTAGACTGGTGTTATGTCTCTACATGGGGCTGCCTACCTGAAGCTGTTCATTTGAAGGCAATTGGAGTATATAACATTTATTGGGCATGAGTTGAACTAGTTGCCAGTTTGTTTCTGGGCCCAATTTAAAAGCTTTTAAAATTTTAAGCTCAAAACAAATTATTTGAAAGGACTGCCTGTACCTGAACAAACCTGCCTGCTCCTTAGGATTGCCCCCTGTGACTCCTCAAGAGCCCACAACCAGGGAGGTCAGATAGGGATGATTTAGCTGTGATTCCTGCATTGCAGGGGGCTGGACTAGATGGCCCTTGGTAGCCCTTTCAACCCTACAATTCTGTGATTCTTTCAAAGTATTGCATTGGCAGGCATGAAGACTGGCTCATTTTCAGCCATGTCCCCATGTTTATGAAACCCCTTCCCATGGCAGGTATGTGTGGACCCTACACTGATGGTTTTTTAAATGGACTCCAGAGACTTTGCAAAAAAAAAAAAAAAGTGCCTTCAACTTGATATTTTAGTAAGTTTGCATTTTCCTGCTGCAGTTTGTAAACTTATTGGATTTATTGGTAGCATTTATATTTATATGGGCTTTCTGCTTATACTGCTTTATTGCTGCCATTATAATGTTTTTAGATGTTTTAGCATTTTGTTGATTGTGGTTTTACGGTTTGCAGTTCTGTAATGAATCTGTTTTATCTTTTTTATATGTTGTGAGACATCTTGGGAGCTGTGATCCTTAGTTGTCCTTCTAAGGCATGAGACCTTGGAAATGGCACCAAAGCTCATCATTTTGCTTTCCTTGGTCCTTAGTACATACCCTTCGGAAGCCCAGTTTTCCCTACACAGTGCTCCATCTATCTCCAAAATGATGCCCTAGAGCTTTGGGGCGTTCAGAAATGGGCCACCAAAACAAGATAGGGGTTGGTAAACCTTCTGTATAAGGAAAAGATAAAGCGTTTGCAACTTTTTGGTCGGGGAGGGGGTCAAAAAGACAATTGGAGGAGCATGATAGAGGTCTATTAAAAAAATTACAAAATCCAACCCCCTGCAGTGCAGGTCATCAGATGAAACTGATTTTCATGAGATTCTGGTCAGACAAAAGGAACAACTTCTTTGCACTGTGGACAGTTGCTTAGTAGAATTAAGCTGCCTTATACCATCAGCCCACTAATCCAGCACAATCCACCACCCTTGTGCACAATGGCTCGCAGCTGTTCTCCAGCATTTCAGGTGAGTGTCTCTTCCAGCCCTACCTGGAAATGCTGGGGCTGAACCTGGCATCTCCCCCCAGCATGACCATGCTCCCATCAGCACCAAGATCATATGGTTGTGCTGGCTGGGGGCTGATGGGAGTTGCAGTCCACAAAGCACTGGAGGGCATTAGGTTGGGATACCACCAGGTTCCAGAGCACCATGAAACCCAGAAGGACAGGCAGCTAATCCCAAAAAGCAAAGCCAAAAGGAAACGGACCTATGAAATCGCCAGAGTTAAACTGCGGTGTTAGCCTGTATTGTACTGCCTTGTTTTGCAAAGCGTTTGCCATTTGGGTATGGAAAACCTTCATTCTTTACTTGATATTCAGAGGAGCTCTTGTGCGCAGCCAGCTGAGACCTTACAGATGTTCACAGCAGACCAAACATCTTGTTGAGAAGTGATTCAGACACTCATTAGAACATATCAGTTCAAGCACATGAACAGCATACTGTATTTCCACCTATTTATCACGACACACACACACACACAGTACCATTGCGAGTTCCTAAGGTGCACACCTCCTGCATTTCTGGGATGAAGGACGGGGTTGTAGCACAAGGGATGCTTACGAGGAGCTGAAGGGGAATCACAGGGGATTTTTGCTCTGCCAGTCTGGGGAACCCCACCTTTACCCCCACGGATAAAGAAATGTGCAAATCTCCATGGGGCTCACCACATAAGAGGCCAGTTCTTGTGCTGCCACCCTTTGGACCTCTTGTGGAGGAAGCACACAAAGAAGGGCCTCACAAGATGATCACAGGTCCATCTGCTTGGTGGCTTTGATGGCTGTTAGCTGCTAGCCTGGGCACAAACCCTGCTTCCTCAGGGGATGGCAGAAACAGTTTGGGAATTTTAAAGGAGACAAAAGAGCACAGAGGAGCTGATGTTTGCTTGGGAGGGATCCAATGTTGCTTTAAAGATCAGCTTTGCCTGATCTTCTAAATAAACACATATTCCTCCCCACCCTTAAAAAACAACATCCGATGGTGAGTCTCTCCTCAGACGGATCCTGATTTTGTTCCTGTGAAAGGTTGGCCAAGGAACTTTTGTTCCAAGAAACATTAATAAATTTCTAGCTCTGCTTGTATGCTTAAAAGAAAATTTGGAAGCACCAGAGGCCGTCACTACTTACAGCTGCTACTCTCTCAGCACCACAATAATTCCTAAAGCAAATCAAGATATTTTTTAAAACAATGCTATTGCCATTTTTGTAGAGCATCAGAGAACATTGTTTAGAGAATTACTTTGAAAATGCTTCTCAAAAGTTGGAGTAATTCAATGAAAAATTTTGGTCCTCATCAGGGGATTTGTTCACCTTGTCATCATCATTATTTGGGACATGAATTATAGGAAATCATTTTGAAAGAGTACATTTTGAAAGCTCAAAATCACCCAGCCCCCTGCGATGGAATATTATTCCAGAGAACAACTGCCTGGCTCAAACTTCAAGAAGCTTTCAGAATACAAACATGGCTGCTATTGACAGAGATTAATCACTTGCACTAGGAGAGCATCGGTGATGTGATATTCTGTGTTTCTTTGCCATTTTCCCTGCTGTGGATGAGTAGCAAATGCAGTTGTCTTTGATACTGGTTCGGTATTTTCATAGCAGCTTTTACACAGCTGTTGTGTGTCTGCCCATCTGAGTCATTGGGAGAGGTGTTAATCTTCTAGGGCACCTCAAAATTGGAAACATTCTTCTCCCTTTGATGCAAGCGCTAATTTCAGATTTGCAGTTTGCAACCTCTGATCCTTGCATTTGCTGGGATGTGTCAGTGTTGTGAGCTTTGAGCTTGTTGTCTTGTACGCTGAGCATATTTATCTGCATGGTGCGTTTGTCCAGAAAATTAAGTTACTAACTGGAACAGCAAATGTTTCCCACGACCAATGACAGAACCTCTAAGCATGACCTTAGAGGAGCTTTCTGCAACCCAGTGACCTCTAGAAGTTTTGGACTACAATCCCCATCAGCCCCAGCCAGCATGTCCACATGACACGGGGGCTGATGTAGTTTAAACATCAGAAGAGCTCTCAGTCGGGGGAAGACACACAGTGGCTGCACATTTAGCCCTGCCCTTGGGCAGTGCAAGTCCCCCTTCTGAAGTGGGGAGTCTTTGGCTGAATTGTGCTGTTAGCGTGTGTGTGTGTGTGTGTTATTTTCTAATTGTGTTTTGAGACTTGCAAGACTCCTCGTGAGGGCAGCATGCCCAGGAAGGTGGGCTAAAAATCTTTGAAAGAGATACATAAAAACAAATCTCAGGATAACCCCCTGTGCAATTTAGAGCTCTATTCTTCTATGGTTTTAAAGCACATGAAGGAACCTAAAGAGATAGAAGAGTCTCCCAGTTTAAGAACATAAGTAGAGCCGACTGGATCAGGCCAATGGCCCATCTAGTCCAGCATCCTGTTCTCACCATTGCCAACCTGTGGGAAACCTGCAAGCAGGACCTGAATACAGCAGCTCTTTCCCAACTTGTGGTTCCCTGAAACTGGTGTTCAGAAGCATTCCTGCCTCTTGTTTGAAATTGCATTCAAACATAACTATGCATGAGTGTTAGTTAGTGCACGAAAGGGTTAAGACCACAGAGTTAGATTCATAGAGTTGGCTATGTCACACCCCCTCTTTTTCCGATGAGGGAGGAAGTCAAGCCTTCACTTCCTGTTCCCTGTCTCCTATATCCTCCAACATTTCTCCAATGAAAATAGGGACATCTCATTCCTTAATGATAATTTTACTATTTATACCCCACACATCTTACTGGGTCGCCCCAGCATTCTGGGTAGCTTCTAACATATATAAAACATAATAAAACATTAAACATTTTTTAAAACTTCCCTATACAGCTCGGGGGGGTCAGATAACTCCATACCCTCCAGTGAAAATAGGGACGTCCTAAGGAAAAGTGGGACATTCCGGGATCAAATCAGAAACCGAGATGGCTTCTCTAAATCAGCGATGTCCCTGGAAAATAGGGACACTTGGAGGTTCTGCTCTGTTTCTCTCTGCACCATGTAACTGACTGAGGAAGGTGTGTCCAAGCTAAGCTCCAAGCTTAGAACACCTGTTTGAAGCTATCTTTCTGTATTTTCTACCCAAGGGTATTCTGCCTGTGTTCTCCTTGCTGCTGCTGCTTGGATAAATGCATGACTCTGACCTTTGGCTTAAGAGTGTGTGGTCTGTTCATTGCAGGAGGAGTAAAAAGGGAGAAGCACTTTGCTAGTGGACGAGACAGGAAATGCAAAAGGTTTAACAGCCTAAATTCCCATGCTATACTGCAGCTTGACTTTGAAATTAAACTCTACTACTAGTCCCCAGAAGTTTAGCCACATGTTTTAAATCTAGACTGACCCTGCCAATTCTTTTGTTATTTACCCAGCACACGTGGATCACAGAGATTCATATGTTTTTCTTCCCACACCTCTGACTGTGGAGGCAGAGCTTATCCCTTCACAACCTCACAGACAGGGCTAAACACAAAGCCCCTTTGCACACGCGTTGCTGCTTTGTGCGAGTAACAGCTCCAAAGGGAGTATAGTCTACTCTAAAGCCTCTGGAGAGTCTCAGTTGGTGAAGGCTGCTCAGAGATATTATCTGCTTAAAGCTGATCAAAATAAGAAGTTGCATATGATTTGACAGGCAGTGGAGAAACAGAGCAGCGGAAGGAATGCTCTGCTAAGTCTTCCTTTCCAATCTCACCTGTGCTGCAAACTCAAATAAGCAAGTCACTCTCCTCGTGGCTTTTTCCTCTTCCCTCTGCAATGTGGGGAGAATAATACTGAGCTAACCCACTGGCCTTTCAAAAATATCACGAAGAGAACGTGAAACAATTCCAACACTCTCAAGCCCCATGCAAATGCTGTGGCTGGCATCCAAAGAACTATTTTTGGCACATTTTGAGGGCCTGGGCATTATGAATGGATTTTTGTCACATATTTGTTTCCTTTCCACAAACAGCAGCCTCCCCCTCCCAGTCTAAAGTCAGTGTAGAAACTCCCCTTGGTTTCAACAAAAGTTTGCCATGAAGGATGGTTGCCTGAGAAACAGGAGACCCCCATCAGCCCACATCCCCCTTTTTGCAGTTCTTTGGATCTAGGCCTTAAGCATTACGACATCGGGGCTTGTGGGTGAGATGCAGACGGACAGTTCAGGGCCAAGGGGGATTTCACATTAAGCCCATCTGATCTTCTCTCTTGCAGTTTGTCAATAAAAAGTTGTGTCCTCAAGAAGACCAAAGCAACCATGGCAGAGTAGATTGCCCCACTTTCCTCCCCTTTTATCTTAATACAGAAGCAAAGCTGGGGAGAGGCTCCGGTTTTCATCAGAGCATCTTCCTGTCCCACCTCCCAGGGCAAAGGCAGAAGGCAACTGCACTCAGCTCCTGCTCTGGGGCTTTTCCTATGCCTCAGGTTGGCCAGTGGAAGAACAGAATGCCAACTTATATGAACTGAAGGCATCCCTGTTTAGGGAAGTTTTTAATGTCTGATGTTTTATTGTATTTTTAATGTTTTGTTGGAAGCTGCCCAGAGTGGCTGGGGAAACCCAGCCAGATGGGCAGGGTATAAATAATAAATTATTATTATTACTTTTGGCCTGACCCAGCAGAATTCTTCTGATGTTCTTGTGCTCTTATAAAGGGGGTGTTTAATCCTGCTCCCCTCTGCCATTCCTTGTTATTTACACAGGGGTGGGGAGGAATACATGTTCTTGTAACATGCCTGCATTTTTTTTTCTTCTGTTGCAGGACTGATAGCAGCTTCGGAGGTGGGGAAATGATTTAGATTGGGGAAATGGTGCAGGAGGGAATGGGTTAAAAGTCTCCCTCCCAGCACTGCTGCTTTGATTAGAATCCCCCATGGCTGCTCTAAAGAGAGACACAGAAAGAAAAGGAGAGGGAGAGGGAGAGGGAGAGGGAGAGAGATCAGAAGTTCCTATCAGGAACCTCCCATATCTTGCTTGTTTTATTCCTCAACTAATGCCAGGCCTGTTCCATGTCTTCCTTCCAAATCTGGGAGCAAAGCCTTTGCTGACTGCTGCTGACAAGTACATCTGCTACTCCAACAGTAAATTCTGCTGTAATGTGCATTTTGCACAGCTGTGCTGGCTGGGACTGGTGAGAGCTGTACTCCCAAACATCTGGAGGGCACCAGGCTGGGGAAGGCCGTGCGATGTGTTGTCATTGCCCAAATCTCCCCTGCACCACACTGTCGGCTTCTTCTTTCTCATCCTGGCAAGTTCTTTGTTTCCACAACACACACAAAGATCAGGCTGAGTCCAGCACAGCCCATCATTACAACGTTCAGACAATTATTCCAAGCCACACAATATAATTTGGGACTCTCTGTTGGCTAAATTAGGAAGCTGAAGGACTATGAAAGGGAGGGGAGGGGAAATGCAAGGAGTCTTTGAGGAGAAAGAATTAGACATGGATGCAGCATTCCATCAGTTGGCACTTCTATGAAATCTCATCAGAAGGGTATGAGAAGGGAGACAGCCCTTCACCTCCTGCCCCCTTGTTTTATCCCTTATTCTGCATTCTGCTCCTCCACACCCCACTCTTCTCCTCTCTCTCTCAGCCAGCACACCAAGATCTGCAACAGACGCCTTGCTATCGGTTGCCACCTTATGCCCGAGTATGAGACCTCGGTGTGTGACAAAAACCTGCCTTGCATCTGCATAATCATTATTTGATTCCTATTACCATCAAGTGGAGGGACGCGGGTGGCACTGTGGTCTAAACCACTGAGCCTTGGGCTTGCCGATCAAAACGTCAGCAGTTCGAATCCCCACGATGGGGTGAGCTCCCATTGCTCAGTCCCAGCTCCTGCCCACCTAGCAGTTCGAAAGCACGCCAAAAAGTGCAAGTAGATTAATAGGTACCGCTCCAGTGAGAAGGTAAACGGCATTTCTGTGCACTGCTCTGGTTTTGGTGTTCCGTTGCACCAGAAGCAGCTTAGTCATGCTGGCCACATGACCCAGAAAAACTGTCTGTGAACAAACACCGGCTCCCTCGGTCTGTAAAGCGAGATGAGCGCCGCAACCCCACAGTCATTCACGACTGGACTTAACTGTCAGGGGTCCCCTTTACCCTTTTACCATCAAGGAGTGACTTGGCACATGCAAATGTTGCAGATGTGTTCTCACAAATAGGAACTTTCATACCCTCCAAAGTGACTTAAAACAAAACAAAACTTTTCACATGCTCATGTGTATTTCAGATGCAAGTGTCAGAACAGCAAGATATGCATATGGATGAGTAAACCAGCCCAAGGAAAGATCTCATTGGGAACTATTTATCTGTAACTGGGCAGGTTTAACGTTAGTCACAATCCATGGAGGAATATGACTCGTGTTCATGGATACAAGTTTCTGGAGCCAAAATGGCCGTATTTTGCATATTTGCTGAATCTTCATAGAATTATGGCATATACAGAAACCATCTAAATGCTTCTATTTGGTGTCACAAAGGCAACCCACTCTCTTACACATCCCACATAGGATCCATAGATCAGGACTAATTCTGTTGTCTCATTCTGATGACACTGCAGATGAGCCTTCTCCAACACAACATGCCTCCTTTTCAATTAACTCTCCAAGTGAAAACTAGTTAACTTGGAGAATGGAATGAGCAAAACTCTAGAAACGAATCTTTTCCAGAGATAACGAGAATTCCTTACTTTATACCTTGGGAATGTTTTATAGTCGTCAACGGGGAAACCACACTGTTTTCCAATTTAGCTCCAATTGTGAAGGGCAGTGTGTATTCTATTCTGCTACTGCTCTGCAAGAACAAATGGTTTTCATTTCACAAAATGATATTGTGCTTCAAAATGCACATATGCATGCACACAAGAACCTCTTACGTGAGGAATATTGGAAAGTGGAGACCTTTTTTAAATTAAAAGCAAGAATAATGCTAAAGCTAAGAAGAGCTTCACCACTGATAAACAGAAAGCTTTGAATTCCACCAGGTTACAGAGAGATGTTTACAATGTATGGGTGGCTAACAACTCTCTTCCCATGGGAGCTATTAAAGAGGATTCTTTTCATTAAGGCAGCAGGTACTATTCTGCCACCACCACTCCAACTCTACAGTTCTATGATTCTTTCTCTCAGGCTCTTCTGAAACAGATGGAAGGTGAGGATAGTCCAAAGGGTCATCTAATCCTGGGCCTAGCCAGGATTTTTGTGGGGGGGGGGGCGCAGAACCTCATATTTGTATTGATTTGCATTGATTTTGATTGCCCTCCCCCACCCCTTGGCTACGCCCATGCATCTAATCCAGCACTCTGCAGTGCAAGAATCACAGCTAAAGAACCACTGAGCCTAGTGGGACTTCCTTCCGAGTAAACTGCCATAGGAATGTGTGGTGTGCCTTTTTTTAATACCGTGTTTTAAATCATTGTAGCCCACCCTGGGTCTGCAAAGTGAAGGGCAGTCATAAACTAAAACAGTAATACCACCACAACAAAAAGATGAGTTATTTTCAAGAATCAGTGGGGTATACTGAACACAGTGATATTCTTGGACGTGGCCAGAGTGGTCCAGCTGGTGACTGGTCCAGATGTTGTTGGACTCCAGCTCACATCAGCCATGCCCACTGGCCATGCTGGCTAGGGCTGGTGGGAGCTGGCGTCCAATAACTTATGGAGGGCCACAGGATAGACACCTTGCTTGCATTGTGCAAGTCACTATTTGTTAGTCTAGCCTACTTTGTAAGGTTGTTGCAAGGATAAAATGGAATCATAACATATGTGGCTCTTGGAGCTCCTCGGATGAAAGGTTAAAAGACACCTCACATTTTTGCAATGCTTTTTAAAGTGTTTGACGTACTTTCCTTGTACTATTTCAATCCTATAGTATAAATCAGTCTTATAGATTGGGGCAGGGGGATGAGGTTGAAAGAGGAAGCTAGAGTCACCAAGTGTGCTCTTGGTTGAGGTGAAATTCCAACCAGAGATGTTCTGGTCACTCTTAATGACTCAGCTGAGTCTCATAAGAGTACAAAATGATGTGATCAGCCTTTGGTTTCTTCATTTTAGGGCAATGACACAAAGCCTGCTGGTGCAAACGTTTCCATTTCACAGGTGCGGAACTGAATGTGGGAGGTTCTAGTTTGCCCCAGGCATGTGTGAGACCAGGGAGGGATTTGAAGCCATATCTCCGTGGTACAGCAGGACCCAAAAGTGGCTGGGGAAACCCAGCCAGATGGGTGGGTATAAATAATAAAATTATTATTATTATTATAAAAGGAATGGAACCCCAAAGAGTGGACTTTAGACAAATACATGGAGGGCAAGGCTCTCAACAGCAACTAGCCATGATAACTAGGTTCTACCTTCACTCTCAGAGATTCATATGTCTCTGAATAACAGCAGCTGGGAATCGCAAGTGCGTGTGCTGTTGTGCTCATGTCCTGCTTGCAGGCTTCACATCTGGACATCTGGTTGTCCACTGTGAGAAGAGGATGCTAGACTAAAAACGGGTTTGCTTTTGCCTGGTCTGGTGGGACTCTTCGGATGTTCTTATGTGCGCTTCCAACATTACCTTTCTGCTGCATGTAAGGCTTTTGAATCTTTGTCAGTGTTGATTTGAAAACACCATATCCATATTCAATCTATATCCATTTCATCCTGAGGCAAGCTGTTTAGCATGATGTTTTTATTTACCTTCTGTGTTTTTGCACCATTTGTAAGTCAGGCTGAGACTGCTTGTAGAAGGCGCATAAGAAATCCAATAAATTCTAATACCTAAAAAGCAGCAGCAGCAGCAGCAGCAGCAGCAAGAACTGCTTTGCTGGGTCAGCCCAGAGCTCCATTCTAGTCCAGCACTGTTTCTAAGAGTGATCAGCCACTTTCTCCTTATATCATACACATGCATATGCCTCACCATCTTCCGTCTTGCCATGCAAGAAACACAACCAGAGTTCAAGAACACTTTCCAGGCAGTTAAAAAGCGGGGCTGGTAAAGGCCACCTGGGCCAACAGAGAGACATGGAGGGCCACATTTGACCCTCAGGTTTTTTTATCCCTAGTCCAAAAGCACCCTCTGATCCAGAAGGGCCTCTCCTAAGTCCTGACAGGTGACCTTTTTAAACATGGAAGGAACAGGGGGAGAGGCAGTCAGTCAACCTGGGAAAATACACTCTGCACTTGCTCAGGGACACTCTCCACTAGGGCTGTGCCCTGCACGCAACAAACAAACCAGCTCCCCAACTTTTGTCAGGACTTGATCCCAAGCTGGCCAACCTCTCACTTTTCACTCCAGGCTCTTCAGCCACCTCCCCTGTTTTTCCCTAGCACGTTTCTTCGGGCTCTCTTCCCGCTTCGACGTGCGTCTTCCCATCGCATCCCGACGCTCAGAACCCAGGTTCCAGCGTTCAGCCCCCGCGCGCCGGTGTATCTTCCTCACCTGTCCACGGCGATGGCCGTCATGGAGTAGATGCTGGAGAAGACGGCGGCGACCGGGAAGAAGTTCTGGAAACGGCAGTAGAAGAGGCCGTAGTACCAGACGCTGTGGACGGCGTAGGTGAAATTGACCAAGGTGTTGAAGGCAGCCATGGAGGCTTCGGCGAAGGCCAGGTTGACCAGGAAATAGTTGGTGACGGTGCGCATCCGCTTGTGCGCCAGGATGATCCACATCACCACCAGGTTGCCCACCACCGAGACCAGCACGATCAGCGCGTACGCCACCGCCCAGAGCGCGACCTGCCAGCCCGGCTGCACGAACTGGTTTTCGTCGAGGGAGGCGTTCGTCGAGGCGTTGGAGCCGTTCGAGGGGGTCCCCTCCATCGCCCTCAGGCTAACTCGGGGAGCGCCAGCGGGAGCAGCATGGGGGCCGCCTCAGCAGCAGACGGGGCGGGGGGTGGCGGCTGTGGCCCTCGCGCGGAAACTTGCGCGGGGTTTGCGTAGAGGCTGCCGCGCCCGTCGGGCAGCGGGAGGGGGCCCAGGTGTTCTCCGCAACCGGTCACTCGCCTCGCTCTCCGCGGCGCCAGGCAGCACGGAGCTCTCCTGCGGGGAGCCGCCCCGTCGAGGCTCGCTTCGGCTCTCGCACCGCCCGAGTGGAGCGCCCGGCTGCGTGGCGGCGGTGAAGCGGCTTTTTATAGCCCGGCAGCAGCGGCGGCGGCGGCGCGTCAGGGAAGGTGGGCAGCGGAGGCGGCGCGCAGGCGGCCGGGCGCGCTCTCGCGCGGGGGATGCAGTTGCGGCAAAAGTGGAGGCGTCTGCTCGGTGAGGGCCCCCGGGGGCCCCTGAACCAGGACCGTCCAGCCTTAACTCTCGGCGCCCCGCAGTGCCTCTCCGTCCAACCCCGCGATGGGGAATCTTTTGCCAACGGAGAGCCACATGTTTTCTAGGTAACCTGCCGGGGGCCGAGGGTGAGCGGGGCCGGGGGCCAGAGGGGGAAGAGGCAGGCAGAGCCATTTGCCGTCCCTAGACTTGGCTGGTTTGACACACACGCAGACCCACGCTGCTTTTAGCGTGCAAAATGTGGAGCTGTGGGACGGGTGCAGCTGAAAAGCTGATAACGTGCAGTTTGAAAAATCGGAGAACTGGAGGGAACCCAAAGGGCCCCCGCAATGTAGGAATCACAGTTAAATAGCGGTAACATTGGACAGGTTAGGCATGTGTGATTATTAAGTGGTTCAGTGGCAGACAGACGTGTCAGCAGCAGTATCCACAAAAGCGAAATAAGGGTAGAATTAAATCAAGGATTGCATAAATTATATCAGTATTAAGAATGCTTCAGACAAACTGCCCAAACTTTCTTCTCTGGGGTTGGCACTTTGGGCAGGGCAGGTTGCATCGCAGCCTCCTAAAATCCCTTAAAGTCCTTCTGGTTCTGGTTCCGGGTCCATTAATGAATACTCTCTGCATGGTGGAGCAGAACTACCACGGACAGAGGCTGGAAGCCAAAGGAGCAGAGCAGGCTTTGTGGGCCTTTGAGGTTCTTGTTTGTTTTCCTGCTTTGGGGCATCTGATGGGGAATTTGTTTGAAAACCTGCTTTTAAAAAACCCTGACACACGCTCACCACTGCCTCATCTTTCCTCCATCTAGGCTGGCCAGCGGCATAACCAGAGTTCAAGAATTCATTCTAGCCAGGCAAAAACCTGTCAAATACAGCAGGCCAGGGAGGGGGGGGTCACCTGGGGAGAGTGGGTCTGGCTGGGAAGGCGTGTGGGGCAGAAAGAGTTCCTACCCTATAAAAAGCATTATTCAGAACTGTGGTTTGCCTGACCTCCTAAGGAAGATAATAACACTAAAATTCAAAACAGTAATAATCAATGACACATTTATTCAAAATCCAATTAAGACTATTTGGTTTAATTAATTCAAACTTGTTCCAGTGAGATCAGCTTTGCAAAGTCTGATAGTCATTTACAGCTCCAGCTCATCAAACATTTTCTTGTAGGGTCTTCTGGTGTCTGTAATACTACAGATTATCTTCAAGTTGTATTCCATAAGGGGTTCAAACTCTGCAATCAGATCATTTCTGTGCTTTATGACTTGGAAGAGTTGGGAAAAATTCTGCAGTTGCCAGCTTTCTGGCTCCTGCTCACCACCCTCATCCTCACATTCTGAACTCAATCTGACCAGTTTCCCCAGTGCTGCCACAATTTCACTTCTTCCTGGATGAGGCCAACAAAGCCATCACTGCCCACATGCCTGGTAATGTGCACTAGGTACTCCACCTCAGTGTCAGGGTTTAGAAATCCCTTGAAATTGTGCACACTTTCCTTCCAAAGGTTCCACCAAACAGGCACCCACCATTTCAGGCTTGGTTGCATACAATTCTACGACCCACTGCCTGTTTAATGTAAGTGATACAGTGAGCAATACTGAAGGACTCCCAGAATGCTGTGAGATCAAGATCTGGCTCATCATGCATCATCCAGAAGGAAGTGAGCTTTGTGTAAGCAGCTGGAAGCAGTGAATCAAACCTTGATCCAGAGGCTGGTGGTGAGAGATGCAACCTCACCCTTGCCATGTGCAAAGCAAAGTTCCTCAGGGTGCCTAGGAGCATTGCACACAAGCAGAAACATTTTAGGCATCAAGTGTTTCTCCTTCAGGTACCGTCACACCTGAGGAATGAAGCATTTGTGAAGCCAGTCCAGAAATCATAGACTCCTAGAGTTGTAGAGTTGAAAGAAGTCCCACGGGCAGGGACGCGGACTTATAAAAAATATTGGGGGGGGGCCCGGGAAAGCTCATGAATAATAAATAAGCTCATGAATATGCAAATAAAGTGGCGCCGCCTCCTCATGAGCGAATAGGGGAGAGTGTGCTGCGCCTATTAATCAGCTCCGAAGGAAATTGGGTGGAGCTTTTGCTCGGGAGGGAGGGCAGGAGGCATGCAGCCCGACCCTGTGCATTTTGGGCTGGGGGAGGGGCGGTGATGGCGCTCTGCTGGAGGGGCGCCAGAGATTATTGGGGGGGCAGAGCCCCCCCAAATGAATTTTTGAGGGGGCTCGGGCCCCCTCAAGCCCCATGGAGTCGTGCCTATGCCCACGGGTCATCTAGTCCAACGTCCTGCAAGGCAGGAATCTCAGCTCAAGCATCCATGCCAGATGGGTATTCAACCTCTGCTTAAAAACCTTCAAGGAAGAAGAGTCCACCACTTTTAAACTTTTTGTTTAAGCTCAGAAATGTGTTTGAGCTCTAAAAAGGTCCCTCACCTTTGCTGCAAAGGTTGGAGCAAGCACTTCCGGGTTAGCGCCATCGGCAATGGCAGAGTTCCTCTGACCGAGAGGAACCCGCTCCGTGAAAATTGGGTCTTGCCGCCGCGGCGAAGGCAGAGACCCTTTAAAAATCCCAGGCGGAGGAAGCCTGGGAACGTGGGATTGGGCTGACACCAGGAGCGCCTCCCCTACTCGCAGGGAAACCCTTTTTCGGGGATCCGAAGTGACGCAGGGTGAGTGGCGCAGTGTTTTGAATCAACCGCTACTTTTACGGAGTGAAGCCACACAGCCGTTGCCTAAGAGCGCTGACCTTTTCCTGTGGACAATTGGACTCTAAACAAGTACCCATGAGTAGAACAGAAAATTGGATTAAGAAACATTTCAATTTGGCACTGAAGCGGGAAGGTTCTAAACAGGAAGTCCGCCTCCTGTTTTTGTAAATAGATTGAAGCAAAAACTTTGCAAGCTAAAGTCTGGAAAGTCGTATATAAAGGTCTAAATTTCCTTCAGTTATTACCACCAAAACCCCTCTTGGAAGCAGGAGAAAAGGGGGGGAATTTTTGACTGTTCAAGCCTGCAGGAGAGAGAGTAAAGAAAGATAATTTTCCACCGTCTCAAACCTGGGAACGGGGTGTCAGAGACAGAAATTTATGGGGAAGTTCATTGACTGTGAATGGAACGTCTTTTGACAGATAGTTAAAAAAGAGAAACAAATTGATTCCAATGTTGCCTTTTGCATTCAAAAGAAACAAAATATTTGAAAAATGAAAGTAATTTTCTTTTGTTGGTCCTGCTTTCAAAAGATGGATACAAATAGAAATTGTCTCCTCTAGAGGGAGCTTGTTAAATTGTTGCTGGAGTCGATCTGGGGATTTCACAGCTGTGAAGATTAGGATCGTGAGACCAGACTCTGACCTTGAATAAAAATGTGTTTAGAAGAAGTTTTGGTGCTTGCTTTTTGCAAGACAAGCGCTTTGCTGGAGCAGATGCATGAGAAGATGGATTTGATGACTGTTGCAGTTAAAAACTTTGGACAAACGGCGAATACCCATATAGAAACCATTCAGGAACCAACCCAGGAACCTGTTTTGACAGGGCAAGTGCAAGTGCAGAAGATAATGGAGGAGGTTGCTGTTGAACCTCAAGTAACACAAATGGAGAGACTCGAGGCCTTGCAGGAGCATAAGCCGCTGTTCTTGAAGTTCAAATCTGGAGTAGACCAGGGGGGTCTGGAGTTGTGAGGGCTCTTAATTTTGGAAGGACTTTGAAACATGCTTTTAAATACTTTCTGGATTACAGTGTTGACTGTGGGGAATGGGACTGTGGAGAATGGGCTGATCTGCTATGGGGAGATGGAGATATTTTTGGATTGGAGTCCTCCCGAGACCTACCCCCCAATGAGAAAGGAAAGAAATTAAGAAAAAGATCAGCAAAAGACAAAGTAAAGTGCAGGTATAAACAAGAAGAAGATCTGCAGAAGGGACATGGAAAAGACTTAAGAGCCTTGGACATAAGATCACCAGGTTGATGGACTAGATGGAATGGACAAGAAGGACTGACAAAACCCGAGACCAGGAAGAAGAGACATTGGATGAAGATTGGAAGAAAGTTTTTAAAAATTTATTTTGAGAATTAGTGTAAAATTAACGAGTATTAGGAAAAATGTTGGAATGAAACTATTTGGTTTTAGTAGAAATGATATAAGGAATCATGTACAAATACGGTAAGTATTAAGTTTTAAGTTTTAAGGTTTTTTATGGTAAGATAAGGTTAAATAAATTGAGGTAAATTGAATGACAGAATATAGTGAAAGATGGAAAGGATTTGCTGAGTTAATTAATAGGTTAGATCGTTAAGATAAATTATATAACAAAAATTGAGAAAGATGGAAAGAATTTGCTGAAACAATTAATTAAATTAGAATACAAAAAGGGAGGTGTGAGGAGGTCGATGAAACAAGTAAATGAAAGATAAAGATATGGAACATTGGATGTGTGTTTTAATGTTATCGGGTTTTTTTGCTGTATTGTTGTATTGTTTTTTATGCTTTTCTTTTTATGTATTGTAATGTATGTCTTGTCAAATTTTTTGTTGTTTTCTTTTCTTCTTTTATCTGTAATTCTTAAACTTCCAATAAATATCATTAAAAAAAAACAAAAACAAAGGTTGGAGCAAGCATGTGCAGAGTGCCAGGAGCTTCACTTTCCCCAGATCAGAAATCACACTCGGGGGTGACAGGCGGGGGGCAGGGGGGAGAGAAGGTGACGGGAGGGAAAGGCAAGATGGCAGCCAAGGACTGCATGAAGCAAGCCCACACTAGGACAGCTGCACTCCAGGCATGCCCAAAGGCACTCTCAACACCACGTTTTTTTTTAAAAATGGATTTTGGTTTGTCGTGCTTTAAAAAAAGTTTTAGGGGATCCTTTACTTTGGGAACGCCTCAGGGGCAGCTGCCCCCCAAATCAATAAAAATCAATACATATCTGAGCTTCTGCTCCCCCTAACAAAAATCCCGGCTACACCCATGAATAAGTCCTTTGCATTTTGTGGTAGGCACTTCTAAAGGGGTTCTCCATTCAAAAGAAGATGTGTATAATTATTTTTTTAAAAAATGGCAGAAGTAGATTTTTTTTTTCCAACTAAGGGGATAAATATTCTGAGGGGATAAATCTTGCCTAATTCCAAAAACAGCTGCAGTGGTTTCCCTGCAAGGACAGCCTTTACCATTTTGGTGTGGCTCAAAAGGAAACCACTGACTCTGCCCTATTGCTTTTTATGTGCAATTTGTATGAAAACAGCAAACATAAGAGACGCGCCCTTAGGTAGGAAACCTGCCAAATTACAGACCATTAACAAAAATCCCCCTAACAAAAATCCCGGCTACACCCATGAATAAGTCCTTTGCATTTTGTGGTAGGCACTTCTAAAGGGGTTCTCCATTCAAAAGAAGATGTGTATAATTATTTTTTAAAAAAATGGCAGAAGTAGATTTTTTTTTTTTCAACTAAGGGGATAAATATTCTGAGGGGATAAATCTTGCCTAATTCCAAAAACAGCTGCAGTGGTTTCCCTGCAAGGACAGCCTTTACCATTTTGGTGTGGCTCAAAAGGAAACCACTGACTCTGCCCTATTGCTTTTTATGTGCAATTTGTATGAAAACAGCAAACAGAAGAGACGCGCCCTTAGGTAGGAAACCTGCCAAATTACAGACCATTGATGCAGAAGTTCTTCTGTTAGGGACTTTGACAGCTCAGCTGCTGGAATCTAAAAGGGAGTTGCTTCCCTCCTTCTGGATTTGTGGGCAATTACTTTATTATGAAAATGTAGAGGTGCCATGAGGAAAGTAAGCTGTGAAATTTCAGAAGGATCGAGGCAGGGGCCTGGGGAGTTAGAGGATAAATCTAGGAAAGACAGCTTCAGGCTTCTGTTCTGCTCAGCTGGCACCCAAAGTGCAAAGCCAAATTGATGTGTGGGGGTGTAGGCATGAGGTACAAAGGCAGAAGGACTCCAGAGTTCTTTTCTCAAGCAAGCATCGCCAGCAGAAGTAGCCAGGAGCACAGAACAGAGGAGAACAAGGTGATGTATTACTTTCCCAAAGCACTGTGATTGGAAAGCCTCTGTATAATAATTCCCTCTAATAGGTAGCTAGACCCAGAAGTCACAAAAGAGGTCTCCCTGCCCTGGCGTTCTCTGCTTTGCTTCCACAGTTGGAGGCAGCAGTACTTCTGAATACCAGTCGCTGGAAATTACCGGAGGGGAGTTGGCTCTTGTGTTCATATCCAGCTTCCAGAATCCTGCTCTTCTTATGCTCTTAGGAGTGACGGCATGTTTTGGGGCCTCTACTCATTCTCTTGAGTGGGACCTTGAACTCCTGCCTCAAGGTCCTGTCACCATATGCATCATATCTTTTAGATTGTCCACTTTGAGGGCAGGGACTCCTACTGGGTTTTGTAAGCTGCCTCTGAAGTCTTTTAGCTAAAAGCAAAAGGGGAAACATCAGAAACAAATAAATGTTTTAAAAATAGCCTCCCACTAAGGAAAGGGACAGAGGCTTGCCATGCTCAAAAGTCCTGGGATTTAAGGGCCAAGATGGGCTGTGATTCTTGCATTGCAGGGGATTGGACTAGATGATCCTTTGGGTCCTTTCCAACTCTATACTTCTATGATTCTAAGAACCTGCTGTCTGGAAACATAGCAGATGGACAGCAGAGGACTTGAGAGAAAGTTGAGAGAGAGTCTCCAGTGAGGACGGGCCTTTTGTCTGAAGGTTTGCCAAAATGGGAGAGGGGGGCTTTTCGAGGAGAGCTCTGGATGAAAAAGCAAATGTGAGGGAGGAGCCCAATTTATGGGTGGCAAATTGGGACTGGCCACTTTAGTTCCAGTTTGGGAAATGCAAGGAAAAAGAGACAGGGAGCTAAGAGAGAGGGAATTCAAATTTGGGCATCAGTTTTTAGTTGTTCTTACAATGAATGGTTGCTTCGCTCAACTAGTGAGCAAGCAACTCTGGATAGTATTTCACTGCCAGCAGCTATGGTAAGGATGTGGTTTAGGAGGCCAGAGCATCTAAGGCCTTCCTCTTGAGCCCTCCAGCTGTTGAAAACAACACAGGTATTCAGTGTTATTATGAATCATGGTGGTTAAGGCACCAAGCAGAACTACAGTATATGTAAGTTCTAAATATAGTAATTTGCCCTGACTTGCAACACAACAACTAGTCAAGGGCATGAAGCCCAGAGGCTGAAATTAACACCACTCCCAACTCCTCCCCTTACTCCGCTAAGGGTAAGAGGCACTTGTAAAATGATGGCATCCGAGGTGGACAGAATGTCATGCTCCCATTCCAAAACACAAGGACAGAAGCTCTTATTGAACAGTAATCTTCATTCTTGTTGCTCATCCTGGTTGCCCTACCTTGCTGTGTTGTACTTTGCTCTATCTTTCTGTGATATTGACATTCATCTGCTGCCTGACTTTGCCTCTGGGTCGTGTTAGTACTTAGATTGATTCTCCACCCTTGATTTTGGTTTGTTTGGACTCTGCTGCAACTGCAAGCCTGCCCTCATGGGTGAGATCTTTAGCCAAGGTTGGACCTCAGCCCCCCAAGGCCATCACCTGGAGCACAACACTTGCAACGTAAGTTTACATAAGAGAGGCACAATAGAATTTAAAATTGTAAACAACAGCTTCAGATGCAATGGAATCCACTGATGATTCATAATAAGGTTTAACAGTGAAAAAACAGATTCAAAAACATAATCCAGATAGCAGCAAAAATAATGCGTCTCCACAATGAAATCTGGCCTGCCTGAGACGGTTATGGGGGAGACTAACAGAACCCAATATGGCAAAGATATTGTCGAACACCCCACTGATGGTTGGTATCATGCAGCAATTATTGGATGAGCAATTGAATGAAAAGGAATCAGAGAAAGATCAGAGTAAAGAATACACAAGACTGTGGGGGCAGGGGATATTGATCAAGATTTGCCTGAATATGAGAGTGGAATGGTAAAGTAGGAGGCAGCAGATGATGAAATGAAGATGATCTCCACACAGAGCTGCGAGGGTCCACCCCCTTTTTGTGTTGGACAAGGGTTAAGATATACCTCTGGTAGAGGGCTGTTTTTCTTTTCTTTTCTTTTCTTTTCTTTTCTTTTCTTTTCTTTTCTTTTCTTTGTTCCTTCTTGTCTTCTTTATTTTTATTTAGATTAGTTTGGTTTTTATTGTATCGTATGCTGAAAAGTTTCTCACATATATGTGTGTGTGTGTGAATGAAATCTGGTCTGCCTCTCTCTCTCTGCACTGCCACAACTGGCCTCTTGCTGCCTGTTGCTGTGCTATCCAGATGTCTGCCCACCCCCATTCTGCAAACATTGGAGAATATCCCCCCCCCCCAGAAGCACTCTGGGCAGGAAAAACTGCTACTGCTGAGCTGCCAAAGTTGGTGGCATTTTAAAAAGTGTTAAAAGACAGAGAAAAAGAATAGGATTAAAAGAATGGCAGGAAAAGGGGGCGGGAGAGGGAATATGTTTTGCAATTGTGAGTCCCTCTGTTAAAGCTGTACTCTTCAGCCTGTGAGTCCCTCTGTTAAAGCTGTGCTCTTCAACCTGAGGACGGGGGGAGGGGGAGAAACAAGTCCAGCTCCTCTGACAGTGCCTGGGGGTCTCCATCAGGATTCAACCAGGATCCTCAACATTAGATTGAGGGGGCCTGCCTACTCCTCAAGGCCCTCAACCTCTGGGGTTGACTGCCTTGTCTGAGGACTCCATGTCTGGCTTCAGGTCAGGGCTAGACAGGACAGTGGGCCATTTTGAGCTTGGTTTTCCATGGAGAAGCAGGGTACAGGTAAATGATGGTCATGGTAATGGTGAAATGCAGCAAAGGCAAAGGAAGGTGGTATAGTGTAGTGGTTAGAGTGCTAGGACGAGGGTGAGACTAGGGTTCAAATCCCCACTCAGCCATGAAGAAACTCACTGGCTGTGACCTTGAAGCAGCCAGTGCCTCTCAGCCTAACCCACCTCACAGGGTTGTTGTGGGAATTAAATGGGGAGGGGAGAGAACCATGTGTGCCCCTTGAGCTCTTTGGAAAAAATGTGCAATATAGATGCAATAAATAAAATAATGTTCTAGCCCATTAAGCTGCAGCCCATCTCTATGATCCCATTTCCATACACATTCTCTCCATGTGGTGAGCATAATCACAGCAAACAAGCTTGCTGGTGCAGAGCTAAATCCTGACACGTCACTAGAGCCTGGATATGGCCCCCCCCAAAGTTGAACAGCTTTTGCTTTTGATCACACAGTTTTTCAGATGCAAAGAGTGCTGAGGTCAGCAAGCCTGCCAGTTAATTTCATGTATATACTTATTGTTCTCTGTGCAAACAGACTCAAGCTGAGATAATACATAAGGGTGCTAGATCTTTGGGAAACAATTTGTACCAGAAAGTCAAGTTAACATCTGATTTTCCAACCTGCAATTACACATGACCCTGTTACAGGAGAGATGTATTTGCAGGCATACAGGAAAGTCACCTGTTCCAAGTTTGAGACTTATCATTATAGCATGCAGATGGAGCTGTAAAGTTTGGCTTGTGCAGCATAATGGAGCCTTCCCCAATCTTGTACCCTCCAGATGTTACAGACTGTAATTCCCATCAGGCCCAGCTAGCACAACTGCTGGCTTATCATGACAGATTAAGGCTACATACACACAATCCCTTTAAAACATATTCAAAACAGAATTCTGGTCACCTTCTGTAGACTGTATGTCTGCAAAAACAGGAACGTATGAAGACCCTGCAGGATCAGGCCAATGGCCCATCAATTCCAGCTTCCAGGTCTCACAGAGGGAGTAGGTATTAAACCCTCACAGGCTTTAAATAATAACAATAACAGTAATAATAAAAAGGAAGATCTACTCCTCTCTTCTCTCCATATTTAATTATGGCAGGACACCCAAATCTCCTACCTCAGTTTTGATAGTCTGATTCAGATTGCAGCTCACTGTCCACACCTCCTCCGGAGGCGCCTTTAATTTGGAATCAATATTCTGAATTGTGAAGGAGCTCTGTCTCTTGCATTGGCAGATACGGAGACTGCCTCAACAGTGGAGGGCTCAAGATCCAGCATCTTCACACACACCTTGTCCGTGTGGCAGGAGCAGGCACAAAGACGTACGTGGGTACCCTTGTCTCCTGAATACCTTTGGGAGTTTTCGTGGGTGTTATAGGCTCAGGTAACCCCCCCCCATTTGAGTCTCTCCTGCAAACGGGAGAGGCATCAATCACCATGATGAAGACCAGAATTGGAATCCTTCTTTAATCCTCTTTCAAAGCCTCCTAAGTTGGTGGCCATCACTGCCTCCGGTGACGGAGCAAGTTCCATAGTTCAACTGTGTACTTCATGAAGAAGTCCTTCCTTGCCTCTGTTCTGAATCTTCCCACAATCACGCTACCATCCAAAGAGGGTAACCCCTATAAAGCCACTTAGACTAGCGTAGAGGCAGCTGGTACCCACTAGGCTAGGCATGGTCCATGGAGGTCATGAGGGCAGGGGCATAGACCGGTTTGGGTTTTCTCTCTGTCTTCTTTCTTTCCAAAGATACTGTGGACGCTTGTTGTTGTTGTTGTTTAGTTGTTTAGTCATGTCCGACTCTTCGTGACCCCCTGGACCAGAGCACGCCAGGCGCTCCTGTCTTCCACTGCCTCCCGCAGTTTGGTCAAACTCATGCTGGTAGCTTCGAGAACACTGTCCCACCATCTTGTCCTCTGTCGTCCCCTTCTCCTTGTGCCCTCCATCTTTCCCAACATCAGGGTCATTTCCAGGGAGTCTTCTCTTCTCATGAGGTGGCCAAAGTATTGGAGCCTTCAGGATCTGTTCTTCCAGTGAGCACTCAGGGCTGATTTCCTTCAGAATGGATAGGTTTGTTCTTCTTGCAGTCCACGGGACTCTCAAGAGTCTCCTCCAGCACCAGAATTCAAAAGCATCCATTCTTCGGCGATCAGCCTTCTTGATGGTCCAGCTTTCACTTCCATACATCACTACTGGGAAAACCATAGCCTTTACTATGCGGACCTTTCTTGGCAACTGTGGATGCTTCAGCACTGCCATTTTCCAAATAGCTGAACTGATAAATGTCTTGCTTTGAATCTGAAGGAATCTCTACTTTCACAATTTTCTTCTCTGTTGGCAGAAAAGTTGTATCCTTTCCCACCTGTTCTGGTCATCTCTGCATCCTCCTCCTTTGCAAAGAAACAGTGGATAGTTAAACATTGCAGTTTATTGATACTTTGCACCTCAGGGTGTATTTTGGTTCAGGGTCTTGGATGCCACAATTACTAGTGTGCCACATTACTCAGAGGCAAGTCCCACTGAATCCATGGAAACGGCTCCCTAATATGCATGAACAGGATTACAGCCAAAATTGGTTAGACTTGAAGGTACCATACCTTAAACAAAGGACTCCATAAATTTGCAGACCTATGGGAAAATGTTATTTCCTGTCCCCCCAGCATATTCATTTCTGCATCTTTCTTCCCTAGAATGTGGAATAAAATGTAGAGATATTAAGTGGGCTAGGAACTGGGCTAAAATCTCCATATCTATAATAATTTTATAAATTAATTTTATTTTATAAATTAATTTTATAAATAAATTCGATTTATTTTATAAACAAATTGAATTCAACACAAGAAAAGTGTGATCTGACATGAGGGTATGATACCCATCTTCTGTCACACGGAAGATGGAGGAAGCTTGCTTTCTGCAGCTCCAGGGTATAGGACCCAAACCAATGTATTCAAATGAGATTCTGACTAAATGGACCCCTTCAGAAGGTGGTGGACTCTCCTTTATTGGTGGGTTTTAAAACAGGTTGAATGGCAATCTGTCTGCGATTCTTTTGCTGTGATTCCTGCTTTGCAGGGGGTTGAACTAGGTATCCCCCAAGGTCTCTTCCAACTTTACAATTCTATAATCCTATGATATACCGTATTTGTCGCTCTATAAGACGCACCAGACCATAAGACGCACCTAGTTTTTGGAGGAGGAAAACAAGAAAGAAAATATTCTGAATCTCAGAAGCCAGAACAGCAAGAGGGATTGCTGCCCAGTGAAAGCAGCGATCCCTCTTCCTGTTCTGGCTTCTGGGATAGCTTTGCAGCCTCCATTCGCTCCATAAGACGCACACACATTTCGCCTTACTTTTTAGGAGGGAAAAAGTGAATCTTATATAGCAAAAAATACGGTAATTTGCAAATAGCTGCAATCTTGGCTGTCTTGAAATTACTCTTAAAGTAAAGTAAAGGGACCCCTGACAATTAAGTCCAGTTGTGAATGACGCTGGGGTTGCGGCGCTCATCTCACTTTACAGGCCGAGGGAGCGAACATTTGTCCGCAGACAGTTTTTCTGGGTCATGTAGCCAGCATGACTAAGCCACTTCTGACGAACCAGAGAAGCACATGGAAACGCCATTTACCTTCCCCCCGGAGCGGTACCTATTTATCTACTTGCACTTTGACGTGCTTTTGAACTGCTAGGTTGGCAGGAGCTGGGACCGAGCAACGGGAGCTCACCCTGTCCCTGGGATTCAAACCGCCAACCTTTCAATCGGCAAGCCCATGTGGCACAGTGTTTAACCCACAGCGCCACCTGCGTCTCTGAAATTGCTCTTACCCCTCCCAATTCCAAACATCATCTGAGCCTCTCAATCAATGGAGAGCAATTGCTTCAAAATTTTGATACAGTCAGGAGAACTCTCTTTGGATGATGGCCCAGCATCTATTAACGTATGTATAGGGCAGGGCATTGCATTGGAGAGCAGGCTCCTCTGGGCTGTTGAAGGGAGAGTTGGCTTTTGATCCAGATAAGCTGCGCAGGATTTTACTGAACACATATAAAAAGAAAAGTTACATTTGTCTCTTGCACAAGTCTCTCAATAAATTTAGGATAAGCGACATATAATTGGTTGACTTTTCTCTTGATGTAATATAGAGCCCTTTGTTTTTGGTATGCCTTGTGCATCTGATGGTTTCAGTGACAGGTTTGTGTTTCTGTATATCTTGCAAGTCATGTGCTCCTCTCCTCCTGTTCTTTCATTTCTTATGACGGTACTCTCCACCTTCCTGCCTGACTCTTATCACAAATATCTGGATAAGCAGCTTTATCATTTCTTCATGTGAATGTAACATCCCATGCCAGCCGAACTTGGTTCAGTTCAGTTTATTTTTTATGTGTTTGTCTCAAGAAGTTCAGTTTTGTTATTTGAGTTACAGGGATAAAATTCAATAAAAATACTGTTTTTAAACAATGGGGGAAATTGCTGTGATTATTGTAAAGTATTAATAATTACCGGTAACTACAACAAAAGAATACAGTGCCTGCTTGTAAACTATTTAAATCTTGAATGTATCCAAGCATGAGTATCTGAACAGAATGGTTGTCTCTGGGGCTCAGAACATCTGTACCTGCCTCTCACCAGCTCTGCTTGTTCCATTTTGATCTTCTGCTGTAAACAAAACACATGTGGCAGCAATCAGTCAGAGAACAATATTTCCCAGTATTGCAATGAGAAAACTAACACAGATTAATTGTGAGTACACAGTTTAGCTTTTCACATACGGTAATAAGGAGGGTTTAGTTTTTGTCATTACTGTATTTTAAATAAGCCAAGCCCTGAGTTAATAGGTGGTTTGTAAATGCAATAAATAATGATCCTGTTCACTTTTGTTTTTGTCTGGAAATTCCCAGAATTTCCAGAGAGAGAATTGTGTTGGTCTGTGCAGCAAAGGCAATAAGGAGACTTTTGGCACCATAAAGACAACATGTTTATTATGGCATAATCTTCAGGGGCCTAGAATATAATGAACTAAGAACAATGTGTAATAAAATTTAGAATGCATTGTTTGTATGGGGAAATGTGTGTGCAAATTTTGCATGTTGTTAAGCAGAGGAAGCAATTCACTTAGGGCTGCCATATATACAGATTTTCCTGGACATTACCAGGATATCAAAGGCGGAATTGATGTCTGGGAGGAATTTCTGAAGTGTGGCGCTTTGTCCTGGATCTTAGGCAAGTCAATAGAAAAACCACCTTTTTTTGCGAATATGGCAAGCCTAAATTCACTTTAATAGGAGATCCACACATATGCTGTCAGGAGCTAGGCATCAGACCTTACTGATATTTAGGACTTGTTAGGAAGCTTAGGATTGTCAACACTCCAGCAGCTCTCCAGCATTTCAGGCCAGGGCTTTCCCCCAGCTCTATCTAGAGAGCCCAGAGATTAAACCTGGGACCTTCTGCACTAATGTTGTAACACTAAGCTCCAGCCCTTCCCCTTGTTATTGTCTCTGGTTGTGAACATGCCATCTAGGTGCTCCTTAGTCTCAGTGGATCAAATGGAGAGGAGAACCCAAAGAGCTTGTGCAACTGTGGCTGAAAGGAATATGTCCTCTGATGAAGGTGCGTTAGTATAAAATACATGTGCCTGCTTCTCTGGAAGTAAGTCCCACTGAAATCCATTTTTGTGTTTAATGCTCAAGCCATAGGAGTGGTCAAGTCAATGGAAGTGATGGACTTTGTTGGAAAGTGCTTGCCTTGGATGCATGAAAACGAAGGTGGCTTGGAGTATTCCAGGCTGGCATTCCTACCCTACGCATGTCAGACAAGCTTCTTGCTGTTTCAGGATCTGACCACATTTCTGCCAGCAGGCAGCAGCATGGCAGAGAAAGGAAGGCGGAGGAGTTAAGCTGATCAAAGGAAAACACATGCTCAGTAGAAAGCAGACCCTCTTCCTTGGAAGGCTTTACAGTGGTGCCTCGCAAGACGAAATTAATTCGTTCCACGAATTTTTTCGTCTAGCGAATTTTTCGTCTTGCGAAGCACGGTTTCCCATAGGAATGTATTGAAAATCAATTAATGCATTCCTATGGTTAAAAAAAGTCCAAACAAAGCCAAATTTGGTACAACAAGAGTTTATTAAGTGCTCTTTAAAGTCACACATACTGTAAAGAGCATTTCAAAATTCAAACCCAGATTTTTTTTTAAAAAAAACCAGCAGAGTGGCCCAATGGTCACAGAAAATCATAAAAATGCAGAAAAAACCCACAAGCTTCCAGATTCTTGCAAACCCCTTCCCAACACCAAGTCCTTGAATTCCAAACACCCCAACCCAAAATCCAAAACCCCCCAAAAAAGTTTTAAAAGCTTAACTTACCAAATGGCTGCAAAAGAAGTTTTGGAAAAGCTTCAAAAATCACCAAAGTCTTTAAAAACCTCAAAAAAGGCTACTATGTACACTGTGTTCTATGAGTTGCTCCTCGAAGTCAAGTCGCAACTGTATTAACGGTGTTAAGAAAAAGGAAACAAACTTGCAAGACGTTTTCGTCTTGCGAAGCAAGCCCATAGGGAAATTTGTCTTGCGAAGCAGCTCAAAAACGGAAAACCCTTTCGTCTAGCGAGTTTTCCATATTGCGAGGCATTCGTCTTGCGGGGCACCACTGTATCTCATTTAGAGCTAGAAGCAAAAACTGGGTGGGGCGGGGCATTCCTACTGCAAGTGGCCCTGGCCCAAAGTCCCACGAAAAGTCCAGTTCCAGAAGCTTCGTCACTTTGGAGTAGCTTCATAAGGAGAGCCTGTTGGTTCATGCCAATAGCCCATCTAGTCCAGCATCCTTTTCCCACAGTGGCTAACCAGATGCCCTAATGGGAAGTCCACATGCAGGACCCAAGGACGCTCTTCCCTCCCATGGGTTCAAGCAACTGGTCTTCAGAAACATTGCTGCCTCCAACTGTGGAGGCAGAGCAGAACCACCCTGGCTCGTAACCATCAATAGCATGCCCTCCAACATTCCTCATATGAAAATAGGAACATTTTCATTTGAGGAATGTTGGAGGGTATGCTGGTCCTTTGGCATCTGTGTTTCTGCCCCGCTGAGTTCTCACCCCCCAACTGATCCTCATTAGCCCCCACTTTTTTGGTCCCCCCCAGCTCGCATGCACAGCATTTCCTACCGGAGCAAGGGCAAGTACCATCACATGTACCATACCAAGTTACAGGGAACCAGGCAGAGGGCCTTCTCAGTAGTGGCGCCCTCCCTGTGGAAGGCCCTCCCACCAGATGTCAAAGAGAACAACAACTACAGACCTTTAGAAGACATCTGAAGGCAGCCCTGTTTAGGGAAGCTTTTAATGTTTGATGTATCACAGTATTTTAATATTCTTTTGGAAGCCGCCCAGAGTGGCTGGGGAAACCCAGCCAGATGGGCGGAGTATAAATATATTATTATTATTATTATTATTATTATTATTATTATTATTATTATTATTATTATTATTATTATTATTATATCACCAGTACACCAATGGGACACAGCATTCACTGCCTCCACCATCCTGAGAAAACCCGTTAATCCCAGTTTTATTTTATGTTATTCTTTGGTAGATTTACAAAAAGAATAAGACATAAATAGATTTTAGAAAGGGGCAAGATTAGACACGGAGGCACAAAGCATTTTTTAAAAATCCAGATGCTTGGACTCTGCTTCACTCCCCCTTTCTTTCTGCCCAGGGTGGCCCTCCCCTCTTGCCGGCCCCTCAGAGCAGCAGCTTCTCTTCCTCCTTGCCCACTCTCCAGCAGCTGCTACGAGCTGCCCAAGGGAGGAGGCTGGCAGCTCAAATGCAGCTCAGCCCTCCTTCTCTTCTATGGAATTCAGGTTGTAATACAATACAATACAAATATGATAAAATAAACAATTTAAAATAATATATATAATATAAATGCAATAAAATAAGCAATAAAAGCAATATAAATATAATATAAATGCAATAAAATAAGCAATAAAAGCAATATAAATATAATATAAATGCAATAAAATAAGCAATAAAGTACAACTAAAAATAAATATGACTATTTAATGCAGACACACTGTGGACCACCTAAAAGAAGCTCATCAACCACAACGTGGGAACGATGGTTTGGGAGCCCCTAGGGTTGAGTGTGTTCAGGGTGGGTACAATTCAGGCCTTTCCATAACTGCTTTTAAGATAAGAATGAAAGCAACTGGAGAACCTGATCCCACTCCCTTCATGTCTTGAACTCAACCAGAAGCCCATCACAAAGCCATTGATGCTTGCTCTTTTTTTCAATTTGCCCCCCCCCCCAGAACTTCTGTTTGTGAGGCCTTGAATGACGTCCCTAAGCCCACACACCCGGCTGGCACTCCCTCTCTGTCGTCCTCTGGGATGCCCAGCAGTGATGCTAATCTCTCTACCTTTGTTCTTACATATGGAGTAAGGCGTCACCCAAGGTTCCAATAGATAGCATTTTCAAGGACAACACATCAAAAACAAAGCCGAGGACAAACATCAAGTTTTCCAGACTGAATACAGTATGTTTTCAACAATCTGTGTGCACACATGTTCCCTCCTCTATGGTGTGGCATGATATTTTCTAAGAAAATTACTGGAAGCTGCTCTTTGTGCTCGGAGGTAGGTTTCCTGCTGTGTTCCTCAAGGCAGGCAGGTTACCAAATCTGTGAGCCATTAATCTAGAAGAGGAAATAGATCTCTGGGAGAGAAAAAATACAATGGCAAAACACAAACAACCCCCTCCCCAAATACTTGGAGTCTGTTCTAGACTATGTTTGGTTGTTTTCTGCTGCTCCAGAGAAGCGGACACGGAGCAATGGATCCAAACTACAAGAAAGAAGATTCCACCTAAACATTAGGAAGACCTTCCTGACAGTAAGAGCTGTTCGACAGTGGGATTTGCTGCCAAGGAGTGTGGTGGAGTCTCCTACTTTGGAGGTCTTTAAGCAGAGGCTTGACAACCATATGTCGGGAGTGCTCTGATGTTGTTTCCTGCTTGGCAGGGGGTTGGACTTGATGGCCCTTGTGGTCTCTTCCAACTCTATGATTCTATGAGTGATTAAATCTAAACAGAGCTGAATTTGCCAGTCATGTATGGAGGCATGTATGGAGGGCCTCACATTTTCCAAGGCTCAAAAACTTTAAAGGACAGAAATATTGTTCCTCTGCAACAAGCCACCTTCCCAAAACTTCTGCCAAGATACTTTTGTATGGCTTGAGCCAAGGCTACCTGGACATACCCACCAACATTTCTCTGATGGAAATAGGGATGTACTATTTAATAGTAATAATAGTAGTAATAATAATAATAATAATAATAATAATAATAATAATAATAATACCCCGCACATCTGACTGGGTTGCTCCAGCCACTCTGGGTGGCTTCCAAAATATATAAAAACATAATAAAACATTAAACATAAAAAGCCCTACACAGGGCTGCCTTCAGATGTCTTCTAAAGGTTGTATAGTTTACTTATCTCCTTGGTTTGGGGATCGCCAACTCCATACCCTCCAACATTTCTTCCATGAAAATAGAGGTGTCTTAAGGAAAAGTGGGACATTCTGGGATCTAATCAGAAACCAGGACGGCTTCTGTAAATCCAGGGCTGTCCCTGGAAGATAGGGACACTTAGAGGATCGCCTGAAGGATTGTATCTCCCTGTATGAAGCTGCCCAGGTGCTAAGATTTTCTGCTAAGCACCTACTCTTGGTCCATCAACATCAGAAGCATGGTTTGTGGTGACAAAAGAGGGAACCCTTTTTGTGGCTGCTCCCACATTGCAGAATTCCTTCCCAAGAGAGATTAGACTGATTCCCTCTTTATTTTCCTTCTGCCAGCTGACTATGACCTTCCTATGCAGACAAGTATTTGGAAACCAAGGAGCAGAGGATGCAGATCACTCGGCTGCTGTCAGGGCAAACTGTGTTTTAAGTGCAGGCTCTATATGTGTCCTGATGTATTTTAACTATCGTTTTTAATTAGCTGGCTTTTATTACTTTGTTTTATACAATTATAATTTGAATTGTCGGAAGTGGCCTTGAATCCCAACTTGGGAGAAAGGAGGGCTATAAATACATTTAATAATAAATGTATAAATTTATGTATATATCTATATATTTATTGTTTATAGCAATGTATATACTGCTGTGTCATAAAAAATCAAAGTGGTTTACAGCAATAAAACATAAACCAGTAAAATAAAAATCATGTCAAAATCACAGACAACTATTAGCTATTGTAGAAAGATGCATTCTTAATTGCCTGTAGAGGCCTGGTGGAATAGAAAAGTTTCAGAAGGTGTTTAAAAGTTGGCACAGAAGGTGCCTGCTAAATCTCCAGTGGCAGGATGGTCCACAGGACTTGGCCAATGACACTAAAGGCTCTATTTCTTGCTGCTGCCATGTGAGCCTCACCCACTCAGGGGAAGACTGTAGGTGATCTCAGTGATCAAGCTGTGGTCAGATGGTCCCTGAAGTCCTCTGGACCTAGACACTGCAGGGATTTGTAAACAACTACATGGACCTTGAATTGGCTCAGTAGCAGATGGGCAACCAGTGCAGAAGGTTTAACAAAGGTGTCCCATGTTTTTGGTCCACTGCCCCCACCAGCAGTCTGGCCACTGCATTCTGCACCAGCTGGAGCTTCCAAACCAGACCCAAGGACAGCTCCAGTAGAGTGCATTACAATACCAACACATGGACTCCATTGGTCAGGGAATCCCTATCCAGGAACAGCCATAGCTGGAGAACCCGATGAAGCTGTTAAAAGGCACTGTGAGCCACAGAGGGCACTGTGTGCCATCACTGTACTGGTGGTAATGCCTTGTTCCAAAACTCCTAATGGCCACTCCCAATGGCTCCAGATAGATACCAGATAGTCCAAGTGCAGGGGCCCCAGTAATACTCAACCAGTACTACACTCAGGACACAACTGAAGATAAAAACAAAACTGTCACAATACAGTGTCTTCAATACCCATCCCACTAAGTCAGTCCAGGAGACTCCCTCGGAAAGTGGTGGACTTTAAACAGAGGTTGGGTGGCCACCTGTCAGGGATTCACCAGTTGGGATTCCTACATTACAGAAAGTTGGACTAGATGACCCTTGGGATCCCTTCCAATTCTGCAATTATATGGTTCTATCCCCTGGCATGGCCTTAAAGGTAAAGGTAAAGGGACCCCTGACCATTAGGTCCAGTCGTGGCCGACTCTGAGGTTGCGGCGCTCATCTCGCTTTATTGGCCGAGGGAGCCAGTGTACAGCTTCTGGCTCATGTGGCCAGCATGACTAAGCCGCTTCTGGCAAACCAGAGCAGCGCACGGAAATGCCGTTTACCTTCCTGCCAGACAGGTACCTATTTATCTACTTGCACTTTGATGTGCTTTCGAAATGCTAGGTTGGCAGGAGCAGGGAGCAAGCAACGGGAGCTCACCCTGTCGCGGGGATTCGAACTGCCAACCTTCTGATCAGCAAGTCCTAGGCTCTGCGGTTTAACCCACAGCGCCACCCATGGTGCCAATTTGCAAAGCACCTAGGAGGCCTCCCAAACCTAAGTCTAGGGACATGTTGAAGCCATTGGAGAAATCACACTGGTTGTATCTGAATATTTTTCACTTTCCTCAAGTGTTGGGCCTAAGGAAGAATCACTGGCAAAATATTGGAAAGCATCCAGCATCCATTTGATGACTGACCTTTGATCTGCCTGCCCATTGCCTTCCCAAACAGGAAGCCCAAGTTCTGGGCCAACGGAGGATGTCTTGCAGCCCTAGGAGGCCATCCATACTCTGCCTGTTTCCAGCTAAGAGTATTCCCCAGGAAGATAAAGCAAAGATATTCCATTTATATGCCAAGGGTAACATCAAACCTTTGTTGATTCAAGACAGGAAGCAAAGGTAATTAGTTAACAGAGTTCCCATTGACGCCTATCCCCAGAAGAGACAGGGGGCTATCCAAAACAGGACATACTTTTGAAGATGGAAGGAGATGCTACAGGACAATGGTCTTCCTAACAACTTGCAAAAATGCACCAGGAGCTGACTACTAAATTTTCTCTCTCACTACAATTGACATTGAAAGACATGTTGGGGGGGGGTTTTCAATGTTTGAAGAATGAGAACAATTTCTGTACAGTAGTGCAGTCTGGGAATCCACAGAAAGTGTCTGTGCATGTTTGTTAGTTTTCTGTGACTTAATACAATAAAAAACTTTGAATGGCTTACAGCAAAAGTACAATAATGGCAATGAAATGCAAACAACAGTCAATAAAATTACTTCTCATCAAAAGAGCTCAAAGTTCAGCCTTGCCTGTCCCAGGAGAGGCAGTCTATGAGGCATGCTGGTCCCAGGTTGTCTTGAATGTCCAGAACTTGGCTCAGTTTTATGAGTTAAGCCATGCTCTGGGTTTATTATCCACTTCTCACTTACTCAACATGTCTAGTTAAGACCTGAAGGCACACATTTGCTGCCAAATTGCATCTGAAGTGAAATTTCATTCTGGAGCCAATCTACTGGATTCAAGATCCTTCTTATATTAACTGCTGATGCTTTGAACTTTTCAAGGCATTAGTTTGAGTCCATCAGTGATGGGCCTTTACAAAGTCTCTGCAGCAGTTTAATTGTTATATCTGGCTCAAACACTGATGGTTAGTAACGGTGGCTGACACTCTAGTCACACAGCCACTGTTTAAATAAAATCCTATTTTAAATACTGCAATCTCTCATTAGCTTGTATTACTCATGGAAGTAATTCCTTAAAGTAATCAACACTTTGCTGCTAACACTGTAACTGGATATTTGTCATTGCGCAAAACTTGATTGACAATCTGAAATTCATTACCCATTTCCATTTTCTATCCTCCTAAACACCTGCACTCTCTGCCTCTCCCATTTTGAAGAAATCATTTGCAGGGAACCCCAGGTGAGGTGAGATAACTACTTCAAGCAATGGACTTCAGGCAGCAATAAAGATTCCAGAGCAGCCGACAGACAGCTACGGTCCATAGTTCGATTTGCTGAGAGGTTCTTCAGTTACACAGACACACAGGGAAGCTGTGTTGCTTGTAGCTAACAATGCCAACTGACATGAAGGGAGGGAGGGAGGGGAGAAGGAAGGAAGGATGGAAGCGGCATGGTTGGCTGACTGTTAGTGTACTGTTAAAAGCAGCTTGCTCTGCAGGAACCATGCATTATCACCCCCTCCTCATGCCAGCAGATCAAGCTGCTCATCACAACTCAGGAAGAGAGAGTGGTTCAAAACTTGGCAATCCTTCTGGCACATGTTGGAAAGAAAAGGAGCTGGATCTTCCTTTGGCGGTTTGCCACAGTGCTCCTTCCCATCTTCTTTGATTTCATAGAACCAAAGGATTGCCATCTCACCCAACCTGTGCTGGTCCCGTGGGTCAAATGAGTGGCGAAGTCCGAGTCCAGTCCGAGATCGAAGGAGCAATATGGAGGCAGTCTGTAAAAGCTGAAGCTGGGTGCAGGGCAGGGAGCCAGGTAAGGTCAGGAGAGCAGGACAGGGTTCAGGCAGGAACTGGCAACCTACAAAGTTGCTCCCTCACTTGGGACTGGGGCTGGCCGGCTTTTATCTGCCCCGAGGCATAGGGCGGCCCTGATCCTCTGGTGACTCGCCTCTCCTGGCCTGGAGGCGAGCACTCCTCCTGCGGGAACTTAGTTCCCTCCGCCTCTCTGCCCTGAGCCTCTGCAGCTCAGGAGAGGCTGGAGGGTTACCGGACCCAGAGGCAACCTCAGCTTCCTCTGACGGGGCTGAGAGTGGAGCACCTGCAGGCAATGGGTCCTCCATCACCTCAGGAGCCAGAGCAGACTCAGCTGATGCCTGCACCTGAGGACCCAGCACAGGTGAGGACCCTTCAGGCTCAGGCCCCAGCCCCGGCTCAGCTGGTCCTGGAGGCGGGGAATCCTCTGCAGGCTGGGATCCCTCAGGTTCAGCATCTGAATCCGAATCCCAGGCCATCACACAACCCCTTGCAATGCAAGAATCACAACTAAACAATCCCAGACAGGGACCTCGCTTTAAAAACCTCCAATGAAGGAGAGTCCCTACCTTCTGCTCCACTGGCAAACAGCTCTAATGATCTGAAAGTTCTTCCTAATGTTTGGTAGGAATTTCCTTTCTCGTCATTTGAATCCATTGGTTCGGGCCCTATCTTCTGGAGCAGCAGAAAACAAGCTGGCTCCACCTTCCATGTGACAGCCCTTCAAATAGTTGAAGATGACTATCCTATCACCTCTCCATCTTCTCTTCTCCAGGCTAAACATGCCCAGGCTTGGCTTCCAAACCTTTGACCATCTTTATAGCCCACTGAAGGTCTTTGAGGAGAGGGTGGGGGAGTAGCAGAAAGCACAAGCAAAGCCTGCCTAACATGGTCCTGGTCAACATAGTCCCTGTTTAGCCTCAGAATTCTGTTTAGCACAGAATCCTACAGCTGTGCTGGCCCAAATGCCTACAGGGCTCCAGGTTGGGGAAGGCTGGCAAAGAGCTTTTAATGCTTCTGTTTTTATTCTGTTAAAAGGTAGCATAGATAAGCAAAATAGAACGATTGAACAAAGTGGCTCAAATTCTTGTATACGTCAGCAACATTTGCCAAGAACCTTGATTGTTGTTATTATTTATTTAGTCAAGTTGCAATATTGCAACTCATCCACCTGACAGTAAGTGGGTAACAAACAGCAGCTGGCTCACCTAAGCTGTCCTTTATGTTTCCATTAACTTATATACCTCTTGAAATAAAAAAATTCCTTCCAGTAGCACCTTAAAGACCAACTAAGTTAGTTCTTGGTATGAGCTTTCGTGTGCATGCACACTTCTTCAGATACCTCTTGAACTTGGTGATCTAAACTAACACACACACACACACACACACACACACACACACACACACACACTGAGACTCCTGCATGGCCAAAATGATCATAGGGAGACTTCAGGTCATTCCTGCCCCCTCTCGTTTTCAGTGATGGAAGAAACGTGTGCTAGTGTGGTGTAGTGGTTAAGAGCGGTAGTCACGTAATCTGGGAAACCGGGTTCGTGTCTCCGCTCCTCCACATGCAGCTGCTGGGTGACCTTGGGCCAGTCACACTTCTCTGAAGTCTCTCAGCCCCACTCACCTCACAGAGTGTTTGTTGTGGGGGAGGAAGGGAAAGGAGAATGTTAGCCGCTTTGAGACTCCTGAAGGGGAGTGAAAGGCGGGATATCAATCCAAACTCTTCTTCTTCTTCTTCTCCTTCTTCCTCTTCTTCTTCTTCTTCTTCTTCTTCTTCTTCTATGTTTTAAGAATATAAGAAAAGCCCCACTGGATCAGACCAAAGGTCTGTCTAGCCCCTTCTCCTGTTCTCATGGTGGCCAACGAGATGCCTGTGGGAAACCAGCATGTAGGGCCTGAGTGGGATAACAATCTCCTCATTTGCAGTGCCAAGCCAGTGGCATTCGGATGCCTACTGCCTCTAACAGGGGAGGTAAAACAGGGGAGGTAAAACATAGCCATCATGGCTAGCGGGCTTTCAGTAGCCTTATCCTCCATCAATTTGTCTAATTCATTTTTAAATTTGGTGGCCACCAATCCTTCTTGCGGGAGTGAATTCCAAATCTTAAATACCGTATTTTTCGCTCTATAAGACGCACAAGACACACCTAGTTTTTGGAGGAGGAAAACAAGAAAAAAAATTTCTGAATCTCAGAAGCCAGAACAGTAAGAGGGATCGCTGCGCAGTGAAAGGAGTGATCCCTCTTGCTGTTCTGGCTTCTGGGATAGCTGCACAGCCTGCATTCGCTCCATAAGACACAAACACATTTCCCCTTACTTTTTAGGAGGGAAAAAGTGAGTCTTATAAAGCAAAAAATATGGTATGTTTTGCATGAAGTCATACTTTCTTCTGTCTGTTCTGAATATTCCAACATTCTACAAGTTTTGATTTGAGAACTGTTTGTGAAAATAATCTCTATATTAGGGAGAATTATATATGTTTGATCTTTTTTCCCTTCAAATTAGAGTTTGAAGTTGTGCTAGGACCCACACACACAATTGCACATGCAAAATTATCTTAATGCACTGTCCATTAGGAAGAACTTTCTGACGGCAAGAGGTGTTTGACTGTGGAACCGAGTACCTTCAAAGTTTGCCGACTCTCCTCTATTGGAGGTTTTTTAACAGAAGGTTGGATGGCCACTTGCCAAAGTCTTCAGCTGTGATTCCTGCACTACAGTGGGTTGGACTAGATGACTCTTGCAATCCCTTCCAGTTTTACAATTCTATGATTCAATGATCAGCAGCTTTTGCAGCCAAACTCCAGCACCTTCCTCCTCCGGAATGGGGAAGACCTTGCTGCTCTGATGCCGCTGCCTGGTGGAGCCTTGCTGAGTGAGTTCACCAGTGTCTAAATTGCCCACTGTTGTTTCCCCACTGAGAGCCAGTGTGGTGTAGTGGTTAAGAGCGGTAGTCACGTAATCTGGGGAACCGGGTTCGCGTCTCCGTTCCTCCACATGCAGCTGCTGGGTGACCTTGGGCCAGTCACACTTCCTTGAAGTCTCTCAGCCCCACTCACCTCACAGAGTGTTTGTTGTGGGGGAGGAAGGGAAAGGAGAATGTTAGCCGCTTTGAGACTCCTTAAAGGGAGTGAAAGGCGGGATATCAAATCCAAACTCTTCTTCTTCTTCTTCTTCCCCTTGCCCCATACAGCATCAAGCTCTGGCTGGTTATTTAGAATGAGCACTGATTTTGTAAGCAAAGGGAAATTCCTCTTGGGACAGAGCAAGTTCATTAGAACAGGGGGATTTTTCTCTAAAAGGCAATAAACACCTTGGAAAACAGTGAGTGGGCGGCAGCATAGCATTTTCTGGCTTCAAGAGAACATCTCCAGTGTTCCTGGCCAATTAACATTAACTCTTTAGTCTGGCTGCTTTTTGCGTCCTGTGTGACTCACAGATTTACTCAGAATGACCACCTCTGGGCACTGAAGTCCCCTCGGAGTGCAACAAATTCACTGGAAAGTAGAGTGTAAGGACATAGGAGCAGGCTTGCTGGATCAGGCCAGTGGAGCATCTAGTCTAGCACCCTGTTCTCAAAGGTGCTTCTTTTGGGAAACACAAGACCCAGGCACAATAGCACTCTCCCCTCCTATAGCTTCCAGCAACAGGCATTCAGAAGCATTGCTGCCTAAGGCAGAACATAGCCATTCTGGGGGGGTTGGACTGGATGACACCCAGGATCCTTTCCAACTCTACAATTCTATGATTCTCCCCCATGAATCTGACCAGTCTTCTTTTAAAGCCATCCATGTTGGTGGTCATCACTTCCTCCTGTGGGAGGGAGTTCGATAGTTTAATTCTGCACAGCGGGAAGAAGTCCTTCCTTTTATCAGTTCGGAATCTTCCAACATTCGGGCTGGCATGCCTATTTCACTTTTTTATTATATAGGATTGGTACATCTAATGCAGAAAGACAGTCTTTGCCAACCTAGTGACCCTAGATGTTTGGACTTCCATCAAGTAGCACCCACCCTGTGGAACCCGCCCTGTGGAACGCCCTCCCACCAGATGTCAAAGAGAAAAACAACTACCAGACTTTTAGAAGACATCTGAAGGCAGCCCTGTTTAGGGAAGCTTTTAATGTTTAATAGGTTATTGTATTTTAATATTCTGTTGGAAGCCGCCCTGAGTGACTGGAGAAACCCAGCCAGATGGGCGGGGTATAAATAATATATTATCATCATCATCATCATCATCATCATCATCATCATCAAGGCCAGCCAGCAGGACCATACTTCCATCCGTCTCAGTAACACAGAGCCCTGCTGATGTAGTCCAAATCATTTTGGGCATCCAAAGAAGCAGAATGTTAGACAATTGAGGACAGATAAAATAAAGGACATCTTCACGCAGTGCAGAGTTAAACCACAGAACTCACTCCCACAGGAGGCAGTCATGGCCACCCACTTGGATGGCTTCAAAAGATGGCTTCAGATTCATGGAGGAGAGGCCTATCAAGACTAGGAGCCACAGCGGCTGCGCTCTGCCCTCATTGCTGGAAGAAGTAATGCTTCGGAGTTGCCTCAGGAACCTCAGGAAGGCAAAGCGCTCTTTGTTCCCAAGAAATCTACTGCTGCTCAGCCACCCACCCTCTTCTGGTTATCAGTCATTTCCACTTTCAGTGCAGGAGCCGGGGGGGGGGGCGTGCTGAGGAAAACTCACCCCAGAGAAAGGAACGCTTTCAATTCCTTTCATTTTAATTGACAGTCTGGCATTATGGAACTCAAGTATGTGGAGCTTGTGTTCATGTTCATGTGGGATGTGAAACACAAGAGCAGTCAAGTACAGTGGTACCTTGGGTTAAGTACTTAATTCGTTCCGGAGGTCCGTACTTAACCTGAAACTGTTCTTAACCTGAAGCACCACTTTAGCTAATGGGGCCTCCTGCTGCCTCTGTGCCACCGCTGCCCGATTTATGTTCTCATGCTGAAGCAAAGTTCTTAACCTGAAGCACTATTTCTGGCTTAGTGGAGTGTGTAACCTGAAGCGTATGTAACCTGAGGTACTACTGTACAACATTCCTAGAGTGAACATGTTTACACATGGTGAGGAATGTTTGTCCAGCCAGCAGGTAAACTTCCTGTTTCCTTCTGGGCTGGGACAGACTTCCTCTGCATGTGACTAGAGGTGGGCGTGGCCTCACCTGTGCAGGTAACGACAAAAGCAGAGGGCAGGGCAGCCACCTCTCTCTCTTTCTTCATATGCATCGAAGAAGCAACATCTGCTTAGCCAAAGATGCTCTCTTGGCTTCCAGCCAAGAGAGGACAAAGGGACTGTCTTCTTATGGAATAGTTTCCAAGTATATGTTACTTTTCTAAGCTAGGTCTGCCTTCTGGGATCCGATTGTGAACACAATGTGTGAGTAAACCTTTTTTATACTTTTATAGAAGACTGTGTCATGTCTTATCTTTTATGAGGGAATAAGGGGAAAATACCAGAGCAGTTATTTTAGAGCCTTTAGCGAGCCTGAGCAAACGCATCCGCTGCAAGTTTTAAAAGGGGAATGTCACTCTGCTAAATTGTGAACTTGTTAACACAAGTTGGAAAAGGATATAATCAGACAATATATCCTCTCCTGAATCCCTGTTCAACTGTACGAAATCAAGTACATTTTACCAGAGGGATCTTTCCTTTCACTTCCTTTTATTAGTTTCTTTAAAAAGATAACAACCCTTCCTTAATGCCTTGAAAATATTTGCTCTTCCCAATAATGTCCAGCGGTTCTCAACCTGTGGTTCCCCAGATGCTGTTGGACTACAACTCCCATCATCCCTGAGCTCTGGCCTTGCTAGCTAGGGAATAGGAGCTATACCAGCACTCAGTAATCTCTCCTAAGCAGGACTGTGAGCACAGGGCCGTAGTATCCTAGTATTTGCAGCAATGGTCAATCAGCTTTTAATAGTCTTCTGTTGCCTTCAAATTGTATCTGTTTGACTAGAGTTTAGAAGCTGATCTGTGATCATAATGATAAAGAACCGAACTCCCCCCCTCCCCCAGCAGTTCTCCAAAGATACCCATGATTTGTGGACGCGCTTCAAAATCCTGCTCTGAAGGGAATTTGCCCATCACTAATTTTAACGTGAAGTTCAGAAAAAAATCCAATTGAACAACTGTGGCAAGTGGGATGGAAAGATACCTTTAGGGGTATCTAACTTCACCTAAAGCCAAACTGACAAATAAACAAATGTGCTGCATCTCTGCCCAGTTTATCCTTAGCAACCAGTGAAATTAATTTTCAGATTTGCTTGTCAACCCCAGAGCCTCCTTTCTGAAATGCATTCCAATCATATTTTTAAGCAACCTGCCCCCATTGGCTCCCTGACTGTAGGGGAGAGAACTCAAGGCATGGATTAATTCAAGCAACAACTGATGGAGAGCAAGGTGAGAGACAAAATAATATTTGAATTTGCAATGTGAAAGCTAAAGAGCACCTGCAGGGCAAAACAATAAAGATACCCCTCCCCCCCCCTTGTCTCTGGAAAAAAATGAAAGGAAGAAAACTACATCAAGTGGAATTTTGCTACTGAAGATGAAAATGAGCACTTGAAAAATGATTTCTCGGAGAGGTGAGAAGAGGAAATTGAGGTCATGTTCATCAAAGAGGAGGGGAAGAAAAGAATTGACGCAATAAGAGAAGTATTAGGGAGATGGCACACAGCTGACACGAGAGCTTCCTCTCCTGGGACCTTGCTTTTGGAATTATCATGCTTACAATACTTGGAGAAAGAGAACGGGAAATTCTTGCTTCTAGGCATTCTTATTGCCTCCAATTATTCCTGCTACAAAGCACCAGCAGACTTGAATTAGACTCAACATGGCAGCTTGCTAGAAGAAGGAGCTGATGAGAGGCTGCTTGCTGCTCTTCATTGCCACCACAGAAGGCGGCCAGAGGGGGTATTGCAGATTGTGGTGCAGATACTGACTTAGCAGGGGCAGGAGCCAACAGACTTCTGCCTGCTCCTATAATGCAGATTCTTTTTTTTTTTTTAAGATATTTATTAAAATTTCAGAGAAAAAAAGAATTACACAAAAACAAAAAATAAAAAGACAAGGAAAATACAAAATACAGGAAAAAAGGAATAAAAAACACTTAAGAAAAAGAAAAGGAAAATGAATCAATCTTTCTAAAGCTTACATTCATATCCTTGTTTCCCTGACCTCCTCATACCTCCCTTTTTTGTATTCCAGTTCAATTATTTAAGTCAGCAGTTTCTTTCCCTCTTTGTTTTCTCATGGTCCTTTAACTTAATATACTGTAACTTTAAATTTTCATCTGTTATCAATCCTTTTTTACATACACCTTTATAGCATTACTGCTTAAACCACCTAGCTTCATTCCAACATCATTCTAACATTCATTAATTTTGCAATATTTCTGTAAATACTCTTTAAATTTCTTCCAATCCTCTTCCACCGACTCTTCTCCCTGGTCTCGGATTCTGCCAGTCATTTCCGCCAATTCCATGTAGTCCATCACCTTCATCTGCCACTATAATGTAGATTCTTGTCTGGCACCTCAGTCTTCTCCAACCTGGTGCTCTCCAGATGTTTTGGACTACTGGCTGTGCTCCCATGAGTCCTAGCTGACTGGAGCTGATTAGTCCAAAACACCTGGAGGGCACCAGGTTGAGGGAGTCTGGCACAGACAGTAGTGGAATATATGTTCTGTCAAGCTGACTCTGAATAAGACAGCTTCATAGGATTACACTCTTGCCAGAGAGTCTGCTGTCTTGAGATAAGGTGAAGGCTGCCATATTCCGGGTTGCTTAGGTCCTTAGCTGTTGTTGACCTACAAGATCATAAATACTCAAAGGGGATAGGTTACAGATTGTAACACCAAGCTGAACCCCCAATGCATGCTTGAGTTTTGCTCCCTTGTAAAATGCATCTTCTTACTTCAACTTTAAAGGTTGCCCAGTTCCTGAAGGCACTCAACCCTATTGCTTTGTTTCTGTTTCCCTGGTAGGAATAGGAAATGCTGGGGTAACAAGTACCAGGAAACAAGTGGCAGGAAGCCTGTGAAATCCAGATTCTGCCAGGCATTGGTTGGGATTGTGCCCCAACTTCAGCTGGAATTTGCTTGATGAGGGCACAAGGAGAAGGACACGACAGAGGACGAGATGGTTGAATGGTGTTCTCGAAGCTACCAGCATGAGTCTGACCAAACTGCGGGAGGCAGTGGAAGACAGGGGTGCCTGGCGTGCTCTGGTCCATGGGGTCACAAAGAGTCGGACACGACTAAACAACAACAACCCTGCCTCCACCTCCAAATGGCACCAGGATTTTTAATTTAAAAGTTGGCACCCAAGTTGTGACATCCTCCCATTTTTCTTTTTGAACAGTCTGCACGGAAATGTTCTGTTAAGCTGTGGTGCAAAATATTTCCCCTTTGTCTTCCGGTTTCCACGCCTCAAGTGTTTGTCTCCACGTTTGTCCTTCATGTAGGCCTTGCTGTCTGATTTATCACCTAATCTCCTGGAGCTTCTCCAGTTTAATAGCCCTTTGGTAATCAAATACATTTCCCCAGGTTGTTTTATATTCAGTGGGCTGCTTTCACCTCATTTACACTAGAAGGACACTGTTGGACAACCTCATACTTGAACTATGGGAGAATAAGAGGTCCTCCACTTTGGCACCTGGGTGAAACGTACTGGTCTGGAGTATATTTAGATTTTTAAAAAGTGAATTTAAGAAGTTCTGCCTTTGCACCCTCACCCCCTCCCACACCACACACTGGTAAAACAAATAAGCCCAGGCAGATAATATGTGGAAGGTATGTGTCAAGCTAAGCAACATTATTCACTTATTGTACACTGCTTTGCCTCAGAATAGGGAAAACTATGTGCACCACCTCCAGTTCCTTGGAGAAAAAGGTGGGCTATAAATGCAATCAAATCCATCAGATTATAATATATATAAAATAAAGTAGTAAAAACAATGAAATAACAATACATGGTGTAATGGGAATTGGGGTTGCTTGTGCGTAAACTGCAAACTGCTCCAAGCTAGCCGTGTAGCTAAAACTTTCCCCGGTTGACAGCCCTTGAAACGCGACTGTCTTAGTCACTGGCAGAATCCATCAGTGGGCGGGACCTAAATTTGCGCCAACATAGGAGTTGTTTGACTCCAAGTCTCCGCCTAGATTCCCTGCGTGGAAGCCTTCTGCGCAGCGTGGGCGTGCCAAGCGGAGGTCCTGTGCTCTCTCCGCTGATTTCACTGGAAGAGTCTCTGAGCCTCCCCTCCGCCTTGCTCTCGCCTTCCCCTTTCTCCCTGGTGTTCCCTGGATTTCTTTCCCCCGTGGGAACCCTCTCTCTCTCCTTGCTAGTTCCCTCCCCTGCATCACTGGAGCGACTTTCCTCTCCTCTTCCCTCTGATGGCAGTTCCCTGACACATGGCAACAAACCAAACAAGCACTAACATATCAAATTCAGCTTCCAAGTCCCTTCCTAAGCCAGTGGTTCTCACAGGGTGCACCAGCCTGGTGTGGCAGGAAGGTTCAAGGACCATCAAAGAAACAATTACCAGAAACAAGACTGGTAAATGATGGTGAAAAGATGGGCCCTATCCATAAATCACTAACCTGGAAAAACTGTTCAGATAAGACTGTAAATGTCTCTGGTGTTGTAATTAGCAGTTGTTTAATCAATGTATTTCTTGTTATTTTCAGCTAAGTGCTCAGTGTTCCTGTCCAATGTGCCATTTTTATAGCCATCTAAGCCGCAGTCACAAACATATTTCAGCCAAAGTATTTTCTAGTGATACTTTTGGAGTCATGGGAAGCCTTCCGATTGATACAATAATTTATTCTTAATTCATGCCTTGCTAGGGAAATAAATGCCTGCCAAAGTTGGCAGGTGGGGAGAAGGAATAGCAGCACGGTTCAGATTCTCCCTGCTCCCAGCTCAGAGCAGCCTGCTTACAGGACTCCCAACCCGCCCTTCCGGGGCTAACTTCCTATTTCTCTATAGTTTGGGACTCTGTTCTCCCACTTAGGTAGAATCCTGCAGCTGAGGGCTCCTCTGTACATCTCAGCAGACTGATATGAACATAACAAGAGTCAGCTGGAACACGCCACTGGCCCATAACCCTGCATCCTGTTCTCACAGTGGCGAGCCAGATGCCTGTGGGAAACTCACAAGAAGGATTCAATCAAAAAAGCAAGACTCTGATACTGCAGGGCGTTTGCTACTATGCCTCAGATGTAACAAATACCCAGGGACGTCTTTAGCAGATGCGGTGCCGGGGTGCAAATATCCTCTCAGTGCCCCCAAACTACCATGGATGGGGGGGGGGGCAAAGCTGCACACTGCCAGCCATCGGGGAGGCGCAACTCTCCCCTATGCCGCTGCGGGAAAGCAATCCCCGCAGAGGCTTGGGAAGGAAGCTGCACGCCTGCCAGCCATATGGTTGATGGGGTGCAGCTGGCAGGTGTGCAGGAAAAGAGGAGGCCGCCGGCAAAGCCACGCAGCTCCCCCACTCACTGGGGCACCCCCTGAGAGGTCGGCGCCCTGGCGCAACGCACCACTAAGCCCTATGGGAAAGACGGCTCTGCAAATATCCTGCAGCAGAGGAAGCAATGGACTCAGCAATGAAGGCTTCACAAAAGGCACACAGATGTCATGCAAATGATGCCCATTCCTATGTACACACTAACACATAACCATACAAACAATAACAGAACCATACATGGAACATATTCAGCACAAAAAACAAATTACAGAGATGAAGTTACCTGTAGCAAAATTCTTAAAAGGAGTCTATAGAACCAACCTCTAACAAGAGTCATGGGAGAAGTGCTTATATGCGGCCAGATTTAGGTTTGATGAGGCCCTAAGCTACTGAAGGTAATGAGGCCCTTTATATGTCCAGCTGTCCTTTGTCAAAAACAAATTGCCCCGGTTTTTGTGTTGAATATATGCTATATGGTAATTTATTTACCTAATAGGTATCTAAAGCCATTTGCACATAATAAAATATGTATTTTATCAAAGTAATTATTGAATTGAAGTACAGTTAAGAAGAAGTATATTAATAGTGAAATAAAATTAAGAAGAAGTATATTAATAGTGAAATAATTATTAAGCTCTAACAGTATGTAGGTTTTATTTTATTTATATTTTTCTTATACTTTGGAAATGTATATCCAGGTTTTTTTCCCTTTAATTTTTTTTGGGGGCCCCAAGAGAGTGGGGCCCTAAGCTATAGCTTGTTTGGTTTATACGTAAATCCAGCACTGTTTATATGACTTTCCCTATTTATACAACCACACAATGGGGACCAATTCATTAAAAAGACGCCCATTTCTGATTTTGCAAGTGCTTTTTTTGGCTGTGTTGCTGGGCATTTAGATAATAAAAGCAAGTTTGGCAGCAAAAACTCGTTTCCTTGATTTCCTCCAGCCTTTCTGGGTGTTGTGCAAGTCCTTTTCACCACTTTCCAATCTCCTTCTACATATATATATCTCAAATTGTTATCGCAGGATAAATGATTGTACGAACAGTCACAGAGGCAGACAGAACCTGCTCAACTTTGGGTCAACACTTCAGAGGATTTTGGCCAATTGACCAATCAGTTGTGAGAGAGCAGAACTAGGCTTGAGGATTTGGAGTTTGGCTCTTGGGTCGCTTCCAGAGGGAGGCTTAAGACTGCAAGTGAGTCATTCAGATATCACAAATGAATTGTTGGCAACAGGCTTTGTTTGTATAACTTATCAAATTTTCTGCAGAAAGGATAACTCCAGATTAAAGGGGGGGAGCACAGCCTGGTATTTTGGTGCCAATAAACATTTTGAGAACACAGTGAAAGCCTCTGAATGCTGGAACAAGACCGATCCTATGGCGAAATGGGGCATCTGGAAGGAATTACATTTCTTCTTCCACACTTTTACTGTGGAAACTGCCACCATCTTCTGTGCTACAGGGGTTTGTGTAAGGAGGTGACTCTCTTCCTTTCCACAGTGCAAAAGTTGTAGATAATTCTGCCACAGCAGGAACAATTGCTTCCAAGCTCTGTTCTGTAATTTGCTTACCAACCTGCTTACAGTTCTCATCTATCTTCTGGGCAGAATACAAAATTATCCCCAACTGGGAAAAATAAGTAAATTAGATGTATTATATAACTTAAATCATCCTTCACCAACTTGGTGCTCTCCAGATACGGTATTTTGGGCCAAAGCTTCAATCAGCCCCAGTGAGAACTGATGGAATTTGTAGCCCAAAATATCAGGGTAGCACTGGGTTGGCAGTCAGATTTAAATTATACTCAGCCACTTTGAAGGTGTCCTTCCAGCGCATTTTCAAAGGAGGTTACTGCAACCACCAATCAGCTGACATCATTAAGAACATTAAAACCTACTGGATCAGGCCAAGGGCCCTTACAGTCCAGCACCCGGTTCTCACAGTGGACAACCAGGTACCTATGGGAAGCTTGCAAGCAGAATCTGAGCTCAGGAGCTCTGTTCCCTCCTGTAGTTTCCAGCAACTGGTAATCTGCAAAGTTTTTCTCCCACCCTCATAACACCAGAATATTCAATGAAGCTGAAGGCTGGAAAATTCAGGACCTATAAAAGGAAGTCCTTCTTCATGCAGGGCATAGTTAAATGATGGAACTTTCACTCACAGGAGGCCACCAACTTGGACCAGACAAATTCATTGAGGAGAAGGCTCTCAATGACTACTTGCTGCAACCAGCTCCCCTGCCCACCAGAACCAGGAGCAGCATGAAAAGGGCGGAGGAGAGATTAGTGGCAGGCAGATGCAGCCTCTGATTGCTTGGGGGAAATCCTGGAGAGGAGGGGACTTAAGCAGTTGTGGGGAAGCAGGGACTTCAGTCTCAGCGACTGCTTTATGGAGGCAAGACCTAGCAGAGATGAGCTGCTGTGCTCATCAGGCCTGACACTCCTGCACAGATCATGTTTTTGCTAATAAAAAGTTAACTCCAACTTGCATGGTGTGATTTACTGCTGCCTCGCTCCTGACACTTGCCTTATCCACAGTGAATTATCAGCTGACACAATTGATCAGCTGACATTGTTATGATGTCCATTGATTGGCAGGAGTTAGCCCTATCCTCTGTGGAAATTGGTCCATGGGTTTTTTGGAGGGGGGTTAGAGATCCAGCCTTCCCACTAGATCCTGTTCCCCACCCCTGAGCTATGGAAACAACAGCTGTGTACATATTGCCAACTTAAAACACAGCCTAGTCACTCTTTTCCTCCATTTGGATTGAAACTGCTTTGGGAGGAAATGCATCAAAACACAATATTTCCTAAGAAATATGATAGGTAGATGCAGAATAGATATGGATTGTGACTAACATCTTGTGCTCACTGCTTTCCAAACCAGTGCTTGGAACGCATTGGATGTAAATGGGAATGTGCATGCAGAAAAGTTACCAGAAATTCTAGAAATAGTTTTTACAAACCCAGGAATATGCAACCTCCCTCTCTTGGCTTTACCTGCCCTTTGATTAAAAGTGAAATGAAACATAACATTGTGATAAGTGCACCTGGATGGAGGGGAGGAAGGTCTAATCAAATAACTTGTGCTGCCTACTAGGTGGGAAACCCACCAAACACATTGGTAACAACAACAAATGTATTACCTGAGTGTCAGAGGAAATTATCTTAGCATCACAGATCACTTGATAATTTAGAACATATGGCTCTGAGCCAAGAATGGAACAATGTTTAATATACCAACAGGAAGAAATCAAGCTACAAAATCACACTGCAGTTAAGTATAATGAGACACTTAGTGTGATGCAGCCTATGTGCAATCAAATCTCCTTGACTGGAAAGGAGCCTTGACACTTTGGGTAAAGAGCTGACCTGAGCTATCTCCCAAATAAGCTAATGCGTATGTTGTTAATGCACCCTTTTGGCTCTGCATGCTTTCAACACATTTCTCCGAAGTGACGTTGTTCCTGAGGGGCCTGTTTTAGGCTGAAAAACAGGGCCCAGAAATGATTCTGCCGCACGCTCACTGGCAGGCAGACACAGCCATTCAGAAATCCTCTTCCAAGCAAGGCAAAGTTTGTGGCTCAGTCCCTGGACCCAGAGGCAGAGCAACAGGCCCCCGGAGCGGAGAACAGGCGGGGGCGTGGATGCCACAATGGCACCCTTTCCCCAAATGGTACCTGGTGCGTTGCACTCCCCCCGCCCCCCCTCCGTACGCCAGTGCCTGGATCTCTTTAATAAAGACACTGAGCCAGAGTGGCACATCCTGGGGACCTCGGAGCCCACCTGAAACAGACTCTGAGGATGAATCCCACTGAAGGAGGACGAAGACGACAAGTGGTCCACTGCTATATCTGGGACTGGGGCTTTCAATATCACATTAAAGGAGACTGGAAGCTCTGCTTCATTTCCCCAGAAGCCCACCAATCCTCTGCACCTCTTGAGGGAACAAGGGGCATGCTATGAAATCCTCCCAAAGCAGCACCATGGAGAGCGACACCTCAAAGCCCTTGAAACCCTTTGCTCCGAGGGTGCAATGCCCTTCCAAAAAAGGCTGCCTGGCACCTTCTCTGGTGCCAGCCAAAACCCCTTTTTTATTTGCCCGGTGAATGTCTGAATCCCCTTAATTTTTATTCCTTTGTATGTATACTTTCAAAGATGCTTCCCTTTCCTCTATGATAATTACCCCTTAACTGCTGGATTTTTTGGTGTTGCTGCTGAAATCATAAACTGAAATTAATTTATATTTACTGTATGATGATGATTGTTTTTCATTGCTTCTGTTGTTCCTCAGCAGCCCAGAGGCTTCTTCTGGACTCCTTAATGTGGACGTGGATGCGCTTGCATCCTCAAAGGCTGGGTGTGAGCCACTTGCATGGCACTGTGTGGGTAAAATGGCTTGCATTCATGCTGATTTGGATAGTATAGTTTTGTTAGTTAGAGATGGGTGTAGCTAGGACACTATCTGATCATGTGGTTATGGAGCCCTTCAACTGCAGGTTATCTTGGAGGAAACTGAGTATTTGTATCGTTTCAATCTGGATATGGGACAGAAACAACTTTGGTCATTTGGTGCTATCTGTGGAAGAACAGTTGGCAGTAGTGCTTAGGTGCAGTGCCTTTACCAGCTTAGGCTGGTATGCCGACCGCACCCCTGAGAACATCACCCCACCCCAAGATTCCTCTGTAGACCAACAGTGCCATATAGAGCATCTGGGACTTGGCACCCCATTCCTGAATTGATAAACATCCTGAGTTTTTATTCCCAATCCATTTCCCCAGTTTAATTCTTAATAATAATAAAAAAGAGCTTGGCTGGTCGGAACTGGCTATCCTTCATACTAGAAGTTCAGAAGGTTGAATCAGCCTCCAAAAGTAAATATCTGACTGGCTACTTAGACCAGTGACAGCAGAGATGGAGCTTCTTTCTCCTTTGATTCCATCTAAGAAATGAGGCCAGCTTTTATTGGTTTCAAATTCATCTACATTCCCTTATCTCCTTGGAACCATTCAAATCAGGTGATCAAGGTGCCGTGCGATGCTCTGTTTGAACATCTTTTCTACAAGGAACACTGCACATGCTCTGAAACCCTAGAGTCAACTCAAGTAGGTAAAATATAGCTACCTAAGTTAATTGGCTCTTTATTGTTTATTGGAACGTCTGTATATGATCTGTTGTTCTCCCTTTCCCCTTCTTTTCTCAAATAAACTCATTTATACACTGGTGGTTTAATCAGTTTAAAAATGTTATTTCTCTAGAAATTTTCACTAAAGTGTTTTCCACGTGCTATACTACATGCTTATTAAGCTACCCTTGTGCTCTAGGATATCCCACAAGGTTTTGTTAAACTCTGTCTCCATTGTGCTTTGAGAAAGTAAATCTAAAGCTCCCTTATTTCTATAAAGGATCATGTATAGATCTGAGCTTAAGGGAAGTGGTCCTTAGGGCTTAGAAAACACCATCCTGCCTGATAGGCTTGATAGTTGGGTAAGAGCTGAGCTAAAAGCAGGCTGCAGGTTGAGAAGCTGGAGAGAGAGATCCATGCTTCATTTGTGCAGATCCAAGCTGTGACACATGGAGAAGCAAGATCTCTTGGGGCGTTAACGCTGCGAGCCCCTCCATCTTAGGCTCAGGTTGTATATATTGTGTAAATAAAACCATATATCTTAAAGACACCATAGTCTCTGCTGACCTTCATTCCAAGGAAACTGAACCTTGAGTAAGTTCTTGGAACCCCTGTAATGTCTCACCACCCAGATATCGGAGTGGCATGTAACATTAATTTCTACTCCTAAGCTTTCTATGCCTTCTTGCAGCCATCCTCTTTCTTCATCCCTCTTTCAGCCATATTTTGCTCTGATCTAAGTGAGAAATGAATTGGGGAGAAATCTAAGGAGGAGGAGAACAATAAAGGCTCATTCCACCATTAGTTCAGAAATGAAAAGCCATCCTGATAGCAGCAGCTGGGAGATTGATGCCTCTGATAAAAGACATAATGAAAATTTAATATAGAGAAATGCATGTGGAAAGAGAAACATATACTGTACAAAAAGCACACATGAAAAAAGGAATCCTTCCTTAGCAGCCGAGGAAGAAAACAATCCAAGCTCAAAGGATGTGCTCACCCCAGAGACACGGGTGGAAATGAACTCGCTTCTTGAAGCTTTAATAAAAGCAGCAGAGATAGGGAGAAGAGTCCCGACTTGTTCTGTCTCTGTAACAACCTTGCATAGAAAACATTGATCAAACAAAACAACCTCCATCTTCATGGTACATTAGAGCCCTGGCGAGGTGGTCATTTTATTTGCTGTTTGTTTAACCAGAATGTTAAATAAGACTGCACAACTGAATAGGGGAATATCCACATTTCCCAGCACATTCCATTGTTCCAAATACGGTGCTTCCTTTCATAGATCCATTAATAATGTGGTATGAATTATGCAAACATCTGAAGATGCATGATGTAAAGTCACACCATTGGTCCACCCCACTAAGTTACCAAATCTTCTCTCTTTTTTGGACAGCCCTTCTCTCTCTTTCTCACCCCTCTCCAATAGCAGAGAGCTATTGAAATCAAGCTAAGTGATGCCTGAAATTGGGCTGAAGGCTGTCCATGACCCACAGGTTGCCCACTTCTGGTGTAAGCTATAGTTTGATGAAATAACCCAGAGCCAAACTATAGTTAGTTTCTGATCCTGGCTTCTTTTAACCCTTTAAAACTAACCTGTGTTTCCAGTACAGTACAGTTTCCAGTGTAGATGAAATCACAAGCTCTAGGTTCACTGGAAAACAGAACCTGGCATTTCTGATATTTCCCTTGCAGCTGCTACAGAGGAGAGCAGAACAGGGAGTGCCCAAGTCCAAGGCTTGAGCAGGCTCAGCCAATTAGTGTCAGATAGTGGTTCAGCATTACGCCCAACCTGAGCTTTTGTTATCACCGCACAGGGAGAGCTCTTTGCACTCTTCTGTCTAAGGCATCGTGACGGGCTGATTTTTCCTTGAGTTGTCATATGAGGCTTTTGAAAACTCCTCAGCCTCTTGAGCACTTGATAGTTTAATTATTTAGCAACCTTAAGATATTTTGAAGTCCTAAGTAGCACTCCAGAAAAGAGACTCGCTTTGTCTACTGCATTGATCTGCAGCTGTAGATGTATTTATTTGTAAGAGGATGTTCATGTTTGTTAACTCTTTTCAAAATAACAAACACTTCAGTAAATACCAGTATATTTTCTTCTTTTGTGAAGGAACTAAAAAAGATTATGTTTTGCCTTGACTGAGTAGGTGAACTTCCTATTTGAAATGCTCTACAGAGAGCCCAATTCTCACTTCTTTGGGTTCTCTTGGAAAACAAGTTACGTATACATCCTGTACGTGGTAAGTGGATACAAACTAAATCATGCCTATGGGAGGAGCTGGAACGCTTGCCTAATGATTCTCCTCACCATATTTTCTGCACTTTGGCCAATGTGTCACTGCCTCCCTTCTGAAACCGTCATGCATTCTCTGAAATCTGAAATATTTGAATTTGGAACATTAGAGATACACTTAATTCTCACTTTTGAAAATTGTGAGGGCAAAAAAGAGACTGGGCGAGAGCCTCCTCCTCCGCCATGAATTTGTCCAGTCCTCTTTTAAACCTATCCAGGCTGGTTGCCACCACAGCCTCTGTGAGAAGGAGATCCATAGTTTAACTAGGTTCTGTGTGAAGAAGTCCTTTCCTTTATCTGCTCTGAATCTTACAACATTCAGCTTCCTTGCATGTCCATGACTTCTCAGGTTATGAGAGAGAGAGAGAGAGAGAGAGAGAGAGAGAGAGAGAGAGAGAGAGAGAAACCTTTATCCACTTTATCCATGCCATGCATAATCTTATAAACTTATATCATGTCACCTCTCCCTTTCTCTCCAAACTATAAAGTCTGAGCTCTGCACCCTTACTACACATAATAATAATAATAATAATAATAATAATAATAATAATTTATTTATACCCCACCCATCTGGCGGGGTTTCCCCAGCCACTCTGGGCGGCTTCCAACAGAATATTAAAATACAATAACCTATTAAACATTAAAAGCTTCCCTAAACAGGGCTGCCTTCAGATGTCTTCTAAAAGTCTGGTAGTTGTTTTTCTCTTTGACATCTGGTGGGAGGGCGTTCCACAGGGTGGGCGCCACTACCGAGAAGGCCCTCTGCCTGGTTCCCTGTAACTTGGCTTCTCACAGCGAGGGAACTGCCAGAAGGCCCTCAGCCTTAATCACTTTGGTTGCCCATTTTTGAACTTTTTCCAACTCTACAATATCCTTTTTGAGGTGAGGCAACCAGAACTGTACACATTATTTGGAATGCAGTTATTGTACCATAGATTTGTACAACAGCAATCCCAAACTGGGAAGCTAAGAAGAGCTGTTCTGCAAGAGGCAGGCGGCCTTTTGCTATAACAGTGGCTTGGTAAATGACAGAGGAACAGCAAGACAGATGTACACACAGCTCATTACTCTTCGACAATGAGCAAGATAATTAATCTGAAAATTTATTCTGCTGTATGCAACAATTCCCTGCTACAATTAATGTGTTGAAAGGAAATGGTGGGAGGCCCATATCCCACATATCCGCAGTAATGTTCGTTTGTGTCCCAAGTTACTGCAGTAATGTAATTAACGCATTAGGATGAATAGAAGAGGATTTAATTGAGCTGAGCTGGCTTGGACCCAGAGCAGGAGATTGCAGGTCAATGGCAGATGGAGATGTGAATGAACATGCCAGAAATGTCTTTAGGGCTGAAGGTACAGAGTGGATATTTATCCAGAAGTTAACAACTCATAACTTGGAGGCTGCCCTCAAATTCCCTGTTCTACAGTAGACAATTTCTCAGTCACATCAAAATTTAAAGAACATGGAGAAGCAGGTGGGTCAGTTTTATCACTTGTGTAAACAAAGAACAAACAAAGCCACAATTGCATTCTTAAATGCCAGTCGAGCCTCCTTTTCCATTCCTCCTCTTTGCCTCTGAACATGGAGGTTCTGCATGGGGATCCTTTCCGAAATCCATTGGAGCTTGTTCATAAATGATCAGCACTTGGGGATAAGACACCACATCATTTAAGGGATTGCAAGGTGCTCCAAAGTGATCTCTTCAAACCGGGCAAATGGGCTTTAAAATGGCAAATAAACCACTTAAAAGCATCAACTTCACATATACAAGCATAAAATTGTATAACTGGAAATAGACTTTGGTGGTCTTCTCTGCAGGATGCAACTGCAGCACCTCTGGGGGCTGGTTGGCCAGCCTCTGGCAACAAATGCCATGTCTGTGGAGATGGAAGCAAAGTCAGTGTCATCTTGTCACTGCCCATAGTCAATGAAGCAGAAGTAGATATCTTTCTGGAACTCTTTCTCCATAATCCAGCGCATGTTTGCAATTTGGTCTCTGGTTCCTCTGCCCCTTCAAAATCCAGCTTGCACGTCTGGGAGTTCTCGGTCCACATACTGCTTAAGCCTGCCTTGTAGAATTTTAAGCATAACCTTGCTAGCGTGTGAAATGAGTGTAATTGTGCGGTAGTTGGAGCATTCTTTGGCACTGCCCTTCTTTGGGATTGGGATGTAGACTGATCTTCTCCAATCCTCTGGCCACTGATGAGTTTTCCAAATTTGCTGGCATATTGAGTGTAGCACCTTAACAGCATCATCTTTTAAAATTTTAAATAGTTCAGCTGGAATATCATCACTTCTACTGGCCTTGTTATTAGCAGTGCTTTCTAAGGCCCATTTGACTTCACTCTCCAGGATGTCTGGCTCAAGGTCAGCAACCACACTACCTGGGGTGTACAAAACATCCATATCATTCTGGTATAATTCCTCTGTGTATTCTGGCCACCTCTTCTTGATGTCTTCTACTTCTGTTAAGTCCTTACCACTTTTGTCCTTTATTATGGTTATCTTTATACGAAATGTTCCTTTCATATCTCCAATTTTCTTGAACAGCTCTCTGGTTTTTCCCATTCTGTTGTTTTCCTCTATTTCTTGCATTGCTCATTTAAGAAGGCCTTCTTGTCTCTCCTTGCTATTTTTTGGAAATCATCATTCAATTTCCTGTATCTTTCACTGTCTCCCTCGCACTTTGCTTGCCTTCTCTCCCCCGCTATTTGTAAGGCCTCGTTGGACAGCCACTTTGCTTTCTTGCATTTCCTTTTCATTGGGATGGTTTTCGTTGCTGCCTCCTGTATAATGTTGCAAGCCTCCATCCATAGTTTTTCAGGCACTCTGTCCACCAAATCTAAATCCTTAAATCTGTTCCTCACTTCCACTGTGTATTCATAAGGGATTTGATTTAGATTGTATCTTACCAGCCCAGTGGTTTTTCCTACTTTCTTCAGTTTAAGCTTGATTTTTGCTATAAGAAGCTGATGATCTGAGCCACAGTCAGCTCCAGGTCTTGTTTTTGCTGATTGTATAGAGCTTCTCCATCTTTGGCTGCAGAGAATATACCGTATTTTTTGCACCATAACACTCACTTTTTTCCTTCTAAAAAGTAAGGGGAAATGTCTGTGCGTGTTATGGAGGGAATGCCTACGGGTGGCATGCCTACGGATTTTCCTCCTCTAAAAACTACGTGCGTGTTATGGTCGGGTGCGTGTTATAGAGCGAAAAATACGGTAATCAATCTGACTTTGATGCTGCCCATCTGGTGATGTCCATGTGTCTCTTGTGTTGTTGGAAAAGAGTGTTTGTGATGACCAGCTTGTTCTCTTGGCATAACTCTATTAGCCTTTGCCCTGCTTCGTTTTGAATTCCAGGCCAAACTTGCCAGTTGTTCCTTTTATCTCTTGATTCCCTAGTTTAGCATTCCAATCCCCTATAATGAGAAGAACATCCTTCTTTGGTGCCATTTCTGGAAGGTGTTGTAAGTCTTCATAGAATTGGTCAATTTCAGTTTCTTCAGCACCAGTAGTTGGTGCATAAACTTGGATTACTGTGATGTTAAAAGGTCTGCCTTGGATTCGTATCGAGATCATTCTATCATTTTTGAGATTGCATCCCAGCACAGCTTTCACCACTCTTTTGTTGACTATGAGGGCCACTCCATTTCCTTTACGGGTTTCTTGCCTACAGTAGTAGATATGACGGTCATCCGAACTGAATTCTCCCATTCCCGTCCGTTTTAGTTCACTGATGCCCAGGATGTCAATATTTATTCTTGCCATCTCATTTTTGACCATTTCCAAACTACCCAGGTTCATGGTTCTTACATTCCAGGTTCCTATGCAATCTTTTTCTTTACAGCATTGGACTTTCCTTTCGCTTCCAGGCATATCCGCAACTGCGCGTCCTTTTGGCTTTGGCCCAGCCGCTTCATCAGCTCTGAATCTACTTGTACTTGTCCTCCGCTCTTCCTCAGTAGCATGTTGGACGCCTTCCGACCTGAGAGGTTGGCTCATCTTCCAGCGTCATAACTTTTATATGCCTGTTGTCTTTGTCCATGGAGTTTTCTTGGCAGGGATACTGGAGTGGCTTGCGGGTTCCTGCTCCAGGTGGATCATTGGATCACGTTTGGTCAAAACTCTCCACTATGACCTGTCCATCTTGGGTGGCCCTGCACGGCATAGCTCATAGCTTCTCTGAGTTATTCAATCCCCTTTGCCATGGCAAGGCAGTGATCCCTGAAGGGGAGGGGTCCCTTTACCTTTACCTTATTATTCTATTATATATTCTCTATTAACTATTAGCCTGCGTGTTGTGTTTGTATTGTTGTGATTGGTTCTTATTGCAACACAGGGGTTTGTTTTTGGTTCGTTGTGGTTCAGTCCTAACAGGAGAGCAGATATTGCCTGTACGCTGAGAGAGAGAGAACGAATGAACACAGAGAAAAGTTCAGGAAGGGCTTTGCACACACACTCTTTCTCTTCATCCAGTGCATTCCCACCACAGATTCAGGAAGCAGTGTGCATATGATGTGACACACAATCCATAGCCACCCTGTCATTTCCTATGAAATATTGGGTTTGGGGCGTCCCCCTCCATTAGATTTGAACTGAATTGAGAAAAAGGAATGACCTAGCTGTGTTCTAAGCATGTACCTAATGCATACACTACCGTAGAATCTGCCTTCTGTCACCCACATGTGCATACTGGCTCTTGCTTGGGTTTATTTCCAGTTTTGGAATCAATCTAATCAGTGCTAGATTCCTCTGCACAGGGTGCCGAGCCAAGGAGGCTAATAATAATAATAATAATAATAATAATAATAATAATAATAATATCTGTATTTATATGGGTTCCTCCTGATAAGATCCATAAAAAGCAACTTTACCAAAATGAATTATTGTGAAAATAAGAAATATTTAGGAGAGGGTGCCAAATTTTGTCCTCACTCAGGGCACCATATTATCAAAGTCTGCCCAATCTGCATTTCCCCCTTCATCACTCATGCCTTATCTTGCACAGTTTTGGCAACCCTTTTGTTAATCCACTAGCACTGACAAAATGTTTTTTGCTGGCTATGATAGGGGAAAGATTGTATACAGATAGAGATCAAGCCACTTCCCCCTTGCTTTTGCCCATCCAAAGCTGCATTAAATCTGTCTGTAAACTTCAAACATCAAGGCTGCGTTGGCATCAAATATGTTGGCTTGGCTGGAGGCGATGCCTGTGTGTCTAAGATACAGATTTGAAGCCCTGGCTTATTTCAACACTCCAATAATTCTAATGGCAAAAGAGCAACATCAAGTCCTTCATGTATTTAGCAGTCATTACCTTATTTCTCTAAAGATTTTTTAAATCAGTTACAGCTCCCAACTCTTGACATGCCATCTGAGCAAAACTGATTATCTCTTGCGTTGTAGATTGGCTATGTGTCAAATGTGGTTTAGCTATCAGATCCCTGACTCTGAGATAGTCTCCCTGGCTTATGATTCAATTCAGGCTTAGCTAGTCTGGCAAAGTGAAGGAAGACACACAGAGAAAAGGCTTGCATGTTGTTGTTTGTTAATCTTATCATGTTTAAAATATACATGAATTCATCATGTTTAAAATAAACTACAGCAAGTGGTCTTTTTGTAAAGATGGATCACCGCTTTAGGACAAATAAAAGAAAGTGCTTCTTCACATGGTGCATAGTTAAAATGTGGACTCCCACAGAAGGCATTGGGGTCAGCAGCATGAATTGCTTTAAAAGATGATTAGACGAATTCATAGAGGAGTGAGCTCTTGATGGCTACTAGCTATTTGGTGCCTCTGCAATTGGAGGCAGGAATATTGTTGAATACCAGTTGAACGACAGGAGGTAAGAGTGCTCTTGTGTTCTGGTTCTGCTTGCAGGTTTCCTACATGCATAATAATAATAATAATAATAATAATAATAATAATAATAATAATAAATATTATTTATACCCCGCCCTCCCCGGCCAGAGCTGGGCTCAGGGCAGCTAACACAATAAAATTACAGTAAAAATATAATAGGAAAAAACCCCAATTAAAATACAGGTTAAAATTAATTTTAAAATGCAGCCTCATTTTAAAAGTAGCCGATAAATCAAGACCGTAAGGGGAGGGAAACAAAAGGATCAGACTGAGTCCAAACCAAAAGCCAGGCAGAACAGCTCTGTCTTGCAGGCCCTGCAGAAAGATATCAAGTCCCGCAGGGCCCTGGTTGCTTGGGACAGAGCATTCCACCAAGTTGGGGCCACGGCCGAAAAAGCCCTGGCCCTAGTTGAGACCAATCTAACCATCTTGCAGCTTGGGACCTCCAAAGTGTTGTTATTTGTGGACCTTAAGGTCCTCCGCGGGGCATACCAGGAGAGGCGGTCCTGTAGGTACGTGGGTCCTAGGCCGCATAGGGCTTTAAAGGTCAAAACCAGCACCTTAAACCTGACGCTGTACTCCACCAGGAGCCAGTGTAGCTGGTATAGCACTGGATGAATGTGATCCTGCGACAAGGACCCCGTAAGGAGCCTCGCAGCGGCATTCTGCACCCGTTGGAGTTTCAGGGCCTTCTCGGTAGTGGCGCCCGCCCTGTGGAACGCCCTTCCAGCAGATGTCAAAGCGATAAACAACTACCTGACATTCAGGAGACATCTTAAGGCAGCCCTGTTCAGGGAAGTTTTTAACGTGTGATATTTTATTGTATTTTTGGTTTTTATGGAAGCCGCCCAGGGTGGCTGGGGAGGCCCAGCCAGATGGGCGGGGTATAAATAAATTATTATTATTATTATTATTATTATTATTATTATTATTATTATTATTATTATCTGGGTCATCTTCAAGGGCAGCCCCATGTAGAGCGAGTTACAATAATCAAGCCTGGAGGTGACCGTCGCATGGATCACTGTGGCCTGATCAGGGTGAGAAAGGTAAGGGACCAACTGCTTGATACGGTGGAGATGGAAAAATGCTACCTTTGCTGTGGCTGCAACCTGCGCCTCCATGGAGAGGGAGGCATCAAAGGTTACACCCAAGCTCTTGACAGAAGGCGCTGGCACTAACTGAGCCCCCGCAAGAGATGGTTGTCTGCTGTGAGAATAGGATGCTGGACAAGAGGGGCGATTATCTTGGTCCAGTAGGCTCTTCTTCTGTGTTCTTAGGGATCAGATGCAAATAAGGACTCGCTTCTACCCTGTGCCTGGAATGTTTGTGTACAAAAGGAAACTTTGCCTCTCCTCCATGAATTTGTCTAATCCTCTTTTAAAGCCATCCAAGTTGGTGGCCACCACTGTGTCCTGTAGGAGCAATTTCCACAGTTTTACTATGTATTGTGTGAAGAAGTACCGTATTTTTCCATCTATAAGACGGCTGCATGTATAAGACGCCCCCTGTTTTCGGGGACTCCAATTTAAGAAAATGGGAGGAGATACTATCCGTGTATAAGACGAGCCCAGATTTTGAACATTATTTTAGAGTAAAAAAACATAGTCTTGTGCATGGAAAAGTACGGTACTTTCTCCCTTAAGCCATTCTTCTCATTGGTACCTAACACCCCCTAATCTTCCTTTTGACCAAGCGCCATGTTCTTCCATTTGTTGCCCAAGTCATTCCAAACTGGAATGGAAGCAAATGAATGAACTGGTTCTTATACTGCAAATCATGACTCTGTGTGTTTTAAAGTAGGTCCCCAACACAGACCCTTCCACAATGTTTTCCAAACCTGACATTCTTTGCCATGCAAGTTTAATGAATGAATTAGGGCATTTAGTACACAGCTGAATGAAAGAGACTTTGGAGAGGCAATTATACTGGTGTTCTGAGATGGCTGCCTGGAGCTTTAGAGGCAAGCACTGATTAAAGTTCTGAATGTTTGCCTGCAATAGTGCAAACGATGGAACAGCTGTTACCAACCAGCTTGCAAATGCAGTAGCTGCAAAGGCCACATGAGTATGGATGGGAGAAGACTTTGCAGTAGGAGACCAGCAATTGGTGGAGGGTGGGGTTTGGGAAGCTATGAGCAGGATTAAAAGTGCCAGTGGGTAAGAGAGCAATTTTCAAGTTTGAGGACCACCCAGGTTACACCCATAGGAGATTACATTTTAATAACTGAAGGTAAATGAATCAAAGGCTAGAATGAGTTTTTTCTTTGGTAATGCACTGCATCATGCTATTTTACAGGTTCCGATCTGGCCAGTATAGGAAGCAGGACTGTTCAAATGCTAGGCTGGGCATGGTCTGTGTGGATTCTACAATCCCACGGCAATCCCCCTAAAGAAAAAGCAGGCAAGCACAGAACAGGGGCATGAAATCCAGCTCCCTCAGAACCTTGCCTCTCCAGGCACATGCAGCCTGCTCTGAAGCCACCTTTCGTATTTTGTATCTCAGAAGTTTTCTCAGCTGTATTATATTTGCTGCCTGCATTGAAGTGTAAATAGACCTATATTATTTTTTTAGCTTACTAAAAATTGTGGTTTATTCTCTGCAATGGGTGTGAAGAGGAGAAGTCAGCAGACCACAAATAAAAAGGATAAAAAGGTATAATTGCCATATTCCTAAGCTTTAGTAAGCTGCAAAACATATAAGTGTTTTATTCTTCTAAAAAGGCTTCACGGCCCACTTCCTTTTTGCAGGGGTGAAACTAGGCTTTATTTCACCCGGGTCAAAGTCTCAGTTTGGCACATAAAGACCCCCACACATTTGCACACACACACAGAGAGAGAGAGAGAGAGAGAGAGAGAGAGAGAGAGAGAGAGAGAGAGACTGGGAGCCTCAATGGTGCCCCTCTGTAGGCTTCATCTGGGTCTGGCTAGTCTGTCCTCCCCACCCCACCCACCCCCCACCGCCGTAGCTCCGGCACTACTTTTTGTATTTCTTCCACATACATGGGATAAAGGTAAAGGGACCCCTGACATTTGGTCCAGTCATGACCGACTCTGGGGTTGCAGCGCTCATCTCGTCACGGGGATTCGAACCGCTGACCTTCTGATCGGCAAGTCCTAGGCTCTGTGGTTTAACCCACAGCGCCACCCGTGTCCTGATACATGGGATAGGAGGCTTGAATTTTAATCTACAGATTTAATCCTCAATCCATCTCCTACATAAAGACATGTGCCTGGGTTGATGATGATGATTAAAATTTGTATACCACCCTTCATCCGAAGATCACATGGCAGGTCACAATGTCTAGGATGCTTCCACCTTTCCTGTCCTTTCCTTTGCCTCTGCTCTGCCTTTGCTACACATGCAATGAGACCTGAATGAGCCGCCACCCCCATCTCACAAGCATATGGAGCAGCAATCATCTTTATTCATGCAAAGGTCCACAAAACTACCAGGGCCTCACACAGAGCAGGGCATCTCCCGCAATATATTTTGAACACTTTGCCTCTACCGTTGCTTGGAAGTTTTTGCTCTTGAAAAGCAGTTATATCCCAATCAAGACACTGATTTCTGGCCATTCAGCTGCCATACTTCAATCAAGTGACATTGTAACACACACCTGGGTAGTCACGTCTTCAAAAGGCACAAAACGAGCGCAGCACCTGCAGCTCCTTTTCAGCTTCAGGAAATGGTTCGTCTTGGTGCCTCAGTTCATTAGACTGAATGCAAAGGTAAGATGGGAGCCAGAAATCTTAGAGTCTCTTGTGAATAATCGTCAAAAATGGGATCCGCTTGCCTCCACCTCCAACAGGGAAAGCAAGTGACGCAGGGCCAAACTAAGCACAGGAGAACCACAATCCATCTCCACTGGGGAGTCCCCCCCCCCTTTTAATTGGAGTGAAGACGCAGGAGGGAGAAGATGAAAATTTCATTGGCACAGTAACAGCAGCAGCAGGGAGAGGGTGCTTGACCTTTTCCTGCAGTTTTTCTTGGATCAAAGCCACTTCCCAAGCTTTCACAGAGGTGGAAATAAATGAGATACTCTTGAATTTAAACCCTGCAGGGGGATAAGCGGCCAGAAGATTGATGTGTAAAGCTTGTAAGGGTTAAGCACACACACAGCATTGCCACTTATTCAGTCCTATTCACAGCTCTCTGTGTTCTGTTTTTCAGGGTGGGGGGAAAATAATCAGAAGATTGCTCATACACCTCCCACATTTTATCATCATTTCAACCTCAGTATAGGGGAATAACATGAAAATAAAGAATTACAAGCAGTACCTGGAACATTCTTCCATGTGGCATGCACTGAGCATGCTCAGTCCTCCATTGGCTGTAGTGCTTTCCCTCTCTCATTTTGGGGTTGCTGGGTTTTTTGTGGGGGTGAGGATGGGGTGGATCTACCTGTGCCCATTCCTAGCTAGCTTAAAATTCTTTAATTTGACACATATGTCTACGAACAACACTCTCTTCCATCTGTGGAAACATTAAAAAATAGTGTCTTGATGTGAACCATAAATTGATGTATCCAGACAATCATATGGCTCTTTCTGCTTTTGAAATGTATTCACGTGTCCTCCAGTTCCAACCACTCAATCCTATTCCCCTCCACAACCCAGTTGTCAGGGTCACAAACGCTCCCCATTTTCTCGTTTAACACTCCATGCTATTGAAATATTATGGGGCCATTTTAGAGTTCCACTCCATAGGCTTTTCCTTTGCACATTTCTGCACTTGAGTGTACCCCTCTCTTGTTGGCATAGGTGGTACCATGAGGACTCCAATGCTTCCTCGGGGGTATAACCATTTGTATTTTATTTGAGCTCCTCCCAGCCAGAAGATAAAGCTTTGCCAGCAGAGGATGTGTCCCTGAAATAATGATTTCCCTAGCATTGCAGAACAAAAAGACTAGAAAAGAAGGTGAGGACCTTTAACTAGCCTGTGAGCCAGCCTCCCAGGATGGTGGAGCCTACCCTACTCCAGGTCTTGTCCACCTAACTAAGGCTTCACTTGACTCTGGTTCCCTCCGGAGACAGCATATTCTGCAGCTGCCTTAGGAGAAGGCCTCAGTCCACAGGGCCCTCTTGGAACTGTCCAAGGTCTTAGACTTGCACACAACCCTGTTCCCCTATGAGTTTCAAGTTCCCATGGAACTGGGCAGGTGGTAAGTCTCAAATCAGTATTAGCCTGCTATCTTGTTGCACACAAAGCCCTTCCACACCTCTCCAATCTCCATGAGTGTTGTGAGATTCCAGCAGTTGCCGGCATGCCTTTTGGACATGTGGCAAAGACTGTGGTGTATCTATGATTGTTGTTTAGTCGTTTAGTCGTTTAGTCGTGTCCGACTCTTCATGACCCCATGGACCAGAGCACGCCTGCACTCCTGTCTTCCACTGCCTCCCGCAGTTTGGTCAGACTTATGTTCGTAGCTTCGAGAACACTGTCCCACCATCTCGTCCTCTGTCGTCCCCTTCTCCTTGTGCCCTCCATCTTTCCCAACATCAGGGTCTTTTCCAGGGAGTCTTCTCTTCTCATGAGGTGGCCAAAGTATTGGAGCCTCATCTTCAGGATCTGTCCTTCCAGTGAGCACTCAGGGCTGGTTATCAGTGGCGTAGCGTGGGTTGTCAGCACCCGGGGCAAGGCAAGTAATTTGCGCCCCCTAACCCGTGGATTTTAGCACTCGAGTGCGAGCGCGCCCTCGGATTTTTCCGGTAACACTTGACTTTATAGAATCATAGAATCGTAGAGTCAGAAGGGACCAGATGGTCATCTAGTCCAACCCCCTGTGGTGATGATGATGATGATGATGATACATTTTATTTATACCCCGCCCTCCCCAGCCAGAGCTGGGTCAGGGCGGTTAACACCGGTAAAATTACAATAGAAACATAATGGGGGGAGGGACCAATTTAAAATACAGGTTAAAATGCAATTTGAAAAGCAGCCTCATTTTAAAAGTAGCCCACAAATCAAAACTGTAAGGGGAGGGAAGACATAAGGGTCCCACTGAGTCCAAACCAAAGGCCAGTGGAACAGCTCTGTCTTGCAGGCCCTGAGGAAAGATGCAGGACCACGCAGCTGTCCCGTGCGGGGATCAAACCTGCAACCTTGACATCCCTATTTCCATAGGGTTCGGGTTTCCGAGTGGCTAGGGAAACCAAGCTGGATGGGGAGGGGAAGCCACAAACATGAGTCTGACCAAACTGCGGGGAAGCAGTGGAAGACAGGAGTGCCTCGCGTGCTCTGGTCCAGGGGGTCACGAAGAGTCAGACACGACTAAATGACTAAACAACAACAACAACAACAATAATAATAATGTATGAAGTTACATTGAAAGACCTACATTGGCTCCCTGTACGTTTCTGAGCACAATTCAAAGTGTTGGTGTTGACCTTTAAAGCCCTAAACGGCCTCGGTCCAGTATACCTGAAGGAGCGTCTCTACCCCCATCATTCTGCCCGGACACTGAGGTCCAGCGCCGAGGGCCTTCTGGCGGTTCCCTCCCTGCAAGAAGTGAGGTTACAGGGAACCAGGCAGAGGGCCTTCTCAGTAGTGGCACCTGCCCTGTGGAACGCCCTCCCACCAGATGTCAAAGAGAAGAACAACTACCAGACTTTTAGAAGACATCCGAAGGCAGCCCTGTTTAGGGAAGCTTTTAATGTTTGATGTATTAATATTTTTTTGGAAGACGCCCAGAGTGGCTGGGGAAGCCCAGCCAGATGGGCAGGGTATAAATAATTTATTTTTATTTTTATTAGACACCCCCCAAGCCAAGGAGATAAGTAACTCTACAACTTCAGAAGTCATCTGAAGGGAAGTTTTTTTTAATGTTTCATGTTTTATTATATTTTTATCCAAGGTGACTGGGGCAGCCCAGTCAGATGGGAAGGGTATAAATAATAAAATTATTACTATTATTATTATTATTATGGAATAGGGCGTCTCAATTTTCTTTGATGAAATGTTGCAAGGTATTCCGATTAATGCTTTTTATAGGATATTGGACACGGTGCGAGTTTATGGCTGCCAAGTATTGGCCTGAAAGGAAGCGCAGCCGGCATCAGGGAACTGCTGGAGGATGGAGCTTGCAAGTGTTAGAATGCAAAACGCGGACAGGTTCAGGCACCGAAGAAGGTGGGGGAAAGGGGAGCCCGGATGGCTCAGTTTAAGAGCACGGCGCTGATAAGGCCAAGGTTGCAGGTTCGATCCCTTGTAGGGGGGCAGCGGCGTATTACTGCATTGCAGCGGGTGGGACTAGATGACCCTCGGCTCCCTTTCAGCTCGACAGATTCTATGAAAGCGCATGGAGCGCGGAAGTTGCATTGCAAGTAGTACGCAGGGGGGGCGCAAGGGTTGCAGAGAGAGAGAGAGGGAGGGGGGAACTGGCCCTCCGCTGGACAACTGACCCGGCCGGGCTCTGTTTCCCAGGGAAGCAAGAAGTTGCAATCCAAAGTTGCAGAAGCGCCCTGCTCCTTCTTCCGCGGAGGGAAACGCTCCTGCGGAGGCGAGAGGCAGCGAGGAGGCGACGAGGTGAGGCTTTTGTGAGGTAGGGAGAGGAAAGACGGGGGAGGGAACCCAAGGAGGATTTGCATGAGAGGGAATGAAGGGGAAACGCGCCTCCCACGCGGAGCACTTTTCCCTGGGAAATGCACGGGGTGGGGTCGTGGCTGATCCGTGCTGCGCGCTCGCGTCGTGCGGCCCAAAGTGCTGCAGGATCGCCAATGCAAGACCCCCTTTTAAAACCTCCCCCTCCCCCAGCTCTGGAAAAAAAGGGGGAAGGGGATGGCGTCAGGGTGCGGAGGCTGCCCGTGCCCGGCCAGGCGTCGGTGGCGGCGTCAGCGCTGCTGCAGCGGCTGCTCCTCCTGCGAGCAGTGAGTGGAGCGCAGCCGCAGCGGCAGCGGGGCGCGCGCGCGCGCTAGGGCACAAGGCTGGCGGTGGCGGCGGCGGCGGGGAGCCCGGCCGAGGAAGGAACTTGTCCCTTCCCTCTGGACTCGCGCCCCCCGCAGATGTTGCGCCCGGTGCGGCTGGCACCCCTGGCACCCCCCACGCTACGCCACTGCTGGTTATGATATGTGGTTTATTTCTATGATATATGGTTTATTTACACACATCTACAGCCTGAGCCTGCTGTGGAGGGGCTTCCGAGTATTACATCCAAAGCAATGCCAGCTTCTTTCAAAGGCAGTAGCATCCTTCCCCTGCAGCTTGCCTTTCCCCAAGCACAGTCACATACCACCTGTTCTAGCCTTGCTAACCTAAGCCCTTTTCTAACACAGAGAGAGACCTCATTCAACTGCATCCTCACATCTAGTTCTTTGATGTTTTGTTGTGCTAATGGCTCATTACCCCCAGGCTTTCATCTCAAAGGAAATTAGGCTGACTCCATTACCTTTGAACCCGTGTTGATTTCACAAGATTAAGGACATCTGGCACACAGTCCAGCGCACGGGTCTGACTTAATTAACCTTCACACATGAGAATTATGCTCCAACAACTTAAATACACACCTGGATCTTTCTTAGAACTGGGAAATAACTAGACTCAGGTGTATTTAACGCACAAGCTCCAATTAAATTCTAATGTTTACTGAACCCAGACATTTAAAACCCACATATCTATTACAGTACATTTTGGAAAGTGGTTAGTCTCTCCCTTCGGACTTGAAAAGCTTGACTGCCTTTCAAACTAGGAACACCAAACTTGGCACGAGGGTTCCTGAGCTGGGATTGGCTGTTTTGGTTAATGTTGGGAGGCTGGCTCCCATTTTGAATATGGCAGACCCCAATGTGACTTTGGTATAACGTCACCCGATTTTGGGCATGACAACTCCAAACTGCATCAATTTCAAACTCAGCATGGAGGTTCCCAAGGTGGGGAAAGCAGTCTTTGGCAACAGTGGGATGCAGGGCATCATTCTGAATCAAAATAGCAGGCTGAAACCTGGCTTAGTTTGACTTCACCTGATTTTTAGTGTGACAGGTGCAAACTCACAACATGCATCCATTTAAAAATCGCAATAGTTCTTGGTTTCCACAAAGTCCTGGACAGCCCTAGGCGCTCCTCACTATTATTCAATAACCTAGTTCAAGATAAGAGTTAAGGCTATCTCACATTGACTTGCATTCCACAAATTTGGCAACTGGAGGTTAAGGCTGATTGTAAGCAAAGAACCATTGCTGATTATGCGCAATGTCACTAATTGTACTTGCTTAGGACTTACCCTCTTTGCACCCACGTTTTTCCTTGGCCTCTCAGGCCCAAATCCAGACGGGGAGGGTGTGGTTCATGTCCTAGTCTCATATTGCCTTCTGAAGCATTACCTTACTTTCTCCTAATGCATGCATTTTTGAATGTGTTATTTAGTGGGAGAACTGCACTTCAAAATTTGAACAAATGTGTGTTTTGAAAGACAGCTGCATTTGGGTTCATGTACTGTGTAAGGGAGTTAGAATCACATCTAAATTGAACTGAAGCTAATTTCTCCCCATTCCTAATTTGACCACACTGGACTGTCAATATGACACTGCCTGGTCTTTAAAAGAACAACCATAATAATAAATTCTTCTCTCTGACCTTTGCCATTTCCTCTTCTCATTAATTTGCCCACATTAATTACCGGTAGATCATCAACTTTGTATCCAGTAATGAGATTGTTAACTAACTTTGCTTAATCGTTTTAGCTTGGCAATGGTTAAAGAGGCAAGGTTTAAATGCACCAAATCTATTTAGAAGGAAGCAATCAAGATTATTAAATATCCAGAGCAAGTGGGAAAGCAAGCTGAACAACACAGAGGAGAAGATTGCTTTTTCTGCTAATATTTGCACTGGCTTCAAAAAGCTACAGATCTTAATAGAAGCCAGCCTCAAAGATTTGGGGAGGATGGGTTGTAGTATTGTAATTAGATGAATGTTAGTGGGACTGAGTGGAGAAGACATCAATATTTCATCTTCCTAGTTTCCATTTCATCCTCTAGCCATCTACTCATTGTTTGAAATTCTTTGCTATTCTGTTTTTATTAGAGCTGCTATCACCTTTGACCTTAAATGAAATATTGAGGGAATTTGGAGGTCCATTCCTAGACAGAACACCCAAAGAATTCTTATTCATGGGACTGAAACTGCCTTGGTCGCACTGGTTGATGATCTCCGGCGGGCTAGGGACAAAGGTGAGAGCTGTTTCCTAGTTCTGCTGGATCTCTCAGTGGCGTTCGATACCATCGACCATAGCATCCTTCTGGACCGTCTTGAGGGGCTGGGAGCTGGGGGCACTGTCATACAGTGGTTCCGCTCCTTCCTCCTGGGCCGTGTTCAGAAAGTGGTGGTGGGGGATGAGTGTTCAGACCCCTGGGCTCTCACTTGTGGGGTGCCTCAGGGTTCTGTCCTCTCCCCCATGCTTTTCAACATCTACATGCGGCCGCTGGGAGAGATCATCAGGAGGTTTGGGCTGGGTGTTCATCAGTATGCGGATGATACCCAGCTCTACCTCTCTTTTAAATCAGAACCAGTGAAGGTGGTGAAGGTCCTGTGTGAGTGTCTGGAGGCGGTTGGAGGATGGATGGCGGCTAACAGATTGAGGTTGAATCCTGACAAGACAGAAGTACTGTTTTTGGGGGACAGGAGGCGGGCAGGTGTGGAGGATTCCCTGGTCCTGAATGGGGTAACTGTGCCCCTGAAGGACCAGGTGCGCAGCCTGGGAGTCATTTTGGACTCACAGCTGTCCATGGAGGCACAGGTCAAATCTGTGTCCAGGGCAGCTGTTTACCAGCTCCATCTGGTACGTAGGCTGAGACCCTATCTGCCTGCGGACTGTCTCGCCAGAGTGGTGCATGCTCTGGTTATCTCCCGCTTGGACTACTGCAATGCACTCTACGTGGGGCTACCTTTGAAGGTGACTCGGAAACTACAACTAATCCAGAATGCGGCAGCTAGACTGGTGACTGGGAGCGGCCACCGAGACCATATAACACTGGTCTTGAAAGACCTGCATTGGCTCCCAGTACGTTTCCGAGCACAATTCAAAGTGTTGGTGCTGACTTTTAAAGCCCTAAACGGCCTCGGTCCAGTATACCTGAAGGAGCGTCTCCACCCCCATCATTCTGCCCGGACGCTGAGGTCCAGCGCCGAGGGCCTTCTGGCGGTTCCCTCATTGCGAGAAGCAAAGCTACAGGGAACCAGGCAGAGGGCCTTCTCGGTAGTGGCGCCCGCCCTGTGGAACGCCCTTCCAGCAGATGTCAAAGCGATAAACAACTACCTGACATTCAGGAGACATCTTAAGGCAGCCCTGTTCAGGGAAGTTTTTAACGGGTGATATTTTATTGTATTTTTGGTTTTTATGGAAGCCGCCCAGAGTGGCCGGGGAGGCCCAGCCAGATGGGCGGGGTATAAATAATAAATTATTATTATTATTATTATTATTATTATTATTATTATTATTATTATTATTTCAGATGATTCCAATAATTAAAGGGACAGCAATTTTTAAGGAGTGGCAAAGAACAATTTCAAGATATATATGGCAGGGCAAAAAGCCGAGGATACAATTTAAGTTATTAACAGACTCAAAGGAAAGAGGAGGCTTTGCCCTGCCAGACTTGAAATTATATTACGAGGCTTCGTGTCTCTGTTGGTTAAAAGAATGGATTAAACTAAAAAATACTAAATTGTTGGATTTAGAAGGATTTGATAACAGATTTGGATGGCATGCGTATTTATGGTCAGAAAAGAAGAAAAGTCATAAAGGCTTTGAGAACCATATCTTCAGAAGATCTTTAATAGAAATATGGGATAGGTATAAAAACCTATTAGAACCAAAAGTTCCACATTGGTTGTCTCCACTGGAGGTTATGAGTGTAAAGAAAATCAATATGAGAGGGAGTTGGGTTACATATGGAGAACTTATAATTAATGAAGGAAGAAAATGGAAAATGAAGCCATATGAACAAGTGAAAGAATATGTATTTGATTGGTTGCATTATTTCCAGGTAAATGAAATGTTTAAAAAGGATTTCAAAGAGAGTGGATATGCAGAAAAGGATTCGAAATTTCAAAAGGAGATAATAAATAATGATTACAAGATACTGTCAAAAATGTATAAGATGTTGTTGGAATGGTATACGATGGATGAGGAAGTAAAGTCGGTATTGATACACTGGGCCAGAGATTTTGGATACAATAGGCAACTGGAAAAAGTATGGAATGAAAATATAAAATTTACAGCATGTACTGCGTTAAAGGAAAATATTATGAAAATGGTATATAGATGGTATATAACACCGGTTAAGTTAGCAAAAATGTTTAAAACGTGTAACAAGTGTTGGAAATGTAAAGAAAAAGAAGGATCATTTTATCATATGTGGTGGGAATGTAAAAAGGTGAAGGGTTTCTGGGAGATGATATATAATGACTTGAAAAAGATGTTGAAATATACATTTGTAAAGAAACCAGAAGCCTTTCTGTTAGGAATAACAGGATGTGAGATAAATAGAAGGGACTTTAAACTTTTTCAATACGCAGTTACAGCAGCAAGAATATTAATGGCTCAGAAATGGAAACAGTAGGAACTACCGACCCTTGAAGAGTGGAGAATGAAGCTTATGGACTATGCAGAGCTGGACAAACTAACTGGGAAGATTAGATACCAACAGGATCACAAGTTCATTGAGGACTGGGGAAAATTCACAGAATATCTGAAAAGTATATGTGATGAACAAACAACACTAGTGGGATTTAAAGAAGTTTTGTGAAAGTCAGAGAAATATTGCTAAAAAGAAACAGGATAGTAAGGGTATGCTAAAAGGCAATATTATATACTGGGAATGCGTAAAGTATGTAAAAATATGGATGATTGGCAGAGAAGCTGATGGAAGTCTAAAAAGTTGAAATTTGTGAAAAATTTGTAATATGCTAAATTTGTATAATGGAAATTTGAATAAAAATTATTATAAAAAGAAAGAATTTAATCAAAAACAGTTTCAGTGGGACTGGCAAAAATTTCTCCCCAAGGTTCTTTAGGGTATAAGCAGCTTTGTACACCTCCAGTGAGCAGTCATCAGCGTTGGGACTAAAAGATAGTCAGGGGGGAATAAACTTTGTGGTTTCCCTCCAAAATCCCAACCTCCAGCACTTTATCTTGCCCCCCAATGCCTCTCTTCCTGCATGAAGCAACCATGAAACCAGCTTGTACTATATACTCTTAGAATCTGAAGTCATCCTTAGAAATATGAAGAAACTGTAAGAACAAATGGGACCTCTGTGCATTTTATTTATTCTTTTAAGCAATGCTAGGGAAAGGGAAAGGGACCCCTGACCGTTAGGTCCAGTCATCACCGACTCTGGGGTTGCGGCACTCATCTCACTTTATTGGCCGAGGGAGCCAGCGTACAGTTTCTGGGTCATGTGGCCAGCATGACTAAGCCGCTTCTGGTGAACCAAAGCAGCGCACAGAAACGCCGTTTACCTTCCCACCAGAGCGGTACCTATTTATCTACTTGCACTTTGACGTGCTTTGGAACTGCTAGGTTGGCAGGAGCAGGGACCGAGCAAAGGGAGCTCACCCCGTCACGGGGATTCGAACCACCAGCCTTCTGATCGGCAAGCCCTAGGCTCAGTGGTTTAGACCACAGCGCCACCCGCCACCTGCCCTTAAGCAATGCTAGTGGTGTGCAAATGAGACAGAATGAGTGGTAGTGAGACTGGATAGCTCCAAATTCCAAGCACTTTTAACTCTGCTATAAATCAATTTTTATTTTTAAAACCAAATAGTTCTCACATACATTAATATAGAGCTACTGAGGAAACCGTTCACATCAAGGGGTTAAGAAAATAGGAAGGACCCTGCTGGATCCGACCATCTAGTCCAGCATCCTGTTCTCATAGTGGCCAACCGGATGCAAGCAGGATCTGAGCACAACAACCCTCTCCTCACTTGTGACCCCCAACAATTGGCATTCAGAAGCAGCAGAGCCGACTTGGGCCCCAGATTATGGGTGCCCAGTGGCATGCACGACATAATGTGATGTCATAACGGGACGTTACATCGCACATGCCTCAGCGGCTCCTGGAAGACCCAGAAGTCACATCGGAGGCCCTGTGGTATGGATACTGAGCACCCACAACATTTTTTTGTGGGTGTCCATACCCCCCAGGGCCCCCTGGAGTTGGTGCCCGTGTTCAGAAGGGAGAGGAGGGATGGCCTCAACACGCAGTTGCCATTTTCAGCAGCAATCCCTTGTAGATCACCACATGGTACTCTAGAGATTTTCCAGAGCAGTTTGTGGAGTGGTAGTGGAGGGTCTACTGTTCAAAGGGAAGCAAGTCAAACATCCCACTTGGACAACCTACCCCCCAAAGACCTTTGCCTTGGAAGGCGTGTTAGCTACATGGGCAGAATGCGCCCCTGAGCAGGTTGGGTCTCAGTTTCAGCTCTTTGTCTGAATGTGGGCATAACTTCTCCTTTGCTAAAAATGATAAGGAGAAAATGAATATATACCGGTATGCTGTGTTAACTGCTTAGCTTAATACAATACTCTGACACAGCAGTTAAGTCTTTTCTTTGAAATAAAATTTAGTGCCTTGTGAACATAACAGCAGAAGTCACTTCAATTTTGTTTTTAAACCCTTTTAATAAAATGAAACTTTTAAGTCCATATGCTGACTTCCAAGTCCCAGCGCTGCATTTCAAGCAGGGCTAATGAAATGGTATAATAAATCAGGCAACATTTTATAGTTGGAATGAAGATACACACCCACACATCTATGAATTTTTTTTAGTGTCTTTTTATTGAAGTTTTCAATATTTACAACCAAATAGCCCACCTCCACTACAAAACCCAGGATGCAACAGGGTGCAAACAATAATATATATGTCTTAAATTCCTTTCCAGATTATACAAAAAAAGAAAGAAAAGAAAAAGGAGACATTACAATATACGGTAAAATCTGAACCAACAAAAAAATCCTGCAAGCGATGGGGTTCCCTGCTTCATTTACTGTAGATATCATGTAAGCAATACTGTAAAGCTATTCATGGCAAATGTGTCCTTACATCTCTCTCACACACACCCTTTCACAGTTTTCATTAAGCTTTTAATTTAGGGCAATTAGCCAGATTTTCCAGCCCTACACCATCAATGACAAATCCCCTCCGAAATCTAGCAATTAGCAACCTCACTGGCACCAATAAAAGTCCAGTTAAAGATTTAAAGTATAAGTCTCTTTTCTCTCTCTACAAAATAAATTTAGTAACACCAGTTGCTCTGACTTGGCCAATTTTTGACCCATGATTTTAGCAATCTCTGAAAAAACTGTCCTACAATTGTGTTACCTTGATACAACCCCACCACTAATCATTTTTGTTACACCCCCTGCAGAACCATGGCACACATGCTGCTGTGAATTCTAAATTAATTTTATACAAATGTTCAGTGTGGTTTTGTGAGCAAGAAGTGAGCAAAGTCATTCTTTATCAAAAGGGATCTTTGAATCAGTGGCTAACTAGATACTTATGGGAAGTCCATAAGCAACACAGGAGTGCCACAGCCCTCTTCCTACTTGAGACCTCCAGTGACTGGCATTCAGAGGTCTACTGCCTTTGATGCTGGAGATGGTACACAGCCATTATGACTAGAAGAAGAAGAGTTTGGATTTGATATCCCGCTTTATCACAACCCGAAGGAGTCTCAAAATGGCTAACATTCTCCTTTCCCTTCCTCCCCCACAACAAACACTCTGTGAGGTGAGTGGGGCTGAGAGACTTCAGAGAAGTGTGACTGGCCCAAGGTCACCCAGCAGCTGCAGGTGGAGGAGCAGAGACGCGAACCCGGTTCCCCAGAATACAAGTCCACCGCTCTTAACCACTACACCACACTGGCTCCCCAGTGGCCACTGGATAGCTTTTTCCTCCATGAATTAGTCAAATCCTGCTTCAAAGCCATCTGAGCTGGGGGCCATCACTCCTTTCAGTTCAGACCTCATGAGTGTATATGTGAAATTGGGGTATGTTTTTGCCCCAACAAGCATAACTTGCTTGCATTGATTTCCATTTGCCATTTTATTGCCCCCACACACAGTTGGGAGAGATTCTTTTGGTCACCTTACACTCGCATTTGGCTGACTTCTATTAACTCAGCCTGGTTCTGATGCTTCTAGAAGCCTCTCTTGCCTTCATTCCAGTCCTCCATCTCTTCTTCCCCCCCCCCAATTAATTTGGTGTAAGGGAAGCAGAAGCAGAAACTGGTGGCTTTCTGTGTGCCTACAGAAATTACGAAAATTCCCCGTTTTTGGCAGATGAGTTCAGAAGTATGCATTCCCATGTAGTGCCAGGTGAAACCAACCATCACGGATCATTGTGTTTTTCTGCATTGTTTGGGTCCAGGGCAGCAGTCACCGAGTCAATTTAGATCTGGTTTGCATTCAGGTCCTTGATGTCCAACTTTGATGCCCCTAGAGTAAACCCCCAAAGAGCAAGTTCTCCAGCCGTGAAGCCCACGAGGTGGCCTTGGGCCAGTCCTTGTCTCTCAGCATAACCAACCTCACAAGGTTGTTGTGAGGGCAAACGGGGTAGGGCACTAGCTGGTTCCCTGAGTTCCTTGGAGGGTGGGCTTCATGAAGGGTGGGATAAAGGTATATAAATTTTGTGTATATATGCAAAATAAAGAGAACTGCAGGCCACATCTTTTTCTGCTCCTTTGGTGAGCAGAGGAAATACCTCTCTTGGTAATGAAATGACTATCCTGGTAATTAAGTTCAAGGTATAGGAAAATGATTCACTTGACCTGGATGGTGTGAAAGCCAGTGGAGCCCGTGTCCCTTCTGGTGTAACCATTAAAGAATGGTTTAACAAGCAATCCCTCTTCCCAGGGAATTCTGTGAATTGCAGCTCTGTGAAGGAAACAGGGGTTTCCATATAGCTCTCAGCACCCTAAACAAACTACAGTTCCCAGAATTCACTGGGAAAAGCCATGGCTGTTTAAAGTGGTATGATAGTGCTTTAAATGTATGGTGTGATTGTGGCCTATGAAGTGCTTTCTGCAATGTGTGATCATTGTGGAAGGAGGGGGTGGCCTCCAGCAGGGAGCTTTCCTTGGTGTGCCCCACTCCTAGGGCAGAGGGGTCTCCAGCCCCCCATAAAATATTTGAGGGGGGGCCACCACCCCAAGTTGATGGGTATTGCCATTCAAATATCATGTGTGCATCACATCATGTGATCGATTACACAGGGCGGAGCTTATCTCCCCCCCCCAATTTTATTCATGTTGGCACCCCGTCTCTGATCATTGCACAGTAATGCCACTGTTTTTCCTCTGCAAGATAACAGAGCTTTTTGGCACTGTGGCTTCTCTTCTAAGCATCTGAATGACTGGTATTAATGCTTTCCTGAGCACAGCGAGAGGGGAGCCCTCCTGAAGTGACTCATTCTGCCTGCAAAGCACTCAGAAAATAATCCAAGAGGGAGGTGGAAATCTTTCAAATTCATCCAGGAGAACCGCCTGGCCGATGGGCCTCTTCCTTCTTCCTAATCACTTCATTTAACTCCGCTGTTGTCAGTACACAGGCAGGGCCCCACACTGGGCCAGATTGATTTGTGGATAAGAGAAGCCAGGACCTCCGGCTCTTTGAAAGGATTTATGTCTAGCCTGCCCCATTGTGTATAAAAGCTAAATGATCGAAGGCATTAGGCAGAACATGTTTCTACAGCGGGCTGGGGTTTTCTTCACAGAGGCCTCCTGTCTTGGGGTGGGAGCTGGCCAGCTTCTGCTCAGGCCCTGGACAGGCTCCTTTGATACACAGAAGAACCATTTTCACTGTGCATCTTCAGTTCAGGTCCACCTCATTGTACAGACCTCTAAAAGAATTGTTATTTACATCATGTTTTGGAAAGGAATAATAAAAAAATGTTATTCAGTCTATTTCAATCCAACCTCCAGGCCAGATACTACAGTGGGCTCATAGCACATTTGTTACATTGTGCTATGAGCCCATGATGGACAAGAGGTTATTGCCCTTGCCATCCTAATATTGCCCATCCAGGGTTGAGATTGGCCAAGCAGTAACAAGAATGGGATGGTGGGGGCATCTGCCCAGCAGCTACCTGGGCAGGGGTTAAAAATTAGCATCATATTATGCATTGTTGCAAGTTGGGGGAGATAGTTTTGATGTCATCTGAAGGGTTTGCATTAAAATCCAACCTGAACCAAATTTCTCCACCAGCCATAGATGGGGTTTTTTACTTGGGTTTTTGTTTTTTGCTTTAAATTCCTTTGCTTGTTTCATATTTCAGTGATTTTTGTTTTCCCCTGGGGAGGGAAAGGGAGGAGTAGACTCAGTAGCCTGACCCGGGTGTTGAAATTACTAGCAAATTGTCTGTTGTATTTGCATGTACTACTAACACCCACTGCCTCTTCGAATATAGCAATCAAGTGCCAAAAATGTAATGGAAGGGAAATTAGTTATTTGGAAACAAAATCCATACAAAGAGGTCTGGCAGCAGTATATATATCCCTGAGCTGCTGTCTTAGCTGATGGCTTACCAGTTACATTGTTACTCTTAATTTTAGAAATTAAATTAGAATGTCAGGAAGACTTCGTCAAGGCCTCTTGATAGCACAACCACTCATGTCAAAGCAATATTTGTTATGGAAGAAAATATGCTGCAGGAAAGAGAATGTACTGAGGACATTTGGGCTTCCTGACTGCTCTGTTGTAAGTGGTGTGAGGGGGGAAACCACTTTCAGGTGCTGGTGGCGTGTGCTTGGTTTAGGAGGCAGCCCAGAGGTAAAATGCCACTTTTTGTGATAAAGGGACACAGAAATTATGGGAATGACTGAGAGCTGTTAGATCATGAATTAACAAAGTATGGCCAATAATATATATCCTTAAAGTTGTCCTCTGTGGTTTTACTTTCGATGTATAATATCTTCTAAACATTCCATTCTAGTAGTAGACCATCCATCTTTATGTCCATGTAGCAAGGACCTATGGGATCTTTGCAGGAAGGGGCTGAGCCAATCAGAGACTCATCTTGAGAAATGTTGTGCTAAGTGGATAGGGATTCAGAATGCTGACAGCTGAATCTATGTATTTTAAGTTGTTTTGGGTGCAAACCTCTAATGGAGATATATCAGCTGAGGGGCCTTAGGGTTTGTGCTGCTCTGATCTGCACAGGAATCCACAGAGCAAGGCAGCAAGTTCATGTTGGTCATTGCAGCACCATGGAGAGCACCTAGCAAGCAACTTATTCTGCAAAAGTTAGAAGGCAGTTTTATAATTCCTTTCCTAATGATCTGTGGCATGGAATCTGCCTTTTTCATAGCTGCTACCCAGTAGGTCAGCATCTTCATTGAGCTGTCCTTTACAACCCGAGGGCCTCATCCTAATGCCAAGACAAAGGATTTCGGAGGCCTGATTAAGCTGTGTGCCTCCCATCTGTATATACATTGTTATAAAATGCCACTAAACCTCCAAATACCCCATTCCACAGGAAACCAAAACTGGGTAAGGGTTGTTGGATTGTTTCACCACTCAGAGAATTATGAAAAGCATAACACTATCATATATGCAAGATCTCAGAAAGAGCAACCAAAATGGTCAAGGAAATGGAGTGATTCCCTTGAACCTGTTCTCTGCAGTTGTTCACTCTGTATCAGCAGGAGCCATTAGGTTTTCGTAACTTGCATCTTCTGGAAAAAAGCAACCTCAAATTTCCTACTTATAAATACTTCCTGATGACAGCTAGAAACACTAAATGCTTTTAGCTCAGCACTCTTGTTAATTAGAGTAGCAAACCTGCCTAAATCCAAAATACCCCTTTTTCTCATCTCACTCCCCCCCCCTTCAGGAACCTAGAAGAGCAAATATCTCCTCTCACCCGTAGTAACATCATGTTTCACGTTCTTTTCAGCAATGGTCTAATGCACAGCTACTACAGGGTTTTATTTTTCCTTGTAATGAGAAAGCACTAGGAGCCTTCTGGGGAGCTGGGGTGAGGCTGTAATGGTGGTGGTCCTATTCATCACTGAACATATTAATGTGGGGAAAGCCTTTTGGATCAGACCAGAGGCCCATCTCATCCAGCATGCAATTTTCATAGCAGCCAATCAGATGCCTTTGGGAGACCTGACAGCAGCATGTGACCCATCCCAGACTTGAAAGCCAAGGAGTCAGAAATCAAGATGGAATGCAGTTAGGAAGCTGTGGAGAGAGCGAGCCAGTAGGGGGAAGAGATGGAGAAAAGTCACAGAGTGGATGGGAGAGCGGCTGGAAGACTGTGAGAGATGGTGGGCGGGCACATGCACATAAGAGTGTTAGAGAAGAGAATGGGAAAGGTGCATGCTAGGAATCAGTGGTTCGTAACATAAGAAGAACTATGCTCAGTCAGGCCTGTGCCCCATCTAGTTCAACCAGGGGCCCTGAAAAGACACTTGCAAGCAGGAACTTGGTACAATAGCCCTCCCCCCTCCTGCGGTTTCCAGCAATTGGTATTAGGAAGCATTGCTGCCTCCAACTGTGGAGGCAGAATATCACCATCATGGCTAGTAGCCATCGATAGCCTTCTCCTCCATCAATTAAAATTATATCCATTTTAATCTGGCTCCAGCACCTTAGTCACTCTGGTAGATGATCTAGGCCAGGAACATCTGGATTTCTGAGCAGCTTCAATACATAAATCATGGTGTGCTTTTGAAGCATCTTGTAGGGAAATGGGTCTTGGGGGGCATGGCATGTTGAGTGGCTCCAGTCCTTTCTGGAGGGGCCATTCTCCATGGCCACACTGAGGCTCTGAAACTTTCTCCCCAGGGAAGTCCACCTCATTTCCCTATCAATGACTCATCACCAGGCATCCTTTTTAATAGGTGAAGCACAACCATTGAGCAAGAAGCAAGTCCAAAGAAGATGCTGGGAACACGGCTCACTGCCTGAACACAAGAGGAAACTTGCATAGAATTACACCTTTGAAGCTGTTTTGCGTTTGTATTCCACTAGAGAGCTTACGAAAACTCAATATGCACCATTCAAGTCAGACAACAGTTACTCTGTCTCACAGTTTAATATAATAACTGAGCTTTAATGGATCAGAAGTATTCAGATTTTATCTACCAAAGCTTCATATTACTCTGACCAAAATGTGCAAGCCAATAAAGCTCAGACTCCAACAATATTTTTTTTATAAAAAAAATACCTAGAATGACTAATTTTTTAAGATCATTGGATTGGAAATAACTTTACCAAACTCAGTTAGAACAAAAGTGGTTGTGTTTCTGCCATCTGAGGTTTAAAAGCAATAAAAGTGGAATTAATGGGAAGTCATTTAAAAATAAATTTGAAGTTATGGTTCTTCTCTTTCTGCAATGAAGACTAAGGTAAGGGGAGCACTTTTAATCATTGGAGTGGGCAGGAATCCTCTCATTTTGAATGTTGGCATGGCATTTAACCATTTAGAAATTCAGGGGAGCTGCTTTTTCTAGGGTCACGTTCACACCTTGACTTACACCAAGCTGTTGGGAGGCCCTTAACAAATTATCGCTTTGCTTCCATGATTCTTTGGGGACATGCCCTTGGTGGGACCACCTGCTACTCGGAGTCCAGGCCCACCCACACCTCTCCCATGCCTGCCAAGCTAGCAGGTGAGTGATGGGGCAAGAAGCAAGCTCAAGTCGTTCACCCATCCACCTCATTTATTCATTATTGCATTTATAGCCACTCAAGGTGGTGTACATGGTTTCCCCCCCCCTCATTTAATCCCCACAACAACCCTGTGAGGTAGGGCGAGGCAGTGCCTGGCTCAGTGAGGACTGGAACCCTGATCTCCCAGCTACACTAGCCCAGCACTCAAACCACTACACCCCTCTGGGTGACGTGGCAGAGTGTGGCAGAGGGAATTAATAATAATAATAATAATAATAATAATAATAATAATAATAATAATGATAATAATAATAATAATAATTTATTTATTTATTATTTATACCCCGCCCATCTGGCTGAGTTTCCCCAGCCACTCTGGGCGGCTTGCAAAAGAATATTAAAATACTGTGATACATCAAGCATTAAAAGCTTCCCTAAACAGGGCTGGCTTCAGATGTCTTTTAAAAGTTTGGTAGTTATTTTTCTCTTTGACCTCTGGTGGGAGCACGTTCCACAGGGCGGGCGCCACTACCAAGAAGGCCCTCTGCCTGGTTCCCTGTAACTTGGCTTCTCGCAGTGAGGGAACTGCCAGAAGGCCCTCGGCGCTGGACCTCAGTGTCCGGGCAGAATGATGGGGGTGGAGATGCTCCTTCAGGTCTACTGGACCGAGGCCGAAGGAAAGGGGATGCATCCTCCCCAAGTGTGCCAGGCAGTCTGATTTCCACTGGCAGCCACGGTCACTGTTGGTTCTCAACTCCAGCTAGCCTGGAATTGGTGCTGTTGGTCCCTCCCAAGGCCCTGGGACCTTCCAATCTGGACAGCAAAGAGGGGAAGAGTGAAATCTCAGCAAAACTGTACCGGACATTCCCTCCACGTGCGCTGAGCCAGGAGGGACAAAGGCTGTGTGTTCATTCACGGTTCAGCAGAATTCAGATCTGACAAGGTGCCACCCGCTGCCCATTTCAACCACTGTTTTTTCTGTTAGGAATCACTGTCTCCATCCATATTGAGGTGGCATCACAGATGCAGCATTTCCTTCAAATGCAACACAGTCCCCCATTGTTTCCTCCTTTACACCTGGATGCCAGGTGCAGACCACTTGACAGCTCCTGTTCCATATACTATACCAGGCTTGGTGGCACTTACTGATGAAATGCCTGAGACTCTGCCGGTGAATGCCAGGGACAGTCTTGCGCCTGCTCCAATCATGACCGAAAGCTACAATTACATTTTGATTAAAGGAAATCTAGCTGAGCTTGTTTTTCTCCCTCCTGCCCCCTCCCCAAAGGCAGCATTTAAGCAGAAGAAACTAGCCCTAAATAATCCTTGTGTCATTGCAATGATGCCAGCTTCCTCTTAGACAACAAGGGGGAAAGGCAAACTTGCTATTTCCAGTGAAATCTTCTAGGTGGGTGTTATTCCCTTAATATGCTCATCCAGTCCAAATTCATTTTGATGAAAATTGCCTTTTCCCTCTCAGGTGATGTCCTTAGTTGCCTAAGAGGAGGTAATGTGAGTGAATTTTGTCTCCTGAAAAAGAGAGATGCATAGTCCATACAAATCCATTTGCTCCAGGTGAGAAAGATTGAGGCCATAGGAACCAACTCACAGGGGTCAAGGTCCCTTTGCCTCCCCCCAATAAAATATTTGAGAGGGCTCCCCCTCCCCCAGTTTATGGGCATTGCCATTCAAATAGTGTGCGCACACCACATCTTGTGATCGATTACACAGTGCAGGGATTACCTGCCCACCTCATATTTTATTCAAGTTGGTACCCCTGCTTGAGGCATTTGCTCTTTGCAGATTCCAATACAATAGACCTCATCCACACCTCCTGCAGCAGGAGCAAGCCAGCAGTAATTCACACCACACACTTTGGAGTTAACTCTTTATTAGCAAGAACAAGGTCTGCACAGGCCTAACGAACACAGGAACTCATCCCTGGTAGGTCTTGCCTTATTGATCAGTTGCTAAGCCTAATGTTCCCCTCCTCCCCTATGTCTTCCTATGTCTCCTCCTCCCCAGGGTTTTTCCTGAGCAACTGGAGACTGTGCCTGCTTGTCTGTCTTTGCTCCTCCTGCTTCATGCCTATTCTGGTTCTGAGAGACCACGGAGGAGGGGAGACACCCACACTCTTCCCCAGCCCAATTCACTGCTTTGTTTCTAATCAATGTACATCCTGTAACTTCCTGCTGAAATCCACAAATTTCCAGTTTACTTCTTTTTTGTCCCACATTTGTTGTGCCCCTTCAGAAAGCAGTACAGTGGTACCTCGGGTTACATACACTTCAGGTTACATTAGCTTCAGATTACAGACTCTGCTAACCCAGAAATAGTACCTTGGGTACTATGCTTCAGGATGAGAACAGAAATCGTGCTCCGGCGGTGCAGTAGCAGCAGGAGGCCCCATTAGCTAAAGTGGTGCTTCAGGTTAAGAACAGTTTCAGGTTAAGAATGGACCTCTGGAATGAATTAAGTACTTAACCCGAGGTACCACTGTAATGCAATAACAGTGGGAAAGCATTACAGAACAACTAGGAAAGGGAAATGGTCCAGTATAAACCTAGTGCTAGTGTGTTGTATCAATGCCATGTTGCAGAATACACCTGCCACACACACACACACACCCTATCTGGAGGGGCCCCATGGGATCAACCTTTCTTTTCTGTACACTTATGAACAGATTGGAGAACTGGGTGCAAGCTAACAAAATGAATTTCAACAGGGACAAATGTAAGTTTCTGCACTTAGGCAGGAAGAACCAGATGCACAAATATAGAATGGGGGACACCAGGCTTACATGTGAAAAGGATCTAGAGGTCATGGTGGACCACAAGCTTAACATGAATCAACTGTGTAATTCAACAGCAGGGGAAAAAGTGAATGCTATCCTAGGCTGCATCAACAGAAGTTTAGTGCCCAGATCAAGGGAAGTCATAGTACCACTGTATTCTGCCTTGGTCAGACCACACCTGGAATACTGTGTCCAGTTCTGGACACCACAATTTAAGAAGGATGTTGACAAACAGGAATGTCTGCAGGAGAGGGCAACCAAGATGATCAGGGGTCTGGAAAATAAGCCTTATGAGGAGCCCTTGAAGGAGCTGGGTATGTTTAGCCAAGAAAAGAGGAGACTGAGAGGAGATATGATAGCCATCTTCAAATATCTAAAGCAGGCTTCCTCAAACTCAGCCCTCCAGATGTTTTTGAGACTACAATTCCCATCATCCCTGACCACTGGTCCTGCTAGCTAGGGATCATGGGAGTTGTAGCCCAAAAAACACCTGGAGAGCCGAGTTTGAGGAAGCCTGATCTAAAGGGCTGTCACATGGAAGATGGAGCAAGCTTGTTTTCTCCTGCTCTGGAAGGTAGGACTCGAACCCATGGCTTCAAGCTCCAAGAAAGGAGGTTCTGACTAAACATTTAGAAAAACTTTCTGACAGTAAGAGCTGTTCGACAGTGAAATGGTCTCCCTCGGGAGGTTGTAGACTCTCCTTTCTTGGAGGTTTTTAAACAGAGGTTGGGTGGCTGTCTGCCATGGATCCTTTAGCTGAGTTTCCTGCATTGCAGGAGGTTGGACTAGATGACCCTTGGAGCCCCTTCCAACTCTGTGATTCTATGTTGAAAAGCCCAGGTTGCAATACTGACTGCTGAAGGTACACACCTGCATTATTAGAAATGTTTGTTTATTACTGCTTTCTGCTTCGTGTTCTTTAACCAGTTCTGATTTGTTAGAGAACATGACATACACATAAAAAATGGAATCTGAGTTTCTCATGCCTTTGCAGCATACTCAGTACTTCCAGTGCCTTGTTTCCTGTAGGGGAAAAGTCCAGGGGCAAAGCTTGGTGGAGGGTGCCTTGCTTTGCATGCAGAAGGTGCCAGGTTCAAGCTGTGGAATCTCCAAGTTGGGCTCGGAAGGACCTCTGTCCCAGGACCCTCTGCAGCTACTGCCAGTAGTACTAGATTTATGGGAAAGGGAAATAATCTATTGTTTAGGCCATCAGACTATGAAGGGCATCTAAATACACCTCCTCCCTGAAAGCCTTACCATGATTCATTTAAAAAATAAAAAGTAAAAAAGCAGGGGAAATAGGCTCTAAAACAGACATTATTGCTCTGATAGGAGAAATAAATATCTAATGGCTTCACAATCATTTGTCATATTGCATTTTTAAATCTCTCCCTCCCTCCCTCTATCTTTTTATCTTTCTCCTGCAGCTAGATCATTCTTGCCATTCAGTTGCTATTTTCATTGTCCTTTCTTGCACATTTTAGGGAGGGCAGTGCTATGGGGCCCCTTAAAGCTGACATAGCTTAGGGCTTTAGCATTTTGCTGATTTAGCCACTCGGCAAATGACACTGAGCTTTAAGGATCATGGTCTGACTTGCTGGAAGGCAGCTTCTTATGTAACTATGAACCCAGGAAATATGTGGGAAGATGTGGCTGTTCTAGCACAGACTTTTTGCAACCCTCTTCAACTGATACATTGTATTCACTTGCTGCTTGAAGATAATTCTGTGGCCTTTTAGTGGGAATTTTCCCATCAGGAAGGAACATACCATCCCTGACAGCCTCCAACATAAAGGCCCTTTGCCCTATGGAGCCATTCACATTTAGACATTTTTCTCTGAGCATCTACACGTGAAGCGCAGAGCGGGTCACAAATTTGCGCCTGCCAGCAGGACCTGCATAAAAGTGTAGCTTCAGCTACACTTCAGGTGGTGGGAGCCACACAGAACACGCGCAACGATCCTTGGTATCAAAATTGAAATGCTAAAGGCAGGCAACCCGTGAAAGTTCCAGAGGGCACAAAACACAACTAGATTTGTGTGTGTGCTTCATGGCGAGAGAAGCTTCCGGTCCTTCTCACTCTGCGCCTATTTTGGCAGGTAGCGCCGACACCGCGCCTTGAGGGCCAAGGGCGCAAGGGAGCCCAGGGAGCCGACGCGCCGGGCCCTTTAATTGCTTTCACTTTTGCGGGGCGGAAGTGGGAGGGGCGCGCCGCTGCCGAGGCGAAAGGGAAAGTGGAGCGGCAGCTGCCGGAGGGGGGGGGGCGAGGGGGCGGCGGCGGCGACCCAGGTCCCTTTCCCGGCTGGATGGAGGCGCGCCGCTGGCCGGCCTCCCCAGGAAAGGCGCGCCGGCGGAGCCATGGGCGGCGAGGGCTGGCGAGACTCGCTGGTCTACTACTACTGCCTCAAGTTCGCGCTCTCGGCGTACGCCACCCTCTTCTCGGTAGGTGACTCGGCTCCGGGCGGCTCTCGCCCTCCTCCTCCTCCGCCGCCTCGTGGCTCCCCAGGGCCGCTCAGCGCCGCGCCGGGCGGGGACCAAACCCAGCCCTTTGTCTCGGGCAGGCCGCTCCTCCATTGCAGCCTGCAGCGGGGGGGGGGGAGGGCTGTTGCTGTATATGCGCCCCCCCGCCGCCGCCGCCTCTCAGCCCCCGGGGGTTTGGTTTCTGGACTCTGCATCTTCCAGCATCGTGTCTGCGGGCCTCTGGCGCCGCTGCTCCCCCCTCGGAATAAAAGAAGCGGCCTTAGACCGCCCGCAGCCAGTGCCTTCCCACGGCTGGCTTGGAAGCCGCGTTGATTTTCTCTGTTATTTAGAATTATATACTGTTGGATTGTTTTGCAGACAAGAATAAAACGATAACATTATTGGTAGAAACGGTTAGCAGCCATTTGAAACATTTTTAAAAGATCAAAATCAGCAATAAACTGAAGCAGAAATATGTCCACGTTCTGTGTTATTGGCGAAATCCCCTCCTGCCGTGAAGTTCACTTTGGGCCAGTCACTCCCTGCCCACCTGGCCTACTTCACAGGGTTGTTGTGAGGATAAGATGGGGAGGAGGAGAATTAAGTATCACCAGTTTGAGCTCTTTATGAGAAAGATATAAACAGGAATGTTTTGGGCGGCTGCATTTACACGACATTAGCCACAATCCAGAAGGATCCTGTTGCTTCTTGGAAAATACTGCTGCCTGGTGTGGTTTCTCCTCGACCCCCCCCCCAAAAAAACAACAACCCCAGGTGCAATCTAACTAGAAAACTGTATGTGGAATAAGCTGTACAGTGGTACCTCGGGTTAAGAACTTAATTCATTCCGGAGGTCCGTTCTTAACCTGAAACTGTACTTAACCTGAGGTACCGCTTTAGCTAATGGGGCCTCCTGCTGCCACCGCGCGATTTCTGTTCTCATCCTGAAGCAAAGTTCTTAACCTGAGGTAATATTTCTGGGTTAGCGGAGTCTGTAACCTGAAGTGTATGTAACCTGAGGTACCACTGTAGTCTGAACATACCCTAACAGCTGTCCTGCTTATGCATATGATAGCTTATTGAATAGGATTGGGGGGGGGCGTTGCAAGGGCAGGGGAACCAAAAAGCTCATGTGCATCCAGTGAATACTTGCCCACCCCTTCTCTGATGTGAACAGTGCCATGCAGATGTGGCTTGAAGCACAGCAGGAGGAAATAACCTCACTGCATTTCAAGATGCTGATGTGAACACCCCAAAGTGGACCACTGGGTGTGTTTAGCACAGCACTGTCCACACTCGCTGGAAGTGGCGCTACTTCTATTCCAGCCCTCCCTGTGAAGTGTAGGCACCTTCTGCATGCTCCACCTCTGCATTCTGACCCTCCCTTTATTATACACATATACAGTCATACCTCAGGATGAATACGCTTCAAGTTAAGCATTTTCGGGTTGTGCTCCGCGGTGACCCGGAAGTAACGGAGTGTGTTACTTCCGGGTTTCTCTGCTTGTGCGTGCGCAGACACTCGAAATGATGTCATACGCGGAAGCAGTGAAATGCCGCACATGCAGACGCACAGTCGTGCGTTACGTTCGCTTCAGGGTGCAAACGGGGCTCCGGAATGGATCCCATTCACATCCAGAGGTACCACTGTACTGGTGTGTGCATATATTCCTGCAGCTCAGGATAACCCTGCACGTTCACAAAAAACGTATTTTGTAATAAATGAGTTACTCTTTGATCTGCTGGCCAGTTTCACCCCCTCCACTAACACATTTTCCCAGCTCATTATAAGGAAAGCTGCTCAATTTTATTTTTATTTATTTAATGTATTTTCTAATTCGCCTTTCATCACCATGTGATATCAGAGAGGGTACCATAATAAAATGCACCAATGTAATCTCCAGTAAAAATGCAGTTTGGTCATAACTCAGATCTCCAGGTCCCCACACAGGTAAACAAAAAACCCCAGTCAAGGCTGGCAGGAAAAAGCTTAGACTGATTCTTAGGCAGTTGAGCCTCTGACTTGTGGGAGAACAGCCCCACCTTGCCTAGGGAACTGTAATTAAAACAATGGTGTAACTACCATTCCCTCTTTAGACAATACATAAATAACTTGTGGAATTTGCCGCCTTAAGCTGTGTTGATGGCCACTGGCTTAGAGAGCTTGAAAAAGTTTTAAAATTCATGGGGCTTTTTGCTAAAAGGAACTGTGTACAGGGGCAGTATCCTGAGTGCCAGTTGTTGGGGAAGAACGACAGACTGGCCGAGAAAATCATGCCTAACTTTGTGTATGTTCAGACCATACTGCAACATTTGAGTTTTGCTTCACATAATGCAAATCAGAGTGGAGTCCCTAAGGTGGTTGGGTGGTGTCTTGTACACCTCCTTCTGGCAACTGGAGCTATCAAAGGAAGGGAATTTTCTTTGCCAAAGATTTTGGTAAAGAAAGTCCAGGATCTAATTTGCACTCGAATTTTACCAAGGTTTACCCCCGGTCAGAGGTGGAGCTAGCTGCTCCGGCACCTGGAGTGGCATGCACCCGGGGGCGGGGCTAGCTGCCCGTGGAGGCGGGGCAAGCGTCCCAGGGATGCGGGGGGCGCATCCCGGGGGAATACGCCGACCGCTGTGAGCCTCCTGGGGGTGCGCCAACCACGGCAAGTGTGGGGGGTGGGGCGGCGATGTCACCCCACCTCAGGGATGGCGCCTGGGGCGGACGACACCCACCACACCCGCCTTTCTCTGCCTCTGCCCCCGGTGTCAGTTTCAATGCCAGGCCAAAGGGTAAATGGCCTCTGATCAGGTGTGGAGTGCATTTTCCTCCTCACTGAACATAAGAACGTAATCAAGCCAGGAGCACATTTAGTCCAGCAGCCTGTTATCGTGGTGGCGAACCAGGTACCTGTGGGAAACCCGCAAGCAGGACCCAATCACTGCCCCCTCTTGTGGTTTTCAGCAATTGGTATTTGGAAGTGTTACTTCCTCCATCTGTGGGAACAGGGCATAGTCATCCCAGCTTCAGCCACGGATAGCCCTTAAAGCCATTTACATTGGTGGCCACCCTGAGGGAGTGAGGTCTATAGTTTAACTCTGTGCTGCGTGAAGGAGAACTTGGTTGTATCTGCCCTGAACTTCCCAACGTTCAGCTTCATTAAGTAAAGGTAAAGGTACCCCTGCCCGTCAGGGCCAGTCGTGACCGACTTTAGGGTTGCACGCTCATCTCGCTCAAGAGGCCGGGAGCCGGCGCCGTCCGAAGACACTTCCGGGTCACGTGGCCAGCGTGACGAAGCTGCTCTGGTGAGCCAGCACCAGCGCAGCACACAGAAACGCCATTTACCTTCCCGCTATGAAGCGGTACCTATTTATCTACTTGCACCCAGGGGTGCTTTCGAACTGCTAGGTGGGCAGGAGCTGGGACCGAAAGACGGGAGCTCACCCTGCCGCGGGGATTCGAACCGCCGACCATACGATCGGCAAGTCCTAGGCACTGAGGTTTTACCCACAGCGCCACCCGCGTCCCCTGCGCCACCCGCGTTCAGCTTCATTGGATGTCCCCAATTTCTAGTGTTGCAAGAGTGGGAGCAGAACTTTGCTCTCTCCACTTTCTCCATGACATGCATAATTTTAAAAACTTATTTCATGTCGCCTCTTACTCACCTTTTCTCTAAAATGTCCCAAATGCTTCAACCTTTCATCATAGGGGACTCTTTCCATCCTTTTCCTCCTTTTGGTTGCCTGTTGCTGATGGCCCTACGGATGAGGCCTGCACATCAGGGATTACAGATGGAGAAGGGTCATGGCTCCTCATAGGTTTGAGCCTCTCTCCTCCTCCTCCTTCTTTGGCGATCCCTCGTAGCCGAGTAAGATTGTCTTCCATAAACATGGTTTTAACATCGAGTCTGTAAGTGACTGTGGAAGCCAATTCTGGATCCACACGTCCTTCCACAGTGGGGACATCACCTCTTCCTTTGTCTGATGGGTCTGGTAGGGCTGAAGAGGCAGGGAGGTGACTCTATCAAGAGGTGCTGAGGAAGCTTGTTTCCTTCAGAAGCTGTTGAGGCTCATCACCTCCTTGGCTTCTGGCCTGGAAGGTGGACCTGCCTTCCCTGCTTTTTTCCTGCTAGTTTAACTGCCCCACCTTTGCAAGGTTGGTGTAATTCAGGCAGCCTGGTGCCTCCTAGATGCTTTGGATTATGACTCCCATTACCTCCAGCCACCATGGGTACAAATTGAGGAAGCGAGCATTTTGGAAGACGGATAGGCTAGTCTTTCTCCCTGACCTGCTTGTCTCATGCAGATGAGCATAAGAGCACCAGAAGAGCCCACTCAGGCCAGTGCTCTGTTCCCACAGTCAACCAGATGCCCATGGGATGCCCACAAGCAGAACGTATCCAAACACGCATTTGTTCCCCTGCAAACTGAAGTGGTTCAGTCCAGGCCTGCCGGCTGATCACAAACTTCAGTTATAAATCAGTCCACTGCTGGTTGAGATTGTAAAAACTTTGGAGGTGAGCTGGTAGTGGTATGTAGAGTAACTGGTGTCGTGCCCTCCTTGTCAAGAAGGCTGCCTCTGAACATTTCTCTGTAAATTGCAAGTCTCTTGTTTCTTGCAAGAGTGAGGTATTCTTCGGAAGCTCGCTGTTCAGTAAAAGCAGCTGTATGCCATTATTCATGTCACTGCTTGATATGGATGGGTGACAAAGAAGCTTTTGTTAATAGTACAAAGCTTAATAGTATGACAGGCTTGTCTGCATGAACTTCATGAAAGGATGCGGGTAAGGAGTGGAACAGAAGCCTTTGAGTAAATGCTGTACTTCTTTGTGATCGCTCCAAATAATTCTACTTGTACCTTGAGCTGTAGTTGAATGTTGAAATCTGCTCCATGAGGAATGTATTGCCTCAAGAGAAAATTCTATTCAGGTCCCACTCAATCTTATTGAATCCTTTAGTAGAAGTAAATGAGAATGATGTTGTACCACGGATACATGGGCCTGCTTCACTGCCTGATTGGTTACCTGCAGAAGCTATCTGTACTTCGGAACGTGTCAAGGTGCCTTTTCTCTCTCAGCTGGCTTTGTAACATTCACATTCTGCGACTTTGTGAATAATGGAATGGATCTGCTTTATTGGACAAAGTGATTCTGAGGATTCAGTGTGGTGAGAAACTGCAACAGAGAAGTATTTAGAGCCGAGGTGGCTATCTGCTGCTGCTGCTGCTGCTGCTGCTGCTGTTGCTGTTGTTTAGTCGTGTCCGACTCTTCGTGACCCCCTGGACCAGAGCACGCCAGGCACTCCTGTCTTCCACTGCCTCCCGCAGTTTGGTCAAACTCATCTTAGTAGCTTCAAGAACACTGTCCCACCATCTCTTCCTCTGTCATCCCCTTCTCCTTGCCCCCTCCATCTTTCCCAACATCAGAGTCTTTTCCAGGGAGTCTTCTCTTCTCATGAGGTGGCCAAAGTATTGGAGCCTCAGCTTCAGGATCTGTCCTTCCAGTGAGCACTCAGGGCTGATTTCCCGAAGAATGGACAGGTTTGATCTTCTTGCTGTCCATGGGACTCTCAAGAGTTTCCTCCAGCACCAGAAATCAAAAGCATCAATTCTTCGGCGATCAGCCTTCTTTATGGTCCAGCTCTCACTTCCATACATCACTACTGGGAAAACCATGGCTTTAACTATATGGACTTTTGTTGGCAAGGTGATGTCTCTGCTTTTTAAGATGCTGTCTAGGTTTGTCATTGCTTTTCACCCAAGAAGCAGGCATCTTTTAATTTCGTGGCTGCTGTCACCATCTGCAATGATCATGGAGCCCAAGAAAGTAACATCTCTCACTGCCTCCATTTCTTCCCCTTCTATTTGCCAGGAGGTGATGGGACCAGTGGCCATGATCTTCGTTTTTTTTGATGTTGAGCTTCAGACCATATTTTGCGCTCTCCTCTTTCACCCTCATTAAAAAGGTTCTTTAATTCCTTCTCACTTTCTGCCATCAAGGTTGTGTCATCTGCATATCTGAGGTTGTTGATATTTCTTCTGGCAATCTTCATTCCAGCTTGGGGTTCATCCAGCCCAGCATTTCGCATGATGAATTCTGCATATAAGTTAAATAAACAGGGAGACAATATACAGCCTTCTTGTACTCCTTTACCAATTTTGAACCAATCAGTTGTTCCATACTGCTGCTGGCCGGTGTTCAAAAAGCAACAATCTAAAAGTGGGCATCACCAAACCGTCTTTGTCCACCCTGTGCCCACTGTCTCTTGCATCCACACATGTAGGCACAAACCCCACACATGTGTGCGCACATGCTCACCACATAATGGCAGAATGTTGTATTAGCTCTCACAGAAAACAGATGCCAATTGAACAAACATCTGTTTTACTGCAGATTATCAAACACTGGCATGGAATAGCATTAAGGGAAGTAAGTTCCACATAAGCCTCTGATCATGTAAACACACTCTCTGTTCCGCAGGTGGTTTGCACAGTGGCTTTGAGCAGTTCAGCATGGTCAGAGGGGCACTGTTGCACAGAGAACTTTGTTTGCATTCTGTTACCTTGGAACTTCATTTTCCTGGTGATTGAATGGTGTGTGTGTGTGTGTGTGTGTGTGCGCGCGCGCGCGCAGTTGACAAGACAGTGAAAAGGATCTTTTCGGAGGATGCAGTGGGTTTTCTTGCTTCCCTCTTCTGTTTAAATATAATAAACACAACCAGCAGAAAGTCAAATATCTACACTATATAAATTTAATCAATTAGTAAAGCATCTATAGTCTGAATATTGGGCAAAATCTAATTTAGCATTCTGAAACATTCAGTCCATAATGCCCATAAGTGGACCAGCTATCCCAACGGACATTAGCATTGTTTACATCTCATAGAATCACCCTAATTATCATAGGTACTCTCAGTAATGGCTTTCCCCCCTAAGAGCTCTATGTACTTAAGATGCTTATCCATCCAGCAAACCTGTAGGTCAGCATATCATCACCCTCTGTAGAGTTGAGGCCGAGATGGTTTGCTGTGCTTGAGGCCACCAGTGAATGGACCTGTGTGTGTGTGTGTGTGTGTGTGTGTGTGTGTAGCCATTAGCACATTTTATTTGAAAATGTTTTTAGGTTATAATTAGGTACTAGTTTATTAAGTTTGAACAAGTATTCTTTCAAACCAGGTTTTGTCTTGAAAGCCAAGCAAATCCTCGAAGGTAGGAACTCATTTGAGATGGTGGGATATTTCCAGGATGTCACTACAGTGGTACCTCGGGTTACATACGCTTCAGGTTACAGACTTCGCTAACCCAGAAATATTACCTCTGGTTAAGAACTTTGCTTCAAGATGAGAACAGAAATCATGCAGTGGCGGCAGCAGGAGGCCCCATTAGCTAAAGTGGTTCTTCAGGTTAAGAACAGTTTCAGGTTAAGAACGGACCTCCGGAATGAATTAAGTTCTTAACCCGAGGTACAAAAGTAGTTCCCAGCACTGGCGGAGGAAGAGGAGTCCAGGGGGAGCGCACTGCCCCCAGCAGCGTGATCCTGGTGGGGTGCCATTGCGGCTGCCCCCCTGTCTGCACTGGGCGCCACGCCCCTGCAGGCAGCGTGCCCCACCCCAGGACGCGTGCCAACCCCGCCCCTGCCTGCTCAAGATATGGGACAAACCACTGCTCTACAGCCTTCTGGAACTGGCGCTGCAGGGCCCACAGTGATGCTAGACACGGCCTGTGCTGGTTTTTTCCTGTGTATTTTTGTGGTGAGTAAGCAGGCTGGGGGAGATAGCAAGTGCTCCAGAATCTATTACAGTCTGAGTCCATTTGTTTCATATAACTCACCATTGGAATTTCCCAACAGCTCAGGAGCTTTCCTAGCTGTGGCACCAGCTCTGTTTTTACCTCTGTTTCACTTTCGTCATTCAAACCACCAGCCAAGAAATAGCCAAGTGTATGTTAGCCAAAACTTCACGGCCATGGTTTTCCAATAGGCAAACCAAGGTGGGCAAGATCTGCTCAGCAGCTTCGGTGGATGGTGCAGGATTCTGGTTATAGCAAGTGGTTTGTCAGGGTCCAGGTTACATTGTGGAGGTAACCAGGAGCCACAGATAAGGGATCAGGAACATCAGTCAGAGTCAAAAGTTGGTCAAGTGCACCATATTTAAGAAACAAGTCTCTGTAGCTGCGATATTACCTAAAACCTACACAGCTTGTTCATGGAGGTGCACCTGTGAATCATAGAATCATAGAATCATAGAGTTGGAAGAGACCATAAGGGCCATCGAGTCCAACCCCCTGCCAAGCAGGAAACACCATCAGAGCACTCCTGACATATGGTTGTCAAGCCTCTGCTTAAAGACCTCCAAAGTAGGAGACTCCACCACACTCCTTGGCAGCAAATTCCACTGTCGAACAGCTCTTACTGTCAGGAAGTTCTTCCTAATGTTTAGGTGGAATCTTCTTTCTTGTAGTTTGGATCCATTGCTCCGTGTCCGCTTCTCTGGAGCAGCAGAAAACAACCTTTCTCCCTCCTTACTGGGTGAAGAAGCCAGCAGCCAGTGTTCCGCTATCTACTACAGCTGATGTCTGATCAGATGTGCCAGAGGCAACGCTGGCTACTGCCCAAGCAGATTCATATTGATTCTCTATCCCAGCAAACCCAGCGTGAAAAATGCTTTAAAGCTGTCTGCCTTGCTGGTGTGTGTGTGTGTGTGTGTGTGTGTGTGTGTGTGTGTCCCACTAAGCACGCTGGCCCTGTAAGGTTGGGGATGCTCATGCAGGGGCAGTTCCAAAGGCGCAGTTTGTGTATATGTATATTGGTTTCTGCATATATGGCATATATGGTACTTGGACAGAACCGTTGCCTAAGATGTGACTGTGCTGTACGATTGCTAACTGGTATGGCAATGTGGAAGGCTGAACTTAAGATTGGAAGAATAAGAAATTGAAACTGACATGTTTTCTCATCCCTAGGAAGGGATAAGGTTTTATTCAGGGTGGATAAAAATCAATGATTTTTTTTAAAAAATAAAATAAAATCAGATTTTTGTATTTAAATCAGATTTTTAAAATAAAATGCTTTTGGAGGGAAAATCTTTCTAAGGATAGTTTTCTGTTTAAGTTACATTATACTCCAAAGGCTATTCATCAGGAAATAGGGGTTTATTTTACGTTTTTCATTTGTGCTAAAACTCAGTCTAAGGTTTTTGGTTTTTTTTAAAAAAAAACCGTTTAACCACATCACTTAACAAACATGGATACATATGCTATAATGTTTTTGTTTTCGTTAAATAAATTGTTTATATTGTTATTAAGGAAATGATTATTTTTCTCCTTCCAACAAAGTACAGCAGAAGAGTTGTCCAAATACAAACAGTTAACTTATTAAACCTGACAATAATTTCATAATTATCTGTCTATGTATTTCTAACAGTATAGCCAAATCAGTAATTTTTGATATACCATAACTGTAAAAACTACTCTGAAAATTTATTATTCCAAAATGAAACCTCGATCTGGTTGTAAATATTAAGATTATACCAGCAAGAACGAGTCTTTCTGTAAAAAAATGATTTAAATCAAGTCTTACTGACTAGTGATTTAAATTGTGATTTAAATCAATTTGATTTAAATCAAATCCACCCTGGTTTATTATTATTATTATTATTATTAAGGAGATGAGTGCCCCATGCAGGCGCTGTGGGAAGGAACTTGCTTGCTTTCTCCTCTTCACAGATGACTGCTGCTGATTATAGTACAATGCTGCTTAATTCTTGGGGAAGACGTCCAAGGAAAACTTTGGGCAGGCCTGTAGCATTCAAGAAGAGGACTTTCCTGTGAGGCAGTGGATCCACTTGTGCTTGCTGGCAACTTTAAGCTGCAGCATTTCCAATGAGTGGAGGTACCTGGAGAGCAAACCCTCCTGCCCTGGGTCTTAATTGCTGCTGTTTGAAAGCAAGGAAGGTGGCTAAAGAGCTTGTGAGCGGTTGTCAGGAAAGGCTTTTAAAAACCATTTGAGATTGCCAGAGTTAAATACTGAGGGTGAGAGAGAATGCATGTGTGCACATGTGTATTCAGAAAGAAATATAGGCAATCCATCAAACTGGGAAGCTGAGAACGTGGAAAGTTCACTTCACCACCCCCAACCCCGGTCTCATCTGTACAGAGCTCTGCAAGGTTGGTTTGCATTTCCTTCAGGAATGCAGCAAAGCAGCTGTAGTGGCTGCATATGTGTTGTGTTGTGGCCTAGAGACTGAACTGTGAACCAGGAAGTTGCTTGGAATGGAAGGCAACTCAACAAAAGGCGTTTGAACATAATTCTACTCTTAACAGCTGTATCAGCTACATATGAGCTACCGCATTGTATTAGCTCTGTTGATATTAATGGTCGGAAGCCATCAAGCTGTTGTTTCCCCACTGACCTATGAGGCAGGCTGAAATTCAGCAGATATAGCTCTTTTTTCTCACCTTGAGGCAGAAAAGCTTCACCTGCTGAATCAGCTGCCTGCCATGCAGCTAGCTAAGAACAAGGACCCCTGACAGCAAAAAAATCCATCTTCTCTTCTTTACTCCTCTTCTCCATCCCTGGCACACAATGCTTGGTTATCATGCATTTAAAATTGTATGTACAGTTTAATTTTTCTTGAGTGATTTTCAATAGCAACTGTGAAGTTTGGGTTAGTCAACTTTTTAGTGACTTTAACAGTGTTTTTTTAAAAAAATGTTCATATGATTCTGAATGCTGGGCTTTTGGATAAGCCTTACAGTTGTGTTTTATTTTTATTTATAAAATTATTTATGTGCCACCGTTGAGTGGGCATAGGCCTCCTAAGATGGCTGTCAATATCGTAGAAACACAACAGATAGAATCAAAACTTGAGAACGACGATAGGATTCCAGGTGGAAAAATCGAAATTAGAAACAGAATTGTTAGAACCAAAGACTAAGGTACTTTCAAGAATGTATAATTTGCTGCTTAAATGGAACACTCAGGATGAGACAGTTAAATCAGCCATGATAAAATGGGCTCAGGATATTGGGTACAACATCATGTTTGAGGACTGGGAAAGGTTATGGACCACCGGTATGAAATTCACGGCATGTAATGCCTTGAAGGAAAATATTATGAAAATGATATATAGGTGGTACATGACCCCAGTCAAGCTCGCAAAAATATATCACCTGTCTGATAACAAATGTTGGAAATGTAAGGAGGCTGAAGGGACATTCTTTCACCTCTGGTGGACTTGTCCAAGAGTGAAGGCCTTCTGGGAAATGATCTACAATGAGTTAAAAAAGGTATTTAAATATACCTTTATAAGAAACCAGAGGCCTTCCTCTTGGGCATTGTTGGCCAGAAAGTGTTAAAGAAGGACAGAACTTTTTTTATGTATGCAACTACAGCAGCAAGAATACTCATCGCAAAACATTGGAAGACACAAGATTTGCCCACACTGGAAGAATGGCAGACGCAACTGATGGACTATATGGAACTGGCCGAAATGACTGGCAGAATCCGAGATTTGGGAGAAGAAACAATGGAAGAGGATTGGAAAAAGTTTAAGGACTATCTACAAAAACAGTACAAATTGTATGAATGTTAAGAAATTGCACGATTGGGAAAAATATGGTTCCAGTAACTCGACTGAAAGATATAGAAAATTAAGTGATATGTAAGAAAAGGTCGAAACTTAAAGTAATATTATGCTTAATCTAAGTTACAACTAATTGACAAAAATTACTTGAAGTCTAGAAATATAACATTTGAGAGGTATAAATTAAGAAATGAAACAAGGTAATAAATTGCTGTTATTTTTATCACAGAGAATGCAGGGTAGGGAGATGTGAGGAAGTCCAGTTAGTTACACAAAAAAAGTGTTATAGACAGTTGTGTTTTTTCTTTTCTATATTGTTTGTTGGTGTAATTGTATGTTTTCTTGTTTGTTATTTCTTTGGTGAAGGGATTCTATGTGTTTGGTATGTGACTTTCTATTCTATGTCTGAAAACTGAATAAAATATTTATTAAAAAAACACAAAAACTTGAGAACGACAAGCAGCAACATCAACAGCTCAGGTTGCTAAACAGGATGGCTTTCCAGAACCAGGTAGATGTTGATTGGTTAATTTCATAGACGTTGCCATTTTGCGACAAGGGAAATTGAAACCTGCTGCAGGCCTGCATCTTGTCATGAATGTGATATATCTCCTGCCTTGGAAGGCTGCTGCAACTTCTGTTTGCAATACATAAAAGAAGATCTCTGTGCAACTGCTGTGCAATTATGGAGGGTTTACTGGCAAACTTTTATGAGGAATAGTATAATGGAGTGTGTGCCGGGAGAAGCAGCATCTTCCAAATCGTTCTTCTGACAGCCGAGCACTAATTAAATTCACATCGTAGAAAAGTTCCACTGTAGAAAATCTAAGGCAGGGAGGAGGTTTGTGGGAAACGAAGCAGGCCAGCCCCAGCTATGAGCCTCAGAGTCATTTTCTTCCTCGTTGTGTTTTCATTCGGCCCTCCCTCCAAGGTGCTTCAGAGTGGATGGGTTGGGGCTCCCAGTCAGTCTTGCCTTCACAGTGACCCTGTGCAGGAAACGTGGCTGAGGGGGCCCGTCTGTCCCAAGGCCACATAGTGAGCTTCGTGGCTGAGGTGAGATGTGATCCTTGGACCCCCTGGCCCTCGTTGCATACCCCAGCCTAGACATCCACAATCAGAAGTGGAGGCTGCCATTCCCCATGGTCACCAGAGCCCCATGCTATTTGGTCTGGACTGAGCCATTAAGTTTTTCCATTTGCTTTTCCTCGTCCAACCCAAAGCAGCCACCAGATTGAATGCTTAGTGGAGACGGAAATTGATATTGAAATACTTTATTGTCACTTGTACAACTTGTATACAGTGAGATTACACGGGCTCCCCCAACTCAGCTCTCTTAGTCTTAATTCCCCTCGTTTACTGACGCACACCCACCAAACCCAAAAGTCAGTTGCCCTGTTGTTATCTTTTCATTCAGCAGCCTAACAGCCCACGGATAGAAGCTATTCCTTACCCTGTTGGTGCGACTAATCATTCTTCTGTATCTTCTGCTCAAGGGCAGGAGATCAAAAAAGTGCCGGCCAGGGTGTAAATCATCCCTGAGAATTTTCCTCACTCTCCTGAGGCAACGTTCTTCCGCTATTTCATCCAGCGGATTCATTGGACAGCCCATAATATCCTGTGCAGTATTCACCACACTCTGTAGGCTACTTCCTATCAGTTGATGTCAAACCAGCGTACCACACCGTGATGCAGTATGAAAGGACACTTTCTATTGTGGACCGGTAGAAGGAGATCATCAAGTGTTGATTGACATTGTTCTTCCGCAATACTCTGATGAGATGGAGTCTCTGTTGGGCTTTCTTAACCACCTGGGTTGTATTTATTTTCCAAGTAAGGTCTTCACTGAGATAAACTCCTAGGAATTTCCTCCTCCAACCCAAAGCAGCCACCAGATTGGACACTTAGTGGATATGTGGCAGATAGGTGGCCTCTCCATCTGGCAGCAGCACCCACCCTCAAGCCTAGCATGGGTCCGAGTTACAGCCATTGTGGCCTTGTTCAGGTGTTTGCCTGAACACCCGGCAGTTTAAAGAGGGGTGACGGTTTGGGGCCATGCCTCCCCAACACGTCTGCATGTCAAGAGTCATCTTCAGACCTTTGCATATTTAGCACAGAAGTCTGCAGGGGCTTCTAGGCACATTTGGCATGTAGAAGCTTCCCTGTGGTTCCTGACGTTGAGGAGGCTTCATGGTTCATTTTGTGCTGAACAGGTAAAGAGATATTTCCATGCACAAGGGAATTTGAATCATAGAATTTGTGGAGACCACAAGGGCCATTTAGTCCCACCTCCTGCAGGCAGATGGCTATCCAATTTCTGCTTAAAAACCTCCAATGAAGGAAAATCCCCCACCTTTCAAGGGAGCCTGTTCCACTGTCAAACAGCTTTTATGATCAGAAAGTTCTTCCTAATGTCTGGTAGGAATTTCCTTTCTTGTAATTTGAATCCATTGGTTCAGGTCCTACCATCTGTAGCAGCAGAGAACAAGCTTGCTCCATGTTCCATGGGACAGCCCTTTAGATATTTGAAGAGGGCTATCACACTCCATCTTCTCCAGGCTGAACATCCCTAACTCCCTCACTCGCTCCTCATGAGGCTTGGTTTCCAGACCCTTCATCAACATGGTCACGTTATAGGGCTAGGCGATACCTGGTTTTCAATATCACGATATATCACCAGATAAACGTCACAATATTTCGATATTTCATGATGTTTGAAATAAGGCTGGAACTACCGTATGTGGAGGTGAATGTGGTAGTGCCCTGGCAACTGCTACGGGTCTAACTAAAACCTCTGTAGGAGCTTAGAACTGGTTTACACATGCAGCAGACTAGGGTGCTAGGATGGTCTGTGTCAGGTGAGAAGGGAGAATAAACTTTTGCCATAAATGTTTGGTTTTTTAGAGCCTTGCAGGTAGAAATGTAGTTTTTAACCCAGTCTCTTCCATTCTGTGTTAGATCTCTACTTGCAGGTAGTTCATATCTTGTTCTTCTTAAGGGGAATGTAAAAAAAATGTAACTTTGCCCATCTTCCCCCTTCAGATTTAATTGGTGCAACTTTTTAGAGCATATTGTGCTGCAGTTTATATAGATGAGGGCTCAGAGTTCTGAAGGAGACATTTTTGGGCCTACTTCTTTCAGCAGACCAGGCCGATCCAATGCTTCTGAACTTGCTTGCAGATTAGAATGCAGCTCCCAACCAGATTGTGCACTTACCTGGATTTGCCGTGCACTTTTGGTGTGCAAAAAGGGTGCACACAAATGTATATTTCACATACACTTTTATGTGGAATGTGAAATGGGCTGGGGGTGTGTGTATTCAAAATGCATACAAGTTGATGTGGACTTTCTTTTTTTTCTTGTCCTTTAAAATAAAACTTGCACAGGACAGATGTAAGGCAGAGCACCAGCAAGGCTGAAATGAAATGGAGTTTCTGTGCAGCCACAGTCATTGCAGAGACAAGAGTAACATACCACATCCCAAGGTGTTTTAGTCTAGAGAAAACATTGTGAGAGATGCAGAGCATGGTTTCTGGTAGCCAACATGAGAGAGAGAGAGAGAGAGAGAGAGAGAGCGCTGCCCATTTAATTAGGCATGGCCAGTTAATTGCTGCTGCTTGGTCAAAATAACTGACCTTTTAAAAATGGAATTAATCTGGCATCTGCTGGGCAGAAGACATTTCATCCTTCCCTGTGGTATGTTATGTCGCTAATTGCTAACTATGATTTACTTAGCTGGCTTGTACTTGAATTAAAACACAGCAGACGTGTGCAGTGCAGCAGAGTAAGGCACATCTCTCTTCAGAATGCACCACGCAGGGATGTTCTCGTGCTCCTGTATTAGCCTTGGCAAGGCTGACTTAGAGTACAATCATGGCAGGGAATGCTGTCATTTTCTGGCACCTAATGTCTCTGAAAGATTCTTCTGCAGAATTCCAGCTCGTCTGGTGGTCTGTCTTTCTACACCCCTTGCAAGCCATTTCTAGACAGGCGGGTAAACGTCATGGGTGTAGCCAGGGGGGGGGGGCAGGGAACAGTTACCGCCCTAAATAAATCAAAATATCAACTGAGGTTCTGTGTCCCCCCCCCAACAAAAATCCTGGCTACGCCTGTGGTAAACATCCTGTTTGCATTTATTGCAGTGGTTCTGAAAATGGGCTGTAGCGCCCTCTGGCAGGAGCATTTGGATTGCCTTAGGGGGTGCTAGGAGTAGGCCTGGGTTATGTGCTGGCTGGGCCTGATGGAGTTGTAGTCCAACAATGTCTAGAGGGCACCACATTGGCAAAGGCTGCTCTGCTAGTTCAGTTTCTTGTGAGCAGAGAATACCAGATATTTGTGGTGTTACCCTTTTAATTTAGCAGCAGACGCGTTGAGTAAGCCTGCCGTCAGGAGCCTCCCACCCTTATTCTCAGAAATACAGGAAGCTGCCTTAGCCAATCTCAGTATTGTCTACACAGCGCAAATCTTGCAACATTTCTCCAATGAAAATAGGGACATCCGAAGGAAAAGTGGGACATTCCGGGGTGGCTTCTGTAAATCTGGGACTGTTCCTGGAAGTTAGGGACACCTGGCGGGTCTGTACTGGCTAGCTGGAGTTCTCCTGGTTTCTCCCAGCCCCACCTGAAGATGCTGGGGGTTAAATCTAGGGCCTTTCATAAGCAGAACAGATGCTCTCTCACTGCAGGCACAGCTTGTAAAAAAACACCCTCTTATTTCTTCACTGGCCAGAACTCCATTGTCAAACTGTTTCTTCTTGAGAGGCTGAACTGATAGTGAGGTGGGACTAGTCCTGCTTGGCTACTTGCCTCTGTGGTTGCATCCAGACAACTGATTCATCTACTTTTGTTTGCACAAAATGTCTGAAGAGGTTAAAGGACATCCACTGTTTTATTGAGTATACATCCTGGTTTGTTTTCTGGTGAGCTTCGCGTCCAGCCATTATCACCCCACACTTTCCAGTGCGCTTTTCTGTCACTCTCCTTCCTGCAAAATGTTTTCTTTTGTTTGCTTTTGGAAGCAGGTTGGTTGTGCAAGAAAATCCATTTCAATTCCATTTTGAAAATCCATTTCAAAAAATCCACTTCAATTGCACAATGTGCATTTGTGGGTCCCCTCTGCAAATACTGACAGCCTACAAGTGTCCTGTGAGCCTCTGATAGCTAATCTGGTGGCAGACACATGTTCACAAAGTCTTTATTGGTGTTGACCTTCCTGGAGCAGATGATCTTCCAGGCCTTGTGAAATTGAACAGGTTTGCTAGAAATACTAGCCAAATTGTATACAAGATGCTGAGGGAGTGTTGGAATTTACTTTGAGGTTCTTTCTTGCAGTGCTTGTGGAAGCCTTAGAAAGCTGTTTGTCCAAAGCTCCATTGCTTTGTTTGTTTCTTTGCTGGATTAAGATGGCTGAAAGGCAACCCGTTTGCCCTTCTTCATTACCACAGTTCAGAGATGATAGACATAAAGTACATGGTTTTTTGACAGTGCACGGCACTTCAGAGCAAATTGCCACTTTCAGGCAGATGTATGCAAGTGAAGGAGGCCAATTGTCGTCCATCAACTTAATCGCTATTGGGATGAGAGTCGAGAGCAAATGCTGTAGATGTAGCAAATGGAGAAAAGTCTTCCTCCAACGTTCCTGCCTTGAAAATCTTTTTATCCAAACTTCTCTCTCTCTCTCTCTCTCTCTCTCTCTCTCTCTCTCTCTCTCTCTGTGTGTGTGTGTGTGGATGTGATGAATTAATCAATTTGTACCTAATTGAGCTTCATTTCAACTGAAGATGAGAAGAAAAGTGTAGTTAAGGTTGAGCTAAAGAAAGCAAGGAAGTAGTGACATTTCAGAAGGTACAATGAGGAAGAGAGAGGGGGGGTGCAATCCAGCTGCACTGGGAAGAGAGTTCTAGCTTATCCATGAAGGTCTGGTATTCACCCCAGGCACCCCCAGCCCAGTTGCTCTTCTAGCTTCCTGGCCATCTCAAGAACACCCCACATGTTGCCTTCTGAGAGCCAAAATCAATTGATAGTATCTGCCCACCAGAAGAAAATCCCTTTGCCCTCTTATGGCACCATAGTCTTCTTATATGGGCTTGGTGCTCATGAGTGTACCTACAGAGCTACTCCTCTGTGAGCACTATGAGCCTAGCAGGGCAACAAGAGGGTGGTAGGGGGGTATTGTGCATCCCAGCATTCTTCCCAGGGCTTCAACAGCCAGCCACAAAAAGATCCAAAAGCCAAGTTCTGTAGAGCAGTTACTAGTCCCAGTGCTAAACACTCAAGGAAGAGCTCAGAGGTCACTGAGGTGGAAACTTAGAAATGTGATTGTTAAGGAGGTTTTCATTGTTGCTCAGTTTTCCTATGTGAACTGCTTTGAGAACTAATTCTTGAACAGAAATTTGTGGAACTTGCATTCTTTCCATCTACTATGCCTTTAAGGAAAGTGGACAAATATCTGAAGTTCCTAAACACGTCTCCAATGCTACCATGCGTCTCAAAACTGGATTTGTAAGAATTGAGGCCAGAGTATGGATCACCACACTAAATTACTGGCTAAGACTATGCTTCGTCCCGTGTGGCCTTGCTCCCTTAACTATTAAGGACGGTTTCCAAGTGACATGTAAATGCACAGTGATAAAGATTATGACAACCCTAGGCTTCACCTTGCAGATCCTACTCAACATGGGGTATGATGAAGCCAAAAAAATCATCTTGGCAGCTATGACATGCAACTTCCCTAACACCTGGGAGCCAGGTGATGGGTGCAAACCAGGCAAGCCACCATCTACTTCCTGAGTGTGCATCTGATTCACTGCTGTGGGAAGCAGAGTGTTGGATCAAATGCATCCTTGTGGGTGACTGTGCCAGGCTTTAGAATAGCCTTCCCCAACCTGGTGCCCCCCAGAGGTTTTGGACTCTCTTCCCATCTGCCCCAGCCAGCATCTGGAGGGCTCCAGAGGAGGCTGCTTTAGAGCATCTTCCTGATAATTCAGGCTAGGACAAATGGATAAGGCATGTGAGAGACAATTTTTCCAGCTTCAGTTGGTGCCAACATACAGGGGTAGATTTAAGCAGACTTGACAGATGTGCAGGCAACACATCAGATTGTAACAAATTGCTTCAAAATATGCCTTATTCAAGTCAAGAGAGGCCTGTTATTCCAATAATGGTGGCTATGGCTTATTCTTGTAAATAACATTTTCTCAAAGACCAGCTTGATGTGTATGATCTCAGAGGAGTCAGTTCCATCCATTCCAAGTTTTCAAACAATCTTCCTTTGGTATTCTTGCTAATGAACAATTGTAGTTCCATGCCTTTAATTGAAATGGGATAATGTTGGTGCTCCCAATGCAGAGCTTATCATAGAGCTCTCTCCAAGGTGCCCATCCCCAAGCAGGCTGTGTGAGTGTTTTGCAAGCACCTCACATTGTTTGCACTCCACTTAATATTTCCCAAATTCAAAAAGTTCTCTCATTGCTGTAAGTGACTGAGGGTGTCCCAGCACTGCCTTTGCAACTCTGGCACTCCAGGCTCCAAGCCATTACAAATTTGAGGGTTTCGGCAAGGGAGACAGAGTAAGCCAGAAAAAGGGACGGAATGAAAAATGTGTCACGCGTTGCTGATGAAGCTGATGACTGTCCTGAGTGCCAGTTGCAATATCCAGGAGCTGGGGATGTCCTGCCATCTCTTAAACTGGGCAATAATTTTTGCTTTGCTTTTGAGAACTGGGCAGCAGGCGAGCTGTTAATATGCCATCAATAAGAGTAATGGCTGTAGCCTTTTGGTAGCTAATTAACTGTTCTTTGTTCATCTCATTTTTATTATTAACACAATTGCTTCATTAACCTTCTGGTTCATCCTTTTAAAATATTTTGTTTCCAACCTTGCTGGAACTCTTCCGTGCTCAATGTTGCAGCTCCAATAGGTCATGCAAAGTGTTGAACAAAAAGCTAGTGCAGATGCACCTTACGGCTGCAGGGTTGTTTGGGTGGGTGGGCAGGTTCTTGCTGTGCAGTGTGACTCAGGTTTTACAGGAGAATGTAAACTGTGTTGAATGAGGTCTCTCCCTCTCTGCTGCTTCCTCTACTCCTGCAGCTGCTTGCCTTAAACAGCTGCTTTCTGGAGCCTCCCTTGCAGGGCCGATACCATTGGGAAGGGGGTTTCATCAGTACTGTGGGGAAAAGGAATAACACCCCCTTTCCCATGCATAATGGCATCAGCCCTAATTGGGTATCCCTGTTTAGAAGTGGGGCAGAGCCTAGAGGCATTTAATGGAACTGTGCATCCAGCTTGACCCAAAAGATGCTTTGGTACCTAGAACTTCCCAAGTGAGGCACTTTCCTCCTCCTCTGCCCCTCTATTTTTTTTCAGGTGGCCAAGCTAAAAATGACTTTGATTCCAGATAGTTCCAGATAGCCCATCCCAGCTAAATCTCCACTGCCAGCCCCTGTAGCTTTGAGTTCCAGCCACGCCGTCTCTGGCATTTAAAATATTAATTCATTCAACCTAGCAGGGGAAAAGGCTTGGCAACACCTCCCCGAGATTCCCAAACAGACTGAGAGCGCCGAGGCAACTCAGTGGCACTTCAGGCCCCTTCTGCAACACCAGCTGCTTGTGGTGCTGAGGCAAAAGGCAAAGCAACTGCCATCTTGTACCCCTGTAGCAGCCATCCTGGCAGGGTGGGTGCAAGGGAACCTGCAGCGTCTCCGCAGTGGGACCAGGGTTCAGCATGCCTAGTCGGTCACATGGGCACCTGCTTCCTCCTCCCTTCATGATGTTTCTGAACCAGGGTGGATAAAAATCAATGATTTTAAAAAATCAAAATTAAAAAAATCAGATTTTTAAAATTTAAATCAGAATTTTTTCCCATTTAAATTGGATTTTTAAAATAAGATGCTTTTGGAGGGAAAATCTTCCTAAAGATAGTTTTCTATTTAAGTTACCTTATAGTCCAAAGGCTATTCATCAGGAAATAAGGATTTGTTTTACGTTTTTCATGTGTGCTAAAACTCAAAGTATATTGTTGTTTTTTTAACTGTTTAACCACATCAGTTAACAAACATGGATACATATGCTATAATGTTATTGTTTTAGTTAAATAAATTGTTTAAATTGCTATTAAGGAAATGATTATTTTTCTCCTTCCAATAAAGTACAGTGGTACCTCGGGTTACATACGCTTCAGGTTACAAACGCTTCAGGTTACACACTCCGCTAACCCAGAAATAGTGCTTCAGGTTAAGAAATTTGCTTCAGGATAAGAACAGAAATCGTGCTCCAGCGGCACGGCAGCAGCAGGAGACCCCATTAGCTAAAGTGGTGCTTCAGGTTAAGAACAGTTTCAGGTTAAGAACAGACCTCCAGAACGAATTAAGTACTTAACCCAAGGTTCCACTGTACAGCAGAAAAGTTGTCCAAATACAAACAGTTAACTTATTAAACCTCACAATAATTTCATAATTATCTGTCTATGTATTTCTAATACAGTGGTGCCCCGCAAGACGAATGCCTCGCAAGACGGAAAACCCGCTAGACAAAAGGGTTTTCCATTTTTGAGCTGCTTCGCAAGACGATTTTCCCTATGGGCTTGCTTTGCAATACAAAAACGTCTTGCGAGTGTTCCGATTTTTTCCCGCTTTCCCCCCTTTTTCTAAGCCGCTAATAGCCTTTTAGCCGCTAATCCGCTAAGCCTTTAATAGCCGCTAAAGCGCTAATAGCGCTAATCCGCTAAGCCGCTAATAGGGTTGCTTCGCAAGACGAAAAAACCGCTAGACGAAGAGACTCGCGGAACGGATTAATTTCGTCTTGCGAGGCACCACTGCACTATAACCAAATCAGTATTTTTTGATATAACTGTAAAAACTACTTTGAAAATTTATTATTCCAAAAATGAAACCTTGATCTGGTTGTAAATATTAAGAATATACCAGTAAGAATGAGTCTTTCTGTAAAGAAAGAAAAGAAAAAGATTTAAGTCAAGTCTTACTGACTAGTGATTTAAATCAAATCCACCCTGTTCTGAACCCTTTCTCTGCCTCCCTCTCTTGCTCTGTTATGAGGAAGGGTTGCAGCCTTTTTGGTTTTTAGGTTTAAAGACAAGGTGAATAAGGCAGCATGATAGAAGTTTATAAAATGATGCAGACAGAGCAAAGTTCTTCTTCCTCTCTCATAATGCTAGAACTTGTGGAAACCCAATGAAGGTGAATGTTGGAAGATTTGGGACAGATAAAATAGACCTTGTTGAACTATGGAACTCACTCCCACAGGAGACAGTGATGACCACCAACTTAGATGACTTTAAAAGAGGATTAGACAAACCTATGGAGGGCAAAGCTATCGACGACTACTAGCCACAGTGGCTCTGCTCTGCCTCCACAGTCAGACGCAGCAATGGCCTGATCCTGCAGACTCTTCTGCTGTTCTTAATGGCATCCACTCCCGAAGCCCTGCAACCTTGTGACAGATGTTTCCCCTTCCTTCCTCTTTGCAGATCATTGGCCTCGTGATATTGTGCATTGGCATCTATGCCGAAGTGGAAAGGCAGAAGCACCGGACCCTGGAAGGGATCTTCCTTGCACCAGCACTGATTCTCCTCCTCCTCGGCATAACAATGTTTGCTGTTTCCTTCATTGGAATGGTGGGCTCCCTCCGAGACAACCGGACGCTGCTAAAAACAGTAAGGCTGCTTCCCCCCTTCCTGGAACTCTCCCAGTTCCAAAATTCATAGAATCATAGAATTGCAGAGGTGGAAGGGACCCCAAGGGTCATCCAGTCCAACCCACTGCAGTGTGGGAGTCACAGCTAAATAATTATTGATGGCCACCCAACCTCTGCTTAAAAACCTCCAATGAAGGAGAGTCCACCACTTTCCATGGGATTCTGTTCCACTGCCAAACGGCTCTTGCCATCAGAAACGTCTTCCTAAGATTCAGTCAGAATCTGCCTTCTTGTCATTTGAATCCATTGGTTTGGGTCCTCCCCTCTGGAGCAGCAGAAAACGAGCTGGCGCTCTCTCCCAAGTAACAGCCCTTTAGATATTTCATGGTGGCTGTCATCTCAGTCTGCTCCAGACTAAACATATCCAACTCCCTCAATAGTTAGTAGTTCTCGAAGTGCTGAGAATTTACTACTGCTCCTTCCTTCTGATATATGGCAGTTCTGTGGGCACAGAGAGGGTCTGCATGGCCCAGGTGTCGACAGGCGCCAAATACTCAGACATTATTGCATCAATTCTGTTTGTATAAGAGGCTATCTGTATCCTTCCAGGTCCAATTCATAGTTCTGCTGGTTACATTTATGGCCCCTAACAGTTTGGAGTCAAGTTACTTGAAGGACCACCTTCACCCATGTTAAACCTGCCAAGATGGGTGATGTGGGGAGGGAGGGAGGGAGGGAGAAGTCAGGCTGTTGGGCACGAGAGATTCAGCCTTTTCTGTGGTGGCCCCATGGCTGTGGAGCGCCTTGCCTCCTCCTTGCTGTTGTTTAAAGGTAAAGGTAAAGGGACCCCTGACCATTAGGTCCAGTCGTGGCCGACTCTGGGGTTGCGGTGCTCATCTTGCTTTATTGGCCGAGGGAGCCAGCGTACAGCTTCCGAGTCATGTGGCCAGCAGGACTAAGCCGCTTCTGGCGAACCAGAGCAGCGCACGGAAACACCGTTTACCTTCCCGCCAGAGCGATACCTATCTACTTGCACTTTGACGTGCTTTCGAACTGCTAGGTTGGCAGCAGTGCTGTTGTTTAGGTGAGCTCTAACAATGTTTCTATTCATTACTGCTTTTAGCAAAGGTGTGAGAAAAGACAGAACTGGGTTTTCGAAGTGAAATGTTTTACTGTTGCTGTTTTATTATTATTGTGTTGGTTGCTATTTTATATGGTTTTATACATGGGAAGATTTGGGGTGACATGTCATACTCCAAGTAGATCCACTGTAATGGGTGGATTTAAGTAACTTGTGTGATTGATTCGATATGGTGGGCCTCTAAGCTGCCCCAGTTGCTGTGGAATATGCATGCCACCCTATTCTGTTTGCTTCAGATAGTTATTTTGAGAGCCCCAAATGTGCTGCTAAATTGCCTCACAACAGGAGCACCTCTAAATGATGGGAAGCATCTTCAGGGGTTGCTTCATTGCCCACCTAAACATCATTTGATGTGAATCTTAATTTATTTTCACTCCAAATTGCTTTTTGGGTGCAAGGGATGACTCTTGGATAAACGTCTGTGGGGTTTCTTAAATGATTTTTGCATATGAAGTGCAGAGAAAAATATTTTAATTTTAAAGAAATTTAATTTCAAGAATTGGACAGAATGAGGGCTTCTTTCTCCATCTTCTCCCTTCTCATTCTTCAAAACTTTTTTCTGACTCCTCGGGAAGATAGGGCGGGGTCTGAAGTGGAGAAGAGAGAGAGACTGAAGTTGATAAAACAAGAAACTTAATCTCAGGGTGTGGGTTCGAGCCCCACTTTGGGCAAAAAAAATCCTGCATTGCATGGAGTTAGACTAGATGACCCTCATAGTCCCTTCCAACTGTTCTATTCTTATGATTTTTCAGGAAGAACAAGAAGCCCCTCCAGAGTGTTGGGGTTTTTTTTTGCAGGTATATTCTGCAACTTCTTGTTGATGCAATAATAATGCATTAGGGACAAAACAATTAGTCAGTGGAATAATTTCTGAACTGTTCAGTATACATCCAGCTCTATTGCACTTCAGCAATAACTGCATCAATAAAATTTTGCAGAATACTCCCCCCCCCCCAAAAAAAAACAACAACCCCAGTCTGTAGTGGCTCCATCTTCTCCCTTCTCATCCTACAAACTCTTTTCTGAATCATAGAATCATAGAATCATAGAGTTGGAAGAGACCACAAGGGCCATCGAGTCCAACCCCCTGCCAAGCAGGGGGGCCCTGTTTGCTTTGCAACAAAGTCCCCCCCCCTTCAATGGGCTGGGGGCTGCTGCAACTGGAAACCAGGCAGGCTGCCATATTCCCCCTGCAAAGTCTCAGCTGGCTGTTCCATGTTGAAATGCTGTTCAGGTGAGACATTGTGAGGGAACTTGGTGGCTCCTGCCCACTTGAGCTGGGGGGGGGATTTTGCTTTAAAGTGAGAAGTGGGAGGGTGCCCCCACGTTTACCAGGAAGCACCCAACCCCCAAACGTTGACTTCTTCCTGTCCTCCCACTCCATCACCACCAGTGAAAAAGTTGCCCCCAAATTCCTTCCATTTTGCCACCAGCAGACGAGGTGAGAGGGCCTTGTTTCCTCAGCCCTAGAAGTATAAGCCCAGACAATGGAGTCTTCTTGCTGGCCTTTCTTCAGATTGCAGCTGGAGAAAGATGCTTCCTCCCTCTTCCCATTCTTATGGTGTCTTTGTTCTGTATGCAGGCATTTCAGAACAACTGCCCCCCCCCTTTGGTTTGGCTCCTGTCTTCTCTGGGTAATAGGATGTTGAATGAAACAGCTGGAAGATGCTTCGTAGTTAAACAACAGGGACAAAAGCATTTGTCTGGCTGAGGATGGAAGGGTAGCATTTCTCAGTGGCCTTTGCGGGAGGTCTTCGGTTTAATAAAACTGTTTCATAACCAAGATAGCTCCAGGGCTAAGTGGCAGAATTCAGGGCTGTTTTGACACAGTTTGGGAACTGGTGAGCGAAATCAGACAGATAGATGCAGCCTGATGTTCTTTTGTGGGCAGGTGCAGACCCCCCCCCCACACACACACATGTTACAATAGCTGTGAGAAAAGGAAGTGCTTCCTTTCTGTCATTTCCTATAAGCCTGAATGAAAACTTACATGAAGGGTTTAATAGCTATTCCCCTCCTCTTCCTCCCCCAATCCCTGAAACTGTTACTCTGCAGTTCTGGGAGCTCTCTGGCAAATTATAATTTCAGGATGCTTTGGTTAGGTGCAGGTGGGGAACCAGGGTATTCATAGTTCCAGGTTATGAAATGGATATATTTAGGGAATAGCAAGGCCTTGTATTTTCAAAAAACGAAATCTGATGGAGGCATCAGTGGATGATGCTCAACCCTAGATGTGGTCCTCTCAAATTCCTTCTGTTCTCAATTTATTGTCTTCATTACACAAGTCTGATTGTTCTTCTCCTGAGCAGGATTCTTTTGCCATGTCATGGAGACCTCAGCTCTTGCCCTCCCGTATGTTATGACTGGAAGAAGACAAAGGGCACTCTCCAATGGATATTCAGCACCTCTGTATTTTAGGTTTATTGGGAGGAGGCAAGGTCCAGAACTCATTCAGGAACAGCAAATCCTTCGGGACTTCATAGGTGGCCTTTGTTTTTGCCACACAGGAATTGTGGGGTTAAAGGCTTTCTCAAGTGGGAGGTGGCTTTCCCCAGTTGTTTGCTCTGGCTACTGTGGTCGGTGTGGATTCCACCAGTTAGAACAACTTCCTCTGGACAACAGAGTCCTTCTCTTCCCAGTACAGTGGTACCTTGGGTTACAGACGCTTCAGGTTACATGCGCTTCAGGTTACAGACTCCGCTAACCCAGAAATAGTGCTTCAGGTTAAGAACTTTGCTTCAGGATAAGAACAGAAATCGGGCTCCAGTGGCGCAGCAGCAGCTGGAGGCCCCATTAGCTAAAGTGGTGCTTCAGGTTAAGAATAGTTTCAGGTTAAGACCGGACCTCTGGAATGAATTAAGTACGGTACTTAACCCGAGGTACCACTGTATCTTTCTCATAAGAACAAAAGAAGAGCCTTCTAGATCAGGCCAGTGGTCCATCTAGTCTAGCATCCTTCTCTCACATTGGATGACCAGATGCCTGTGAGAAACCAGCAAGCAGGATTTGAGCCCATGAGCCCTCTTCCCTCTGTGGTTTCCAGCAACTGGGATTCAGAAGCAGTGCTTCCACCAGCCGTGGAGGCAGAGCCATCCTGGCTAATACCCATCAATAGCCCTCTCCTCCTCCATCAATTTGACTAATCCTCTTTTAAAGCCATCTAAGCTAGTGGCCAGGGACGCGGGTGGCGCTGTGGGTAAAACCTCAGTGCCTAGGACTTGCCAATCGTATGGTCGGTGGTTCAAATCCCCGCGGCGGGGTGAGCTCTCGTCGTTTGGTCCCAGCTCCTGCCCACCTAGCAGTTCGAAAGCACCCCTAAGTGCAAGTAGATAAATAGGTACCGCTTTATAGCGGGAAGGTAAACGGCGTTTCCGTGTGCTGCGCTGGTGCTGGCTCGCCAGTGCAGCTTCGTCACGCTGGCCATGTGACCTGGAAGTGTCTTCAGACAGCGCTGGCTCCTGGCCTCTTAAGATGAGCGCGTAACCCCAGAGTTGGTCACGACTGGCCCATACGGGCAGGGGTACCTTTACCTTTAAGCTAGTGGCCATTACTGCCTCCTGTGAGAGTGAGTTCCATAAATTAGCTCTGTCAACTGAATCTTCCAACCTTCAGCTTCATGTTCACGAATTCTAGTGTTACAAGAGAAGGAGAAAAGCTTTTCTGTGTCCACTTTCTCCATGCCATGCATAATTTTATAAACCTCTTCCACGTCCCCTCTTTTGACCATTTGTGCGGAGGAGGAGCAGGCTAGTTCTGAAACCCTGCCCTGATTTCAGCCCCTGGGTCTCATACCTACCACTCCTGGTATAATGTAGAGTTACTCCACAAGTATCTGCTGGGTCAGGTCAGTGGCCCGTCAGGCCCAACCAGATGCCCATGGGAAGCCTGAAAGCAGGACCTGATGGGCCACAGCCCTCTCCTCTTCTGGGGTTTCCAGCATTCGGAGCACTGTCTGGGTGCTACTTAGTAAACAGGGTGCAAGGAAAACGCTGGTGTGGAAAATAGTTGGAAAGCTTTCCTTGTCACTCAGCAGGAAGTTAAAATATGGAACTCACTCCAACAGGAGGCAGTGGTGGCCGCCAACTTGGGTGGCTTAAAAAGGCGATGGGGCAAATTCATGGAGGGATACTAGCCACTGCAGGTGTACTCTGCCACCAGTGTCAGAGGTAGCAGCGCTTCTGGATTCCAGTTGCTGGAAACGACAGGAAGGGAGAGCACTCTTGGGCTTGGCTCCTGGCTGGTTGGCTATTGAGAACAGGATGCTGAAACTAGATGGGTCATTGGCCTCATCCAGATGGCTCACCTTATGTTCTTATGGTGATCTTTCTTGGCTGGTCTGAGTCACATCTTCTAACATGTCAGAAAGACCTGAAAGTTTTTGTCAGTTCAGTGACAAATGTGTGACATCCTCTTGCTCATGTCCACACACACCTCTGGCAGTTTTGAAACTGGTGAGCCATACTGTGGCTGCGTGAGTGATCCATTAGTGGTGAGTGAAGTTGCGCCTGGCATCCCTCACACCACCTAGGTTGTGTTTGATTAAGGCTAGATCCACACCTGCCACATCTCAAACGTGGGCTGTTTTTGGATTAGGCTAAATCCACTCTCAGTTCCAAACCTCGCAAATGAAATGCTGAAATGCAGTCTTCCAGGGGAGGCTTTCCATTTCGTCCAGTGTTTTTACAAGATCTGTTCTGACATTACAAAATAAGATTGAACTTCGAAACTGAATTTTTTTTAGGGTATTGCTGTTTCTCCTTTTGTCAGCGCTGCTGGAACAGCCTGAGCAATTCTATGAATGACACTGGCATTTGTCATGTTCTCTTTAATATTATATTCTGTGCCTATCTGACAAAACTCTTAAGATTGCCGTGTCTGGCATTTCAATTTTTGGACTATTTTGGGGTTTTCTTACAGCAATATTATAGAAAGCAAACATATGCATGTGGTGACAAACGAAATGCCAGTAGCCACATCAGTCCTTGTGACATATTGATGCTGATAGTTTCATAGAATTGTAGACTCAAAGGTCATCTAATCCAACCCCCTGCAATGCAGAAATCACAGCTAAAGAAGCCCTGACACATGACTATCCAGTCTCTCTTTGAAAACCTCCAGTGAAAGAGAGTCCACCACCAGCTGAGGTTGTCCATTGCATTTATTGTTAGAATCCAGAGGACATGGTTGCCTTGTTTAGCCACTCAGTACCCATGGATACCAAATGCGTGAGTGGAGTCTCTGAAAAGCTTCCAGATAGCCCTTCTCCTTAGATCACCACAATCACCTCCACAGCCAGCATATGACTGATGTAGATCTTGTTTGGTACCCACGCTGCTGAGCAGTTGAATATGACTAACACGGCTGAAGAGCAGAACCAGGACCAGCTCCTGGAATTTTTGTCATGTCTAAGACAAACATCATTAACAACCAGCAGTTCCCCTCCCCTGCCAATCCCAGCAGCACCACCTACTCGTAATTAGGTGAAGTATTTTGCATTATTTGGGAAACAGCTGCTATCTGTCTCCACTTGCAACATCCTTGCTCTGCCTTAGGAAGTCCTCCAGACTGCCCAGTCTCTGCAGCAGCAAAAAAAGCCAGTGTGTGAGAGAGTCTGTTTATTTCAGAATGTATGAATCACTTTGCATTTAAAGAATACCTACTGAGTGTACAAAAATTGGATATAAATCATACTACAAATAATAAACAGTGTTAAAAACATGAAGCCAACAATAATTAAAAGCTGCAGCATTGAAATGGACCGATTTGAGAAGGCCTGGGGTGGTGGTGGGGAGAATATTGGAGACATAACACTTTGGGGACTTGCTTCACTTCTAGAAGAACATCTAGCTGTGATTTCTGCATTGCAGGGGGTTGGACTAGATGACCCTTGGGGTCCCTTCTTGGCCACCTCAAAACAAAAACACTGCAACCTACCCAGGAGAACATGAATTAATTATCTCTCTCCCCTTTGATTATTTTTGAATTAAATTTATGTTCTCATTAAATGATGAACAGTGGTCAGGGGTGGGCGGAGGAAGCACAGGAGAAACTTTCAGCAATGCTAGTGAAAAGTGACCAGCGCCAGAACCCAGGTTTAAAAAATGCTGAAAATGTGTTTTGTGCTTTTCAATTTCTGTGCTGTTGCTTTTCCTTTTTTGTAAGCAATACTAACAGGTTGTTTCACCTCCTGTCTCCTAGCATCCCTGCTCCACTGCAAGCTGAGCTGTGTTTGTGTACACTGCAAATCTCTGCTTCCAGTTGTGCTGGGTGGGGGGACTGGGTTCCTTGAGTTGGTTTTGTTGACATGCTGTGGAGATGATGTGACTGCGTCTCCCGGCAGCCGCAGGAGAGCTGTGTGTGACATGTTTTGTCACTGTGTTCTTCTGGAGAACTGATGAGATGGAAGATGCTCTTGCTGTTTAGCAGCTGGCAGGCTTCAGGAGCTGCCTTGTGCTTGCCTTGCTTGCCTCCAGGTGAGCTTTCTCTTGTGCCTCTTGCGGTCCAGTTGGAGTGAACCAGATTTGGGAGGAAGGAGGTGTGTGCCAAGCAGGAGGGGCAGTTTAATGTAACAAAGGATGGCAGTGTGGGGTTGGGTGGAAATTTTGTCAGTGAGAAGAAGTGAGGGGAGCAAATTCTGTGCTAGGGATCATTAGGAAAGGTAGTGCCAGTATCATAATGCCATTATACAAATCCGTGCTGTAGCTGCATTTGGACGACACTTCTGGTCACCTCACTGTTGTAGAGTTGGGGAAGTGTTCAGAAAAGGGCAACCATAATGATAAAGAGGGTGGAGCAACTCCCCTGCAAAGAAAGGGTGCAGCGTTTGAGACTTTTTAGCTTAGAGGAAAGGTGAGTAAGAGGTTACATGATAGAAATTTAGATAATTATCAATGACATGAGAAAAGTGGGTAGTTGTTCTGCCTCTCTCATAATGCTAGAACTCGTGGACATGCAATGAAACTGAATGCTGGAAGATTCTGGACAGATAAAATAAAGTACTTCTTCATGCAGCCAATCAGTTTCAGTGTATCTGAAGAAGTGTGCATGTACACGAAAGCTTATACCAAGAACAAACCTAGTTGGTTTCTAAGGTGCTACTTCCACAGGAGACACTGATGGCCTTCATCTTGGAATTAAAAGAGGATTAGAGTGGTACCTCTGGTTACGTACTTAATTCGTTCCAGAGGTCCATTCTTAACCTGAAACTGTTCTTAACCTGAAGCACCACTTTAGCTAATGGGGCCTCCTGCTGCCGCCGCGCAATTTCTGTTCTCATCCTGAAGCAAAGTTCTTAACCCGAGGTACTATTTCTGGGTTAGCAGAGTATGTAATCTGAAGCGTATGTAACCTGAAGCGTATGTAACCCAAGGTACCACTGTAGACAAATTCACGGAGGAGAGGGCTCTTGGTGGCTGCTAGCCAGGATTATTATTCTCTGCCCCTGCAGTTAGAGGCAGTAATGTGTCTGAATACCACAAGAGGGGAAAGCGCTATTGTTCTCAGCTTCTGCTTGGGAGTTTCCCACAGGCATCTGACTGGCTACTGAGAGAACAGGGTGCTGAACAAGATGGCTGAAACCAACAAGCTCTTCTTATGTTCTTACGTAACTTCCATCTCTCTGGGTACGTGTCAAGGTGGCCTCAGCTTCCTCGGGTCTCTTGATTTATGATGCAGGGCAACAGCCTTCACCAACCAGGTTGGTGCCCTTCAGAAGATTTTTGACTCCAGCTCCCACCAGCCCCAGCCAGCATGGCCTGCGCTCAGAGATGATGGGAATTGTAGTCCAGCGATACCCAGAGGGCCCCTAGTTTTCCCACTCCTTCTTTAGAGTTGGCTCTTACTTTGTGTGAAGGAATCCTTTCCAACACATGGGAGGACAGCGTGAAAAAGCACAAGATGTGTCTCTAGATTTTTAGTTGATCTTGTAGTTAAATCTCAGAGGTGGCTGATCTTTGTAAAGTCATGGGATTGCTCCTTCCTTGTGAGAATCTGGCTTCTGCAAGCAGCACAGTGTCTTGTTCATAAATAATGGATTTTAGAGTTCCATTGCTTGTCCTTGGTGTCAGTCTGGTGTGCCCGCCTCCTTCATTCTAGCTGGCCTCCAGCTGCAAATGTGTAATGAAGGAGAAAAGTGTTCCTCACTCGTTATTTCAATGTGGAGATCTGTGAGATGCAAATGGGCAGCAGCCTGCCTGCCTGCCTGCCTCCCTTCGCTCTCAAATATTCCTTCTAAAGGCTGCAACAGCCAAGTCAAGTGTAGCAACAGACAGAAACGAGCTGGTGATAGGCACCTTTTCAAACCTAAAGCACATCTTGGAGACAGGATTCTGATCCTTCAAGGCAGCTGAAAGTATAAACACCCATCATTCTCTGCTTGGTTGTGGAAAGATCTCACTGCCCTTTTCACATCCACATTTGAATTATACCTTATTGTCATCAGTCTCAGATGATGTCTCTTGGGCTTCTTATATTAGTGTTGTTACACGTCACCCCAACCTCCAAGTGGTGAGAGACTCCAGGGGTTACAGGAATTTACTCAGCTTCAGTTTCCGTGGATTGAAGTTGTTTTTTCATGAAGTGAGTGCTGCCATGTGCTCCTACAGAGGGCATGAAAGGGATGTGTGTTTGAGAGAAGAACCCACCCAAATTGCTACCCAGTTCTTCAGTGGTGAATTGAGAAAGTGTGTGTGCATGTTTCAAGTCAGCCCACTGTTTTGGCCCCAAACTATAAGGATGTGCTTACCAAGTTGCTGGTGGAAATGGCAGGAGTGGCTCATCTGGTGTGATGGAGCCCCATCAATAGTCTCCCCACAAGAAATGCAACTCCTGCTTAAGGCAAGGTGAGGCTGGCTCTGTGCAAACACACCAGCAGAGCCATTCCAGCACTCCTGCTATGATGCCGCTTTAAACAGTCATGGCTTCCCTCAAAGAATTCTGGGAGCTGTAGTTAAGAATGCTGAGAGTTATTAGGAAACTCCTAATTCTGCTCCCCGAGCTACAGTTCCCAGCGTCTGACAACTAACCGTACATCAAAGGAAACTCTGGGAACCATAGCTCTGGGAGGGAAATAGGGGTCTCCTGATGACTCTCAGCACCTTTAAACTACAGCTCTCATAACTCTTTGGGTGAAGCCATGACTATTTAAAGTGGTACCATATATGTATGGTGTGAATGTGGCCTTAATTCAGCTTGAGCCTAATACGTTAAGTCAGTGTAGGTCATGCCAGATAACAGCAGGCACTGGGCACTCCGGCAGATGTTGCTGGTACTCACCCAAGGAGCACCGTGAGGCATTCTGAGGCCTGAAGACTGGCTGGTCTGGACCTGTTGTTACACCTTCCCCTGGGGAGAAGCTGCCTGTTTTTTCAAGGGACACTGCTCAGGTCTGCAGCCGTTCATTCTTGTGGCAGGGGGCAGTGAGGAGTGTATGGGCAGAGGACTTGAGCAAAGCCCCAGCTAGGCCTGTGCAGGCATCATTCAAAACCAGTTTGAAGCCCATGTCATGATAACCGTTTCATTATATTTAACCGGCAGTGAATTGTGAACAGCCTTCAAAACGCCACAGGGTGGTATAATTGCAAGCAATTTGAGAAGTCCTGTCCCTGTGTGTGCTGATTCCTGGCTGCCGCCTTCCAAAAACCATTTTGCCTCCCCCAAAGTGAGACTGGCTGGCTGCTTCCTTCCAAGCGGCAGGAAGGAGAGGAGAGTGGGAAGTGCTGAGCTGGGCCATGCTCTGTCACAGCTGGCTCCCTCTGGCTGGCTGGCTGGCTGCCTTCCCTTTCAGCTGCATTTCCCCTCCCCAATCCCTCCTGTGGCGGAACAGTGCCAGCCTCAGCACCTCCCCTTAACCACAATAAAGGTAAAGGTAAAGGGACCCCTGACCATTAGGTCCAGTCTTGACCGACTCTGGGGTTGCGGTGCTCATCTCGCTTTACTGGCCAAGGGAGCCGGCGTACAGCTTCCGGGTCATGTGGCCAGCATGACTGAACCACTTCTGGAGAACCAGAGCAGTGCACGGAAACGCCATTTACCTTCCCGCCGCAGCGGTACCTGTTTATCTACTTGCACTTTGATGTGCTTTCGAACTGCTAGGTAGGCAGGAGCAGGGACTGAGCAACGGGAGCTCACCCCGTCGCGGGGATTTGAACCGCCAACCTTCTGATCGGCAAGTCCTAGGCTCTGTGGTTTAACCCACAGCGCCACCCGCGTCCCTTAACCACAATATTGGTGCTTTAAGAAAGAGTGCTGCCCCTCTGTCTGTGCCTTCCTTCCTTCCTTCCTTCCTTCCTTCCTTCCTTCCTTCCTTCCTTCTCCTGGTTGCTCCTTCTCTCCCTCCCTCCTCAGCTGAGGCACCGCAATCCTGCACGTTGCTGGGAAGGACAGCCCAGCCACCCCTCCTTATTTCAGACATCAAGATATACTGCTGGTATATCATGATGGTTAGCTGGTGAAAAATCATTATGTTGAAAACCAGGTATCGCCCAGGCCCACCTTCTGACCTGGATGGTCCAGGGATGAGGGATGGTGGCTCACCAGGCAAAACCTCCCCCCCTCCCTTTCTGAGGCCAGAGAACATGCCAGGTGGGGAAAGAGTGGCCCCTGTCACTGCCATAAGCACTTCTTTCCAAGGAGGCATCATGAAATAGTCCATGGAGTCAACCCTCCTGAAATTATGCCTGGGTGAAACAGCCTGCCCTTGAATTTGACCCATCTCTGGAGATTTTGGAGACTGGCACCTTTTTGTACAAAACAAGTACTCCACCATTTTTTGAAAAAAGATAGGATCTGTATCTACTCATCTTTATTTATTGCATTAGCCGTGTGGCCATAGCATAATATACATTGAGATAACAACATAAAATAGGGGTGGGGAGGTAAAGGTAGATATCGTCCTGGGCGATTACTTTAACAAACAAAACAAAACAAAAAAAAACTGTTGAGGCTGGAGGAGGACCGTTAAAGGGTCCTTCAGCTCCTCAGATATGTCCTAGTTTGATTGTCCTTGTACAATAAGACTACTTGGGACTTCGTTCAGTTGTGCGGCGTATCGACTGCAGCTGTGGTGTTAAAGAAGATGTTGGTGCCGCTTTCCTCTTCATCACACTAAGCAGGAAGTTTGCTGTCATCTCGGTAATCCAACAATCAGAATCCTGCAGAAAGAGGGACACTATCCAAGGCTGGATTGGGAGATGAAGCTTATTCACTAGGGGGGTTAAAAACCGAGATCTTTCATCTGTCCAGTTGGGACAGAAGAGCATTACATGGTCCATAGTCTCCAGGGCCGTGTCATTACAAGAGCATGTTCTATTTGCAATGGGAACTCTGGAATAACGACCCGACAGAACTGCTGTAGAAAAACAGTTGAGACGGGCACAGGTAAAGGCCCTACGCTTAGCCTCCGAAGAAATTGTGAAGCAGTATAGAGGGATCCCTTCAGGGGGTGGAATAGCTAGGGCTAGGCCTGAACACGGCCCTCTTGCATAGGAAGCTGTATTAGAGAAGTCAAGTTGCTCTAGTTTCTTTTTAATTGGAGGTAGGGCCGCCGGGCTGATATACTCTGAGTTAAGGACAGTTTTACAGTTCAAATTGAGAAGAGAGCGGAATTTGAGGTTAATTGTAGTTTTCCAAGGAGAATTATGAATATCTCTTAGGATCAGATTGGAAAAACCACCTCTAATTCGAGCATCCGATGTTAGTAGGTGGAAGCTGTAGGAAATGGCTCGGCTCCATGCTCGTTTAACAATTGAGGACTGGGCGAACTCGAGTCGTAGGGCTGCACCTGAGACACATCTCGGGACGCCGGAAAGAGATCTCAGAAACATATGAAGTGGGCGATCCAAGTTACCTGATATTGCTGTAGTCCATACTTCGCATCCATATAATAATTTTGGGACAACTTTGGCATTAAATATTTGAATTGCTGCTGGAAGGTGTTTGCCGCCCTTCTGGTGGTAAAATCGGACAATGGCGTTAGAGGTCGTGGTTGCAGCAAGAAAAGCAGATTGTAGATGGGTGGTCCAGGAGAGATTATAAGTGAATATTACGCCTAGATATTTAAAGGCTTTTACCTTTTCTAAGTAGCCACCTGTGATCTTAAGCGGCTCCAATTTGAGTTTGCGGGAACGAGTGAAGTGGAGGACTTTCGATTTTTTATAATTAATATTAAGAGCTTCCGCCTTACAATAGGCGATAAATGCGTTAACTGCGTTTGCTAGATCCACAGCTGTTCTGGATAAGATGACAGCATCATCAGCATAGAAAAGGGAAACGACGGGGTGGCCTGCTAAGTGAGGAGGGTACTTCGATGCTAGCTTCAAAGTGGAAATTGCATCGTGAAGATAGAGATTAAACAATAAAGGGGCCAAGAGACAACCTTGTCGGACACCCTTGGCCGTTGGAAATGGAGCAGTGAGGGAGCCGTTTGGACCACTTCGGACGCGAGCTGTGGTGTTTGAATAAAGGGAAATAATTAGGGAGAGGAGGTGTGAATCAATTCCCAGATGGGCAAGTTTGGACCATAATCTCTGCCTAGGAATGGAATCAAAGGCGGCCTCCAGGTCCATGAAAGCGGCAAATAGGTGGCCTTGCCTTGGAGCAGTGTATTTACTGGCAAGGTGATAGAGAGTTAGACAGTGGTCCATGGTTGACGCTGACTTTCGGAAACCAATCTGTTCCAGCGGTAAAATGTTCCTCTCCTGGACCCATGAGAGAAGTTCCTCCAATAAAACAGCGGCAAATATTTTCCCCGGGATGGATAATAAACTGATGGGGCGATAGTTCCTAGGGATGTTTGGCTGGCCGCCTTTGAAGATCGGAACTATTATAGCTTCTCTCCAGGAGTCGGGGATGTCTAAGGCGGAGGAGATAGCGGTGAATACAGGAGTCAGGTGTTCGCTCCACCAAAGAGGATCAGTCAGGAAAAGGTCTAACGGGACCATGTCTGGGCCGGGGGCCTTATTCCTTCGCATTGACATTATGATGTTGAAAATGCGAGTTGAGGTAAAGTTTATTGAGGAAGTGGGACTGAGAGAGCAGGAACAGAGGTCCGACGGGGACTGAGGGAGATCTGTAAGAAGATTTGGAGAAGCGAAACTGGTTGAATAATAGGCAATCCATTCATCAGCGGAAATCTGGGTAGCTGGATTGAATGGTGCCGAAGGTCTAACTAAGCGCCAGAAGGAGCGGGAGTCATGCCTCTCTACAGCCGAACGAAGAATGGACCAAGCCTCAAGGATGTGCTGCTGTTTCTTGCGATGAATCATGTTTCTGTATGTTCTTTTGATATCTATGAGCTTTGCGCGGGTTTGGGGATCGTTGGAAAATTTGATGATTCTGACCATTTTCCTAATTCGCCTTCTTAGGGCTTTACATTCCTTGTCAAACCAAGGCGATTCAGAGAAAAGGCGTTGGTGAGTAGGCGAAATGGTGGTTATGTAAATTGTTGAGAAAGCATCAAGTAATGTCCGGTATTGATCAGCGGGCAGGATTGGATCAGAGGGAGCTGCAGGCATATCAAATGATTTTTGTATGTCCAGGGCAAGAGAGGAGCTGAGGCTTGTCCATTTCTTTGTTTTGTATACAGGCAAAACTTCCCTCCCCCTCCCCTTCTGAGGCCAGAGAACATGCCAGGTGGGGAAAGAGTGGCCCCTGTCACTGCCATAAGCACTTCTTTCCAAGGAGGCATCATGAAATAGTCCATGGAGTCAACCCTCCTGAAATTATGCCTGGGTGAAACAGCCTGCCTTTGAATTTGACCCATCTCTGGAGATTTTGGAGACTGGCACCTTTTTGTGCAAAACAAGTACTCCACCACTTTTGAAAAAAGATAGGATCTGTATCTGTTTAGCAAAGAAGCTAGAATAAAGCTTCAAATTCAAATTGAGTACACATATAATCATGTAACATACAAGTGGTTGCAGGGGGCAAATAATAAGTGAGAAGTGCCAAGGTTAAGGGCTTGAAGTCAGTGCAGAGTGAGGTTTGCAATCTGAGAGGTCAACCTTCTGGGGCACATTTGCAAACTGAAGGAGCTGTTGGTGGGTACCATGCATTCAGCTACAACCAACAAGCACAGAGAGTCTCTCTCTCCCACCCCACCCCACCCTCTCTCTCTCTCTCTCTCTCTCTCTCTCTCTCTCTCTCTCACACACACACACACACACACACACACACACACTCAATCTCTCACACACCCGTCCCACCAAATCAGACTTGAAAAAAGCTGTATAGCATTTACACCAGTTCAGGTCTCTGAGGGCGCATTTGTGCTTGCAGGGGCCACACGGGTGACCAATGAGTTAGGCTCCCCTTTGTCGATGTATCTGTGATCCCTTCCTGAGACCCTGGGGAATTTCTTTCCATCAGTGGAGGCTGTGCTCGGAAAGATGGACCAATGGCAGCTTCGTATATGAGTTCCAACAGCCAAAGTGGCAGCAGCATGTCTGATTCCCTCCAGCTGAATGAAGACTGAGCAATCCAGCTCTCCTCTTGAAAGCAGTGGGTGGAACTGAAGAGGGCAGTCCATGGCTGTGAGTCTGCCTTGCTGGCACAGAGCCTTTGTTGCCTGTGACTTGACTAGAAAAGGCATCCCAAAGCATTGCATTGGCTGTCCTCCCCTTATTGCCTTCTGTTTGCTCTGCAGATCTCTAGCTGGCTGGTGCTGATAATGGCAGTCATAGCACAAAACAGCCAAAGGGCTTCAGGTTTGGGGAAGGCTGTGGAATGGGTGCTTTTAATGTTCCCAGATGCACACATTCTGAGTTGAAGACTCTGCAGGGACACTGTAAAAAATTTACAGAATCCATTTAATAAGTTGAAAAGACCACTTTAAATGATTGGATCTTCATGAAGGCTTCTGACACTAACAGAACAAAACAGCACAGCCTGTTTAATGGGACAAACTGAACTAGAAAACTTACAATATTTACTTTAAAAGAACACCAATCTAATCAAGCACCAATAGCTGCAACACAGTGTGACACTGTGTCTGCCGGATGTAGAGCACCTTGTATGCAACACCACTAAAGGCATTGAGTTGCCAACAGCTAAGCCCTCCTCCAGACTCGTATCTATTCCTTGTTTTAATAAAATGTATCTTCAGAAAGACTTTGAAGTCCCCTGTATGTCTCTGTGTCCCCCAACCACCTTTGCTTCCATGGTATCAAACTTCACCCACCAAGGAATGTGCTGTTCTGATTTGGCTTTTGCATGTGCCTACACAGCAAGACAGGCTGGTGCTTGCAGCTCCACAGTGAGCAACTTGCTCCAATGGAGGCTGGAGGTGAACTGGGGACTTCCAAGGCCCTTCATCCAGTTTGCTTCTAGCTGAAGGTTCTGTAAAGGGACCACCCCCTGCTGTTCTTTACACAAATGCTTTTCCAAGGCTAAGCAACAGCTTCTACTCTCATATCAAAATGTTATTTGAGCCATGTTCAGCTGCATCTCTGACTGACAACAAGCTTCTCTCCCTGTTGCTGAATTCTTTTCTCCTGTGGTAAACCCATCCAAGTTAAATGAAATTAAAAGCAAGCAGTTAAATACTCTCTGGGTTATTGTGGAAGCAGGCACCACAAAGTGATTAATTTTGGCCCCGAACTCTGTGCTGGAACAGTAATTTATTGTCGAATCTGGAACTGATGGGCTTCTTAAGGATGGCTGATGGCAGTTTGTGTTTAATGGAACGAGGGATTTGTTCCTGTTCTCCTGTCCCATTGAGAATGTGATAAATTGGTAGCTGAACCCTTTATTAACTATCTCGTCTGTTTTGAACTTGAGCCAAATTTCTTTTCCTTACTTAGCAGGTGACGTTATTGCCAGGTACTTGAGCCAAATTAATCCTCCAAGAAGCTCTGTTGAATTTGGCCCCCTTAGCAAATAGAAGATGATGTCTCTTGTCACAAAAGAATGCAAAGATTAGAGGGTTCCAGCCAAATATGAAGGTCACGCCAGGATCACTGTCAAGTGGGGTTGAAGCAAATAACAATTAAGAATCAGCCTAATGAACATGTACTCTCTTTACCCTCTTTCTTGGTCCAGCGTTAAGTACAGCTTTCCAGTACAGTCGGAAGTTGAATGGAATCCGTTCCGGAAGTCTGTTTGACTTCCAAAACATTTGGAAACCAGAGCACAGCTGCTGATTGGCTGCAAGAAGCTCCTGCAGCCAATTGGAAGCCGCTGAAGCCCTGTTGGACATTCAGCTTCCAAAAATAGTTCGCAAACCAGAACAGTCACTTCTGGGCTTGTGGTGTTAAGGAGTCAAAATGTCCGAGAACTAAGCTGTTCAAAAACCAAGGTATAACTGTACATGTTAACAAGCTATTTTGTTACAGATACCTTGTTTCCTCATAACCATAGTTTGCAAACTCTCTTCAAAACATGGTTCGGATCTGTGGCTTTTAGGGGAGCTGTGATTTGTGATTGGTGCACATCATGCAATGTGACTCAATGCCGGAGGAGGGGAAGGAAAAGGATGAGGGAGTCTGCTTTCAAGACTAGTTCTCAGTTAGTAAACTATGTCAAGTCCAGGAAGAAGCTGGAGCCCAAGTTATAGCTATGGCCTTATGAAGACAAAAATGTTTTCAGCTCTCCCTGTTCCGACCATGATAATGCTAGAATTCAGCTAGTGAAGAGTAAAAGGTTTCCTCAGGCAAAGGCAATGCAGTTTAAAACAACATTTGAACCATAGAATTGTAGAGTTGGAAGGAACCCTGATGATCATCTAGTCCAGGGGTCAGCAAACTTCTTCAGCAGGGGGCCAGTCAACTGTCCCTCAGACCATGTGGGAGCTGGACTATATTTGGGGGGTGGGGTGGAGAATGAATTCCTGTGCCCCGCAAAAAACCCAGAGATGCATTCTAAATAAAAGCACACATTCTACTTATGTAAAAACACCAGGCAGGCCCCACAAATAACCCAGAGATGCATTTAAAATAAAAGGACACATTCTACTCATGTAAAAACATGCTGATTCCCGGACCATCCGTGGGCCGGATTTAGAAGGCCATTGGGCCGGATCTACCCCCCCCCCCGGGCCTTAGTTTGCCTACCCATGATCTAGTCTAACCCCCTGCAAGGGAGGAATCTCAACTAAAGCATCCATGACAGATAGCCATCCAGCCTCTGTTTATAAACCTACAAAGGAGAGTCCACCACCTTCTGCGGGAAATTGTTCCACTGTCGATCAGCTCTCACTATCAGAAAGTGTGATTTTGAATCCTGATTCTGTCTTAAGCAGCATTAGCCGCCCCTCCCAGTTTGGTGTCATCTGGCAATTTGGTGCTTCAACATCTCATTTTGTGGTTTTATGTAGGAGGCTTCTTTTCATTCCGCAGCATGCTGAATTTGCAGTAATGGGAAGGTAACTTGGGAGTGCCCTAATTTATGTGTTTTGGCTTGTGCTAATGTTTGCATTGTCTTAGGAATGTTAGTCTGATGTAAGCAGAAGAAAAATGTGACCAATTTGGTTTGTCTTAATCTGTTTATATCCAGTTTATACCCATCCTGGATCCCTGCTGGATCCTTTGCACTGCAACTCCCAGCAATCCCAACCAGGATGACCATAGAATGCTGGGGCTGATGGCAGGGGCAGACCTTGGGGTCTTAAATTTCAGTGGCACCCTGTGCAGTGCCAAAATTTGCCCCCTCCACCTCTTGCCTTTCAATCTGCGTCATAATTGCAGTGCCCCTGAGGCTCTGTGCCAAGTGGACCAAAATGGTTGTTCTCTCCTAAATCCTCCTCTGCTGGTGGGAGGATAGAAGCCCCAGGCATTGCCCGAGACACAAATAAAATGATGTCCCCGCCTGTGCCCAGGAAGGATTGGGGGGGGCAGGGAAGCAACATGTTTGGGATGGGTTGAAAAGGATGAAATAAGAAGGCGGAACCAGTTCCTTCTTGAGGAGTTTAGGGGTGCTGAACCTCTTTTCCTTGGCCTTTGACTCCCACGATGAGAGTTTTCGCAGCCCATCATATTCCCATGACTGTAATCTGTTTTAACGGTTTTTAATCCTGAATTTTAAATTGCTGTAAGATGCCCTTGTACCTGCTGGTACAGGTTGGGTGGGTGACGATGATGATGCAACCCTGTCCTCCAACATTGCACAGGTGAAAGTGGACCTACCTTCGCCCCAGTTTTCATACCAGGCATCACTGCCTGAGTCCCTCTCTCTCCTATTTCACATTGATGAAGGCTTGACACTGCGTGCTGAATTATCTTATTCTGCTGTCACCTGATTTAAAAGCCAAGGGTGGGCAGGAGGGGAAATGTGTGGAGCTGAACTGCCCAGGGGGGAGGGGGATGGGAAGAATGTTCTGTGTCTAGTTCATATTTCAGCACAGCCACAGGATGCCAGGTGGGAGGGCACAGCCATGCCAGCTAGGACTGATGGACATCCAGTTTGGTGTTGGCCTGACTTATAGAAGCCGGGGGGGGGTAATTATTCATGGTTTTTTGTCACCTCTTAAAGCGTCCGCGACTGGACTAACGGTCAGGGGTACCTTTACCTTTAAAGAAATACAAAATACAAAATCCCCTTCTCTTCCCCACCCTTCTCTCTTTTCTGCCTAGTTCTTCTGGGTCCTGCTGGCCATCTTTATTACTGAGCTGCTGCTGCTGTGTATCGAAATAATCTTTGAAAAGCAGGTGAGCCTCCCACACGAGTAATTACAATGTGTGTTTTGACCCCTTTGGGAGAGACTGGAGATCGTCTTGTTCAGTGGACTGTGAATGTTCAGAAGGACTGGCAGGTTTACTTTTTTTACCCAAGTAATTTTTCTGTGTGTGCATAACTTAACAGCCATGCCAGAGCAATTAGGTGTATGATTGAATGCTGAGCTCTTTTCTCCACACTTTATTCTCCTCTTCTTTCAGACTGAAATTTATCTCTGCCCGATGAAACTGCAGAACTTGGAGAAATCATTTCTGCATTGTTTCAGGCTGGCACCAGGATATAGACAGGAGCAGCAGGTGTTGCACAACCAGGGGTGCACAGATCCTGCTCCATAGCACAGCACCTGCCCTGCCCATGGAAACCCATCTTCCTTCTTAAAAGCATCAAAAAGAACAAGGAGCCCCAAGTCCTCATGGATGCAAAGTGTGTCACAAATGCCGTGACTCCCAAAATCACTCCCAAGCTCAAAATGACTCCATAGGTTGCACTCGTTGTTTTCCATCTTCATGCAATGCAGAGTTAGACCATGGAACTGGCTTCCCCAGGAGACAGTGAGAGCCATCAATCTGAATGACTTCAAAAGACAAATTCACGGAGGAGATGGCTACACTCTGCCCTCCACATTCAGAGGCAGCAGTTCTTCTGAACCCCAGTTGCCGGAAACCCCAGGAGGGGAGAGGGCTCTTTTGCTCAAATCCTTCTTGCTGGTTTCCCCCAGGCATCTGGTCAGCCGCTGTGAGAAGCAGGTTGCTGGTCTAGATGAGTCACTGGCCTGATCCACCAGACTCTGCTTGTGTTCTTCTCCAGGAGCTTCAGCTTCTCATGGATGTGTAACCAATTCTGAGACCGCAACAATCACAGGCTGCTTTTGAGGAGATTTCACCCCTCCCATACCCAAGAATCTCCTGACCATCTCCTGATGGTCTCTGCTGACTCTCCAGAGAAGAGGAGGCGTGTCCTGCCTATCTACTTATTCTGCTCAGCAACATATCTGTGTGTGTGTGTGAGAGAGAGTCAGTCAGTCAGTGTATCGGAGAGAGTGAGAGTGTTGGAGATCCTAGAGATAAGATTGCTGCTAAGAGCAGCTGCAGACTCTCAGTGTAGCATTGATTTATGCTTAGAATATTCAGCTCTGTATATAGTTTTGTATTATAGTTGTAGTTACAGAATAAAAGGAAGATATTCTACAGAGCTGCTCTCCGAGTGGTTTATACTCTGCAAGACTCTGCAAAACTCTGCTGCGCAACGACTGTATTATTGAGACAGTGAATCCGGTGCTCTCAGCTCTAAGCTGTGAGTCCAGGGCCGGGGGGGGGGGGCGCAAGGCAGGTGGAAGGAGGCCTGGCCTGATGGAGTCTCTCCCCTCACAGTTCTTCCTCCAGGCACAGCTTCCTCATGAGGAGACCCAGGGCCGGGGGGGGGGGGCGCAAGGCAGGTGGAAGGAGGCCTGGCCTGATGGAGTCTCTCCCCTCACAGTTCTTCCTCCAGGCACAGCTTCCTCATGAGGAGACCCAGGGCCGGGGGGGGGGGGCGCAAGGCAGGTGGAAGGAGGCCTGGCCTGATGGAGTCTCTCCCCTCACAGTTCTGTAAATTACATGGCTTGTTTTATATCTATTTGCCTAGAGCAGAGGTGAGCACTGTATAGTAGAATCTGCAGGTTAGGGTTGTTAGATTAATTTGGTCAGATTCTGGACATGCTCTCTGGTGCCTGTTTAGGGCGTTAGATGGTTTTCGTTGTTTTTAGAAGCATCTTGCCTTTGTAGAAACAGAGGTGCAAGGCACACACTATTTTGCCAGGTAGACCAGTCTTACTGGTTAGCATCCCATTGACACTTTCTCTCCAATTAATATCATTTATTTAAAGGTGGTACTTCTCCCCCCACCTTTTAATTTGCCTTCCAGACCCTAGCTTTCTAACTGAATTAAATAATGTAAATCTAACCAGCATTTGGGACGCGGGTGGCGCTGTGGGTTAAACCACAGAACCTAGGACTTGCTGATCGGAAGGTCGGTGGTTCAAATCCCTGCGACGGGGTGAGCTCCCATTGCTCGGTCCCTGCTCCTGCCCACCTAGCAGTTTGAAAGCACGTCAAAGTGCAAGTAGATAAATAGGTACCGCTCCGGCGGGAAGATAAATGGTGTTTCCATGCACTGCTCTGGTTCGCAGAAGCGGCTTAGTCATGCTGGCCACATGACCTGGAATCTGTACGCCGGCTCCCTCGGCCAATAAAGCGAGATGAGCGCCGCAACCCCAGAGTCGTTCACGACTGGACTTAATGGTCAGGGGTCCCTTTACCTTTACCTAACCACCATTTATTTATTTTTAATGACAAACATAGTCTCAGAGAGGGGAAGCAGCAGCACTAAGAGCTAGACCCTCATAGCTCTAGGTAGCTGACATATTTTGTAGCAAACAAGTCCAGGAGTCCAGGAGTCCAGCTGCTCTGCTTCAGGTGAGGCAAGCAGTGTGGGAGGGTGCCAGCTCTCTCCTCTGCTCATGTGCATGCGCAGACACCCACCCACCCACCAGCTCCTCTTCCCATGTTCGGAAGCCCCGGCATGTTGGGAATACACATCTAGAAAGGCAGCAAGGAGGGTTTCAGGGTTTTCCCCATGCAGATAGCTACTGGCCACAATGGCTGTGATCTGCCTCTGCGGCTGGAGGCAGCCGTGCTTCTGAATACCAGTTGCTGGAAGCCACAGCAAGTGAGAGGGCTCTTTGTGCTCAGATCTGGTTGGCTGCTGTGAGAAAAGGATGCTGGACTAGACTGGCCACTGTCCTGATTCAGCAGGCTCAACTTAGGTTCTTGTGTTTTTAAATCTCATCCATCCAGATTTCTAACCTGTATTTTCAACTGAGCTTTTGTGCTGCCCACTGTTCGTGCCTGACTAGGAAACAAAATGTGTGATGGCTCTGTTCTCCAGATGAATGTAGGAACTGCCCTGGGGGAGTCAACTGCATGGGCAGGAGATTGACTGTCTTTTTAGAAGGTTGGCAAGGTTGTCAGCTATGAGACAACTGATTTTTTTTGTATGTGGTTTTCCTTTAAGTTAATGTTGGGGATTTAAGGGGGGGGAATACCTGTCAGCCTCATCTTAAGTATGGAAGTGTTGAAACTGACATTTTGTGTTTTGTGTTTGGGATACAGGGTTTTTTTTGGGGGGGGGGGAGGTTCATAAAAAAAATATTCTTTGTGTTTTCCACCTTGACATGCCTTCACTTCTCCCTGGCTCTGCCATCTTTGCTCTGTCAGATTCCTCTTCTTTGTATTCACATTTATTCTCCAGCTCACCCAACCTCTGTAATTTTCATGTCAGAATTAATTAGGCCAAGTAAGTTGGTGAGTTTGTGTGTTTAAGCAAAAAAAAACCCCAAACAGCTTCTTTTCATTAATATTTCTCGGGGTTTGTGTCTGGTGGGGCTTTGTCAGAAGTCAGGTGGCAAATGTTCCTTTAGAAGGTAACTCCTCAGGCATTAGGGGCTCAGCTTTGAGGGATGCAGGAACCTTCTGAAGTATTTGTGAAATGCCTTTTAGATTCAAATACTGCTTAATTTGAAGCATCTGCCGTGTCAAAATAACCCCAAGGGTATGTTCTCTAGGAATATATGGGAAGAATCTTTGATTGCACCCATCTTGGGTTTTTCTCTATATATGTATCTCTATATAGTAAACTTTGCTATGTGCATAATTAAATTTATCAAAAGCAACTGCTTAAAAATTGAAAAGCAATGTCAGTGCCCCATGCAGAGCAGCCTTCCCCCCAACCATCATTTTGCTTATTCATTTGCATATTTTTCTCAATTTTCATGGTTGGATTCAGGACACAAAATGCAGCACAGGATCTACAGTGTGTGGATTTTTACAAATGTGTTCATGGATGTCATGGAAAGAGGGGGCTCTTTTGCAAAATCAAGGCTGTTGAAAGAAAGGGGGTGTCTTTTCCTTCACATGAGAACTTTGAGGGACTGAGTTTTAGTTGCTTAGTTGTGCCCAGTTACAGGAGAGACCCTTTGCTTTCTTCAGAGGCACTGTGTCCTGTGACCCATTGTTCAAACACAAAGGAGACCCCTTCACAAAGGAAAAGCTTTCAGGTGTTTCCGTTTTTGAAGGGAACAGCACCACAAATATATTGCTCCAGGCCAAAGAACTTTCCCTGCTTTAAGTTCTTTGGGTGGGGCTCTGGCATGTTTTGGAATGTAAGAGCTCAGCTGGGCTTTGGGCTTCATGGGAACAAGTCCAGTTCTCTGTACTGAGACCTTTCCCAGGTCCTCTGATGCTGACCCTTGTCAGTGGCAGAATGGCAGCAGGCTACCTGCCTCTAGTTGTCTGTCCTCGGTTCCAGGCTGTGTTCCCCACAAATCTCACTGGGCACATAACAAAGTCTCTGCCTGGTCAGAGGAGGAGCTGTGCTGAGCACTTGCAACTCCAGCACTTGTCCATTGCCAAGAATACATTGTCCAAGAATACACCCTGATGGCTTCGGGGCACCATCTCTGTAAAGGTAAAAGTAAAGGGACCCCTGACCATTAGGTCCAGTCGTGGCCGACTCTGGGGTTGTGGCGCTCATCTCGCTTTATTGGCCGAGGGAGCCGGCGTTCAGCTTCCGGGTCATGTGGCCAGCATGACTAAGCCGCTTTTTGGCGAACCAGAGCAGTGCATGGAAACGCCGTTTACCTTTCTGCCAGAGCGGTACCTATTTATCTACTTGCACTTTGACGTGCTTTCAAACTGCTAGGTTGGCAGGAGCTGGGACCGAGCAACAGGAGCTCACCCCGCCGCGGGGATTCGAACCGCTGACCTTCTGATTGGCAAGCCCTAGGATCGGTGGTTTTACCCACAGCGCCACCCGCGTCCCATCTCTGTAGAAAGTGCCAAATCTCTTCCTGTCGTGTTTATGAAAATGCTTGTTGTCTAAAAAGTCAAAGAGAAATGGACCATGATTATTTCAAAGCACTGCCTTCCTATAGCCAGTACAGTGGTACCATGGTTTACGAACTTAATCCGTTCCAGAAGTCCGCTCTTAAACCAAAGCCATTCTTAAACTAAGGTGCGCTTTCCCTAATGAGGCCTCCCACCGCCAGGGCCCTTCCACCGTTCAGATTCCGTTCATAGACAAGATAGAGTTTGCTAACCGGAACACTACTTCTGGTTTTGCAGAGTTCATATATCGAATAGTTCGTAAACGGGGCTGTTCTTAAACCAAGGTACCACTGCACTACTGCTTTCTGAGGGTGGGAGTTGTTTAGCAACTGATGCTCTGACAGCACATCATTTGTTGTCCCTGCAAGGGAGATTGCACCAAGCCTTGCAATGTTGTGTGAAGGCCTTTCCTTGCTAACCTCCTATCTGTTGTTGGAGAGCATTTCTCTCACATTTGGGACTCTGCTTCTTTCCAGATGAATTCAGTTTTCCATTCCACTGTGCAGGATGGGATAAGACACTACTATGATGATTTGGACTTCAAGAATATTTTGGACTTTGTCCAGCAAAAGGTAAGTTTTTGTTTTTCTCAGTATGAGCATAATAATAATAATAATAATAATAATTTATTATTTATACCCCGCCCATCTGGCTGGGCCTCCCCAGCCACTCTGGGCGGCTTCCATAAAAACCAAAAATACAATAAAATATCTCACGTTAAAAACTTCCCTGAACAGGGCTGCCTTAAGATGTCTCCTGAATGTCAGGTAGTTGTTTATCGCTTTGACATCTGCTGGAAGGGCGTTCCACAGGGCGGGCGCCACTACCGAGAAGGCCCTCTGCCTGGTTCCCTGTAGCTTTGCTTCTCGCAATGAGGGAACCGCCAGAAGGCCCTCGGCGCTGGACCTCAGCGTCCGGGCAGAATGATGGGGGTGGAGACGCTCCTTCAGGTATACTGGACCGAGGCCGTTTAGGGCTTTAAAGGTCAGCACCAACACTTTGAATTGTGCTTGGAAACGTACTGGGAGCCAATGCAGGTCTTTCAAGACCGGTGTTATATGGTCTCGGCGGCCGCTCCCAGTCACCAGTCTAGCTGCCGCATTCTGGATTAGTTGTAGTTTCCGAGTCACCTTCAAAGGTAGCCCCACGTAGAGTGCATTGCAGTAGTCCAAGCGGGAGATAACCAGAGCATGCACCACTCTGGCGAGACAGTCCGCAGGCAGATAGGGTCTCAGCCTACATACCAGATGGAGCTGGTAAACAGCTGCCCTGGACACAGATTTGACCTGTGCCTCCATGGACAGCTGTGAGTCCAAAATGACTCCCAGGCTGCGCACCTGGTCCTTCAGGGGCACAGTTACCCCATTCAGGACCAGGGAATCCTCCACACCTGCCCGCCTCCTGTCCCCCAAAAACAGTACTTCTGTCTTGTCAGGATTCAACCTCAATCTGTTAGCCGCCATCCATCCTCCAACCGCCTCCAGACACTCACATTGGTGGGTCTGGGTAGGGTGGGGTCTGGGAACTAAGGCTGGTGAGGGAGTTGGATATGTTTAGCTGGTAAAGAGGAGACTGGGAGGTGATAGGAGAGCCACCCTCTGATTTCTAAAGGGCTGTCACATTGAAGGAGCAAGCTTGTTTTCTGCTGTTCCCAGAGGGTAGGACCTGAACAACTGGATTTAAGTTGCAAGAAAGGAGATTCCAAATAAACATTAGGAGAAACTTTCTGACGGCAATAACTTCAACAGTGGAACAGATGACCTGGGAAGGTGGTGGACTGTCCTTCATTAGAAGTTTTTAAACAGAGGTTGGAAGGCCATCTACCAACCTTAGCTATGTTTCCAGCATCACAGGAGGTTAGAATAGATAACTAATAACAATTCTGTTGTTAGCAGGCTGTGTACAAGGTTTTTTGACTGACCTCAGAACAAATGGAGATTGACCTGCCAGTTCCTCTAGAGTCCACTGTACAATCTAGGATGGATTCTGAGGTCCATTCTGGGCTCTGCAATGGTTTCTGCACATGTAGAGTATCCAGCACAGGTATAACAGGGGCAGCGTCAAATGTTGTGTGGTGAGGCAGGGATGTGCAGTTTTCCACTCACACTTAGAGGCCTCTAAGCCCAGTGCCAGGTTGTTGTAGTCAACTGTGCATACACCAGGGGTGTATTAGGTGAACTGGGGACTTCTCCGGGCCACACTAAGCCTTGCCTTATACTTCGCATCCAAATAACATACAAAAACATTGTTGGGGGAATTGCTTGCAAGATTGACCACAAAAATGTGTAGAGTAGGAAAGATGCGCACTAGAATGCTGACAGGTATTTCCAAAAGCATAAATTGAAAGCTGACATGGAAATTCAGGGAGCAGACTTAAAAACTGGGGAAAGTAGAAACCAAGAGAAACTGAAATTGACCGATTTCTCCATCCCAACTCCCAGTGACTATTCCTTCACTCTTTTACAAAGAGATAAGCCAATCAAGCATTTTGGGAGGAAATGTTCCAGATTACTCACAACAATGTTTTTTTGCAGCTGCAAATTGATGCTGTGTTCAAAACTGGCCAACAAAACTAAGCAAACATTATGCTTTGTTTTGCTCTTGTATATATCATCAATTACCACTTGAGTACATGATAAAGTTTGACATCTTCATCTTTCATCAGTAGAGCAAATATTGTGGAAAAACAAAGTCCTGTGATTGCCAGTGCAAGTGTGTGTGTGTGTGTGTGTGTGTGTGTGTGTGTGTGTGTGTGTTGTTGTTTAGTCGTTTAGTCGTGTCCGACTCTTCGTGACGCCCTGGCCCAGAGCACACCAGGCACTCCTGTCTTCCACTGCCTCCCGCAGTTGGGTCAAACTCATGCTGGTAGCTTCAAGAACACTATCCAACCATCTCGTCCTCTGTCGTCCCCTTCTCCTTGTGTTCTCCATCTTTCCCAGCATCAGGGTCTTTTCCAGGGAGTCTTCTCTTCTCATGAGGTGGCCAAAGTATTGGAGCCTCAGCTTCAGGATCTGTCCTTCCAGTGAGCACTCAGGGCTGATTTCCCGAAGAATGGACAGGTTTGATCTTCTTGCAGTGTGAGGAGTTTCTGCTTTTCAAATGAGCAGAATTTGAATTCTTCCACCTGCCTTGCCCCACCCTCCAGTCTCTGCTTCTCAATTTGTATTGTATTATTTTATGCACTGTGACTTACCATTGTTTTATTGATTATAGTTTAGAAATTATTTATTATAATTGTTAAGAGTGGGTTTCTGTTTAATTTTTATATGCTGATATTTAATATTATTCTATACTATTCTAATGGATTGTTGAATATTACTTTATTTGATATACCGTAATTTCGTCCCATAGGACGCACCTAGGTTTTTTTGGGGGGGAAATAAAGGGAATTTTTTCCCCTTTATTTCCCCCCAAAAACCAGGTTGGGGAACAGCGGGATGGCGGCGCTGCGCCTCCCCGCTGTCCCCCGAGCTTGTGGGGCTGGCCGATGTCTGCCCAGCGCAAGGGGCGCTCCGCCTCAAGGCGCCCCGCGCGCCGGCGGCAGGCTGCTATCCTCCTTGAATGAATGTATACACCATCTTGAAACTCCCTATCATGCTGTCTCTGTTTTCTTTTCAGACTCTCTTGAAGAGAGTTTTTTTAAGGGGACATTTTATTATTCCTGTTTGTATCTGTATTGGATTTGAAATCGTTTTTGTTTTGATGGTTTTTACTGTTAAATCAGTTCAGGATATTTAATGGGAAGAGATTCATAAATGAAATAAATTTTATTTCACACACACATTTTCCCTTTATGATGCTTATTCATTACTTTACATTCCAAAACTCATTTCTTAACAAATCAAAGGAGTGGGAATGCCTCATTGCAAAAAAATAAATAAAAAATGAGTGGTAGTCAACAAAGATTTACTCAGAGTAGACCCATTGAAATGAATGGACCTAATTTAGTCATATTCATTTCAGTGGGTCTACCTGGAGTAAAACCTATTGAATACCACCCATTATTTTAAAAACTTTGGGTCAGATTCAAGTAAACTGTTGTGCTAGCAGGAACCAGTGCAATGAGATGTTTCAGTCTGGCAAACTGACATTCTATCAGTAATGGAACAATGGTAATAGAACGGCATTCAGTTCTACCCTTTGAATTGAGTAAACTATTTTGCTGTATCTCATAAATATAAACTGCTTTGACAATAGGTTCACCTCTGGAGCTCTGCATTTTACAGGAGAATTTTCCTCGGGAATATAATTGAAATGGCATCCTTAACACACATCCCAGATGATTCTCTTACGGTCCAGCTAGCAGGATGCATGTCTCCTTTTGTGGCTCGTTCTGTTTCATCTCCATCTTCCAAACAGCTGGTCACGGCCATGGCAGCCATTAAAAACTCAATGCAGGAATTTGACAGTGACAACCTATTTATAAAAGCCAACTCCAGCATCCCGTCATACTCTGGCATGTCCAAGGGACAGAATCCAGAAGTGAGCAGAGTTTGATATTTTAACAGGACATGCACATGTAAATGGAGACAGGAGCTGGAGGCAGCCTGGAGTGTGGGATGGGCTGGTGACAGCATCACCATCGGTATTTACCTTGGCAGTCGCGACAGGGGCTAGCCAAGTCAGAATACTGCAGAGGGAAGTTTGGCCAAGAGTAGGGAGGTTTGGCCAAGAGTAGAATCTGCTAAGATTCTGCGGCAGAGAGCAGCCTCCCTCAACTGCTCTCTTGCCTCCAACATCCCCACAATGGGAGCCATGAGTGTCACCTCCCTCTGTGTTCCCGCCACCCTCTCCAACCTTGGCAGAGCCTCTCTCTGGCATGCCCACTCCAGCACCATCCTATCCTGGGAGTAGCTCTGCCTGCCCAGAGGGGGATGTTTCAATGGTCCCAGCCACCTCTTGGGGGGGGGGAGAGACACTTGTCCTGTCACCTAGGTCGAGAAGGAGTCAAAAGAGAAGGGAACACAAATGTAGCAGGAGATTGCAGAAATGCTTACAGCCTTAAGAAAAGTCCTCCTTGTTCCTATCTATAGGAATGCCAAGGATTGTGATAGAGTCATATCAACTTTCAGAGCTTGCCAGCTAGAGAACTTGCCTTTGTTGTAGCTGTATTTAGGATTACCTCTGGAGGGCCTTAAATCAACCGTTTCCATGTACCACAGTAATATAAGCATTTAGGCTTTTGGAAAGAACTTTTTGTCTAATCTTTGTTCTTCGGCAACTGGGAGACAGGACACTGTGTGGGAGCAATGGTGGAGACAATCTGGTGCTCCCACAGAGGCGCCCAACCCCAGCCCTGCCCCATCCAGATAAGAAGCAGCAGCAATGCCACTGCCATGAATCCCGGCTGCTCCTGGCTGGAGAAGACCCCGCTGTTGCCCCAAGACTGCACCAGAAATTGGAATAGCATTGTTCATCATGGGAATCTCCTTGCTGAGAGATGACTTGGAGAACTGGGCTAGAAGTTGCCTCTAGCTGTCTCATTTACTTTGGGCATCTTTCTCCCTTGGTCCCCACAATTCATGGGCTTCATAATATGGACTGATAACTCAAGGCAGCCTTCCACGTTCAGAGGCAGTGAGCATTAGATGCTGTAGAGAACTAACAAGAAGGGTACTTGCCTTTATGTCCATATTATAAGCTCCCTAGAGGAATCTGGCAGGCCCTTGTTGGACATGAAGGATATCCACCCAGTCTTATCCAGCAGGATAGCTCTTGTGTTCTTAGTTTCCCAGCTAGCTGGTTTTTCTGGGATATTGTTCAGACGACTTGTTATCTTTTGGACATTGTGAGAAAGTCCCATAGTGGCAGCTACTTCTCGGAGGTGTGTGAGTTGCTGTTGGCTAGGAAATGCTGCGAGTTGGATCTGGATGATACGCTTTTTAAAAGATGACCTCCTGTTGTTTAGCAGCACTCACTCAGCACATCCGGGAACACTGGGAATTAATCACAGGGCACCAGATTGGTTTTGGTACCAGATATGTGTATCACAGGAGTACTGCAGAAACTCCGGCACAGAGCAGGCTTCCTAATTTAAGCTTAGAAAATGAACATTTGGTAGAACTGGAGATTTGGGAACTTTTTAATTGTGCTTATTGCATATGGAACAGCTTAAGCCTTTGATTAGTTTTCTGTTAAAAGGCTAATACCTTTACAATTGCTATTCATTTCAGCTTACTCTGCTTAAATAGATCCTTTCATCTATGGAAGAGAGATCATTTTACAAGCTTACTTGTAAGATAAATCAAGATTATTCTTCTTCTTATATCAATGGGAAAACATACCCTGATTTGAAACACAAGATGCAGGAGCTAAGTCTCATAGGTATACAATCAATTTTTGCAGGACTTTGTGCAAATAATATACCAAGATGAGAGTTGTAGCTGAAAATATCTGAAAGGCTACAGGTTGGGGTGAGCAGATTTATGTCAACAAAATGATATTTGCTTTCCTGTTGAGACTTAATATTGAGAAAAACTGGTCAGGGATCAAAGTTTATTTGGGTGTTTGAAAAACCAAGAAGATAAAGTGCAGATCTGAAACCAAAATTCTCAGGTTCTTGCAGTTCTTAAGATCATTCTTTTGCAAAGGATCTTGGACAGCTTCAGTTCCTTTGACTGAGGAGCCAAGTATGAAAGGAAAAGACCAATTTCAAAAGCAATAAATACTACAAATTATAGTCCAATGAGAGAGTGGTTGTCTTGAGTCCATAAATCTTCTTGATTTCTGCTTATTTTATCCAGACAGCTTAATGGCTACAATTTTGGGAGATGTCTCCCTTGATGACTGACTTCTTATCTGCATATCAGACAGACTCCACAGTGCATGTCCATAGCAGGCTGAATTTGAAATGTCTTGTCTTATTGAGAGGCAAGGATTGGGGTGTCAAACGCATCCCTCCTCATTCCACCCCCAAATCCATCTTGTGACACTTTTCTGGTTTGTGTTGTATAATTCTCCCTTTCAGAGTGCTGTGGGGATGTCTCCTTGGCAGTGCAGTCTGAGGGAGAGGACAATATAACAGACCCCTGATGACCAGCCTGCAACCATTTTATTTATTTAAAACATTTATCAACCACTTTTTCAGCACTGATGGTGGGGTACCATAATAAATAAATAAAACTTTAAAAATAAATTCAACAGACTAGTGAAAAGGAGCAAAAAAACAGCAGCAGCACTGCCGCCGACAAAAACCTAAGCAAACCATCCTGTCAAACCAAAAACCAAGCAGAAGAGATGTGCTTTGCACACACACACACACCTGTGGAAGCCCAATGAGAAAGAGTAGAATTATGTGCTCCTCCAGGAAGCAGTTCACTGCCTTGGGGCAACTGGCATGAAGGTCCAGCTTCTCTCTGGGACAATTTCCACCTTGCACAAAGTTAGAAGAGCATCAGAGCAAAGGGAAAGGCAGCCTCTAAGTGGGACCCAGGCTGTCAATGGCTTGAAATGGTTAGTACTGGCACCTTGAATTACCTTATTTTTCGCTCTATAAGACACACCAGACCACAAGAAACACCTAGTTTTTGGAGGATGAAAACAAGAAAAAAAATATTCTGAATCTCAGAAGCCAGAACACCAAGAGGGATCGCTGTGCAGTGAAAGCAGCAATCCCTCTTGCTGTTCTGGCTTCTGGGATAGCTGCGCAGTTTGAATTTGCTCCATAAGACGCACACACATTTCCCCTTACTTTTTAGGAGGGAAGAAGGGAGTCTTATAGAGCAAAAATTATGGTAAGCCCAAGGATAGAGTGGACTGAGAAAGCCATTTCCCAATTTGCCACCCTATTTTTTCTATTAGGGGTAGCTGTTTCAGGGGTTGCAATTCCATCCTTGGAACAATGTCAGTGGAGACAGGACAGGGCTTACTGGCCACAGAGATAGGGTGGGGCGGTGGCAGCAAAGCTTTAGCTGCTCAGGAAGGAAGGAAGGCAGGCAGGCAGGCTGTGGCCATAGCACTGTTCATGCTCTTGCACCACTGAAGGTAGCAGCTTTTAAAGAGGATAGAGAAGACCTGCCCACAGCTGCCAGTCCTTTCCCAAGAGCTGTTGAACCTTTCCCCCCCAAATGGAGCTGAAGCAGCTGCCCCAATTCACCACCTGCAAACAGAGTTGTGGGTTGAGGCTGCCAGTTCCTTTTTTAAAAAATATTTTCATATACAGTGGTGCCTCGCAAGACGAAAGAGTTTTCCGTTTTTGAGTCGTTCCACAAGACGAATTTCCCTATGGGCTTGCTTCGCAAGAAGGAAGCCCATAGGGAAATCTCCGGGGACCTCTTTTAAAATGCTGGCGGTCGGGAGCAAAGACTTTCGCCCACCGCCGGCCTTTAGAAGAGGTCCTGGATCTCTTCTGAAGGCCGGCAGGGGGCAAAAGTCTTTGCTCCCCCCCCCGCCTGCCTTCCCGGGACAGCGGAGACTTCTCCGCTGTCCCGGGCGATCTTAAAATGCTAGCGGACGGCAGCGAAGGCTTCGCTGCCGACCCCCAGCATTTTAAAAGCCCCCGGGGCAGCGGAGACTTCTTCGCTGTCCCGGGCAATCTTAAAATGCTGGCGGGCGGCAGCGAAGGCTTCGCTGCCGACCCCCAGCATTTTAAAAAACCCCGGGGCAGCGGAGGCTTCGCTGCCGCCCGCCAGCATTTTAAAATCGCCCCGGAACAGCGGGGGCTTTTAAAATGCTGGCGGTCGGCAGCAAAGCGCTCCTGTCCCCGGAGCTTGCGGGGCGGGAGGTGGGGAGAAGGGCTTTTCTTCCCACCGCCAGCCTTCAGAACAGCCTTCTGAAGGCTGGCGGTGGGAAGAAAAGCCCTTGTCCCCCCCCCCAGCCTTCAGAAGAGGTCAGGGGACAGACTGTCCCCGGACCTGGTCTGAAGGCGGTTTCCATAGGAACGCATTGATTGATTTTCAATGCATTCCTGTCACGGGAAATGGGATTGCTTGTGTGTAAACCTCCAGCTGTTCCAAACTGCTTAGAAATTGGTGGTGTCTTTCCCTGACCGAGCAGCCTAGGTGCTGCTGCTGCTCAGTCGCTGGACGAATCCGTGAGTGGGCGGCTTCTAAATTTCCTCCAGCATAGAAGCTCCTTGACGGATAGTCTCCGCCTCCCCTCTCTGCGCGAAACCCTTCTGCGCAGAGTGGGCGTGCCTAGGGGCGGCCCTCCACTCTCTCCACTGTCTTCAGTGCCAGAGTCTCGGAGCCTCTCCTCCAAGATGCTTTCCCCCTCTTCCTTCTTCCTGGTGTCACCTGGACATTCTTCCCCAGATGACGCTCTCTCTCTACCCTTACTAGTTCCTTCTTCTGCAGAATCGGGAAGTACCGCCTCTCCCCTCTGCTCCGATGTCAGTTCCCTGACAATTCCTATGGGAAACCGTGCTTCGCAAGATGAAAAACTCGCAAGAAGAAAAAACTTGCGGAACGAATTAATTTCGTCTTGCGAGGCACCACTGTATTATATTTCCTTCACTAGTTTCTTGACCTCCTCACACCTCCCTTTTTGTATTCCAGTTCAGATGTTTAGTTCAGCAAATCCTTATCCTTTATCATTTAACCTTACTCAGCATCTTAACCTATAATAAATATATATTTTACACCGTTATCAATATGTATTTACATATTCTTATTAATCTTTTTACCAACACCACTTATTTCCAATCCAACATCCCTTTAACATTCATTAATTTTACAGTATTTCCATAGATAGTCCTTAAATTTTTTCCAATCTTCTTCCACCGACTCTTCTCTCTGGTCTTGGATTCTGCCAGTCATTTCTGCCAATTCCATGTAGTCTATCACCTTCATCTGCCATTCTTCCAAGGTGGGTAGATCTTGTGTCTTCCAATACTTTGCGATGAGTATTCTTGCTGCTGTTGTAGCATACATAAAAAAAGTTCTATCCTTCTTTAACACCAATTGGCCGACCATGCCCAGGAGAAAGGCCTCTGGTTTCTTCAGGAAGGTATATCTAAATACCTTTTTCAATTCATTATAGATCATCTCCCAGAAAGTCTTAATCCTTGGGCACGTCCACCAAAGGTGAAAGAATGTACCTTCAGTTTCTTTACATTTCCAACATTTATTATCGGGCAAATGATAAATTTTTGCCAGCTTGACTGGGGTCATGTACCACCTATAAATCATTTTCATAATATTCTCTCTTAGGGCATTACATGCCGTAAATTTTATGCCAGTGGTCCACAACTGTTCCCAGTCAGCAAACATAATATTATGTCCAACATCTTGTGCCCATTTAATCATAGCAGATTTAACCGTCTCATCCTGAGTATTCCATTTTAACAGCAAGTTATACATTCTTGAAAGTATCTTTGTTTTAGGAACTAGCAGTTCTGTTTCCAACTTTGTCTGAATTAAAGGTCTCTATTATTTGATAATAGTGAAGCCAGTCTCGCACTTTATCTTTTATTTTCTCAAAGCTCTGCAATTTCAATTTGTCCCCTTCCTGCTCCAAAATTTCCCAATATTTCGGCCACTTGGCCTCCATATTGAGCTTTTTCAGAGCCTTCGCCTCCATTGGTGACAACCACCTTGGGGTTTTGTTTTCCAGTAAGTCTTTGTATCTTGTCCAAACATTAAACAATGCTTTCCTGACAATATGATTTTTAAACGCTTTATGGGCTTTAACCTTGCCGTACCACAAGTATGCATGCCACCCAAAGACATTGTTAAATCCTTCTAGATCCAAAATGTCAGTGTTTTCAAGAAGTAGCCAATCTTTCAACCAGCAAAAAGCTGCTGATTCATAGTAAAGTTTAAGGTCTGGCAGGGCGAACCCCCCTCTTTCTTTTGCATCAGTTAATATTTTAAATTTTATTCTGGGCTTCTTGCCCTGGAGGCTGGCAGTTTCAGTCCCATAGGTTCACTTCTTCATACACTCATGGAAACATGCCTTGGAGACTGGCTGGTCTCCACCGATGTCTGCTGCCTGTTGTGAGCTGTTTGTCTTTGAGAATTGAAACAGGTAACTGGATCTGCCTGCCACACAAACCATTCCTGGAGAAAGGGATGCTCATTTTGTTCATTTGCTGTGACCGCTGTGGCTGATCTCCCACATACTCCCTAGAGGCCTCTGGTTCAGTCTAATTTCCCAACTAAATGCTACAGCCAGAACACATGAGCTCCATAAAACTGCTGGTGTTTAAATGCAGCCCAGCAGGTGAGTTACAAGGAGGATGGATGTACCCAAGCGCTGGCCAATGAGAACAGAGACAGGTGGAAGGCGATAAGTCTCTGCATCCAGCATTGAAATTTCTTGATTGCCTGCAGAAATAATGTATTCTCAAAGCAAATGAAGCAGATTGAATTTCAGCCCTGTGAATCGGAGAACCAATATAGTATGAATGATTTTGCATGCTATTAGCTTGTGTGGATTTTCATGGGGTGAGGGGAAAGGAGAGAAGGCAAACATTTCCCTCTTTTTGCAGATGTGAAGACATAATGATGAGAGGCAAGAGGAAATTAGGGCGCAAGGCAAGCTTCCCCAACCTGGTGCCCTCCAGATTACTTTGGACTATGACTCCCATCAGCCCCAAGCAGCACAGCTATATGATCTTGAGACTGAAGGAGGTTGTAGACCAAGCCGTCTGGAGGGGACGAAGTTAGGGTTATTATTCATTATTCATATACCACCATTCTTCCAAAGATCACAAGGCAGTTTACAAAATACAAATACAAAATGAGAACACAAAATACATAGCAAAATACCAAAAACAAACCAATAAGCTCTCTCCCACAAACACATTTAAAAGGCCATAGATTGTTTAATCAGTCTAAAGCACCACAGAAAAGGCCTGTTCCTGTGCTGCCACCCTCTGAACCTCATGTGGAGCAGGAACACGGAGAACGGCCTCAGGTGATGATCGCCCATTTAGGCTTGCCACCTGTCCTGTATAATAGAGGATCAATCGTCCATGTTTCAGTGTAAAACGCTACATCCTGTAGTGATTCAATAAAGGATGCAGTTTGTCCTGTATTTCTTCTCCACACACACACACACACACACACACACACACACACACTTTCTAGGCCGAGTTAGGGATCCTCTCCAAATGTACAGTGGTACCTCTGGTTATGAACTTAATTCGTTCCGGGGGTCTGTTCTTAAGCTGAAACCATTCTTAACTTGAGGCGCGCTTTCGCTAATGGGGCCTCCCGCTGTGTGATTTCCGTTTGCATCCTGGGGCAAAGTTCGCAACCAGGAGCAGCTACTTCTGGGTTAGTGGAGCTCGTAACCTGAAGCGTTCGTAACCAGAGGTACCACTGTATGTGTGTGAAAGATTGTGCATTTAAGCTCTGGGTGGCGAAGCACAAAGAGATGTACAAATTTGTGTGTGCATGTGACAAATTCCAGAGAGGCCATCCTGTTAGGCAGCAATAGGTTGTAATAGATTGCTTTGAAGTAATTTCAGCATCAGATTTTTTTAAAAAATCGCCCCCAACTCCCGTCCTGCCCTGTCCTATATTTTGCCAGAACAAGGGTGGCAACCCTAGTTCTGGGTCCCTTATACCTCATTGCAAATTTTTTGAACATGGCAAGGAGATAATGGCTTTAACTGAGTCCCAGATCAAGGGATAGGCCATATGAAGACTGGAGGGAGGGGGAAACAGTCAGTACAGAATATAATTGATCTAATCTACGCTCATTGATGCGCAGATAAAGTGCCAATTCAAATAAGTGCTGTGGATTTCTTCTTGGGAACACCATTCATGCCCATGGTACTTGAAATATACTGTTATGTGCTCCCCACTTCTTTTGGCAGGTGAGAAGACTTCTTTTGGAGAAGAGCTCACTGGAGACCAAGGATAGAGGGATTTTGTAGTTTTAGTTCTCTCAGTTTCTCATTTCCCCCCATTTTAAATTCAGTTCTACACATTTTTGCAGCTATTTGCTAAAGAGAAAGAAAGCCACCTTCATTCCACTATGGTCTCCAAGATGATAAAATAAGCAGTGGCAAAGGTTAGCTGAGATGGGATGCTTGAGGATGCAAAGGCTTACCTAGTGCAGCATCCTGATTCCCACAGTTGCTCACCAGATGCAGGTGGGAAGCCTCCAAGCAGGGGGTGAGGGCAACAAAGCTCTCCTCATAATCCCCAGCTGCCTCTGAACATGGGTGTAGAATACAAGGGAATAGCACTGGCTCCAAGCTTCTTGTTGGGTCCTCCTGTTCCTGAGATGTAAAAGAAGCATGCAAACAAACCAGGCCTTACAAGGTTGAGGGATTTGAAGATGTTTAGCCTGCAAAAGAGGAGGCTGAGAGGTAATGTGATAGCCTTCTTCAAATATCTAAAGGGCTGTTACTTGGGAGAGAGTGCCAGCTAGTTTTCTGCTGCTCCAGAGGGGAGGACCCAAACCAATGGATTCAAATTGCAAGAAGGAATTAAATATTAGAAATAACTCTCTAACAGCATGAGCTGTTTGACAGTGGAGGTGTTTGCCTCAGGAGGTGGTGGGCTCCCCTTCATTGGAGGTTTATAAACAAAGGTTGGATAGCGACCTGTCAGGGATTCTTTAGCTTTCGTTCCAGCATTGCAGGGGGTTGGACTAGATGACCCTTGGTGACCCTTCCAGCTCCACAGTTCTAAAATTCTGTGAGTCAGGAGAGCGTTGTGTTCATACCCTGCTTGTGGACTTCTGAAGGTGGACACCTGGTTGGCCACTGTCAGGGCAGGGTGGGCTTTTGGTCTGATCCACCCAGACCTCTTCACGTGTTCTTATCAATTATCTCCTTTCTCTCCCCCCCCCCCCAGTTTTCCTGCTGCGGAGGCGATGAGTTCAGAGACTGGCATGTGAATCCATACCATTCCTGCAACAGCAGCGGCCCTCTCTCCTGTGGGGTGCCCTACACATGCTGTATCAAGAAGGTGAGATGAAAGAAGTGCAATCCGTGAGTTTCTAAAAGAAAAAGGAAGTTGTTAGGTGGACCTCTCTCCAACGTCATGGGCTTCCTGCAGTGGTACAGTTTTTTGTGGGTCACTGGCAAGCACCCAACACTCCTGCTGAAGACTCCTGGTGGTGGTGGTGGTGGTGGTGTGGCTCAGTGGCTTTCTTGCATTGCTTCACTTCAGGCAGAAGCCCTAGGTTCTGTTACAGCCCCAGCAATACACATCTAACCGCAGAGCCCCTGAAGCATCGCCAATCTGATAGGGGTGATGAGAGAGGCAGTTGGTTAATAAATACAGGCAACTCCCCATTTGTGCAGAGGTTGCATTCCAAGGCACCATGTGTGCCAGCCTGTTCCGCCCCCTGGCAGTGCCAAAAACGGCACACACATGTTGATCACACACAGATGGGGGAGTTGCCTGCATATTATTGTACTACAGATACACTACAATGTCTTGCTCCACTTTCCAACTCTGCCTACAGCTTTGCCATTTGCCCTTCCCACACAACTGGCCGAACCCTTTTCCCTTTACACCCCAGCCACCTTCTTGCCTATTCCCTGCTCCTGTCCTCACAGCTCACCCCAATTCTTTTAAAGGAGAGAGGAGGCATTTCACATAATTGCTTAGCCCTTATGTGGTGCCTCCACCCTCTTCATTAAACCTTGCTGCACCTGCATTTAATGGAGGGAAGATAGGCTTCACATAGCAGCTTGCTAAACCACTGTGCAAAGGGCACCCCCCCCTCCATTAAACAGCTCGCCTGAGCCTCCTGGGCCCCCCCCCCCATGCTGCTTCCTTGCTTGTCTGCTTGCCATTTGTCATGCTGCAGTTGGTGTGGCCACCTGTTGGCAGCCATGTGAACTGCAGCATGACAATAGCCTTATTTCTATGCATATAGAATGCATATACAGTATATAGAATATATATACATGAGAGAGAGAAGTTAAACAGGCATAGTGACTGTGATTATCACATGCTGCAACTTTGTCAAGTTTTCGCATGTTTGGTGAATGTGAGTTGCCCCCAAAAGACTAGCATCTAGATAGATTTTTGTAGTTCAGGTGCATTTTCTTCCCCCTCTCTTCCCTCTTAACCTGTATTTATAACTTATTTGTCCCCATGAACTGTGACATTGATCTTCCAGAATTAAATAGGTTTTTACAAGGGATGGGTCCTGCTGCTCCTATATTGTCCAGCTCTGGATACTGAAACCAGTAGCTCCAAGATCCCCACATTCTCAGCCTAGCTCACATGGTCTGAGGCATTTTCCTTCCTCTGCAGCCGCCTGATTCCTGCCACTTTGTCCCTTTATATCCAGTATTCAATATTGCTTCCTTCTTCTGTGTCACACCATGCCACCAAACCCTCCTGAAAACAATTCCAAATCCTTCGTCTGATAGCTTTGGGGGACAAAGCACATTAAGCTGATATATATGAACTTGATGCAATCCACATAAGCTTTTAATGACATTTCATTGTTTTAATAGTTTTAGTCTTTCCCCTTGAATGACTATTGATTCTTGGCTGCTTTTATCTGCTGTTTATAAGACTGTGTTTTTAATATAATGACTGATCTTAGGCGCCTGAGGGCAAGGCAAGATATACTTGGATGAGGGAAGGGTTGCTGCAGAGTTTCTACCAAAGGGATTATTGGAGTTCAGACCATCCTGCCAGATATCGGCAGATATCGTTACCTTTCATGAATTGGTTGAGTCTTAAAAAACAAAACAAAACAAAACTTCCAGTCACAGAGAGTTCAGTGGTTTGTTTTTGTTTCAAGAAATGCCTTCAAAATTAACCAGTTAAGATTGCGCCCTCTGGACCATGTGGTACTCATTCCCCACTGACTTTCTGAAATCCACTCAGTATTGTACAGTGGGGGGGGGAGTATTTGATCCCCCGCTAAATTTGCCCGTTTGCCCTCTGACGAAGAAATGACCAGTCCGTAATTTTAATGGTAGGTTTATTGTAGCTGTGAGAGACAGAATAACAACAGGAAAACCCCCAGAAACCCAGAAGACAAAAGTCAGAGATTGATGTGCATTAGAATGAGTGAAATAAGTATTTAATCCCCTATCAACCAGCCAGATGTCAGGCTACCTGGTATCTTCACTGTATGTAAGGAGCTGAGATTAGAAGCACCTGCTGTAAGGGAGAGGTCTTACCTGTAATCTCAGCTCGTTACAGTACCTGTACAAAAGACACCTGTCGACAGAAGCAATCAATCCAGCAGATTCCAAAGTAGCCACCATGACCAAGACCAAAGAGCTGTCCAAGGATGTCAGGGGAAAGACTGTACACCTGCACAAGGCTGGACTGGGCTACAAGACTAGTGCCAAGCAGCTTGGTGAGACGGTGACAACGGCTAGTGCAATAATTTGCAAATGGAAGAAACACAAAATAACTGTCAACCTCCCTTGGTCTGGGGCTCCATGCAAGATCTCATCTCATGGAGTTGCAATGATCAGGAGAATGGTGATGAAGCAGCCCAGAACTACACGGGGGAAACTTGTCAATGACTGTTTATAATCCCATCATAAATAGATTTAAGTTGATTTTCAAAGCACAGGACCATTGCACTTCACTCCTTATAATGTTCTATTGGTGGGTTTTTTCTATTCCTTAATTTTTTGTATGTATTAGGAATCCTGCTTATTTATCTTTGGCACTTCTATGTGGCTGCAGATATTTCCCCCCACCCCACCCCCATGCTCCAAAATACGTAAACTTCATTGCATCCAGTGACGAGCTGGAATGTGTTCAGAGGCGGGCAACCAAGATGAGCCATGTCTTACATGGAGTGCTGGAGAGAGTTGGGTATGTTTAACCCAGAGAAGAGAAGACTGAGAGCCATCTTCAAATACTGGAAGGCTGCCACATGGAAGATGGAGCGAGCTTGAAGTGAACCAATGGATTTAAATGACAAGAAAAGAGATTCCACCTAAGCATTAGGAAGAACTTTTTGAGGGCAAAAGCTGTTAGACAGTGGAATGGATTATCTGGGAAGGTGGTGGACTCCCCTTCATTGGAAGATTTTAACCAGAGGTTGGATGGCCATCTGTCAGGGATTCTTGAGCATTGCAGGGGGTTGGACTAGATGACCCTTAAGGTATCCTCCAAGCCTATGATTCTCTGACCCAGTGCAGCCTAGTTGAAGTGATTGGTAAATCGCTTGGTCACTCTGCCTCCAAGATAAAGTTATTTTTGGTGCAGACTAGAACACCATGGGTTTAATAATAATAATAATTATTATTATTATTATTATTTATTTGTTTGTTTATTTATTTATTTATATCCCGCCCTCCCCAGCCAAAGCCGGTCTCAGAGCGGCTAACAACATTAATGAAGATCAAGTCCCATGGAGGTTAGCAGTAGCAAGAGCTCTGAATATGTGGCTGATTCAGAAAGTGCTGTGTTTGTCACCTCTCTGTGGGAGCTGGCACAGCTCTGCCATTGCTTTTGAGTTTCCTTGGGTTTTAGCCTCTGTGATTCAGAGTGCTGCGGGGTGCCAAGCTAGCGCATGAAAGGCACACGAGGGGAGGTATTCCTGGGGTTTTAAATCCCATTGTCAGTCCCCTCCGTGCGCAGTTCTCTGGGTGCACGTGATCCCTGCTACACAATGGCTGTGTACAGTTCAGTAAGACCTTTTGTCCAAGGATCCACGTGATTTGCAAACATTAGGCAGTCTAGTGGTGGGAGAGGTGTAACAGAGTGGAAGACAGAGGGAGCCTCTTCCTTCTCGGTTTGGGGGTGGGATCCTGCTTCCAAACTGAGCTTCATCACAGTTGCAGGACTGGACCACCCTTGTGGGCTGTGAATGACACTCTTGCAACTGTAGCTCAGTGACAGGCCATCTGCTTTGCATGCAGAAGGCCTCAAGTTCAGTCCCTGGCAGCCTCAGATATGCCTGGAAGAGATTCCCTGCCTGATACCCTGGAGAGCTGCTGCCAGTCAGTGCATGCAATACTAAGGGAGACCACAGGCAGCTTTCTCCATTCACGATGGTGGGGAGTGGATTTTTTTAGATGTGCCTCAGAAGAACTTGGAAGCTCCCTTTCGAGGGCCTGCCTGCTGTGATGGTTAGAGTGTCACACCCAGACCTGGGAGACCAGGGTTCATATCCCCCACTCAGCCATGAAGCTCACTGAGTGACCTTAGGCCTGTTGCTGCCTCTCAGCCTAGCCCCAGTCTACCTCATAGGGTTGTTTGGGGGATTAAAAGAAGAGGGGGCAAACCATGTCTCCAGCCTGAGAACCAGCACTGAAGGCTTTTTGGTGGTTCCCACACGGCGAGATGTGAAGCTACAGGGAACCAGACAGAGGACCTTCTCAGTAGTGGCCCCCACCTTGTGGAATGACGTCCCTTCAAATGTCAAAGAGAAAAGTAATTATATCACTTTTAGGAGGCATCTGAAGGCAGCCCTGTATAGGGAATCTTTTTAAGATTTAATGTTTTACTATGTATTTATATATGCTGAAAGCTGCCCAGAGTGGCTGGGGCAGGCCAATCAGATGGATGGGGTACAGATAATAATAACTGATGATGATGTCACCTTGAGATCCTTGAAGAAAAAGGTGGGGTGTATATGCAATAATAAATATAAAAAATGAATAAAATAGAGCAAGTGCTTTGCATGCAAAAGGTATTGGATTCAATCCCTGGCATCTCAAGGTAGGGCTGGGAAAAGATTTTTGGGTCTGAAATCCTGCGAAGCTATTGCCAGCCAATGTTGACAATACTACAATATTGTGCTAGATGGGAAATTGCAAAAGTGTGGCTCAGCTGCGCCTTCTGGAACACCAAGCGTTCCTATGTTGCATTTTCACTCCACTCTGTGTTTCAGGAAGGAGCAGCTGAGCCAGACTTGCAGTTTTCGTATAGATTTAAGAGCGGCTCCCGATTCAGCTCAGTCCCTGGATGGCCAAGCTCATGGCATCCATAAAAGAAATGGAGCAATCAAAATAACATGCTCCATTGACACTGTGAACTAAATTCTGCATAGGATGCTATCTCCCTTGAAATAGAAGTAATTAATTCACATCCCATAGGATTCTGCATGGGATTAATTTACATCCAAAAGATAATTTGTGTGACCGTTCTCAGAACATGACCAGCTGTTTTTACTGGTGACTTTTCAAAGCCAGTGGCTTGTCAGAGCAGGAGAGGACTTAGCTTTTACACTGCATCCTGCCTTGGCCTTTACTGCAAAGGTGACTGAACTAATTTCCACACTGAGATCCACTAGATGGGCCAGAAAGAATTGAACTAGCTTTTTCATTATGACAAGCATTGCATCCCACCAGGGTCATATTTAACTTGTCATTATCACCAGGGCCAGAGCTTCTGCCTCCTCATTCTTGGAAACTTGCGAGATGGCAAGCGAAATGAGTGCTTATTTTTATTTGATTCAAAAAATAGCACTTAAACTGAATCACATTAGTTTAAATGGCTTGTGAATTGGGCTGGAAATTGATTTCTGAAGCTGCATTCTTCACCTGGCCTGGATGGTTTTCTTCCCAGTGCTTCCAGATAAATATAACCATTTTAAAAAAGAAAAACAGAATCATAGAACTAGAGTTGGGAGGGACGCCGAGAGTTTTAGTCCAAGCCCCTGCAATGCAAGATTCAATACCATCTTTACTAACTGCCTCTGGTGTTCTCTGTTTTGTGCAGTGATTTAGTCTATCCCAATATTGGAAGGGGGCAGAATATGGAGGACAACTCAGCTTCACAGTCTTTGCCCCCCATTCTACTCTAAGCTCCCATCCATCTGGTGTAACAGCACTGGGCTACTTTAGGGAGGCTGGCATTGCCCACACCCTCTCAAATCCAGAGACACAGTGTTGCATAATGGTCAGGGTGTTGGACCATGATCTGAGAGACCAGGGTTTGAATCCCCACTTAGCCATGGCACTCGCTGGGTGACCTTGGGCCAGTCAGTGTGATCTCTTAGCCTAACCTGATTCACAGAACAGTTGTGGGGGTGAAATGGGGAGGAGGAGGACTACATGCTCCACAGTGAGCAACTTGGAAGGTAAAGGTGCTATATAAATCTAATAAAGAAATAAAACAAACACCAGCCCTGTTCCCTGAAATATGGGTATGGCAATTATTACCTATATCCGCAATGGCACAGGCAGAACAAATTTCAGGAAGCTTCCAAACTAAGAAAGGGGAGGTCACATTTTTAGCTGAAACATGACTTCATCTATAGAGTTCATAAATGCCAGTCTTTGCTGCTACTTTTCTTGTTCCTGGGATGTCCCACTAATCCATAGTCACAGTGCACTAAAATCCTGGACACCTGAATTGGATCCCTTCTCCACCAAGGAAGAGCAAAAGGGAAGAGTCTTCTCTGAAGTCTAGAGATGCTGGATATTTCACTCTTCACCATTCCTTTTTCTTATTGACCAGTTGACTGCTTCCGGAAACATCAGTTATTAATGTGACTTTGTTCAGTGGAATGAAACCCTGAAGGACAGCCAACAGGCTAGTTTTTCACAAAACAAGTGAGGAGAATAATGCCAGCATGATTTGCTTCAGTTCTCCAGTTCTAGAAGTGCCTTGCTCCTGCTAGATTGTTTACAGTGGCTGATTCTGACTATGATTCATCGAGAGAGCTCCACAGGGCTGCCCCATTCTATAAGTTGGGGAATTCTCTTTACATGTAACTTCAACTTGGAGAGAAAAATATGGGGCACAGCAAACATGTTAGGAAATGATGTATGTGTGGTTGGAGGCCTACAGCATTTTGGAATGTGTCCACAGAGTCTTTCCAGTGGGGAACTGCCATGACCCTTGTATCCAGCAGAGACCAGGACATGAGAGTCAGAGGCTGCAGGCGCACCAGATGGTGGGAGCAGGGGCTGGGACTCGGAGCTGACTGAGGGAGATGGAGAGGCCATTGCACCTGAGATGGCTGGGCAAGAGCTCCCAGATGACCACAGCCTATAGGGACCCTCACAGACACCTCCTGAGCTGGAAGAACCAAGTGAGTCCTGCTGCCTATTACATCACCAGTCCAGGAGCTCTGGAAGTACCCAGGAAGGAGGCTGTGGAAGGGCCAGAGGGTTGGACCTTAGAGCTATGAAGTTCCCTCAAGGGATTGGAGCCTGGAGGAGGAAGCCTGAGGATAGTGGCATAAGAGGCCTCAGTCTGCTCCTGACCTTCATCAGAGCAAGTGGCTCACCCAGGACTCTCCGTGGACCAGCAGTCTTTGAGCAGCCTCCCCTTGCCTCCAGCCTTGCTGCTTTCTCAGGAGGTTCTGGCAGAGGACCAGAACACAGCAAGTAGACATGTTAGTCTGCTGCAGCAAAAGTAGCAGGTAATCTTGTGGCACATTAATAGCTACCACATTTCTTCTGGCGCAAAATGCCACAGACTTCATCAGGAAAATGGGGAGTTAAGCTGGAAGCCAGTTCCTGGGAGAGCCTACGTGAAAATCCTCCATTCGCAATAAAGCCACACAGGGACACACAGGGCCAGGAAACTTTCTCTGGTGCAGAAATGGCACTTGCCAGCCTTGTCGCAAATCGGTGCTAATGCTAAGTGCATCGTTCTTGAAAACTGAATAGAAAGTCCCACTGGCTTCCTGGAAGAACTGCTTTATTGTTTCCTAAGCAAGAGGTGGTTGCTTTGAATTAGGCTGAGAGCTGGGAAAAGAAATGATGTGGCCTGAAAGATTGTGTGTGTGTGTGTGTGTGTGTGTGTGTGTGTGTGTGTGTGTTAGTTAGCAACTTCTGCTTGATGGTTATCCAGCAGAGAAAGAGAGTCATTTTAGTGGAGTGTTAAAAATGATAAGGTTGGTGCTCTATGAATTATGAAAGTGTACAACCCAGAAACCAAACTGTCAGGAAAAAGCAGCAATGCGAAAGCCAGCTGCAGGTGTCTGGAATGCAAAACAGGATGTTGATGTCTGGGACTGTACTAGTGGAACAAAGGGGCAGTCTATTCATTGTACTGAGCACAGAGTGTCATCTGACCTGTACTGGAAGTACAGGGGTGGAGTTTCTCACACTACTGTTGGAGTCTGGAGAGTGCAGACACGTTTCTCTGTACTGCTGGAATGACAGGAATAAAGACATGTAAATAGATTTCTGTCTGTCTCTTTACCCCTCCCTGAGGGAAGCAGGGAGGGGGGGAGAGGTGTGTCCCTCTCACGCTGAGTGGGATCGCCGATTGGTGACCTTGCCTGTATCCTGCCGGGAGACGCAGACGGGGAGGTCAACTAGGATCTCAAGCCGAATGCCTGAGTGTGGCCAGTTACCTCTGACTGCGGCTGAGAACCTGACACTTGTCCCCTGTTTGGGGTTGCTGCCACACAAAGGGATGTGCTTTAAATGTATGGTGTGGACACACCCTTAGAGTTACAAGTGGGATCGTTTTATTTAAATGTTGAGATGAAAATAAATCCCTCTTTTGATGCTGGAGCTATCGCAGTGGCAGTGCTGTTGCTGTGTGCTGGATTCAAAGTGGGTTCAGGTGAGGTTCCAGAGAGGCATGAGTTTGGCAGAGTTAACAGGAGAGTTGCTGGGCTCACTGATGCAAGGGCGCTGCCTCACCCTGAAAGTCTTGCTGGATCTTTCCTGTGTTGACTAGAGGTGGAACAAACTTGTGTTTCGTCCAGCATTTTTAAGCAAACTGATCTAATTCAGACCTGCCTTATGGACTGGGACATTATTATCATTTGTACTCCATTCTTCTCCGAAATTTACAATACAAGTCCTCAGGTCAAGAAGGTACCAAAATGCATTTAAAATTTATATTTAGGGTAAAATTCATTCAGAAATGCATACATATAAATACAATGCATATTTAAATACATATTTTGTGATAAAATACTTTATTCAGTACTACTTCAATAAATACTGATTAATTTTTGTACATTTTTTTAATTTGCAGATTAATGTGGAAATGGGACAAAATGAGAATAAACACATGATAAATTGAATTGGACCAAAAGAGTGGCCCATCCATCTCCATTACTACCAGCTTTATTTGATGGATTGGTTAATCGAATCCATTTCTATACTGCCCTTCCTCCAATAGGAGCTAAGAGCAGTGAACTGCATAAAGATACAATCTAAAAAATACATATCCAAAACCAAAAATACAAAGCAATACCAGCTTCTGAAATTTCAGCAAACATATATAAACATCTTTAAAATATAATTGATTAATATGCATAAAACATCTTAAAGGGCACCACACTATTCCAAAGTCATTCAAAATGTCTCAGAACGAGAAAAGAACAGTTGTCTCTCCCTGAAATGATGTTCAGCCTGTGTTTGGCATGCAAGTAAATGTTGCTTACATGGTGGAAGGCTCCCCACCCCCTCCGCTCCAAACCATCCTTGAGTATTTCTTAATGGAGGTGCTAGAACTCAAGTCCTTCTAACTCCTTTGCATGCAGATCAATGTGCATACAACATCAGAGGTATGCATGAATAAATAATCACCCAAAAGAATCAGGAGACGATTATGATATCTGGCTTTAGTCAGGTGAGGAAGTATGATATATTTCAAGCACATTCAATAGTCACTTCCTAGGAACAGAAATGTATTCACGAGATCTGGGATGGATTACGTTCAAAGCCATTGGTCACATGGGAAATATATAATCTGGAGAACCTCAACCAATTGGGGTTTTTTAAATGAATAATTTGGCCACAAGTCTTAGGTATCCAATAAAAGCAGTTTGACAGTCCAATATTCTTTCTACCAACCACCAACCCCTGAAATGAAATATGCCTTTCTCCAAGGCTAGCTTTCTGGAATCACACACTTGGAAAATCAGTGAATAAAAATATTCTGCCTGTCACCTTGCTGCTAGCCCTTTAAGAATTTTTTACATTGCACATTATTAGTATTTGTATTCATTAATTAAACACATAGATTAAAACATCTAAAACTCATTGATACATTATATATTTAAAGGCATTGGAACTGTTCATGGAAGGCAAATCTGAGTTTTTCAGCTGTGCCCATTGATGTTCTGAATGGCAGCAGAATACCACTGAGGGAATTTGTAACTGTGTTAGTTCTGCTCAGTCTTATTTTCTGGAGTGTTCTTCTCTAAGCACTTAGGAAGGGAGAATTCTTGGTAAAGGACTTCATTGCTTAATGTGGCTCTCACACCTAAAGGCATCATTCTAACAATGGGGATAAGAGGCAATATCTTTTTGGAGGAAACAGAACACCTGAGACCAGCAGTGCATTCAAACATTTTTGCGTTTGTCTTCTGAGATCTCCAACAAATTGATGGGCTTGCAATAACAGCTGGCTGGGAAGTGTGTTGTCTCTAGATCAGACCCCTACAGCAGAACTATCCCTTAACACAATAGTCCAGGGCAGAAAAGACAAAATGACACTGCAAATGTGTCTTGTACAAAACTGTTCAGAAAAATGAGCTGTTCAACACTGACCTCCTGAACACCATGTTATGGGGTCAAATGAGGCTTTGGGGGTTAATTTGTTATGCCTGCATGTTATGCCTCGTTGTTTTTTAGAAATATAGATACTTGGGTAATATCAAATGAGAAATTCTAACTTCGGTTTATTTATATTTTTAAAATAATATTTTGGTTTTATTTTTTAATACTGATGACTGGTGTTTTAATTTATTTTTAATCTTTTGTTGGAAGCCACCCAGAGTGGCTGGGGAAACCCAGCCAGATGGGCAGGGTATAAATATTTATTTATTGATTTATTATTATTATTATTATTATTATTATTATTATTATTATTATTATTATACCAAGGTGCTAGTTTTGGAATATGACTACAACTATGTTTGGGGGGATGGGGAATTAAATCTAAAAGTACATTTCTGGTTAATTTGCTTTTTGTTGTTCCATTTTAAAATGGGTGTGCAAATAATTCAGTTATTAACTGAAGTGTATCATATACAAGAACAGACCTCCAGAACGAATTAAGTTTGTAACTAGAGGTACCACTGCACCAATTTACTGCTTTGCAAGTGGTACCATTAAGAAGCAGGTATCAGGAATTGCTGACTGTTGCCCCATGTGGTGATATATGCAATTGCAGCTGCTCAGTGAAGAGTCTCCCCAACTTCAGTCTGGCCTCCACCTCCATTGGTGACCAGTGGATCCCTGGATAGGAAAAAGGCTAAGAGAAAGAGAAAGATGTCCTTTACAGTTCTGAATTTTGCAAATTCTGCATTCCAGGGCAGAAAAACACACCTAAATGTTTAACTATATTTACACACAGCCGTAGCAAATGAAACTCTGTTCACCAAAGCAGTTATGTGTTCATCTCCGGAATATGACTGACCTCCAAAAAGGAAACCTGAACTCTACTCAATGTTTCAGGAGGGCCCTTTGTCGACAGAAGAAATTATCACTTTGGGGAGAATCTTGGAAGTCCAGCACAGGCTTTCATGAGGAACATGAGATGAACAGCTGGGCCTTAGCATAAGGATGTGGTATGAAGAAGGTTCTATGGTTGATCTAGTCATTGACAGTGCAAAATCTTAGTGGGTGGCCTCCCCTACTGTCATGACTCAGTCCAGCAGCTCCAGCTTTAAAAAACCCAGTGCTGAGCTTGAAGAACTTATGGAACTTATGAAGAACTCTGCTTCTGCCTGCTTTTGAATCTCTTGCCTGTGTAAAAAATGACCACGGAACTGCCCTGACTTTGCCTCTCACCTGACTCTTTGTTGTGTGCTCCACTTTCTTGGACTCTGATCTTGGGCCAGCCCTGCTTTGGGTGCGGTGTGGCTGCTGGCAAGCCCCCTTGTAGATGAAGGGGACTGCAGGTTGAGACCTCATGTTTGTGCATGGACGAAGATGTATCAGCTACACAGACCATCCTTGCAATGCTAAAACCAGAACAACATTGTAACTTGAGTGAGAGTAAGTACTGGGTGGCATGGGTGTGAATATAGCCAGGATACTGATTCATGAATACTGAGGAACATGACTGGGAAATTAGCCTATATTTGTGTCTTTTTAAAGAAGAATAGAGCTGTGACTCTGGGATCAGAGAAAACAGTGAAAATTGATGGCAAGGAAGTACATGTTGTCCAAGATCTGTTCCAGAACTTCGCAGTGATCACTGGCAATGAATGCCCACACAGAGATCAAATCAATTGTGGCTTGTGAGTTAGTTGCCTAGCTTTGTTCCAGTCCAAGTGTTTCACCAGGTGAGCAAAGCATCATTAGAAGATGCAATTTAGAAGATTACTGATCCAACAACCATTAAGCACAGTCTGCATTTCATGCATATACATGACTGATGGTGGTTGGCTTCTGCAAAAGAAAATATGATATGCAAATTTGGTATACAACTCCTTATGTGATGTTTGCTTTCGTAGATTTTCACGGGTACAGGAATGCAGGTTTTGGTGTCTTCGGGTGTCTTCCCGTGTAAGAGTTGGGGTATCTAGGCGACGTTTCGACGAGGTCTCACTCGTCATCTTCAGGCTGGTGCTTTCGGCTTCTTGTTACTGGAACAGAGCAGGATCTCAGTGTTTGAGTTCCTATAAATACTGTTGAGGGGGTGTGGTGTATAGCCTCCAACGTTCTGGGCAGAGAGGAAGTTCCAGGTTAGTGTGTCTTTTCTTCTTTTGTTCATTAATTACTTGAGGGATATCTTGAGTGATTTCTTGAGTGATATTTTCTCAGAAAAAAACTCTTCACAAGGTCAAGAGGTCAAGACACGAAAGCTTTAGCAACTAATCCACACCTAATGACCCTCCTAAGTGGTACTCAGAATATCACTCAAGAAATCACTCAAGATATCCCTCAAGTAATTAATGAACAAAAGAAGAAAAGACACACTAACCTGGAACTTCCTCTCTGCCCAGAACGTTGGAGGCTATACACCACACCCCCTCAACAGTATTTATAGGAACTCAAACACTGAGATCCTGCTCTGTTCCAGTAACAAGAAGCCGAAAGCACCAGCCTGAAGATGACGAGTGAGACCTCGTCGAAACGTCGCCTAGATACCCCAACTCTTACACGGGAAGACACCCGAAGACACCAAAACCTGCACTCCTTATGTGATGCATATACAAGCAGTTTGATTTGGTTTTTGTTTTCAGAGGCTATAACTCTGGCTCGCCTAAAGGTTTGGAACTATTGAATTTTCTGGAGCAATGAGATTCATTAAGAAAAAGGACATGCTCATTTGGAATCCAAAGAACAAAGAAGCATCATTTCTGCTGTTAGAATGGAACTAATCTTAGTTTCCTATGCATCTGGTGTCCAAGGAAAGATCTCATGATATGCACCATGAGGGAACAGTACAGGCTTGCTGGTCTCCCTATTGCTACCTGGCAGTGCTAAGGCCCAAGGACTCTATTGTTCAAATCAGAGCTTTTTTTAGCTGGAACTCGCCAGAACTCAGTTCTGACACCTTTCAGATGGACACCATTGCCATTCTAAGAGAATGAGGAAGGTGTTCATTATGAGTTCCAGCACTTCTTTTTCTAGAAAAATAGCACTGGTTAAAAGTCTGGCAGAAAAACCATTTGGTCCATTCATGCTATTCTGAGCTGGGTTGAGGTGCGACATCTGGTTTCCATAGAATTGAAAAGCAAGTTTGATTGTCACTCCATCTTGACTATACTTAAAATAATGGAGTTGGAAGGTCTGTCATCTGGCATGAAACCAGAAAAGCCTGGGGCAGGTGTATTGTTGGAGAAGTATATGTGCTGGTCATGTCAGACAAGAAACCAGCTCCTTAGAGCACTTTCTGAGCAATTCATTGCATGCACTGCAAGATATTTGAGAGTGCAGTGTGGAGGCCGAAGGAGACAGCAAGTCACCATGTTGACATATGAGACCTAGGGAGGAGACCACATTAATTATTTTACACAGAGAAAAATATATAACCAAACTGCTTGATTAGTTTTGCACTATGTGCCTGAGATCCTATGTGGAAAATGCAGCAGGGAGCATGGAAGGCCATCCCTATAGTGGCTATAAGCATCTGGATGTGGTGGCCTGTGGCACCTTCCAGTCCCTTGCTCAACCGCAGTGTTCTAAGCAGTCACACCAACCTACCCTCAGGTCTTAAGGGGCTATATTATTATTGTTTGCATTTATATCCCACCTTTCCTCCAAGGAACATACAGTGGAGTGTATGGTTCTCCTCCCCTCCATTTTATCCTCACAACATCCCTGCAAGGTATGTTAGACTGGCCAAGTAGGAATTTGACCCCTGGGCCCCCAGGTCCTGGCATGACACTCTACCCACTACACCACACTTGGCGCTGGTCAGTATATATCAAGGCATCAGCTTTCAGGACCTACCACTAGTCGGGGGGACACCTCAGTTGCCAGATGTTGGCAGGGTGTGTGGAGAACAACAAGATGTTGGAGAAGAGAGCTGCATATGGCCTGTTTTGGAGGCCCTGCCTTGTGCCTGTCACCAAGGTTCAGTTGCCTGTCTGCTCAGCTTTTGTACATTGAATGGGGGTGGAGAATTTTGTCCTTTGCCTCAAAAATCAAGTCATCCACAATTTGATCATGAGTGAGGGGGTCTGAGCTGGTCTGCATTAACTCTGGAGGGTGAAGAACCCAGAGTTGTTTTCTCACAGGGTATCTCATATGGCAATGACGTAGACTCGGGGGTTGCAGAAGAGAAGCCACTGTGGTTTATAGGGTTTCAGTCTCCTTCTCCGAGCTTCTCACCAGACGACTCATTGGTTTTGAGTGCCTCCCTCACCATCTTGCCACAAGGGCAACGTCATGACAGCACAGCCAGCTGTGTGGGACACCATACTCCTTACACAGCTCTTAAACCCAAAATCAGCCTTTCTCAACCTGTGGGGTCCCCAGATGTTCTTGAACTACAACTCCCATCATCCCTAGCTAGCAAGGCCAGAGCTCAGGGATGATGGGAGGTGTAGTCCAACAACATCTGGGGACTCACAGGTTGAGAACTGCTGCCCTAAATGCTTGCTCAGCTCCTCCTTATGCCCCTCTGGCTGCCCCCCATCACTCACTTCTCATCTGTGGCAGATTGTAGCATGAGGAAATAATTTATTTATCTCTCCACACATTTCATAATTTTATAAACCTCTGTTGTGTTGCTGTCTCCCACCTTCTTAGTCAACCAAATGCTACCTTTCATATTTAATATCACCCGTGGCCTGTGGTAAATAAAGCATTTCAGTTACTGGAAGTGCCAGGGTAACAATTACCCTGAACCAATGCCTGAACTTTCCCTTCCTAGGATACAACCTTAATGGAATTGCTTTCATTTTGGCCTTGGGATCCAAACCTCCCTTCTTTGCCTCTAGCTTAAATGCCATTGACAAGGGACAATTGCCTGAAATGTAACCCAGATAGGAATTCGCAGTCACTTCACGTTTATGCATTAGGCCCAAGAGCATTTCAATCATGTTCAATGGTGGTTAGTAAAAAGGAAAAGGGAAAAAAATCACTTCTAGACTTCTTTGTTCTTCAGAACTCCTCAGTTTTACTATGAGGAGGACTGATATTACTGCTCTGTTTGGCTCTACTACAAATGTGTTTGGCTGACAAAGGAAATCAATGGAAAGGGATTCCTTTGCTTTCTGGAGGCCCATGACTTGCGCGTTCAGTTCCTGGGCCCAGTGGCGTAGCGTGGGGGGTGCAGGGGGGGCCGGCCACACCGGGCGCAACATCTGGGGGGGCGTGCTCGCCGCCTCCGGAGTCTCCGAAGAGCCTCAGGCGCAGGCTGTAGCACCAGGGCCAAGAAGCCGAAGCTGATAAGAGATACTGGAGTTGCCTTCCAGAAATTATTATTTTTATTTCTTCTTTTCTCAGCAGTTTCCCCCCACATCTTTTCCCCACAATATTAATCATTTATTAGTCTAAAATAGCAATCCTAAACCAGGGCCAAGAAGCCGAAGCTGAAGAGCCCGCTGAGCGCCGCGCCCAGGCAGAGCGCGCCAGGAGGCACCACCGCCAGGGCCCGGCGGCAGCCGCAGCACCTCGCCATCATTCCGCCGCCAGACTTGCTCGCACAGGCACAGCTGCCCGCCGCCGATGCTGCTGCCTCTGGCGGCGGACACATGGAGAGAAACAGCGGCAGCCGAGCGGGAGACTCTCCCTTTCTCACTGCAACGCTCCGGGGAGGGGGCGAGGGAGAGAGTCAGGTGGAAACGCGCGCGCACCCCCCAAGCTGCATCTTCACGGGGGTTGGGGGGCGAAGCCGCCAGGTATTTGCGCCCCAAACTGGGGCGACCGCAAAAAGCCACCCTGCCAGCAGCAAGCTTCAAGGTCAAAGGCTCCCTTCGAGGAAGCTGCGATCCTCTTTCCAATTAAGTCCCCCCTCACCCCAGCTCAGTTCAGTGGGAGGTGGATTTCCCGGGTCTCTTGTCCCTTAGAGGGCGCCTCTCATCATCCCGCCATTCTGAGAGCAGGGAGGGCGCCTCTCAGGAGACTTTCCCCCGCATTTGCTTTCCCGCTCAGGAAAGCACGCGCGGCCCCGGCTGGATCTGCAACTCTTCTGGTGAGCGAGGTTTAAACCAGAGGCAGGCGCTCCTTCTTGGACGGATGCCTGGAAGAAAAAGACCCCGCAGTCTCTTCCTTTCCTTCCCCTGCAGAGACCAGCCACGTCCCTCAGCCGAGGCCGCCTTGCTTCTCAAAAGAGCCGGTCTACTACAGTTCGTGGCTGCATGGGAGAGCGCTGCTTTCCTTGCAAAAGGCCCCCAGGTTGAGTCGCCGGCACCTCCAGCTATGAGAGGATGGGAGCAGTGGCGTAGCGTGGGGGGTGCAGGGGGGGTCAGCCGCACCTGGCACAACATCTGGGGGTTAGGGTTAGCGGGCGCAAATCCACGGGTTAGGGGGCGCAAATCCATGGGTTAGGGGGCGCAAATTACTTGCCCTGCCCCGGGTGCTGACAACCCACGCTACGCCACTGCCTGGGCCTTGTGTTCCGCAAGAGTCAAAAGGAATACAGGATTATGCAAAGACGTCACACATCATTATTTATGGAAAACCTTTTCTGTCAGAATGACAATGTCTGAAAATGAAAATTAAGTCTGCCTTGAAGGCATGGAGGAGAAAGAAAATGATCAAAAGATGCAATTTGCATTTCTTTGGGCTGGGATATAAGGAATTAGATGATCAGATGTGTGGCTCATATCCGCTAGTAGCTGTGTGTTTAGCACTGTGGGCCCAATTTTATGGCTCTCCTTTCGAGCTGAGGTTCAGCAGAACCCTCCCTACAGAAGTTCTGACACCTACTGAAGACTGTTTTTATTCCAGCAGGCATTTTAATTGAAGTTGGAATTTGTATTTTTAACTGATCTTTATATTTTTGTATAGTATCTTTGTAACCCACTTAGATACTATTGTAGTTAAGTGGTATATAAATTGTTTAAATAAAAAAGAGATAATCACAACTCACCACCTACTCAGCTACTTAGGTCCACACTATACATTTAAAGGGCTCCCCGCAAAGAATCCTGGGAGCTGTTGTTTATCAAGGATGCAAATAGTTGTTAGGAGACCTCTAATAACTGCTCCTAGCACTCTTAACAAACTACAGCTCCCAGGATTCTTTGTTATAATAGTTCAAATTTCTAATGCAGACGGGGCCATAGGACAGCCTTCTCCTTGAATGAATAGGAGAAGTTTGGAGTAGATGGAGTTTGATGATTCTGTGAATGGAGGTGGCATACTGGAAGTGAATAGCAAATGGGGCAAAGGCTGAAAAAAGACACCTTTCCACATGTACTCTTGATGTGCCTTCAGGCTGTCCCCACCCCCCTTGCATCACCCTCATCACTGTTTGGAATTCTGCAAAATGTTTGGCAGTTATACCCAAATATATCTGTAAAGGAGACTTCCAGACATCTTAGAAGCTGCTGCAGAGTCTGAGATGCTTTCAGTGCAAAGTTCTGACTCTCCAAATGCAAGTGTTCAAAAGGTCAGAGAGTGGCCTCTATTAAACTCCTTTGTGGCGTGGTTTGTCAACAGTTTTTGTGGTCTGGTGAAAAGTCTTAAGAGGAAGAGAGAGAATCCTACCCTCTTTTACCTTTCTTGTGACTTTTAAAAACAACGAATTCCCACCATCCACCTGCACTGTTATTGAGCTTGTATCTTCTTCCTCCTCTCTTAATAGGCCCCAGGAGAAGTCATTAACACACTGTGTGGATACAAGACACTAAATAAAGAGGTAACAAACATTTTTAAGGTACCTGAGGGCTGAGCCAGGCATTAGGTAGCAGACATTTGTGGAGGGAGGAGATTGTGCTTTGTGGGGCAGACAAGGGGGGAGTAAGGGATACTTAGTAAGGGAAGAGGACATCATGGAGGCTATAAGCATATGCATGGAGCAAAGCAGATAAAGAGGCATTTTGTTCCTCCCTTGTGTAATGGTAGAACCAACTAAGGTCCTCACCCAATGAAGCCGAATAGTGAGAGCTTAAGGAAAGGTGACAGGCAAGGCTTCCTCACACAGCACATAGTTCAGGTATGGAATTTGGTTCCACAAGACGGGCAGCTATCTTGGTTGGCATTAAATGCAAGCTAGACAAATTCATGGGGAACAAGGCTACCAACACCTGTGGGCTACCTCCAGTGGGAGGTCCTGAGTACCAGGTGCCAGGGATCATAAGCTGGAACTCGTGTCTTGTGAGCTTCCCATTGCGGCATCTGGCTGGCTTTTGGAATAAGAGTGTAAGAAGAGCTGTGGAAAATGCTTGCAGAATACTTAAAAACTCAGCGTAAAAAAGTTAGAACGCAAATAGGATTTGAGTCAGAAGAGCAGTGGGGGCAAACTTTTTGTTTTTATTGTGAGATAAGGTGAAGGTATAGAGTAACTGTAATATGCAACATAAATTGAAATTTTGAGGGAACCATGGAGGAAGGGAGGGGAAGTCGTAGGTAGAATGATTGATTGCTAAATTTGAAATGTTGTTGGATTGTTTAAAAATTATAATAAAATAAAATGCAAGAAGAGCCCTGCTGGATCAGGCCCAAGTCCCTTCTGGTCCAGCCTCCTCTTCTGACCAACCAGGTGCCCCAGGGGAAGCCCACAAACAGGAACAGAGCTCAACCGCAGCTCTCTGACTCAAAATATTGCCTTTAATGTGATTTGTTCTCTTTGTAGCGCCTGGAGCTGGTGGCCACCATCCACGTCCGTGGCTGCATCCATGCGGTCGGCTTGTGGCTTAAAGACAATTTTGAAGCCACTTTTGGAATTGTTTGCTCTCTGCTGTTTCCACAGGTATGTAAAAAATGTGTTGCTCCTGGATGACTATTCATAGGTGTGTGTTTTCCCCCAAAACAGAGGTGAAGACATTACTTCTTTACTATAGATCACCATGAAACTACATTCCAAATACTTTTTTAAGAGACAAAATTCTGCATTAATTAAGCCAGATGGTTGGGGTATTGATAAAATTATTGTCAAAAATTATTCAGTATGGCTATTTCCATTAACTGACAGACCCTCGTTTCTTCCTCTGGAATTCTGATCCTTACCTCGTTTTTTCAGAGACTCCAGATAGCAACATGGAAAAATTGCCAGAGTTTGCTTCTATGTTTTTTCAACTTGATTTGTGGCACTGAAAATGGGTTGCAATAAACCCCAATTACACTCCAATCTATCCAGAGTGGGTAGGCAAAGCACAGCTGAGGTTTTGCAGGTCTCCTGTACCTTTAATCAAAAGCTTCCTGCTGTTGCTTTCTGTTTCATTGCTCATGGACATCAAGTGTCCTAGATTCTAACCTTCATATCTAATAAAACTTCTTTTAAAGGCATAGATACATAGATAATTGATCAGTGCAGATAATTTATCATACTTCTGGTTCATACATCATAAAATTATTCAGTCATGTACCCAAAAATGCTCTTGTTACTGTTTAACAGCCACTTATGATTAATTCTCCATTTGTAATAGCCATGGCATATTTCATTAGCTTTCAGTTGTGGTTCCAATCTGTTACACATATCAGAAAACCGCTCTGTCTCTTCATCTCTAGGAAACTAACATAAGGGAAGTCATAATACTGCTTTATTCTGCCTTGGGAAATCCTGTATGTGGTTGGAGCCCTACAGCGTGTCCACAGACTCCTTCCAGTCAGCTAGTGCCATGACCTTTGTATCCAACAGGGACTGGGACACGAGAGTCAGAGGCTGCAGGCTCTTCACACTGATGAAGAATGATGATCTTGGTGACAAGCAGGCACATCATGTGTGTTGTTAACTATCCTAAAGAGCCAGTTGTGGCATAGTGGTTAGAGTGTCAGACTAGAACCTGGGAGACCAGGGTTCAAATCCCTGCTCAGCCATGAAGCTCACCGGATGACCTTGAGCTAGTCACTGTCTCTCAGCCTGATCTACCTCACAGGGTTGTTATGAGGATAAAATTGAAAGGGGGAAAGTGTGTGCGCCATCTTGAGCTCCTTGAAGGGAAAAGTGGGGTATAAGTGTGCCGAATAAATATTAAGCCAGTTGAGCAGAGGTTTGTATTGTGTTGCAAATACTCTGTGAGTTTGTTGAGCAGCTTTCTCTAACTTCTTCAGTTGTCTTGGATGGGAATTCTCATCAGTCCACACCATGCTGAGTAGATCTGATGGGAGATGCAGCCTAATCTGGAGGGCACCAGCTTGTGGAAGGCTGTTTTTGAGCATCTACAGTTGTGAATTCATTGGATGCCAGCCTTCCAAGGGCTCAGTCTTCAGGTAGTCTGGTTGGAGACTTAGGCTGAATAGCCAGAGTCAACCTCATGCTAACAGAGCCAAAAGCAGGTTCATGTTCTAGCAGGAGAGAAGATTCAGAAGCTCACATTTGGGATGCACAATCCAAGCCAGGCAGCGATCAGGATCCAAGGCAGATCGTTGGATCAGAAGGGAGTGGAAGCCTAGGCTGTTTCCACATGCAAAAGTTGAAGAGCAAGCATGGGGAGTGGTCTCCATTTATACGCCGCTTGATGACTAAAAACAACCACAAGCACAAAGCAGTTTACAAAAAACGATAAAATTATCAATAAGAAAAATTAACAATAATTTATAATTTTCAAAAAGTTAAAATTACTAACTAACACTCGCATGAACTTCCTAAGCTTCTGGGTAGGCTTGTCTAAACAAAAATGTTTTCGGTAGCACAGTGAAACACCTGGCTGATATAAGCAGGAAGGGAGTTCTTACAAATTGACACCAGGAACAGAGCCAGTTCTGCTGATCAAAGCAGTGAATGGGTGCATATGAAGTAAGGTGATCTTGTAGGTAAACTGGTCCCAAGTTGTTAAAGGCTTTATACTAATAGTAACGACCTGAACTTGGCCCGGTAGCAAATCAGAAATCAGCGGAGATTTCTGAGCACAGTTGTTCTATGCTGACAAGTCCTCACGCCTGTAAGTAATAATAATAATAATAATAATAATAATAATAATAATAATAATAATTTATTATTTATACTCCGCCCATCTGGCTGGGTTTCCCCAGCCACTCTGGGCAGCTTCCTATTAAACATTAAACATTAACCTATTAAACATTAAAAGCTTCGCTAAACAGGGCTGCAATCATGCTGCAGCATTTTGCACTAACTGCAACTTCCGAACCAAGTACAAGGGAAGCCCCACATAGAGTGCATTGCAGTAATCCAAGCTTGAAGTAACCAGTGAACTACTGTGGCCAGGCTTTCCAGTCCAGGAATGGCCATAGCTGTCAGACCAGTTGCAGTTGGTAAAAGGCACAGCTGGGTGCACCAGGATTGGTGCTTGCAGGTTGGCTGACTAGAGTGCTGAGGGAAGCCAGGGCTCCAGCCTAGCTGGGGAACTCCAAGCACTGAGCAGTTCGGGAACAGAGCCATGGACTGCACTGGCATTGAGCTCTGGTTTGAAACGGAAGCCATAATGCTAGCTGGCATTTTTCTGGAAGCTAATCAGTGAGGCCACTCCCTGGCCGCATTGCATAGCATAACCTAGTTGGTAGAGTGCATGGCAGTACCACACAAGCCCCTTAATTACTACTTTTTGAATTATTTCTATCCCACTCTTCAGCCAGAAAGAGTCTCCACGACAGGGTACGGATGCCAGTGCTGGACAGTCCCTGCTCGGACTTCCACAAAAGGAAAAGGGACTGCGAGAGCAGAGGGGAAAAGAAAACCCAGGCACTGATTCATAGTAACAGAATTCTTTCAAAGACCAGCTGGAGCAGAACGGTTTCAATGAGAAGAGGAGTTGGGGGTCTTTCGGCCCCTGCGGGGCTGCCCAGGCAGGGGAATGCCATCCTCCTCCCACTCACTGCTTCTGTTCCCTTTAACTTAAGCAGGTGAAATGTCTCTCTTCCTCGAAGCACACAAAGTCCTCTCCAGCCATAGCAACCCCCCAACCCCCCAGCTGATTAACATCCATTTATAATCCTCAAAGAAGACTTTCTGAAAATCAGGGAAGGTTGCTAAGTGACAGGGAGGCACTTAGCATATCATTTACAAAAACAAAGTGTTTTAAAAGAAGGAAATGAATGCTCTTTAGCACCCCATAAAACCGAAAACTGTCCATTGCTTCAATAAACACATTATTCACACTAAGCAAAAAAATTGTTAGTGATGGTTTTGCCAAAGTAAACAAACTTGAGCTCTCCTCCTTCAAATGTCAATATAGTTTTGTTAAGTAGATGATTCAGATGCAGTAATAATAACCTTCACTGCATTAGCCAGAATCTGCATGGCTTTAGAGAAAAGCATATTCTGGATGCTTTATTAATATTATAGGACAGTAAAAACAATTTCTGGCCTTTTGGTCTTCACACATCACATCACTCGGTGCACTTTGACTGTATAAATGTTAACAAAACCAAAAAAAAATGAAGAAAATGTTTTAAAAGCTTTTCTCTGTGTTCTCTCCAAGTCATCAACCATCCCTAAAATTAGAGGAAGTGAAGGAGAGTGTTCATCTTGCTGGGTAACATTCATGCAAACTGGGCAGACTGGGAAGGTGCTTAGGGAGGTGAAAACCAGGGGGACAGTGTCTGTTCCCCACAGCGGTCTGTTGAATTGCAAGTGTTACTCTACTGGTTGCTCTCAAACTGATCCCATCCATTATGCTGGCATCCTTCTTAATTTTTTGCAAGGGAGATGGTTCTCTTTTGGTAAGAATCCACAGCTACAAGCCAGTATTTGAGTCTTATGATGGCCCCTGGAGCTTCCCCATCGTGGGGGACAGTGTAGGAGAGAGAAGAGAAGAGAAACAACTTGCCTACGAGTTTCCCCCTAACCTTCTCCAGTCCCTTGGTGCACTTCCCATGGTGCTACCACCAGTGGGGCAGAGGGATGAAGGGGAGAAGACAGTTATATTAAAAAAAAAACAACCAGCAGCTTGCCTTATTTTCAGTTTTATGTCTTCAGTAATAATAATAATAAAATAATAAAATAAATTTATTATTTATTATTTTATTATTATTAGCTAACAACCAATAATAAAAACAAGCTGATTAAAATACAACTTAAAAAACAAGATTAAAATACAACATTAAAACATTAAAATGCAGCCTCTTCACAGGAGGAGAAAGGAAAAAAGAAAGAGGGGTAGGGAATCAAATTGATTCCAAGCCAAAAGGCCAGGCGGAACAACTCTGTCGTACAGGCCCTGCGGAAAGAAATCAGATCCCGCAGGGCCCTGGTCTCATGAGACAGAGCGTTCCACCAGGCTGGAGCCAGTGTTGAAAAGGCCCTAGCTCTGGTTGAGGCTAATCTGACTTCCTTAGGGCCCGGGACCACTAGGGTGTTGCTGTTTATGGACCTTAAGGTCCTCCATGGGGCATACCAGGAGAGGCGGTCCCGTAGGTACGAGGGTCCTAGGCTGTGATGTGCACAACTGCATACAGCTTAAAATAGCGGTGGTGAACCTACAGCCAATGGGCTGGATTGGGCCTACCAAACCACATTTTTTCTCACCATTGTCACCAGTGTTTGACCTGAGACAGCAGTGTGATGTATTGCACACCACAGGCAATAATGGCTCCCTTGTATCATTTTGATAGAAAGGATACAACAGGATAAAAGTTTATAAAATGGTGTCTGGCATGGAGAAAGTAGACAGAGAGAAGTTATTTCTCCCTCTCATAACACTCAAACTCATGGACATCCAGTTAATTCATAGTTAAGTGGGTATGCCTGTCCGCAGTTAATTGTTCAGCCCATCTCCTGACTTCTATATGTTCCTTTGCAATTAACAGAGACAGTGTTGTCTAATTGATAGAGCACTTCATATAAACTCTTCTCTTCACCCATTTCAGTTTACAAGGCTGTTTACCAGATCGATTAGCACTAAAGAAAGTCATTAGTATTGTTTATACACAACAAAGCCAACACGAAACAGAAATTGTTCAGCTTAACTTAATAAATATTGCTCTTGTCACTTAGTTCTCTTCATATTGACACTAATCGCCATTGGTATAAATCTAATTTTCAAGAAAGTGACAGCTCAGAAGCTCTGAAGAAACATCAGTGAGAGCCCTTTAGAAATCAAATGTAGCTAAACTGAGCCATGAGAGTCAATGGCATTAATCTGTCAACAGGCTGTTGCTTGAAAGTATCCCACCAGCCCAGGGCCAGATTACGATTTAAGAAGAGCCTGAGTAGGGAAGCAGAATTTTCTCGCTGTTCATGGAGAGCACATAACATGCCTCAAGCAGAAACTACAATTTTGCATGCACCTGTTTAGACCACACTGTGGGTGTTTCTCCTCTGCTGTGACATCTCCACATAGATGGGTGGTCACATTATAGACACAGTTGTGTTTTCTAGCCAAATGCTAATTTCTAGCTGTACTTACAGCACCTGGAGCAAATTAGCAGTCGGTGTGTGTCCATCAGTCACAGCTTCATTTGATTTAATTCAAATTATTTTATTCAGTCTAAAGTTAGGCAACTCAAACCCTTGAGAATTGCTATGCTAAAAAAACAAAAAACCCAACACTGTTACACGCAGATACAGTGGTACCTCGGGTTAAGAACTTAATTCGTTCTGGAGGTCCCTTCTTAACCTGAAACTGTTCTTATCCTGAGGTACCACTTTAGCTAATGGGGCCTCCCGCTGCCGCCACGCGATTTCTGTTCTCATCCTGAAGCAAAGTTCTTAACCTGAGGTACTATTTCTGGGTTAGCGGAGTCTGTAACCTGCGGCGTCTGTAACCCGAGGTACCACTGTACTTCTGAGCTAGCAAATTGAGCTTGTATGCATTGCACAAATCTGTCTTCACCAGTGACCATCCTGTCTGGGAGCCATCTATGGTATTCATCTGAAAACTGACTGTTGCGTGAAAGCATCTCGCCAAGCCAGGGCCAAATTGAGAAATAAGAACTTAGCCCAACATCCTGTTCTCAAGAGTAGCCAACCAGATGCCCCAATGAGAAACCTGCAAGCAGGATTGGAAGGCAAGAGCTCTCTCTCTCTCTCCCTGCCTGCCTGCGGTTTCAATCAGCTGGTATTCAGGAACATTGCTGCCTCCAGCTATGAAGGCAGAGCAGAGCCATCATTGCCATTAGCCACCAAAAGCTCTCCTCCTCCATGAATTTGTCTAATCATCTTTTAAAGACATTGAGGTTGGTGGCCATCACGGCTCTCTGTGGAAGCAAGTTCCATCATTTAGCTATGCACTTCATGAGGACTTTGTTTTATCTGCCCTGAATCTCTATAAAGACCTTTAGAGGTCCTAAGCACAGAAAAGATTGTGGTGCCCCACCCCTGTATGTAATTAAAAATAAAACCAATACTAAACAACAACAAAATTATTTTTTGAAATGAAAGGTTTACATGTGTGCTGAAATGTGCATGCATGCATGTCATGTGCAGCACATGATAGGATCCATTTTTCTTGCATTATTTTGTTAATGTCTCCTGGTTTAGGTGGATATTAGTAATAAAAAGAGGACCGAAAATGTGGGAGTGTGGAGTATAAGAAAATCAGATTTTCTTTTTTTTTAAAGATATTTATTACAATTTTTAAATAACAAACAAACCACCAAACATATAAAATCCCATCACCATATAACAAACAAAAAGATCAAAGTAAGATTATAAGATAGAGAAAGAATGAAGAAAATCAGATTTTCCCCATTGTGATTACTTCATACTTAGCTGCTTTATTTGTAATATGTCAAATTATTTCACAATTTTCTCATTTTTTTGCTTTGCTGGATCCCTAAGAATATGTGTGGTCTGCCTGTTGGGTAATTCAGCACAGCACCAAACTTACTGATTCCAAAGACCTACCACACCAGAAATAATTTCTTAGGAGAACAGCAGGTATGCAAATAGATGTGCTAGCAATACAATGTCATCATCCATGACTCCAAAATTATGTTGCAAGTAGAGGTTTTCATGCAGATGCTTGTTTCTTTATATCCCATCTTTCAAAACAAAGATACTGCCAAGGCAACATACACAGAGTACAACCAACAATAATATCCAGATTGCTGGTGCTACCCACGGAGGTTTAGAGTTGGAACGGCTTATAAGTATAGCAGTATTTTATAAGAATGAGAGGCTGCAGGGATTGGTTTTAGTTTGGGGTATGTTTATTATGGCAGCAGTGCAACTTAGGGCAATTTTCAAAGGTTTTTAAGGCAAAAGAAAAGAAAAGAAAACCAGGCAGGGTGATTTTTCCAGGAACAATTACCAGAAAATCCCCAACTACCCTTTGCAAGTAGAAATAGTAGGTGCCTTTTATGTGAACCTCACTGGGTTGAAAAGCTGAATGAAGTTGAGCCAAACACAATTGTCATCGCAGCTGGTCTTCATCACAGCTGGTGGCATCAAAAAACTGTCATTACCTGGAGATACAGGACAACTTTTAAGAGACTTGAGGGCAGTATGATAGACTGATGCGAACACTTACTGATTTTTTCCCTGGCTAAGATTGTCCAATCAAAGGGGCAGTGCAGATTTTTAAAGCACATGCAGACATGCACACAACCTGTCTGATCTCAGAACCATAAAATTATGAGCTAAAATTTTATGGGCTAAAATTATGAGCACACATGTAATGGGTGGCAGTGACTCTTAAACAATATATCTGGGGGAGGGAGAAGAGACGTGTCTGCTGTATGCCATAGTTTCATTGAATTTGGTTCAAGCTGTTTTCCTGCAAATAAGCTGTCACTGGAGTGATCAAGGAGTTAATGCAAATCAAGCAACTTCTCTGATTTTTCCTGAATGCCTGCTGTTCCTAGTGCACACAGGATGGTGCTGATTAATGCTCTTACAATCATTATTTATCATCAGCATCTGTTTCCTAGCTAACAGCTTCTACCTGATTATTTTTTGAAGAACAGAACACATTCTCTGTTATAGTATATTGCTTGCAATTGCTGCATTGGGACTGTTATCAAGGGAGATATCAGGTGGAAAGTTATAAATAAGCCCACTTTGAGAATGAAGAAGTAGCGCTTGTCACTAATGAATACATTTTCCTGCTCACAATATACCATATTGAGCTCTTTCTTGATCTGAAATAACAAAGGCCCAGTTTATAGCTTTTTAGGGTGATCTGGCAGTTGCTGGAATCTCAGGCTCTGTCAGCGCTTCTCCAGACGGTTGTCTACGTTATGAATAGCGGCCCACATAATAGGAACCTACCTGTTTTCAGGAGTCTGCATCCTCCTATTATGCTTGGAACACAGGAACAAGAGACTGGCTGACGGAGCTGGGCTAAGGTCCATTTCACGCAGCATCCTGTGCTCACATGCCCATGGGAAGCCCACCGGCAAGACCTGCCTACAACCGTGCTTTCCCCAATTGTGATCCCTGGAAACAGATACTGTCTTTGAAGATGTAATGCCTCCAGCAGTAGAACTGGAGCATAGCTATCATGGCTAGTAGTTGCTAGCAAGCTTATCCTCCATGATTCAGGTAGTAGCCGTGTTGGTTTGTCATAGTAACAATAAATAACAAGATGAAATATATATATATATATATATATATATATATATATATATATATATGATCCAAAAAGAACTCCCTTAAGAGAATCAAGTCTTTTTGTCTTAAGACAGTCTTTAGAATAATTTTTCCATATCTATACAGTGGTACCTCAGGTTACATACGCTTCAGGTTACAGAATCCGCTAACCCAAAAATATTACCTCGGGTTAAGAACTTTGCTTCAGGATGAGAACAGAAATCGTGCAGTGGTGGCAGCGGGAGGCCCCATTAGCTAAAGTGGTGCTTCATGGAACTAGATGACACTTTAAAATATTCCTTCCTTCAATTTGATCCAGCGCCTCGCCGTGGAGAGCCTCATGTTACTCGGCGTGCCCCAGACTACTTCCTATAAACATCTCTTCCTCAGCCTGACCTTGATCAGTAGTAGTACACCTGGCAATTTTTGAAAAGCAACAATTTGTGATAAGTTGAGGTCTGTCTCAGCGTAAAGCCTCTTCATAGACCAAACTGTGCCATAATGAGGATGACGAGCTTTTGAGCACAACTTCAGATGGACTTCAACGCACTAATCAATCCTTTATCAGCCAGTCCAACAGCCAGTTTGCCTGCTGTAACTATAGTAATTGTTTTCTTCTGGACTATTCAAAGAGGAAAGGTAACTAACAAACTCATCTCCCTGTCATGCTTACTTGTAAATTTTAGTTGTAGTGTTTAACTGGCATGTATTAACATTTTGAAGTTTAAGAAAAATGCACAAACTAACATCCTTCTTACGCCTATCGCCCTCTATTTTATTGACATAAGTAACTTAACTGCAGAAGAAAGTTCCTCTTGGGAGTATGTTGTCATACGCTTTCCCTCCATTTAAGCTAGATTACTGTTCTGTGTTGATCCTGCCTTTTTTCTGTATATTTGTCAAAGTGCTTGCATCTTATTTGATGTATTTGAGCAAATAAACTTGCAGAATTTGTCTAATCCTTCTTTACTGTCATAAGTTAGGTGCTGGTACCCAACGCTGCCTCAGCTCTTTATGTTTGGCATATTACACACTGAAGCAAAGCTTTTGTTAATTTTTAAAAAAATAAATATTACATTTATATACCACCTTTTCCTCAAGGTGGTCACATGGTTCTCCTCCCCATTTTATCCTCACAACAACCCTGTGAAGTGAGCTTCATGGCTGAGCAGGCCATAGTCCAACCCCAAGCATTACACCACAGACTGCAATCCTAAACACACCAGTGAGTAAGCCCTGCTGAACACAAAGAGGTTTACTTCAGAGTATACATGCATAGGGGACGCGGGTGGCGCTGTGGGTTAAACCACAGAACCTAGGACTTGCTGGTCAAAAGGTTGGCGGTTCGAATCCCTGCGGCGGGGTGAGCTCCCGTTGCTCAGTCCCTGCTCCTGCCAAACTAGCAGTTCGAAAGCACATCAAAGTGCAAGTAGATAAACAGGTACTGCTCCGGCAGGAAGGTAAACGGCGTTTCCGTGCACTGTTCTGGTTTCACCAGAAGCGGCTTAGTCATGCTTGCCACATGACCCGGAAGCTGTACGCCGGCTCCCTCGGCCAGTAAAGCGAGATGAGCGCCGCAACCCCAGAGTCGGCCATGACTGGACCTAATGGTCAGGGGTCCCTTTACCTTTTTATACATGCATAGCATGAGGGGTAAGCCCCGCCCTGCGTAATCAGTCACATGACGCAGTGCATGCACACCATTTGAATGGCAATGCTCATCAACTTGGGGGGGAGTGACTCCCTCAAATATTTTATTTGGGGAGAGCAAAAACTCCTCGGCCTCTAGGAGTTGGCTCCTATGAATAGCATTGCACTATTACAGTGGTGCCTCGCAAGACGAAATTAATCCGTTCCGCGAGTGTCTTCGTCTAGCGGTTTTTTCGTCTTGCGAAGCAACCCGCTTAGCGTCTTAGCGCTATTAGCGGTTTAGCGGCTATTAAAGGCTTAGCGGCTTAGCTGCTAAAAGGCTATTAGCGGCTTAGCGGCTTAGAAAAAGGGGGGAGCGGAAAAAAATCTCAAGACTCGCAAGACATTTTCGTCTTGCAAAGCAAGCCCATAGGGAAATTCGTCCTGCCCCCACCGCCAGCCCCACAAGCTCTGGTGAATGTACCTTGTTTTAGAGGGGGAGAACAAGAAAAAAAAAATTTTTTCCCTGTTCTCCCCCTCCTATGGTCCGGTGCGTCCAATGGAGCAAAAAATACGGTACCCTGTCATAATTGCATTTTAAAGCACACATGTTAACAAGTAAGTTTGTCTCCATCTTTTCTTGCAGGCAGTAGGTTTGGTGATGGCCTGGTTATACTGGCAAAAGCTCAACGAGATTCACTACAGGCTGGACACTGTGGATTTCAAGGCACTAGACATGACGGACTTCGACTTTGCCTCTCTGGACCTCACTGGTGCTGGTTGGTGCTGGTGTTTGCCCCGTGAAGGTGGCTACTTACCAGTCCTTGACAAAGAGGATGACACAGTAAATGATGACATCTTCCAGAGTAAAGTTTGATTGTATTTTGGGACTGTCTGCAAGACCAGCCTTCTAAGAGAGTCTGGTCAAGGCTTAGTGCATCTGTAGATGCAGGGTAGCATTGTGATTTGTTTCATTTAGCAAAGCGAGAAGTAGGTATGACAAAGGGTGCTATGCCTTTAAAATCCCACACAGTCTTCAGAAGGGTGTGGTTGGTTGGTGTTAATATGGGTTAAGTTGGGTTTGGTGAGTGTCCTGAGATAGCATTTTTTATTATTTTATGATTCCACACTTTTTTTGTATGTCTTTTTTGGAAATAAAATATGTTCTTGCCTTTATCCAATATCTTCCACTGAAAGCATCCTGGAATGTAGGAGCAGGTACAACATGAAAGTCGCACACATTTGCATCCCGTGTAAAATTCCAAAATGCTCCTCTTTTCTCACCCAGATGCATCTGAAATTCCCTGTATTTATCTGCAGCTCTGACTTCACACCATTTTAAAGGCTACATAAGCCCAGTCAGCCAGGGATAATGATGGTGTCATAGCTGTATAGTCATCAGATCTGCCTTTGTGGGCATCACTGAGGAACAAGCATGTCTTCATGTAAATTGGTGTCACTGTGCTGCCAAAAAACATCAAGGGCATTTCCTCGTGGCACTCTGGCAATTTCACTACAACAAAGTGTTGCAAAAAGTGGGTGTCAGCCTTGGCAACGAAGACCCTGTTTCAGCTCAGCAATAATCACGCTGCACACTCCCAAACCACCAAATGGGTGCAAAGTAGTTATCTATTAAGCACAGATCTGACCTGGTCTTTGTGTGTATCGAATATTATATATATAGGCAGGACCCAAACCAATGGGCTCAAATTACAAGAACTTTCCAAGGGTAGGAGCTGTTTGACGGTGGAATGAGCTACCTCAGAAGGGGTTGGCCATGATGATCCTTGGGGTCTCTTCCAACTCTACCATTTTATGAGAGAGAGATATCCGGATAATAAGGCGAAACCTAACAGAACTATAAACCTCATCCTTACAGGAGATTGTGTCCTCATTCAGAGCAGGAATTTCTCCAGCTTACCGGTGGAGTGGGGAGACTCCTTGCACCAGCAGCTCCATCTCATCTGCACCAAGTTGAAATTTGTTCACCCACAACCAGTCCACCACTGATGTTCACCTGCCAGGGATATCGCCATCCACCAGCAATGTTGTTAGCAAATGTGTATCTGTGTTTAGCATTGATGTGGGCTGCCGTGGAGCTCTAACGGTAACATCTTTGACACATAATATACGCATGGTCTGGGGAAAGTGAGTAGAAATCAGTTTGCTCATTTTCTCATATTACTAGAATTCGGAGCTATCTAATGATGCTGACTATTGGAACATTCACATTGGTTGGCATCCATCTGTCTTGGAAGGCAATGGAAGAGTTTGCCTTCACGGTTGGACCTTCAGAACAGACATAAAAGAGCTACTTCTTCACAAAGCACATAGTTAAATGATGGAGTTTGCTCCTACAAGGTCACAGACTTTGATGGCTTTACAAGAGGATTGGGTCTGCAATGACTACCAGCACACCCTACGATATTTATCTGATAAAATGTTGCCCCAGCCATTCTGGCTTCAAACATATATAAAAACATTAAACATTAAAAAAACCAAAAACCTCCCTTTACAGGACCACCTTCAGTGCTATTTTTCTAGAAAAATTGGTGCCGGAACTCACCATGAACCCTTCCTTCATTCTCTTATAATGACAATGGAGCCCACCTGAGAGATGTCAGAACTGAGTTCCAGTGAGTTCCAGCTGAAAAAAAGCCCTGGTTGTATAGTTATTTATCTCCTTGGTTCGGGGTTCGCATAACTCCACACCCTCCAACATTTCTCTGATGAAAATAGGGATGTCCTAAGGAAAAGTGGGACATTCTGGGATCAAATCAGAAATGGGATGGCTTCTATAAATCTGGGACTAACCCTGGAAAATAGGTCTATGTTCTACAGCCATATTTTGAAACCGTATGCCTCTGAATACCAGTTTCTGGAAATCACAAGAGTTGCACTCACACCCTGCCTGTGGGCTCCCCATTGGGGCGTCTAGTTGGCCATTATCTGCGGAAATGGCTGGAGGATTAGACCTTTGGTCTAATCCAGCAGGGTTCTCCTGACATTCTTAGAAGTCCTCAGCACCACCAGGCTATGGGAGTGGACAGAAAGAAGGAGCTTCACTTGTTGCAGCAGGAGCCCCATGAGTGGCTGGGCAGTGGTGGCTAGTACAACTCTGGGTCTAAATAGACCAGGAATGCTAATTTAAATTGCACTTGGATCCAGATCTTGGATCCCTGCCCAGATCTAAGTGCCTTGCCTTGGGCTTTCCCAGTGAGTTGTAGTAACAAATTATTGTAGTTATGGAAAACATCTGGTACGTTCTAACATACATAGCACTGCTAAACAAACACTCTGGTGTTATTTGATCAGCGCCCAATAAAGCAAATAGGCTCTTTTAAACAGATGCTATATGCTGGTCCAGTGAGTAAGTAGTTCAACACAGACTGGGGAATTCTGGATTCATCCCACCTCTGCAGTGGCACTCCCTGGTCATATTAAATCAGGCCATTGGTCCATTTAGCTCAGTATAGTCTACACATTGAGGTCCAGCTCGGAGGGCCTTCTGGTGGTTCCCTCACTGCGAGAAGTGAGGTTACAGTGAACCAGGCAGAGAGCCTTCTTGGTAGTGGTGCCCTCCCTGTGGAATGCCCTCCCATCAGATGTCAAGGAAATAAACAACTGACTTTTAGACGGCATCTGAAGGCTGTCCCGTTCAGGGAAATTTTTAATGTTTGATGTTTTTTCACATTTTTAATATTCTGTTGGGAGCAGCCCAGAGTGACTGGGGAAACCCAGCCAGATGGGTTGGTTATAAATAATAAATTATTATTATATTAAGACTGGCAACAGCTCTCCTTAGTTTCAGAGGGGTAAGGCCACCCCTTAACCTACAGATGCCAGCAACTAAACATGGGATCCTGTGCATGTACAACAGATGCTCTACAACAGAGGCCCAGTATACCTGAAGGAGTGTTTCCATCCCCATCGTTCAGCCCGGACACTGAGGTCCAGCTCCGAGGGCCTCCTGGTGGTTCCCTCACTGCAAGATGTGAGGTTCCAGGAAACCAGGCAGAGGGCCTTCTCAGTAGTGGCATGCACCCACCTGCCAAGGAGATAAAGAACTACACAACTTTTAGGGGGGTCTTATTGGATTGTTTTTATTTTGATTATATATCTTGTTTTATATTTTGATTTTGTTCTGTGAATCACCCTGAGACCTCTGGGTATAGGGCAGTATATAAATTCAAACAACAACAACAGAAGACACCTGAAGGCAGTCCTGTATCAGGAATTTTTTAATGTTTGTCATTTTACTATGCTTTTATATGTGCTGTAAGCTGCCCAGAGTGGGTGGGGAAACCCAGCCAGATGGGTGGGAAACAAACAAACAAAAACAACAACAACGTATTATTAATAATAATAGTAGTAGTAAAAAAGGTAAAAAGGTAAGGTTGACAGTTAAGTCCAGTCAAAGGTGACTATGGGGTGTGGCGCTCATCTCACTTCAGGCTGAGGGAACTGGCGTTTGTCCACAGACAGCTTTCCAGTTCATGTGACCAGCATGAATAAACCACTTCTGGCGCAACAGAACACCATTACAGAAAACAAGACGGTACAGAAATGCCGTTCACCTCCCTGCCACAGTGGTACCCATTTATCTACTTGTGTTGATATGGATTTGAACTGCTAAGTGGGCAGAAGCTGGGACAGAGCAACGGGAGCTCACCCCATTGCAGCGATTCAAACCACCAACCTTCCAATCAGTGAACCCAAGAGGCTCATTGGTTTAGACCACAGCACCACCCGCATCCCATGTTTTATTATTATTACAACTGAGCTACAGCCCTGGGTCTTGGACCAAGCCACTAAGCTGCATTACAGGTTTTCTGAGATGTAATACACAAGGCTCTAAAACAGACGACATGTTAAAGCAGAGGTGTGTATGGATTTACACATAAATTATTAAGTCCTATCCTCTTCCTTCCACCTTAGTAGACTTTATTAAATAAATAAATAAACAAATGGGGCTCTTAAAATACCCTCATTTTTATTCAGGAGCCTGTCTCCATCTGATATTTCCAGAGGCTGTTTCCCACTGGTCGTTTCCGCCTTGTTTTGCATGAAGGCTCATCGGTGGGTGCTTTGCCTTGTCAGGCTGAAACAGCAGCGTTCATGGAGCTTTGATTTCCTCCATTGCCAGGCCCCTTGATGTATAATGCATGGCTGCAGAGCAGCATAAATCATTTAGTACTTGTTTCATACCTAGCTGGACATGAATCTGCGCCGGAATGAATTCAGCCTGTAGGATCCCAAGGTGAAGCTTTTCAGAGAAAACAAAAGAAAAGTCTTGTGGCACCTTAAATATTTAACAAATTTAGTATGGCATCAGCTTTTGCAGATCATGCCATAATAAATTCACCACTCAATTCAACAAAATTCTTTGGGGTTTTTTCTTCTTCCGCAACATAGCCTAGCACGGCTACTCCTCTGGAATATCTTCAGAGAAAATATTAATCCCCAAATAGCACATTCAACCCAGGTCTGTTCTTAGACCGTGGAATTGAATTCTACTTTTCTTAGCTCCTGTGTGGATTCACCAGTTTGTCCTCAACAAGCCTTGCCTTATCCTTAAAATAATAGCAATGAGCAAAGGTGGACAAACTGCATTTGCAAACAATCTGGGACTAGAAATTCAGATGGCTCTGAAATAAAATCCCTTTTGTCTTCCACAAACCTCTGCATTCCGAACTAGTGGGCTTCTTTTCACAAGGAGAAAACTCTACAGTCTTTGGGGATGGAAACTGTTCCTTCACTGTTAATTTGTGTGTCATGTTTGGCTGAGAAATGGCAGGCATTTGTCATCCCCAGGCAAAAATACCACTCTGTAAATGGCACAGGATAATTATAGTACAGTGTTTTGTATTTTGTCCGCTAAGCTGCCAGGTTTCACTAATGCTAGAGAGACGAAGGCAGATGGCTGAATGAGTATTTCCATTTCTGGGTTAATGCTAAGCATGGTGATGTCTAACCATTAATGCAAAGGGCAGAATTTCAGCAATGATCCAAGGACAAACTGCATAAAGGAACCCTTTTGCTGCAATGCACTGCTGGTAGCTAGTCAGGAGTGATTCTGACACGTGGGGCTGGAGCCATTCATCTAAATGCTGTGCTGAAGCAGTGGGAGGGACAAGGCTAGGGACCAGCTAAGGTGGCCATCACCACAACCAGGCAGAAGAGTAGAATACTAGCAGAAGCAACAGGGCAACAGATGACATGCCCACAGTCTCCCTGGCAACTCTCTCTTGCCAGCCGCCAATCATGACAGCCCTCGTATTGCTGCCATGTTAGCCATACACATGCAACACCAGTCAGTGCACAAGAACACAGTTGCATATTCCCTCTGAGCGTCTTGGCTGGGGTCCATTGGGACTGGAAGGGCAGAAAATCAGGAGGCCAACAGTAGTTCAAATCAGTGCCAATGGCAGATAAGGCAGAATTCTGCAAAGCGTATTATCAGTAAGACCCGTTTCACTTTGCAAGGGTGCAGCCTAACCAAAAACTGGTAAGAAACAGTTTAGGGGGCGCCTAATGCAGACTGTAAGAGTAAAAAAACAACTCCAGATAAGGTGCAAGGGTGGGGGGAAACCTTCAGTTGAGAATCAAATTAGGTTATTAAATTTCTATAATGCCTTTCAAGGATCACCGGGGAGTTTACAATATAAAACCCCCGAAATACATATAATAGTAACCAGTGCTTTTTTCTGGGGTTACTCAAGGGTACGCAGTACTGGCACCTATTTCCAAATGTTAATAGTGTGGCACTTACTGTAACAACTTTATGGTGAGTACCGGCGCCTTTTTTTCTATAAAAAAAGAGAGAAAGCACTGATAGTAACAAACAAAAACAGCAATCCCCCTCAACACACACACAGTTTTGAAGGCCATAGTGTGCTGATCCAATGGCCAGACAGACAGTGGGCCAAGACCATGTCCAAAGGCCGAGACTCAATCGGCATCTGCAAAGTCCACAGTCCAAGATCCAAAGCTGAAGGTCAAGAAATGAGGTTCAGGATCAATCCAAGTCTGAAGTCAGGATGCAGTCCAGCATCAGGCCTGAAGTAGAAACCCGTGGAGGTCCAGGAGGATCCAAGACCAGGTCCCTTGACATGGGCAGTTGAGCAGACACGGCACCTCAGCTCTGCTGCCTTCTGACCCTGTGCCTTCTGATTGCAGCATCTGGGCTTGATGAGGTCTCTGACCCTCACCTGCTCTCAACTTGCCCCAGCTAAGGGAATCACATGCCTTCTTCCCCACCTGGCCAGCTAGTGAACTAGGCTGCAGGCCCTGGCCTGCCTCTGCTTCCCGGAGTGCCCCACCTGCTGTTCCCTACACCTCAGGACCCGCCGTGTTTGTGGGGATGGGGGCCTCTCTGGCTCTGGCAAAGGGTCCCAATGCTCAGCTTCCGGTACGCTGGCCTCTGGCCCCTCATCATCCTCTGTCACCCCGTGAATATTGTCTACCACAACCTCTCCTTCCCCATCCCAGCTTCACCCCTCGCCAGGATCCTCTTCCTCCTCTCCAAAGTCCTGCCAGTTCATAACAGATAGGTTGCTTAATTAGCCAAAGGCCTGGGAGAAGAGAAGTGGTTTTTTTCCCTGGTGCCTAAAGATATGTAATGAAGGAGCCAGGCAGGCCTCCCTGAGGAGAGCATTCCACAAGTGGGGAGGCACCGCAGAAAAGGCCCCTTCTTGTCTTGCCACCCTCTGGGCCTCTGGCAGAGGAAACCCACAAAGAATGGCCTCGGATGCTTGTCACAGGGTCTGGGTCAGTTCATATGGGGAGAGGCAGCCCTTGAGGTATTTTCAAGGACTGGTTGGATGAAGAGATGGTGAGAGGCTTGGGGTGGCAGACGGTGGTTGACTAGAGCCTAAACAGCTCCTGACTCTGGTCCAGTTACATGGAATAAAATACCTTGCATGTCCAAATAATCAGAAGTAAGCCCCAAGGAATTCAGTGGGGCAGACTTTCATGAGTAACTATATAGGACTGCAACCTAAAGTTGTTCTATAATCAGGGTTAATAGATTCTCAGTCTCTAGTGTTTTCTTTCTGTGGCTGATTACCCGATTAGAAGTCAGATCTTTATTTAATTCAGGAGTGGGGAATGTTTTCCCTTAGAAGAGCCATTGCCCCACAATCAAGTGGTGGTAGCATAATAGATGGGGCAGAGCCCAGAGCCGAGGGGCAGTAGAGCCCATGTTGGGTGGACGTCTACAGCATTCCAAGCACTCCACACAGAGGGGCGATGCCCAGAGGAGCAGGAATGGGCCCAGAAAGCTGGATGGTGCTGAGGGCCGCATGAAATGAGGCCAAATGCTGAAACAGCCCCCCCCCCCAACCCAAGTTTAACTGTACAAACGCTGTAGTTTGGAATTTGTGGACATGCATAGCACTATGGTGGTGCATGGAGGGGGCATGCCAGGAGACTAATTTCCACCTGGGGGGCAGACTGAACTTCATTTGCATAACCCATCCTGATGGGAAGTCAAGACTCTGCACACTTGGAAATGCCCCCCAAGTGTGACGGGAAGCATTCCTTGTGCTCAGTTCCTGCCTGCAGGTCTCCCATGGGGGCATCTGACTGGCCACTGTGAGAACAGGATCCTGGACGAGGCAAGTCATGGGCCTGATCCAGCAGGATCTTCTCATGTTCTTGCCTGAATCAGGTCTTTAAGACAGGATTTGGGGTTGGAACCGGGGAAGGAATGGGTATGAGATGCTGAGTTGCCTACAGGATGGTCAAGATGCCCTCACACAATCGCCAGAAGAAGAAATAGCTTCAGAAACAGGGAGAGTGAATGAAGAAGGAAAAACAGTAAACACAAATGCACCCCAGCAAGCATGAAAGAGCCTTGGGGAAATAATAATAGAATTTTGGTTGGAAAAGTTCGTGAAAGGTTAGATTATACATCACTGGGCCTTTCACAAATTAGCCCACTGTGGACTGGGCATGACAGCTGAATGATGACTAATAAAGGCAGTGGATTTCTGGACTTCTAACAGAGAAATAAGTACCCAAAATAACTGTAACTGCAGTCACCAAAATGAAGTGAGCTGGCCAGGAGTGCTGCCTGTGCACAGAGACGGATTTCAGGGAGCCCAACCGGTTCAGTGTCACTGGGCACAGAGCCTTGGGGATGTTGCTGGGAACACCACAACTATGATGTATAGTGGAGCACTAGAGGCAGAGGGGCACTGGATTTTCGTGTTGTGCAGGGCGCCACTGAAATTTGAGACTGCAAGATCCACCACTGCACTCCTCTTGGTGTGGCTTTTTTCTGCTGCATTTAGCCTGGCTGGGGCAGCAAGGAGGTCAAGGAGCAGGTCAAGGGGAAAGCTCTAGCTGCTGCAGAGGGGCTGAACTCCTTAAACAGGAAGAGTTAGATGCAATGCTTTTGAGTAGTGCACAGTTTCTAAGCGGGGGCTGGTTTGGGCTCTTTACTTTTTGTTGGGTATTTGGAACTGCCACAACCAGGTAAATGCACCCTAATGAAAGCTCCTCTTCCCTCTATTTGGTGGATAGTTTTGCTTGTTTGTTATTAATTTTAAAAATCCCTACGCAGCCACAAAGGTTACTGCGTGACTTTGGGCCAGCCACTTGCTCCCTGCCTAACCTACCTCACAGGGCTGCTGTGGGATTACTTTGTATGCCACCTAGAACTCACTGAAGGAAAAGGTGGGATATAACTCCAATAAATGCATAATAAGAGTATTTACCGTATTTTTCGCTCTATAAGACACACACCAAACCATAAGACGCACCTAGTTTTTGGAGGAGGAAAACAAGAAAAAAATATTCTGAATCTCAGAAGCCAGAACAACAAGAGGGATCGCTGCGCAGCGAAAGCAGCGATCCCTCTTGCTGTTCTGGCTTCTGGGATAGCTGCGCAGCCTGCATTCGCTCCATAAGACGCACACACATTTCCCCTTACTTTTTAGGAGGGAAAAAGTGAGTCTTATAGAGCAAAAAATGCGGTATATACCATGAATTCATAAAGAAACCATCCAAAGTGGTTCACAACAACTGTATGCAAAAACCGAACAATGAAAACCATATGAAAAAGTTAAAATTGGAAACTGGAGAACTACTGTGGAATGGTTTCTTGTTAATCGCCAGCATAAGACTGATGGAATAGCATAGTTTTCAGAAGGCACTTAAAAGTTGGCGCAGAAAGTGCCTGCTGAATCTCTAGGGTTGCCCTTGGGACTGTGCCCTTGGAAAAGCTGCTGTTGTGTTTGCAGTGATACAAACCATGTAATAATGCAAAATCTTGGTAAGAACAACAAGTAATAGCAGTGGAGAACGCACAATCTCAATAAACACAATAAACACAAACAACAAATGCTTGTCTGAATAAAAAGTTTTCAGCCACCCATTTGGAATAGGAGATTCAGCTGGTGCCTTCATTTTACACCTTTAGGTGCCAGGCAAAAACGTTCCTCTTTAACCAGGCATTTGGCTCATTCACATCCAATGCCCTTTGCAAATGTGCTGGAGGCGGGTTATTGGGTTGGTTTTGTTTCTATTTTGATTAAGTATTTTGTATTTTTATACTGCGGTTTTATCTTGTGAACTTCCCTGAGACCTGCGAATATCAGGCAGTATGCAAATTTAAATAATAATAATTTATAATATAAATTTATAATTTATAATATGATTATATTATAAATATTATAATAATTATGATGGTGATGTGGTGGTACATCTCTTCACTTTGGCTTTTTGACACTTTTGATGCCTGTGCTTAGAACTTGGCTTCATTTTATGTATGCAAGTTGTTTTAAATTGTTCTTAATCTGTTTTAATGTTACAAGCTGCCCTGGGACCTTAGGGTGAAGGGTGGGAAATGAATGAATGAATGGCATTCCTCTATATTTGTGTCCTGCCAACAATGGAGAACATTCCATTTCATGCAAGCTTTTGTTTTTGTTGCTGCCAGCGCTGCCCCTTCATTCTTCAGCTTTTCTTCCTGCTTTCTTTGGCTTGATAATTTCTGTTTCAATGACGGAATCAAAAGGTGGTGCTGGTCAACTCACGCATGAAGGAACCCTGCTCTGAGAACCATCACGCTCACAAGTGCATTAAACCCAGATAAGAGCTTCCCCAGCCAAATGGGATTCTGGGAGAATGTGAGGCAACCCCAGAGCGGGAGTTCTAGAAACAGATGCCATGGCTCAGTTTTCTCTGGGAAGACCCCCTCTGACCTAGAAACCCTCCCCTCTTATCATTTTTTGTTTTGTTTTTTTAAAGATATTTATTAAGATTTTCAAAATATTAGAAAAAATAAAAAAGAAAAGAAAAATACAAAATAAAAATAGTTAAAAACAATTCAGTCTTTCAATCACTTATCTTTCATTTGCTTATTTCCCGGACCTCCTCACGCCTCCCTTTTCTGTATTGCAATTAGTTAGTTCAGCAAATCCCTCCCCTCTTTGTTTATCCTAGTCTTCAATCTTAAAATATTGTAACATTAGATTTTTACCTATTAATAGTCCATTTTCTCATATTCCCTTATAACATTACCACTAGAAACCACTTAGATTCTATCCAACACCATTTTTTGATGTGATTCAGCAGTGAGGAACATGTCCATCCCACCCCAACCATCAAGCTGAACGTTCCACACCACCATCAAGGACAGATCCATGCAAAGTCCATTACAGTCATTCAGGGTAGAGCTAGACCATAACTGTACGACAATGGGCAACTTCCTGTCACTCAGTGGGTCAGATGGAGCTGGTCTGATTTTGCACTTGCATCCATGGAGGAACACAGGAAGCTGCCTTTTTCTGACTCGGACCACTGGCCTATCTATCTCACTGTTGTCTACACTGACTGGCCGTGGCTCTCTGGGGTTTCAGGCAAGGGTCTCTCCCAGCCCCACCTGGATTGAACCTGGGACCTTCTACATGCAAAGCAGGTGTCCTGCCACTGAGCTATGTCCCTTCCCCAACACAGGGTTCAGGATTAGTCTGGGAAGGGTCTGATCCCATGTAGAAAAACTGATGCTCCTCCCTCCATAACGCATGGACTGCCAACCATCAACACTTCAGCCTTGTTCTGGATTTCACTTTTGTTTTGCTCAGCCCCTTTGGAGCACGCTTGAGGAGGGAGGGAGGCTGCATGGATAGGCCTGCAAAACAACAAAGAAGGTTCTTGGCTTTTCCTCCATATCAGGCATTTCAGGTGCTGACAAATAAAATGCCTAAAAATCCAACAGTAAGAAATGGCTTCACTCTCCCTTTGCCCACTTTCCTCCGGCAGAGTACAGAGTGTGGTTCTGCAGCGCCACCTTGTGGACCAAAAGGCACTGTTATAGGTTTGGGAAAGAGTTGATTGGGCTTCTTTTTTGTTGTTTGGCGTCTCTGTGTGTGTGCTTTCAAATTCACAAGGGAGTTATTTGTTCAGAGGGATGCGGGTGGTGCTGTGGGTTAAACCACATGATCAGAAGGTCGGTAGTTCGAATCCCCATGACAGGGTGAGCTCCCGTCGCTCGGTCACTGCTCCTGCCAACCTAGCAGTTCGAAAGCACGTCAAAGTGCAAGTAGATAAACAGGTAAACAGTGTTTCTGTGCGCTGCTCTGGTTCGCCAGAAGCGGCTTAGTCATGCTGGCCGCATGACCCGGAAGCTCCCTTGGCCAGTAAAGCGAGATGAGCGCCGCAACCCCAGAGTCAGCCACGACTGGACCTAATGGTCGGGGGTCCCTTTACCTTTACCTTAATTTGTTCAGATTCTGCATTTTCTGATTTGTCCTGATGGAGCCAGTACAAAGACTAAGACACAGCTGTCTTTCAAAATTCACACTTCCTCAAACATTGCAGTGTGGTTCCTCGACAAAAAAAATGCATACCAAAAAAGAAAAACCAAAAGGGGAAAGTGTGCACCAAGTTGTATATAGTAAACATACGCAGAAAAATGCATTGTACTGGGGACATCTGCTTGCAAAAAAAAGAGTATATTGGGCCAAGTATCAAAGAAAAATGTGTCTGTTAGAGGAATGTGCAGGAAAATGCATGCAAATGTTCACTCAGGTTTTATTTAATTTTTTAAAAATCCACTCTGAAGCAGAAATATTGAAATAATTGAAATGCTTTATTGTCACTTGTGCAACTTGTATACAGTGAGATTACACGAGCTCCCCCCACTCAGCTCTCTTAGTCTTAATTCCCCTCGTTTACACACCCACCAAACCCAAAAATCAGTTGCCCTGTTGTTCTCTTTTCATTCAGCAGCCTAACAGCCCACGGATAGAAGCTATTCCTTACCCTGTTGGTGCGACTAATCATACTTCTATATCTTCTGCCCAAGGGCAGGAGATCAAGAAAGTGCCAGCCAGGGTGTGAATCATCCCTGAGAATTTTCCTCACTCTCCTCATTCTCTTTTCCGCAATGTCATCCCGTGGATTCACGGGACAGCCCATAATATCTTGTGCTGTATTCACCACCCTCTGTAGGCACTTCCTATCAGTTGATGTCAAACCAGCGTACCACACCGTGATGCAGTAGGAAAGGAGATTATCAAATGTTGATTGACATTGTTCTTTCGCGATACTCTGAGGAAATGGAGTCTCTGTTGGGCTTTCTTAACCACCTGGGTTGTATTGATATTCCAGGTAAGGTCTTCACTGAGATAAACTCCTAGGAATTTAAAGGAAGAGACTCTCTCCACACAGCCCTCCCCGATGTACAGTGGGACTAGTTCTCCTCTCTTCCTCCGAAAGTCCAACACCATCTCCTTTGCCTTGCTGATATTAAGGTGTAAGTTGTTCCCTAGGCACCATGCAGATATTTTTTGGACCTCCCCTCTATACGCTGATTTGTCTCCTGCAAACTTAATAATTGCAGTAGATGGGTCAGATGATACACATTCGTATGTATACAATGAATACAGGTAGGGACTTAGCACACATCCCTGTGGTGTGCCAGAAATGAGGCAAAGTGAAATCAAGATTGGAAAATAAGAGGCTGATAGAAGCCCAAATGGATCTATTTGTCTCTCTCTCGAACTGATGTTGCTGTAGTGCCATTTATTTCCTGCCAAGAGACTATTTCTCCAGTGTCCATTGACGGGGTGTGGTTGGGACTTCCAGGTGATCATTAGATTTCTCCCAGCCATGTGCCAGAGACTTTCTTGGAATACATGTTTCATGGTTTTGGTAGCCATAGAAAAGTGGCTGGCAACTTTGCCAGGATTGTAAAATGGATTCAGACTATCACTGGATGGCCTGGCCCCTTTTTGTCTCTACTCAGCTGCTTCAATCAATCATCTGGACTGAGCTTCAGTGTATTTGCTCCCTTCCAGTCCATTACTGAAGCTGGACACCAGTCCGGCTCATCTACTGCCACACATGATGCAGATGCAGAGCAGAAGCAGAGAGCTGTGTGTCATCTGTAGCTGTTGGTGAAGGGGACAGCAGAATGACCAGCTTGGATGGCTTTAAAAGAGGATTGGACAAATTCATGGAGAAGGAGAAGGCTTTGCTCTGCCTCAGGGGTGGTCTGTCAATGAGGCAAGGTGAAGCCACTTGCCTCGGGCAGCAGATATGACTCCCGCCCCTGCCGTTGCTCCATTGCCAGCCCCACCACAATGCTGTTCCCTTAACTGCTGCACCCTCACCACAGCCCCTGGCAAGGGGACAGTGGTGGTGCTGGTGGCAGTGTGGGCATGGTGGGGGGGAGGGGCAAGGGCCCAGATCTTCAGTGGGGCATCATCACAGGGGCAGGTGGGGCATCGGGGGTTTGGCCTATAGCAGCAAAACCTCTCAAGCTGGCTCTGCTCTGCCTCCGCTGTCAGAGGCAGCGATGCTTTTGAGCACCAGTTGCTGGAAACCACATGAGGGGAGAGGGCTCCTGTGCTCAGATCCTGCTTTGGGGTCCTGTAGAATCATAGAATCATATCATTGTGGAGTTGGAAGGGGCTCCAAGGGTCATCTAGTCCAACCCCCTGAAATGCAGGAATCTCAGCTAAAGCATCCATGATCCATGCTCTGCTTAAAAACCCCAAGGAAGGAGAGTCCACAGCCGCCCCCGGGGGTCCATCGCACTGCTGAACAGTTCTTACTGTCAGAAAGTTCTTCCTTTAAAAAAAAAAAATTAACGATTTCCACACAACAGCATATCAAAACATATAATTTTCATTATTTCCCCCCTTTTTTCTCCCCCCCACCCCCTCAAACCCACCCTCCCCTCCCTCAAAGACTTCCCTCAGCTCCTCTCTCTGATTTCTCCACACGTATTATTCTCTGCATGTTATAAAACTATACGAATCCTTACATCATCTGTCTACCATGTTATCAATCAGTAAATTTGTGTATGTTCATTCAAAACCTGCCAAGGAGTCCAGCTCATTTTGTTGTCTTTTTAAGTAATTTGTGAAACGTTCCCATTCTTCTTTAAAGTCACAGTTGTCCTTATCTCTCAGTTTGTGTGTCAATTTAGCCAGTTCTGCATAATTCATCAATTTCTCTTGCCACTGTTCTTTTGTCAGGATTTCCTCATTCTTCCACCTTGAGCTATCCAGACTCTTGCCGCTGTTGTTGCATACATGAATAAATTCTTTATTTTCCTTGGCAGGTCTTGTCCTTCAATCCCTAACAAAAATGCTTCTGGTTTTTTAACAAATGTCATTTTAAACATTTTCTTCAACTCATTATATATCATTTCCCCCCCAAAATTAACTTCTTTACATTCCCACCACATATGATAAAAAGTCCCTTCTCTACATTTACAACATGTATTTGACCCAGTTTTGTACAAGAAAGTTCTTCCTGATGTTTAATTCAAATCTCCTTTCTTGTAGCTTATTTTATTTTTTACCAGACATCTTTATTAAAAGTTTAAACGTACATAATTATATGTGCACTAAACATAAAAAGGTAAAGGTACCCCTGCCCGTCAGGGCCAGTCGTGACCGACTCTAGGGTTGCGCGCTCATCTCGCTCAAGAGGCCGGGAGCCGGCACCGTCCGAAGACACTTCCGGGTCACATGGCCAGCGTGACGAAGCTGCAACTGGTGAGCCAGCACCAGCGCCGCACACGGAAACGCTGTTTACCTTCCCGCCGGAGCGGTGCCTACTTGTACTTTGACGTGCTTTCGAACTGCTAGGTGGGCAGGAGCTGGGACCGAATGACAGGAGCTCACCCCGGCGCGGGGATTCAAACCGCCAACCTTTCGATCAGCAAGTTCTAGGCTCTGTGGTTTGACCCACAGCGCCACCCGCGTCCCAACATGGTGAGATGTAAATAAAAGAAAGAAATAGAAACAGAGAAACATTACCCGTGTTGAAGGGAAAGTAAAGGGGGGAGGGAGAAAACCCCAAAACTGTACACTTTACAAAGCTGTTATTGTACTTCACCAGATCTTAACCTATCACAGTATTTGTAAGAATGGATTCCAAATATCATTGCATTTGTCCATGGCAAGTCTGCATTTATATGCAAGTTGTTCACATGTTGCAAGTTTGTATAAGTCTTCAATCCAGTTATAGAAGGGAGCCACATTTTTATTTTTCCAATTTATCAATATCAGTCTTTTTGCCATGGTCAGGGCATGGAGAGTCCTCTTGTATTGTCCTTTTGTAAGGTTCCATGTGCTGGGCATATAATTCAAAAGGATATATTGCTCTGTAAATGTAAGGTTGTTCCATACAGTTCTGTTGATAGTTTCAGTTACCTTCTGCCAAAAATCTTTCAATATAGGACAATGAAAAAACATATTTTAGAGAAGCATCATCCCTATCTCATCTCCAACAGTTAGATACCTTAGATCAGTGTTTCCCAACCGGTGTTCCGCGGCACACTAGTGTGCCGTGAGACACCGGCTGGTGTGCCGTGGGAGGGAGGCGGGCGAGAGGCGGCGGCGAGAGGCGGCGGCGGCGAGGATCCGCGTCGAGCCGGGGCGGCTCCGCGGTGGTGGTGCCGAGCGGCGGGGCAGCGCGCGCAAAAGGGAGGAGCGCGAGACAGCGGAGGAGGAGGAGGCCGGCATGTCCGGGCAGCAGCAGCAACAGCAGCAGCAGCAACTCCCGGCGACGGCTCCTCCTCCGCCCGCTATCGCAGCCGCCGCCGCCTCAGCTGCCGCCGCCGCCTCAGCTGCCCTCGCTCTGCTGCCTCCTCCCACCCCGGCAAGGGGGAGGGAAAAAACGTTCACTTCTGTGCGTCCCTCCCGGCGTGACGCTGCGCGCTGACGTCACGGGGCGGGGCTTTAATGGTGGTGTGCCGCGAGATTTTTTTCCGGTAAGCAGGTGTGCCGTTGCCCAAAAACGTTTGGGAAACACTGCCTTAGATGGCCTTTTCTAATACAAACGTAATGGGGTCCAGTATTTTCCAAATGTTATTTTTTCTTGTATGAACCTCAATTTAAGGTCCAGGGACACCCTTGTTTAAACAATTTCTCACTATGTGGTCAAAATTGAGATCTCTAATTCTTTCTTATATTCCTCCCTCAATACCTGTATGTCAAATTGGTTTGCTAGTAACAAAGATTTATATACAGTATGTTTTTTTGTTGCGTAAGAATTAATCAACTTCAATATCTCTGGGGTCTCTGAGGCTGTAAATGCTGCTGGTCCATAGATGATGGTTAGCAAGTGTTTTTTCTGGATATATTGCCATTGAGCATTTGTAGGTAATTTGTATTTGTCTCTTAAAACTGAATATGTATAAAATTCATCCTCTTTGTTTATCAGCTGGTCTAACGTTAATATACACGAATTTATCTACCCCTTCCATACGACCATTTCTTTCCCTATTTTTAAGGGTGGGTTTCCCCACAAAGTCATTTTGCTGTGAGAGAAAAGGTACAATTTATATTTTTGGGACATGTGGTCCATATTGTTCGAACTGATGTTATTGTTTCAATAGCATCTTGAGTATTAATGTGTTTGAGACCCAAGTGCCGCCCATCTTTCTAGCAGAGCTACATAGGAATATTCCAAAGTAGCCCAATTTGGACAGTTGTTTTCAGTTGTGGGTCCCCAGAATTGTGTACCTGACAATAAATACATTTGGTGATATAATTCTAAGTCTGGGATCCCAAATCCTCCTCCTTTTATTGGTATTTGTGTTTTTTGCATAGATATTCTTGGAACTGAAGAGTCCCAAAGGCATTTTCTAAACAAAGATTTAATTTTGTGAAAGTATTTGCTCAGTATATGAACTGGAATTCCTCTTAAGATATAAACTAGGCTAGGTACAGTGGTACCTCGGGTTACATACACTTCAGGTTACAGACTCTGCTAACCCAGAAATATTACCTCAGGTTAAGAGCTTTACTTCAGGATGAGAACAGAAATCGTGCTCCAGCGGCACGGCAGCAGTGGCAGGCCCCATTAGCTAAAGTGGTCTTCAGGTTAAGAACAGTTTCAGGTTAAGAACGGACCTCCAGAACGAATTAAGTACTTAACCCGATGTACCACTGTATTATGTTCATTTTAAGAGCAATGACTTTTCTTCACACGGTCAGGTTCAATGACTCCCATCTGTTGATGTCTATTGATACCTCATGATATATTCTGTTGATGTTTAATGATGCTAATTTAGATAAGTCTTGCTGTATTAATATGCCTTGATATTTAATGTTGTCTATGCAAATATGAAATTGGCATTGTTTAAACGGTTGAACCAAAAAGTTATTTCCCATTACCATCAACTCTGATTTGGACCAGTTTATAGTATATCCAGAGATATTGCCAAAGCATCTATATTTTGCATTAATATTGGAACAGTACTGTGAGGTTTCGTGATAAACAGAAGAATATCATCTTCAAACATTACCAATTTGTATTCAAGTGAGTTTTGAATTACACCAAAGATTTCCTTATGCTGTCTAATAATAATATATGCCAGGGGCTCCAAGCAAAGGCAAAAGTGGGCAGCCTTGCCTGGTACCTCCAGATAATGCGAAAGGTGCAGACATTATGATGTTTGTCTTAACTTTAGGTGTAGGGGAGCAATATAATATGTTTATCCATTTTATAAAGTCAAATAGAAAACCATTTTTTGTAGTACTTTTTCCATATATTGTCTGTGGACCTTATCAAAAGCTTTTTCCGCATCTAAAGATAGTATAGCTAAATCTTCACTATTTCTGTTTAAATTTATCAAAGCCACTACCAGCCTGATGTTATCTGCAGCTTGTCTCATCTTTATAAACCCTGTTTGGTAATTTTTAATAATAGTTGGTATTACTCCTTGGAGTCTATTTGTCAATATCACTGTTAATATTTTTGTATCAATGTTTATCAAACAAATTGGGAGCTAGTTGGCAGATTGTGTGAGGTCCTTGCTGGGCTTTGGAATAACAGTAATATAAGCCTGGTTGAATAGTGTTAAGCCGATTCCTTCTCTAAATATCTTATCATATAACTGATATAATCTAGGTGACAGGAGATCAATATATTTTTTATACCATTCCACTGGAAAACCCTCTAACCTAGGTGCTTTACCAACTGCCATATTTCAGATTGTTTCCCTAATCTCAACTTCTGATATTGGAGACATCAATAGTTGTTTTCATGTGTTTTCTTGTCCCGGTAGTTTAAAAAAAAATTAAAAATTCCATAACCTCTTACGGTTTACTATACAGGTCCGAATAGAATTTTAGGAGCTGGTTGTTAATCACAGTTGGAGATGTATGCACCTCACCTAATTCACCGGTAATTGTAATTTGAATCAATTGTCCATTGCAAACCATAACAACTATAGTGGATTCTGATTAGCATATGTCCGGTAGAGACTTAAACCCAGCTTCTGGGTCATCCTATCAATAGCTACACAACCGGGAGTGAGTTGCCAGGTGTGGTAGGAATGGCAGCCCTTTCATGCCTGGTCCTGTTTGTTTGCCTGGCGAATGAAGCCTAGTCATGGCAAGTATCTGTTCCTGGTGCCCTTTTCTCCCTTGCACAAGGAGAACTTAAGAACATAGGAAGAACCTGCTAGTCCAGCAACCTGTTCTCACAGTGGCTGACCAGATGTTTGTGGGAAACTAGCAAGCGGGACTCCAGGACAAGATCACTCTCTCCTCCTGTGGTTTTCAGCAACTGGTATTTAAAAACATTGCTGCCTCAACTGTGGAGGCAGAGCATAGCCATGTGGCTAGTAGCCACCGACAGCCTAATCACTGGGGCCGGGAGCACTATGGGCTTGCATTTGCCAGATTCAGCAACCTAGTCATAGCAGGTGCTGGGGAGGTACTGCGCTCCAAGGGGAGCTGCTGATAATCTAGTAGAGGTCCAGAGGAGACAGACTGAAATAGTCCCTGCTTCTTCCTGGTCCTCTGATGAGCGATGGCTTCTTGCTCCTCCCAAGTTGAGTCTTCTGCCCTGAAGACCCCTGCTACTAAAACTGTATGCCAGCCTAATGATGTTGGGCTTCCTGCCTGGTCCACCGTTGCCATTGTACCTGAGGTGCAGGGGGTGATGGGGGAGAATTGGGGATCAAGGCAGGGCTCAGGATGGGGTCTCTAGAGAGGCATCTCTGAGATGGTTAAGCTAGCACAGGGGGCACAGCTCAGAGCACATGATACATACATGACACATACAGCTATCCTCATTCCCACCCTTGGATGAAAGCCTCAAACTCATGGCTCAGGAAATCCCAGAGCTTTTATTAAAGAATTCAGTGCATGACTTCTGCATCAGCTCAGGGTACAGGTTGCCTCTGATCCCTTGAACTTCTTATATGGGATGTCATAGAACAACACTTGTCAAACAAAGAACGATTTCTAGGGTTATTCAAATAGGGGTACCTTTTATTTTTTGCAATGTAGGTTATGGTAATCAGCATAGTGGGTTAAAGCAAATGTGAGAGGTTATTGAAATGGTGCAACTTGCATTTGAGGCTCAAATTTTGAGGACCGGCCTCTCCAGATGCTTTTATCATAGCTGGTAGGAGGCATGGGGCACATAATTGATTCAGCACACATTTAAAAGTGAAGCTACCTACTTTTGCACCTTCAAGAACAATAAGCAAGCGGAAACACCAAAAGCCTCCAAAATTTACTGTTCTCTGAATCTGGAAAGTCGGTTCTTCTCCTGCCAAGTAATGTCTACAAAATGCATACAATGGGGTTAAGTGTGCCTAGAAATGCATACAAAAATGTATTCACTAATATAAAAATGCATTATATTTGGGAGAATTGCTTTGCAAAAATGTGTATATTAGGCAAGAATGCATTAAGACAAAATTGCATTTAATATGCTGCTGAATTTTCATGAGGACTTTTGTTTTGTTTTGTTTTGTTTTGTTTTAAAAAACAGACATTGGTGCTAAAAAGCAGAGAACTGATTTTAAGAGAGAAAGTGAAATTGGCAGATATGGCCCTCCCGACAGGATATGTTGCTGTTCCTATCTGGTACTCAGTGGTAGAGTCCATTCCCTCTGTATCATTCAGAAACTCCATCACTTTTTGCCCATCCAAACAATTCACCTAACTTTATCCACTGTGGCCTTTCAGTCCCTCCACTCGTGAGTTCCAACAGATCAGAGCCCTAAGCGAAAATCCATCTTGGCTTGTGGACCACCTGAAGACTGGCTACTTTAAGCTGATTGCGTTTATCTGAGCGAAGCAGTAATTGCTGGTGCAGCGTCTGTGGGGATCTATCTGTGTCCCATGATGTGATGTCACTGTGCTCTGAAAGAATCAATCCTGGTGGCCTCATTTGGGAGGCTGTCCAGCCTTGGGCACTGGGAGTCAATAGTGCCCTTGCATCTGTGACTTCTATGCTCATTCTTCAGCCACCCGAGACCTGATAGAGCCCCAGACTGGCTGCAGATCCCCTGAACTCAGTTTGGAGTATTTCCTGGGACGTTTCAAGTGTGAGTAGTACAATATTTATTCAACTTTTGTAGTCCTGTCAGGTGCTGGAATTGTTCAGAAAAGGGAGATGTAGGCAGCCTGCATTAACACTGAGCTCTGTGGTTTCTCCTAGTTTAGGATTTTCATTCGACAAAAAAGGAAAGTGGGATATCAAAGAGGCAAAAAGCTCTCATGGGTGCTTTAATCAACTAACAGCTTGACCTTGTGCATGTTTAACCAAAGAAAAGGCCTATTGACTTCAGTGATACTTACTCCATAGTAAGCCTATTTGGGATATTGCAACTTATCTTTTCAGTCTTGCAGTGTGGTGGGACTACTTGTAAAGTCACTGCAATAGGCTGATTAAAAAACTCAGGTGATTAATCAACTAAAATTTTGTCAGTTGGCTGGCAGCAGTCATAATAAATATTTAAATAAGTATTTATATTCCTTAATCAGCTGCAATGCAACAATATTTTCTCTTAGTTGTTGGTCAGGGTGTTGCAGTAATGAAATGAATGGATTCCAGCTCTTCGTTTGCAGCGGGTGGAAGCCCTGAATGGGTGTTGGCTGCTGGTTCAGTCTCAAAGTGACTTTGGAGGGGATTGATTTTCCTGCCATGAGCAATCACCCTTTCATTTTCAGGCACCCATGAAGGGCAATCAGGGCACATGAAATAATTAGCAAACTAATATGCATTCGTGATTTTTTATTTTTATTTTTTTTTTAAAAAAAAGACTCAGATACTCTGCAGGTGCTATACAGGGAAAGATGCCACAGAATAGAAATTCGACACTATGGCTTAAGCTGAGCCTTGGAAGAAACGCTCTTTGTGGAAGAATATGATGCTGTTCAATGATTCTGCCTTAATAAGTAGACTGTGTGACCTACATCTCACAAGCAGCAGATGAGGTGATAAACTTGTGTGTGCCTGGGCCACTTTAGATTGCAGGTGGCAGCTGGTTGAATGATCCTCCATAACTCCCCCCCGCCCCCCGTAAAACTAGACACAAAGGGGAAGGGTGCTAGCTTAGATTTCCCAGTGCCATTCATGTTTTCTAGGTTCAGGGCATTCAGAAAAGAAGTATGGGGGAGTGTCATTCAGTCACATGAGTCCCCACCTCTATTTGCCTCCTTGTTCGATTATTTATTCATTTTATTTATATCCTGCCCTTCCTCCGAAAGGAGCCCAGGATGGTAAACCGCAAGCGAAAACACTATAAAAACATCTTTACAACAATTCCAGCACAGAAGCAGACCTCAACTTTTAAATGTGTTGAAGGAAGGTCTTCAGCAGGCAATTAAAAGACAGCCTGGGAGGTTGTGCCTGCCTAACATTCCAGGGGAGCGGATTTGAAAGGGCAGGGGCCACTACACAAAAGGCCTGGTTCCTACACTGTGTGGAACAGGCCTCCTGATAAGAAAGCACCTGCAAGAGGCCCTCACCTCAGCTGGGTATATAAGGAGGGATCTTTCTGGTTATCCTGGTCCCAAGCCTTGGCATCTCCAGGCAGGGCTGGGAGAGACTGCTACCTGAAACCTTGGAGAGCTGGTGCCTGTGACCATTGTAGACAATGCTAAGCTAGGTGGTCTGGGGCAGTAAAAGGCAGCTTCCTATGATGGGGTTCCTATACGTGGCAAATGTTAATGGGTGTTGATGGCTGGCCAGGTATCTGGAGTGAGTGTGCCAGTGGGTTCCCCAGTGCTTTGGGCATGGGTCTGCCTTTACTGGGGCTCTTTGAAAGGCCCAAGAGTCGGCATGCCTTGGGCGACTTGATTGAGTTTGAGACTAGGCAGAGAGGAAGGCGCCTGCATTCCCTCACATCCCTTTGTCTAGTTGGTGAGCATCACTCCTGAAGGTAAAGGATGCACTTGTGCCAATTCCGTAGGCCTCTGCTTAGTTCGCCTTCCCTGGCAAAATGGAGTTCACTAGCATGAAGAAGCTGTTAGGGTAAGCCTTAAAATGATGGTGAGGCAGAGCCCCTTGCTAACACTTACATTGGTGGTGACTAACCACTGGCTTGCATGATCAGGCTGATGCCATTTTTAGAAGTGCAAAACACCATCAGCACATCAGCAATCACTCAATTCTCCATCTTCTCTTATTTATTGGCCAGTTACCCGCTGGATCAGAAATTTCTGTTTTCTTCTCCCCCGCTGGGTTTCACAGGTAAAAGGTTAACAGCCAATGCTGCGTGGAGGAGATTTGATTACCTATTTACTATTTATGAATTTACTGCTCTTTACTACTATTTACTGCTCACATGCCCAAATGGCTTCTAAGCGGTTTGCAAGTGTAAAATCAATTACAAAATCCATCAATTATTAAAAGGCACACACAATAAGACAATTCTATGAGAGCATTTTAAAAAATTGTAATTAAAATATACAAAAAAACCAGAAGCTAGTTAAAAAGCATAACAATTTAAACAGTTAAACAATTGTGGAAAACTTAACTGTGAAGCAACCTTACCAATCCACCCTGCAACAGCTATGGAGAACTAGTTGAGTAGTCCCAGGTTCCAGAATTGCTGTAAGGGGGGGTGGCTTTGTCCCTGTCTCCCCTCCCCACCAAATAATATTTTTGATTTATTTATTTCAGCAACTTCTGCTGCCCGTAACACCATAGTTTATAAGCTTTGTGTTATAAAGTTATGTTGATATTGATATATGTTCCAGTTTTGTTATTGCTGTTATAGTGAAATTGATATTGAGACAGTGGGTTTTGTTTGGGCTGCCATACGTCTGGAATTTCCTGGACATAGCTGGGATTCGTCTGTCAGAAATTGTGTCTGGGTGGAATTTTTTGGAACTCGGTTAAAATGTCCGGCAGCCCATATTGGCATATAGGAAGTGTTGATTTTTTGGCGAATTTCCTGAAAAAAAAATAGGTTAAAAACTCTCTTTTTTTGACTTATTGCCCCCCCCCCGCCCTGCCCCAACCAGCTCAGCAACTTTGCAACAACTTTTGTGTCTGGATTTTCACTTTTTGAAATATGGCAACCCTTGTTTTGTGATTTATTGTTCTCATTGTTATTGTAAGCCGCTTTGGGCATCATTTTTTGTAGAAAGGCAGCATACAGATAAAATGGAGGTGGTGGGGCATGATGGTGCTAATGTCATACAGGACTCTAATTTGCCTACTGCACTGAGGCTTAGCAAAATCTGATATAGAGATCTGGATAAAAGGACATCCATTTTTTTAAAGAGACAGGATTGCTCTGTTAGGAAGTTCCTTACAGGAGAAGGAGGAAGAAAGACAGGGTGAAAATGTGCCAGCTTGACTACACTGTGTTGATGACACTGCCTTTGTTTTCATGGATGGCTAAGACAGGGATGTGGAGGAGCTCTCTCTTACGTTGTGTAGGTCCTGAGTTGATGAGAAATCACAATAAAAATGATTTTCTTACAAAACCAAACCCAGAAGACTTTAATTGTTCCTTGTACTCTTTGTACTCTAAGCATCCCTTGATTGGCCACGATGGAGGATGAAGATGCAATGAGCGAGAGAGGCCTCAGCACCTCCAGGATGCGATATGATGATGAAGATGGTAAGTTGACTCCACGTGTCACAGTTTGATCTGTCTGCCTTCCATTGTGGCCACTAGCGAAGGCTTGCACCCTTGTACACTCCCTTTTTATGGGGCAACGCATGAAGAAAATACAGTCATACCTTGGATATCAAACAGAATCCATTCTGGAAGTCCCTTTGACTTCCAAAACCAAAGCACGGCTTTTGATTAGCTTCAGGAAGCTCCTGCAGCCAATTGGAAGCCGCAGAAGCCCTGTTCAGCTTCCAAAAATTGTTCACAAACCGGAACACTCACTTCCACGTTTGTGGCGTTTGGGAGCTAAAACGTTCGAGAACTAAGATGTTCGAAAACCAAGGTACGACTGTATTGTCCTTGCATGTTTTCCCTGTTCAGCTTCTATTATTATTATTATTATTATTATTATTATTATTATTATTATTATTATTATTATTAATAATAATAATAATAATAATAATTCGCTTGTTAAAATGACCCAAAGTGACTTACAAGCACACCAGAAATACTAAACTAATCATAATAAACACAATCAACAAAAACCTTTATGGGCACAAAGCTCAGAAAATCTGAGCATCAGAAGAGCCTACAGGGTCATTGGCATATCCAGTCCAGCATCCTGTTCTCAAATTGGCCAACAATACGCCTGTGGGAAACCTGCAAGCAGGACTGAAGTACAACGGCACTTTCCCCTCCAATGGTTTCCCGCAAGTGGGATTCAGAAACATTGCTTCCTCTAGCTGCAGAGGCAAAGCAGAACCATCAGATGGGCAGGGTACAATTACAGACCCTCCAAGCATCCCATTTTATGGGGCATCTGAACATCAGCATGAAGAAAATATTGCCCTTGCATGTTTTCCCTGTTCAGCTTCTATTATTATTATTATTATTATTATTATTATTATTTATTAATTAATTAATTAACTTGTTGAAATGACATACAGTAGTACCTTGGTTCCCAAACTTAATCTGTTCCGGAAGTCTGTTCCAAAACCAAAGCGTTCTAAAACCAAGGCATGCTTTCCCATAGAAAGTAATGCAAAACGGATTAATCCGTTCCAGACTTTTAAAAACAACCCCTAAAACAGCAATTTAACATGAATTTTACTATCTAACGAGACCACTGATCCATAAAATGAAAGCAATAATCAATGTACTGCGCTATAAAATAAATAAGACAGTATTGTAAATGATAAAAATTAAAATTATTGTTTTTTCTTAGGTGCACTGATGATAGTCATTGTTTGTATGGGGGGCTTGTATCCATTTCTGCAGTCACACAATCAATCAGTAGCTGAACTGGGTTCCACACAGTCACAAAAACAAGTCACAAAAAATAAAGTCACAAGCCACAGTCACAAGTCAGTCCCATAAAACAAAGAACAAGTCGCAGTCCAAAAAAATTGAAAAAGCCACACAAACAAAAACGCAAAAAATAGCAAAAACAAAAGCTCCAAATATCACCTCTGTGTTGCCTGGGTTCTCAGGACTCAACAGGAAGGCTCTTATTTTCTTTTTCTTTTACAAACAACAAATGGAAGACACTTGACAGGACGCAGAACATGTTCATCTTCCAAGGCAAAGTTCACAAACCAGAACACCCACTTCTGGGTTTGCAGCGTTCTATTTCCAAGTTGTTCATAAACTAAACTGTTCTAAAAACAAGGTACCACTGTAATAAAACTTTAAACTTTTTTTAAAAAAAAACCTTCCCCGTACAGGGCTGCCTTGAGATTTTTTCTAATGGTGGTATTTCGGGGGTCACATCACTCCATACCCTCCAACAGAGCCAGGGACAGAACGAAAGAGAGCCCAAGAAATTTGTTGGGAATGATGTTGGAGCTTTGCCCGGTGGACCTTTCTCTTTCGTCCCCTTCTGATCCTCCCTCCCTTGCACTCTCTCTTCGCCTCTGTCTCTTCCTCTTCCTAGCAGATTACCATTCCATCTACATTGGGGTGCCAGTGCCACGTGGCTACAGGAGAAAGAGGCGCAGGAGGAGATCGTCGTCCAGTCGGGACAAGAATGGCGACAGTGAGAGGCATTATGAGCGCCAGGACCGCTCAGACACAGACGACGGGGGCAGGATCAGCTATGAGAATGGAAACGACAGTGCCAGCAGGACTAGTGAGTAGGGAAAGGGGGAGACATAAGGCTAAGAATTCCTTAGGATCATCATGATTATCTCAGCATCACTGCTCTCAGCATACATGGTACCGTAAACACAGTATTGGCTCCAGGTTTTGGAGGAGGTGTGCCCGTCCTGCAGCAGGTCCTGGGGGCTCTTGTCGCTGGGTCCCCAGCAAATGCCCAACCATGCCAACCCTTGCTGCCAACCCTGCCTAAGTGAAAGACCAGTTGCTGCCTCTGGGAGCCCTCAAGCTAAATTTTAACAGCGGAGAGGGAGGGCAAGCGATCACAATTCCTTGCAGTCTGCATGAAAAAGGAACAATGCCTGATTTCCACACAGCTCATCATGCATTATATGGGGAGTGAGGTAGACGCTGCAGAATCAGAAAGAAGTTGAAAACACATCTCTACAAGAACTAAATTGGTGGCTCTGCATATGCAAACAGATCTCTCTTGCCAAGATCATCCAGCCCCACTCCCAACCTGCACTTGAGGGTGGGTTTTTCCCCCTGCAGATTAATGTTTGCAAGACAGATCGCATTATGCTACCAAAAAAAGGAAGTTTGCATGCTCTCTTTGACTAAGGAACCAGCAGAGCCCTAGCTAGGTGATCTTGCGCCCCTAGCAGAACTGTCCAGATTGTGCCCCCTGGCCACTGACAAAGTAGCTCTTCTTTCCACCTCTCCTCCAAATCCCACCCCACCCCATTCATTTCACCCTCTATTTAAAACTTTTTCTTACGAGGCAATAATCAATATTCTTATTTACGGACATATTTTTAGCCAATTTTGCACCCCCCTCTCACCTGTGCCCCTGGCAGGGGCCCACCTTGCCACCCCCTAGCTATGGCCCTGGGAGCCAGAACTCCACTGCTGCTTGAAAGCTTAAAATTAAAATGGAGAGAGAGATGCTTGGGATAAAGTGTCTGTTTGCTGTGGGAAGCACAGAAGTGAAGAGAACACACACACACAGTTTACCATTTTAATATCCTCCATTGCGAATGGCAGAGTCTGCAGACTTTGCTTTGGAGGCCAACATGGAATTGTTCACTCCCGTCTATTCCATGCAGCCTAGTCTGTAAGCTCCTTAGGAAAGCTTAGCATTTTGCATACCAAAATAGTTGTCTGCTTTCCATGGTGCACTCAGTAAGGAACTTTGCTTGGGTTTTACAAAATCATTAGCACAATGTCCGTCATTAGGGTGGGCAGGGGCGGCCAGAGGCCAAGAAGTTGCAAGGATCCCCGGAGGGGGAGACCAGTGTGCCTCTTTGTTCTGCACACAGAGACACACGGCACTACCCATCTCAACTCTCTGGTGAGGCCCTTCTCCATGGCTAGCTCAGCCACTCATGTTTGGGGCAAAGGCCAATATTTGCCCCCTATCTCGCACTGTGAAATCCCCAACACAGTGGCGTAGCATGGGGGGTGCAGGGGGGGCCGGCCGCACTGGGCGCAACATCTGGGGGTTAGGGTTAGGGGGTGCAAATCCAGGGGTTAGGGGGCGCAAATTACTTGCCTTGCCCCGGGTGCTGACAACCCACGCTACGCCACTGCCCCAACAGAACGCTGTATGATGTTTTCATAGGAGTGAAGTAATGATGGGTATTCATTAAGGGGCAAAGGTTAAACCAATCACCTGGTCTTGTTGTCCTCTTGCGTTAGATAACTGCTTTTTACTGTTTTTACTGTTGTAAATCCAAGATATTGGCTCAGCTCTGCCTCCACAATTGGAGGCGGCGATGCCTCTGTATACCAGTTACTGGAACCCACAGGAGGGAAGAGGGCTCTTGTTCTTAGATCCTGTTTGTGGGTTCTCCTTTGGGGTTTCTGGTTGGCCACTGTGAGAACAGAGTGCTGGACTAGATGGACAATTGGCCTCATCCAGCGGGTTCTGATTCCCTGAGGCTGATGCTTTACCTATTTTGTTTGTCGGAATTAACGAAAGGACAAGCTATTGGTTTCTACTAAGGATTGCGATCCAAATCTTAAGTTCCTGTAATTTCAGGCGCAGCTCCCGCCATAGTGGTTAGAATTGGATTGAAATTGTTGATATCATAATCTATGGTGTGATCACACTTGGAATACTGTGTACATTTCTGGTTGCCTCACCGTAAAAGGGACATGGTGGAGCTGGAATAGGTTCAGAAAAGACTGATCAAAATGATCAAGAGGAAGGAGCAACATTACAGTATTTGGGGCTGTTTGATTGAGGGAGAAGAGAATAAGGGGACATGATAGAAGGGCATTAAGATATGGATTCCATGTGGAAAGTGGACAGAGAGGTATTTTTCTTCCTCTCCAATTATATTAGAATTTGTGGGTATCCAGTGAAAATGAATGCCGGAAGATTCAGGACTGATAAAAGAAAGTGCTTCTTGACACAACACATAGTTAAACGATGGAAATGTCTCCCACTAGGGTCAGTGGGATGGCTACCAACAGAGATGGCTGTAATAGAGGATTAGATAAATTCATGCAGGAGAGGGATATTGATGGCTATGTTTTCCTGCACTGTTGGAGAAAGTTCTTGTTGGCATCCGTCTGTCTCAAGCATAGCAGCCAACTCCTAGGGGCCATGGGGGATTCAGCCCCCACAATAAAATATCTGAGGGGACCGGCCCCCCACAAAGTTGATGGGCATTCCCATTCAAATGGTGTGTGCGCACTGCGTCATGCAATCAATTATGCAGGGCTGGGTTTGCCTGGGCCCCCACAATATTTTATTCAAGTTGGCACCCCTGGTCTCAAGAGACAATGGAGTACACTTCCAGGGGTGAAAAACCGCTGTGTTAGCCGCATCAAAGTGACCTCCCCGGGGCACAAACCTGGGCAGTGTGTATAGATAGAGGTCCTGGGCTGCCCAAACAACAGGATCCCTTCTCAATCTCACTAATATGGTCCAAAGGGAAGCATAGCAGTACATTTGGCACCAGCTTGGCTGCCGGAGTTGCCAGAAGGAGGCGTACAAGGTGCCATCCAACTGCCTTTGCGACTCCATTCCACATTTGTGTAGAGTTTACTCCTTAGCCTTTTCTTTTCCTGAAGATATCCTGCAAGGTTTAGGATCGGAGTTTTCCTTTTCCTTAGATGGGCTACCTCCCCAGGTGGATGAGTCCCATCTCCCCTCACTTCCCTCTACAGCACATGCAGAAACCGCCTTTTTGAATGTTGGACCCATTCTTGGCCTCGTCCACTCAATCCGCCGGAGTCTGTCTCCACATGCAGGGCAAGTCCCTAACTCACTGAGGGTTTCAGACCAATCTGCTCCCCTCACCTGCTTAGCTGGCCAGCCTAGGCTGTTCCCGGGTGTGGCTGCTGTCACATGCAGACAGCTTCTAGAGCCACAGGTGAAAACTGAGTGCAGGGTGGAGACCAAAGGTGGACAAACTACCCTAGAAGGAGCATGATGTGTCCCCTAACACCTTTGAATATCACCGGTGGGAAACCAAGGGGGGGAGGGGAGTGCTGTTGTGCTCAAACCCTACTTTTAGGCTTCCTGCTGAGTCACCTTGTGGGCCACTGGGGACAGGATGGTGGACTAGATAGGCTCCCTTTGCCTCTCTTCTCGCGTTCTTTACTTCCTGTTTTCTCCGCAATGCCTGAAGAGGAGCACAGAGAGAGCTTGCACATCTCACTGAAGATGTTGCAGAGCAGCACAGAGATGGAGAAGCACAAGGCATTGGAGCTTTCCACACTCTCTGCCTCTGGTAATGTAGTAACCAATCCCTCCTACAGCTCCCATCAGCTTGTTGGCTGGGAGGACACCAGGTTAGTGAAGGCTGGCCCAAGCCATGCTGAAGAGAAGCAATTTCTCACATATGTGAAACAAATAGGCCAGCTGATTCAGCCAATTTTAAATTTCCCAGATCGACGGGCATATCAGAATAAAATTACCGTATTTTTTGCTCTATAAGACTCACTTTTTCCCTCCTAAAAAGTAAGGGGAAATGTGTGTGCGTCTTATGGAGCGAATGCAGGCTACGCAGCTATCCCAGAAGCCAGAACAGCAAGAGAGTTCGCTGCTTTTGCTGCGCAGCGATCCCTCTTGTTGTTCTGGCTTCTGAGATTCAGAATTCCCCTCCCCCCTTGTTTTCCTCCTCCAAAAACTAGGTGCGTCTTATGGTCTGGTGTGTCTTATAGAGCGAAAAATACGGTATTTTATCAAAGCACCTGTTTTTCTTGTGGCATTGTCAAAGGCGCTTCCTCAGAATAGTTTGCAGCAGGCGTTGTCATGTTTAACATTTCTGGCTGCGAAGGGATTACATATACTTTTAAAAGGTCCTGTTGTTTTCCATCTTCTCTGTCTACCTCACTCCTCTCACTACCCCCCCCCCGTCACCAACAGGCCCACCTCTTCTGAGGCATCGCGTTTATTTGGTAAGTTCACGTCATGAGAGCTGAGGGCAAAGGAAAGGGCTTCCTATGCCCTGTAATCTGCTCAGTAAGCTGTGGAGTTTAACTAAACAGGGTGGATAAAATAAGTCTGAGGGTCTTGTTTTTTGCTGCTGCTGCATTTTGGTTGGGTTTTTTTGGGTGGGGGGGAGGGTTGTGTGTAGTGCTGTGAATATTTCTTCAGCCAGGAAAAAAATGGGGGACAGATTCCAAACATTTCCAGGTAGGAAATCATTTCACATATTTTCAATATCTTGGGGTCTGGAAAGCCCTTTGGCTTTCACTAGAGAGTTTTTGGTAGTCTGCCTTGTGGTCTTGTTGAAGGTTTTGTTTCGATCTAAGGGACACCTGCGTAGGAGTCTTGATTTGCCTTTTCATCTCTTTACAGCCCAAGGGGAGGTTGGGTACTGTATCTGACACTCCCAAAGGAACAAATTTGGATTGTGGATGGCAACCCCAAGGGGCTGTGGCGCAACCAAATTCTTTCCCCTTAGACAGGTGTCTAAATGTAAGATGAAAGAGCATTTTGGAAACTGTGGTGGCTGAAATGGTGCACTGTCCACTCAGAGGAGAGGCACCGAAAAGAATGTGATAGACAGCAACTCCATGTAAAGCTACATGGATGCCTAAGCAAGTGTTGTGCATAAAGGTCAGAGGTAAAAGGACTGGTGTTTTAAATCATCATATCTATTCATACTGTGATTTCAGGTGTGCATTTCTTGCCTTTGGCATTTGGATTTGCTGCTGTCTTTTCTTCCCCTCTATCTGATAGCCCCCATATGTTCTTCTTCAAAAGAGTCTAGGAATCTTTTTTTTTTAAAAAAAAAAGAAGAAGTGCAAAAATTCTGTGTCTAGTTTGATTTGAAGCAAATGAAACCAGGTATCTGTCTTTATGAGTGATGGAAAGCAGTTATACTGCTAGAACATGTCATCAGCTGTTAATGAGGAGGGAGATTGAAATATTTTGTGTCTATATCCTCTCTTGTGGTTTAGCTAGAGCTGAAATTTTTTGATTCTATGGTACAATTTGCTGTGCAGCCTTCATCTGCCATACATATCTGTTTCTTCTTATGCAAAGATTTATGTGATATAATTAGCTAGTCCTGAGGGGTAGCTAATACATTTGGGTCTGATATTTAGTAGGCAGAAGCCTGTTTTATCAGATGCATGAAGCTGGCAGAAAAGGTAGTGGCTATATAAATGCATGAGCTGAGATACAGGGTAAGGAAAAGCAAGTAAAAAATAAATAAACTGTGATCTGATACTAGAGGTATGAGACATGTAAGCCATGCATGTGTGCTGGAACTTCAAAATACCTAAGAAGCAGTTCTGATAACATCAAATGAAGGACAACTGGGGGGGTGGGGTTGTAGTGTGAGCCTTGTACATTTGCACCATGAAATAGAGTGTTACTGAATTCCAGGACCAAAGCATCTCCCTCCCAAATTCCCCTGGCATCATTTGTGTTGAAGTATCAAAGGCCCTCAGAGTCTCCCAGTAGACCAGATTGCTTTCTGCATGCTCTCTTTCTTTCAACCAGCCTTCCCTAACATAAAGTCTAAATAAACATAGCAGTTACAAGATCTCTCCATTTGCAGAAGCAATGGTAATGCATACAACCTTCCTATAACTTCCATCCTCCCCAAAATATGCATCCAAATCACTGTGGGGTCTGTATCTGAGACTGAGGTACTGCTTGCTGCTCATATAGGCTGGCCTTCACCAAAGCGAGGTTTAACGTTTTTCCCTCCAATGTCCTGAGACATAGATTCTCAAAGGGACAAGCCTCCGCCATGTGCGAATGTGATAGGGAGACGCCGGAGTCGCTTCAGCACATTATGTTCACTTGCCCCTTGTTCAGTGTGCCACGGGCAAATTTGTTGGGATCAATCATACAGAAGCTAGAGGGTACCCCACCAAAATTCCACCTTGCCCAATTCCTGCAGGATAAGGATATCCATACGACCCTGAAAGTGGCTAGGTTTCTGGTCGCTGTCCTTACCCAAAAGCGCTGCCAAGGAGCACTACAAGCTAATTAAGGCGCAGTATGTCATTCCATCTTACAGTATTTTATTGTTATAGTGATGTTTTAGCGGCTGTTTTTCCCCACGTGCACAAGCTGTTATTTATGTCTTGTTTTTATCTGTATGGGCCTATGGCCGTAATAAATATCTAATCTAATCTTGCTGCTCATACCAGTGACAGGCTGTCTTGGGGCGTGAATACCCGTGTGCCACTCCAACAAATATACGGTATCTTCTTAATCATGCAAGAGAGTACAGTGGTACCTCGGGTTAAGAACTTAATTCATTCTGGAGGTCTGTTCTTAACCTGAAGTTGTTCTTAACCTGAAGCACCACTTTAGCTAATGGGGTCTCCTGCTGCCGCTACACGATTTCTGTTCTCAATCCTGAAGCAAAGTTCTTAACCCAAGGTAATATTTCTGGGTTAGCGGAGTCTGTAACCTGAAGCGTATGTAACCCGAGGTACCACTGTAGCTGTAAAGCAGGGGTGACTACTAGCTCCTAGCCCTCTGGGACAATTTCACTGGCCCACAGAGCCCCCACCAGTTTTTCTGGCAATGGCAATATGAGGAGAAATATTGAAAAACACCACAGTGCTGAGGTGAGCAAATCACCCCCTCCTCATTCCTCAGATTGAACACCTGATGAGCAGGAAGGGGGGGGACACCTCCACGGATCAGCAGAGGAGTGAGAGGGGGGTCTGTGTGTAGGTATCTGCCTCTGTGTGTACATGTCCCGTGTACATGTGAGAGTGCACATGAGAGATTGTGGCCCCCAGAGAAGAATGTAACCCTTAGGCCCCAAAATACTAGCCCCCGCTGCCTTAAATATGTGAGCATCTGAGGCACTTTTGAAATATAATGTCTTTAGATATAAGCATAATCAATGTTTAAGGTGTTTTTTTTAACCCACCAATCCATAGTTGTTCTATTGAATCACAGCTTCAAAAGATTTAACCTGCTTCTTCTGGAATCCTCCTTTTAAGATGGAAGACACCCCCCATCGCCCAACTGGAGCAATCAAAAATGGATTGTGTTTTGCAGACCTTCTGGTTCCATCAGTGATAGAGTTTAAAGCTTCTCCCTCCCCCCCCCCCCCGTCTTCCAGGTGTGTTTTATACTTGGCAAACACAGCTAGGCTTCAGTGCCTTTGTTGGTTTGACTGCAAAGAAAGAAAGGTCTTGTAGGTGAATGAGCACTAAGAATTTGCCCTGGCTGTTCTGTTTCCTGCCCTCCGCAGCTGCTCTCTCCGCTTTCGCAAATGACTCTTTGTCTGCACCAGTGACCCCAATCGGAAACCCAACACAAGCAGGTTTAGAGAGAGGAAAGACCTGTAAAACGACCCTAAGAGCATCCATTCACACAATATTGAATGATGGAGTTTCCTCCAGGCGGATAGAATGCCTCGTGGATCCCAGCAAAAGCTGAATGCAGCCGAGGTTACGTGTTGCCCATAGACAGATCGGCTTAGGCCTTAAGCTGGGGAAATGGGAAAGGAAAGGAAAAAAAACCTTATTTTCTATTTAAATGTCCTCCTTTGTTTTCTGTTTGTTTCTGTGACTGGTAGTTTTGCTGTGATGTTTTTTAATTATTATTTTGGGTTTTGTTTTTCTAATGCAGTAGCGCACAGTTGAAATGAACAAGCAGCTAATATGCCAGTTAACTGGTTAAGCTTCTGGAGCTGATACAAAGTGGGGGGCACCCTTCATTTTTTCCTTTTTTTAAAAGCAGACACATAGAATTGTAGAGTTGGAAGGGACTAGTGACTCTGTTCTTCCTCCAGAGTCAGAAACAGTAACCCTTTGAAAGCCAGTTGCTGGGGAACATTAGCAGGAAATGTTCCTGCCCTCATGCGCTCCTGCTCTGTGGCTCCCAGGGGGCCACTGTGGGAAGCCAGATGGGGGAGCAGAGCTGTCCTTAGGATCTTAATCCCCTCCCATCCCCACAGCCTCGTTGTTTTAGTATTTAATAATAGCTGCTTATTGTGCACCCTTTGGCACCATGGAAACATGATTTCTAAATTTTAAATAAATGAATAAGGAAATGAATAAATGAATAAGAAATCAATTGTACAGGGAGATAATTTTGCAAATCCAAGAATCTCTCATTCCCAGGAAAGATCTGCTGGTCTCCTGGGATATCTTAATGAACCATTAAAAAGGGAAAACTTTTTTATTATTATTTGCTTGTGCTGTGCCAGAAACATTCAGATTGATTGACTGATCACTTTTATATCCAGCCTTTTCTCTCTCTTCCTTTCTCTTTCTCTTTCTCTTTCTCTTTCTCTTTCTCTCACCTCAAGAAAGCATTACTTTAAATGAGAACACCTTAATCAAAAATGAATGTGCCACCAAACATTTGACATGGACATTTGCATGGCTGTTCTCCATGAGCCAGTCATGTGGCTCTCCTTTGGAAGGGAATCCAATAAGTAAAATTCTGCACAGGAAGGTTTGGAGGAAGTCTTGGATGCAAAGAATCAGAATCGCAATTCTCCATAAGTGATTATTGTCACATACTCTAAAATGGGATACACGTTTTAAAAATGTGCAGAATGCAGCTGCAACAGATTTGAGGGGAACAGTATAGTATAGACAGATCATATAATCCCTATCTGGTATGAACTGTTCTGGCTGCCAATTCAATACTGAAATCAATTCAATGGGTTTTCCTTTCCATGGAAAGCCCTGAACAGTTTAGGAGCCAGATTCTTGAAGGAGCCCCTCCACTTATATATGCCGGCTTGGGCCTCACATTCTGCAGGAGAGATCCTTCTCAAGTGGGATGGGGCTCCTCTGTGACGGTGCCCTGGTAGTCCCACTCCTTTCTCCCAGGGGAAACTGCTCTTTAGCGCTCAGTCAGAACAAACAGCCATTCGAGTTTGGGCAGGACTGGTGTTTGCTCTGATTTAGAGATAAAGAGCAGGTTTTCCCTGGGAAAGGGGCAGCATCAAGGGAAAACGACTCAGCCCCGTGCTTTCTAGACATGGGACAAACAGAATTGTGGGTGAGCCCTTAGTTGGTTAAAGTGCCATTGGTAGGTTAATTTCAGCACCACTCCTCTAGTTTGGGAATATATGTTTCTTAAAGGAGCTTCACTCCATACAGCGTTCCACACATTTTCTGCTATTGGGAACTTTAAGTCCTGCACCAAAACCTCTTGCCAGCATGCCTGTGGAACAGATGGTAATCTTTTCACTGTTTTTATTCACTGTGGGCTCATCCACACTTCTGCTTTCCCGTGCCTAGAGAGGTTTTCCACTTGTCTCATGCTTTCTAGTCATGGATTCAAATGGTTTTCTGTTTGCTCCACTCCTTTCCCTGGGAAAACCTGCTCTTTACTGCTGACTTGGATCAAACATCAGTCTGTGGAAAACACAGTGGACATTTGCACCGATTCGAGGATGAAGTGGGAAAGCAGCAGTACAAGTGGAAGTGTGGGCAAGCCCTGTGATGCTGCTATAGGCCAAATGCAGCCTTCCAAGCCTCTCTGTCCAGCTCATTGGACTATCCCCAAACCATCCGCCCTCCACAACCTTATCCCTGCTCCTCAGGCCACGCCCCTCACCTGCCCTGCTTCACATCCTTCTTGAGTGTTTTTGCCTGGATAGAACTCTAATAATTCCTCTTTGTTTCCTGAATAGCAAGTGTGTGTGCAAACTAGTCTACTGTACGGAGGTAACAAGTGGGCGTGATCATCCCACACTCTCCCCCAAACACTACCACACACGCAGGCACCCTCTCCTCTGATGATCCATGCAGATTGAATGAGCACGGGGCTGTATCCCCCTCTTTCTGCTCATCAAATGTTCAATCTGATGAGTGACTAGGAGATGATTTGTTACCCAAAGCAACACGTGTCTTCTTCAAATTATCCCCCCACCCCACCCCCACCGTTTGCCACCGTCATCAAAATTGGTGATGGCAAAAAATTAGGCCCCCTAGCTTGTAAACCCCTGAACTAGATGAACTTTGAAGTTGCTTCCGGCTCTGTGATTCTATGATAATCAGTTTGATGAATCAATTGCTTTTTCCTTAAATATATTATCAGCACTTCTTTTTTTTAAGTCATCAGTTCTAATACAAGAACTCACAAAAGCTAAAAATTTCAGGCATTCCCTTTTCTTGCAGTGTAATACTGGCATACAGAATTGGATGGTTTGATTCATATTCACACTTATATTATACAGGTTTAATTTATCTAAACATTTATGATTAATGACTATAGTCTCTCCCCCCCCCCCCGATTGGCATCCCTGCTCATAACTCATAAGAGCATAAGAAGAGCTTCCTGGATCAGGCCAATGGCCCATCACTTCCAGCATCCTGTTCTGGACTAACCAGATGTGGCCAACCAGATGCCTCTTATGGGGAGCCAGTAAACAGGATCCGTGCTCAAGTGCATTCTCCCTTCCTGTGGTTTCCAGCAATTGATGCCTCCGACTGTGGAGGCACAGCATAACTGTTATGGCTAGTAGCTATCAATACCCCTCCTCTCCATGAATGTGTCTAATCTTCTTCTATAGCCATCCAAGTTGGTGGCCATCACTGCCTCCTGTGGGAGTTCCATAGTTTGAGTATTACAGGCAATTTCAGGTACTATTGGGAAAGTGCACATCCCAAGAGGTTTCCATTCAGGACCCCTTGCCATATCGCTGGAGATGCCAAGGTATAACTCCTCAACTGCTTGCACTCCCAGAGTTTTGCCCCACCAGCCTCTGCATTATTGCAGAATTGCTTGCATAATCTGGGGCAGCCACTTGAGACTGCCATGCGCGCCACCGCCCATGTGAAGCAGACAGGCTCTCCAACTTTAAAAACTATGTGGGACCTTTTCATGTCCTTTTACTGTATTTTTTGTTTCTATGGAAGCCGCCCAGAGTGGCTGGGGAAACCCAGCCAGATGGGCGGGGTACAAATAAATTATTATTATTATTATTATTATTATTATTATTATTATTATTATTATTATTATTATTACTACAGTGATAGCATTTGTAGTGACATTTCCAGATCATTGGCAAGCTGTGAACTGAGCAAACTCAGACCCAGAATTGTTGCTCCATTGGAAGGAAGCTGCCTTATAAGGCAGACCTTTGATTCACCTAGCTTGGCATCATCAACACGGCTTCTAAGGACTGCTCCCAGCTCTACTGAGAGATGCTGCTGATTGAACCTGCGACCTTTGCATGCCAGGCGGGTGCCACAAGCAACTCTGCTCCTAACACCGAGCTTTGGGTTGTTTTGCTAACACCAACATCTTAATGCCAAAGACCCTTTGTCCCACCTTGGGTGCTTTTGTGATGGAAGCCCTAAACCAGAAATAAATTTGCCAAGGCTTTGAAGTCCACTAAGCACTTGACGATATCACCTTCTTTCCAGTAGTTTGGCTTCAAGGTTCTTAGCAAGTAAATCAGGCTAATCTATAGTAATAGCGAACATCCTATTCTTTTGGGGCCATTGTGATTCTTTTGGCAGAAAACAGGAACATTCTCCAGGAGGGAAAGCAAGTGGCATTTAGTACACATTTGCCGCATTAAGATTTCATCTTATGACCACACACACATATATATACATATATACACATTGAAACACAAAAATGCTCACTGTTTGTACCCAGTGTGAAAGAACAAGCTGGAGGATTTTGAGCACAGACATCTTTATAATCAGATTAACTTCTAACACGTTAAAGCTAACTTTATTTTAAGCAGATAGTGCTCACCTGAGATCCACCACATGGCACCAAGGCACTCAGGCATGATCAGGCCACTTCCTGGTGAAGTTTGGACTGTGCGCAGCACACCCACCTTGCCGTGATGGGGAACTGAGTCAGTTGGCCTGCCCCTGGAGACTTATGTTAGATCTCTGAATATTCGGGGCGGGGCAGGGGTGTTCCAGAGAGACTCTGTTTCGCTGTGGGGAGGGGAGGAGAGCTATTGACCCACTCTCTCCTGAGAGTCCACCTGTATTGCATCCTCGATGAGCAATCCAGTAGAGTTGTTCCAGGTGGTCCAAAGGCTAGCCATAGCAGAAGTGATGGGTGACCTTCTGGAGCACTCAGCACCAGTTTGCATGGCACTCAGCGGATTAAAAAGTTGCTCAGCTCCATAGTGCAGTGCAAATCTTGCAAATTCAGTCAAGGTTCCAGTACTGTGCCTACCTATATTTTATGGGGTCTGTTTCAGTATATATAGCCTGGTTGTGCCAAGAAGACACCTGCAATGATGTAACCAGCTTTCTCACTTGATCCTTGTCCATCCTGCCTGGTGAAACCCAGTCTGAGCAGGTTGACCAGGTGGGTCCAGGGTGTGGTGATCGGCACCCACTGCAATGGAACAGCACCTGCTTCCCTTAAAAAGGCAGTAATGCACCCACTCCTGAAAAAGCCCCCCCCCCCAGACCCTGGGGTTTGTAACAACTACTGCCCAGTCACGAGAGCAGCTGGGGGTGTGGGGGAATGAGCTTTGGAGAAACAATCCACATCATCTTTGCTTGTCTGTGGGACAACTCATGGTTTGCTGAAGAAACTTGTGGGTAATGGGTGCGTTAGCCTCCCACTTGAAATGCTGGTGATGTTAGAACTCAAGCCTGTCTTCCAACATCAATATTCACAGTTCCTTTATTTTCTGAATTTGTTTTTATGCCCATGCACACATGCAGTCTATGAACACACACTAGCTAATGGGATAAGGCCGTCCTGCCTGCTGCCTTGCATGCCGCCAAAGATCTAAAAACCATGTGAGCGTGGAGATTTAGAAGAAAATCTGCCAAGCTTGTTCTCCGCAAGCAGCGCTGAGTGGGGCAGTCGAGCAGCCAGGCGCTTCCTTCACCCTTCCAGTTCCTTCACAGGGAGGCCAATTGCACACCACGCATTTAAAGCACAAAGAGTCCTGGGAACTGCACTTCAACCCTCACAGGTCTACCTGTTTTGCATGCGTTTGTCATTTAAATTTACTCATTATTTTAATTTGTGTGCTGCTTTTCCATATAGGTATGCTCGAAGCAACTCACAACAACAAAAAATACAACCAATACAGTACTTCATTAGAAGAACAAACGAATACTAAATCATTTTGAAACGCAACATGACAGTGCAACAAATATTTTTTTTTATAATCATATTTATTAAAATTTCCAATAATAACAGAATAAGAAAGATAGAAAAGATAGAGAAAGAAAGAAAAAGAAAGAGAAGCTTAAATCCTTACTTTCATAACCTTTCTAGGACTCCCTCCTTCCCCTCCCGACTGTATTCCCCTTTCCTTAAGTTGGTTCCACAAGCTCTCATTCCCAATTTAAAACCAATATGTTTAACCCATTAGCCAAAATTTATACAATCTTACCATCACTCCTCATCTTTAACAGAAAAAATAAAAAGATTTTTCCCCGAAGATCTGTCCCAATTTCCTTCCACGAGCTCCCCCTTTTTTAAAAAAACATGTTAAATCAAAATACCAAAGTTATATAAAGAAATAGAAGACAAAAGATATAAGAAACTTCAAAAAGTTGGTTACATAGCCTTTGGATTCCAAAACTCCCCCTCCCTTCCCCGGTTTGAATTCCCCATGTCCATCAGTCTATATGTTATCAGCCTGGAGATCTCAAGTCCATAGCCAGATTTTTCCCCGTTTCGCCTTGCCGGTTTTCTTTTAATTTGTTTATTTTAATGATGTTTAACTTCAAAAATCCAGTCAAATAGAGGCCTTTAGTTTCCTTAGTCTTTGTTGCTCCTCCCATTGTTCTTTCCGTGTCGTAGTTAGTCCTTTGATCTTTTTATTCCTTACTTTCTCAGGATTCTTGTCTTGTTCAGCTGCTAAAACGTTCTTTTTCCGAATTCTGGTATCTCTACAGAGGTTTGTTATTCAGGAACAAAAACTTACGTCCAGTCCCTTCCTTTCTTCAATAGAGAATTCTATTGTCTCCTTTTAGTGCAAACACCTCTGTAGACAAAATACTGTTTCAGTTTTGCCGCTTTCCCAGAGAATAAGTCCTGTGCTCAGCCCAGAGTAATTTTCCACATACGACCACTTGTAATGTCCCGAAACCCCTCTAGGGGGATTGCAGTAACTTTGTATCCTCTAATCCAAAAGTCAAGTTGTTGTTTCTTTTTTCCCCGACAATTTATATCCAAATAATGTCAATTTGTAACAGAATTAGCCAACAAAATACTTGTAACAAAGTCCTCTTTATATTCTCAAGCTTTGACAGCTACTTTGACAGCTGTCAAAGTCTCCGTCTCTCTTCGCCAGGCTTTGCGAATCGCCCCGGTTCCCAGGGGGGGTTGCCTTTTCCCTCTCACCCTCCACTCTTCTCCTCCAGCACAATTCTTCTAATTTCGCATCGTGGAATTAATGATTTTTATCAGTGATAGACTTCTGAATCGATCTTGGTTACCCAGTCCTTGTTTTAGAATGTTTACAGTCGGGGGGGATTGACTTCCTTTTAAGATCGCCCCCGCTCGTGCCGAATCCGGAAAAAATTTCTTTTTTTCTCCTTTTGTACCCGGTTTCCCAATTACTCACGGGTTGTTGTTGATAGTCCGAATTTCAAATGGAAGAAGCCAGCGCTCTCCGTCGAATGGCATGCGGCTGCGTTCGGCAGGGAAAGCGATAGACCCAAAGCACCACGCCACTCCCCGGCACCCGATCCGAAGCCTTTAAAAAGGCTCTTTCACGAGTCGGGAGGGCGCTAGCGGTGCCAGCCGGGTCCCCATGTCCACGGGCTCCGTGCCCGTGGTTTTTGAGGGTCCCCGTGTCGCCGGCGCGGTAGGACCCAGCCCCTGCCAAGCAGACTCCCTCCGGAGCTCGGAGGGAGTCCGCCATTCGGCGATGGCGCCAACCCGGAAGTCGACAGTGCAACAAATAGATCAGTTAGAATATGTGAACTTTATAACACTTTAAAGTCATTGTAAAACAAACTAAACATTGAAACATATCAATTATTGGCAAATATAATGTAAATATATGTCTTTTCTGTCCCATTTTTGCATCAGTCTGCAATTTTAAAATATCTGTACAAAATATTCATACTTAGATATGTATTTTAAAACACTCTTCATCATAATTATGTGTTTAAAGGTAAAGGTAAAGGTACCCCTGCCCGTACGGGCCAGTCGTGACCGACTCTGGGGTTGCGCGCCCATCTCACTCTATAGGCCGTGAGCCGGCGCCGTCCGGAGACACTTCCGGGTCACGTGGCCAGCGTGACGAAGCTGCAACTGGTGAGCCAGTGCAGCACACGGAAACGCCGTTTACCTTCCCGCTATAAAGCGGTCCCTATTTATCTACTTGCACTTGGGGGTGCTTTCGAACTGCTAGGTGGGCAGGAGCTGGGAGCGAACGACAGGAGCTCACCCCACCGCGGGGATTCAAACCGCCGACCATACGATCAGCAAGTCCTAGGCACTGAGGTTTTACCCACAGCGCCACCCACGTCCCATGTAATTATGTGTTTACATATGTATTTTATCATAATGTGTGGGTTTTTACTTTATCCTAAAATATATAATTTTTATGCATTTTGGTACAGTTTCTAAATTAAGAATCATATTGAATAATTTGGAGAAGTGTGAAATCTGAAAGGTTATTACTTTCCAATCATTTTATTAATCCAAGAAGTGTTAATAAATGCTTGTATCCAATGCATAGCCCTACTCAGAGTAGACCCACTGAAGTTAATGGACATGACTAAGGTTCATTACCGGTAATTTCAATTGGGTCTACTCTGAGTAGAGCTTAGTTGGAGACAACCCTGGGTCAATTCAGTTTAAAGCACAGACCAAACAAACCCCTCTTCCATCCCAACATTTAGGAGGGCAGCACAGAACCCCAAAAGCCAGCTCAGCTGCACAGTTTGCTTGGACTATCATGTCCCAATCTCATCAAGCTCCAAATAAAAATGATCTCTGCAAGCCAACAGTACTTTCTTTCACCATTATTTTCTATTTTGCCGATCATTCCATATTTCAAGCCCTCTTTGTGAAAGGAGTTAGGCATGAATTGCTAATTATCTTCATACTGTTGGGTCCTGAATGGGCATATTGTTTTTTAATGAGTTGTTGCCTCAAACAGCTTATTATTATTATTCAAGCGGTCTTTTCATCTGAGGTGCTGGGACTGTGGCTATTAGCCACATTCTGAAATTGTGAATCTGACGGGCCTGGGCCACTGAAAAATGCGCAAAGATTTTGTTGTGCCAAAGGGTTTTCTGGCTTAATGGAATAATAATCTAGTCTAGGGTTGCAGTTCTTTGGTTGACTTGTCTAAGATCCAGGACAAAACTAAAGAATCCACGGCAGATGGTCATCCAATCTGTTGGTTTTTTAAAAAAAAACTCCAATGAAGGAGAGTCCACAACCTTCTGAGGGAGTCCATTCAAACAGTTCTTACTGTCAGAAAGTTCTTCCTAATGTTTAGTCAGAATCTATTTTCTTGCTATTTGAATCCTACCCTGCAGAGCAGCAGAAAACAAGCTGCCTCCATCTTCCAATTGACAGCCGTTTGATATTTGAAGATTCCGAAGTCACTTTTTCTGCCATTAATGAGTGGAGAGATTCACTTAAGTACAAGTGGTTTGGCAGGTGGTCTCTGCCTGCATCCGGCCAATCTCCATATTAGTTAGTACAATGGTACCTCCGGTTAAGAACTTAATTCATTCTGGAGGTCCGTTCTTAACCTGAAACTGTTCTTAGCCTGAGGTACCACTTCAGCTAATGGGGCCTCCCACTGCTGCTGTGCGATTTCTGTTCTCATCCTGAGGTAAAGTTCTTAACCTGAGGTACTACTTCTGGGTTAGCGGAGTCTGTAACCTGAAGCGTTTGTAACCTAAAGCATTTGAAACCCAAGGTACCACTGTAAAGGTAAAGGGACCCCTGACCATTAGGTCCAGTCATGGCTGACTCTGGGGTTGTGGCGCTCATCTCGCTTTACTGGCCGAGGGAGCCGGCGTACAGCTTCCGGGTCATGTGGCCAGCAGGACTAAGCCGCTTCTGGCGAACCACTGTACCACTGTAACTGTGTGCAATTCAGGGCAGGGGCACCAACTCCTGGGGCCCAGCCCTTTTTTGGCCAAAATGCGGCAGCAGGAGGAGCTACCGGCCATTGAAGCCACGCTGCCGCTGCATTTCGTTCTGCCGTGGCTCCTCCTCCTGATGTCCTGCACACAATGTCGGCCCTCACAAGCTGGCACCTCTGGTTCAGGGGTTATTTTTGCCATATGATTTCTCTGCAGGGAATCTGCCCAAGGCACTTGATGTTTGCTCCCTGCGTGTGGCAGCCTCTGGCCTGGATTGCAATAGGGTGATCTGTGGGGGCTGATAGTCTGCCTTGCACCAGAGCGTGGAGGAGAGGGGCTGGGCTGGAAGGCCTTTAAACCACCTCCAGTGCTTGCCTCTGTTTGCTGCTTGGACTATATATGATGTGGGGAACCTTTGGCCCTCCAGAAGTTGCTGAACTAAGATATACCACCCAACTGTCCCATTTAAAGCGGGACATCTGGATTCATAGAAGCCGGTCCGACTTCTGATCCCATCCTGCATGTTCCCTTTTGCCTCCCATGCTCTGACTGCGCCAGAATGCAGGACCAAAAGGCAAGCATTTTCCCATCCTGCCCTGTGCTGCGAGTCAGTTGGCTCACACCAGAGCGCAGGACCAAAAAATGGCTCAGGCTGCGAAGAAGGAGGAGGTGGAGGCCGTGGAAAAGCCATGAGCCGGGAGGGAGAGGGTGAGGGGGTGGCAGCAAATGAGTGAGGGGGTGGTGGTTGTGATGAGGGGGTGAGCAATAGAGGCAGCGGGTTGGGGGTGGGGGTATACCCTCATTTGTTCTTCCAAAATGTTGCGGGATATGCTACGACTTAATGTGAGTCAACAACGTGAGACAGCAGCAAAAAAGGCTAATGCAATTCTAGGTTGCATGAACAGAAGTAGTGTCCTGATCAACGGAAGTAATAGCCCTGCTCTCTTCTGCCTCCATCAGAGCCCACCTGGAATACTGTGTCCAGTTCTAGGTGCCACAGTTTAAGAAGGATGTTGACAAGCTGGAATGGAGCTGGGGGTTGGACTAGGTGACTCTTGGGGTCCCTTCCAACTCTGCAATTCTGTGATTCTAACTTCCTCCATCCCTGATTGTTCTAGTTTGGAATTGTAATTTAGCAACATCAAGGGGGCCAAAGTTTCTCCACACCTGCAATATACCTTTAAAGCACATTTTTTTTACTCAGAGAGTTCTGAGCCCGATGGTTTGTTAAGGGTTTGGGGGAACTGCAACTCTATGAGGGCTAAACTATCATGCCCAGAAATTATTGGAGGGAAAGGAATGTGTTTTGAATGAGCTTTAAAGGCATGGTGTACAAACAGCCCAAGTATTAAAAACTTCTCAGGTACTCATTTCCCTTTGTCACTTGTTAGAAGGAAATTGAAGAAGGAAAGGAGAGAGAGAGAGAGCGGAGGAAGATGGGGGTGCCGAGGAGAGGAAAAACTGAGGGCCCATCAACAGTAAAATCTTAGAGCAAGTTGTTGTTGTTGTTGAAATTTATATCCCGCCCTTCATAAAAAGATCTCAGGGCAGTTTACAAGTGGTTTAATCCACCAAACTCTCAAGGAAGTCTGGGGACTGTTGTTTATTTAATAATAAAGGTGCTGGGAACCTGCCTTTCAGCAGTCACACAAGGCTCTGTCAGGTTATTTCAGAGACGATGCCAGGCCAAATTGGTTGCTTAGCCAAGGAACAGGTTCTTTTTTTTAGTTTTTATTAAAGTTTTGTTTTGTTTTGTTACAAAAAAAAAAAAGATAAACACGGAAAGGTTCATTTGTTGTCTCCACTTTCAGTTTGTATGCTTTTTACAGAGTTTGATTGCATTTAGTGATTTACATTTATCTATTTTGTCGTATACATCTTGCATGAGGGAAAAGGGAGGAGGAAAGAGAGAGTATTGTTCTATTATCTGTTGCTAGTGTAGGGGTTTGTGTCAGCATCACATGGGTAGTCCTTCGTTTATGTACAGTCATACCTTGGTTTGCGAACGCTGTGGGCTGCGCGTCTTTGAGTTGCAGACCATGCTGAACCCAGAAGTACTGGAACAGGTTACTTCCGGGTTTTGGTGCTCGCACATGTGCAGAAGTGCAAAATGATGTCACGCGCATGCACAGAAGTGCCGAATCACGTCACGCGCAGACACAAACACGGCGCTGCGGGTTGCAAACGTGCCTCCCGCATGGATCACATTTGCAACCCGAGGTATGACTGTCTTTATTTCTTTTCATTGATACTGCAAGAGGTTGGGGGTCCCAGATTTTTTTGGTTGTCCTCTGTTGATTGCAGTGTGGCTTGTTTGTGTGCGCAGGGGGGGGTAGGTTGTTGGATGAAGTTATCCATACTGAGTCATATGCTGTTGGGGAGGAGAGGTTGTGCTGTCTTTTTGTGTGGTGTATGCGATAAAGGGAAACCATACTGAGATGAAGGTGTCCTCCTTTGCTTATCCCCATGGTATTTTGTGTTTGTTGGTTAACTTCTCTAGCAGGGCGGTTTTCCATACATTTTGGTGCCAGTGGTCTATGTTCACTCCTCATAGCTCCTTCCAGTGTCTAGTTATGATATTTCTAGCTGCTGCAAGTAACTTATGAGTTCCTTGTCGTGTGTGTGTGTGTGTGTGTGTGTGTGTGTGTGTGTGTGTGTGCTGTCCTGGAGTTGCTTCTATTACCTGTTTTGTTATTTTGGAAATTTCCTGCAGCCCTGATATCCAGAAAGTTTGAACTTTGTGGCATTTCCACCACATGTGGACATGTGTGTCTATGGAAGTGCAGTCTCTCCAACATTTAGAGGAGGTTCCTGGGTGTATGAGTACCAGCTTCCATGTTGCTATGTACCATCTATGTATAAGTTTTAGGGTGAGTTCTCCCCCTAAGTAATGTAAGTAATAAATTATTATTATTATTATTATTATTATTATTATTATTATTATTATTATTATTACTACTACTACTACTACTACTACTACTACTACTACTGGCTGAGATGGATTTAGATGGTGGTCTATAGTCTAGACCATTGGGTAGGGTTTAATTCATATCCTATGTCATGCTTCCTTGGTTTTTAATCGTGGTAAGGAGGTTTGTAGAGTCTTGGAGTAGTATTTTATATATTGTAGAGGCCACCCCTTTACTCTGTCCCTCCATTGTTAGGAGGAGCTTCTCAAAGCTAGTCAGTGGCCTGGTGGCTGCTGTTTTTGTAGCTGGGTTGTTTAGGAAGGCTTGTAGTTGGTGCTAGGGTCAGCCAGAGTATTGGAGTGTCCCCTAGTTTATCTTGTATTTCCCATGTTGATATGGGGTTGTGATATTTGTAAAAGTCGGTAGGCAATATAGGCCTTTAGTTTGACAGGTTTTTATTTGGCTGCTTTGGGATTCTTGGTGGAATAGTGGGTATTGGGCCAGGGGAATTAGTAGCGATGGGAATGGCACCAGTTTTCTTGCTTTTTCCTTCCATGCTTTAAGCATTTATTGTGTGGATCTGTTTAGCGTTGTGGGAATTTTCCTTAGTTTGTTTTGGAGGAATGGATTCACTGTAGAGGGTGCGTGTTTCCAGTTTTATCTATCTTCATGTGCACCCATTGTTTCATTTCATCTTCCAGGATGTATGGGATTATGTGATGCACTTTGTTGGTCATGTAACAGCCTTATTGCAAAAAGAACAGTCTAGAACAGAACTTTCCAAACTTTTCATGTTGGTGACACACCTTTTATGCATCATTTCGTGACACACTAATTCAGTTTTACTAGTAAACCAGCGGGCTGCCCACTCCCTTTCCAGTCCTGGGTGGGGCATGGAGAGCATTCGTGTGGCGCACCTACACACTGCAGCCGATACACTAATGTATCATGACACACAGTTTGGAAAGCTCTGGTCCAGAACAACAGCATGGCTCATGGCCTCAGCTGGACACAGTACCACCTATTGTTGGAAGGACAGTATAACAGTTAAACCTACACCACAATTTACAAAGATTACAGTGGACGCTCGAGTTGCGAACGTGATCTGTGCAGGAAGCACGTTTGCAACCCGCAGACCCACGTCTGCGCACGCACGGGTTGCGATTCAGCGCTTCTGCACAAGCGCCGAAACCCAGAAGTAACCCATTCCGGTACTTTCAGGTTCAGCGCGGTGCACAACCCAAAATTGCGCAACCCGAAGCATCTGTAACCCGAGGTATGACTGTACTGTAAATGGAGGGAAGGTATTGCAGTCAATCCTGCCTTAAATATACTGATGGGAGTTGTAGTCAAAAGCAGCTGGAGGCACCAAGCTAGGAAAGGCTCTCACTACCACCAAAAGCAGATTAGGTTTGGGTTAGCTCAGCCCCACTGACAAGGTTCAAGGTGGGACTTCCACCTTGTAGGTCCCAAGGTGCATTTCACCATAGCTACATTCCTTGCAACAAACCCTACGCTCACTTGATCTTTAATTGAAGAACTGAAGGGAGGCAGACTTTCTGCTGGCCATCAGGCCCCTGCCTTTCCCCGCCCTCCAGCCCTAGGAGCCTTTCCCAGACCATGACTTTGAGAATAGCAGAAGCACCTGGAAAGAGAGTAGCTCAGGGATAGTTGAAAATAAATAAATTATAAGTTGTGTGTCCTTGTTTCTCATTTTGATCCTTTTAAATGGTTTTGTATGTTTTGTGGTATTTTATGCATTGTGATTTGCTGTGGTTTTTATTGGTTATAGATTAGTAATTCTTTATTGTAATTGATAAGTGTAAACTGATTAATTATTACTGGTATTTGCTGATGTTTAATTTTACTGTTTCTATTGGAATCTAATGGATTCTAATGGATTGGAATCTAATGGATTATTGAATATTGCTTTTTTATAATATTTTATTTTTCCATTCTACAATATTTTAACAACAAAATATAAATATAAACAAATTCAACCTGCTTTTTCTTTTACTTCCCTCCTCCCCTCTGGGTGGTTCCTCATTTTATATTGTAATCTTATTGCATAACCAATTCAAACCTATTTACAAATGTAACATTTTTGCTCCCTTTAAGTTATTTCTTTCTGTTCATGTTTATGTCTATCCTGCTAGTGTTTTTAATGGTTTAAAATTTGTTTTCATATACAGCATTATATGTTGTAGTCTTGTTGGAACCGCCCTGAGACCTCCAGGTATAGGGCAGCGTATAAGTTGAATAAATAATAATAGTAATAATAATACTGAATATGGCTTTATTTGATATAAGTTGTTTATTTTAAAGTTATTGTGACTTTTTATATTGGATCAGATTGTTACTATTAATGTTTGATTTTATTTTTATTATTTTTATGTGTGTTGGAAGCTGCCCAGAGTGACTGGGGCAACCCAGCCAGATGGGCAGGGTATAAATAAAATATCATCATCATCTCTTCTAGATGGTTTTCTAGAGCAACTGAACTGCCTGTCACCTGCCTGTCACTGATTCTCTTTTCCAATCTTGGCTCAGTGTCTCCAGCTGCTGAACGCCTCCGGTATATCCTGGGTGAAGATGACGATCCCCCCAACCCCACCCTGTTCACTGAGATGGACACGCTCCAGCATGATGGAGAAGAAATGGAGTGGAAGGAATCAGCCAGGTATGGAAAAAGCGGGAGGGTTGTAAGCAGCTGCTTCTCTTGGGTGACTCACACATTTTCCTCCTGAGGTATGCGCTCTTGAAGGAAGAAGGCCTTTGCTGGAGGCAGACCATAATTTTTAAGAGAGTAGAACCTGGTTTGAGAGATGCCTTGATTCACAATCTTCTTTGTCACGCTGTCACTTCTGGGCAAACTAAAAGCTGCAAAATATTATTTATCAGGGGGAAAGGGTTACCACCTTGTCCAGTTACAGATAGGTAGCCGTGTTGGTCTGCCATAGTTAAAATAAAAAAAATTCCTTCCAGTAGCACCTTAAAGACCAACTAAGTTAGTTCTTGGTATGAGCTTTCATGTGCATGCACACTTCTTCAGATACACTGAAACAGAATATAGAATATAGAAGGGTCTGGCATTCATGGAGGGGAGGGCTATTGAAGGCTACCAGCCAGGACGGTCCTGCTCTGCCTTCACAGTTGGAGGCAGCAACGCTTCTGAAGACCAGTTGCTGGAGACCAGGGGGAGGGGGGATTGTCTTGCATTTGGGTCCCAAAGGTGTCTGGTCATCCACTGTAAGATCATGCTCCTGAACTCAATGGGCCATTGGCCTGATCTAGATGGCTCTTCTTATGTTCTTAAATCCATTCTGCTGCTACTGGGCTCAGGCTTGGAGCTGATTTTGAGGGCTGCAGATTGGCCAACCCCCTTTAAGAGTTTCCTTTACCATTTCCTCCCTGCATTCCTGCTCCTGCATGAAGGCTGCAGCCAACTTCAGTGATTTTCCCCTGCCACTACACACACACACACACTGTTTCCTCCAGTTTCCCCAGTTGGCACCAGATCTCCTCTGGCCATCTCCCGCCCCCGCAAACTTAGAGCTGTCAGAGTGAGATCCTAAGCACATTTACTAAGAAGCAAGCCACAGTGGGGTTTGCTTTCAAGGAAATAGGCTGTTGAGTCTGAATTAAACATTATCTTGGCAGTGTGCAAGTCAGTTCCCTTAGGCCAGCCCCATGCTGAACTGGTAGCATAAATCTGAACTATGTGAATAAGTCACAAGAAAAAGCCACCTTGCTATGAGCCTTATTTGCAGCCAGCAGTTAAAGAGTTAACTTTGCTCTTTTATTGCAAACCAATAAAGTAAACCTTTTAAAAGCCCCATAACTTTTATCAAAGTATTAAAGAGAATGCAAGATGTCCTTACTTCATTGAATAACCAGCTTACTAACTTTTTCACACAAACGAAATCCACATGGAATTTCCTTTCCAGCTGAGGCTTTATAACCAGTCGTTTTTTCATTATTATTATTATTATTATTATTATTATTATTATTATTATTTACTAAATTTCACATCCTGAGTTTGAGCAGCAGGGAGGGGAAGAGTCGGGGACTCGAATAGCAGGTTTGAGCCTCGCTGAGCCTCTCAATGGTGAAGAACAAAGGGATTTGTGGGTGTTTATGCCATGTTTAAATGGGATCAATGCCGTGAGGTCAGGCAGTTAATAAGATAGATTTTGATTAACTCTGTCTCCCTCTGCCCCACATGCCCCGCAGTGGCTCCAAGCTTGCGCCACATAATGACCTTGTCTAATGTGCTCCCTCAGTGCCAGGAGAGACGGGGCAGGCAGAACCTTCATACTTTGGTTTTGTATTCAGAATAGCTCCTGTATATCAGAGCTGCCAAAAGCTGCTTCCCTGTTGTGTGAAAGCAAGAAATATAATGCAGAAATTAAAACTAGGGAAATGTCAGAAAAACAGAACAAACTGCCATACGAATGCAGCCAATAACTCAAAATATCGGAAGGGGGAAAGGCTGCTCCAGAGAACCGAGAAGAGGGGTGGTCCCTGAGCGTGCAACGGGTGACCATCCGCATTCTAGGTAGCTGTGATAATGATTGTTTAAGAGGAATGTCTAGTATGGTTATCAAGGAGGAGGAGGAGATTTTCAAAAGCATGGGTTAACAATGTCGAGACTCTGCTGGGCGATACTGAAAAGCCCCCAGAAAAGGCAACAGCCATGCTCTGGATAAGCACAGCTTGAGTGAGCCCTACATAACAGAAACATCTTAATCCCTGGTTTCTAAGCAGAGCCCGTCCAAGAAAATTTGCTGAGTTAGGCAAAAGGCAAGAGAACATTGTTGTGCTTCTAGGGGGGCTTTCCTATATAGACACTTGGGTGGCCGCTTTGAGAACAGAGCGCTGGACCAGGTGGGCTCTTGGCTTGATTCCAGCACGCTCTCCTTATATTCTTGAGAGAGAGAGACATAGCTCTGCTCTAACAGAGGAGAATATTGTGGGAGAGAAGCTAAGGGCCTGTTACTGCGGCCTCCCAGCGTAACGCTGCTTGAGGTGATCTCCAGAAGGTAGGCCGTGCTAGATTTCAGTGAGTCCCGGAAGGTTGTGCTAGCCCCAAACCCTCTTTGCATTCAAGTTCCACTCACAGACTTCCTGGAGGAATATGAGAACAGGATGCAACACTGGATGAGTCCTTGGCTTGTTACTGCAGTGAGACTCTTCTTACATTATTACGTTCTTTAAAATCATATGTCCCCTATCATGGATCTATCGTGACAGGGCAGGATACTGTCCATTGAACATGTGGAGATTAACCCATCAAACACTCATACGTTACTGTTTCCAGGGTGAGAGCACTGTGCATTTCCTGTTCTACAAACAAAATGCCAGTGGCTGAAACTGTTTGAATTTCTGTACTGCTGCCACAGTCCACGAGGATATCTGCTTGCCTCTCTTTGTCAGCATTTTAGCATTGCCAGCTCAGGATTTCCGCTCTCCTTGACTTAGGAATCCAGATCAGGAATTTAGCTGCAGGGTGCCTAGGCTTCGTTTCACATAGTAAAAGGCTGGTACTTTGCAAATGAACCTTTGGCAAGTCAAAATAGGAATTTTCATCCTCAGAGCCCGGCACCAATCAAAATGGCACAGTTGCTTTAAATAGAAAGCTCCCATCCTAGACAACCTAACTTAGGGCTTAGCCGTACCAAAGGCAGATCTAGGAGCCACTGAAATTTGGGGTGCCAAGGCCTGCCACTGGCCACACTTCCCTCTGCACTTTTCAGGCATGTTCTGTGTTTTAAAGCTCTGTGTCTGAGTGTCTTTTTTACTCTGGAGCTTTCCCTGCAAAAACCCACTATTTAAAGCTGAATTGGAGCAAACAGCATTCTATGGAAATCCCAAATAAGGCTTGGTTTCCAGACCATTGATTATCTTGGTCGCCCTCCTCTACACACGTTCCAGCTTGTCAATATCCTTCTTAAATTATGGTGCCCAGAACTGGACACAGGACTCCAGGTGGCATCTGACCAAGGCAGAATAGGGTGGACTATGACTTCCCTCGATGTGGACACTCGACTTCTGTTGATGCAGCCTAGAATAGCATTAGCCTTTTTTGCTGCTTCATCACACTTGATGACAGCTCCCAGTGGCTTCAGAGAGATGGTAAATGGCACCTAAAGATATTTCTGTCTGCTGTGTTAGGACCCACAGTCATGGAGGCTGGTCCATTCGGGCAAATGAGGCACTGGCCACCAAATGCCGTCTGCTTTCAGCCAGCCTCTCCCCACCTGCCTGTTTCCTTACATCCAGTGCAGCCGAGTGACTCTGCCTGTCATTGGTTCTGACTCCACCTGCTGGTGGTCGCAGCCACCACTTGCCCACAGGCAATGCAGCCATTGAACTCTGTAGTTCTCCAGCTAGTTGAAAGCTGAGAAACTTTCACAGCCTGCTCTTTGTTCTGGATTAAATTGCAAAACAGGAGCATATTTTATGAGCATTTATTAGGGTTATTTTGTTTTGCTCTAATAATTCTGAAGCAATATTATCAAGATAGGCTAAACATTTGCCTCTTTGAATAAAGGGATTTGCACCTTTGGCATGCATACCTGGTACAGAGGAGCGTAGAACCAGTGAGTTGGCCACATATCAAAGCATTCCTGAAATGTGCGTGCTGGGGGGGGGTGGAGGGAATGACTTCTCTACCATCCTTTGCCTAAAAATGGCACATCAACAAGCAAGAAACACTGTAATGGTCCTACTTTCCTGGTTATATATAGTACTGCAATGCTAAGGGGGGGGGGAATAAAAAGAATATTCATGTCTACACACCCCACTTTTAATTGTTATACTTGTATTGCACACAGAAAGATAATAACAGCCATGTTTAAAATGCGTTGCCTTTGACTTGTGGTGCCTTCTTCCACAGATGCTTTGGCTCACAACTCATTATGTACTTCTGTGACACTGGTCACTTCCAGACAAACTGTTTTTTGGGCATTCATCCTGCACTGTTTGTACAAATTTTGCAGGGAAGTTATTCAGCCTTTGTTGTGCAGTCATTCTGATTTCCCCATTTCTGTGCACACGCCTGGCTCATGTGTTCTGAGGAGAATTTGCAAAGGAAGACTCGATGTTCATTGGTTGTATAGCACAATCCGTGTTCATGATCCTTTACAAATTATGAAAAGGAAGGTCCCTGCTACAAGGTGGTTACAGCCTATGGCCCCCTCTGCAGTATACATTTAAAGCAGGGTCATATGTACCACTTTGAACTGTCATGGCTTCCCCCAAAGAATCATGGGAACTGTAATCTGTCCAGGGTGGTGAGGGATTTTAGGAGACCCATATCCCACCCCCCAATGTCCAGAAGGTTTAACAATCAACCCCTCTTCCCAGAGAACTCAGGGAAGTGCATCTCTTGAGGTGAATAGGGGTCTCCTATCAACTCTCAGCACCCTTAACAAATGACAGTTCCCTTGATTCTTTGAGGAAAGCCATGGCTGTGGCCAAGTGGCATGAGGTTCAGGATCAAATCATATCACTTCCCCACAAAGAAATCAGAATGAATGCTCACTAAAGATGGAAAGATGTCAGATTCCCAATTTACACAGGGAGCTAAGTGACTAAATGCACACACCCTTAAGCAAGAAGGAGATTGAAAGTAAAATTTTGGGCCTGCCAAAATGGAGCTCTTCTGCTGTTTTATTGATTCTTGTACACCACCCAGAAGATTTTGGTCAATAGGCAATCTAGAAATAAATAAAACTTTAGTCCAGACTTTTGAGCATACTGTTTTTAAAAGTACCCCCTCCCTTATGTAGGATCACTTGTAATGACTTCTTTAAAGCAGTAGTTTATAACTGAATGACAGTTGTATGGGGCTCTTCCACATGACCTGTTTATTAAGTGTTCATCCTTATATATAGCCCAACGTGGTTATGTATAGTTATATGACGTTGCTGTTTATTGAGCAGCACTCATTTGGATTTGTTTGCATGGAGGTTATATTCATCGCCCAGTATCACCATCATCCCAGCCATTCTAGTGCATTTTCCTGTTACTTTTCATAACATAAAAGCATTGGGGAGTTGTTTCATTTTTGAGAGTGAACTTGTTGCACAGGGGCTCCAAATCCACTTTAATTGCACAGCCTAAATTGGCTGGTGTACAATTTAATTATACGTATCTGCAAATTAGTGACAGTCTGGAAGTGGCCATAAATCGTTAAATGGCACTAGTACCAGCAATGCAACAGACATATCATTTTGCTTAACAAAAAGATGACTGCCTTGCATTGATTATTTGGTTATTACTATTGGGAACAACAAGAACTACAGTGGTGCCTCGCAAGACGAAATTAATTCGTTCCGCGAGTTTTGTCGTCTTGCGATTTTTTTCGTCTTGCGAAGCACGGTGTCGGGAAAGTTTTGGAAAAGCTTCAAAAATCACCAAAGTCTTAAAAAATCTCAAAAAACGCTACCACACCACGTTCTATGAGTTGCTCCTCGAAGTCAAGTCGCAACTGTATTAACGGTGTTAAGAAAAAGGAAACAAACTTGCAAGACATTTCCGTCTTGCGAAGCAAGCCCATAGGGAAAATCGTCTTGCGAAGCAAGCCCATAGGGAAAATCGTCTTGCGAAGCAAGCCCATAGGGAAAATCGTCTTGCGAAGCAGCTCAAAAAACAAAAAACCCTTTCGTCTTGCGAGTTTTTTGTCTTGCGAGGCACTCGTCTTGCGAGGTACCACTGTATAGCAAATACACTTAAAATACACTGTATGTTTTTGCAGTTTTATCCTGAATGCTGCCAAAAGTGAAAATCTCCCCAACAGCTGCCTTGCCTCTTAACAGAACTTGTCTCTTAACAGAACTTAAGCATGCTGTTCCAAGAGACACTTACTGTGTGATTGCACCAACTATATTGTTGGTGGCAACCAGCTCAGACCTCACACACTGAGCTTATCGGGTAGACTGAAATACAACAATAGGCTTGATTAGCTTACTCCCAAGGGGAGAGGGAGTGCCCTAGCTGTGCCTGGCATACTCTATGGCATTAACCCCTTCATGCATTAATAAGACATGTCATACCACATGTGTATCATTTATGCTGAGCACTAGTCATGTCTCATCTCCTTCATCTTTGTTTCAGGTGGATCAAGTTTGAAGAGAAGGTAGAAGAAGGAGGGGAGAGATGGAGCAAACCACACGTGTCAACCTTATCTTTGCATAGCCTCTTTGAGCTACGCACTTGCCTGCAGACGGGTACCGTGATGCTCGATCTAGATGGCTACTCCTTGCCACAAATAATAGGTATATGGACCTCAAACATGCAACTATAAGCACAATCCACTCAGAAGCTGCTGAGCAAATCAACGAGGCATTCGGAAGTTACTGCTGAGATTCTTGCATTGCAGGTTTGACTAGATGACCCAGGGTGCCTTCCAACTCTATGATTCTGTGATTCAACCAATAATGAGGGGTGGTGTCAGGACCATGGATTATAATGTATTTCAGTCAATAGGAAGAGTCCTGCTAGATCAGGCCAAAGGGGACCCATCTAGTCCTTCATCCTATTCTCACCGTGACCAACCAGGTGCCGCAAAGGGAATCCTGCAGGTGGGGCCTGAGAACAGTGGGCCTCTCCCCACTGGTCATTCCCAGCAGCTGATTTTCAGAGACATTCTGACTCAGACAGTGGAGCTAGAACATAATTGTGGCTATTATTATTTATTAAGCTTACTCGTCTCTATTTTTACAAAAGCAACTCAAAGTGACTCACAACAAGCAGTAGCTATTGATAGCTTTATCATCCATTTAATTTGTCTAATCCTCTTTTAAAGCTATCCAGGTTGGTGACCAATGCCATGACTAGTCCAGTGCTTCCCGAAGTGGGCAATACTTCCCCCTGGGTGCAACTGGGGGGCACTGAATAAAAATACAGGGGCGGAAGAAGCATAAAGAAACAAGAGAAGAAAATTTTGAAAAACCGTTCATACATGTTTCATCTATTGTGAAATGACGCTTACCACCAGATCGGGTGCTGTTGCAGGATGGCAAAAAACGCCTCTCCTGGATCCATCAGTCCTGTTGGAGGCGTGGGGTTTGGCCAGGCTTGGGGGAACCCTTTTTGGCTTCCCTCAGGCCCGGGAAGTGGATTGCAGCTTGCCTGCCTATTTGGCCAATGGCAGGCAGATTGGACTGAGCCGGCAGGCTTCACTCCAGTCTGCCCCATGGGTTTTAATAAATAATTTTATAATTTCAAGCTTCAAGGTGCCTTATTTACAACATCATCTTTCTTTACTATGTTGTAGGACATAGGGAGAAACTAGAGATACATAAAAGAACAGAAATTTATCACTTTGTTTGCTTAAAGGAGATTCCCAGGGGGGCACTGAGTATTTTATTTTTTTCTGAAAAGAGGATTCTATTGTTTGCATGGCTGCAACCCTTTGTCGTCCGGAAGCAGCCATGGGCAGCAAACAACAAAGTAATAAAACAGTGCAATTAAAAATAAAACAAAAACTACTTAAAAAAATTAAAATAACAAAGAATATACTTTTAAAAATTAAAACGTTAGGAACATCTAAGTTAAAAAAACAAACTCAAACCAGTCACATACTGTCACAGCTAATAATTTCTAGGTTGCTAGGCGTTTTTCAGTCATCAAATTTCTGGGTGAATGGGAATGTTTTTATATCCCTCCTGCATGTTAATAGTGAGGTGGGCAAGCACACCTCAACCAGGATACTCCACAGATGGGGAACCACCACTGCTGCAAATAAGACCCTGTCACGGGTCAGTGGGTTAGTGAAATCACTATCAAAGTAGCAAAATCCTGAGTTATCAGCCTGTATTTCTAGGAACTGGGTGGTCAAATATCTTTACCAACCATACTAGCACTCAGGAATCCATTCTAAGTGTGACTGTGAATGTACAAAAACACACACACATTTCTTAGTCTCTTGACATGCTGTTCATCCCAAATAGCTGATAGCTAGCTGGATGATAATGGACGCGGGTGGTGCTGTGGGTTAAACCACAGAGCCTAGGGCTTCCTAATCAGAAGGTCGCCGGTTCAAATCCCCGCAACGGGGTGAGCTCCCGTGGTTCGGTCCCAGCTCCTGCCAACCTAGCAGTTCGAAAGCACCTCAAAGTGCAAGTAGATAAATAGGTACTGCTTCAGCAGGAAGGTAAACGGCGTTTCCGTGCGCTGCTTTGGTTCGCCAAAAGTGGCTTAGTCATGCTGGCAACATGACCTGGAAGCTGTATGCCAGCTCCCTCGGCCAATAAAGCGAGATGAGTGCCACAACCCCAGAGTCGGCCACGACTGGACCTAATGGTCAGGGGTCCCTTTACCTTTAGCTAGATGATAGATAGATAGATAGATGATAGATAGATAGATAGATAGATAGATAGATAGATAGAGATGATAGATGATAGATAGAGATAGATAGATAGATAGATAGATAGATAGATAGATAGATAGATAGATATAGATAGATAGATAGATAGATAGATGATAGATAGATAGATGATGATGATAGATAGATAGATAGATAGATAGATAGATGATAGATAGATAGATAGATATAGATAGATAGATAGATAGATAGAGATAGAGATAGATAGAGATAGATATAGATATGGATATAGATAGACAGACAGATAGATAGATGATAGATGATTGATGATAGAGATAGATATAGATATAGATGGCTAGATATCCATCTATAGATAGATAGAGACCGATAGAGCCTTATTTGGCACTAACGAGGCTTATGGCAGTGACTTTCCCCCTCCTCCTGCGGCATCAAGGATTGTCACAGTTAAGTGCACGACCGGGGGTGGGGTGGGGTGGCCCTGCAGACCAGTAACATGTGCGACGTTTCCCTCCCAGATGATGTCATTGAGAAGCAGATAGAAGACGGCCTGCTGAAACCAGAACTGCGCGAGAAAATAAGCTACGTGCTCCTGAGAAAACACCGTCATCAGACCAAGAAACCCATCCACCGATCACTGGCAGATATTGGCAAATCTGTCTCAAACACAAGTGAGTGCAGGTTGCCTGGCTTGCCATTCTGCACAGGCAAGGTGGAAGAGACACCTTTGCAGTGGTAGCATAGACAGAGGTTCACCCTGGGTGCATTCCCACATATAGTTCTGTTGTTGTTGTTGTTGCATTTGTATCCCACCTTTCCCCCCAAGGTGGCATACATGGTTCTCCTTTCTCCTCATTTAATCTCCACAGGTAAAGGTAAAGGACCCTGGGTTATGTCCATCCTATGAGGGAGGTTGGGCTGAGAGGAAGTGACTGGTCCAAGGTCACCCAGTGAGCCCCGTGGCCGAGTGGGGATTTGAACCCTGCTCTCCCAGGTTCGATTCTGACACTCTAACCACTGCTCCACACTGGCTGCTTCATATCCAGAATCATAATGTAGGCAATGTATAGAAACATGCCACAAATTAGGTAGAGTGAGGCAGCTGCCTCAGGTGGCAGATGCTGGGGGGTGGCCGTGAGGTGTCAGAAGACAGAGCTGTCCATGCCAAATGCCCGACCACCCTACGCTCCCTTAAGCAAGCCTGCCGCACTCGGGGGAGGACACTGCCCTGTCAATGGTGCCCGTCCAATCAGCTTTTTGGTCTATGGAATAGGGAGAGGTGCCATCTTGTCCTTCACCTCAGCCAGGAAAATGGTTTTCATGGAGTTGCATGCCCATCCGAAAACAGAGGCATTGAGGCAGTGATGAACAATTTGTTTCGTTCATTGTCTCAAAAAGAAAAATGCAAAGTGTAACTTTTCCAAGGTGTCAAGCTGATCCTCTCATTTCCAATCTTCTTTCTTCCTGTTTGCAGATCGTAGCCCTGTCCGGAGTCCAGCTGCAGGCGCCAGCTTTCATCGTTCGTCAGAAGATCTCAGAATGAGGCAGAGCGCAAGTTATGGGCGATTACGTGAGTTTCCTTCCAGTTCTTCCTGTCACAGAATGGCGGCAGAGAACTCAGCAGGCAGGGAACAACTTACTGTGGCAACCCCATGTCCTGGCACTTGGGGGAAGGCCCTGGCATCCTTGTCGTGATACACTTCTGCACAGGTGCATGTCACTGTAGTACCAGAATAGCAGGATGATGGAGGAAAGCCATGATTTCTGGTGCTGAGCATGGGGCCAGGCGCAGTGAATTTCCTTCAGTTAACCACAGCTGTTGTGATGTTTGAAACACCTTTCACTTGGTCAGAATAGCAGCAGCTGCTGGGGAACCACAAAAGTGGAGTCCACAGGCTTGTAAATTGTACAGGCTTATATGGAGGCATTTCCTTGACTGAGCTTTACTAGTACATATAAATTAAGTCACATAACTAGCAGAGGTTACAGTTAGATAACTAGGCCTTATCAGGCAGAGCAAAAGTAGCATCTCAGGTGCAGAGAGGAAGAGCAGGGCCATAAAACTCATCAGCAAATTCCTTCACACATCTTCAAAGACCACTTTTTCCTTTCTTTCAATATCCCCTCCTCAACATGGTTTTGACCCTTTCTTTTTAATGCCTGTATATTGTAAGCTATCTATCTATAAGTTTTCTGCCACATATGCAAATTGGTGGTAACAATGAATGTGTTGCAGAAAATGTGGTTGGAGGTCTTCTTGGGCTATGAAGGGATTGTATGAATATACTCAGCACCCCAAATCAATCTTCATTTAATAGCCTGCCCTGAGTCTATCTAGTTTGAGAAACTTTGTGGTGGTATACTCAGGGTTGGGTTGTAGCAGCTTCTTGGTGAAGAAATCACATCAAGGACAGACAACATAAAAGTCTGAATCTCTAGACAGAATTTCCAGAATCTCAGCTCTCAATTTTTTTAATAAATAAATAAATTATATTTTATCATATATGGGTGCATAATGTGTTTACTCCTTTAGGCCATGCACAAAGCAGAAGCATGAACGACATCACAGATACACCAAGCACAGATCAGGTAGGAAATCCCAAACACTAAAATCTTTTCTTTTAGGTTCCCAAGCCCCAGGACCAAATGTCAGCCACGAATGTAGTCACTGGCTTCCCAAAACGAAAACCAGTTGCAATGTGTGTTCCTTGTCACAATAAAACAAACTTGAAATTGTTTTCAGAACTTCTCATTGCTGTGCAGGATGTTCCTCTTGTGAAGAATTCATTACAGTGGTCTTCACATGTCTTAAACATTAATGTCTTAAAATTAACATTTTAATTTTGATGTTGTATTTTATTTTTGTTTTTAAGTTGTAATCATTCATCTTGTTTTTATTATTGCTTGTAAGCCTCTCTGAGCCCGGCCTTGGCTGGGGAGGGCGGGGTATAAATTATTATTATTATTATTATTATTATTATTATTATTATTATTATATGTGAATCCATTTGTTTCCAAAGTAGAGGTGTCTTGTTGTCCATGGTAAGGACCGGCTCCACTGTGCAGCAGCAGCAGCAGCAGCAGGGCCAAGTGGCCTGCTTTCAACAGCATCAGAAGGATGGCAGGAGGAGGGAACAGGTTAAAGCAGGAACCTCTTTCTGAAAGGTGCAACAAAACAAGTTCAAATTTAAAGATGAATCTGTGAAATTTGCACTTTCTGAAACAGTGAGAAAACCAAAACGCAGTCATCCTTTAAAATTTGCACTTATTCAAATTTTGTATGTGCAATTCTCCAATCAATTGGTCTGTTCAAAAATGAATATATTAGGGGAATGTGTGCATGAAAGTTAAAATATTTAGAAAAATAATGTACAAAACTGCATCATATTAAGAAAATTGCTTGCAAAAATGCATTTTAGTCAAAACTGCCAACAAAAATATTATTGGGATAAATTTGCACCAAAATGCTCATGAATTTTCATGAAAATTAAATAATAATAATAATCGCAAGTTGCTGCAGAAATCTGGATAACATAATTTATGATTTGGAAAAATAGGAACTGAGAGAACCAGAACTGACAGATTCCCTCCCCCCCCATCCCTTTTCATCCTAATGGGGAGGGGGGATTTGGAGTCCACTTTTGAGCACCATGTCCATTGCATTGGGAGTGGTGGCGGTGGCAGCTTGAGCATTCAGTAGGAAGTACTGGCAGCTGGCAGGGCTAGTGACAGGAGTTTGTGAAAGGAATGGATGTTCTGAGGAATGTAAATTCAAATGACATTTCTTTCAGAAGCTACCTCCAACATTGCTCCGATGAAAATAGGGACGTCCTGTTCTATTATTGTGGTTGTTGTTGTTATCATACCTCACCCTTCTGATTGGGTTCCTCCAGTCACTCTGGGCAACTTCCAACATACTGCATTTTTTTGCTCTATAAGACTCACTTTTTCCCTCCTAAAAGGTAAGGGGAAATGTGTGTGTGTGTGTGTGTGTGTGTGTGTGTGTGTCTTATGGAGCGAATGCAGGCTGCGCAGCTGTCCCAGAAGCCAGAACAGCAAGAGGGATAGCTGCTTTCACTGCGCAGCGATCCCTCTTGCTGTTCTGGCTTCTGAAATTCAGAATATTTTTTTGTTTTGTTTTCCTCCTCCAAAAACTAGGTACGTCTTGTAGTCTGGTGTGTCTTATAGAGCGAAAAATACGTTATATAAAAACATTAAAAAACACTAAACATTTTTTAAAAAAAACCTTCCTATACAGGGCTTTGACAGAAATTCAGTAGGGGCAGCATGAAAAAGCTTTGCCTGAGAATCATAGAATTTTAAAATTGGAAGGGACCACGAGGGTCATCTAGTCCAACCCCCTGGGATGCCGGATTATTTTTGCCCAACATGAGGCTTGAACCCACAACCATGAATTAAGAGTCTCATGTTCTACCAACTGAGCTATCCCACACAACTAATGCCAAATTCTGTCAAAGGCACTGGCGGCAGGGGGCAGAAATACTGCTTTGGGGTCACCTCCAAAGTTCTGCGCAGTAAGGATTTGTTTTGACACAAAGGGAAGGGCTGTAGCAGCACATCTGTAGCAAAGCACCTGTTTTGCATGATGCAGAAGGTCCTAAATTCCGTCCATGGCATCTCTAGGTGTGGCTGAGAGAGATCCATCAGAAATCCTGGAGAGGCTCTGCTAGTGAACTCCAGGCGATCGCTCTGACTCGGTATCTGGCAGCTTCTGAATGCAAGTTCATGTCTCCTGCTTGAAAAGTGGGTGTGGGGAGGGTTAACCTGAAGGCATGCAAAGTATTTTGCTCCCAAAAGAACACTGGTCTTAATCAGCCTAGTAGGGCCACTACAAAGGGACTTTTACATGAAGTTTTACATGAAGCTTAGAGGTTGCTCCTAACTCCTGCTCTCTGCTTATTCCAAAAGCTTTGTTGGCTTTTTTTCCATTATGGATTTAAAAGATTAGTAAAAAGGGGGGTGGCAGCAGTGGGTAGGAGGGAGAGCTTTCTGCCTTACTCACATGCCTCTCCTCATGCCAGCATATAGATTATAATAAACCTCAGCCTGAAGTTTATTGAGCCTTTTTAGGCTAATAATAATGAAACAGCCAGAAAAGGACAAGAAGAGTCTTGGGCATGGATCTGTTAAATGAGGTTTCTATCCTCCACTACATCCATATCTTGCTCTTCTGCTGCAATGGCTTCAATGTTTGCAAAGAAGAAAGAATTCCACAAAGGTGTTTTATCAAAAGCTGAATTCTCCTTCCTACAGAAGTAATAAGATCAAAGAAGTGCTCTCCTTCTTTGTATCTCCTCACCCTTCGTGGAGGGGGGATTCCTGGATCCCAAGATCCAAGTTGGGAGAGAACCCCAGTGGAGCTTTAAAATCACAAAATATGCATCCAAGTGTGGAAATCTAGGCTGTTAGACCTTTAAAATATGCTCCTTCAAGTTCCTTCCAAAGTTTCCCTGTTTCCCCAGCATAGGAAAAAGATCACATGTATGGTAAATTTAAAATGGTTTACTTACTAACTCTCCAAAGGTCAGGTTTATGTGCTTTTCCATACAGCATTCAGAAAAAGTTGCACAGGCAGTAAAACTTAGCTTGCTTAGAAAGTGGTAAAAGTTCCTAAACTATTGGTATAGGAACTCAAGAGAGGCTGGCTATGGAGGAGTTCCATATGACCAGAGATTATGCCACTGTGCATTGGGTGAGGTAGAATCCACAGAGCACATTTTATTGAGCTGTCCCTTCTACAACGATTTAAGACAGTATCTTATAACTCCATACTTACCCCAGCTCGGTTCCCGACAAAGAGGAAAGCAGACAGCATATCTGCTAAATAAGTCTTCTGGGAAAACAACCTTGTCAGTGGCTAAATTTCTTTTCCTGGCACTCAAGTGTCGGAAACGTATAACTGAATGCTTTGATGTGGGTTATCTGTGAGAGGTCTAGTTCTGTGGCCCTACCTTACTTATGTATCCCCTATGATGTTATAGTTTATAATTATTGTGTAATGTTTTAATTCTGACTATCGGTCGAATAAAGAATTTGATGATGATGAAGAGAGGCTGGTTAACGCCATGTGGCTGGCAGGAGCAGCTCAGAACTCCTCACACACCAAAGTTCACATGTATACTGTGAGAACAAAGGCTTGATTACCTAGTTCCTCCCAAGGTAAGGGGAAGTGGTCATAGCCTGGCAGGAGAGCTTACTCTTATGGTATTAATGCCTCCATTCATTAATTAGACTTAAGCATGTTGGTTATATGATGTTTACTTTTTATGTTTATGTTTACATTTTATGTTTACTTATGGGATATGTGATCAAGATGATGAACTTAGCATAGCATTGCGGTTTAGAGTACAAGCTATGAGAACTTGTAAGACACTGAATCATGTTACTCAGCTATGAGCTCACTTAGTAGCCCTACTTAATAATAATAATAATAATAATAATAATAATAATAATAATAATAATAAATTTTATTTATATCCCGCCCTCCCCAGCCGAAGCCGGGCTCAGGGTGGCTAACAACAATCAAATAATCAAACAATCAAATAATCCAACATTCTAAAAACATTTCATTATAAAAATTAATTAAAAGCAAATTAATGCCAACCGTTAAGCAACATTCCGTGCAGGTTGCCAGAGGAGGGAGTCAGGCTGGGCCCTGACCAAAGGCCTGGTGGAACAACTCTGTCTTGCAGGCCCTGCGGAAAGATGTCAGGTCCCGCAGGGCCCTAGTCTCTTGTGACAGAGTCTCTTAAGATGCCAGTTCTCACTTATCACATCTGACCTCCTGACTGCTGAGTTGCTGCTGCTTACGGGGAAGGAGAAGAGGAAGTGGGAGATGGCCGGGAGGCTGGTACCATCAGAGTCAATCCAGCACTCCTGCCAATGCCTTTGCACTTCCCCCTCTTGTTCTTTGTAAGCAGCAGTGACTCATCTGTTTGGATGGATGTCCCCAACACACCACCCGCTGCTGGCTGGAAGAGACCCTCGTCTGGAATCCTGGTGAGCGGCTGTCAGTCAGTGTTGGCAGTGTTGAGTTAGATGGATCAATATAAGGCCGTTTTCTTGTTCCTAAAATATGAATATACTGTGATGTTCTGTGGTGGGCATATGGGGAGGACTTAGCAAGGGAAGTGGTGGGTGCTTATACTGTCAAGTTCTGGCACTCTGGATTAATTTCATACTCTTCAGGCACAGTCCACAGGGATGTTCTACCACTGAAGCCCCACTGGATTTAATGACAGCACAGTAGAACTTCCCAATGAACCACTAAAATGGATTTAAGTCTGCCTATACCAATATGGCAGCCTCCAGAATTTTGAACTACAACTCCCATCAGCCCTAGCCAGTACAGCATTGCTCCCCTAAGCACCCACATCTTATGATTTTGCTGGCTGGGGCTGATGGGAGTTGTAGTCAGGTCAGGCCAATTTAGGATAATTATTGCAATGACACTACAGCCACACGGTCTACCTTCAGTAAGGATGGATCTGTCATTGTCACTGTTCTATTTCCAGGTTTTCCAATCTTAAATTCAGTTCTCCACATTTTGCAGCAATTTGTGAATTTATTTATTTTTAAACACTCATGACAATTGATCAGCATTTTACTGCAAATGTCTTCTAATAAACAGTTTCATATGCAGTTTTGACTAAAATATGCATTTTTGCAAGCAATTTTCCAAATATAACACATTTTTGTATGTTATTTTCACGATATCTTCATGTTTGTGCATACTTTCCCATAATATGTGCATTTGTCTCTGTTAAATATGATTTCATTTGACAATATTTATAGTTTCTTTTTTGTTTTCCTTTTAAAAAAAATATTTTTATTAACAATTTTAACAATAAGAACAACAAACAGAAACTGTAAACACCAAAACTGGATTTCCCATAGTAGTAACATAGTACATACACAGTAACCAATTTGGTGTTAAGCCAATTTAACATGCAAAATCAAAATATGTGCATTTTTGTAAACATTTTTTGGTTGAAGAACTGAATTGCACAGTTTTGATAAGTGTGAATTTCAAGTGACAGCTGTTTTTCAGTTTACACATTGTTTCAGAAGGTGTGGATTTGATAGGTTCAGCTTTAAATTCATGCTGAATCAAATTTCTTCTCCATCCCCAACATTCGGTAAAACTACCGAGAATCAAAACTAAGATGGCTGGAACCCAGTCTCCAGCAACATTAAATAATTACAAAGCTAGGCTTTCAAGAGGTACAGCTACCAAACAGATTAAAATTAAGTAAATTGGCATAATGGCTAATAAATAAAAATACTCTCAATAGAGGATGTACTAACCACATCACTGAGCGACTTTAGCATTTGTCGAGGGCAGCATTTACTGCTGTAGAATCTGAGGGGTGAATAATATGGAACTGGGTAAACACTGAGGGTAGTACCTGGAGGTAGCCGTCTGCCTCTGCCAGTTACCCAGTCCCAGCTGGGGGGGGGGGCGTAGCCAGGAGAGAGTTGGCCAGGTAAGGGGAGAGATCGACCAGCCCACACAACAGTGGGCGAAACTTACCTGGGAGTTCTCAGTCGGCTTCAGAGCTTCTCCCACCCTGCCCTCCCTCAGTTAAGCCTTCTTTTTCAGGTTGACCTCTTCTCCACAGGTGCACAGGCGCTGCTACGTTACGGTTGCTGTTGAAGGGCCAGAAATGAATTTTCCTGCATTGGCAGGTTTTGCCTTCCCCATAGCAAAACCTCACAACTTTGGCGGTTTCAGGCCTTGGGCGGAATCCTTTAGTCTATCTTCCCTAAATTGGGGGTGGCGGTGATCTCAGAGTTCCCCGTTAAAGGGGTTGTTTTGAGGGGAGGCATTGGCCTTCCGCTGTTAAGTTGTAATGAGGGGTGGGCTCTCTGCTTGAACAGACGTTCTCCAGAGCCAACCCAATCCCCACACATTCTGAATAACCCTGATGTTCCCCAGATCCCTGGCCGGGGACTGGGAGGGATAAACGCCCAATGCCTGAGCTAAGGTCTCCCTACATCTGAAGTCAGTGGCGTAGCGTGGGTTGTCAGCACCCGGGGCAAGTAATTTGCGCCCCCTAACCCGTGGATTTTAACACTCGAGTGCGAGCGCGCCCCCCCAGATGTTGCGCCCGGCCCCCCTGCACCCTCCCACGCTACGCCACTGGGGCTGGGGGCGAGCGAAGGAGCGAAGGACCCCCCCCCAAGGGCTCAGCAGGGATTTATTAAATTTATTATTTGCGGAGCCCCCGCGGGCCGAGGCAGCTGAAGCCCCCTCCCCTCGGGTGCCTCCCCGCCCCCTCCTCTCCTTGGGCTGTAGGTGGAGCTCCAGATCCGGGCTTGGCGAGCGCCTCTCCTCCTCCCGGCCGGGTCCAGGGGCTTCCAGCCGTGCTCCGTCCTCGCCCCCCCCCCCCGCGGCTGAGAGCCGGAGCCAGCGGCGCCCCCTTCTGCCAGGAGATCCTCGCCCGCCCGCCGGCTTCCTCTCGGAGGGTTTTGGGGAGCACAGGGCGCGGCGAGGCCCCTCGGAGCTCTCCTCCCTCCCAGTCAGCAGAAGTAGCCGCCACCTGTGGCTGGGCCGAGGGGATGGCGGCGGCGGCGGGGTGCGGAGGCTGCCTGTGCCCGGCCAGGCGTCGGTGGCGGCGTCGGCGCTGCTGCAGCGGCTGCTCCTCCTGCGAGCAGTGAGTGGAGCGCAGCCGCAGCAGCGGCGGGGGGCGCGCGCGCTAGGGCGCAAGGCTGGCGGCGCCGGGGGGGGAGCCCGGCGGAGGAAGGAATTTGTCCCTTCCCTCTGGACTTGCGCCCCCCCAGATGTTGCACCCGGTGCGGCCGGCACCCCTGGCACCCCCCACGCTACGCCACTGTCTGAAGTTTTAATTAAGTGGCCAAATTTTAATCCCATAACACGTTGCCTTGAGTCATTATTCCACGCATGTGTCGCCCAGGGTCAGAGGGGTCTCCGCCTGTCCGCTCAAATGGAAATTACCACAGATCCAACTGCAGCCACATTGTGAGTGTTAAGAGTCCCAGGCGGATTCTAAGTGATGTGTTTCCCCAGCTGGCAGGGAGTTTGCTCTTGCTTTGACTCAGGCAGAAAGAGACAAACCGAAAGAAGGGCATCACTGATTGTTATGTACTGATGTTCTCACCCTGGGCCAGCAGGGGGATACTGTAGATAGTTATGCAAATGAAGGATCGAAAGTGATATTCAGTGATTGGATAGTTTGTATGCAAATGAAGGATCGAAAAGTGGCGTTCTGTGATTGGATAGTTTTAGAAAGTTGCAACAGTTACAATTGTTCTGGAGCTCTATATAAGCAGGCTGACTGAGCTCCTCAAGCAGTTCTGTTCCAGCTTACAAATAAAGAGCTGCTTTGGAAGAATCGCTGTGTCGTCTAATATGTTCGCCCACAACTTAACACTGATCTTTAGAGAAATGCTTTTGTTTTTTCTCCCAGCTCAAAAACAAATTCATTAAGAAGATCCCCAAAGATGCTGAGGCCTCCAATGTCCTTGTGGGAGAAGTGGACTTCCTGGACAAGCCGTTTGTAGCGTTTGTCCGGCTCATTCAGTCGACCATGCTGGGTGGAGTGACAGAAGTGCCTGTCCCAACGAGGTAGGTAGCTGATTAAAAGGAGGATTGTGGCCCTGCCCCCACCCAGCCCTACACAAAATCAAAGGCTGGGGGAGAGGGTGGCTGAAAGCAAGGCCTTCAGAAGGAACGCCTTCTGCCCCTGAATATGTCTGCCATTTGGACACCATCCCATGAAAGTACACGCTTTTGCTGGGATTCGTTTTGATGAGCATTCTCAACTCTGCTTCCATTTTTCTTAATTTTATTTTGCTACATGTATATTTATCTCCGCTTTCTGTCATCACTGCACCCAAAGCAGCAAATACACAGTTTGCAGGCAGCCATCCAACTGTACACTGACCAAGCCCAGACCTGCTAAATATTTGCATTTAGCAGAAAAACGACCCATCAGGAGCTACTGGTTTTATTTCCCAAAACTATAGGCACAGATAATTTTTTCTGTGCTATTGAATTAAATCTCAGGTAATTGATGCAGCTACAAGCAATAGTAATTTCTGCATGATGTGACTGTAACTGGCCCATTGTATGTACAAAACATCAAGGTAATGTTTCTAAGTACAGTGGTACCTCGCAAGACGAATGCCTCGCAAGACGGAAAACCCACAAGACGAAAGGGTTTTCTGTTTTGGAGGCGCTTTGCAAGACGAATTTCCCTATGGGCTTGCTTCGCAAGAAGAAAGCCCATAGGGAAATCTCCGGGGACCTCTTTTAAATGCTGGTGGTGGGGAGCAAAGCCTTTCCCCCCCTCCGGCCTTCAGAAGAGGTCCAGGAAGGCCGGCGGGGGCCGAAAGGCTTTGCTCCCCACCGCCAGCATTTTAAAAGCAGTCTGGGATAGCAGGGAAGCGCTTCCCGCTATCGCGGACGGCTTTTGAAGGCAGGCGGGGGGGAGCAAAGACTTTCGCCCCCCCGCCCGCCTTCAGAAGAGGTCCAGGACCTCTTCTGAAGGCGGGCGGGGGGCGAAAGTCTTTGCTCCCCCCTGCCTGCCTTCCCGGGAGAGCGGAGAAAGGCAGCACGTTTCTTCGCTGTCCCGGACAGGCGGGCGGGGGGCGAAAGTCTTTGTCCCCCCTGCCTGCCTTCCCAGGGGCTTTTACATTGCCCCGGACAGCGGAGAAGTCCTCCGCTGTCCCGGGCGATTTTAAAATGCCGCCCGCCAGCATTTTAAGATCGCCCCGGACAGCGGAGAAGTCCTCCGCTGTCCCGGGGTTTTTTAAAATGCTGGGGGTGGGAAGAAAAGCCCTTGTCCCATCCCCCCAGCCTTCAGAAGATGTCGGGGGACAGACTGTCCCTGGACCTGGTCTGAAGGCGGTTTCCATAGGAATGCATTAATTGATTTTCAATGCATTCCTATGGGAAACCGTGCATCGCAAGACGAAAAACTCGCAAGAAGAAAAAACTTGCGGAACGAATTAATTTTGTCTTGCGAGGCACCACTGTACATCTAGACAGCAATAGTGAAATTAGCCTGCATTATAGTCCCATTTTGGCAGAGCAAATCTGTCTGAACAATACACCCAAGGAGTTCAAGATGTTTTAATTCATTAGGAGAAGTCTGGGATAGAAGCCTCAAAAGGGAGCAATAGATAGAAACTGTTTTGCCTAGTACAGCCTTCCTTGATTTGGTGCCCTCCAATTCTCATCAGCCGCAGCTGATCAGCCCCAGTCCTAAACAGCATGTTGGGAGACACTGAAGTAGCCTAACTGTCATTTAAGCTGGGAGCAGCACAGTGAGATGGCTTGCATATCATCATTCATGCTTCATGAGTTTGTTTCTTTCCCCCCTCTTTAAACCAGATTCCTCTTTATCCTCCTGGGTCCCACTGGAAAGGCAAAATCCTACAATGAAATTGGCAGAGCCATCGCCACCCTCATGGTAGATGATGTAAGTGCATTTTCAATGTCTTCGTAGATGCCTCTTCTCCATGGGCGGAGCCAAGGGGGGCAGCTGCCCCCTCATCAAGTAAATCAATAAAAATACTTAACTAACTGAGGTTCTGCCCTCCTAGAAAAAAACATTAAGCCTGCCCCCGTAACAAAATCCTGGCTGCTCTGATATTTTATTGAGGATGCCATGCAATAGCATAACCCAGGGTCAGCATTACAAAAGGCATATTCTGTACCTTGTGCAGAAAGGTGGTAAACACGTAGCCAACTCTGCAATGGAACTGAACCAAAGGGTTCAACTAAGTCAGTGAAGGATTTTTGCTTGCATGACACCTCCCTCCTCCAGTGCCCTTCCCAGATCTGCTCCAGAAGGTTGGGGGGGAACCCTAGCACAGATCTGGAGAGCACACCGGTAGAGGGGGGGGGAGAGTTCCATTACGCAAGTGGAGACTGGTTAACACATAAGAAATGAGGCTCAGAGTTATGTACTGAAGTTCTCACCCTGGGCCAGCAGGGGGATACTGTAGATAGTTTTTACTCAGGTCCACATATGCAAATAAGGGATCGAAAGTGACGTTCAGTGATTGGATAGTTACAGAAAGTTGTTACAGTTACGTGGTACTGGAGCTCTATATAAGCAGGCTGGCTGAACCCTTCAGTTCAGTTCTGTTCTGGCCTGTGAATAAACAAGAGCTGTTTGAAGAATTGCTGTGTCGTCTGATATGTTCACCCACAACTTAACACTCTCCATTGTATTCCACTGCATTTTCTCGGGTAGTGACTTGTCCAGATAATTCCTGTTTTCACTTTTACTTCCAGCTGTTCAGTGATGTCGCCTACAAAGCTAGAGACAGAGATGACCTGATAGCTGGAATAGATGAGTTTCTGGACGAGGTCATCGTTCTGCCGCCTGGAGAGTGGGACCCAAACATTAGAATAGAGCCACCCAAGAAAGTGCCGTCTGCCGAGAAGAGGTAAAGGGAGGACTCTTTTCAGCAGAAGTCCTGATGAAAGAACCTCAGAGGAACAAAGGCTTGCAGGCTGGGCTAAGCGGTGTTGTGCTTCAGGCACCAGGTTTCCTAACACTTTGCTATTTCTCTCTTCCACCAGAAAATCTGTGTTTTCCCTGAGTGAGGCTGGACAAATGAATGGCACGGCCGGAGGAGCCGGAGGCGGAGGGGGCGGAGGGGGCGGTGGTGGGGGAGGCAGCGAAGATGACGAGATGCCAGCAGTGCACGAGATTGGGGAGGAGCTTATCTGGACTGGAAGGTAAGCAAAACATTCTGGACTCCGTGAGCAGAAAGAGAATCTGTTTAGGGACTGAGGGAAAGCGCTAAACACAACCCTAAAGCTGGAGGTATTTTCACCCATGGTACAGAGCTCCTGAGATCATGGACCAAACTAAATAATGTGGCAGCAAATATATGTATTTAAACCCAGACCTACTGCAAATGTGTAGAACAGGGTGTTTCCCCCCAAAAAAATAATAATAATAGTCCTTTCTGCAATCTGCCATCTAAGCTGGGCTCTCAACTCTTAGTCCCTAGCCGGGTTCACCTCCATCATCCCAGCCTAACCAGAGCAGGAGCCTTCGGGAGCAGGCTGCAGGTTGCCCTCCAACCCCCTGCTTTCTATAGGATTGAGCTTCAGCTGGAGGCCCAGCTCCACCCGTATCTGGGCAGGGATAGCCTAACTTCTGTTGTCTGTGCTCTGGTAACCTCAAGGTTAGATTATTGCAATGTGTTCTACACGAGGCTGCTTCTGAAGATGGTTCAGAAACTTCATCTAGGTTGCTGACTGGGACAAGACGGTTTGAATATATTACACCGGTCCTGGCCTGACTGCACTGGCTGCCAAATACATTTTGGGCCCAATTCAAAGTGCTGGCTTTGACTTATAAAACCCCAAAGAGCTCAAGACCACAATACCTCAAGGACCACCTCTCTCCATAAGGGCTCCTGGTTTGTTTTTGTTTTTTAAGTATTTTGTGTTCTCATTTTGTACTTTTATGTTGATGACGATGGTAGCTAGCTAGCTAGCTAGATAGATAGATGATAGATAGATAGATAGATGATAGATAGATAGATAGATAGATAGATAGATAGATAGATAGATAGATGATAGATAGATAGATAGATAGATAGATAGATAGATAGATGATAGAAGATAGATAGATGATAGAGATAGATAGATAGATAGATAGATAGATAGATAGATAGATAGATGATAGATAGATGATAGATAGATAGATAGATAGATAGATAGATAGATAGATAGATAGATAGATGATAGATAGATACAGGTTTAAATGTATGAACTCACTGCCATCCAGTAGCGGCTGGTGGGGTGGTGGTGCGGCAAGGGTTGTGTGACGGTGTGGAGCTATTTGGTACCAAGAGGGGGAAAGGCAAGAGAATAGGAAGCTCAACCCAAGCGCAGTGGCAGGAGCTTCAGATTGGTTGCCTCGCCTGTGCCTCTCTGGTACAAGCAGGGAATCACAGCATTGGGAAGCCAGGTCGTCATTCATGCCCCACCAACCACTCCTGCAGCTATTATGTCTAGTCTGGCCTTGTGTTGCTCCAGAAAACACCTTATGTTTCAATACTGCACAACCTACACTCAAAAATTCTAACAGCCATGTGAAGCTAGCCTCTTGTTCTTTTGCATCACCTGGGATTTGTGTACGTGGGAGAAGCATGCAAAAGGTAAACTGCGCTGCTGATGGAGAACGAGCACAGCAGGACTCCCAGGGGCTGGGGCAGGGATAGTGACAGAGGGCATTCCAGCAGGGTGAATGTTATGTTAGTTTTCCTGATTATAATGCTAGCTTTTCCATTTTCTAATATTCCTTTCACACTGCAGTACCTGTTGTGTTTTGGACCTGTAGCTTTTGGACTGATGTACTGACAAGCTGCACTAAATTCCCCCCTGAAAACTGTATGGCAGGATACCACCCCAAATTTCATCACTTTACTCCCTCGATTTTCAGAGTTAATGGAGTTATAAACAGCTTTGTTTTTGTTTTGTTTTTTCTGGAAGCAATTAACATGAAAAAGAGCACTAAACTTCCACAGTATTCTGCTAGATTTCTGGAAATGGCTTTTACGTCATGTGAAAGCTCAAATATAATGCGGAAATTAACCGTTGGGGAAACAGAATGAACTGTTGTGTGAAGGTAGCCACAGTGTTGTGCTGGCCAGTGTCTTCCCCCTATGGCCAGCAGTAGTAGAATACACAGGGCAACACTGAAAATCTAGCCAGAGTTATTTGATTTGCAGAATATGTTCTAGTCACAGAAGTTGACTTTTGTGGAAACGTATTTTTTTAAAAAATTATTTATTGTTTATTTATTTACTCAGTTGTTATTAGTAGTAGTAGTAGTAGTAGTATTTGCATTTGTAGCCCACTTTTCCTCCAAGGAGCTCAAGGTGGCGTATATTGTTTTCCCCTTCCTTATCAAACCCCCACAACACCCCTGTGAGGTAGGTTAGGCTGAGAGGGCGTGACTGGCCCAAGGTCGCACCCAGTGAGCTTCATGGCTGAGGGGGGATTCCAGCCCTGCTCTCCCTCAGTGGCTCTTGTGTGCTTTCCTCTGGTGCAGAGTGCGCCCAGCTTCTCCTGTTCCCTTTCCAGGTTCTGTGGTGGCCTATTTTTGGATATCAAGAGGAAGCTGCCCTGGTTTCCCAGTGACTTCTATGAGGGCTTTCACATCCAGTCCATCTCTGCCATCCTTTTCATCTACCTTGGCTGCATCACAAATGCCATCACGTTTGGCGGGCTGCTGGGGGATGCGACAGAAAACTACCAGGCAAGTCTGGGCCAAAACGGAGGCTTCAGGAACAGGCAGTGCTCCCTAGGAATGGGTAGATAAGCCGATTCATGGTCCAGGCTAAGTTATGAATGTGTTTGTTCTTAGAAACCATTCCATCCTGTACGAAAATACATAAACAAATGCTTAAATGCATATCTGTGGGACCGAAGCTGTCCATATTTAGGTGGGAGTGCATCTGAGTGCACCTGGGCTCATCTTCCATCTCCAAATGTGGGCATGTAGGACAAAGCATTGCAGGTGAGTGAAGAACCATCAGCACAGACATGAATCTGCAGGCTGCCCGTGGTCCCAGAGCCCCACCCTGTTATCCGCAGGTACCTGGAACCCAGGCACTCTTGAACATGTGGCAATGATTGTTGTGGTGTTGTTTTGCACCCAAACAGTGTCATTTTTGACAGCGCTTAAAATGGCACCTATTGACATTTAGCTGTTTTCCTCCCACCAGGGAGTCATGGAGAGCTTTCTTGGCACAGCAATGGCAGGGGCCGTCTTCTGCTTCTTTGCTGGGCAGCCCCTCATTATCCTGAGCAGCACAGGACCCATCCTGATCTTTGAAAAACTTCTCTACGATTTCAGCAAGTAAGTGAAATCATTCCTAACAGGATCAATTTACAGAAGTAAGCTTGCTTCGTTCTATTGCATTTGGCTAACCCTACTCTGGAGTTTAGGATTGTTCGATTCTGTTCTGCTGCTAATTTATGTTTTCACTGTCATTCTGTTTTAAGTGCTGTGTTTTGATTTGTGTTGGAAATGACTGCAGTGAAAAGGGCTCTGCAAAATGTATGAATAAACAAGGGTTGCATCCAACATGACAGATGCAGAGTTTCACTCCCTGGGCACTCTCAAAATCTGCTCCTGATGTTCATCCAACTCCCTCAGGGTGTTTGTGGGAGAACCAGCCTCATATATCCAACATGCTTCAGTCTAATTAATGCACGAAGGGTTTGATACCATAGAGTAAGCCTTTCTTCTCCCCCAGTCCACCTAAGAAGCTCAGCATGTGAAGAGGTCTGAGCTGTTGCACAGTTTTCACAAGCCTCTCCTGACTTCCTGTATAGATAGTTTAGGGACTTTTACCACTTTGTAAATAAGTTTTCCTGTGCATCTCTTCTGACTGATGTATGGAAAAGCACATAAACCTGACCATTGGAGAGTTTGTAAGTAAACAATTTTTAACTTCCCAACTGTGTACTGGGCAGAGAGGGAAAGAAACAAACCTTTTAAGAAAACATTTTGCAAGAAATTTTTTAAGGGGACATTTTGGAACTCACTTGGAGGGGCACATATTTTAAAGGTCTAACAGCCTATATTTCCGCATTTTACTTTGCTGCAGATTTTGTGATTTTATTAAATCTCTGCTGGGGTTGCCTCACCAAAGTGTACTGCCCCAGACTTGGGTCTTGTCATGCAGGAATTCTCCTTTCTATATGTTTCTTTGCATCAGCAGTTGAGGGGGCTGCAGAGAGGAAGGAAGGCTCCATTGTACCAGTGGGAGCCTCCTGGGCTAGTGGACGAGCAGCCTCGCAGGACCCTAAATAAATAAAATACTAGATGAATTATGGCAACATCATTCACGTGTTCTTCTTGCGTTTCCTTATAAGGATCAAATGTCTTATGAGTATTACTTAAAACAACCCGTGACTTCATTTCATTTCCAATTTCAGAGGCAATGGCATTGACTACATGGAGTTTCGCCTCTGGATCGGCTTGCACTCTGCTCTCCAGTGCCTTATCCTGGTGGCTACAGATGCCAGCTTCATTATAAAATACATCACACGGTTCACTGAGGAAGGGTTCTCCACTCTCATTAGCTTCATCTTCATCTACGACGCCATCAAGAAGATGATTGGAGCCTTCAAGTACTACCCCATCAATGCAGGCTTCAAGCCAGACTACGTGACAATGTATAAGTGCGAGTGCATTGCTCCAGACCCAGGTGAGTACAAGTCTTGCATCCTCCTGATGCAATCCTGGTGTGCGTTCCTTGCTGCCATCCATTGTTTGAACCACAGTTCTGTGTTGATACCCTGTGCCTGAAGGAAATGAGTCCTGCAAAAGGTTTCTGATGTATCCTTGCAAAGACTGGTTTGAGATAGCAGAGGCATCTCTGGCTGCCCCTCTTCATTGGGGCTTGTTCTGCATGATGTTGTAATGTGCTCAGGCCAGTGACCAGGAGCATTGTGCATAGAGGTGGCATCAGGGTGCACCGTGTGGGAGGCATCGTATGTTGAGGCAAGCGGGTGAAAACTGGCATGCAAGAAGTCTCCATGTGTTCAAGTTAAATTGGTGGCTGGTGTACTAAATAATTTAACCAGCATTTTAACAAAATGCTATTTAAGAGCCAATGACCCCGGGGTCTGTCAGTCATAGTCAAGGCCAGCCCAAGTCATTTTGCTGCCTGTGGCAGAGACCATGCACAGAAGCTGACTGGACTGGCAACTGAATCTTACTTCAATATTATCAATGTTCCTTCCATGTGAGATTTTAAAGCTGATGGGTCACAAAGAGGCTTGCATGCATACTGAAAGATCAAGGGACACTCATGGTATATGGTGTTGTATACAGAATTCAAATTCCTGGGGTTTTTCCAGCTTTCTGGATTTTTGTAATGTAAGCTTGGAGTCCTTATGGCTGTGAAGTTGAGCTTGAAAATGTGTGAAGTTCCAGAAAGGGAAAGAGCAGTGACATCGAGCAGAGTAGTTGCCCCTCAGTAAAAATACATCCCAGCAAAAGATATTACAAAAAATAGGAAAATATCAGCAAATTTGCCTAATTCATCTGAGATGCATAAGTTGCCGTTTCTTTGGTGCTGAATTTGAGATACCTTCACACAGAGTTGAGTCTGGATTTATTTGCACATTCAGTTAGCAAGCTCTCTCTGAGATACTCCCAAGGAGAAGAACTCTTATTTTTTATATAAGCAGATTGAAACAAAACAAAAATTGAGTTCATGTTATTGTAACCCATCTCTGATTTATGTGGTAGATGAATTCATGAGCTTCTTTAACACTGATTACTTTTATTTTAAACTGACAAACTTAACTAATGACCAAAGAACTCCGCTTCTACAAATGATGAATAAAAGATGAAAACCCAGTTACTTTCATTTTGTAATACTCAGTGAGAGTTACAGAAGAAAAAATCCCCTTAGGTCCCACCCTGTGTCCACCACAAACCATTCCTCTTAAAAGAACACCACCAGTCTCTCATTGGTTGGTCTTGGGGTTCTACTGAAATTTAAAAATTTTATGTGGCACCCATGATCTAGATATATCTCCACTTATAATATTGACATTTGAAAAGTTTTCCTGAATGTCTATAAAGTGTTTGATACTACAACTGCAAGAAGAGAGCATCTTAGTTGCAGGACCAGGCGTCGGGCTCCCCATACCCCAACCCATGCAAATAAGAAACCAATAAGACTGGCTTTAGGTCAAAACAGGCCACACCCTTATTGAATACAGATGAAAGAGGTTTGGCTTGGGCACGGGGCAATCTAAATACTTCTGGCCCACCTGCTGGAAGTGATGTGTGGTCAATCCAGGCAGGGGTTCCTAAGATTTACATCAAATAGGGTGACCCCCGCAGGGACTGCCGTCTGGGGCTAGGACCCTGTCCTTGATAGGTGGCAGGGGCTTATGCCCCCACTGCCTATCAGGAAGGGCACTGCAGGTTCCAGTTCCCTCGTTGGGGCCGCAGTGAAGCCTCCACTGTCCTGCAATGCCACCACACCAAGAGGGGTGAGCGGACTTACAAGACAATTTAATATCTCATCAGGGAAAAAGAAACCAAATTCTTTTTTTCCAGAGCCATGATGTACTCTTCTCTGACAGTGGCTGTATTGTAGAAGGCTATTTATTTATTTATTTATTTATTTAGTTAGTTAGTTAGTTAGTTAGTTAGTTAGTTAGTTAGTCAATTTGTTAACAGACCATCAGCATGAGCTCCCAGGATGCAGTTTTAAAAAACAGCATGGAAATTCTTCAGCATTTTAATGTGATTTTCTCCTAATAAACACACTTTTGTCTGCACTTTTGACTAACAAACACATTTTTTGCAAACAGCTTCTCCTGATAAAATGCACTTTTGTAATTCTCACTAATATATTCATTTTTATACACATATCCCCCTATTGTGTGCATTTTTGTAAACACTGTCTGGTTGGAGAACTGTCTTGCAAAATTCATGTAAGTGTGAATTTTGATGGACAGCTATGTTTCGGTTCTTATATTGTTTTGGAAAGTGCAAATTTGATAGATTCAGCTGAATTGAGTTTCTCCCTCATCCCCACTCCTGGGGGGCAGCTGCCCATTTGAGCTGCACCAAAACTTGCCATTTCTCAAGTATATATTTGCTCAAAAAGTGCAAAACTTACCTTTATTATATTGAAGGGCAACAGAAAACGTTAACTCTCAGAAGAAGTGGTATTTGGAACAAAATAAATGGAAATTTTGCAGTTTAAAAAAAACAACTATTGAAGTTATTGCATTCTCATATGTTCTCTAGCTCCAACTTGGACTTCTCGGTTACTTGTCTCCATCCTGAGCTGGAGGAAAAGGCATTCATTTGGGGAGGGGTGTCAGGTCACACTCTCCTCTCTACATTATTTTCATGCAATGAATTTGCAGTTAGTTACTCCTATTCTGTTGGGGTCACTCTTCTGCTGCTGGTTTATCTCCTTACCTTCACCCCCACTAAAGGACACATGGCCTCCGCATTCCCTAGCCTGATAGTGTTCATTGCTGTTCTAAATTCTCTATAGAATGTGTTCAAATATTATGGACACTTAACTGAGGCATCACAGGCCATGGGCAACACAGCTACCCCCACCATCTGTGTTAGGTTTTTGAACTTTAGATACGAACTTCACTTTGTTGTTGGAACTGTTTGTGATGGCTCTTGGGTGGCTGTGAAATCTATCGATATTACCCCAGGGTTCAGTAAAACTGCAATCCAATACACACTTACTTGGGAGGAAGGAAGGAAGGCCTGTTGAATTCAGTGTGACTTGATTCTGACTGAGTAACCGTACCTATGATTGCTCTCTAAATCAGGAAGACTGGGAGCTACTGGCAGATCTCTTGGTGATCTGCCATAGATGAGAAAAGGCTTTCTGACTGTCAGTTGTCTATAGCAATTATTTAAAAGCTTTCCCACTTTAGATTGCTTGTGGGGGAAACCAGGCATGGATTTTTGTACTGAAGGACTTGTGAGCTTGGTTCTGCTACTCATCAAAAATCCTTGTGCTGAGCATGTTCTCGGAGGAAGCCTATTCCTTAGCACTTAGCATAATTCTGCTCTGCTGAGATTATCATCTTAAAGCGACTCACTTGGATTCTTAAGGGTGAAGGGGGACCTCCAGGTAACTGGGTCGCAGAGTGCTTAGGGCTTTACAGGTCAATGGTTGCACCTTAAATTGAACACAGGAACAAATGGTCAACCAGTGTTAACTGCTGTAGGGTAGGTGTACTGTGAGCTTGACATTGTCCTACTAGTACTCTAGCGACTGCTTTTTGCAGCTATCAAAGTTTCCCAACTGTCACCCTTTCAGGGTAGCCCCACACAGAGTGCAATACAGTCTGGATGTCACCAGCACAGGAGCTTAGATCCATTACTCTGAGCAGGACCCGTGGCTGGTGAATCAATGACAGCTGATCAAAGCTGCTCCTGGCAGTCAACATCTCCTGAGCATCTCAGGAGAGAGCCTTATGCTCAAGGTTCATTCTGGCCACTAGAGGTATTACTGATCCTAAGCCCCATACACAGAAGCAACCTCAACTACTTCCTCTGTGTATCACTAAGCCAGCCTTCCTTACCCTGGTACCCTCCAGATGATATGGATTACAACTCCCCTTAGCAGGGATGTCAACATGAATAAAATAGGGGGGGGACAAGGAAGCCCCATCCTGCATAATCAATCACATAAAGTGGTGCACACATACCATTTGAATGGCAATGTCCATCAACTGGGGGGGGGCTCAAATATTTTATGGCAGCAAAGGGACCTCAGCCCCTAGGAGTTGATTCCTGTGCCCCTTAGCTCCAACCAGCACAGCCAGTGGATGCTGAGGCTGATGCAGTTCAAAGCATCTGGAGGGCACCGGGTTGGGGAAGGTTGCAATAACAGTGCACAAAGCACTTTATTATTCATTCTTATTGCAATTTCCCCTTACTGCAACCAACTGAGCGCTTGTCTGAGGTTCCCTAGTCAGCTTCATGACTAAGATTTGGACCTGCTTCTCCCACAAACAAACCCAAAGCTACACTGGCCAGTCTCCTTTCCATGCCTGACTGAAGGTGAAGGTAAAATTCCCACTTTACTGCCAAGGTCTCCAGTAAGTTCAGTGTTTCCTTAGGAGAGGGGCTTCTGATGTGTGCAGAGACTGCTCTGACCTGAGCCCAGGGATATCCCCAAGCACTTCCATTGGGGGAAGCAGGCCTTGATGGGTGTTCCTCAGTGTGCGCACTGTTGCTTTTTCCATTGAGGTGAGTTGGGCCGTCCACATCCATGAGATGTTTGTGTGTGCACCAGAGCAGAGCTAAGCTTTTTTCTGAGCCAAAGCAACCTGGTGCAGACTGCATTACCAGGTACCAAATAGAATCATGCAGTTGGAAGGGACTCCAAGGGCCAATTACTCCAACCCCCTGCAATGTAGGAATCACACCAAAGCATCCATGACAGATGGCCAGCCAACCTCTACTTAAAAACCTCCAAGGAAGGGGAGTCCACCACCTCCCAAGGGAGACCATTCCACTGCTGAACGGCTCTTACTGTCAGAAAGTTTTTCTGAATGTTTAGTTGGGATCTCCTTTCTTGCCACTTGAAGCCATTGGTTTGAGTCCTCCCCTCAAGAGCAGGAGAAAACAAGCTTGCTTCCTCCTCCATGTGACAGCCCTTAAGATATTTGAAGATGGCCATCATATCTCCTCTCAGTCTCCTCTTTTCTAGGCTGAACACACCCAGCTCCTTCAAAAGGTCCTCATAAGGCTTAGTTTCCAGACCCTTGATCTTCTTGGTTGCCCTCCTCTGCACACGTTCCAGCTTGTCAACATCCTTCTTAAATTGTAGTGCCCAGAATTGGACACAGGGTGACGTTTGCAGATAACTGGGTAGTAATGTTATCCGTAAACATAACAACAACAGGGTAGCTGTGGCAATCCCAGATCCATTTCCAGTCATTCAGAAACCATGGATGGGATTCAGTTCTGTGTTAGCTTGTGGGCAAACCAGAAATGGATGCTGAACCATGTTGAGACGAACTTTTTGGTCCCTGACATTGTCTTGTCTGCACCGTAGGATAATTTGGTACATTCTCTTTTTAGCATTTTGCATGTTGTTGATGGTCCTTCCACAGATCAGCTTAATTTTGTTATTTTATGTTTTTACATAAATGGTATCAGAATTAAACATCTCTCTCCTCTTTATACTGAGAGTGCTTGCTATAATCGCCCTCTGGTGCTTTTTTTTTTGTTTTCTCTTTTCATTAGTTATGATTTTTTATTACTGTAACTGATTTGTACCATATTTGTCTCTGCTGCACACATCTATTTGGCTGCTTTCAATCTCAAGTGAGTATCATTTTATAAATATTAAAATTATTTAATATTTGATACTCGTTCCTTTTTTGTTTTTAATTATTACTTTCATCACTAGTTCTGAATATACACAGCTTACATAAAGCCTTCTCATCCAAACCATTTAAATAAGAATTAGAATAATACAGCCAATGCTACAGAATTCTTTTAAGTTGGGTAATGAAACAATCACTTTTTAAGCTACTGGAAATCACAAAATATGTCTGGTCCTGGAAAAAACTGACAGTTGTGGAGAGAAACTTTGTTGTAACCCCATAAAGGAATCTGGAATGAATAACAGTGATTTTCTCTGTTCTCTGCTTGGTCTTATTTTGCTTTTCTTCAGCAGTGGAGTGTTATGACCCAATAGTACCGAAAACTCTGATTCTAACCCAGCAATCACTTCTCCTTCATTAACTCCTTTAATGTTGTCCTCCACTGGAAAGATTCATTATCACTGAGATAATGCAGTACCACAGCTTGGCTTAGTTGACCCAGTGATCAAAACCAAACACACATTTCTGCACAAAATTGCTCATGTTGGGGCTCGTTCAGGCTGATAAGAGTTATTTTCAGCCACATGTTTTCCTTCCCCCCACTATTATCATTCTGGAATCCTGAGCAGAGATGAATTAAATATTTGCAGTCCCCAAAACAAGGAGGCTTTCCAAGAAGAGATCCTGGCTGCTTGAGGTCTGATCTCTATAAGCTCAGTGGGGGTGAGAGAGTCCAATGAAGGAGACGTCGGTGAGTCAACCTGCTGCCTTTATTGGCCACGCAGCTCCTTCAAGGCACCCGTTTACCTGACCAAGCTGAAGCAGATAGAGCACATCTGTAAACCTGTAAGGATAATGCTGACTTGTTCTGGACTTCACTACTATTTGCAAAAGCACATCTTTTGAGATCCCTTAGTATGAAATTCTGGAGTAGTATTATAAGGATTGTTTTGGTTTCAGTGCTGCTTATTTGGAATTTCTCTTCATATTTTCCCTGAAAGGTGGCCTGCTTTTTCTCTGTTTTCTTCTGGAAAAGGTGGGTGGGAAAGGATCCAGAGAACCCTCTTTCTTGCAGTGAGAATCCAGGACGGCAGATGAAGAACGCTTCCTGAAGAAGCTGCTACCCACTGACCACAAATTTTGGAGGGGGGCTGGGTGTTTTCTATTTGTATTTGCCACAGTGGTGGCCTTCAGTAGGGATTGAGGGACCTGTTAAATTCAGTTTCTCCTGCTTCCAATCTTAACTTCAGTTCCTATTTCTGTATCATTTTACAATAAAAAACTACAGAGGAAAATTATATGCATTTTCATGCACTTTTCTCCTAAACATAGACATTTTTGTACACAATTTTGCCCAATTTTTCTTTTTCTTTGGTTCCTTTCACTAATGTGTACATGCACCTTCTGTTAACATAAGCTTTTTATGCCCTTTTTTTTGCAAGCTGCATTCCAAAATTTGCATTGTGAACTGTTTCAGTTCGCAAGCTAGTTTGGGGAGTGTGAGTTAGGTGAGTTTGCGTCAGAATGTAAACGAAAACAAATTTCTACTCCATCTCTTGTCTTAGGACAATAATTCCAGAATATAAAAGGTTTGTACCAAAGAATGCAACCTAGCAAAGTACAAAAGTCATATTTATGTGGTATTTTTTTAATTAAAAAAAAGTTAAAATAAAAATAAGTTATAAGTCTTGATTATGAGCAAGCCATCTGGTCAGTTCTTCCTGCCACTTTCTCCCATCTCATAACAGGTGAGTATCTTGTCTGTTTTGAACTGCAACCTTCTCAAAATGTGACTGTGTGTGTTCCAATGGGCTAGGCTTCAAATAGTTCGCCAACATGCGTGGCACCCCCACACCTCAACTTAGTAGCTTACTCGGAAATCAAGACTGGCCCAAGATTATCCAGTGATCATCTTGGTTGAGTTGGGATTTGAACTAAACAGTCTGGTTCCCTCCAGATGTTTTAGTGGCGCCTTCCCTGTGGAACGCCCTCCCACCAGATGCCAAAGAGAACAACAACTACCAGGCTTTTAGAAGACATCTGAAGGCAGCCCTGTTTCAGGAAGCTTTTAATGTTTGATGTATCATAGTATTTCAATATTCTTTTGGAAGCCGCCCAGAGTGGCTGGGGAAGCCCAGCCAGATGGGTGGGGTATAAATAAATTTTATTATTATTATTATTATTATTATTATTATTATTATTATTATTATTAGGCTATAATTCCCACCAGCTGCAGCTGGAATGGCACCAGGTAGATGAAGGCTCAGCAATATCACCATCACATTACACTGGCTCTCTGTTGTAAATGGCTCTTTATTTTTGAGATAGTTGCATTTTTGTAGACAGCCTTGCTTGGCAGCCAGGATGTCTGGAAGCAAATATGGGATCAAATAAGGATCAGTCGCTGCCTCTTCCAAGATGGAGAGTTTTCCGTGCAGTTGTAGATCCTGTCCTCCGGGTTGATCTGAATTGGACCATTGCCTCTCAGCCATGTAGTCTCTTGAGCAGTAGCTATTATATAAGGTCAATATGCGCCAAAAGACACCTTGGGTATCTGGGAGGCATCTAATTTGGCTTTTTGAAGTCACCCCTGAAGCCAAATTGGAAGGCCACACATTATGTTAATCAGGGAGAAGTTTCTGCTGGAGTTAGAACCAGGGCATTTGTCCTCCAACTTGCCAAACCTCATTCAGGCAGAAAGGCATTTCCTTGTTAACCCACCATAAAGAATCTGTAATTGCATCCCCAAATTTGGTCAGAGTTTTGTCAATGTTTCAAGCTTCATGCCTCATCATGCAACTGACTGGAGATTCTGGATCTCACCCTGGAATTTGTAACTGAATACGGATTGTGCTTCTGCTTTGCCTATAAAATAGGGATTATTCGAAACAGTTCAAGCCAGTGGAGAGAACAGTGGCTTGTTAAGCAAGATTTCATATCTGGAGTGAGACTTTTTCTTTAATATATATATTTTTAAAATCTTAACTAACTCCTTTTCTGCAGTGAATACAACATTGTTCAATGCTTCAGTTCCACTGGCCCCAAACAACACTAACATTTCTGTGGTAAGTAGCTGGGATTTATTTTCTACTCTGCCTCCCCTCCCAACTGCTGCTTGCATATTTGTTTACATGTTTTACCTAACTCCATAGAGTAGGCAAAATTAGATAAAGCCAGTGGAATCAGGGCTACTTCCATGAAGATAGAACTCTTTGCTTGCATTTATAAAACTTTATTTTCTGACATCTCAACAATAACCAGGTTCAGCATGTTTCTGTTGACATTCAAGTCTTGCATTGAACTGCTCAGGCACTAAGATCAGAGGAGGAGGCTCTCCGGTGGTCTGTGTGTCAAAGGGGTGGAGCAGAAGAGCCTTTTCCGTGGTGGCTCTGTGCCCATTGAATGGCCTCCCTCTCATGTTTATATTCTGTTTATATGCTTTAGCTGAGATTGCAGGGGGGTTGGACTAGATGACCCTTCAGGTCCCTTCCAACTTTACGATACTATGATTCTATAATTCTCCTGAATGCCAAGTGAAGACATACCTTTTTTAGTCAGGCTTTCAGAGGCTGATGGTTTGTCATTTGAATGATGATGCTAATTACATTTTAATTAATTTATGAGAACCATGTTAATGCTTTGCTTATTGTCTTTTTAAAAAAATCTTATTTATGGCCCCTGCAGCCATTTTTGGTGAAGGGCAGTAAAGAAATCTATTAAGAAGTAAACGAATAAAAGAAGGGAGAATTCAGCCATTTCTTTTTCACTTTCTGACCAGTGTTTTCAAAGGACAAGCAAGACATTGGGAACAGCCCTGACACAGCAAAACAGACATGCATATTCTATATAAGATTAAATGCTCCCTATATCAGGGTGAGGGATGCGAGTGGCGCTGTGGTCTAAACCACTGAGCCGCTTGGGTTTGCCGATCAGAAGGTCAGCAGTTCGAATCCCTGCGACGGGGTGAGCTCCCATTGTTCTATCCCGGCTCCTGCCAACCTAGCATTTTGAAAGCACATCAAAGTGCAAGTAGATAAATAGGGAAGGGTACGGTAAATGGTGTTTCTGTGCGCTGCTCTGGTTTTGGTGTTCCATTGTGCCAGAAGCGGCTTAGTCATGCTGGCCACAAGACCCAGAAAAACTGTCTGCAGACAAACGCCGGCTCCCTCGGCCTATAAAGCGAGATAAGCGCCACAACCCCAGAGTCATCTGCAACTAGACATAACTGTCAGGGGTCCTTTACCTTTACCTTTTTTATATCAAGGTGAATCTACAAAGCATGTAGATTAGGCTGAGGAAAAAAGATTTGATTAAGTCCCCGCTCCCCAGATGTTTTAGACTACAATGCTCATCAGCCCCAGCTAGGATGGCATAATTAAAATTTCCCATCAAGTACAAGCACGTCAGGTAGCCAGAGGCAAGCACAGGAGCAAACTCCCTTGAGCACACCTGCGAAGTTGTTTAAATCATAGAACTGTGCTGTGAATCAACCAAAATTTCCAGGTACCTAGTTGAACAGCGATGACTGCTGCCACCTAGTGGGTATTTTGCATTGCTAGAGTGGATTCTTCACCCTTTATCTGCCTTCGAACCCTGTAGCTGCTTTTTTCCATGGGATTTGGTAGTGTTATTTCATTGATTACAAATGGCAAAGGAGTGGAGTATGATTGCTCATATAAATCAGAGCAATCCAAAATGTTTTTAGATAGGTCAAAGTTGTTGAAGAGGCTGTGAATGTTAATTGTGATAATCTTCAAAATAACTTTTCTTCAATTTTCAAGACTTTATTATGAAGTTAAAATAATCCAGTAAGAAATGTAAAATAAAATAAATAAGAATTAAAACACTGTACAAAGCAAAACAAATGTTTCAAAATAACTTTGTGCAACCTTGAAAAACTGTATTACCTGTCAATTCTGCTACTACTAATATTTCATTTTCTACTGTATACTCTACACTTCCCCCTGATGCTTTTCAGACAGGACAGTGATTAGGAACATAGTTAATCTTCTAAATTCAAGAGATTTGTGCCTTTTAAGACCAACAGCATTTTACTTGACAATGAAAACAAATTATTGTTTAGCATCCTAAAAATACTGTGGTTTGTTTTCTTCCCTCTTTCAAGTACAATCCTATTAATGTAACAGCTCTGGACTGGACCCAGCTGAGCAAAAAGGAATGTCTGAAATATGGAGGAAGTCTGGTGGGGAAGTCCTGCAAATTCGTCCCTGACCTGGCCCTCATGTCTTTCATTCTCTTCTTTGGGACTTATTCCATGACTTTGACTCTGAAAAAATTCAAGTTCAGTCGCTACTTTCCTACAAAGGTAAGTAAAACCACAGATCCTCTCAACTAGCCTTCCCCAACCTGGTGCCCTCCAGTGTATTGGACTACAACTTCCATCAGCCCCAGCTAGCACTGATAAGATGGCTGGAAGCTGATGGGAATAGTAATCCAAAACATCTGGAGGGCAACAAGTTGGGGAAGACAGCTCTATACTCCAAAAGCAAAACTTTTCAATCACAAAATGCAAGCTTATCTGCTGGAAGTACTATCAGGAAAGTGACATGCATCCAAGCCTGAATCCAGCAGTGAGCTCTGCCAGGGGGCACAGAACTAGGTCAAAGGGTTCTTGTCTGGGAGGGGGGCAATTGATCATAGAAGTGTAGAGTTGGAAGGGATCCCGAGGGTCCGGTGCAGGAATCCTTTTGCCCAACATGGGGCTCAAACCCATGACCCAGAGATTAAGAGTCTCAGTAGGAGGAAAACAGTTCGGGTCCCCCAAAAATCTATGGGCTACATGTTAATCAGTTCTATCCAACACTCCCCCCCCAACTAGTTCAAGGTGGGTACAATTGTATTATGTTTATGTTTATTTTTATTTTTATCTATTTGCCTGCCCTTGACCCTAAGCAGGGTTACAAACAGTTTAAAACAGTTGCACAAATTTAGTAAGAAAAAGCACTTCCAACTCTAAGAGAAGGCACATTTATACAGAAAAAAGGCAATGATTTCTTCTGAGCCAATGGGGTGTGAAACTGAAATAAAATGAGGTGTGAACCAGTTGCTTTAACCAGCCTGAGCTTGAAACCTCTGTGTGTCTGCTCATCTAGCTCTCAGAAGCTGCAAACCTGCAGATGGCTTCCCTTCCTGCTTACCTGCGTGGCAGCAAAAATGATGCCAAGGGTCCCTCTGTGTCATCACTCCACTTCATTTGCCTTTTCCTTCCAAACCCTGTCTCCTCTTTTTTTAGGTCAGGGCCCTGATTGCTGATTTTTCCATTGTCTTCTCCATCCTGTTCTTCTGTGGAATAGATGCCTGTCTGGGACTGGAAACTCCCAAATTGCATGTGCCCAGTATAATTAAGGTTCGGATTCCCTTGTGGGTTTTGATGTGCTCTTATCTCCTAATGCCTCTCTGCTCCACCCCTTTGCTTGCTTGCTTCCAAAAACTTCTCTGTGTAGCCTCAAGGTTTTGTTACTGCTTTGTGGTTGGCCGGCCCAGTTACTTGAACAACAACCAACGGTCAAAGTGAACTGGTATATCTCAGGAATGGGGTAACCTCAAGCCAGAGGCAGATTTAGGGCAACGCGTCCAGTTCCACACACATGGCACCAAGCCGAGAGGGACACCACTGGGCGCCACAACCATGATGATAGTGCACATGCAGAACAGAAGACAAGAGGGCAGCGGTGTCAGATTTAAAAGATCAAGGACTGAGAGTTGCATGTAGGATTTTCAGTGTCTCAGACAATGCTGAACTCGGAGCCTGCAAAGCAAGTTGTGCTTGAAAGGGATGGGGGAGGGCAGAATGATCTGGACCCCAGTATGCTGAAAAATGTATTGTAACGAATATCCATAAATCATGGTTCTCTCTCCCTTCAAAGTAGAATAAGAATTTGCTTGTTTGTTTTAAAACAATTTCTTAACTGAAATCTTTTCTTTCTCTCTTATTGGATGTTCTCACACGGCCCCTTTCTGCTTTCTTTCTGGTATGTCTTCTCTCCCTTTGCTCCTTTTCCAGCTCCGAAAGCTTATTAGTGATTTCTCTATCTTCATGTCCATACTAATGTTTGTTGGTCTTGATTGTCTTTTTGGACTGAATACTCCAAAACTACAAGTGCCTACAGATTTTAAGGTAAAAGCAATGAATGAGACCATCATAGAGGTAGATCAGATCAAAACGCCAACTTGCCCCAACTAGAACTGGATGAATTAGTCAATTTCGTTTTTTTGCGGTTCCATTTTTCTAATGTTAAATTTAGTTCTTCACATTTCCACATCAATTTCCATTTTTGAAGAAGTCCTCATTAAAAATTGGCTGCATTCCTATTTCATTTCATACACACATTTTAATGCAATCTTGCCCAGTATACACATTCCCCAAGCATAATACATACCTTTATTCTGTTTTCTCGGCTACCTGCCTTTCTGTCCACACTTTCCCCTAATATGTATATTTCTGTGCATGTTATTTGGCTGGAGAACTGCACTGCTGAATTCAGAAAAAGAAGAATTTCCAGGGATAGCAATGTTTTTGGTTCACTTAATTTGTGCAAATCAAGTATTTTCTTGCCCATGCCCATAGCCCCGGTGCCTCCACCTTACCCCTGATAAATTTGCACTGAAGTAATCAATTCATTTCAACCTTTCTTATTGTTTGTTTCAATATGTCTTAAGATACTGTATAGGCCTGCATGGGCCATCTAACAGCCCCTCCATCCCACCACCATATCATGTGCTCTTGGGCTTCCCCTGTCCAACTACATTTCTGCTTTCCATTTGAGCACTTTTGATGTTGAAATCTGAAGTGAGAGACCTGTGCTGTGAGGCAGCATACAAGAAATGTAGGGCTCCTGCCGCCATACTCGTAATGTGGTGATAGGTAACCTTCTACCCTTGAACTGCCTTTACAGCCCACTCGCTTAGACCGTGGATGGTTTGTGTTCCCATTTGGCAAGAATCCCTGGTGGATCTACTTGGCCAGCGCGCTCCCCGCTCTCTTGGTCACCATCCTGATCTTCATGGACCAGCAAATTACAGCTGTCATAGTGAACAGGAAGGAGCACAAGCTCCGGGTATGCTTTGCTTTCCTTTCCTTTCCTTGCCTTGCCTTGCCTTGCAACTTGGGTGTTCACCAATACTGAACCCACTGAGAGAGAGAAAACTGTCTGCTGTGAAACCTGGAAGAAGGCGTTGATGATGGAGCCCTGGTGGGCATGGAGTTCAAAGGCCCACTCATTTGGAAAAGGAAAGGGATAGGATCAGTATGCAAGGCCAGGAACATAGAACTTAGCCTTATCCAAAGTCAGACCATTTCTCCATCTGGCTCAGTGTTGTCTATACCAGTGGCTCCCAAATATTTGGGGGCCACTGCCCCCTTGGTTCCATAAACTCATCTCCACTCCCTCCTTCCCTATAAAAAGCATTATTCAGAACAGCAGTTTGCACAACCGACTAAGAAAGATAATAAAATTCATAGATTCAAAGAACTGTAGAGCTGGAAGGGACCCAAAGGGTCATCTAGTCCAACCCCCTGCAGTGCAGGATTCTTTTGCCCAATGTGAAGCTTGAACCTCTGGCCCTGGGATTAAGAGTCTCACTATCCCAGGAATCTTTGTGGAGTCTAGAAGTAGAAGTTGTCAGTGTGGTGTTAAGAGTGCCAGACCAGGGTTTCAATTCCCTCTCAGCCGTCCTATAAATCACTTCAGGGCCAGTCACTGCCTCTCAGCCTAACCTACCTCACAGGGTTGTCAGGGGGACTAAATGGGCGGGGGGGTGAAACCTGTTGGAGATTCATTCCCCGTGTCTGCAGTCATGGGATTGTTGTCTATCACATGACGGTGTGTGTTTTCATTCCACAGTGTGGGAAGTGACGGAGACAGGATGTTTTGGTATCACTGTGTTCCCTGAAGTGGGACTATTGTCCTTTGTTCTTTCTCTCTCTGCTGTCTGATGAGAAAGAGGAAGGAGCTAAAGCACGATGCTCCAAGTGCATTATATGTAAATAAAGTAGATTAGCCAAAATGCTGTGTTGTTGGTTCTGTTAGGCAAACTGAATACTCTGCAAATCCCTAAGTGTGCTAATGCCTTTTGGCATCAGTCGCTGTGATGTTCAGGTTGGAGGAAGCTTTTGAAGCTCCCAAACAACCGACCAGGAGGGAGAGAACATGCCAGTTGGGCATGTGTCTCTGCCAGGGTCCTACACATGAGTAGGACGCTCCTAACAAAACCATGTGTACCACCTTGAGCTCATTGGAGAAAAGGTGAGATATAAATGCAATGAATAATCTTCCCTTACAATTAATTGTGAAGTTATGCAAAATCCAATTAAAACTATGCAACAACATTGATGGATTGATCCAGTGATGCCAATTTTTCAAAGTTGGATAGTCATTAGACCTCCAGCACCCCTTGGCTCTTAACGCCCCTCTCAGTAGTCCCATTGCCTCCAGGGAAACATTTCCCCTTCTACGTATTAATCTCTTTGATCATTTATCCGCAAGTTTGCATAAAGATTCCATGCTCCCCAGGTTTGACACAGGAACAACAACAACCTGACAGAAAACTGGGTGTGAGCAAAAGGATGTGTATGGAATGCTGCTAAGATTTATATAACATAGAATTCAACTTTAATCTGAAAGTTAATCTGAAAATATAAACATACATTTAAAAAAATGAATGAAATTTCTAAAATACAACCCATGATGAATACTGTACTTGTGAGTGGGTGACAATTGATATTCAGAACCCTGGAGAATACCCTCAAAATATACATGATTGGGCAATAGAAAAATTCCTGTTCTCTATCAATCCATTCATCTCCAGGCTTCCCATGCATGCAGAATTATTTGGTAGAACAATTGGTCAGCTCACCGTATCTGTTTAGATCAGTCAAATGTTTACTTCTGGCAACACCTCTGTAATTTATTTATTTATTGGCTGCTGAGGAAGACCCCTTGTGGGTTGAAGTGCCCATGGCCAGCAGCATTCATTTTATCATTTCTGTGTTTATAATTATTAGGGACATGGGTGGCGCTGTGGTCTAAACTACTGAGCCTCTTGGACTTGCCAATTAGGTCAGTGGTTCAAATCCCTGTGACAGAGTGAGCTCTCGTTGTTCTGTCCCAGCTTCTGCCAACCTAGCAGTTCGAAAGCATGCCAGTGCAAGTAGATGTTGCTGTGGTGGGAAGGTAAATGGCGTTTCCATGCGCTCTGGTTTCCATCACGGTGTTCAGTTGCGCCAGAAGTGGTTTAGTCTTGCAGGCCACATGGCCCTGAAAACTGTCTGTGGACAAACGTCAGCTCCCTCGGCCTGAAAGCGAGATGAGCGCTGCAACCCCATAGTCACCTTTGACTGGACTTAGCTGTCCAAGGGTCCTTTAGCTTTATGTTTTACCTTATAATTATTGCATTTTAGAAATTTCATTCATTGTTTATGTATCTTTAAATTTTGGGGAAGATTAAACTTGAATTCTGTTTTATATGAATTTTAATAGCAATCCATACATTTTCTTTTGCTCCAGCCCAATTTTGTGGCTCAGCTGACCCTTTAGAGGTTGGGTCTGGCATTCCCTTTTGTGTGTCCTGTGTATTGTTCTCAGCTTTCCCTGGAGATGCCTGAGATTAAACCTTCTGTATTCAAAACAGATTCTCTGCCACTTTGAAGCAGACAGGAGTTATCACAGCTCTTTTTTCCACCGGCCCATTGTTATACCTGACTATACTTCTGGCTGTGCCTTAATTTCTCTAGTTTTTCAAACAGATAAGTTGTTACAAATGCTTAGCCTTAGGGTCCCAGCATCCTCCACAAATCCTAGTTCTAATGTGTTGGGTATATTGAGAGCTTATTTGGCTAAAGAGGTAGAATCCATTTCCTTCTATGAAAACGGTGTGTCCTTTTGTTTCAGAAAGCAGCAGGCTATCATCTGGACCTCTTTTGGGTGGGCATCCTTATGGCGGTCTGCTCATTCATGGGGCTACCATGGTATGTAGCAGCCACAGTCATTTCCATCGCACACATTGACAGCTTAAAGATGGAGACAGAGACCAGTGCACCAGGAGAGCAGCCTCAGTTCCTGGGAGTGAGGTGAGGGTTCCTTGAACTCACCTGTAAAGGGCAGTTGCGAATAGAAGTGCAATGTAACAGTGCTCTACATAAGTTCCTCCTTGACCATGAGGGTTTTGGGGGGGGCATATTATTATAGCAGGCCTGTTACACATCTTGCAGTTCACCAGACTGTGTTTCTGGCTGCCTCCTGTTCACCTTGCTTAGATCTTAATTCAGTGGTCCTGTTTTGCCAGCAGCCACTAAAACTGGCCATCAGCATAATGTAATCAGAATCCTATGCAGTTCTGCCATTCGAGTCAACAGTACAACAATGTTTGTTTGTTTGTTTGTTTGTTTGTTACTAAATTTGTAGATCATTTCTCAGCCATACACCAACAGACACTCTTAACAGCACTTATGCTAGGCATGGGAGGAACCAATCCATGCACAGTAATGACCTCTAGTAGAGCATCGCAATAATTTTAGGCTTTATCCTGTGCACGCTTACCTGGAGGTAAGCTCCACTGAATGCTCTCCAAGTCAACATTCATGGAGCTTTGCTGTAACCACAAACAGAGAATGTGGTAACAGTTGAATCTTCAATTTCACTGCTTCTGTTCTTTTTCAGGGAGCAGAGAATCACGGGAATCATTGTCTTTGTTCTGACTGGGATTTCTGTCTTCCTGGCTCCTATTCTAAAGGTAACACATTCCAGAGATTTTTGTCATCATCTTCAGCATAGGTTTAGCATGTGGTTTCTTATTTTTATCCAAAGCTTTGGTCCAATCTCAACATCTACATCAGATTAATTTCAGTTCAGCCCTATATATATTTACTCAGATATAAATCCTGCCGTGTTCAAAAGATCTTACTCACAAGTGAGCATTCATATTGTTTCAGCCTTCAGTGATTCATCATTTTAAAGGCAGATTAATCAAGGGAACATGCCTTAGCAGCCCTTGCAAAAGCATTTGTGGAAATGTCTGATAAAGAGGAGGCCTCACCTGCCTTCTCTCTCTCTCTCTCTCTCTCTGTCTCTCTCTCTCTCTCCATAGTACATCCCAATGCCTGTGCTGTATGGAGTCTTCCTCTACATGGGAGTGGCCTCGCTAAATGGCATCCAGGTAAGAACATGAATTGTTCTGGCAACTTCATAATGATTTTGGCAATCACCACCTTTATCTACCCACTCAGGTTATTGCATAAGTGGCCAGGTTTCTACTTAGCAATGGAATAGTTTGCTCAGAAAAGTGTAGGCTACATTTCCACAGGGTTTTTGGAGGTCCCATGGGCAAGGCACCATCCACAGGCCCACCTGTTTCAGGGAACCCATCTCCTTACTGCACCAAGCCGAGGGGATCCTTGTCTGTGGGGCTGCTGCTGAGGTGCAGGCGTCTGGCTGCTCCATCTATTGATGCCAGCCCCACTACCAAGCTGTCAGGGACTGGCTGGCTGGTGAGGAGTGGGGAGAGGCACCAGCTGGCGAATCCCCTAGGGAAGCCTCAGAAGACAAAGGTACAAGCTCTGGGGGTGGGGGTGGGACACTGAGGACAGTCAGGAGACAAAGGAGGGGAGGGATGGTGGGCTGCTGAAGAAGCAACAGGCATGAGCGAGAGGGAAGAGTCAAGGGCAGACAGTGGTTCTGTCTTGCTGTATTAGGCTCCCCCGCCCCTCCCCCGCCCCCGTTACCTCCAAGAACACGAAGAGCTATGCATTAGGGCTGGGCAATATCTGCTTTCCAACATAGTAATATACAGCCAGCTAGACTTCGTGATATGGTGGTATATTACAATGTCGGAAAGGAGCCGGGGAGGAAGAAGGCAGTTGCCGGCCATGGAGATAATTAGCATCACAGTACACAGCTTCTTCCTATTCCTGAAAAGGCCAAGCAGGCAAAGTTCCCTCCCACCATAGCTTATGTCTGTGTTGGTGGCCTCTGGAGGAAGAGTTGTTTTAGGGGGAAGTGGGAAGCAGGAACCGTCAGTCCTGGCAACTGTGCTATAGAGGCTGGTCCTGCCTTGAGGGTTCCCTGCGTTCTTTACTGTTTCCTTGAATAAAAAATTAAACTTCCTGCTCATTTCTGCATTTGAGTGCTGACCTGCATCTGAGCCAACCCTAACAGCAGCCCACAGAAAATGGACTTTATAAAATTCTGTGCTTAGCACAGATCCTTGTACAGTGGTACCTCCGGTTATGAACTTAATTCATTCCGGAGGTCCGTTCTTAAGCTGAAACCGTTCTTAACATGAGGCATGCTTTTGCTAATGGGGCCTCCCACTGCTGCCACACCACTGGTGCATGACTTCCACTCACATCCCATGGCAAAGTTTGCAACTAGGGGCATCTACTTCTGGGTCAGCAGAGCTCATTACCCGAAGGAGGACGGTACGTAACCCAAAGTTCCACTGTACATTGTTAACATTTAACGAAACCTTCAATGATTGCTTCAGTATCTTTGCCACTCCTCAGCACTGGCCACCTCCCCAGAACTAATCCTTCCATTTCCCCCCAACAGTTTTGGGATCGCTGCAAGCTCTTCCTGATGCCAGCCAAACACCAGCCTGACTACGTCTACCTCAGGCATGTCCCTCTGCGGCGAATCCACCTGTTCACCATGGTTCAGATTGTCTGTCTGGCTGTCCTCTGGATCCTGAAATCCACTGTGGCAGCCATAATCTTCCCTGTGATGGTAGGCAGCTATGGTCACTGTTGTCTCCTGTTCTAGGGCCCAATGGGAGAAGGTTCTGAGAAGTGCACATCCACCCACAAAGCCAATGACCTGTTGCCCAAAATGTGTCTTATTCAGAGTTCTTTTGTTACTAAAGAAAGCAACTTTCCCAGGATTTTGACTCACTTGTAGCGTAAAAATATTATGGACAATATGGTTTGATATAAAAATTGGAGTACGGCTGAATATGCAGTTGTAGATGTCTAAAATGAGACCCCATGGAGGGGATGGGGGGAAGTCTTGAGATTCGGAGAATCTCTTTATATAGATTTGTTTTATTACAGTTTGTGTTCATTTATAAAACCAATAAAAATTATTGCCCTTCAGATGTTTTGGACTACAACTCCCAGCAGCCCCAGCCATCACTGGTAGGAGTTGTAGACCAAACCAGGGCTCCAGGTTGTTGGATGAAATTAAGCAATGAATGCCAGCTTCTGTCCAGAGAGAGAAATATATCTCTGTTTCTGTGGGATGGGGAGCAGTTAATCTGTAGACCATCTCTTTGTCTGAGTCAGGGTGCAAAAGAAAAACAGTTCCACCTAAGAGTTGGAAAGTGCCAGGCCCAAAACCAGCCTTTCTGTGCCTTCCGCATGTGAAATTTCAGGCAAGGAGTAAGAAACATGAATGAACTCCCACTCCAAATTGCATCCCCTCCTAAGAATTTGGCCTGCCAGTATCATGGCCAGGAGTTCTCCTCTTGCTGCTGCTTCTACACCAACCCAGGTCTGCCACAGAATCAGCCCCCGCAAGGAATCAACCTGTAACTCACTGAAATTTGATCTCATTCATTGCACTTTGGGTACTTGAATTCTAAACAACTCATAGTCTTCATGCTAGATTATTTGAGCCTTGTCTTGGTGGCTTTTTGTTTTCCTTTCTCTCTCTTTCTCTTTCTCCCTCTCCTTTTAGATTTTAGCCTTGATTTTAGTCCGGAAGATGCTAGACCTTGTCTTTTCCCAACATGACCTCGCATGGATTGATAACATCATCCCTGAAAAGGATAAGAAGAAGGAGGATGACAAGAAGAAGAAAAAGAAGAAAGGCAACAAAGGGGAGGATGATAGCAGTGACGAGGTGTGTCCGTGACGCTTGGGGGCAGTGTGGTGGGACATGTGTTTCTTTCTTGCCAGCCAGACCCATTAAATCATGGGTAGGCAAACTAAGGCCTGGGGGTTGGATCTGGCCCAATCACCTTCTAAATCTGGCCCGCAGACGGTCCAGGAATCAGCATGTTTTTACATGAATAGAATGTGTGCTTTTATTTAAAATGCTTCCCTGGGTTATTTGTGGGGCATAGGAATTCATTCATATATTTCTTCAAAATGTGGTCCCCCACAAGGTCTGAGGGACAGTGGACCGGCCCACGGCTGAAAAAGGTTGCTGACCCCTGCATTAAATGGTCTGCATTGGCACTCATTAGAGTCAACGCACGGAGCAGTTCTTCTCTGAAAAGAAGCATTACGGAGTGCCTACCTCTTTGGACCATTTCCACATAAGAAAGTGCTTCTTCACTCAGTGCAGAGCTAAATCATGGAACTTGCTCCTACAGGAGGCAGGGATGGCCACCGACTTGGATGGCTTTAGAAGAGGATGAGACAAATTCCTGGAGGAGGAAAGGGCTATCAATGGTTACTAGCCAGGAAGGCTCTGCTCTGCCTCCACAACTGGCGGCAGTTGCAGGAAACCACATTAGGCTCTTGTGCCCAGGTCCTCTTTCCGGGTTTCCCACAAGTATGTGGCTGGACTAGATGGGCCCAGTCTGGCTGGTCCAGCAGGCTCTCCTTCTGCTCTTAAGCACCAGAAACCAAAGCAATGGAAGGTCCAAGACCTGATGTAGATCTAGTATGTTTCAATGTATGCGATTTAACTTTTTTTTAAAGAAAGAATAATTCACCAGCCCATTGCATTCATGAAAATGCCTTTCTCTCAAAAATATTGGTTTGCTTATTTAAATATATAAACAATTCAACAATATAAACAATTCAACAGCATAATAGACATTATGACAATTCAGTGCCCCGGCAATGAATTTCTTATCAAGTTTGTTCTTATTTTTAAAGTGAGGGGTTTTTTACTTTGTTTTTGAGTGACCAAAATTTTCAAACTGAAACAACATTACTACAGTCCCTGTGAAAGAGTTTTCATTTATTATGAGAAGTGCTTTGGAAAAGTCATGGTAACTTGGCTGATTTTCTGCCCAGCTTCTAATATGAATCTGAGGATGCGATGTATTCCAAATACTCAGATTGTATGTGTTTTCCTTTGGGTTGAGTGTTGCGTCTGCCCTGCCATGATAAACCTGAACCCATCGGCACCACTGGAGTTGTTCACTGTCTCTCTTTCCCCTTTTCTCCCAGCCCAAGCTCCCCACTCCCTCTGTCATAACCATCCCACTGGACCCTGTCCCATCTGAACCCCAAAACAGTATGCATTGCATTTCCAGTAAGTAACATGCTCACGCGCTGTCAGATATTAAATTAACAGCTAACTCAGCAACTTCAAAACCTTTGGACATGCTTGACCAGAAACACAAGAGCCACTGAACTGAACTGGAACTGGCCAAGAAGAGGAGTGGGCTTCTTGCATATTTCCCCTTCATTTCAGTGGGGCTTTATCTTTTGTTGGTTACTAATCACACTAACCCATGGAGAGAATGAGACATAACTTGACTTCACGTTGCAGCATGAAGTAATGTGTACAGGTTTGCAGGGTGTGGATAAGGAGAAAGACAGAGAATTTGGGTGCTTTTAGGATATTCTCTGCCTCCAGTTCTTCAGATAAATTCCACTGTCAAACAGCTCTTGCCATCACAAAGTCTTTCCTAATGTTTAGTCAGAATCTCCTTTGTTGTCACTCAAATCCTTTGGTTTGAGGTTTGCACTCTGGAGCAGCAGAAAACAAGTTTGTTCCATCTTCCTTTTGTTATTTGAAGATGGCTGTCCTTTCACCTCTCAGTCTCCTCTTCTCCAGGCTTCTCCAGGCTAAACATACCCAGCTCACATGATGGTGCAGTAGCGCTCTGCAGAGGCACCACTTTAAGGCCCCTGGCACACCCAGTGATACTCCAGGTTGCCATTTAGAGCTTGCAGTTTGGAGATATCATGAGCATTTAGCTGGCTCACAGTGATCCTAGGGATGTTCAGGATTTCAAGAACAACCTTAGATCTCTTCTGTTGCTGACACTTGCCGCAAAACTATCCTGGGCTGCCTCCAGGCAGAGGATATTGCAAATGAGGTCATTTGAATATCACAAATGGGTACTTTTTACCCTTCTAATTTTAAACTGTTCCTATCAGATTTTCCATGAAAAGAGTAAATTCATATGAAATACAGGCTGTGACATTATGATGCCAGCAATGTAATGTGGAACCTGTAGGCTGCTTGTATGGATGAGCAGCACCAATCGCACACTAAACTCCTGTGTGGGCTGTAATGCAAATGAGTTTTGTGGCCTTATCTCACGAGGACTTCATAGGTGCATTTTGCAGCATATCCTGGGTAATACTGATGGCCGAGTCCTTTGTTTCTAGTTGCAGGAAATGAAGTTCTGCACTAAAACACTTCTCAGAAGACCATTGTCCAGTTCCTCAGCAGTTAATCCATCACCTGGGCAGAGCTGTATTTCTCCTGGGGAGGCAAAGAGGCGTTTGAAACCCAGTGGGAGGGAAAGCATGGGGGTGGGAGATGCAGTGGGTGGTGGAGAAAGGGTTAATCACCCCTCTGCACTCTGCGCGGAACAGCCTTTCCTGCTCTCATCCTGCTCTTGGGTGGAATGCATAGTGTTAGGCCCTTATGCACTTGAAAGGATTTGGGGAAGGATCCTGAGCTGTGGCCAGTAATCACCCACCAGCCGCCCTGTGAACCTTTTTGGAAAGGGCCAGTTGATAAACGCAATGCAAAAACCGACGTGCTGCCTCTCTGAGATGAGCTGAAGAGCATTCAGAAGAGCCAAGGTGAACAGTGTTCTGGGTTATTCAGGACTCGTAAATGCCTGTCTTCCGTACTATGCCTATGTCTGATATACACACTTCACTTTTTTCCTGCAAGAAGGCTCCAGTTCAGTGGAGTCATCAGAGGCCGCCCTACCATGAGCAAGGTGAGAGGCAGCAGATTTTGGATGCTGTTACCGGTGGCAGCAGAGTGGGAGTCAAACCAGTGTGGTGCTTTGAGGGCAAAGTCTGCCCAACAGGTCACCAGCTGCCAGGAGTCCTGTTGAGAGGGGTGGGAGCTGGGGCAGAGCAGCAGGGGTGACACTCACTTCAGTTGGGCTTGCACAGAGGGATTGCTTGTGCCCCGTGTTAATTTCTGGAAGTGGGGGTGCCAACAGGGGCCCAGAGGTCATGAGCTCCCAGAAATCTCATGGTGTGCCATGTTCTCACTGAGCCCACACTCCCCGCCCTAAAGCACTCCCAGGGCCAGAGGGTGGGGTGGGGTTTTGCATTGGGGGGGGGGCTTCAAGCCATTGCTTTTAAAGGACTATTGGAAGAACGTAGTTCTACTAAAATTGGTTGAGGGCAGGGCAGGGCAGGGCATGCAAATTTCATTAAATCCAAAATCCTTTTTCACTAATCAGTTCCTTCCAAGAAAGTGGTCAGTGATGGATGGAGGCACCTTGGGAATGGGTGATGAGAACTTGGTTGGAAACAAGCTGGGCCTTTCCTTCTGCAGCTCTTCCTCTCTCTTATTCATTTCATGCTTTCCTCCTCCCCTGCCTTGAAACAGTTTCATAGCCATCTCTGTTTCTCTGCAGGAAAGAGGTCTTCCAGCTGCAGTTTTGCGTTCTGATGCATCTCCTAACGGGTCAGACCTGGATCGCAGGTAAACAACACACCTGGTCAGCTGACAGCCTTCCTACTTTAACGTAAAGAAATGCAAATAGAGAATCCTCCAGATCTGGGGGGCAGAAAGCAGAAGAAGATGGGGTTATAAGGGGCAGTGCTATTTTTCTAGAAAAAGAGGTGCTGTAACTCAGTATGAACACCACCCTTGTTCTCTTATAATGGCAGTGGCTGAGTTCTGGTGGGGGGGGAATCCTGATAAAGGCGAATTAAGAATAGGAAGATTATTAACAATTATAAAGGGGTTAGCAATTAAATGCCTCATTGCTATATCCCTTTTCAGTTTGCAAAGGGTTCTGCCATCTCTTACTTCTACGCCCTACAATGTTAAGCAGTCATGGCACTGATTTACACAATGAAATGTTTATTTGGCACTTTGAAACAGCACACAAATTGGAGAGCAACTCATCCAGGTGAACATGTCCAAGTGGAGATTTCCTGAGGGCCCCCAACCCTCTATCTTCTAGTCTTGCAGCACAGTTTGGCATAATAAAAATATGGAATGTGAGCATTTCATGTAACAACTAATGTTTTCAAGTCAAGTTCAGTGACATGACATAAAAACTGGTCCATTTAGCTCTGAGTCAAATCAAGGGCACAAATAGTGTTACTGCACCAACTGACAGCTGGGAAGACATCTTGGGAGGGAGGGAGGGCTATTGCAGTGCAGGTTAGAGTGTTGGACTAGGACCTGGGAGACCAGGGTTCAAATTGCCACTTGGCCATTAAGCTCACTGCTTGTGACCTTGGGCCAGTCACTGCCTCTCGGCCTAACCTCCCTCAGAGTTGTTGTGGGGATTAAATGAAAAGGGGGGAGAAGAACCATGCATACCACCTTGAGCTCCTTGAAGGAAAAGGTGGGCTGTAAATAAGTAAATAAATTAAATAATTGGCAAGGCAGCTGAGGTCAAGCCAATGGAGGTATGAGGAATGTTAAGTGAAGGAGAAGGAATGAGGAAAAGGACAATGACAGTGAGGCAACTGGAAGGAAGCCCGCTGTCCTCAGAGTCAGGAGAGAGCCTGTGCAACAAGTCAGAGAGAGATGCAGAGAGACTGGCCAAGGCACAGGATGGCCGGAGGAAGCGGAGCAAAGCAAGCAATGGACTGAAGAGCAGCACCCAGTGAAACAAAGGGCAGCTTTGGCCAAGCCAAAAAGCAGGGCTGGACCCAACTCTGCCACCGCCACCATGGTCAGCCTAGGAGGAAGTGGCAAGATGAGAAAGGATTGGAACTGTGGACCAGGGAGCCAAGAGGGCACCAGGTTGCAGCTGCTTCGTGAGCCTTCAGGGTCCGCAAGAGAGGGGTGGAAAGGGGGTTTGTTCAGATGTGCCGCATGATGAGCTGACAGGCAGAGGGACAGCAAGGCCTGGGTAGAATAGAATAGAATTCCTTGGCTGCAATGGTTTGACCAACTAATCCCCTTTTCTGCTTTTCTTCCAGTATTACACTTCACCTGAAGATTTCCTGCCCGTCTTCTCCTGCATTTAATTACTCTCGAAATCCCATCTGTGCTGTGCCCCAGGTGAAGATAGAGATGGAGTCAGATTATGAAGACACTGACACAGAGAAGCACCCCCGGGACATGGGCAGCGAGACCACTCTATAGTCCCAGGAATGGGGGGTCCTTTGTATGTAGATATATATATACACATTTAGCATCAGAAAATTAGACAATTTGTGACATTCCATCCTGCTTGGTCACATGCCATGATGACCCTAGATCTCCAGCTTAAGATCCATCCAAGCAACATGGAAATAGGACTTTAAAAGTCTGTGGGAACAAAGGAACTTATTAGAACTTGAGCTCCTTGGATGGATGAACAGTATCATTTTTGGACTTGGGTGTCTTCCCTGTGGTCTGCAGCAGTTCCTTCCAATTGGACCTGCTGGTCTTTTCCTCTGAAGGCTCATGGATTTCAGTAGGACATCTCTCAGTGGAGCCAGTAGCTTTTTTATTCACTTTGTAGCTAAGTGTATTAAACCTTCCACTCCTGTAGAAAAAGCCTCTCTCTCACTATCAACCATAGTATTGCAGAGGCAGGAGGAGCCGGATTACTGCCATCTTCAAATGACGTATCATTTATCTGAATGCTGCACAAGCTTGTTGACGAAGGCGGAGGAGCCACAGATTCCAGTTGCAGCAAAGCAGATTTGGACTTCTGATGACTCTCAACAATTTGCCCAAGGAGACACCTCCTGTGGAATTCCTTCATGAGAAATGCTGGTTGTTTGTGCATTTACCATGAAGGCCCCAAGCTGGTTCCAAGAGAATGGTCACCTTCGCCATCTGAACACGAGGAAATGTGGGTAAGCCCTTAGTGAATGAGTGTTTTCTGTTAAGAGCTGGGGGTTCCCAGCATGGCATCCCTGGCCAACCATAGTGCCATGAGATACCTCCCTCAGTATGTGCCAATACCACTGTCCCCAAGAAATTGGAGGGTGGGCTTTAACAGCCTAACATCCCTTTTAAGGGACTTAAGTCCCCCAAGTTTGTTATCATAGAGTTGGAATGGACCACCCCCCTGCAGTGTAGTAATATATGCAGCTGCTGCATACAGGGACTGAACCTGCAATCTTTGCATTATCTGCACTATTGCTCTTACCAACTGAGCTATTATTGGTCAAGAGAAGAATGAGCTGAGGCAGGATCCAGTGAAAGCAAGGCAGATCTTTATTATTCTGTTGCAACAGAAGCCCCCCCCCCCCGCTCAGTAGGAGGTGAGGACCCAGATAAAAGGAGCACAAGAACTTTTAAAGGCTTTAGAAATTGTCCCTTAGCCAAGGACCACCCAAACAGCATCACACACGTGTCACAGAAAAAGGTGATCTACAACAGAAATGTGAGTGTGTGGCTTGTCACCTGGCTGTCAAGCTATGAGATAGTTTGCTGATTGCTGTTGGCCTTAACTGGCTTAAAGATCATTCCTTCTACTTGTCAGAAAAAAACATATTGGAATCAAAAAAATTTCAGTTACCATTTCTTCCCTATTGTGCAGTTTCAAAGACTTGATATTTTCTTTGGAAAGGATACTTTACTTCTAAAGCAGGACTCTTTATGTACAGAATATTCTGGCCTGCTAAATATTGCACCTGGTTTGAACCTGTGTGAACTTAATGGTGATTTCCTTGTAACTTTGTAAATATTGAAGTCAAAACAAAAGAAAAACTTGAATCTAGCATCCTATTTATCATATTATGTCAATCAAGTACCCATTAACTGTTGGACAAAATTCAACAAAACAGTGTTTTATGCCTGGGCAACAACTTCTAAATAGAATTAACTTAGCCTCCCTGAAACTTGTGCCCCATCAGTCCGTTGTAGAGTGGCCAGGCTAGTGGAGGTTCGTAGGATTTGGATTCCTAAACCATTGGAAGGTGCCAAGCCAGTGAAGGCTGCAAGAACAACTTGAACTTGAACATAGCCTTGTATATTTTCCTTACTTATTTTGTACCACTACTGTGTACTGCTTAGTAGAGGCTGCTTTAACAATACTGTTATAAAGTTTTAGCAGGATTTGTAAATCAAAAGGCTGTTTGTGGAAGCCAAGTGTTTCATGCACCTGGGCTTGTGAAATCTATTACTCCCACCATCAGCTACTTAGCACTGCAGTGCTCAGTGCCACTACAAACACACACACACACACACAATTTCAAAAGCAAAAGATTTTCAGCCCCAGAGCTATTACATTGCTACTATAGTAACATTTATAGTCTAATAAATTTTTGAACCTCTTCCATTTGTGTTGTGCTCATGAAAATCATGTTCATCTTCAAGAGCCAATTCAGTATTTTGCTAAGGATTCTCAGATTTATACCATCTAAAATGACTTGGGTGCTGTAATTCAGGATTCCACACCCTGGTGCCCCTGTAGATGCTTTAGACTACAATTCCCATGACTCATGGCCAGCATAGCTGGATGATGCTGGGGTTGATGGGCACCGTTGACCACATATCTAGAAGGCACCAGGTTGGAGAGAGAGAGTAATAGTGCGTTATCAGATGTAGTCACATATTGGAAATGTCAAGTGTCACAAAAAATGGGACTCTTACCAGACTGCAAAAAAATCACATGGGTCACACGGAGATTTGGTATTCAAAGAAACCTGGGGACACAAATACCAGGGATACTACTTGGGACCTTTGGCACACAATACATACGCTTTACCACCGAGTTACTATTCTTCTTCGGCTGCTGCACAATTAAGATCCCCCTTGTCAGTGCACACATTGGAATGCAAACATTTGAATGTGCTATGTGAATCGCTTTTATTCAGATGCAACCTCCAAGCTCCAGTAACAGCCCATGTAAATAGCAAGCAAGCTTAAACAGGCACAGCGAACTTCACCCAAGTTTTTGCAGGCTAACACAACACTATATCTCAAAATACTGTCTAGCTTTTGAGTCCATTCCATCTTCAAAAAAAATGTTTAGGAACTGAGAACTTTTGTTACAAGAGCTTCAAAAGGTCATACAAATAAGGCTTTGTAGAAAATAGCAACATCTGACTCCAGAATAGCTGTGGTATAATCCTAGCAGATAACATAGTATCTCCTGGGTTCAGCAGAGGTTGGTGAATTGAAATTGAACCATGTACAGTGGTGCCTCGCAAGACGAAATTAATCCGTTCCGCGAGTCTCTTCGTCTTGCGGTTTTTTCGTCTTGCGAAGCACGGCTATTAGCGGCTATTAGCGGCTTAAAGAAAAAGGAAACAAACTCGCAAGAACTCGCAAGATGTTTCGTCTTGCGAAGCAAGCCCATAGGGAAATTCGTCTTGCGGAACGACTCAAAAAACGGAAAACTCTTTCGTCTTGCGCGTTTTGCATCTTGTGAGGCACCACTGTACACACTAAGACATTTTGTACAATGTACACACACACTTGGCCCTCAGTTACAGCTTCCTACTGGGTTTGAGAGATAGCACAATCACTCCCCTCTATCCTAACCTCAAGCTTGGTTCCTGCACATAAACGCAGACGCTTAAATGATCGGAATCATGTATCATGTTGGACCCTTTTGCCTTGGAAAAAAAATGCTTTAAAATAAATACTCCAGAGCGAGACTCTCTGATGCCCTTTCAGCCAATAAATAAATATTGCATTGTCCCTTAGGCTGTGTTTGGGAAGAGATTTGGAATGCTGCTGCTGCTGCTTGCCCCTAGGAAGTCCAGCATTAGGCACTTAGGGCTTCCAGCTCCTGAGGCCGCCACAATTTTTTTGCAGCAATGATGGTGTTCTTCATGAGCATGGCAACTGTCATGGGCCCAACCCCACCAGGGACTGGAGTGATGTAGCTGGCTTTCTGCTTCACACCTGGAGGAAAGGAGGAAAGGAGATTATGGAGCACAGAAGGAAAACAAGTGTCAAAAGCCCTAGGAGGAGGCTGCAAGCAGGACAGAGGCGAATCAAGGACAAAATTGTTGCTGTATTTCTATACAGTGGTGCCTCGCAAGACAAAAAGAATCCGTTCCGCGAGTCTCTTCGTCTTGCGAAGCAAGCCCATTAGCGGCTTAGCGCTATTAGCAGCTTAGTGGATCAGCTGTTAAGCGGCTTAGCAGCTTAGGATCAGCTGATAAGCGGCTTAGCAGCTTGGGAAAAACGGGGGGAAAGGAAAAAAACCCTGCAGGAACTCGCAAGACATTTTCGTCTTGTGAAGCAAGCCCATAGGAGATTCGTTTTGCGAAGCACCTCCAAAACGGAAAACCCTTTCGTCTAGCGGGTTTTCCGTCTTGCGAGGCATTTGTCTTGCGGGGCACCACTGTACTGCCCTTCACCCAAGGATCAAAGGGCAGTTTACAATATAACATAAAAATGTATACCATAGTAACAGACAAAAACAATCCCACACACACAGTTTAAAAGGCCATAGATTGTTTAATTAGCCAAAGGCCTGGGAGAAGAGGAATGCTTTCGCCTGGCACTTAAAGATATGTAACAAAGGCATCAGGCAAGTCTCCATGGGGAGAGTATTCCACAGGCAGAGAGGCATCACAGAAGATGGGGGGGGGGTGCAGAGGGAGGCTGCCCCAAAGAAGCTAATCCTGAAATCTGGGCTGGGAAAGGCTGTGGTGACACAACAGTGTGAATGTTGGGGCAAGGGGACCAAGCAGGGCACAGTAAGAGCCACAGGTGCTGCTGACAGCACTACTGCCACTTCCCCTGACCACTGGAAAGCCACTCTAGACCTCTCCCAGATTCAGAGACTGCTGAGCTTTTGTCTCCATGCTAGTTGCCAAATAAAACAAAAACAAAATATCTAAAAGTTAGCATTGTGAGATAACATACCCATAATTTGTATCCTTGTCCTATAAGAGGCTCAGAATCCTTATTAACCTTTACCAAAAAAACAAACAAACCCTAAGGAGCTACAGTGTCCTTCAAAGTCCACTGCCTGCACCCCTCATATTCTCCATTCTAGATGCCTTCCATAATTAAAAGTATTTCCATATTATCAGCCAGAGTAATTGGTAGGAGAAGTCCTGCGAGGGCAACAGTGGAAAGGGAGTCACGCCCTTTTGCCAGAAGCCCCAAACCACACAGTGGTGTACATTCAGCAGGAGTTCTGGGCAGCTGCCCATCCTTACATTACAACAAAACTGGCCAGATCTAGGTGTTTCTCTGCCGGGCAAACTGTCTTAATACGTTAGCTAAGTATCAAGAGCTGCATGTGCTAAAGCTTTCAGAAATTTGAACTCCTGCCATTACTCGCTGAAACAAGGTCACACGCAAGAGTCCACTCCGTGATGCCAAGAGCACGCACCAGATTCAAAATTCGCAGCCCACCAGCTGCTCCATCCAGAAGTTGCAGGATGAAGTTACAAGGAAGAATTACAATCTTTTTTTATGTAAGATATCAAGTAACCGGATATATTCTGCATCAAGCTAGCCCACTGCCTTATAGGAGAAGCTATGCAGCTCGTTCAAAACTGCAACCCTCCCAAGGATAGCTGAGACAGCAGGAGCCTATCTGCCTAACCCGGCCTTCCCCAACCCGGCGCTCTCAGGATGTTTTGAACTACAATTCCCATCAGCCCCAGTCAGAGCAAGATGGATGGGAGGCGTACCCCAAAACAGCTGCATGGCGTCAGGTGGCCTAAGGCAAGGCAAGATCAGACACTGTGAGGACTGGGGGTCCAAATACAAAGCCCCCTGCTTACCTTCAAAATCCACATCTCCAACAAGTTTTGGTTTTGCAGTAACAGGGTCCCGGACTCGGTTTATACCAACGTCAATAACCGCAGCTCCCTCTTTGATCATATCGGCTGTAATCAGATTAGGGATGCCTGCAAAGCAACATTTCAGGGGTTAACATTTTAATTCATTCACTTTCATTTCGGCATGTAACATTTAAGGCAGCTACCAATCTTCATTTAATGCGGCCACAGGCAGACATCCACAGGACAAAGCCCAAGAGCTTGACAAAGGGTGCCTGCCATCCATCATAACATAGGGCAGCCACTGCAAGCCAGTAGCCATCTGCTTGAAGCAGCATGTGAAATTCCACAGGCAGAAGCGTCAGCATTCAGACTCCTAGCGGAAGCCTTCCTAGTTATTCTTAGCATGGCCACTACAGGAATGGCAGCCGTGTTCTTCAAGGGCTTCTGCTTTCAGGCTCTTTTTCTTAAAGAAGACACGCAGAATCTTACCTGCAGCTGCAACCACAATGTCAGCAAGAATCGTGTGCTGCTTGAGCTGTTCCTTTGGAGTGTAGCGGTGAGAGATGGTTACCGTTGCATCCCCTGAAGAGAAAAGTTACAGTGAGAACAGGACACACTGGGCCTCCTGGCAGAAGCCTCCAACAGCCTTCAGAAGGGCAAGTGGCAGCTAGGGAGGTGGAATGGGGCTGCATCTCATCTGGCAATTCGCCACATGCTCCTACCACCCACAGAGTCTGCACTCCTCGCACCTGCCTCATGAAACAGTTTGGGTTTGATTACTTTGTATACTCCCACTAAGAGGTCCAGCAAGACCTCCCAGCGCCTCCAGAAAAAGCGCATTAAAAAACAACAACAGTTTAACAATTCGGAGTTAAAGGCTTCAGCTGAAGGGAAAATGTGGGGCAGGCACACCTTCCATATAACGCAAGGGTTATATGGGCAACATGCAGGCAGTGGGTGGAGTGACCAGTGTGGGTCTTAACTTTGTACTGTAAAAGCCAGTTTTGCACATGCAGCCCCCACCCCTGCAACACCCCCCACCCTTTTCTATCCAGGCAAGCAAGAGGCAGTATCAGAGTGGACCTGTCAGTCTGGGGCCACACAGTGACAAGAACTCGCAGCAAACATGACTTGCTGCCTCCTGCAAAGATCATAAAAGCCTCCGTCTCACCAGGAAAGTGGACCAAGAGGAAAAGAATCCCTGGGAAAAGCAGCTTGCACTTGAAGGCCCCCCAGACCCTCACCTCCGGGGCGCTCGTGCCGCCCATCCGTATGAAGCAGCATGGCAATGGGCATCCCCACGTTCTTTGACCGTCCAGCCACAACCACATTCTTGCCGAGGGTCGGAATCCCTGCAACACAGCACACAGAAGTCAGGGTCTGCCTTCTTTCAAGCGACTCAAGGTCAGCAGTATTTGCACACAAACACCTACCTGTTCTCTTGATGATTTCCCACACGCCCCAAGGTGTCGCTGGCAGCATGGAGTATTGGTCAAGGCACATCCGGCCCACATTCACCACATGGAAGCCATCCACGTCTTTCTCTGGGTTCACAGCATTGCAGACCTTCCTCTCATCGATATGCTCTGGAGGGGAAAGTGGGGGGGGGGGGAGAGAGAGATTTTAGTGCAAGGAGTCAGATGCATGTAATCCCAGGAACAGGATGAACGGAGGGGGAAATCAGAAGCTGACACTTATGGGTCTGTGTCTAGGGATGCTGGATGAAGAGCTTCTCCTAAAGCACGGCACTCACCAGGCAAAGGGAGCTGAACCAGGAGGCCATCTACATTTCTGTCATTGTTTAGCTTGCTGATTAAATCAAGCAACTCCTCTTCAGTGATGGAGGCTGGCTTCAGGATCGTTTCGCTGCTGATTCCTACAAGTACCAAAAGTGATGAAAGAGGGTCAAAAGACGATTGAAGTTGGTAAACCATACTTCATGAGAATAAGCCAAGGAATGGCTCCAGTGTAAACTTTATTCTGTTTTATTTGTGGGGCAGGAGGGGAGAAATCAAATAGAATCCCGGTCCAAAGCCATTTACAATTTTTTAAAAAGTCATTACGGAGGAAAAATACAGGAGAGAAGGAACACAATAGGCAAACAGCAGCACACACAAAATTAAGATACAGAACAGATCCAGATGGAAATGCAGAATACAATAGATATTGCAATGTTTGTTAGAAAAGTATTCTGAAGAAGCAAAAGAAATAATAGATGCAGTGAGCAACACCCCATTTTGGCTTTTCTAGTGAAAAGTGTCCTGGACTATGGGGAAGGGCTTTTAATTGTGACATTGTCCATGAGTTGGTGAAGCACAAGTGTCTTTATATATGATCCTACATCTGGACAGTGAGCCTGTGCCTTTTGCCCCTGGTTAGCACTTCCCCTCCCAAAACACTTAGCAGGCTTGCAAACTATGCAAGGGAACTGCTGGAGCCAGCTAAACGAAGCTATGAATACCAGAGTTGCTTAACAGTGCAAAAATGTTGTGTACATTCTTTAGGATACATGAGGCCCACTGTCCTCATGTCAAACTACAGCAAGAGTGCAAGAGTGGATGAGGCAGTGAAGATCCAGTAACTGCAATCTGACCAGTGAAATGAAAACCTCAAGTGGCTGCCAAGCCCTGGGGTCTTTCTCCTTTTACATTTTCCACTCAAAAGTCACATCTAGAGTGAAGCCCCAAAAGCCAACTGCTGCCTAGACAGAGTTCTGACAAAGCTCAGCAACCCAAAATATTGTTTTAAAGCGTTTAGATCTCTGCTGTTGCTACTAATACCACCATAGTAGCAGGAAGTACTAAAGAGGCAACACCTGCTGCATTTTTCGGCTTGAAACTTTTCAAGTCCTACTTTCCCACCTCAAGCTTTGAAACAATTACTGACACAAAAGTGAAGCAGGATTATTAGAGCAGCAGCATTAGGGGTGAGATGGCAGAAACCAGAGAAACCAAAATTAAGTGGACTGTGGAGAGAGTGTATTGGCCAAACCCTGCTGCAGTCTGCCATACAGCTGAAAGGCACACCCGTCTGCACCCCAGCCCCTTCACTGCCCAAAATTTAGAAGAGGCCTGTAGCTCAGCAGCTGAGCACTTGCTTTGCATACAAAAGATCCCAGGTTCAGTCTTGGGTGTGCCCAGGTAGGGCCAGGAAGGATGCCTCTTTTAAACCCTGGGAACCACTTGCAGCCAGTATTCCTGAGGTTAAGGCGAGGTTACACTGCTCAAAACGAAGGGCAGTTGAAGCAGCAGCTGAGCCAGCTCCAGGAGATGGTCAGGAGGAGAGACAAACCAAGCTGAGTTATGGGGACCGACACTCATCTGAGACCCTTTTTCTGCCAGCAATAGTGCAATGACTAATACTGCAGAAGACACTGGCCAGGAAAGACTTACCTACATCAGCCGCAGCCTTGGTTTTGTTCAGGACATAGGAGTGACTGGCAGGGTTTTCACCAACTAGAACCACACTGAGATGGGGCCTTTTGTTTCCATCTGCAACCCACTGCTCCACTTCATGACGGGCTTCTTGCCTGATCTGCCGTGCCAGCTTCCTCCCAGAAATGACAACTGCTTCATTCCTGCAAGCAGAGAGTTTTTAAAGCATTTGATCCCCAAAAAGCTTAGTAGTGTCTTGTTGGAAATTCATTACTTTCCCACAGAGCAGCTTACACTTATTCCCAGGCTATCTGACCCAACACTTAAAGGTTCACAGAACTCATGGGAGGCAGGAGCCTAACTAAAGGACAGGGGGGGGGGGCAGCCGAATGCATGCGCTCTACAGCCAACAGTTGGCAAAATGGAGCAAGAATGCAAGGGAGCTAAAAACTTCACACGAACAACTGCCACAAAGGCATTACATAACTTCAGAGGCACTGAAAATGCCCAATTCTACATGCAATTGCCACTGCAGTATCAGTAGAATGACTTCACAGAGCCCATTTGGAAGAACATTTAAATATATTCAGGCAAAAGCATTTTACTCAAGCTACTATCTCTGTGCAAACAATGGAGTATATTTTGGTGCAGCCTCCGAAGCAAGTTTCACTTCTTGCTGCAGTGAGGCAGGAAACCCCCTTGCCGCTACTGTGAGCCAACCATGCTGGGGTTTTGGCTAGCATGCCATGGGTCTTGGTGAATCAGGTACACTGATACCCACAGGGCAAATCTGCTGTGGAAAGAGATCATCTTTCTTACACATTCCTTTTGCACATTCTTCAAACTTCCAGAATCTCAAAAAGTGCCTGGGAAACTTGTTTTCCCAACACCAACCAAGTTCTCAAAGCTGTTTTTCATGAAGTGGGGAAGGTGCAACTGCGCTCTGCAGAATATTATCTTGCATGCAAGCAGACCAGGCTTCCTCAAGCGATAAGAGCACCAGGGAGAGAGAAAGATGACAGGTGCCCCTTTCCCAATTACGGCTCCACACTTTGCCCTTGAACGTCTTGGGACCCGCACCCTCCACTCCAGCAGGTTTCTAGGGACAGGATTCCGTACTCCTTTTCAGGCAACGACTATTTATTTATGTATTTATTTAATAGCCCACCTTTTTTTCTCCAAAGCGCTCAAGGCAGCGCATGTGGTTCTCCCCCTCCTCGTATAATCTCCCACAACAACCCTGCGAGGGAGGGTGGGCTGAGAGACAGTGGCTGCTACCCCCCGGGGAGTGCAGTGACCTCGGGTCTCTTGGCCCAACGCTAACCATTACACAACACACTGCACCTCCACCTCTTTGCTCCTGGAAGCCTTGGGGCGCCCCTGCGCCTCCGATGCCCATAATACTGAAGCATTCCCGGGACTCCGTGCCAGCAGCAGCAGCAGCAGCAGCAGCAGCTCCGGGCCGAGCCATGCAAGCGGCCGGGGCGATTTCATCAGCCTGCCGCCCTCCGCGCCGCCGCCAGGGGGAGTCGCGCCACGACGCCCGCCCGCCCGCCCGGGAGGGGCTCCCCGAGGGAAGCAGCGCGGCAGAGATGGGCCGGGGGGTCGCGGGGGGGGGTCGCCGCCAGCCCCTCCTGCCCCCTTTCCTCTCCCAAGGCGGCGGCCGGGCGAAGCCAGGGACACGCGGGGGGGGGGGAGCAGGGAAAGAGAGGGGGAACCCTCGGACTGGCCATTATCACCCTCCTCCTCCTCCTCCTCCTCAGGTAGTCTGCGCCCGGCCAGGGAGGCTCCACCGCCCGACAGACGACCCCCCCCCCCGCCTACCTGGGCGCCGTGAGGTGCAGCCTGCGAGTCCCCCGCGGGCCGGGCAGGCGCGGGCAGCAGCAAGGGGCGGCGGGGCCGGCCGAGGCAGCTCGGGCCAGGATCCGGAAGAGCGGGAGCGCGGAGGCGGTTGCCATGGCGACGGCGCTCGGCAAGGCGGGCGAAGAGCGAGGGGCGAGGAAGCGGCCGCGGCGCCAGAGCAAGGCCTTATAAAGGCTCCGCCCCGCCCCCTTTCCCAAGCCGGCCTCGCCGCCATTGGCCGCAAAGGGGAATGACGCGATCCGGCGAGGGGAGAGTCGCGGCTGCCCCGATTGGGCGACGGCCGGGAATGACGCCAATGCAGGGCGGGGGGCTTCCGAGGAGCGCTCCGTGGCTTCTACTGTAAGCGGCGGAGGGAAAGGCTGATGCAACCCGGGAAAGGCGGGATCCGGGGGGCGGGCTGAAACGCCCATCGAAAGTCCTGATTGGCCAACTCAGGAAAGAAGAGCGCGTTTACAGGTCCTGAAATAAAGCGATCTGAGGGAAGGGGCGTGGCCGTGGCTTGTGCAGGCAGGAAACCCCGCGGGCGGCGCTTCCTTCTCTTTTCTTTTGCTCCGAAAGGGGGAAGTTTCCACTGCGGGGTCCAAGAGACGGGGCGAGTTTTTTATCACAGCTTTAGTAGCGTATCTTCCTGTGTGTTTAGTTCTCGGTACAAAAATAGCTAATGCTACCGGTATTCTAAGCTGCCCCAACAGAAGTCGAGGGTCCAGGTCAAGGAAAGGCATTTGTTGTTTAGTCCGTTAGTCATGTCCGCCTCTTCGTGACCCCCTGGACCAGAGCACGCCAGGCACTTCTGTCTTCCACTGCCTCCTGCAGCTTGGTCAAACTCATCCTGGTAGCTTCAAGAACACTGTCCAACCATCTTGTCCTCTGTCGTCCCCTTCTCCTTGTGCCCTCCATCTTTCCCAACATCAGGGTCTTTTCCAGGGAGTCTTCTCTTCTCATGAGGTGACCAAAGTATTGGAGCCTCAGCTTCACGATCTGTCCTTCCAGTGAGCACTCAGGGCTGATTTCCTTCAGAATGGAGAGGTTTGATCTTCTTGCAGTCCATGGGCCTCTCAAGAGGCCCATGAATTCAAAAGCATCCATTCTTCGGCAATCAGCCTTCTTTATGGTCCAGCTCTCACTTCCATACATCACTTCTGGGAAAACGATAGCTTTAACTATACGGACCTTTGTTGGCAAGGTGATGTCTCTGCTTTTTAAGATGCTATCTAGGTTGGTCATTGCTTTTCTCCCAAGAAGCAGGCGTCTTTTAATTCCGTGGCTGCTGTCCCCATCTGCAGTGATCGTGGAGCCCAAGAAAGTAGAATCTCTCACTGCCTCCATTTCTTCCCCTTCTATTTGCCAGGAAGTGATGAGACCAGTGGCCATGATTTTAGTTTTTTTGATGTTGAGCTTCAGACCATATTTTGTGCTCTCTTTCACCCTCATTAAAAGGTTAATTCCTCCTCACTTCCTGCCATCAAGGTTGTGTCATCTGCATATCTGAGGTTGTTGATATTTCTTCCGGCAATCTTAATTCCAGTTTGGGATTCATCCAGTTCAGCCTTTCGCATGATGAATTAAATATAAGTTAAAAAAGCAAGGAGACAATATACAGCCTTGTCGTACTCCTTTCCCAATTTTGAATCAATCAGTTATTCCATATCCAGTTCTAACTGTAGCTTCTTGTCCCACATAGATATTTCTCAGGAGACAGATGACGTGATCAGGCACTCCCATTTCTTTAAGAACTTGCCAGTTTGCTATGGTCGACACAGTCAAATGCTTTTGCGTAGTCAATGAAGCAGAAGTAGATGTTTTTCTGGAACTCTCTAGCTTTCTCCATATTCCAACGCATGTTTGCAATTTGGTCTCTGGTTCCTCTGCCCATTCGAAATCCAGCTTGCACTTCTGGGAGTTCTCGGTCCACATACTGCTTAAGCCTGCCTTGTAGAATTTTAAGCATAACCTTGCTAGCGTGTACTGTGTCCAGTTCTGGGCACCACAATTTAGTAAGGATGTTGACAAGCCGAAACATGTGCAGAGGAGAGCAACCAATATAATCAAGGGTCTGGAAACTGTTGTAGAAAAATGGGGGGTTGGCTTTTGCTGCCCAATTCCCCAAGGGACTCTTGAGTCCCATAAGTCCATGATCAGTCAGACAAGGATGTTTGGAGGCAGGATCTAGTGAAAGCAAGGCAGACTTTATTTTTCTATTGCAACAGGGTTCCCCACCTCCTTGCAGGGAGGCGAGAGACCCCGAACAAAGGAGTGCAAGCCCCTTTATAGACGTTGCCCAACCCATTAGCCAAAGATTATGCACTAAAAGCATCAAATATAAATCACAGAAAGAGGCAGTCTATGACAGAAATTTGATTTTGTGGCTTCTCTCCTTTCTGCCAGGATACCTGATAAGGTTTTACTGATAGCTTTACCTGGGCAGTCTGGCCATTCTTTTGAGATGGAAAATACTTTGGTTCTCATCCAGGTGCCAGGCCCACGCTATTCATACACAAAATATGCCCTTAAGACAGGATTTGAAAGTGAAAGAACTATTGGGAAAGGTTTCTCTTCTGCAGAGGAAATATTTAGTCGAGAGTCAGGATGGCTTTGGGGGATTGTTCTGTGTGCTAAACTAATGTGTAATTTTCTCAGAAAATATTTCCTATATTTTGAAGGGCGAATGATTGGTTTTCTGTGGTGTGTCTGCTATCTGTGTGCACTCTAAATTTTATAACAATTCCAAGCCTTATGAGGAATGGTTGAAGGAGCTGAGTATGTTTAGCCTGGAAGAGAGACTGAGAAGAGATATGATAGCCATCTTCAAATATCTCAATGGCTGTTGCATGGAATATAGAGAAAGCTTGTTTTCTCCTGCTCTGGAGGGTAGGACTCGAACCAATGGCTTCAAGTTACAATAAAGGAAGTTCCAACTAAACATCAGGAATGCACTTCCTTAGAAGGTGGGGGACTCTCCTTCCTTGGAGGTTTGAAGATTGGACGGCCAGCCATCATGAATGCCTTAGATAAGACTCCTGCTTTGCAGGGGTTGGAATAATAATAATAATAAATAATAAATAATAATAATAATAATAATAATAATAATAATAATAATAATAATAATAATAATTTATTATTTATACCCTGCCCATCTGGCTGGGCCTCCCCAGCCACTCTGGGCGGCTTCCAAAAGAATATTAAAATACTGTGATACATCAAACATTAAAAGCTTCCCTAAACAGGGCTGTCTTCAGATGTCTTCTAAAAGTCTGGTAGTTGTTGTTCTCTTTGACATCTGGTGGGAGGGCGTTCCACGGGGCGGGCGCCACTACCGAGAAGGCCCTCTGCCTGGTTCCCTGTAACTTGGCTTCTCGCAGTGAGGGAACCGCCAGAAGGCCCTCGGTGCTGGACCTCAGTGTCCGGGTAGAGCGATGGAGGTGGAGACGCTCCTTCAGGTATACTGGACCGAGGCCGTTTAGGGCTTTAAAGGTCAGCACCAACACTTTGAATTGTGCTCGGAAACGTACTGGGAGCCAATGTAGGTCTTTCAAGACCGGTGTTATATGGTCTCGGCGGCCGCTCCCAGTCACCGGTCTGGCTGCTGCATTCTGGATTAGTTGTAGTTTCCGGGTCACCTTCAAAGGTAGCCCCACGTAGAGCGCATTGCAGTAGTCCAAGCGGGAGATAACCAGAGCATGCACCACTCTGGCGAGGCAGTCCGCAGGCAGATACGGTCTCAGCCTACGTACCAGATGGAGCTGGTAAACAGCTGCCCTGGACACGGATTTAACCTGTGCCTCCATGGACAGCTGTGAGTCCAAAATGACTCCCAGGCTGCGCACCTGGTCCTTCAGGGGCACAGTTACCCCATTCAGGACCAGGGAATCCTCCACACCTGCCCGCCTCCTGTCCCCCAGAAACAGTACTTCTGTCTTGTCAGGATTCAATCTCAATCTGTTTGCCGCCATCCATCCCTTCCAACTCTACAATTCTTTGATTTTATCAAAGCCTGCTAGGCAACTGTACTCAGTGTGCATATGGATGCTTAGCCTCAGACAACCTGCTTGATGGAAGCTCTCCTGCTGCTTTTAGTCTCCCAGGCAAGCAGGGAGAAAAAAATCTCTGGAAGGCTTGGCAAAGAGCCCACTATAATATGTAACACAATTCCCAGTGGCTTTTCCCACACAGTAGCTGGTGTTAAATAAGGTCAGCGATGGAGATGTGAGAAATTTGTGCTGGGATCTACTTTCTTTAGCATGGACTTCTATGCAAGCCTTCCCTAACCTGGTGATCTTCAGATGGTTTGGACTACAACTTCAATCAGGCCCAACCAGCCTGAGGGCACAAAGTTGGGGAAGGGTGCTCTATGCCATGCAGAGATTAATTCATATATTTGCTGAACATGCCTGTTTGCAAAACAAATTACCATGCTCTTAATCAGCAAAGTGTGCTAAGGTGCGATTAGAAAGATATGTGCTTTGTATTTCTCAATACTCTCCACCCCCACAGCACAACCACTCATTGCCTTATTCTTGCCACAAAAACATACATCTCTAGTAGCTAGTCAAATACTGCCCACTAAATGTGAAAAGCAGGTCTAACACCTGGTATTTCACACACACGTTTTTTGCCCGAGGGCCACTCCCAGAGGTGGGAGGTGACAGCAGGACAATCTCCTCTGCCAGTAAGACCCCTGCAAGTTTCAAGCTAGCCTCAAATGTTTGTAATGTGCTGAGGAGGAGGAGGAGGAGAAATAATAAGAGGCAGGTAAGCTCATCTTGCTTGCTTTCTTCCTGCTTGCACCACGAAGCAAGGACGGCTCCACTCTCCCCCTTGTGGAGACTGGTTTTACACCAATATTTTCAGTTCTCATTACAATGTGAAGCCGGTCTGTTTGCAGGCCAGTCCCCCAAGTCCATCCATAGTTTCTGTTGTGCAAGTGAACAGGGACATTAACATCTTTCTGGTGCAAAATGAAGGTTTCTCTTCTCCCAAGCTTTTGAATGGGTCATTACGGCTCCTGCAGGCATTCTTTTATGGTGACCAAGTTTATCCATCGTTTCATTTGTTTATTAAATATTAGGGGATTATTTTAGTGTGTTAATTGCCAATTTTAAATACTCTTATTTTTATAGTGTTTGTAAGTTGCTTTAAGACTCTTGTGGAAAGCAGTCAAGAAAATGAATTAATAACTGACTAGAACTCTGGTGAAACAGCTCCAAAACAAGTCTTGAGATATCAGCGATACACTGAGGTTATGTTTTATTTGAAGAAACACTCTCATTTCTGTGATAAAGGTTGTAGCACAAGCTATGTTTTAGGATCACAGTGGGTGTTTTATAGTGCCAAGAGACAATAAGGTGATACGATTCTCTCTATTAACATGACTAAAAAACAGACAAAAGTGTGTTGAGGCACAGATGTATCATCTGCTCCATCACGTTCCACAGCCATTTTGTAACATTAATCACTTAGCAGGTGGTATCCAATGCTCACATTCCATACTGTGTTCTGCCAGGCTAAGTGCTCAGAACTGCTGAGTATGAATGGCGGCTCTTAGGGGCTTCCATCTTCCTTCTCCTTTGCACCTCATTCTGCTTCCTTTCAACACAGGCAGTTGTTGGCAAGCTCTGTATGTGGAAAAAGGGGATTCAATCCCCCAGCTGCAGTGAGTGCTGGACTGTTTATGTAATGAAAACATGCATATACAGTGGTGCCTCGCAAGACGAAAAGAATCCGTTCTGTGATTCTCTTCATCTAGCGGTTTTTTCGTCTTGCAAAGCAAGCCCATTGAAGGATTAGCGCTATTAGTGGCTTTTAGCGGCTTATCTGCTGATCGGATCAGCTGATAAGCGGCTTAGAAAAAGGGGGGGAGGAAAAAAACCCGCAGGAACTCGCAAGACATTGTCGTCTTGCAAAGCAAGCCCATTGGAGATTCGTTTTGCGAAGCACCTCCAAAACGGAAAACTCTTTCGTCTAGCGAGTTTTCCGTCTTGCGAAGCATTCCTCTTGCGGGGCACCACTGTATCTTCCCTTCAGTTCTTGATTCCAGTGAGATTTACAGAGAACTAAACACACAGGAAGATAACCTATTAAAGTGGTAATTTAAAAAAAACTTGCCTTGTGTTGAGGACACCACAGTGGTTCAAACAATGGTGAAAGTGCTGGTAGTATCTGCCAGTTTGAGTCTCATCTGTGTGATGAGCAGTATGGCATTACAGGGGTGCCCTGTCACTATGCATGGCTTGGTTCCTGGCACACAAGGTTAATGTGAAGACATCCTAATGCTGCAGTGTAATTGGTGGATGCCAGCAACGTTGCCATGTTTGCTGAGGTTTATCTAATACTGTTGCTGCATTCTCTGTGGCTTGAAGTGATGCTGTTCCCCTTTCAACATTGCTGCAGGGCGTTCAAAGGATCCTATACCAATATTACAGTGGGTTGCAACGCAATGGTACTGGCGGTTCCCAGAGACCACAGTGTGATATATGGCTGATTGTAGTTGCAGTCCAACAAGTCCCTTTTGTATTCCAGTGCAGCCCACTATACAATACTATTAGAATAGAGAGCGCTTTGCAGTTAGACTGGAAGAAAACTTAAGTAGCATTTTTATTTTAGATATTCAGAATTCAACACTGCTGCTCATGCTAAAATGGCAAATGACTCTTCACCAAAGATCACGCCTCATTTAACATTTCAAGAAACTAACTGCAGTAACATTCCTAGAAAGGTCATGACAGGCAGCCCTGCTCATCACAGCTAATAAAACAATGTTGCTAGGATCATTTAACCCTAGAAAACTGCGCTGTTTGTAACAGCTGGTTTAAAGCAACCTTATTACAAGGAAGGCACTCTGTGTACAAGGCATCTGCATTCTTCTTCCAGTAATCTCTCTAAAGTTGTTGTTCTGAAATTCCTTTTCAGCTCCTCAGTTGCCATAAACCCCAGAAACAAGTGCAGCACATTTCATCTATAATTTTCCCTTGAACTTTGGCATACTTTTGCATAAAGAGGGGTGGATATCAAGGAGTACTTCTTCCTGTCTACAATATTCTTCATTCTTTCTCTACAGCTGTTGTCAAAGAGACTCACACGATACTCTGACACGATTCTTCTTGGGGAAAAGAGGTTAATCAATGCAATTAAGAGAGCTGACCTCTGCATCTGAAATAAATACTGCTTTTGAAACAAGCCTTAGGTACCCTTATTTTACAGCACATCAGCACATTGATTTTATTTGTAGTTTGTAGATCAGAGGGAGATGGAGAAGCATGGGAGGGTGGAAATAAAGGCATCTGGCTGTATCATGTGCTAAGCAGCATTCTCTCAGAGCCTCACCAGTTTCTGGAATATGAAAATCTTGCACGTTGTCAGCCACTCCTAGCTTCCATGCTTGGGAACAGAAGTAAATATCCGTAGTCCATGCATTGCTTTAATTTCATCACTTAAAGCCTGGAGGAAGAAAGCATTGCAAGCAGCTACACAAAAAGGGGTGAAACAACCTCAAAGACCAGAAGGCAACACCCAAGCATGGTTCAAGACACACACACACCCAAGCACAGACAGATTTCAAAGTAGCAGCTTCTATTTGATCCAATGTATTTTGCTTTCAAAGTGGGGAAAGGTGCTTCTGGTCATCTGCTTGTGGAATTTTAAAACCCAACTAGTTAAAAAATGAAGCTATTTGTGTCCAGGTATGGATGCTGTTTACTGCAATGCACTGAGCAGCAGGTGAATTGTTACCGACCTTCAGAGTATTCCATCTCTGCTGTTGTTACTATTATTTATTGTAACTGTTGGTCAGTTTATCTTGTCCAAGGCAACCCAAAGCAACTTGTAAGCATGCTCTAAACATCTGGCCATACAAAAATTTATTCTACTGCTTGTATTAGCTCATCCCAACTAAGGTCAAAGACTTGAACAATTAAGTTAATTCAAAGAAAATGGAATAGGGAACAGTTTGGGGGAGCTTAAACAGAGCAGATTATCCTGCAAAATGCTTGAAACTCAAAAACTCAAGATCCAAAGCATCCATGAAACTGAAAATGTAATATAATTTCCCACAGAGAGATAGACAACCCAGAATATGTTAACCTGCTTACCTGATTGACCATTTGGTGTTGCTGTACCATTCTCTTTTCCTTAAACTCTTCAGACTCTATATGGATTTCATACATTGCTCCACAGCCACCTTGACAAAATGGATTTGATTTTACCATATTTTCAGCTATTTTATTTTAACAATCCCCTATGCTCTTTTAACTTGATATCACTTTTAAATAGGGGCTTTTGGAGGGGGGTGTCACACGATCAACCAGGGAAAGAAATCTACATGGTAACAGAAACCACATGATAATTTATAATAACTAACTCTACAATATATCATTTGTGCCTTTCTGTCATGTATGATCTAGTGGAGATTGCTACACTGCTGGGGTTGGACTAGATGATCCTTGGGATGCCTTCCAACTTTACAGTTCTATAACCCTATGATGATGGATGGTTGAGGGCAGGCAAGCTGTTTACTCAGTGACAAAGATCATGATGGTGGCAGAGCCTAGGTTGGGAAGCTTGTCGGTTTTGGCATTATGCATAAGGTTACACTTCCTTCAGAAGAAGAAGAAGATGAAGAAGAGTTTGGACTTGATATCCTGCCTTTCACTCCTCTTAAGGAGTCTCAAAGCAGCTAACAATCTCCTTTCCCTTTCTCCCCCACAACAAACACTCTGTGAGGTGAGTGAGGCTGAGAGACTTCAGAGAAGTGTGACTAGTCCAAGGTCACCCAGCAGCTGCAGGTGGAGGAGCGGGGAAGCGAACCTGGTTCACCAGATTACGAGTCCACCGCTCCTAACCACTACACCATGCTGGCTCTCCAGCTCTTCAGAACACGGTGGGGTTCTCTTTGGTGCTACTTTCCTGTTAAGTTTCTCAGCTGGTGATAACAGAAGGTGCTGCTCGCCATGTTTGGGAGCTATGGAATGTCACAATGCAATATCACTTTTATTCTGGTCTAATATGCTCCAGGGCCCAATTCAACATCCTGGCAACTACCTTCATAGTGCAGGTCCTCTATACTTTCAGGATTCTCCCATATGTTCTACCCCACTCTTAAGGGAAGCAATGCTCTGTGCCCCAGATTTCACACTAGTGCGATTTGTAGGAACACAGTCAACCCTTCTCTGTGGTGTTGCCTGAACTTATATTTCAGTAAGGAGCATATCTGAGCCACTTTGCTCTTCATGTTTTAATAGGTGGCCCAAACCTGGCTTATAAAATTTATTTTATTCTAACATTTAACTTTATTTTTAAGTTTTAGGATTCATTCAATTTCATTATTGATTATAATTTTGCGGAGGTGATTTTTATTTTGTGTTCTGTGCTGTACTTTGGCAGCCAAGACATGGTATAAAGTATTAAATAATGAAATGAAATGTTCATGACTGCAGTGGATACCAAATGAAAACTGCATTGTATTCTGCATGAGCTAAGAGGTAGGCACATTTGGCAAATCCTCACTGTGATCAAATCCTGCCCAGAAACCTATGTCCTCACTGTGGAAAGATTTGCAGCTCCAGAATTGGCCTCCACAGTCACTTACGGACACTCTGTTAAGACCATATTCATGGAAAACAATCTTATTTGGCTACGAGTAATCTCCAAAAAACAACAACAACATGGGAAACCTAAGGCAACCAACTGCCTGTTAGTTGGACTTAGAATTTACAAGATTTGGGGGGGGGGGATTCATCCTGCCTTTTCATTTCTCTCTACATGTTGATTCTCTAAGAGTACTGCCACTGCATTTTTCAATATACAGTACCTTTATTAAAGGCATCCTAAGAGCAAAATGAGAAAAACAGAATTTCTCATTAGGCTAATGTAAACCCACAAGGTAGACTAAGGGGCACACAATGCCAACTCTTAATCTTAACCCAAAATTACAATTAACCACAAAGCAATGCCTTTCTCCAAATCTTATCTACAGAAATGATTCAGATCACAGGAAAGCCTGCAGAATGGCAAGTGTTCAGACAGAGCCTGAGGCTTTGCTAATTACCTGATATATCTACTACTTTGATAGCAGCAGCCTGAGGGAACTTTTCTTTAAGCACTTGTGCCACCCTGATTTCTCCCTCCGTCTGTGAAGCAAAGGTTCGCACTATATTGTGCAGAAGAAAATGGATCTGATGAGAAATGGAAAGAGTTTGTGTTAGTTGGGATATCATCAGAATAAAGCCAACTATAATCATGGCAAAGGATGCAAACGTCCCTATGGGAACACGGGAAGCTGCCACCACCTGAGTCACACTGCACCTGGCTCTGTATTGCCCACACTGACTGGCAGTGGTTCTCCAGCGTTTCAGCCCCAAATCTTTCCCAACCTAACTAGAAATGCTGGGGCCTAAACCTGCTACCTTCTGCATGCTAAGGGCATGCTCCACCACTGACAATCCCCTAAATCACAACGGCACACGCAATAAAATAAAATGCCTGGCTCTTGCTCTCCCACAAGTTATTCCGCACTGGGATCCCTACCATAGCTGTCAACTTTTCCCTTTTCTTGCGAGGAATCCTATTCGGAATAAGGGAATTTCCCTTAAAAGGGGGGGAAAGTTGACAGCTATGATCCCTACCAAGAATAAACCAGAAACTCGACGCAGAATAAACCAGAAACTCGGGGGGCGGGGAAGGGAGGACCCATGCGCAGCGTCAGGCAGCAGCCTCCCCGAGCGCCTCGCCTTATTGCCCGGGAGCGGGAAGGCAAAGGAGGCGCTCTCCTCGTCCTTGGGGCGACGGCGCTGCTCCAGAGCCGAGGGCGCCGGGGGCCCCACACCGCGGGGGCTGCGCCTGGGGCAGAGGAGCGGGCTTGGACGGCGCTGCCCGGGGCCTCCCCGCTCCAGGGCCTCCGGCCAAGAGCGCCGCCAAGGAGGCCGCAGCTCTCCGCCCACAGATCACCGACCTTCCCCCGACAAGCGGCCATCCTCGCTACGGCGGCAGCCATCGCGCCGTTGCGTCGGAGGGGAGCGCGCCCTGGAGGCGCTGGAAGATGACGTTCCGCGCGTGCGCCGTGCAGCCGGGTTGCTCCTCTCGGCTCTTCTCAAGAGCACAGAGTTAGGAAACGTGCAGAGTCGCAATGCCGCCCCTTCTTCCGGCTCTCCCAAGAGCATAGAGTTAACAGGGGAAAGCTCGGAGCAGAAGCTTCTCTACCCTCCGCCGAAGGAGAGGCCACCACCTTCCAGGCGGTCCTACTCCATCTACTCAGTCGGCGGCACTGGCTCTGCCGCTGGTGCCACGTGGGACCTCCACCTTGGAGGGCGGCAACACCTACACTTTGGAACTCCCCGCCTCTTGACATCAGGCAGATGCCTTCACAGGGTGCTTGCCAGAGCCTGCTAAAAAAACATTTTTGTTTAGACAAGCCTACCCAGATGCTTGGGACACTGTGGCACTGTGGGTTAAACCACAAAGCCTAGGACTTGCCGATCAGAAGGTCGGCGGTTCAAATCCCTGCGACGGGTTGAGGTCCCGTTGCTCGATCCCAGCTCCTGCCAACCTAGCAGTTCGAAAGCACATCAAAGTGCAAGTAGATAAATAGTTACCACTCTGGCAGGAAGGTAAACAGTGTTTCCCTGTGCTGCTCTGGTTCGCCAGAAGCGGCTTAGTCATGCTGGCCACATGATCCAGAAGCTGTACGCCGGCTCCCTCGGCCAATCAAGCGAGATGAGCACCGCAACCCCACAGTCGGCCACGACTGGACCTAATGGTCAGGGGTCCCGTTACCTTTTTACCCAGATGCTTGGAAAGGTGGTGCATGTTTTAATGTTTTCAATCTACAGTTGTTTAAAACTTTTTGAAGTCTTAAATTATGGTTATTGTTCTTTCTTATTGATCATTTTTCTTGTATCTTTTTAGCAAAACTGCTTTAACCATTAAAAAAAACCAAATAAACCAGCGTATACATTTTGTGAAATAAACGAACTGTGGTTGCTGCAACACTAAAAGATCCATTTCTTGCAAGTACAGAATGAAATCCCGGGAGAGCTGTTGTGGCCTGAGAGCACAAGCCCACAGCTTGTCCGTATATGTGCGAAGTCTCCAAATTTTCCTATTCCATTTAGGGAACAGGTATCCTGGCTCATCGAGGCAACAGGAGAATGTTAGCTTTGCTTTTAAGGCTTCCTTGATCCTCATTTGTTAGGCTACAGCACCCTCTTGTGTCTTTGTGCAGTCCCTGCACCCTCCTATGATTTCCCACCTGCACCAACTTCAAAACAAGACGTCAAGGTGGCGAAGATGCCACCCAAGTGCATGGCAGCAACTGTGAAAAAAGTGCATCCCATCTTGAGGATCGCAATACTTTAATCAAAAGATCTACAATCAGCCAAGAAAGACTGAGTAACCTAGCAATACTGTCCATGGAGAGAGCTTTCAAGGTAGATTTCAAGACTGTTATTGAAAAAGTTGCACAAATTTAAACCAAGCGATTTTAAATACATGTAAGTATACTGTCATTAAATGCATCTTACTTTAATTACATCAGTATTTTCTTAAAATACAATGCATATGCTTGGGGGTAAGAAGGGGTTCAATACTGTTTTTATTTTGTATGTTTATTTTTCTTTTTTTGTTATATTTTAAAAACTTTCAATAAATATCTTTTTTTAAAAAAAAGAAGAAGAAGAAGGGGTTCAATATTGGACTGGTGGAAGGGACTCAGGAAGTGCTAACGTTCCACAGGTTGGGGATGCAATGCTTGCCTTGCCCCGGGCATTGGCAATCCACACTATGCCCCTGCCCAGAGAGTCACTCTCCAAGCCCAAGGCAGAGGGAGATTAGGGGTAGCCCTAATTATCACCTGACTGAGAAAGAGGAAGGCAGTTTGTGTGTATGTGACACAGAGGAAAACAGGCATTGGACTTTGCATCACAGGCATACTTAGGCTCTCTAGCGCCCTTGGCAAGGAGCTGTATCAGCACACACACCCAGTCCCAGTGGCTTAGCGTGGGGGGTGCAGGGTGGGCCAGCCGCACCAGGCGCAACATCTGGGGGTTAGGGTTAGGGGGCGCAAATCCACAGGTTAGGGGGCGCAAATCCACGGGTTAGGGGGCGCAAATTACTTGCCTTGCCCCGGGTGCTGACAACCCACGCTACACCACTGCCCAGTCCCTTATGCTCCTCCACCAAGGTGGCCACAGGAGACTGCACTCCTCAACCAGCCAGCCAGAGCAGCAGAGGAGCAGCTCAGAGAGTGTGCTAAGCCAGAGTGGAGAGGCATGGTTTTTGCACCCCCTGGGTAGAGGCGGGTTTAGGGCACCTCAACTGGTTTCCCTGCACTGAACACTGAGTCGGGGGGGGGCACTGCAGGGTGTCACAATGAAGACTCTGTGAACATGCCCAGGAAAACTAAGTGTGTCCAGTGCTGTTTTAGACCTCTGTAATAGGAAACTAGCCAAATGAGTTGAGCAAGCAGTCCAGCCACATTATTCTTGTATTATTATGTATCAGGAAGAGTGAAGGACAGGCATCTCACGTGCCCGTTGTTGTCCGTGAAGGAGGACCACGCAGTTAAGTGAGTGTCAGCATGGCCAGGGCGTGAGGGGCATAAGGCAAGTGGCAATTCAGCCTGATGACTTCCATTACTACTTCAATACCATTTAAATGTAATGTGAGAAGAAATCTTAAGCGTGGATGACGGAGAGGAAAAAAACACACAGAATTTGAGTGCAAAAAATAAATATAAAATTTATTAAAACACCCACAATAGTTTAAAGATATCGGGAATAATACATTTCACAAACCAGTTGGTTGTGTAACATAATAAAATACAAATTAAAAAAAAGGAGGGTCCATATTTGCAATTTTTAGGCATCCTAAAAATAAATTTTCAGAGACACTGAAGGGAGAAGTGTGAAAGGAAAAAAAAATACAGACAAGAGGGGGAAATTATACAAAATAAAATTATCAGCATAAATTTACCATACTAAGGATATCTACAGTTTAATACACAAGTCCTATTGCCTTGAGACATTGTAAAATCTACCATTTGTCAACCAACCCCAGATAAACTTCATTTCAAGTCACAAATCAACAAAGAAATCTTCAAGTGTGGTCCACAAGGTGGCCTCCACTGGAGGCCTCGTTTACCAAATGTGAATTCAAAGAGACAAGAAATCAAATACGTTGAGAAGTTACAGCCTTCGGTTAACTAAACTGAATTAGTCTGCCAAATCCAACCTGTTTCTTTTCCTCATTTCTCTTAAATTTAAAAAAAAAAAGTATTTAGAAGTCAGCTTTATACCTTTTTAATTAGTTTTACACGCAAAAAGAAAATCAAAAGCCAAAAGCCAGCTGGACAGCAGACGTTTTCCAAAGATTGAACAGCAGTGAGTAAACTCTAAACAACAGGTGTCAAAAAAGGAGGAAAAGGATGGCAAACAAAAATCACTTGTAAAATATATCCCTGATATTGGAGCAGAAGACAAAACTGGCCAATTTGCTTTACTATTCTTAGGCAAAAAAGAGAAACAGCAATTCACATCTTGACCATGAAATATTCTTAATGCAGGCAAGACTCTTGTTGCATTCCACAGAGAACTGCCTTCCTAAGAGAATACAGGAATGTTGCTCTTTGCTAGTTACCGTAAGATTTATAATTTGCTGTCTGGAAAAACAAGTCACATACTGTCCATGAAGTGGTATGGCGCTAAGAGCAATATGCCGGGGGATCTGACCAAATCTAGCACCAACATTTCATCTTTGCCCCTGGAATCTGTTTCTTAGTCCACCCAGAGTTGTTATTTCTGCATTTTCAAAACTACTTAGTGGAGTAATCCAACTGGATGGCATATTTGAAAAAATAATGCACTTTTTGCTGGCGGGGGGAAGGGGTGGTGATGAATCAAGTCAGGATTTTGCTGTTCCCAAATCAAAACATCATTGGAAACCTTTGCAAATTCTGCAGCAAAAAGAGTTTGAGAACATTCTATTGGGGCAGATTTTTTTTAACCAAACGTGCAGAAACTATTATTTGATTACTGATAATATAGCTGCTTAAGATCTTATTTCTAAAAATGCTTTCCCATGTGGGCCATACGCTGTTCTGAGGTACTTCAGTAAAATCTCCTGTTTACTGAAATGAAAGCACCACTCTCCCAGTTCACCTTTTTATTAGTTCTGTACACTGATTCCTCATTATGTTTCATTATTTTGAAAGTGAGAACTTGCCCAAGAATAGAACAACAAAGGCCATACAGTTTATAGGATGTCAAGTACAGTGTTGACGTAATAAAATACACACCTTGTTTCTAATATTTGTATCAATCCCATTAGCTATAACTGAATCACAGGTTGCCACAATACTCTGTTTCTGAGGTATTTTTTGTATGTATTGTGATAACAGCAAGCTTATTATATGATGAAAACCTGGCTTCTGTACACATTTAAAACAAGTCTTGTGAACAAAAGAGAGAGAAAAAGTGAAAGACAGAGTGAGAGAGAAAATAAATAGCACCAAAAAGGTATCTTGTAACACTTTCAGACACAACTACTCACAAATAGCAATATACAAAGAAAAAGCCATCATAAAGTAGCAGAATGAAGCAGGCATTTTAGACTAAAGGGTAGCAAATCCAAGTGTGGCCAGACCCTGGTTTCCTTCTCCACTATGAACCTTCAACAGGTTGGGTCCGTTTTCAATATTAACATCTATAGAATAAACCTGTTTACACTGAGATGCAGATGTGGTCCAAGAAGGATTTTTCCTTGGTTAAGGAATGCAGGACTAAGTCATAACTTTTTGCTGTTAACTATAAAAGCAAGCAAGCAAGGAAGCTGGAGAAGACGCAACTACATTGCTTTATAAATAGCTGCTCTGTCTTGGAGTGACCTCAAAACTTCTAATTCAGCACCCATTGTTTTTGCATAATAATTACCAATACAGAATGTTACATATTCCTGCACCAGGCACACTTGCTAAACTGGCACAAGTGTTATCTCAAAGTAGTTTGTAGTACCTTATTTTCCAGCTGCTTAAGGAAAGCATTTTAAATTTTACTTATTCATAGTTAAACTTCCTTTGAGCTTGATCCCAGAAGCCCTTTTCACTGGTGGTAGTTTTGCCAGCACCTGATTCCATCGAGCGAAGTAGGACTACTTGAATGAGTAAAAAGATAACTCTCAGCATCTGATCCTGAGCTGAGCTGCTCCATTTCTATCAGCTTAGGATCGAGCCCTAGGATGTGGATAGTTGTCATTTATACCAAAGTAACCTCTGCTGGATCTACACACATGTAAATGAGCTAAAAATTATGTAGCTGTAAATTTTAGACTCAGAGCATAGATTTAAAAAAAACAACATGTATTTAAAACATTGAAACTTTCTATTATCAGTTAATTGTACAGTTCTCTGGTTTGACATATACTGTAGCACCATAGCAAGATGGAATCTGGCAGAAAACAAACAAGCCCAAACACCCTTTTTGAAAACAAACCCACCAAGATAGCACCATTTCATCAGAAGATTTCGGTTATTAAAAATTATGTCTTTAGCCTACAGTGCAGACTTTGCTTCAGCTGAAGCAACTCAGGGCTTCTTCTCATTTTTCTCTCTCTTTGCCTTTCTATGGGACACAGTTACAACCTATGATAAATAGAAAGAAGGGAGCTCTCTAACTCTACTGATATATTGGGATAACCTTGTGTCTCACTGATGCAGCTCCTCAACTGCCTGCTAACCAGAGACAGCAACACAACATTCCTCTTACACACACACACACAAGTTCATAGCAAGTTCACAAGCAATGAGCCTTTTCGTCACCTTCCCAAACTGGACCCCCTGTATGCAGAATTGTTCCTTTGCCTTCTATACTGTTTGGTCCATGCATTTTTTTCTTCATAAATAATTATTTACCACGATCTGCTTGAGCTCTTGATTGACCCAGAAGAGTAAGCGCCCCAAAGGAAATATTTTTAAACAGATGACACTCATGATGGCCCAGTAGCTCAGCAAGGCATACAGAGGAAATAAGAATCCACTTAAAGAAGGGACCTTAACCGACCCAAATTTCCTCCCAGAGAAGTTTGAGGGGAGTTTGCTAATAACTTAAGCTGGAGCACCACTGACTCCCTTTTTGAATATTTTTCCCCCAGGGATTACAGTTTTGTTTGTAATTTTAGCACCATCAGCTATTATGATTGAGGGTTAGTTGCTGTTAACTTGTTTCACATCACTACCCCCAAAAAATACATTTCAAAGAAATTTCTCACTACCGCCTGCAGAAGTTGCCTGGCCTTTGACAAGGGCTGCAGTCAGGATTCATGATTTCTGAAAAGGCCAACATGATGCTCAAGGCCCTGGTGGTCTTGGCTTCCCGCACCTCGTAATAGGATGTTCAGTGGCATATAGAGATGTACGAGCTAAGGCAGCCTTAGTTTCGTGCTCTCCAAATGTTGCTGAACTCCCATCACCTATGACCATGGACTGTGCTGGCTGGGGTTGATGAGTCCTTCAAGGGCACCAGACTAGGGAAGGCTACTCTATGCAACAAACAGCATAATTAAGCTCACAAATGTTGCTGCAGATTGAGGAAGACCTGCCATAATGGCACATCCAACTTCCTATGACTGAGAAGTGCAATCATTTTTAGCACTACCCCATTGGCTTCAGTATGGTCGGGCCAACGTGGTGCCCTTAAGACACCTTTTACAAGCACCTTTGTAAATAAATACATATCTGTTTCCATTTACTTTTCTAAATGACCCTGACCACAACAGGAGCTGTAATTGTCCATGTGTAAGCAAAAAGCTGACTGCCAAATAAAATAATTCTTTTTTTTTCTTTTTTAAAGCAGGAGTAGACAATCTGTGCACAGTTCTATTCATAAATCTGAGGCATGGTAACTTTTCCCAACAACTGAGATTCGAGGTAGGTTATATACGTAGTGAGAAACAACCTCAGATTGCACCCTACTCGTAAGTATACTAAGTACATCAATTTATTCAGAATTTTGAGAGTCAGGAGTTTTGCCTTTACTTCTAGCAGCCTTGTTTTAAAGTGTGCATATAACGTATGTGCTGCAGAAAATTATGGTGGCATTCACATAATGCTGCTATAGATTTAATACTGCCATTGCCAGAATCAAATAGCATGTGGACTGCCTCCTATCTGCACCACGATCAACCAATTATACTGGCAAACGCCTGGCACAATGGGTTTGGAGAGCCAGATTTCTTTTTTTAAAAAGAGAGAGAATCTCAGTCCAAAAGTCTTAGAGAAACCCATCTAAGATGAAGCAAATGAGAATTTTGCCTTAGACACACAATTTCAATAGGGAAAAATTATTCCAGTTTTATTCACTCTGGACTTGCGTCAGTGTGAAGGGAAAGCACCATTTGGTCTTTTGGATTATTTGTGTGAGACAAATAAAGGACTTGCCCTGCCAATTTGTTTTTCTCCTTTTCTCTATTCCTATTGTGAAAAAAACAGTGGAAATGGACACAGGCAAATTTGGAATAATTCATGGGTCTTCCTGCGTTGCCACCTTCTGACCCCCAAGACAGCTCCTGTTCTTTAAACTTGCCTCTACAAAAAGGTATTTCCCTCATCCAGAGATCTTAAGGGCACCATTGCTAGGTCAGAAAGTTACAGCTCCAGAGCCACATTATGCCATGATCAGACAGCTCAGGAAAATCCCTAAACGGAAGCTGAACACACAATAGGATTTCAACAGGTCAGATGCACAGCGACATGCCTCCAAACGAAACACCTCCCTTCCCACATATATTACAATTTCTTGCTCTCCAAAGTCATGCAAATGAAGCACCCAAGGCACCCCTGCAACACCTTTAAAATAGGAAAGTCAAATGAGACGTTAACAAGGAAATTACAGAAACAAAAAAACCAAACTAAAATGTTTTTGGAAAGAGATACAAGTCCAACGCTTTTCCCCAACTACAGCCGGCTAACGGATCCATCCTACATCAGTCAATAGCAAGCAGCCATTGGCCTAAAAAGCCTGAGAAGATGGAATATGTGGTGATTTGACTGAGGACTGGAGCTACATGCTTATGCAGAGACCTCCAGGATTTGGACCACATCAGACTTCAGATAGCAGACGCCTCAACATTAAATAGAAATAAACAACCCTCCCTGCATGCAGAAATCTAAAATAACAGAGAGAAAGCTGTTCCACTTCGTGTGGTTGTTTATGGGGTGAGGGACCATGTGAATCTTTAAAGAAATGTGATTTTCCCACCTGAAGCCTGAAGTGGTATAATCGAGGCAGGCCTACTAGTCCATGATTCGACAAACATGTAGAATGGCCTTCAGAGCAGCCCCACTGAAATCAATGGCTGATTTACGGAAGTGGAGGATCAGGCCTTGCATGGGACGACATCACTATCATCCTATGACATTCAGAACATTTCCTATAAATCTGACTTGGAACAATTCTTAACAAGCACGATACGCTCATGGGTATGCATATGAAATCAATTATCATTCATTGATTTTCCCCTTGCCAAAAAAAAAAAAGCATCTTTACAGAATACAGTAAAAACAAAAAAAGGACGGAAAAGCATGTTAAATATTTTGTTTCTATTTACATTTCTCCCGCAATAATCTGTTTTAAAACATACTGCTCTTCAAGTTATTGGGTAATTTTTTTTCTTTTAAATCTTGGTGAAAGTGCTTTTTTAAAAAAAATCTTTCTCTATTTACAGTTTAAAATCAGAACCACATAAAACACTCAGGATGCTGTATAGAGATCCTGGTTTAGTTTTTTTCCTGTTCCAGCGCGTGAGGATTGAGAAGGTTCCCTAGTAAACAAAATGCTATGTACAGGTTTTAATTTGCAAGCCATTTTTTCTTTCTCAAAAGGCACCTGTTAAGTGCAGAAGGAGGTGGCCAAGGAATAATCAGTTTCAGATCTCGAACGTGTTTGATCTTCTGGCCTTCTGCAGTGTTGAGAAATCGCATGCACAGGCTTATCAAAGCCATAGGGGACCTACTCTGCTGAAGGAGTCAGACCTCCCATTTTTTCTACAGAAAGACCCGTAGTATAAGGCAGCAAAATACTCTTGCACCCATTGCCAAAAGAGTTGCCGCCACCCAATCTGAAGATGGCACCCATTTTGAGGAGACGCTTTGAAGGTGCTCCCTCAAGGCTGGAAGGTTCTACCCCCAATTCCAATGGAAGTTCATGGAGATTTTCTGAGCAAATTTAGTGAGAGCACCTAAAGCCCAGCAGGGACTTCATCATTAATATTTTCCCAGTAAAGGATGAAATTCACACAATATGGAAAAGAACCACAGACACAAACCTCCTCTTACACAACCCTTCTGTCCTTGAGCCCTGTCCTATTAAGATTTTTTAAATAAAAACAGCAACAACAACCAACCCTGATATAAGTAAACTTTTTGGTGTAGTTTAAATAGTACAAGGGTTCTGAATTAGAGTGAATTTCATCCTAATTTAGGGAAGATTTCCTATCATCATTTTAGCAACACAATGCTTCTGTCGAGGGGAGGCCTGGCTTCAGAGAGTGTAGCCACTTACGTGAATCAGATATTCTTAAGACAACTTGCATTACTGATGGGGAAAGGGAGGTTAACCTTAAAAAGTTGTGATTCAAAGTTTTAAAAGCACCAGCTGTTTTGCAGTAATCAGTTATCACATAATGTTGATATTTCCTCTTTAAAAAATGGCACAAGAAAAATAAAATAAAACTTACAATAAGCCAATTTCATTTTTGCATTTGAAAATGTCCACGTGTAAAGGTTGGTGTGTGTGGACATTTTCATTTGGTAAGCATGCACCTTTTGAAAACACAGCACAAAGGAGATCTATTGTGTCCTTCCTTTTCATCGGACTCTGCACCAGAGATGATAAAAAGAGGTTTGCCATGATGGTTTCTTAAAGATACAGGAGCTCAGCCCGAGATTCTTTTGTTTCCAGAGTGGCTTTTCTTTTACCACTACAGAATAAAAGATTCAAAATTGAGGCGGACATCAGTTCGAAATAGTCAGGCCTGGCCTACAGAAAAATTAAGTGTGGATGGTTACACTGTATGATAAATTTGGCAAGAACCGAAATATTGCTAAGTGCTATTCTGTGAGTCCCACAGAGTGAGAGACATGAAAATCAAAAGGTCACTTCCTGGGCAAACACAGCACCTTCCAAATATTGTTTTATGATGCTTCTCTTCTACCCAGTCCTCCCCACCTCCCCTTCCACCTCATCTCCTTAAATCTGTCCTTTTCTCAGTTCCTTCCTTCATGAATTTAACTGGGTAAGATATTTATGTGCCAAAACAGTTAATGGAGAAGTTAAACTAGCTTAATTTTACACAGGCTGCACGGCCGCTGCCTCTTGCTTTGGCGAAAGAACTTCATTCAAGAACTTGCCTTTAAATAAAAATGTAACCACATGCAGTGGCAGAAATAATATCTTTTATCTTCATTCTTTTCATTTCCACCTCCTCTGAAACTGGTTAAAGTTAGGCCACAAGCTCACAGCAAACCTGACTTTGCAGTGGTTTACACAACATAATTTTTACACAGACAGCAACATGTGCCAGCTGCACTCATGCCAGAGGACTGGTACTCCCCTCAGATGCTCTAGGCAGACTCAGTTGTCTTGAGGATTGAAACAGGCAAATTGGGTCACCTTTTTACAGCTTCCCCACCGTGTGAATCCATCTATTCTGTTGGGGCCCCCTCCCAAGTCAAAAGAAGTGTCACACAAAATTTTATGCTCTGTTCAAAACCTTGCCTATTTGTAGTCTCTTGTCTTCTCTACTTAATTCTTCCACCAACCTTTTTCCTTCCTGGAAGAGATCTACTAAATCTCTAAGAAACCATCACACAGCAATTACTTTAATTGTAAGTCTTGGTTTCTGGGAGGTCTCTAACGTGAGATTTCTACCCCACTTGGATGTGATGGTGCAGATTCGTAGTGGCTTAGGGTGCAGCTGAGTTTTAAATTTTGCTTCTATGTTACATAATCCCCTTCAGAGTTGTCATAATTTCTGTTAAAAATCCAATATACACATGTGTATTTGGAATGGAATTAAAAAGCTCTCCTTTGTGAAAGGACACTACAAATTTCTCTTGCCATTATCATGATGTACAGATTAAAAATGCACAGATATAAATATTTTTAGATTACTGAAAAATGTTAACAGCAATAAGTTTCTTCAGCTCAACTCCCAAGTGCAGATAATATACTGGAAATGTCACACTTGGCCTGGCTTCGTATTTCTCTCCGACACACGAAGGAAAAAGCACCACAAACCAGCACTGTGTTCCAGTGCTGCAGACTTTGAGGTAAAATGGCCCCATGCCAGCTGCGCTCTGCTCAAATCCAGCGACTGTACGGCCCAGTTACCTTGGTGTAGGCATAAGAGGACACAGTGATAGCTGAGTTTGTGGGGATGGCCAGGGCCTGCCGGGTTGGGACAGTGTCTGTCTTCTCCTTCTGCTGGGGCTCAGTGGCCAAGCTGCCTCCCCATTTCCGCTTCTTGCCAAAGGCTTTGATGTCCTGCTGGAGCCCAAGCCTAGCTGCCTCCTCCTGCCTCGCCCGGGCTCTCTCTGCCAGCTGTTTCATCTTTGCTTCCCAGAGGGCAAGTCCATGATTGGGCTGGTTTAAGTTCTTGTGCTGGTAGAAGACCAGGGAGATGCGTGTGGGGTGACACCGGTTGGGCTTCTTCAGCGGCGTGGTGGCATGTAGCTCTCGCCTTGCACACTCTATGAGGATGGAGCCGTGGGCCGGAGCCACTGCCACCCCGCCAATGTTCTCATCCAGAAAGTTGTGTTCACTGTCTGACCACACCTCTTCATCCTCCTCCTCTTCTTCCTCCTTGATGTTCTTTTCGGGTGTCTCTTCCATGCTGCCATCTAAGCTAAATGAGTCCCACGGCCTTTCTTCCTGGCCAGCATCCAGAAGCATTGTACCACCATTGGCTTTCAAGGAAGGGAATGGCTTCTCCCCACACACACCTGATGCCACAGAGGGCAATGAGCCAAAGGAAGGCCATGGTCTGCTGGGTAATCCTGTGCCCGGTGTAGGAGTCCTCCTGTCATCTGCTTTGACAGAACCCCAAAGTTCATCTTGAAGTCTGGAGTTTCCCTTGATGGAACCAAAATTCAGCTGCCCCAAGTTCCAGGGCTTCTCCTGAAGGTTTGAATTCACTGAAAAGGCTGAAGAGTTCTCATTGACTTTGCAAGGGCTCCATGATTTCCCCAGCACATCAGGGCCAGGTGGCAAAGGCTGTCCTTCTGTAGGAAACATATTCCACTGTTTTTCCAAGAGGTGGGACTGTGGTAACCTGGTAGCATTTGAGTGGGAACCAAACAAGCTGGACTTATTCTGTGTGTTTGCATTGAGAACGCCGGCATTGTCATTGGGTGTAAACATGTTCCAAGGGCTCTCAGCATGACTAGTCCTGTCCGAAGGGGACTCATTTCTGTTGACTTTGTAAGGGCTCCACTGTTGTTCTGGGCCTCCATTCTGAGATGACATGGACAAATCAGATAGGTTCAGATTTGGATTTTGGCCATTAATAGCAGCCGCTCTCTGAAAAGACTCCATGTGTGACAAAGAGTCCATTGGTTCTTGCTTGATTGTTCGGTGATTGAAGCAGTTTGTGTTTTGTGCAAATGACAGGGCTTCTGCAGGGACAGAGTTACACCTCTGGGGCACAGCCGTGGGCTTGCCTGAATGCCTGCTGGATCTCTCGTAGGTGCGCTGGTGGTGGTTTTTGTTTCGTACAGTGGGTGGGATTTCATCTAACTGTTCGGAATTCTTGTAACCATGGCTCAAGTTATTTTGCAACATTTGGACATCAGGCTTCTTCTCGTAGCTGGTGCCTGCCCAGGGTGCATTCCTAGTGTCACCGTAATTCAAAAACTGGGAGTGAAACATGTGATTGCTGGAATATCCATAATACCCAAAGGATGGAAGAGAGAACTTTGAATGCAACCCATTCATGGAAGGCAGGTTAGGCTGTGCATAGTAGGAATGGTAGGAGTAAACACTGTTCATGCTGTATGGGTCAGAGGGCCTGCAGTTCCCCAGCACCGAGTAGCTTTCCACGACAGCGTTCCCATTGTATTTGAAAGTGTTGTAGTGGTTCTGAGGTTCCACTTTGATGGAAGGTTTGACTGGCCGCTGGGAATGTCCACTTTTCAAAGCCATATCTGCAGATGCAAAACAAGAACCAATGTTAATTTGCAGAAACAGGATTGCTTCTTTGGCACAAGACCTTTGAAGATCTGGGTCGCTCTTCTGGCTAGCAGACTTTCTGTCCCTTGCCTGAGTGTCTAAGAACACCATTTAGGAGGGGGAAACTTAACCAAGTGGCTACATGCACATTGTAATAGTCTGCACTATCCTCCTAAGTGGCAAAATTTGACCACCTTCAGGAAAACTTAGAAATCCTCTCTCTTTGCGCACTTGACTTGTGCAAGGCCTTTGCATAGTGTGACTGCACTGCCTAAGACACATTACTAGTGTCTAAGATACATCATGGATCTATCTCTGCCCCCACAGACAGGGTATGGGCGAGGGAATCTCAAATCATCCTGCAAAGCACATTCCAACCACATTTATTTTCCTTTGCAAAATCCTCCTGACAAATCCTGTGATGTTGGCAGCAGTGCTACAATAATAATAATAATAATAATAATAATAATAATAATAATAATAATAATAATAATTTTATTATTTATACCCCGCCCATCTGGCTGGGCCTCCCCAGCCACTCTGGGCGGCTTCCATAGAAACCAAAAATACAGTAAAATATCACACGTTAAAAACTTCCCTGAACAGGGCTGCCTTAAGATGTCTTCTGAATGTCAGGTAGTTGTTTATCGCTTTGACATCTGCTGGAAGTTTTTGTGGTGGGGACAATCCAGTCCCCACCACAAAAACAAAGGAAAGAGAACACTGGAGCAAGTTGTGATGATCCAGAATTTTTATGGAGCATGCCATTCGCTTCTTGCCCTGGGGCTTCTCACAGCACTGAAGAGAAGCTTTCTGAACAGGATTTCTGCCACCCAAACTGACAGTGGTCATTCGCACCGTAATTAATTATCAATGCTGATAATTTCAAAACTAAGACAACCTAAGAGGCTTATACCTCAAACCTGGAAGGATAAACACCCACCGTCTATTACATAATTACCTTACCATCCTGGCTACATTCAGACATATTTCATATAGGCATCAATTTCATATGGTTACCTACTTGGACATCTGGATAGCTTGTATTAACTTATATGTCTCATTTTAAGATTAGTGTGCTGATGGTAACTGAATGGATGATGGTCTACTATTATTGGTATTATTAGTATATTATTATGATTATGCTGATTTTTTTGTTCCCCCCCTTCTTTAATTTAATTTAATTTATTTTCTTTCTTTCTTTGTTGAATGTGCAAATATCTTCATCATCATCAGCCTAGGTTCCATGAAATCCTCTGCATTCCAGGCAGCTTTAGAGATTCATCAACAAGAATGTAAATGAGAAAGTCATTGTGGTATAGTGGCTAGAGTATTAGACTAGGAGACCCAAGTTCAAAAATCCACTCAACCTAGAGGAAGCCTTGAGCTAGTCACTATTTCTCAGCCTAACCTTCCTTACAGGGCTCTTTCTTATGAGGAGAGAACCATGAACGCTTGACCTGAACTGCTTGGAGGAAGTGTGGAATAGAAATGAAATTTACAAATGAAAATAGTAATTGAGGACAGCAGTCTTCCAGGAATGACTCATCTACAATTACCAATCTTCCTCTAAGTTGTGCAGAAAGTGTTTGTTTGCCATGCTCTAGAGCAGTGCTTTCCAACTGGTGGTGCCTTTGGAGTAAGTTGGGTGGCATGCAACTAACTCGAAAAATATTGTTCTAAAGTAGCATTCCCGGACCCGATGCCCTTTGGATGTTTTGGACTACAACTCCAATCAACTCCAGCCAGCACAGCCATGCCAATATGGCAGTGCAGGCTAAGGCTGATGGGAGTTGTAGTCCAAAACTTCTGGAGGGTCCCAAGCTGGAAAAAGCTGATAGAGAGTACACAGGCTGCACAGGAAAATGGTGAGGCCCAAATGGCCCAGCTAATAATCTGATTGGCACCCAAGAATATGTCCCAGAATCCTTTGCTTGTGCCTAGCAGTGCCTCAACAGAGACATTGATTAATAAAGCATTCCCAAAGGCCAGAAACTTTGAAAACTATTGATCAGGCTGCATCCCAACAGCAGCTGCGTAAGAAACCTAACCAGATTAGCACATCAAAAGCACAAGACAAGTGGCCTTCTCAGCTTCCAGCCCCTGTTGCCCTCACCTGCATCCTGCTGAAGTGGTGGCATCTCAAAAACCTCCTGCTTGATTTTCTCAGGTGTGATCAGCTTCTCCTTCTGCATTTTCTTTTTCTCAGCCGCTGCCTTCCTGGCTTCCAGCTGCCTCTGCCTGCAAGACTTGGCTGGCTCAGGAAGCTTCCTCACCTCTCTGGGGAAGGAGGTGAGGACCTGGATTGCCCCCGTGCCCACCTTGGCAGCTTGATTCTCCTCGCTGCCAAACTCATCGGTGGGGGACATTTTATACAGTGGAAGGACATGCAGCTGTTCATCCTCAGGGATCCTCCCAGTGGTACGATTGTCTTCTTTTGTCAAGGTACACACCTAAAGAAATGGGAAGACGACACACAGGGAGTCCCAGTTAGCTAATTCAACGGGGGGACACAAAACGGCAAAGCCAGAGTCTAAAAAGTGACTTGTCTAGAAGCTTGAGAATTTCAAGACGGCATATCTATTGCCAGCTGGTTGAACAAATACTTTCACTTTACCTGAGCCAATTAATCACGGGTTATATATTTAGGTCAAACTGATGTGATGAGATAGAGCTGTGAATAGTGTAGTAGGAATTTATAATATATGCCATGATAGGCAGGCTACATGTGGGATAAAAAGAGTAGTGTCTAATGAATGAGACTGTCTAATAAATGTGTCAGGAATGTTTGGTTTGTTTTTGTTTGTGTGTATGTATAACAAAACATAGAAAAATATAATAACAGATGCCAAATAAAATGAAATAAAAGTAGAGTCAAAGGTGGTATCTAAAGCTAAACATGAAGGAAAAGATTGCCACACCAAAATCAAACATAATAAATTAGTATCACGAAGTTCCAAGTAACACAAATGGATTTGCATTCTCCTATACCTTTTACTCCAGTACATTATGAAAAGGCTCCGTTTCAAAATGAAGACGTTTCCTTGTTGTCTGCCCTCTCTAGTTCTTACATACATGTAAGCTTAACCATACATACTACGTCCCAGATTTTAGTTATCCATTCTCTCATGGATGATGTTCTCCCTTTTTTTTTTTTTTTGCCCAACTTTGACAAAGAAATCTTCTGGCAGCAGCTAACAGAAGTTTATTTATGAAGGGAAAGACAATTATCCATCTTTTATTGTATTTCTTAATGTCTCAGCAGATGCCCTAGGCTTTTTCTTCTCCCAGACGGAAATCTGTCCATAGTTTTGGGCATGCCATTATTATACTTAGGTCTACTTTGAGTGGAAGATTTAAGAAGAATAGTTTTTGGGAGGTATCATAATCTTAACTGTTGCCATCTTTTCCATCTAGGAGGTTTTCATTAGAGTCCATCTTTCTCATTTATTTATCATGATTATATTTGGCTAGTTTTTCTACCTAAATACCTTATAGGGGGATTTTGTGACAATAATGTTTGTGCAGGAGGCAGCCTGTTCTTCTCTCTGAATTCGGCAGCTCTGATAACAGAGGCTTGCTTCCCCTCTGAGAAGGTGACTTGATTTCTGTGTGTGTGTAAAGCTAAGGCGAGGAAATGCCTCTGTATAAGGCCTGTGTAATTAATAGGCCTATGGACTAAACCAGGCATAGGCAAACTTGGCCCTCCAGATGTTTTTGGGACTACAACTCCCATCATCCCTGTCCACTGGTCCTATTAGCTAGGGATGATGGGAGTTGTAGTCCCAAAACATCCAGAGGGCTGAGTTTGCCTATGCCTGGACTAAACCTTCGCAGATTCCTCAGCGGCCACTTATTTAACCAGTTAAAGCTATCCTGAACACCTCAACTGATGTGGTTAATTGGAGAAAACCCACTGTGACAGGATCTCCTGCATGTTAAAGAATTAACTGCAGCTATTAGAGTGGGAGGGGATCTAGAGTGGGCAATATGGCGGACAAAGGGTTAACCTTAACTCCCATACTGTTTTCCCATTGAAAACCACCAGCACCCCTCTAGCTTGGGGGTTATTTCTACAAGTTAAGCAAACTGGGGGGACGACACACATTCCCTCCTCTCAGCCCCCCCCCCCACTGTAATCTCAATCTGAATTCCTCAAGACCTGTTTGCTTTCTTATTAATGGCAAGGTGTCTTAGGGATGGTGGAGAAATTCCATCTTCCTGATATGAACTGACCTGATGTAGAACATGGGAAAGAGGAAGTAGTCTTATTGGTCCACCTAGCTCAGTAGCGCCCGTGCTGATTGGTAGCGGATCTCAAGGCTTTCAGACAGGAGTGCCTCCCATCCCCCAATGATATGCCAGGGAGCTTTTGCTTGCACAGCCAGCGCTCTACCAGCGGGCCATGGCCCTTCCCTGACAAGTGTGCAGATTGGAACATCACTATCCCGTGGATTTTGCACTGCTCTGAATATTGCAAAACAATCCTTGGCTCACAACATTTACAATGGGGCATTTGAAAAAGTGGTATCTTGAAAGAAAAATGTGTATAGAGATGGGTATTTGAAGCACATATTGAAACACTTAAAAAATAATAATGCTAAAGCGAGACACCATGAGTATATGGCTGAATGCCTAACATAAGAACATATGCTGGGTGAGATCACTGGCCCATCTAGGCCAGCATTATGTTCTCACAGGGGCCAACATGATGCCCCAAAGGTAAACCCACAAGCGAGCACAAAAGGACTCTGCTCTCCTGTGCTTTCTAGCAGCTGGTACTTAGAGAAGCACTGCTGCCTCCAACTGCAGAGCCATCGTGTATTGTGGCCATCAAGAACCTTCTCCTCCATGAATCTTCCAACCAGCAAACATGACATGGATCACAGAGTCATCCATCCATCCTCATTCAGGCATCATATTTCATTTCCTTAAGGTGGCCTTCTCCAACCCGGTGCCCACCAGATGCTGCTGGATTACAACTCCCGTCAGCTCCAACCAGGAGAGTTGTAGCCAAACAACTGGAGGGCACCAGGTTGGCAAAGGTTGTCTTAAGGCCATGTACTCCTTTAATTTGGGTCTCCCTGAGCTGCGTTTCAGTTTCTGCTTCACTTTCCCACAATAAAGAAAAAGTATCTTTGCTTAGCGAACAAGCCCCCTACTCTTCCTTCCACAACTGCGGTGACACCTTAAAGTTGATTTCGTCAGAAAGTTTCCATGGATTAGAGTTCATTTAGTCAAATGCACAAAGTCAGATGCATCTTAAGTTGGCTGATGGAAGCAGCAGTCCCAAACATTTGGAAAGTTCCAGGTTGGTGAAGAATGGCTTACAAGAATCTTAGCAGCTTTGCTGTAACAGGCTAAGACAGCCACCCCTGTGGAACTTTGCAGAGAGAAATGCAAAAAAAAACACAAAAAAACACACAAAAAAACACACACAAACCAAAATGAGAGCCAGATGTAGTGGTTAGAATGTCAGTCTAGGATCTGGGAGAGATCAGGGTTCAAACCTCCAGCCATGAAGTTCACCTGGTGACTTTGTGCCACTCACTGCCTCTCAGCCCAACCTGCCTCACAGGATAAAAATATTGGGGGGGGGGGGAAATCATGTATGCCACCTTGAGCTCCTTGGAGAAAATGAACGCAGTTATTGTATCATTTATGCAATAAATGATTAATAAAATGAGCGATGATGCTTCCTTACCACAGTACAGCCATTGTACAGGTTATGCTGATCTTTGTGAGCGTGAGCACAGAAGTCCATGCACGCTGTCACACCAGAAAAGGGCCTCCCCTCTTTCAGTCCAAGCCGGCAGTCTATTGCTATATCCTCATTTGTAACCTGGTGAGAAAAGACAGCAACAACTCAAATCACAGCAGTACCTTGGGAAAGATGTGTGGTTTGTTTGTTTATATTAATATGTAAGTTTTAAAACCTGTTGTTGTGACATGATGATGATGATGATGATGATGATGTAATACAAAGCATGAAGTTGAACAAAACAAGAAAAACTCACCTAATTTCCCTAACCCTCCCTCTCCCCACAGAACACAGTCAGAAGTAGAATAAAAATAAGACGATACTGAAGTCACCCTGGAGTTGACATCAGATGGAGTTTAATTATTTTGTAACAATTGTCTTTCATACATTTTCAAATTTTTGAATTTTATCTGTGTCGTTTTAATTTGTGCAAGCCACCTGGGAGAAAGCGGGCTATGAATAAATGTAAATGTAGCAGCAGCAACAGCAGCAACTCAAATGGCTTACATTAAAATAAAATAAAAACAATAAGTAAAAACACAGCAACACAAATAAAGGCTAAAAACATAGCTTTAGATAGGGAGAGGAGGCAGTACTACAGCTCCCACACCACTAGAAGAGACCAAAAGGCTTGGGAAAGGTAAAAGCCCCTGCCTCCAATCTAAAAGTGGGCAAAGATGGGGCTAGGCATGCCTCTCTTGGGACAGCTTTCCACAAGCTGGGAGAGAGGGGCATTTGTTAGAGCTGTAAAGGGACAAAGGGCTAAAGTCTGAGTGCCAAGACAAAAGCAACATCCACACTTTCAATGGACTCCTGCAGTCTTTCTCAACCTGGTGCTGTCCAGACATTTTGGACTCCAACTCCCATCAGCCCCAGCCACCAGAGCCACCCTCCCATCTGCCCTGGAATCCAACATTATGCTACCTGGAGCTGATGGGAGTTGCAGTCTAAGACTGGACTGTCCTTGAAAACAAGACTGCACTGCAGGGGGTTGGACTAGATGACCATTTGGGTCCCTTCCAACTCTAGAATTCTATGATGACACAAAGACCTGAACCTTCATTTACCTAGCCCTACCCTGGGCTCCATCTTTTGTTTGCTCAGTATTTCTTCTAGTGCCAATCTGGTTCTCTCCAGATGTTGCTGGGACTCCAGCTTCCATCAGCCCCAGGCAGTGCTGGCCAATGTTTTGGGAGCTGAGTTGAGTTCCAACAACATCTCGAAGATAGCAGGCTGGGCAAAGACTGCTTTAAACCAGTCAAACCAGTATGCAACGAATCAGAGTATTTCCTGCAACGGACCTTGGCAACAGCCTCATAGCCAGTATAGGTCAATGGTTTTTAAAGGCTGTGGCACACCAGCAGGAGAGGATGGCAAGCGTGGTGGGAAGATTTGAGGATAATCAAAGAAACATTTAAACATTTCAGTATTGTATAGTATCATTATTGCAGAATATTGATAGCTATCTTTTAACATGAGAGCATCAAGTAATGCTGCAAGCTCACACCTCTCACTGTGGAGTAACTATGAAAGAGGTCCTTTATAATAATATTTTGGAATGACTTATGTTCTTATGTAACTGAATTGTTTTATCCTTTCTGGATGTCCCATGAGCATATCAAGTAGATGTGTCCAATGTTACCAGTCAAGCACTGCTAGAAGCTGGTCCCCACCCCACCCCTGGCAAAAAATTCAGTGTGGCACAAGCAAACTTTTATTCTGAAATATGGTTCAAAGAAAAAAGTTTGAAAACCACTGGGATCTATACCTAAATCAGCAGCACAATAATAACAAGAGCTGTACAGTGGGCCATTCCAGGTACCTGATTTTTGTAGGCCTGGGGTGCCAGCCTCCTATAAAGTGGGGCGACTTCTGTGGCCAGGTCCTGGAAGCTTCTTCTGAGAACTTCTTCCTGCAGGGAGAGATTGGGAGAGTCATAGTTGCTCATTGCTGAGTCAGACTACCTAGTTCAATCTTGCCTCCTGTGTCCAGCAGCCAACAGCATCTCCCTGAGGCCCAGAGTCATTTCCTACCTCGCTGTCACCGCCTGTGATCCTTTTTCATGGGAGATGCCAGAGATTCATTCTGGCTGCAACTTTCTGCACTCAAAGCAGGGGCTTTTCTACAGGACAATAGCCTCTAACCCTTTCACCTTTTTTTAATGGATCCATAGTAAAGCATTTCAAAGGGGCTGCATCAAAAACTAGTGCCGGCAAGGACATTTCCAAAACAAGGGGTAATACTTCCAAGCGTTTCACCCAGACCCAATCCTTTCTACCAAATATTAAAAGCTAGCATCATAGAGTTGTAGCCAAATGCCAGTCCTACTCACAGTAGACCCACCAACATTCATGGGCATGACAAGCTTAGGTTCATTCATTTCACTTGATCTACTCTGAGTAGAACTTAGTTGGATGCAATCCATAGTGATCTGTAACCTATATTATTTATAAGAACTGTGAACACCTTTCAAATGAGGAAACAAGAAATTCATTCTGGAGTAATCAGTACAATGGTTACAATTCGGGACGCAGTTTCCCTATTAGTGCCACCAGCAGCCCCCTCCTTCAGTTCTTAAATATTTTTGCCATTAGGACAAATTCCAAAACTTTTTCCATCCACTTATTTTTGGTATGGTTTGTAGAGGCTATTTTCCAGCCCTTTCACGTTTACAAGAAGGAAGCAATGACTTGCTTGACCAAATGCAAGCAGGTATTTGGTCAGCCTACTTTTGGGGAAGTCATGAACTTTGCCAGAATCCCATGTCATTGCTCTTCCCCTTTAGAGATTCTGGTGAACCCTGGAGCCCTATCCCCCTTGAAAAATGAACAAGCAAAAGAAAGGGAGGCGTGGTGGTGGGTGGGTGTCTCACTAACCTCTTTGGGGTTGTCTCCCTGAAGTCTGAATTTCCTGGGCGTTTTGCTTCGAGCGTATTTGCACCCATTGAAATACATGCTCCAAGAGCAGCCGAAGGAGAAAGAGGCACCGCAGGTGTTGGGGTCCTTGCCTTGACATGCGCAGGTCCGGCTGCAATGAATACAAAGGAAGGCATTTCAGATGCTGTCCACAGCAGCCAAATGGAGCTACTGACCTGTGCTCTTGTCATTCCCAACCCACTGAATCCAAAGGTGTCAACCACAAATGAGTTGGGAAGGCCAAATCCCCCCATCAGGAGGTGCCCATCAAGGGAGCCCAACCATAAACCAACACTTGACCGCTAAAAAGCATTGACTTATAAAGCAGTTAAGGGGATTGCCTTTCCTTTCTGATAATGTGGGAGGTATGGGTTGTGCTCATATTAATGTGATGTGAAGTTTATTCCCAAGATTAACTTTTAATGTGCTTGCAACGTAGTGTGTTAACTGTTATGTATACCTGTCTTATCAGTGGCTAATATGTTGCAGTATTTTAATGAGCTTAAATCTTATGGTCTTTTCTCTAAATATGTGTTCATAATCATGGGAGCTTTCTAACACACATAGCTACGATTTATTGTGTACAGGTAACTCAGAATTGTGTACAGGTAACAATTTATTGTGTACAGGTTAACATGTGCGGTTTCAACTTTACCTGGCTGAAGGCTGGCTAGCTAAAACTGCACAAATTGAATGCACAGAATGGAGAGCTTAAAAGCTATTTTTGTACAGGGTATTCCCCAGCACAGAAAGAGCTTTTAAGCTCTCTGTCTTGCAGAGCTGAAAGAAACGCCTGGTACAGCCTAATAAAGGCCTCGCACAACAAGGACACATCCTGTTTCTGGCGTACCATATCAGGCCTACTGGAGCATGGAGAGGGCCAATTTGTACTGTCGAACCCCAAGAATGGACGCAGTACTACCACTCACTTTTCGTAGACCAGGATACTCAGCTTAATCACCCAACAGTATCTCCAGAAAACTTACCAGCTTGGCCCCCAGTGTCCACGACTGAGGTAAAAGACCTAATTACACAGCTAAAAAACAATAAAGCCCCAGGCATTGATCACCTGCCCCCAGAACTTTTGAAGTCCAATATTGACTGGTGGACACCTCTGCTTGCGGCAATATTCTCTCACACTGATTCTTCTGGTTTACTCCCTGATAGCTGGGCCAAAGCGGTAATCATCCCAATATTCAAAAAGGGCCCTACTTCGGATCCGGCCAGCTACAGACCTGTCAGCCTCTTACCTATAGTTAGTAAATTATATGCAAAACACCTCCACAATAAATTAATCCACTGGATTGATGTTGAGGCTATGCTTGTGAAAGAGCAAGAAGGATTCAGGCAAGGCAGATCTACCATAGACCATTGCTTCGTCCTAGCCCACCTCATAGATAAGTACGCCAAGCAATCTCGCGATGTGCTGTATGCTGCTTTCATTGATTTGAAAGCTGCTTTTGACTCAATCTCACAAGTAAGACTATGGGCTAAACTGAACACCTCAAGCATAGACAAAGATCTTATTAACTGCCTTTATAAAGACCCTGTGCTGAAAGTGCGTTGCTCTACAAATGGCCAACTTACAGGATCTGTACCAGCCACAAAGGGAGTCAAGCAAGGATGCATTTTAGCTCTGGCACTCTTCAACCTATACATAAATGACATGGTCCAGTGGCTAACATCTCCAGAGTTCCAGGCCCCTAAACTGGCCTCAATACCAATCTCTGTACAATTATATGCTGATGATGCGGTCCTCTTATCCCAAACAAAAATAGGCCTAAAAAGATTGATGAGAGAATTCTCAGTGTATTGCCAGAGAGAACACCTGGTCGTAAACTATCAGAAAACCAAAGTTATGGTTTTCTCAAGAAAATATAGGCCCCACAGTTGGTGTATGGACAATCAGCCAATTGGACAGGTCAAAGCTTTCAAATATTTCAAATATCTTCCAGTCCATGGGGTCATGGGGAGCACACCAAAATGTGCAAAAGAAAAAGCATCCCAAAGTGCCAAGACTTTGACTTACTTTTTCTGTACAAAGGGTGGCAAACATATACCATCAGCCCTAGAAGTCTTCTAAGCTAAACCCCTAGCACAGCTACTATACGGGGCTCAGATTTGGCCTGGTAACCACCTTAGCACTTTGGAAGCTGTTCAATCAAAGTTTCTAAGGCAGATTTTTTCTGTACCACCATGCGTCCCAAACGCATCACTGAGACTGGAGGCAAGTCTCCCTTCAGTAGAAGTACAGGCTTGGCAAAGAACTCTTAACTTCTGGCTCCGCCTAAACTCAAATCTCCCCGGATTACTATCCCTAGTACTTCAAGACTCCCATAAAAGTGCCTGGCTTAAAACCATCTATCAAAAACTTTACTCTTGCGGCCTATCCCCACAACACCTACTCACTATGGGCTCTACTAAAGCAAACAGTCTAATTGGTCAACGTCTAAAAGATATCGGTTACAGATAGGTAGCCGTGTTGGTCTGCCATAGTCAAAATAAAAAAATTCCTTCCAGTAGCACCTTAAAGACCAACTAAGTTAGTTCTTGGTATGAGCTTTCGTGTGCATGCACACTTCTTCAGATACACAGTATATCTGTGTATCTGAAGAAGTGTGCATGCACACGAAAGCTCATACCAAGAACTAACTTAGTTGGTCTTTAAGGTGCTACTGGAAGGATTTTTTTTATTTTAAAAGATATCGAGCATCAGAACAAGCTGGCCACTATAAGGAAATTCTGCCCTTGGTATGCTCATTTTCCACCTCTCCATTTTGATTCTCTGGCCCCATATCTACACAAACTTATTATCCCAAAATACAGACGCGCTTTTACACTTGCAAGACTGGATGTTTTGCCATCTGCGGTACTTGAGGGTCGATTTCAAAAGATCCCACCTGAGAAATGTCTTTGCCCCTGTGGAGATGGTAGCATCAAAACAGCGGCACACGTCCTCCTGTCTTGCACTCTCTACAAAGACCTGAGGAATGAGATCATCACCCCACTCGTACTAACCATCCCAGGGCGCTCAGCTACGGCCACAATGTCCTTTCTTCTATCAGATCAAAATGAGCAGATAACAGCAAAGGTTGCTTGGTTCATAGCAGGGGCAATCAGAATAAGGGCCACTAACTGACAGCTGATTCAGGACTTTAAATTGTGCTCTTATATCAAATTTCCTTTTCTGCGTATACTGTAATGTTTTACTGTTGCTATGGGCACTGGCTAATGCGAATAAAGTTTTATTTTATCTCTGTCTTGCTTACTGTCTTGCTTACTAGAAGGCTCTCATGTGGGCTCTGAGAGGCTCTCATGATGTCTCACACATCCCTATGAGAGCCTCCCGGAGCTGGTAAGCAAGGCAAAGAACTTGAAAATTAAAAAAACCCTTTGCCTTGCTTGGGAGGGTTAAGGCCCATTTGGCACAACAGCTCCAGAAGGTAAAAGTGCTCTGGTGGGGGCGGTTCCAAGGGTGTGCTTCTAGTATTCTTTGTCTCATGTCAAGATTGTTGTTTTTAAAAAAGGATTGCCAATTCCCGCTATCACTGAATCTGATAATTTTAAGCAGGGAAGAGCTCAAAATGTTGGCCTGGAGGGGGCAAGTTTCATATGGACCCAAGGATCTTCTATTTGGGCCCTAATCAATGGTAGTCAGGGGAGAGAAGGAAGGAAGGAGGGAAAGCAGGAGAAACTTGTTAGTTTTTGAGGTAACATGTTCACCTCGTCAGAAGCAGAAATCAGGAGTCAATAAAGGACCCGCCTCTCCCCAGTCCAAGGGAACTTTCAGTAAATCAACTCCATTGCTCAGGCAAGTGAGGCAAACTTCATACTGCAGAGTAAACCATGGGCAAATAAACACACACACACACACACAAGCAGAACAGGGCTGTGGTTAGCTGCTTTGTCTCCTCCCGGCCAAGATCTCTGAGAAAATGCTGTGTCCCACAGCAGCCTCTTGTCTCCAGCAGCCTGGCCAGGGCTAAAGGAACTTACTCGTCGTTCAGCCCACATCGCCGGGTGGTGGGGTTTCCATATTTCGTGAGGGTGTCAGTGAGCTCCTGGTACAGGGTGTCCCCCAGGGCACGAGGGATCCCCTCCCAGGCCAGAATCAAGATAATGATGACAGCATTCTGGCAGTGATGACCAGCACGGTGTCGCACCAGGCACAAGAGCTTCTCCTCTAAGTTGTGCCTCCTGATGACCTGGAAAACAGGAGAGGATTTTGCTTGGTTAAGGGAAATAAAGCCTCCAACCTCACCCTGCCATCCTCCCCCAACGGGGCCAGAGTGGTGCTGCTGCCCAGCCTCCTGGGCAGAACTGCCCAAAGAGAAGTCAACATTAATGGGGCAAAGGGACACACCGTAGACTTATTTTCCATACAACTGAAGGAACTGCAGTTGCTGCTGACTGCCCGGGCGTGGCAGTGCTGCACTTCTGTTGGCTGGTGACAGTCTCCACATCAATGCCTGAACATAAGAGACGCCTAACTGCTGGATCAGACCACCAAAAGCCCACCCAGTCCAGCATCTTGTTTCCCACGGTGGCCAGCCGGATCCCTCTGGAAAGACCATAAGTGGGCTGTAGAAGCCTTCCTCCATTGCTATGCCCAAGGAACTGGAATGAAGTGGCATCCTAGGTGAAAGCCCTTGCCCCTCTCCTCCTCCACTACCACCACCACTATGAAATTGTATCTTCCTTCCACTATTCCTGAAATGAGAGTTATTGAGGGTCTTTTGGGCAGAATTTGGGAACATTCTTGTTTGCTGGCAGTGACTGCATAGGAACTGCTATTCAGCCAGGTTTCTGAGATAAATGCTAAATGCCAGGGGAAAGGAGGGCAGCCACTTACCCACTTCGCGATGGGGCAGCCGCGGGAGCTCTTTCCTTCCTTCCCTGTGTAGATCACTTTTTCAATTCTGATGGCTTTTCCCTTCTCACCATACCTGGTTGGAAAAGTCACAACGTTAGGAAGACAAACAGGGCACATGACTGAGAGCTCTGCTCTGGAGGACTATCTGAGTGAAACCTCTTTCTGAAAGACTGGAGAAAGATTACAAGATGGGTTGGGCTTCCACTTGCCAAATGGCTTGCAAACTAGCCAGCAGGGCCGTCTTACCCGTAGGTGCTAGGGGTGTGGGGGACCCGGGCACTGGGATCTCAGGGGTGGCAGGCCAAGAGTCCGGGGCACGAGAGTTGAGTCCGGGGAAGAGCCCGCCTGTCGGTCGGAGCGCTGCAGTGGGCTCTTCTGCTGTGGGTGGCTCTGTGCTGCAAGTTCAGGGGCGACCGAGCCAGCAAGACGCTGAGACAACCAGCCGACTCCACCCTCCTGCGTGCCTAGGACTGGGCAACCTGGGGAGGCAGGTGCCGGGCGGATCTTTGCACCCCGCGCCGCATATGCTTAAGATGGCCCTGCTAGCCAGGACTTCAAAACCATGGTTTAATATTCTAGCTTGTTTTTTAGCTGTTCACCATAGTTTAGGAGTCTGGATGCAACAGGAAGCTGTGGTTAGGAAATGAAAGATGACTTGTTCAGCTGCATGTGTGAAAGGAAGAGCAAAGGGAGCCTACATGCAAGTGCAAGGCTTATGAAAGCCAGGACTGGTTTGTGTATGTTTCTCCCAACATGTACTCTAAAATGCTTGGTGTGGTTATTGTTTTGCCATCCCAGTGCTTCGGGGCATCATAGCTAAGAGACAGGCAAATACAACTTCCTACCTTAGTTCTATTAACTGCAACTCAACCTTCCCAAAGAGCAGTAACTCCAGGATACCGGAGGTCACACACTGGGGCTTTGCTATTCACTGGGAAAAGGTTGCATTTCACTTTATTGCAGAAGACGTGCTTCTCAAAAGGACTCACTGAGCGTGGGAGATGTTCTTCATATCAGTTATTGATGCACAGAGGTACGTTTCCCACCTCCGCCTTTAGGATCGTCAGCCTCCCAGCCCTGGTTGTGCTGCCTGCGGTGGTGATTCAGTGGCAATGTGTTTAGAGGTGACTCAGCTTCTTCAGCAGCCTATGAGTCAACTGCAGGGGAGTAACCTAATCAGTCTGAACACGTGTTGGCCCACCTGCAAGCAGTCTGCAGCACTAACCCTCCCTGTTGCCTGGGTAAAACTCCTCAATGGAAACAATAGGGGGAAAGCACCTCTTTCTTGTATGTTATACTTAAAATTCAAATGAACTTCTGGATGAGCCAGGGAGACAACACTTCTACTGGCAACAATTAAAAGAAGTACCTGGACATCTTACATTTTTAATGCTGAGAGGATGTGAGCCTCAGCCCAACCTTCCCTTTTTTAAAACACGGCAGTCTTCAAACAATTCTCCAAACCATGATTTGGAGGATGAGAAACAAGCTGCATGCTCCCTCCTCCCTTCTCAGAAAACTCATGTGGACTTTATTTATTTATTTATTTATTTATTTATTTATTTATTTAATTGTATTTATATCCCACCGTTTTCTCAAAGGAGCTCAAGGTGAAGTACCGTATTTTTCGCCCTATAGGACGCACTTTTCCCCCTCCAAAAATGAAGGGGAAATGTGTGTGCATCCTATGGGGCGAATGCAGGGGGGAGGCAGGCAGGAAAAGCCGCCAAAAGCCGCACACAAGCTCCACGCGGCTCTTGCGGACTTTTCCTCAGGAGGGACAAGGGACTGACGCCGCCAGTCAGTCCCTTCTCCCTCCTTGTAGAAAAGCCCACAGGAGCCGCGTGCTCCTTAAAGGGTGTGCGGCTCCTGTGGGCTTTTGCGGGAGGTGGGGGTATTGCCATAGCCGCACGCAGCCTCTCCCGGCTGGAGAGGTGGCGCGCGGCTATGGCAGCAGCCTCTTTAGCTACGCGCCACCTCTCCAGCCCGGAGAGTGTGCGCGGGGCTAAGGAATAGCCCCGAGACCCTCTCCCAGCTGGAGAGGTGACGCACGGCTATGGAAGCGAGGCGCCTGTCCTGTGAAGCCGGGGGAGGAGCAGAAGGGTCTCCTTCAGTTCCTCCTCCAGCTTCGCTTGATGGGCGCTGCGCAGTTCTCCCTCTCCGCGCAGCGCCTCTCCTTCGCAGGAGAGGTGTTGCGCAGTGAGGGAGAACTGCACAGCGACCCTTCAGCCACACGCCTGCCTGGAAGCTGGAGGAGGAAGAGAAGGGTCTCCTTCTGTTCCCCCACCCCAGCCCCGCACCTGGGGGCGAAATATTTTTTCCCCTTTATTTCCCCCCCAAAAAACTAGGTGCGTCCTATGGGCCGGTGCATCCTATGGGGCGAAAAATACGGTACATGGTTCTCCCCTTGCTTAATTTAATCCCCACACCAACCCTGCAAAGTAGGACATTTGTTGTCTTCCAATAGATTTCTACCACATTTCACAAGTAATTATTAAACCTTTTAAAAAAAACACCTTAATTTGGGAGGTTTTTTTTAATAATCTAAAGATTAGAGGCATATCTTCCCTTAAAAAAAACAAAACCCAAATTTACACTGAAGGGTTTACTTTCACTGAATCTGAATATACAAAAAAGATGTGTGCTGCCCCCACCCCATGTAAATAATATCAGTGGGTCCTACTCAAGAGAAGATCCATTGAAATGAATGGACATGACTAACGCAGGCCCATTAGTTTCAATGCTTCTACTGTGAATGGAACTTAGTTGGAGGCAACCAACTAAGAGATAACGTACTTCAACAACTGTTACTTTTACATACACATATGTAATTTGTGTAGTATAATTTATATTAAAACCCTTCTCTCTAAAGGAGGAAACCAATTTGCTAGTATGTTTAAACTGTTTTCTCATGTGTTTTTAAAAGTCTAGGTGGTGGGAAAGAGTGATCAGGATCAGTAACACACAAACAAGTTCAGATCAGTTCAACTGGGTTGGCTGGTTTCAGACCACAATGCATGTTGCCATATAACAGGAAAATGAAGAGGTCTGCTCAGGCCCTTTGTCTTTGGGCTGAATGCCTGACTCAGCATATATGGACCTGCCAGTCAAAACAGAGGACTGAGACTGTACGCCTGCAGCACTGAGGGCTAAAGCAGAAAGGAGAAGAGGCAGAGGAATCTCCAGCAAGGCTGCACCAACACTAGGACATTCAAGGTTTCAGGCATATGTGGGTCACTGTTTCCACATTCACATTTGTATACCTTCAACCATCTATGAGCACTTTCAAAATTATTATGCCTCCCAAGCCCATCTTGGTGCTTCCTGTCCACACTAGTGGGTAGCGCCTGATGGGATGTATTCAGGCTGTGTGCTGCTGTTTGCTTGTTGCATTAATATCCCACCTTTTTCTCCAACGAGCTCATGGTGGCATACATGGTTCTCTCCCTCCTCATCCAATTGCCATCACCCCTTCAAGATAGGTTAGGCCAGGCTTCCTCAACCTCAGCCCTCCAGATGTTTTGAGACTACAATTCCCATAATCTCTGACCACTGGTCCTGTTAGCGAGGGATGATGGGAGTTGTAGTCCCAGAACACCTGGAGGGCAGTTTGCCTATGCCTGCTCTAACCACTACACCACACTGGCTCCCAAATAGTACTTCCCCCCACACTGTAAGTTCCAAACATCTGAGGCCCGTTATGGGCACTGTGTGCAAGTATTTGGTTCTTTGTGTGTAAGCACTTCTTTAATTTAATTTTGAACTATAAGTTTTCCAATATTCCAGATTCCCACAGAATCACAGAAAAGTCTACTGGGGACATGTGCACAGGTATTTGCATACCTGTCAGGCACACATTCCTTTTCATTCTTCTTTTAAATGTAAGTTTTTCAATATTACAGACTTGCACAGAACTTCAGTAAATATATAAAATTTGTGTCACTCCAAGTCAGGCAAGGATTTGGAGTCACTTGCATGAAAACCTTATTCTTACTTTCTTTTCCTTCCCCACCTCCTATACCTGACAAGGGAAAATTTCTATTTTTAACACAGCTGTTTTGTGCAATACCTCTTCTGCTGAAAATACCTGTTTTAAAAACTTTTTAAAAAAATTATGGGGCACCTGCACCCTTTTCCTATTGGCTCCCTTTTATAGGGAGTTACGGTGATCACAGAATCAAAGTGTTGAAGGTTATCTATGTTGATGCAATAATTTTAAAAAAGAAAAGAGAAGAAATCTTTTTAAACTGCAGATGTTTTGCAACTTACCGTTCTTCCATGAGTTCCCTGATGGCTGCCACAGTTGGTCCAGATCCCAGGTGGGTGTAATAGGGCCCTTCGTCTTTTTCCACTATTTGCTCTGTTTAAAAACAAAACCAGATGAATTATTTCACCTCGGTGTCTTTGCCTTTTTATAGCAAAGGGAACAGGTGTAACTGAAAGTTTGTTAAGCTGAAGGTGGGCAGAATGAAGCCCTTGGTCAGATGCCCCACTGAAACTGCAAAAACGAGGGGGTAGGGAGGGAGAGAGCAGACGCACAGCTCACCAAAACACAACTGGGATTTTAAACTGCACTGTGATTTACACAACATGATAAATTACAAACTACTTTGCGAAGCTTATGCTCAAAAGTTGCCTAAAATTATTTTCAAAGAACTAATTTTCCTTTATTCTAGGAGTAGACTGGTGCCCTCCAGATGTTGCTGGACTACAACTCCCATTCTCCTGACTCACTGGCCAGGCCGGCTGAGGCTGACAGAGTCCATTGGCTGGAGGTTTTCCAGTCCCAACTACTCCCTTGCTGCCCCCGCAGCAGCAAGAAGGGTCAATTAGGCAGGCAGGCTGGTTGGAGTTTCACAGGGGAAGCTGTGGGAGTCACCTGACTCTGTTGTCTTCCCCGTGACATCATCAAGAACAGGCTAAGCATTATACTAATTCTCCAAGAGGGGAACTCTGCTGTTTGTGGCTTCTTTCTGCAATCTCAATTCCAAGCCTGACCAGGGAGGGGAGGGAGATGGGCACCAGCCACAATGGCTACGCTCTGCCTCCACAGATGGAAGAGAGGTGAGTGCCCACAGGTATCAGACTTGGCAGCCCCACCACAGAGCTACCCTGACAGCTTCTCTGCGGACAGCCTGCAAACCCCCCTCCCCCCCCCACTCCCAGAACAAGGCATCTACTGCATGTCACAGAGCAGAGAGCCAGGCAGAAACAGAGAAGGTCCCTTAGGAAGGTGCTTGACACAGAGGGTTGGAGAGTGAGTGGGGGGGGGGGAGTTACAAGCCAGTCCAGGCAACTGGTTCATCTAGATCAGGCATCCCCAAACTCTGCCCTCCAGATGTTTTGGGACTACAACTCCCATCATCCCTAGCTAACAGGACCAGTGCTCATGGATGATGGGAATTGTAGTCCCAAAACATCTGGAGGGCCGAGTTTGGGGATGCCTGATCTAGTTAGCAGCAACCCTTAGAAGTCTCAGTGTTTTCTCTGTTCTGCTTCCTTAATAAAGAAACTAACCGTAAGTTAGCTGCCATGTCACTGTCATTCTCTGTTCTGCAAATGCCCTGTTCCCCCTGTCGGCTCCTTGAGAGCTGGTGGCATTTTATATATAAGTGGTGTCAAAGAAGCAAAAGTACAAGCTAAAAGATGTGCATCCTCCCTCTGCAATACTGCTGTGTATTTCATGATATTCATTCAAATGCCTTAAGAAACATGCAGGAGATCCTAAAGTGGCAGGGACCTCTCACCTACTTGGAGTAGCAAAAGGGACTGGTCCCAGACTGATATTTGCAACCCCAGACAAAAGTGCAGCCGCATCTAGAGGCCCTAAGCAAGATCAGGGGAAAGCCCTTCTGGTTAAGATCTCGGGTCTGCTGACCTAGTAATTAAGGTAAGCTACAAATACAAAATTCTTCACTGCTCAAATGGTAACCCTGACTTGAGCTCAAAACTTATTTCCCAGCTCTGAAAACAAAGTGCTTCTGTTTCCTGTTTCCACAGAGCACAACAAAGGTATCTGACTGAAAAACAGGAATGCCTTCAGCTCTGCATCTCTGAAAGGCTCCCAAATGGTCCACATGCCCATCTTAATAAGTCAGTTCTAATGAATCCCATACCAACTAGCTGGGAGCTGAGATTTACCCTTCCTGCGTCCTTTTGTCATAAGATAACCTACAATTTAGTAAACAAAAAATACAACTCATTGATGGAAAAAGAGGATGGCTGCCAATATCTTCTGTTTCCTAATAAAATAATGTTATACAGTGGTACCTCGGGTTAAGTACCTAATTCGTTCCGGAGGTCCGTTCTTAACCTGAAACTGTTCTTAACCTGAAGCACCACTTTCGCTAATGGGGCCTCCCGTTGCTGCCGCGCGATTTCTGTTCTCATCCTGAAGCAAAGTTCTTAACCCGAGGTACTATTTCTGGGTTGGCAAAGTCTTTAACCTGAAGTGTATGTAACCTGAAGTGTATTTAACCCGAGGTACCACTGTATTTATAACAATAACAAACTGGAACCAGAATAGCAACAGCTAGCTATTTATGTAGCCTCTCTCAGCTGAAACTGCTTTCACCAGTTAATTAACTAAGGTTGCAAATATCCTCACCTCACTTATCTGGGAGTTAGCTACATTACATGGGACTTTACTTCTAAGTAGACATGGTTGGGACTAGGCCTGGTCAATGTACTGATACGTTGCCTGAAACTGGTTTAAATTTAAAACTGAAAGAGCAATTTTATAATTTCCAATCATACAATGTATCATTAATCTCTGGCCCTGCTCACACACACAGACACACACACACAGCCCGCAGCCCAGCCGCTGGCCTCAGGAGTGGGGTTTGCCTGCCTGCAAGCCAGTACCTTCATTTATTTCCCTGGCCATGTGAGTGCCGCTTCCTCTCTCCATTCCTCCTTGCGCAGAGCAGAACAGTGGTTTGTGGTAGCCACCGCCTGTACAGTGAGAGACTATCATTGGGGCGAACTGCAGCTGGCATGTGGTGCCCTGGGTGCTGTGCTCTGCCCAGGGTAGTAGCACCTGCCCAGCCTTGCCAGGAAGAGGCAGAAGTTGCACAGGGTGATGCTAATCATATCCAGGGCTGGCAACTGCCTTCTTCCTCCCCATCTCCTTTCTGACATCGTAATATACCGCCACATCGTGAAGTTTAGCTGGCGATATATTACGATGTTGGAAAGCAGATATCGCCCAGCCCTAGTTAGGACTGCATCCTTAAACCTTAATTAAAGGTAGCGGCCTCAGTGATCTGTTAAAACAGTCTGGGGCAAACCAAAACATCACAGAGAAAAATCCTGCAGAAAGAATGATCATGCTGTTTGTGACATTTCACTTGGTCCTAATCAATTTATTGCTCTCCTATGACTTTGGGATCTTCAAATAAACCAACAAGGCTACTCATGGTAGTTATTTATTTATTTGATTTATTTATTTCATAGAATTTATAAACCAATTTTCACCAGAAGCCCCAAAGAGTTGTACAACAATATAAAGGTAGTTCAACAGACCAAGGTCAGTTAAAAGCAATTCCAGGCACTACAACACAATGTTACTGCACCAAGACCATGAGATGTACAAAAGCACCTGGACCTAAGGCAGTATTAGTTGGCCTGGGAGAAAAGGCAGGTCTTAGTAAGATGGTGAAAAGCTACAGTAACATTCCCACCTGTGCCTTCGGGCTTAATTACGCCAATTTGGTCCACCAGACCAAGCCTTTCCCATCTGACATTGCATAAATGCCAAAAAGGGCTCCAGACGCTTTATTTGCAAGCCCCTTGAAAGCAGCTGTCAGAGGTCTAGGACAGGCATAGGCAAACTCTGGCCCTCCAGATGTTTTGAGACTACAATTTCCATCATCTCTGACCACTGGTCCTGTTAGCTAGGGATGATGGGAATTGTAGTTCCAAAACATCTGGAGGGCCAGAGTTTGCCTATGCCTGGTCTAGGAGCACGTCAGGCCAGTGTTACGCATTACACAGAATGAAATCAGGGTCCTCAGCCTCACCGCCCTGCCTCTAGGGCTTCTTCAGCTTCTCATAGGTCATCAGAACAATGGCAAACCCATGCTGGCTGGTGCTAATGGGAGCTGTAGCCCCAAAAAGCTGGAGAGCAGCTGGAGGAGGCCTGACTAGAGCTTAAATTGGTTAATTTCATTGTACACAGGTTGTACATTGACAATAAAGGTATTATTATTATTATAAATGGAGTTCCAAGGTCACTGACCATGGATCAGATTTTGGCCCACTCTGTCTCATCCATTTCATGCACAAGTTGGCAACAGTGACCCAACACCATCTGTCAGGGATTGTTTGTTGTGATTCCTGCCTTGCAGGGGGTTGGACTAGACAATGCTTTAGGTCCCTTCCAACTCTACGATTCTATGAGCTTGTGGACTTTTGGGACACCGTATCACTTCATACCTGGAAAGACAAGAGTCCCCACCTTGGGTTGAGCTCATTGCTATGCCACTCTCTTCCCCTCAGAAACAACAGTTCAAGTGCAAGTGGAAGTCCAAGTCCAAGGCCCAATTCTGCTAGCAGAGTCGCAGGTAAAGCCCTGGAAACTACCACTTGATACCTTCCATACCTTTGACTCTGAGGGTATATGGAAAAGACAGTTCATGCTGTCAAGCCCTAGCAGGTCCTGGGGGATTCACAGTCCCTTTCAGCCAACTATCACACCAAAGTCTCCTGCAACCCTAACTGACTGAATCAAGCAAGTGCTTGGTGGTGTTAGAAACTCAGATATATAAGCAGGGCACCAAACGGCGCTTCAAACCTAGGTTATGGTCACCACAAGATGTTGATTCACAGGAGCTTGGACTGCATGAGCCTTGGGGTCCTTTCCAATGCTACAATTCTACATGTTTATGATCTCAACTACATTGCTTGACTGTAGCTTGCTCTTACAACAATTCACTTGTCCCAGTATGCAAGACAGAGAAACGCACACAGTGGAAATGGAAATGATATTAACTATGGAACAAGGCAGAGGTTTTTAAACAGTGGTTTGTGAGTTCCCTTGGGGTGGCCTGCAGAGAGGCTGCAGCACAGTCAAATATCTCTGTACTCAGCCCTGCACCTACTTTCCTTGATATGATGATGGAGGACTGCATGCAAGTCAGTTGGCTCAGTTGCCAACCTGGTGCCCAAAACTCTCCACTTGGTTGTGATTGGACCTGTGCCAGCAGCAATATGTGCCTGGTACCTACCTGGGAATTTAGAACACTGGTGTTTGGCTCTCATCAAAACCAATTCAGCAAAAGCCACCAACCTAGCTGCAGCATGATTTCAGCTTTGTGGCAATTGTTGGCAGCTGCACCTATGGTGTTGCCTTTCCAGAATTGAGAAGCGTCATATCCTTCTTCCCATATTTGTTCTTGAAACAAGCAAACGAGAAAGCAACCAAACCCTCCAGTAAGGTGAGACTTGCTCCACTGTTGCAGGCTGCAAGGATTTGCCCTCTGTTGGGTGTAAACACAGCTGGTCCTTTCTTTGAAGTCTGATGGAAACTGGCTTTGGCCAGACTACACTTGGCTCAGTTGCCAAGCTACTTTAAAATAACAAGAGACCCAAAACAGAAATCCTTAAATCTTGGCCAGTTCCACTGCTAGGGCAGGAAATGCAAAGGCATTGGCATGGTTGGTCTATGCTGACCTAAAGGCCTGATCTCAGCTACAAGTGGCCAGCCAAAGATCAGTTAATCAGTGACATAGCAACATGTAAGATGGCTTTATAACTGTTAAAACAGTAAAATTGTTTTGCAAACAAGTCCACAAAAGTTGCAAGCCCACCTGCCCAGAGATCCTTAAGTTAGTAAGATATACCCTAAAAGAAAACAATTGGCATTGGCCCAGGTCCACTCACTGGTCACTTGCAAAAATTTCTTACTCACCATTGGCAACCAGGTACATAATTACTTACAGCCTGATTCAACCAGGCACTCATTATGAAATCCCTTCATTGAGCCTTTTTTCAGATTTGGGGGGGGGGGGACTTGATGAGCTCAGTACTCCTCTGAAAATACAGTGAGGAAGGAAGAAACAATGCCTGTTTTCCAGGTGGAAAAAACTGAGCCTAATACCAGGCATAGGCAAACTCGGCCCTCCAGATGTTTTGGGACTACAACTCCCATCATCCCTAGCTAACAGGACCAGTGGTCAGGGATGATGGGAATTGTAGTATCAAAACATCTGGAGGGCCGAGTTTGCCTATACCTGCTAATACTGTTGGGAAGCTAAGGACAGCCTTACTGGACTGGGTCCAGGGCAGGGCTGAAGGTCTAACCTGAAAAGCCACTCCCCCACCAAATTGAAGGTGTATGACCTGCTGTATAACAAAATATTCCAAGAGACTTAGCAGGATAACACAGGTAGGCTCATTGTAAACAGCTGGAGAAGGGGATTTCAGTGGCACCTCTGAAAGCATCACTGCCTGGAGAGGTTGCTAGAGGAAGCTGGCAGAGGAAGACATCAATCTATGTAAAAATACAAACAAAAGATATTCACAAGAGCAGACAGCATGAAGGCCAGAGAGGTTGGCTGAGACATAGAGGGTGATCAAGATGATCAAGGGTTTGGAGGCCAAACCTTATGAAGAACGGTTGAGGGAGTTGGGTCAGTTTAGCCTGGAGAAGAGACAAGCTGAGAGGTGCTATGATAGCCAACTTCATATATCTGAAGGAATGTCACACGGAAGAGGAAACAAGCTTGTTTTCTGCTGCTCCAGAGGGCAGGACCCGAACCATTGGATTCAAATGAGAAGGAGGGAGATTCTGACTAAACATTAGGAAGAACTTTATGAAGGTAAGAGCTGTTTGACAGTGGAATGAACTCCACTTCACTGGGGGGGGGGGGCGTTGTTAAGCAGAAGTTGGATGGCCATCTGTCGGGGATTCATTAGCTGTTATTCCTGCTTTGCAGGGGGTTGGACTAGATGACCCCTGGGATTCCTTCCAACTCCACAATTCTATGATTCTATGCAAAGCATGGATAGGCAAACTGATGCCCTCCAGATGTTGTTGGGCTTCAGCTCCTGTCAACCCCGCTGAGAACAGCCAATGGTAGCAACATGTATCCTAGAATTGCTTTTTTTGCAGCTGTGGCTGCTGCTATTAGCTGGAAGGCTTAACACCATATATTCCAGTTTTGGCCACTTGGTAACTTACAGATAACTTTGAACATGCTTAGGAAGGCTAGCTTATGAATTTGTTGGGCCCTGACCACACACAGGTCCCCACACCCCATAGTTGAAGCCGATACTTCACTATGGGGCAGGAATTCAAACTAAACACATAGCCATGGTAAAGGAAAACCAACATCATTTATATATTATATCTATGAAAGGCAGGGATGATTCACGCTAGGCCTTCCAGATGTTGTTGGATCCCAACTCCCATCAGCCCCAGGCAGCCTGGTTAAAAGTTTGGGATGATGGAAGTTGCAGCTCAGCAACATCTGAAGGGACCAACATTAGCTACAACTGACACAAGGCCAGTAAGTGGGCTGAGACCTGTGGCCACCATCAGAATTCTCTGCTACATAATGAACGGTGTTGGTGGAGATCACACCAAGTGCAGCTTCTTCAAACATTGTGGCGACCATAGCAAGAGAGTTTGGAGATATTTCAGAACTTGCCCAGTACAACATCTAGCCCATGGCTGGTGCTCTACAAACTTTACACTAGCCTTTGCCAACCTGATGCCCTCCAGATGTTTTGGACTACAATTCCCACCATATGGTCCCCTGGGAGTGTGCCATGTTGGCATGGGCTCCTTTCCACAGGGGTTAAAGCACTTTCAAAGTTGGAAGTCGCTGACTTGAAGGTTTCTGAGGGACAAAGGAACTCCTGCTTCCCCCACCACCGCCCTTTTCTCGCCCAACCCTAATTTTTATTCCAAGCACATCTTTGTGGCCCAGTGCCAAGAGAAAGAGAAAACAAATCTCAGCTGGACAGCAGCCATCCAGACAAACGACCAATAATGGACATGCAATGCCGTCTGGTTTTATCACCAGCAGCTGATGGCATAAGTCCTTAGTAACTCCTCTTGGCTGCCTTCTCCCTTATTGCATTATTTCTCCCCCATATGGAGAAAGCCGATGCGCACAGCACAAAGAGCTGACTTTTCCATGTGTTGTATTCAGCTCACAGCCACCACACTGAAGGGCATAGGTGCCATCTTTGGCGGGCCCAGATACCCAGCCAGGCAACCCAAAGGCACCCCAAAACATTGCGTGTGTGACATCACATGGCATGACATAGGCACCATCTCCATGGGGCCAACAAAGTTCCTGTCCCAGTCACTGCCGTTACGCCGGAGAGCCAGTGGAGGCAAGGCAGTGGGCGTCACATGGTTACGCAAGTGACGAAAAGACATCATGTCGTGCGTGAGCCGCTGGGCACCCACAATCTGGTGCCCAAACCTCTGCTGCAGGGGTCATCAATGGAAGATGTAGGAAAGGGCACAGCTGCCAGCTCAAAACCCTATGGGGCCCTTCCCTTCACCTGTACTCAGCTGAAGGCTCTTTTCCCATACAGCTAACCCCACACCTACAATCAGATGCTGTGCAGGAAACATAGCCTTACAGTTCCTTATTGTGTGCAAACAACTTTTTTAAAGCTTCCTCAATGGTGGCAAGGGCGCCCCTGCACTCCTTAAATGCAGCAAGTCCCATGCTTCTGAAGAAGATAAAAAGGAAACACTTATTCACTTCATGCACAGTTAACTGAGGGAACTCACTGCTACAAGGTGTGGTGATGGTCACTGACTTAGATACACGTAGTTTAGGCCCCATTACCCTACCAGAAGAGCAGTCAGTAAAAATGACTCAGCTAGTTGTTTTGTGAAAAGTAATCCTTTAGAAGGGACTGGCAATACAAGCTGAGTTGCACCTGTGCTGCAGATTCATTTTTGTTTCAAAGTTGTGCCAGAGTTAACACAGAAAGCCTCAGCGTTATTTGCAAGAGCTCAAAATCCTGATGTGGAGGGTGCAAATGCCATGCAACTCCGCACATATGCACACGCGCACACAGACACAAACCCTCTTCTGAAACCCACCCTCAGGCAACACTTGTTTTCGTTTTTTAGAACTCAGGATTATTCCTTTGCAAGACACAAGGGGGCAGGGAAATCACATGACTCACCCACGCAGTCACAAGTCGGGAACTCTGCTTGAGCGCGCTTGGCAGGCGTGTCCAGCAAGCTCTTGGTTGGCGTGTCCAGGTACTTCAAGGGAGATTCCAGAAATCCACTGAGAGTAGGCATGAGCGGCACTTTATCCTTGGTTGGTGTCCCTTCCATGGAAGCGGTATCTGTGTTTTGGTTTTCATCAGAGTAAAAGCACGTGGTGGACACCACGGTAATAGCACCAGAAGATTCGATTTTTATCTGCTTAGGGGACCGAGCTGCAAAGGGGTTTTCAAAAGGCTGCCCAGCCCCTGGCAAGAGGGGTAACGTTTTGTGACCCGCACTGGCAGCACCAAGGGGGCAGTCCTTGCTAGCCGGACGCTGGAGAGCTGCATCTAAGCCCACCGTGGGCTCTGGAGAATGGCTCAGAGAAGACAATGGGGGCAGAGGAGAAGGAGGAGGAGGAGGAGGGTGGGGAGCTGAAAGTGGCCCGTCCCCGAGGAGCAGTGGGGCAGGAAGCTCAGAATTCTGAAAGCTGAAATTTTCTCCAAACTCCGCTTCAAACTGCTTGATCAGCTCCTCCAGCTTGTCATCCATGGCGATGGAACTGTGGGCGAAGAGAGGGTGGTCTGCGGGGTTTGCAGTCCTGTGGAAGGCTTCCTCGTGCCCGTTGCTGCAGGCCACAGAGGATGAGCAAGGGGCAAAGCCAGGCACAGGAGTGGCAAGGGAAGCCGTGTTGCATGCAGAGTTCTCAGGGTAGTAGCAATGGCTCTCCTCCTGGTTGTTGGGACAGCATGTTTCCTGAGTGTTGGGAGCCGGGCTTCTGTTTTCAAGTAACTTCTGCAATGGAGACTGCTCTGCAGGGCTGGCGGGCATGGGAAGAGGGGGCAGGAGCCTGGGAGGGGTGCTGGAGATCAGGAGCTGCTCAGGCGGCATCTCTTTGCTCGGACGCTCTGGAGTGGCAACCGAGCGGAGTCCTTCCAAGCTGATCTGGCTGACAGGGAGGAAGAGGGGCTGAGCATCTTTCTGCTTGGACCTCTTGATCTGCACTTGCTTGCGCGGCGGCTTGGCTGGAGTATTTTTATCAGGCTGGACCTTCTTCTTCCTCTCCTTGACAGGCTTTTCTGATGGCTTTGGTAGTGGTGGTGGCTGGGCCTGGGTGCTGGGAGCCCACCAGTTTGGCATCTGCTCCTGGGGGCTTCCCGGAGGCGTCTTCTGGTCCACGAAAAGGCTGCGCTTATGGTGGAGGTGGTGCTGCAGAGCCTTCTGGGTCTTCTTGTGGAAGCTCGTCTCCTGCAGGAGCTGCGATAGCTGTGGGCTGGAGGAGGCTGCTGCCTTGGGGTAGCTGGGGCTGTCGTCCTTCTGGGCGAATGGCTCCTGCTTTGGCTTGGCAGCTTTGGCTTTGCTGGGCATTGCTTCAGGTCGCTTGAACACGGATTTGATGCAGTCCGTGGCGCTGCCCAGTAGCTGCTCCAGCTCAGCCATGGGATCACTCACCAGTGGAGAAGGAGGGGTGTTGGAATGCAGGCCCCATAGGCTGCTCTTCAGCTTGCCTTCATCACCCCACTGCTCAGGGAACTCCACTTTTTGCGGGGTGGAGGAGTTGGGGAACAGCTCTGATGGCTCCAGATGTCCATTGTTGCGATCAAGGCAATAGGGGGCCATATCCTGAGCAACCTTTGCTCCCTGCTGCCAGGAAGATGGTGCTGATGATGCAGGAGCTTGGAGCAGGTTGTGGCTCATGTATGATTTCGAGGCCTGGCTCTGGTACAGCTCAGCACCGGATTCAGATAGCACCGAGTTGGGGTGGTTGTGTGCCGGGAAACGGGAAGGCTGCTCCAGCTGTTCCTTGGAGATGAATGCCATGGCTTGCAAGGGACTCTGAGGAGGGGGAGGAGTCTCTTGGGCTGGCTCAGGAAGAACAGCTGACAACTGTGTGAGGGCTTCAATAGCAATGGCTGTCTGGAGGCTGATGTTCTTCTCCTTTGCAATACTCAGTGCATTTTCCGTAAGAGGGAGGGCCTCCAGGGAACACGGAGCCTCCTTCTCTTCTGTAGCAGGCATCAGCTTATGATTAGCACCATTGTCTAAGGGGGGTTGGTGTTCCTGGCTGAGAGGCTGTGGGGTGCAGCTCTGCTCCTCTCCAGTGGCCAATCTGATCTTCTTCTCAAGCCACTCCAGGTAGTCTGGGCACTCGGGTCCATCGCAGTTGCAGTTGGGTGGTTTGACGCCATGCTTTGCATAATTCAGAGCAGCTTTGAGAGCAGCCAGGTCCTCGTTGCCAGAGCAGGTGCTGGAAAGAGGCGCTGCCAGGTCATGGTCTACCCCACTGCTGCGATTCATCTCGGCGTTGAATTTCTCATAGAGCTGCATGCTCAGCAAGGAAGGGGACCGAAGGGAAACCATCCCGTGTGAAGACATGGCTGCTTCGGCTGCTGCCGAGAAATCCACCAAGTTCTGAGCGCCCTCCAAGTTGGCATTGCTGGAGGAGGAGTCTCCCTGGCTTGGGGCAGGTGGCAGCCTCTCCCAGTTGGCTTTCTGCTCAGCGCAGGAGCTGTTGAGCCATGCAGGCGTTTCCATCAGCATGGCCCCTCTTCCAGCGGCTTGGGATCCTCCTCCATTGGCCAGGCCAGGCAGACGGTCCTCGCTCAACCTTCTTTCTTCAACATGGCTAAATGGCCCTTCTTCCATTTGGCCTGTTTTGGGTCCATCAACTGAACTGCACTCCAAACCGGTCTGAAACAAGAGAAGAAAAACAGAAATAATGAGTTCTAGTGGATCAAACAAACCAGAGTCTAGCAGCATCTTGGTGATGTTGCCCCAGACAGAAAGCTTTGGCAATCCCATCCGCCATGAACTCAATGAGTTTTGACTATTCGCAATTTTGGCTTTAGGTGTGACCTCCAAACCTTGATGTTGGGAAAGATTATGGGCACAAGGAGAAGGGGACGACAGAGGACGAGATGGTTGGATAGTGTTCTCGAACATGAGTTTGACCAAGACATGAGTTTGACCAAGCTGCGGGAGGCAGTGGAAGACAGGAGTGCCTGGTGTGCTCTGGTCCAGGGGGTCACGAAGAGTCAGGCACGACTAAACGACTAAACAACAACAACAAAAACGTAACCCCTCTGTAAGTTGTGGGCTTACTGTATGCGCCACTTGGGTTCTCACTCTTCCAACTGGAGCCTCTCAACTAGCAAGAAGGTGGTGCTCTAAATAAACAGCCAGAAAATTCAGCACCCAGGTAGGTGCTTCCCATCTCATCATTCCAGGAAAGGCCATTGCTGTACATATGGTGAATTCTTCAATTGACATTCATTTCCTTATACACTATTGCTTTATGCAAGTAGCACCATCCATATGAACACATAGGAGAAAGGCCTGTTATTTTAGTAGTGTTGCCTAATAGAATATACTGACTAAGTATCTTGTATTAGGGAAACATTTTGATAGTGTTAACTGTATCCCTTAAACAGAGATACTTAGTCAATATATCCTTTAATTCAAGTTAACACAAGCCTTCAAGGCTGCTTCCTTGACCCCTCACAGCCATTCAAAATGGGCCTAAGCACCACTGCTACTCTGGTTAAAAACCATTACAATACAAAGACTCCCCTACAATGAAAGTTTGCAGCATTTGGGACATTTTAATTTAGAGAAAGTAAGATGTGACATGACAGTTTATAAAATTATTCATGGCATGAAGAAAGTGATAGAGAACATTTTTCTTCCCTCTCTCATAATACTAGTACTTGTGGACATCCAGAGAAGCTGAAGGTTGGAAGCTTCAGGGCAAACAGAAGAATGTCCTCCTTCACACAGCACAGAGTTAAACTATGGAACTCTCTGACACAGGAGGCAGTGATGGCCACCAAGCAAGGCAGCTTTAAAAGAGGATTAGACAAATTCATGGAGGAGGAGAGGGCTATCGATGGTTACAACCATGACAGCTTCACTCTGCCTCTACAGTTGGAAGAAGCCATGCTCATGTGCTTATGGGTTTCCCACAGGGTGGCCACTGTGAGAACAGGATGCTAGTCTAGATGTTCCACTGTCCTGATGCAGCATATGCTCTTAGGTTCTAAGATATGTTAACTTAAGCAAGTCTATGGAAGAAAAGTTTACTGTCTTCTCTCCATGACAGCCACCTACAATCCCTAAAGCCTGTTCAAAAGGAATAGACCAAACAGGAAGGGAGCAGGAGTAGCGTTGTATATAAAGGATGTGTACACTTCTGAAGAAATCCATGACCTGGAGCATGATTGAGCAGATTGAGAGTATATGGGTAAAAATTGTAGAAGAGAGAAACAACAGTGACCTTACTGTGTGGGTCTGCTATAGACCACCAAGCCATACTGAGCGTACGGAAATGCCATTTACCTTCTTGCCGCGGCGGTACCTATTTATCTACTTGCACTGGTGTGTTTTTGAGCTGCTAGGTTGGCAGAAGCTGGGACAGAGCAATAAGAGCTCACCCCATCATGCAGATTCAAACCATCAACCTTCCGTTCAGCAAGCCCAAGAGGCTCAGTGGTTTAAACCACAGCACCAGTAGGGAGGAACTAACTGATGAAGTGGAAGTGCTGAGAAACTTGGGAGAGGTCATGTTCTCCTGGGTTTCAGGAAACAGAGGCAAGGGAAAACTGAGTGTAGTCGGACATGCACTCTGTACTTTAAGAAGGCAAATTTCAAAAAGCTAAAGGAGCTACTGGGTGTGATCCCATGGTCAGAAACACTCAATGAGAAGGAAGTCCAAGAAAGATGGGAGTTTCTAAAAGGAGAAGGCCGAAATGCAGATTATATCAACAAGAAAGAAAAGTGGGAGACATCTGAGGAAACTGGTGTGGCTGCATAAGGAGCTTACAGATGAGCTGGGAGTTAAGAAGGGCATGTATAAGAAATGGAAGAAAAGGGAAATCACAAGGGAGGAGTATACACGAGTAGCCAACAGTTGCAGGGGGGAAGTCAGGCTGGCTAAAGCTCAGAATGAGCTCAGGCTTGCAAGAGAGGTTAAAAATAATAATACATTGTTACCCTGGTGGATCACAAGCATAACACGAGTCAACAGTGTGATGCAGCAGCAAAAAAAGCTAATGCTATTCTAGGCTGCATCAACAGAAGTCTAGTGTCCAGATCACGGGAAGTAAAAGTACCACTCTATTCTGCCTTAGTCAGACCACACCTGGAATACTGTGCCCAATCCTGGGCCCCACATTTTAATAAGATGTTGACAAGCTGGAACGTGTGCAGAGGAGGGCAACCAAAATAATCAAGGGTCTGGAAACTAAGCCTTATGAGGAGCGCTTGAAGGAGCTGGGTATGTTTAGCCCAGAAAATAGGAGACTGAGAGGAGATACGATAGACATCTTCAAATATCTTAAGGGCTGTCACATGGAAGAGGGAGCATGCTTGTTTTCTCCTGCTCTGGAGGGGAGGACTCGAGGCAATGGCTTCAAGTTGCAAGAAAGGAGATTCTGACAAAACATTCGGAAAAATCTTCTGACAGTAAGAGCTGTTCAGCAGTGGAACAGACTCCCACGAGGGGTGGTGGACTCTCCTTCCTTGGAGGTTTTCAAACAGAGGTTAGATGGCCATCTGTCATGGATGCTTTAGCTGAGATGCCAGCATTGCAGGGGGTTGGACTAGATGACCCTAGGGGTCCCTTCAAACTTGAAGATTCTGATTCTAAGCCTTCTCTGAAGAGCTGTGGGGTTGAACAATTTGAAATGGGGCATGGGAGCTGCTGGAGGGGAAGTGATAGGTAACTTCCTTTACCAATAATTTTATTTATTACTATCTTTGTATCTCCCTCCATTCGCTTCCCAAATTAGGATTTTTTTCCTGGGGTACCATTCTGCCTATTATTTATTTTAGCTATAATATTTATAAACCACTTTTCCCCTCAATGTAGCTCCAAAGCAGTTTCCAACACAATGCAACAGTAAATTAAGAAAAAACACAGTTAAAAGCAGTGGTCAAAGCACAACACTTGTGTGTCCAGAATACCAAAGCAAAGCTCACCCCACACCCTCCAAGACCTGGGTATTTATTTGCAGAGGTTTGTTTTGATTAGGTGCCAGAAGCCCATCTGTGATGTGACCATCTGTGCCTCTAGGGGGTGGGAGTTCCACAGCTGGAGAAGAATTAAGGAGAAGGGCCTATCCTGCACCCACACACAGCAAGCAACACTTGCTGGTGTGCAAAGAGAAGCCCCCCCCCCCTGCTGAACTGAGAGCCTTAGGAACATGGGAAGCTGCCTTATACTGAACACAACCATTGGCCCAAATAGCTCAGTCTTGTCTGCACTGCTTGGAAGTGGCTCTGCAAGATCCCAGGCAGGGAATGTTTCCTACCTGGAGAAGCCAGAGATTGAACTTGGTGTCTTCTGCATGCAAAGCAGATGCTCTACCAATGAGTCATGGCTGTTCCCATTACTGGACTGGTCAGTATGGGAAGAGGCACTCCATCCCAAATCATTTGGGTCCCAAATCATTCAGGATATGTAAGTTTATATTATATATTACATTTTTATACCACCATTTCTTCCAAGGAGCTCAAAGTGGCATACATAGTTCTCCTCCTCCCCATTTCATCCTCACAGCCCTGAGATTAGGCTGAGAGACAGTGACTGCCTAAGGTTACCCAGTGAGCTTCACAGCCAAGTGGGGATTTGAACCCTGGCCTCCCAGGTCATAGTCCAACATTCTAGCTGTTGCACCACACTGGCTCTCATTAAGCCAACATTAACACATTAACTTGGGCCCAGTAACTTCTAGGCAGCCACAGAAGAGAGTTACGTATCAGAGTGCTGAAACTGTGTACCTGAGAAATCCTCCGTCTGGGAGTTCTAACTTAGTATGGGAAAGCGCTCCAAAGATTGCAAGATTTCCCACTGTTATTTCACTCTCCTGTGCTGCTGCTGCTGCTGCTGCCGCTGCCGCCACTGTAGGCCAGAAGCCTGTTAAGCGACTTGTGCTCTGCACTGACAGGCCAGTGGAGTGGGCAAGCTCCAACAAGCCTCTTCTTGGAGAAGCTGCCTGTGGTTGTCTTGTAAACCAGTCTTTTGCTACCCTGCACATAAACCCACTCACAGGTGTGCACGCACACACACACCCCACACACGCACACCCTCTCTGTGTGAGCTCTTGCCAATGTGAAGCGCAGCCCTGCTCAGAGAGCAGATAAGGCAGGTCTGGAAGCTGCCTGGGCTCCATCCAAGTCGGTCAAGGATACAGCAGCTGTTCAACCCTCCTCTCGCAAAGGCTGCTCAGCATTCCTGAAACAAGCAGGGCTGCCAGTGTTTACTGGGGTAGCTTGTGCACAGGCAGGAAGGTGGGGGTTGTGGCTACTTCTGGTTGACCACAACACTGGCTGTGCCTGTCCTGCAAACCCCACATATGTCTCTAACCTAGGAAATGTTATAGGCTGCTTCCCTGCTAGGTTATATTGCAGCCAGTTAGAGCCTGCTCCCAACCTATTGATGAGGCCTAATGCTGTGGAATTGAAAATAATGGGAAAGTCAGCTTCAGCGACTTTGACCCTTCGTAGCTTAGCATTCCTCCACATGTGCCCAGATGAAACAGCACCTGGCAGTACAGACAGCTTTCAGCTGGGTTCCAAAGAGGTTCACTGTCCCTTGCCTATGCATTAAGAGCCTCATGCTCTACCAGCTGAGCTATTCAGAGACCTTGAACATGTACTGGTCACCAGTTTTGTTTCTGAGCCAATAAGAAAATAATCATCAGGACGACCAAGGCAGTTTCCTAAGTAAAGCCTATTTCAGAATCCTAAAAGCTGAACTGATCCATGAGTTGTTTTTTGTTTCTCCTGCAAAAACCATGTGGGGAAAATTCACAATTGATCAAGTGCCCTGAAGGTTAGCAGGAAGGGCTATTGCTGCTCCTTTGAATTTCATACTATAATACTCCAACACCAGACATACAAGCAGTCTATTATGTCCACTAAACACATTGCCAAGAAACATCTGAAAGCCATTTCATTAGAAAGAAACTTGTTGGTAGGACCCAGAGGAGGCGCACCCCTCTTCAAAGCCATCACTTCAAAGCACAGGCATAATTTTTCCCCAAAAAAAGAAAATGAAACAGCCACAAGCAAAACCACTGAATATTTTCCAAGTTAAGATTATGCTGTAGAGAAGCTATCAAGTGCTGGAAAACTATTTCAGGTTCCAAAAAGCCAACCTAAAACATTTCAGGAGTAAAATTCCTGGGCTCCTCTCCCTTCCTTTGACAATTTTAATCAAGTTTATCATGGCTTTCAATGTCCTTGCAACTAAGGCTGTTTCAGTTGATAAGGCAGGTTTAGACTTTCTAAAAGTCTTTGACAAAATCTCTCACCAGAAGGTATTCATGAAACTAAAGTAGTCAACAAAGGGCAACAAAAGAGGAATGGTATTTTGTGTGTGTAACCAGGAAAGAAAGAGAAGGCATCAGTTAACTTCAGCAGCTCCTCAAATGAACAAACTTTTTGGGAGAGAAATGCTCCCTTTGTTTCACTCCTCTTAGTAGATTAATTCCCAGTTCAAAAATTAAGGTTGTGGGGCAGCCTTCAACAATTTGGACTACAGCTCCCATCAGCCCCAGCCACCAAGGCCATATGATGCTGGGATTGATGGAAGTTGTAGTCCAAAAGATCTTCAGGATCCCAGGTTGGTGAAGGATGCTGTAAGGCAGGGGTTTTCAACCAGTGTGCTGTGGCACCATGGGGTGTCTTGAATGATAGTCTGGGGTGCCATGGGCAACACTGGCCTCTGTCCCTCTTTCCTTCCCTCCCTCCTCTGATGCTCTCCCGCATCTCTGCCTCCCAAAGCCTTGCGTAGCTGTTTGTTGCAGCAGCCCTGGCTACAAGCTCCCCAGGCGAATGGTGCCTCTGGGGCTGGCCAGGGGTGCTTCCCAGGCCTCTGAGGGGCAGTGTGAAGAGGCACCTCTCTTTGGGGCAGGGGGGCAGCTCAGAGACCAGGGTGGCAGCAGTGGCTGCCTGGAGGACTCCCAAGGAGAGGAGGCTGAGGGAACACTCCCCAAGGGAGGGTGTTCGAAAAGGGGTGAGAGGCTGCCAGCTCTGCAGGCAAGAGGTGACCTAACTGGCCTCCTGAGCCCCATAGGAGTGCCATAGAAAGAATGCAGTTGGTCAAGGGACCCATGGACTCAAAAAGTTTGAAAATCTCAGCTGTAAGCGAACTGAGGTAGCATAGTGGCTGACACTGAGCAGAGATACAAAGTCGGGGAACAGTGAAAAAGCAGCATCCTGAGAGCTGCAGTTTGTGGCTTGGCTCCCACAGTCAAATACTGTGGAGCCCTGACCATCTGCAATCTAGGACTAGTAATACAGATCTCTACCTCACACCACTGTTTTCACAACATGATAATGTATGTTCAGTGCATTGAACGTGATATATTAGGTATCATCTACTATAGAATATATTATTGTCTGCTCTCTTCTGTTTAGCAGTCCCATGACTGCTTTTTGCAATTCAGACACCACACCAAACCACAGTGTGAGCATAATTCAAACACTGGTTTCTGATTCTGGTTTACCAGCCCAACACAAGCCATAGTTTATCATTTCCTTTATCACAGTGAATCAAGTTAAGTTGCCTGATCTATGTCTGAAATGAGCCTGTGTAGATGTAGGAAAGGTTTCCCTCTGTATTCGTGATTCAAAGAATCATAGAATTATAGAATTGGAAAGGATATAAATGGTCATCTAGTCCCACTCCCTGGAATGCAGGAATTTCAACGAAAGCATCCATGACAGACGGCCACCCAACCTCTGCTTAAAAACCTCCAAGGAAGGAGAATCCACAACCTCCTGAGGGAGTCTGTCCCACTGTTGAACATCTCTGTCAGAAAGTGCTTCCTAATATTTAGTCAGAATCTCCTTTCTTGTAGCTTGATGCCATTGGATAAAACCAGCTTGCTCCATCTTCCATGTGACAGCCCTTGAGATATTTGAAGAAGGCTCTCATATCTCCTCTCGGTCTCCTTTTTTCCAGGCTAAACATACCATTCTTCCTCATAAGACTTGGTTTCCAGACCCTTGATCATCTTGGTCGACATCCTCTGCACACCTTCCAGCTTGTCAATATCCTTCTTAAATTGTGGTGCCCTGGACACAGTATTCCAGGTGTGGCCTAACCAAGGCAGAATACAGTGGTACTATTACTTTCCTTGATCTGGACATTAGACTTCTGTTGATGCAGCCTAGAATAGTGCTAGCTTTTTTTCTGCCGCTGAATCACACAGTTGGCTCAAGTTAAGTGTGTGGTCTATTAAGACCTCTAGATCCTTTTCACATGAACTACTGGCAAGCCAGGTGTCCCCCATCTTATATCTGTGCAGCTGGTTCCTCCTGTCTAAGTGTAGAACCCTACATTTGCCCCTATTGAAATTCATTTTGTTAGTTTTGGCCCAGTTCTACAATCTGTTAAAGTCATCTTGAATCTTGATTCTGTCTTCTGCAGCATTAGCTACTCATCCTAGTTTGGTGTCAATTGCAAATATGATGATCATCCCCACAATACAAACCAAGTTGTTCATAAAGACGTTGAACAACAATGGGCTCAGAGCAGAACTTTGTGGCACCCCACTTGTCGCTTCTTTCCAGGATGACAAGGAACCATTAGTGAGCACTCTTTGGATTCGGCCAGTCAAGATAAAAAAAGGTATGTGGTGTAGGCATCTCTGAGACAGCCTTTTTGGTGGTAGAATGACCTCGCCACAGAGGTGTGTAGCTTTGTATTCTTTCAGACACCAGATCAAAACCCCATATTTTTCACCAGGCTTTCAGTGGCTGATGGGGTCAAGTAATTTTTATGGTGTTTCTAACTATGCTACTTCTATATTTTATGAGAATGTTTTAATGTTTCCATTTATTATGTTTGTTTTTGTAAACCACTCTGTGACCAGTTTGGGTGAAGGGTGGTATATAAAAACTTATTAATAGTATAAAATATATAACTACCTAGTATTGTTTGTTTGCTTGTTTGCCTGGCTGTGCTGCCTCAGCCACCATATTGTTCTAGTATTATTAATCTGGATAAATCCTAGCTGAGCTGATATTTCTAATTCTTTCCATGCAGCTTATTCACTGGGGTGGAGAAGCAATTCATGTAGGTGCCAGATTTAAAAGGTGGGCTATGAGTTGGCCTTTGGAGCATGAAGGGAGGAGAGCTGAGAGAAGATTATCCAGGGGACAAGAGAAGAATGAGGATATGTGGTTTTGGGAGTAGTAAGCACATGGTTAAACTATGGAACTCACTCCCACAGGAGGCAGTGATGGCCAATGATTTAGATGGCTTTTAAAGAGCACGGGACAAATTGATGGAGGGCTATTAAGAGCTATTAGCAATGTTGGCGATGCTCTACCTCCACAGCTGGAGGCAGCAGTGCTTCTGAATTCCGGTTGCTGGAAACCACAGGAGGGAAGAGGGCTCTTGCATTTGGATCCTGCTTGCAAGTTTCCCACTGGGCCATCTGGTTGGCCCCTGTGAGAACAGGGTGCTGGACTAGATGGGTCACTGGCCTGATCCAGCAGGCTTTTCTTATGAGGTACAAATCCAACCTCTCTCCCACCCTGTGAACCCAAAATGCTATTTGGGATCAACTTTATTTATACCACACCATCCAAGTTACTGTGCAAAGAAAACAGGTCCTAACCTTGCAGAACATATATTTAAAACTTGACAAGGGAAGGGATAGGAGATCAAGGAAGGGAAAGAATGCCCATTGGTTACAGCTACATGGACTTTTTAAAGGTTTCAGTGGGTTGCAGAGACAAATAACTGTGCCAAATATGATTATGATTATTATGTGTCAAAGACTTCCGAGAAAAGTCATGGGGCTGTTCATGTAGGTGAACTATTCCAGGAACAAACCTGCCAGCAACTGGTATCATTAGGCAGCACCCGCCAGGGCCCAAACCTAGCAAGGGGCACACCATTCACTATGGCTGCTGTTCACTGGCTACTCACTTTCTCCCTCTAGCCCAGACAACAACAGCCACCATCTCTCTCTCTCAGCACAATCCTCACCACCACACACAGGGAGGAAGAGAGAGCAACTGGCAACAGGCAACACCACTGTAGGGCTGCCTCCAGATGTCTTTTGAAGGTTATATAATTACTCATCTCTTTGACATCTGATGCGAGGGCATACCACAGAGTGGACACCACTACCAAGAAGGCCCTCTTCCTGGCTCCCTGTAACTTCACATAATCACAGTGAGAGAACTGCCAGTAGGCCCTCAGAGCTGGATCTCAGAGTCCGGGCTGAACAATGGGGGTGGAGACACTCCTTCAGGTATACTGTGTATTTAGGGCTTCAAAGGTCAGAACCAACACTTTGAATTGTGGTCGGAAACATGCTGGGAGTCAATGTAGGTCTTTCAGGACCGGTGTTATATGGTCTCGGCAGCTGCTCCCAGTCACCAGTCTAGCTGCCACATTCTGGATCAGTTGTAGTTTCTGAGTCACTTTCAAAGGCAGTCCCACATAGAGTGAACTGCAGTAGCCCAAGTGGGAGATAATCAGAGCATGCACCACTCTGGCGAGACAGTGCGCAGGCAGGTAGGGTCTCAGCCTGCATACCAGGGTAGACAGCTGCCCTGGACAGAGAATAAACCTGTACCTCCATGGACAGCTGTGAGTCCAAAATGACTCCCGGACTGTGCACCTGGTCCTTCAGGAGCACAGTTACCCTATTCAGGACCAGGGAGTCCTCCACACCCACCCACCCTCTGTCCTCCAAAATAATATTTATGTCTTGTCGGGATTCAACCTCAATCCATTAGCCACCACCCATCCTCCAACCACCTCCAGACACTCACACAGGACATTCACCGCCTGCACTGGTTCCAATTTAAAGGAGAGGTAGAGCTGGGTATCATCCACATATAGGTGAACACCTAGCCCAAACCCCCTGATGATTTCTCCCAGCAGCTTCATATAGATGTTTAAAAGTATGGGGGAGTGGACAGAGCCCTAAGGCACCCCACAAATGAGTGCCCAGGGGTCCCAACACCACTTTCTGGACATGAGCCAGGAGGAAGGAGCAGAACCACAGCATAACAGCACCCCCAGCTCCCAATGCCCCTAGACCAGTGTTTCCCAACCGGTGTTCCGCGGCACACGAGTGTGCCGTGAGACATCGGCTGGTGTGCCGCGAGATGCCTGGAGGGAGGCGGGCGAGTCGGGCGGCGAGAGGCGGGGCGGCGGCGGCGAGGAGAGGCCGCGCCTCCTGCTGCTGCCTGGCGCTCCTCCTCGCAGCCGGCAGCGCTGCCTGGGCGCCTCCGCGCGACTCTGCCTCGCTGGGTTTGGTCTCCCAGCAGAGACGGGTCACATGCGCACCTCCCTCCCTCCCTCAGCCTGCGCGGAGGGAGAGCCAGAGAGAGGCATCGCTCCTGCGCGGCGGGAGAGGGAGCAGCCGGAGCGATGCCCCAAACGAAGGCATGGGACCGGAGGGGAAATCCTCTCCGAGGAGGATTGAGCGCAGCTGAGAGAAGCCTTTCAAGGAGCTGCCGTGTCCCCTGGAAACCCCCTTCCCAGCTCTGCCTGCCTGCCTGCCCAAAGCTTGGAGGTTCCCCGGCAAGGGGGAGGGAAAAAACTTTCACTTTTGTGCGTCCCTCCCGGCGTGACGCTGCGCGCTGACGTCACGGGGCGGGGCTTTAATGGTGGTGTGCCGCGAGATTTTTTTTCAGTAAACAGGTGTGCCGTTGCCCAAAAACGTTTGGGAAACACTGCCCTAGACAATCCAGGATACCATGGTCAATGGTATCAAAAGCTGCTAGTGTCCCTAGCCCGCTGGAGATCATCAACCAGTGCAACCAAGGCAGTTTCAGTCCCATGATGAGGCCTGAACCCTGACTGGAAGGGGTCCAAATGGTCCTGCATCCTCCAGATGTGCCTGGAGTTGTTCAAGTGACCACCCACCTTGCCCAAGAATGGAAGATTTGAGACTGGGTGATAATTGGCCACAATGGCCAGGTCCAAAGATGGTTTTTTTAAGAAGCAGTTTAATAACCGCTTCTTTAAGTGGGTCCAGGAAGACTCTCTCACAGAGGGAAGCATTCACCACCTCACAAAGCCCATTGCCCAGTGCTTTCATGACGTGTTGGGAGTGGGAGCACGTGTGTCTACACCTCCAAAGTGTTCAGGGGAGGAGACATTGTTCAGTGGCAGTGTACCTGATTAAAGAACACATGAAGAGACTGTTGGATCAGACCAATGGCCCGTCTAGTCCAGCATCCTGTTCTCACAGTGGCCAACCATATGCCCCCAAGGGAAACCCACAAGCAGGGTCCAAATGCAAGAGCCCCCCTCCCCTCCTATGGTTTCCAGCAACTGGTATTTAAAAGCATACGCCTCTGACTGTGGAAGCAGAGTGTAACCACAATGGCTAGTAGCTATCAATAGCCCTCTCCTCCTCCATGAATTTGTCTAATCCTCTTTTAAAGCCATCTAGATTGGCGGCCATCACTGCCTCCTATGGGAGTCAATTCTACAGTTTAACTCTGTGCTGCATGAAGAAGTTTGTTTTTTCCAGCTGTCCTGAATCTTCCAACATTCAGGTGCAACTGCATGTGGACAAACACCAGGTTGCAAAGCAAATTCCTCCCTCAAGAAGCAGGAGCAGCAGAAATAAAATGCATCCCCAATTATGCTTGCAGCCCATGCTAAAAAAAGAAGCAGCAAATTTGAGTCCAGTCTTGGCAACAAGCTGGGGCAAGTTTACCTTATCCTGAAATCACAATCTAACTTAGGCTGGCCAACTTCTGAAATGCTAGATAAATACACCAGCTTTTATGGAACGCTGCTGATTTTTACAAGTATTATTTTTTTGCAGATTAAATTTGCCCATTTTTGTTAACCCATTCCTGTGTTTTCCAATCCATTCCTTTGTTCTTTCCCAGCACAGCAGTAGCAGCAGGGTCTGCCAGAGCCTTTTGTGCATTCATCCCCCTCCCACCCAGCTCCCTTGCAAAAACTCCATGATCCAAACAAACCCTTTGGTTTCCTCTCCTCCTCTGCAAACAAAGATCCCCTGGAGGACATGCTGGTCCCAGAGCAAGGATCATTTATGTGGCATGCACTCCCCTGCTTAAATGTTCCTGGAGGAAGCAGCACCCCAAATACAAAGTCATCCTAATGCTTTAAAACAAAACATTTTCCCCACCACACCTCACCGTGGCTTGGGGGGAAGGAATAGCAATACAAGAGGAAAATCAAAGTGGGGAGGGGGGTCACATATTTCCCACCCCACCCCCAACACAAAAGGCTTACATTCTTTTAGAATTTAAAACAAAAAATGTAAAGAACTCCCAACATTAAAGGGAAAATGACCTCAAGGATTTTGGCAAAGGTTTCAAATCCAACTTCAAAAAGTTAGCAGCCATTTGTGGTTTGATGCAATTATGGGAAAACTCCACTGCAAAGCTGCAAGGTGCAAAAAAAGCAGTAAACCAAAATGACAGAGTAACCTCCACACCACGAACTGCATCTGCCTCCCTATATACTCGGCACAATTCACTCTCTGGGCTCTGTCTGCAGATCTTCGTGCCTCAACCCCTTCTGCACAGCGGCACTGCCATGATTCAGAAACAGCAAGCAAAATGTTGACAGAGGTTCGCGTTTCACCGGGCTTCCAAAGCGCACTCAGCCTCCCCTAATGGTGCCCCAATTTTCTCCTCCGCTTTAGCTACAGTGCTGCAAATCCTGTTTGTTAAAAATGACATGTGTGTTTGCTGCCTTACACACCAGATTTGTGAACTCGGCTTACAGGAGGGCAGCCCAGCCTGTGTGCAGAAAAAGCTGCCTTTGGCTAAGTGCTCTGTGCAAAGAACAAACCAGTCAATCGCTTCTCCAGCGAACACAAAGAAGGAGACAGACAGACATCTTGGAAAACTGCAGGCAAGAGAGGAGAGGGGGAGAAGAGGGGAAAACAGCACAAGGAAGCACTTACATTTCCAGAATTCGCCAAGAGAGAACCAAATACGGCGAAGGAGAAGAAAAGCAAAGCATGGAGGAATCCCGAGGAAAATGAGATATGCCACAACTGAAGACCGATTGCAGAGGAGGTAACAGTGATCTAGTTATTCAGCCTACACAGACCTCCCCCTCCCCTCTCCGAACAGCTGTGGGGGCCATTATCCCTCCTGCACATTGCACGTACATCCCCAGGATGGCTGCAGTGCTGCATAGAGTCAGAGAGGACTGGATTGCTGCAGGAGACAGGAAGAGACTTTTCCCCCCTGGAAGGGGTGGGGGAAGCCACACCCCAGCAGGCTTGGAGGAGGAAGGCCTTCACCTTTCCAAAAGGTCTTTTGAAAATATGTATTTTTTGAAAGAATAAAATCTAATTCCACAAACTGACGTATGCACAAGAAGTCGCCCACTCTTCAAAGCACTGCGTCTTGCAAGTGCTGTGTTTTCCTACTGCAGACATCTACAAAACTACCTCAGATGACCCTCCTGACCGTTCTGTTAAAAGGAACCAGTTGCGCTCGCTGCAACAGAAGTGCGGAAACATGGCTGTGGCCAATTGCAGCTCCCTCCCCCCCCCCATCCAAGTACTACAAGTCTGACGTCAGAGCATCGTCTCATCCTAACGAAATCCCTTCCAAGGTAAGCGCAGCGGAAAACCTGCCTCCCATCCCCGGTCTCTCTTTCGTAAATGATCCCTCTGACGCGATCCAGAAGCCCCCAGTACTGCAGAGACATTGCTCCTCCTCTACATCACATGGTCGCATCTCCAACCCCGTTTCCTGGGGCATGCGGTCCTGGGTCACACGACTCCAGGCTCGGTTCCTCGCTGCTGGTGGGAAGCGCCAAGTTTAAGGACAGCAAGGGGGAAGTGTTAGTCATCACGCTATGGGAGAGACACGTTTTCCCATTGCAGCCAATTAGAAGCCAATCAAAGTTTTCTTTGCATCAAAGCGTCAAGTTGTTACCCATCAAAGGCTACTTACCTTATAACACTCTAGTAAGAGAAGCTTTTGAGCACACAAATCTTGTTCTACGTTATGTTCGTGCTCCGTTAGGAGGAAAGTATCGCCTCTATTATTAACTGTAAGGTGTCTCATACAATATAGGGCTCAGACTGGGAATATCTCTTTAACCATTTCAGAGCACATTCTGAATCCCCCATCTTGAAGGGCAAGAATAAATGTCACATATCCATATGGTTCTAATAGACAACAACTATATGACGTTTTGGGACGTGGGTGGCGCTGTGGGTTAAACCACAGAGCCTAGGACTTGCCAATCAGAAGATCGGCGATTCAAATCCCCGCAAAGGGGTGAGCTCCCGTTGCTCGGTCCCAGCTCCTGCCAACCTAGCAGTTCAAAAGCACATCAAAGTGCAAGTAGATAAATAGGTACCGCTCTGGCGGGAAGGTAAATGGCGTTTTCGTGTGCTGCTCTGGTTCGCCAGAAGCGGCTTAGTCATGCTGGCCACATGACCCGGAAGCTGTACGCCGGCTCCCTCGGCCAGTAAAGCGAGATGAGTGCCGCAACCCCAGAGTCGGTCACGACTGGACCCAATGGTCGGGGGTCCCTTTACCTTTTGTATGACGTTTAAGCTCATTACTAGAAAAGAGATTCCAATTAAACATCAGGAAGAACTTTATGACAGTAAGAGCTGTTCGACCATGGAATGGAGAAGGTGGTGGACTCTCCTTGGAGGATTTTGAGCAGAGGTTGGGTGCTTTAGCTGAGATTCCTGCACTGCAAACTAGATGACCCTCAAGGTCCCTTCCAACTATATGATTCTATGTGAAGTATCTTAACCCTTTCAAACCCCCAGTCAATTAATTAATTAATGAGGTGCACAAACCCAATTATTCAGAGGCCAATCCTTCAGCTTTTGACAGACAAAATTAGAGACATTCTTCTGACACCCTAGTTCACATACCAAGGAGAACCACAAGCACATACATACACAACCAAGCTAAAAGCATTGTTCCATGTGCTGTATTTATCATGTAATAGCATTCACTTATTTACTGATTATCCCTGCCCTGATTTAAAAGCCAAGCAGGAGGCCCACTCCCATTTCACAGTTGGCTTGAAAGAACACAGACAGGCAAAACCTGCCTAAGAAAGACAAAAATGAGATGTGTGTGTACATGCTCCAATTCTGGAGCTCCATCCCCCCCCCCCCAAAAAAAAATCTTCTACAATCCTCTGAATAAATATTTCTGGTCTTCTTCCGAAGTGTCAGTGTTGCTAAAAGGTATTTTAAGAGATGTTTCCTACATTTGCACACAAACCCGTCTTGAGAACTCTGGAAGGACTTGGCTATGGTAGTGAGCGAAAGGGCTTGGGCCATGTGGCCTTGAAACAATCCCCTCCTTCACCACATGGCTCTAATCAGGAGCAACCTTGGAACCACAGCTCTGAGGCTGAACTAAGTCTGTTAATAGCTCACTTATTTATTTATTTTACTTTTTTAAGGGCACATGCAAATACTGAATCACACACACAGAGAGAGAGGGAGGGAGAGGGAGAGACTTTGGAGCTGCCTCAGCAGGTTCTGAGTCTTTAAAGAGCCAAAGAGCATACCTGCCAACTCCCCAAAAGAAAACAAAGGGAAATTAAACATTATAGTGGGCTGGGACTGCACCAGCCGGTTTTGATATTACACTCAGACAAGCAGCAAGCAAGAGACTCAAGAGGCAAATGAAAAATAAGCCACTATGAGGACTGCAGATGGGAGGCAAACCAAGGGCTGTGGGTTTAACCACTGGGGCGGGGGGAACCCAACAGGATCTTTCCCAGAAACAGAAGCTATGTAAAAAGAACTAGCCACACACAGGGGCACCAGCTCCGGGGGGCTAAGCCCTTTTGGCCACCACTCCGAATATTATTGGAATAGGGGCTGGGGCCCCTCAATGACCAAAAAGTGCAGGGGCGAAGCATGGAGCCAAGCATGGCACAGCTCCAGTAGCTGGCTCCTCCTGCCACAGAAAAGTGAGGCATCTGCCTTAGTGGCAGGATCCCACAGGGGCAGCAGATCCCAGTGTCAATCTTTCTCCCCCCCCCCTTTATTCCTCGTGTAGAAGCAGGGAAGGGGGCACCATTTGGGGATCTGCCTCAGGTGCCCTGATGGCTCTTGCTGGACAATTTGTATCCAACACTAATCAAATATGATGCTGATAAGAATTTATCAGTGCCACGACTTCCCCAGCCTGAGCTCTGCGGTGTGTTCCACTGAACTCCTTTGTGTTAGCTTTCTTCGCCCATGGTTTTTCACATTGTTCATGGAAGGTGGAAAGAAGGCCATGAGCAGCAATCCTGTTTCTAAGATGGACACACTCCTTGAACTGTTCAATTTGCTTCGCTGGCCCCGCCATGCTCTCACCACAGAAAGGCTTGCAAGTTCACGAACTGTCCAGCAAGAATGCAACCTCAGAACTGTGCAAATGGAAGGAGGACAATGTTCTGAAGATACCTGAGGAAGAGTAACTGCAAACAGAGTATAAAAGCATAGGTGTCCCCTTTGCTTGTCACCATAGCACAGGGAGAACGTTTTCAGACGCCTGTGGTTAATCTGCTCCATATGCTTTCCAAAAAAAGTCTGGAAAACTCAAAGCAGCACAAGCAACTGGCCAGAGCCCCGAGCCCCAAAGAGTGCAGTCACTGCTATGCCCAGTTCACATGCTGGGCATCTTCTCTTGGGCAACAGATGTGCTCCAGTGAAACCCAGAGAATACTGGAAGTTTCATGATGCTGGGCATGAGTCAGTGCTCTTCCCATATGACCCGCTGCAAGGCCTGCCTGCACGTCTGCAGGACAGGAGCCTAATCTAATCTTGGTTTCCTCCTTGACCCAGGGCAGGATGGTGTGGAGCTTGCATGTGTACACTCTCTCTCTCTCTCTTAAGTTTCTGCATGCCTGCTGCTCAAATTCTATGGCAAGAAAAGCAAAATTTGATGGCATGATTTCTTACGTTGCACAATTTCTCTGGCTTTTTTGTGTGCGTAAAGGAGAAATCCCTCTTTAAAATGGTGTTTCCTATATATACCATAACAAGAAGAGACTATCTGTAATGGAAAGGGCATAGGTTCAGGGCCAAAGTATATAGATGGTGCATGAGTGCATGTCAGTCTTCCAATTTTATTTTATTTTGTAGTGAAAATGCATCCTTAATTGGAATAAAAAGAACGGTAGAAAGGAGGGGCTGCTAAGTCTGCTCCCTCTTGTTCTTTCTCCACTCAAAAGTGCCTTCCAAACTGCTCTTTTGGAGTGATGTGGTGGAGGGGGGAGTCTTAGGCACTTCACAGCCAAAGGAATGCACATGGCAGATAGTTAACTCTGGATTGTCAAAGATAACACAGTTGCTTCTACAGCTCTGGATGCCTATCTATGCACACCAATCTAGCATCTAGGCTCCTATTCCTAGGTCAACACTAGGGGTCAGCAAACTAAGGCCTGTGGGCCAAATCAGGCCCACCTGGGTCATAAATCCAGCCCGCACCCCATGCTGCAAAACCGAGACTCCCAGCGATGGTGAAGGGAGGAAGAGGCCGAGGGGCGGCGGCTCTGCCACTCAATCGCCGCGCCTGGTTTAGCTCAGCAGCGTTTGATTGAAAGAGGAGCCGCCGCTTGGCCTCTTCTTCCTGTCACAAGGACACAAAGGTAGTGCCCACCACCAGCTTCTCCCACCTCGCCACCTCCAGAAGTCCGCCTTCCCTTCCCCGCCAGCTTCCACCTACACCGCCAGGAGACGCCACATCTCAGCGTGTAGCCGCACCCTGCCCTGCCACTGGATGCACGGACACTAATAGCCCTAAAGACACGCTTACTCACAAGTAAGAAGCAATTGTTTCAAGGCCACTTGTTCAGCGCCTGAAGAACTGCTCAAGCCCACTGAGATGAAATGCGCTACGGATCACGCCCCTGGGAAGGTAAGCACAGCGGCTGGCCCCCCTCGCCTCTTCTTCCAGCAACAGGGGACCACCACCCTTCCACCAGCTTATGTACCTTCCCCAGATGGGCTGCGCACATGCAGCCACAGACTGTGCCTATGTGAAAACTTCCTCTGCTCATCCCTTTTCAGTCCCCTCCTGATTCCGGGAGAAAGTGGTGCAGGAGAGGTTGGGGAAGCACCTGGCTTGACTCTTGCCTGACCTGCCTCTTCCTCCAACCCATCCCGTGCTCAACCTCCAGCTCTGAAGCATCCCCTGCCTCCAACTCTTTCCTCCACAAATCACTGGCACCCTCTCCTGAGTCAGACTCCAGCCCCCATTCCCCTAGTACACACTCCTGCGAGTCCCTGACAGGAGAGCACTGATACAAGCTCCTCCACTGCTCTTCATATATTTATAATACACTCTCTGTATTAAAACGGAAGGATTTGTGCTTGTTCTTTCCATCTTCTCCCATCCTCTCCTTGGAGAGTTCAAAGCCTTGAGATCTATGGAGGAAACGATTCTTGTGGTTTTGTAAATAGGTATTGTCCATTGTGTGGCAATGTGGTGGCATTCCAATTGTGGAGCTCTCATCCTCTGGAGGTGTTGTTTGTCTCCTTCACTGACAATCTTCCGGTGTCAAGTCACATGTTTTTACCCAGACCTTTAGGGGGAACTGGATACATAAATGTCCCTTGGTTTTCCTTTATGTCACTCTTGAGCTGTTGGAGAATTTTCACTGTGAATATGCTGGGTTCAATGAATAATATATATTTTAAATAACTGTGCCATTTGTATTGTGTGTTGTTTCATCTGAGTGTTTCACAAACCACTCTAGGTTCCCAGTGTCACATCTCACTTGGTCATCAGTTCCAATATCTTTAGATTGCAGCAACACAAGAGAAAGTTTGGAATGAGATCAAGAAAGATGTGGAGATTTGGAACAGAATGGACCTTTCCCTGATGGGAAGGATAGCAGTGATAAAGATGAATGCACTACCAAAGATGTTATTTTTATTTCAGTCAATACCGATAATAAGTAATCTTGTCTGCTTCAGAAACCGGCAAAAAGATATTTCTGAGTTTGTCTGGAAAGGGAAAAAGTCTAGAATAAAATATAAAATACTTATAGATGTAAAAGACAGAGGAGGCTTTTCCCTCCCAGACTTTAAACTGTACTATGAAGCAGCATGTATTATATTTTACTGAAAGAGAATTATATGAAAATGATGTATAGATGGTACATTACACCAGTGAAATGGCTAAAATGTGTAAGACGGGCTCGAAAACTTGTTGGAGACATAAAGAAAAAGACGGTACATTTTATCATATGTGGTGGGAATGCAAAAAGGTCAGAAATTATTGGGAAATGATATATAATGAATTGAAAAAAAATGTTTAAAAAGACTTATGTTAAGAAACCAGAAGCATTCCTCCTGGGGATTTTAGATGAAGAAATAAGAAAAGACAACTGGAAATTATTTATGTATGCAACAACAGTGGCAAGAATTTTACTAGCACAAGCTTGGAAGACAGAAGAAACCCCAACGAAAGAACAATGGCAAGAGAAACTCATGGAATATGCAGAATTAGCAAATTTACATGAAAAGGACAACAAAGACTTTAAAAGAGAATGGGAACCATTTACAATATATATGAAGAGACAACATGAAGAGTTGGGACTCATTGGCAGGGTTTGAGTAAACATTCACAAATGTATAAAATAAAATAAAATAAAAATAGATGTAAATGTATTAGGAATAAATTGGGGAAATAATACGCAGCATGAATAAATTGAAAGTAAAACAAAGTGGAAGTATGAGGGAAGTCCATGGGAGGGGGGCAGGAAAAAAAATGGAAGATTGTCAGAGAGATATTTCATAAAGGATGTATATATCGAAAAAACAATAAAAATGATTTTTAAAAAATAGATTGCAACACAAGAGGCTGAGTCCCAATCCCTATGGAGCTGAAGGCTGTAAAAAACCGCATCCACCAACTTAAGAGCCACAACATCTGTAAGCCTGAATGACTACTTGCCAATGATTCTTTAGCTGTGATTCCTGCATTGAAGATGACCTTTGGGGTCCCTACAATTCTATGATTCTGTAAGCTGCCCATCACATGGATCCAGCCAGTTGTGCAGAAACTCAGCATTATCAACACCACAAACACCCCAAGCAACTAAAGTGGGGGCATGACAGAGATTGACAGAGACTGACAGCTAATACATGGCAGAGGGGAAAGTGTACAGAGTTTCTCTTCTCTTTCTCCCATAATACTGGAACTCAGGAACATCATAGGAATCTGACCGGCAGGAGATCCACAGCAGACAAAAGTAAGACCATCCTCATAAAATCATAGTGTCGGAAGAAATCCCAGTCCAACCCCCTACAATGCAATAATCTCAGATAAAGACTCCCTGAGAGATGGACATCAAACCTCCTTTTTAAAAACCTCCAATGAATGAGACCACAACTTTCTGAGAGAGTCCATTCCATTGTCAAAACAGGACAAGAAAGGAGATTCCAGCTAAAGATAAGGAAGAACTTTCTGGCAGTGAGAGCTGTTTGACAGCGGAATGGTCTCCCTTGGGAGTTTTGTGGGCTCTCCTTCCTTGAAGGTTTTTAAGCAGAGGTTGGATGGCCATCTGTCATGGATGCTGTAGTTGAGATTCCTGCATTGCAGAGGGTTAGACAAGGTGACTCTTGAGGCCCCTTCCAAATCTGCGATTCTATGATTACATAATTAATTTACAGAACTGAAAAATGTGGGAATCACCCCTGGCTTAGATGGCTTAAAACATAAGAGGAGTCGGTTGGTTCAAGTCCATCTAGACCAGCATGCTGTTCTCCCAGTAGTCAAACGAAACACCAGGCGGGTTGTGTTCCTGGTGTGGGTCAACTGCAACCATGTGGAGCTCTCTGGATGCCAGGCTGGCGGCTGACATCTCCATCTGGCAAGCCCTGTCGGCTTTCTTAAGCTAGTGAGCCACAGCTTATTTATTACATGTATATCCCACCTGTTTCTCCAAGGAGTACATGGTTCACCCCCTCCTCAGTTAATCCCTACAACAACCCAGTGAGGTAGGTTAAGAGGCTGTGACTGGCCCAGGGCCACTCAGTGAGCTTCATGACTGAGTGGGGATTTGAACCCTGATCTCCCAGATCCTGGTCCAAGACACTAAACACTATGCCACACTGGCCTCCTAGACTACCTCTGCTATGGGGGAGCTATATAAAATAAGTAGGTAAATAAATATGGGGAAAGCAAAATGTAACTCAGAGAAGGATCTGAAATATTTTCCTTGAAGCTTGCAGAATTTACTTTATTCTGGGTTGTTTCATTTGGTGTTTTAATGCATTGTAAAGAACATTAAGATTTTTCTTTAAAATTTAAAGCGGTATGGAAATGGAATTAAAATAATAATAATAATAATAATAATAATAATTTTCATTGTAAAAAAAGGCATTTCATTGTGAGAACTGGAACCTAGGTTTAAGGTGCCATTTGGTGACTAGCTTATATATTTTAGTTTCTAACACTGGTGGGAAACTCACAAGCAGGATTTGAACACAAGACCATTCTCCCCTCCTGTGGCTTCCAGCAACTGGTATTCAGAAGCACGGCTGCCTCCATCTGCAGAGGCAGAGCAGAGCCACCCTGGCTAGTAGCCAGCAATAGCCCTCTCCTTTATGAATTTGTCTAATCATTCTTTAAAGCCATCTAGATTGGTGGCCACCATTGCCTCCTTTTACAAAAGGGATCAGACAAATTCTTGGGAGAGGAGGTCTATCACACACGACTCAAGAAGTGGAAGCAGCAGGTCTTTTATTACCTGGAGAGCAGTGCTGGCAAATGGATGTTGCCTTCACCCCCTGCTCCTGGGTGCTTGACTAGACGGACCTTTGCTAATATCCAGCAAGGCTCTTCTAATCTGCTAACACCAGTGTTGAGGCTGCCCACAAAGCCAGCCCAACCTCTAGAACAACAGTCTACAGAGGTTAGGAGGAATTCAGTCTAATCTGCTAAGCAGATTGCACTGCCTGTCATTTCTGCTTGCCTAACAGAATCATCTCCCATCTTCTCATCTTGCATGCTTCTCCTGGGGTTCTCTCCCCAGAGCCAGTTTGCAGGAGGTGGTGGAGGGGAGTCCTGTTGCGCTAGCGGAAGTCCCTGTGTACACTTCCACTGGTGGGGCTCATTATCTGAATCCCACCCCTAAGCATGCTCATGCAAAACATCTTCGGTGGTCTCCATGCAAGGCCCCTAATTTTCCAACAAGAAAGCCCCTCTGCCACAAACTTGGAAAGTAGCTGGGAGCCAAAAGATACTCAGGTGGATAGATGGACCCTTATTTCAGATCAGTAAGGAAGTTCCCGATGTGTCTTGCTGTAAATTGCATCATGCGCACAAACCTTCCGGTGACAAAGTGAAGAAGAAGAAGAAGAAGAAGAAGAAGAAGAAGAAGAAGAAGAAGAAGAAGAAGAAGAATTTATTATTTATACCCCGCCCATCTGGCTGGGCCTCCCCAGCCACTCTGGGCGGCTTCCATAAAAACCAAAAATACAAATACAAAAAGTGAAACCACAATGTCAGAGAAAAGGGCTGCCAGGGAAAGGAAGTGTCTTCAAGAACACAGCCATTCATGTTGGTGCCCAAACCGTAACTTGAACTCCCCATCATAGTAGCCACACAGCGCACAGCAGAAGCAAGTATGTCCAGGGGGGAGCCAGCTGGCAGGGCAAACCCTGTGGCTTTCCAAGCTCCTTGGAGCAGCTGTTTGAGTCAGAACTTGATGGAGCAAGTTCCAAGGGAATGAAAAGACTTGGAGTCAGTCCTCTTCCTTACATCTAGACCAGCTGTCTCCCCTAGCAGAAGCACTCTTAGCTTCTGAACTCATGTTTCCAACACTTACTCAGGGAAGGGAATGAATGGCTTAAAACAAACCATCAATTCTTCCTCTGGCTACGCAAACACTTGGAAGTGTGGCTATACCAGGTTAGCAGTAATGGGGGGGGGGCAGGGAGAGAATCAAACAAAAGTAGTAATGGGGGCCTTTGAATGACAATAATTCTGAGTTCAGACACCCCCCAAAATAACAGAAGAGCCTCCAAACTTGGATCAAACAATTCTTGAACAGCAAAGTAAAAATGCTCTAAATCAGTGGTTCTCAAACTTTTTTGAGCCACAGCCCACTTGGTTCCATAAACTCATTCCCTGTGCCTCCTATCCTATCCAAAGCATTATTCAGAATAATGGTTTGCATTGTCCACAAAGGCAGTTAATAACACAAAAAATTAAAAACATCAATTAATTGCACATTTATGCAAAATCCAATTAAAACTGTTTAATTAATTCAACAAAACTAATGAACTTGATCCAATGACACAAACATTTCAAGTCTGATATTTACACCTCCAGTGCCCTCCTGCCACCCCCTTGCCTCTTAGTGTCCCTCTAGGTAACCCTATTGCCCTCCCCCGCAGGGGGCACTACCACTCAGTTTGGGAAACACCGCTTTAAATAAATGATTTCCTAATATTTAATCTGTAACATTTCTGAACACAGTTACTGTATACATCTACAGAGGTCCATTTTCCAGGTTCTCCCCGCAGTGTGGCAGTTACGGTCCCCAGAAGCAAGCCCCCTACCCCTGCAAAGGGGTAAATGTTTTTATTTTGAAATGTATATCCTGTCACCTTCACTCAGTTCTCAAAACTGCTTCTGCCATTAAAGCACACAGAAATCCCAAAATCCAAGCACAACAACAATATAAATAAGGCAGAAGGGCAACCAAAAACAACCAGTAGCAAAGCAGTCGGTAACAGATCCACCCTCACTGTGTTCCTGATGTAAGGACAGGTTCGCCTGGTTTTGGTACCCAAGCTAGCCAATTCAAGTGACACCTCCCCTCAACTAATGAACACAAGGCACAAATCAGTTAGGAAAAAGGCCCCCTCTGTAAGCCCCACGGAAAGGAGCACTTCTGTGTTCTTGCACAGCCATATCAATGTCCATGACTTCCAAAATCCAGCACCTCTGATAGTTGCCTCCCCTTGCCTCACAATAAGGCTGCCCCCACTACAGAAAACCTCCCAAAATCTGAACACAACTGTAAATCAAACAACATGCGTTCAGTGTGCTTCAAGAATTAATGCGGCTAAGAGGCCTCCAAGAAATGAATGCCAGAGAAATTCCTCTGCGTCTCTCTCAATAGTCATGTTGTTTCCATTAAGGAAGGAATATATATTAAGGAAGGAATATATTCTTCTCTTCCAGCAGATCAGGCAACACACACACACACACACACACACAGAGAGAGAGAGAGAGAGAGAGAGAGAGAGAGAGAGAGAGAGAGAGAATATATTGGTGCATTATTGAGACAAAAAAGGATCTCTGGCTAAACCCCAAATCTAGTTTTCATAACCCTCCTCCCATCTTCCCCTCCCCAGCGCCAGAGGATCAAACGTGAGTGAGCTGCAGGGGAAATCTTGCTCACGCACAAGAGCTATGGCGTCACTCTTTTTGCCATTAATGCCTGGAGACGGGTGGCTAAAAATAGCCCTTGTGGAAAAGGCCCTCTTCAAATGCAGCGGCAAGGAAGGGGGAGGAGAGAGCTCTGCTTGCTGCTGACATACTAAAGCTGAACCAATACAGCACTCACCCGCCCCACATCTCCCCTTCAAATAACCAATGTGTTCGGATTGTGGTGGTGCCTCCTGTCCACACTCTCTTCTCAATTAGCTGACTCTAGAGGACACGATTTACTAGGTAGCCTTGCTTGCCAGAATTGGCCGTGAATCATTATTTTCATCTGAAGCATTTTCCTCCTTCCACTTCTTTGTCCCCCAATCTCTCAGCCCCCTTTTCCAGTCACTCTAAAAGCAACAAAATAAATTTTAAAATAGCCACAGTAATTAAATCCCAGCCAATGCCCAAAAAAGCACACACTTCCATCTTCCAAAATGCTTTTATGAAAATTTGTTTTTTACTAAACACAAACAGCAAGCTGAACATGAAAATGTATTCCGCCCATTGTGTAGCAATAACAGTTGGTCCAGCGTTAAGTCCTCATATTTTCTATTCCCAGTGTGCCGCTCCAAAACCTAAGATTAAATTTGCAAAAAGCAGGCACTTAAATAGTCTTCTGCATGCAGGCAAGCAGAGGTGTGGGGGGGGGGGGTGAGAGGTCTGCTTCTACAAATCACTTATGCAGAGGAGAATCCCACACACTTTCTGGCAGCACCACGACTTGCACAGATTTCCTGCTGCGTCTCCCAAGTAGCCAAATGAATCAACAGGAAATAAAAGGAAAAGGAAAAGGAAAAGGAAAAGGGAAGGAATCTGCTTTGAGCAAGATAGGTTTTGGTGCCACCATCATTTCAGGGATTGGGTCCAAGAAGCAAGAAAATGCTGTTCTCCCTTGTCTTCCAGCTTCTCATCCACAATCTGCAAGCCCTAGGACCATGCTGAGGTTTGCTGACTCACAGGGAGGTGTACACACAGCCTGCAATGTTTGTAAACCTAAAAGCCACGTGCTGGCAGGCAAGCAAGCAAGCAGACTGCAGCAAGAACCAATTGGTAGTTTTGACTGCCAACCACCGCTGCGTAAGGCCTCATCTCCAGGCAGGTGGGAGGAGGAGGAGGAGGAGGAGGAGGAGAAGGGATACTCTTTCAAATGTCCCAAACACTCTAGAATGAGGCACGCCCATTATCCAAGGTGCTTCTGCAGTTTTGACCAGATTTGTGGCCTTAGGAAACCAATGTGGGAGACAATGCCAAGGCAGAAGCTGAAAGCTTCTCCCATTTTAAAAAGGCACCTTCCTTCCTCTCTTGATTTTGCCTTTAATGAAATAGTTATACCATGGATAAAGAAAGGCAAACGCAAGCTGGGGCTCCACAGAGCAATAAATTATTGATGTTTGTAATACTGTATTGTAATATTGTAATACTTTACCCAGGTGCATACATAGAAGGAGAAGCCAATAATGTTGTGTAATGTGCTTTAACCACTAGAAATTAGTTCTATAAATGCTAAATATTATCATCATTTGTCTTCCAGTAGAGTCACAAATACAACAAAGGATAAGTAGGTTAGGTTTACAGGCATAGAGAATTTCGGAACATGTGTGCGGGGGTAGGGAGAGCACTGAATGGATCAATTCTCCACACTCCAAAGAACAATGGTAGAAGAAGCCAGCAGAATCTGGGACAGTTCCACTTCAGACTGCAGTAGTGGGTGGGTGGGTGGGAGGGGGAATCGTGTTTTTCGTAATGCTTCCCACATCAATAAAAAGTTCCTAGCAATATCTGAGAGAAAGTTTTGGAATAGTAGTTTTTCAAAAGCAAACAAATGGGAGGTGCAATCACGTAATATAGCACACCCTTACTTAACTTCTGAAATTATTATTTTAGTGCATACTCAAATAACTAACTGCTGTGTGGGAATCCCTTGCAGACAATTGCAGTGCCTGGAGACAGCGGTCAGGGGTCGTGCATCCACCGCAGTGACCAGAGAAGGAATGACCGCTGGAAGGAGCGCAGAGAGAAGAAACGCCTTGGTGTATCAGACACTTGCATCTGCCCTAGCTGCAACAAAACATGTCTCTCCCATATTGGTCTCGAATGCCACAGCAGGCGCTGTGACTTCACCCCTGAAGGTGCACTCTTCCATTGTCTTCTGAGACAGACAGATGCCAACAAAGATACTCAAATATATTTTAATGTGACTGCCCCCCCCCCCCCGCTTTCTAACATGGCTCAACACAGAATTCTACTTGTTCAGTCTATCACAGGGATGCAGAACCCTGCAGGTGTTGTTGAGTGACAACTTCCATAATTACAGTGGTACCTCTGGTTAAGAACTTAATTCGTTCTGGAGGTCCGTTCTTAACCTGAAACTGTTCTTAACCTGAAGCACCACTTTAGCTAATGGGGCCTCCCACTGCTGCCACGCCGCCGGAGCACGATTTCTGTTCTCATCCTGAAGCAATGTTATTAACCCGAAGTACTATTTCTGGGTTAGCAGAGTCTGTAACCTGAAGTATCTGTAACCTGAAGCATCTGTAACTCAAGGTACCACTGTATTTTACGTATTTATAAACTTTCCATGCCATACCAATGGTATGGAAGATATTATTGTGGTGAACAGCACAATATCAGCAATAAAAATTACATTCATAATGGCACCACAAATCGCTAGATCAGCTTAATGCGAGGGGTGTTCATTAAAGATTTCCCCTGACATATTTCCCATGGATTGAGACAAATGAAACTGGACACAGTTATTAGTCCTTCTCTACATAGCTACCAACAAGAGTCTGTGGAGACCTCGTGTCTGCAGAAGTCAGCAGGTTGCGTCAGAAGCCACAACATGACCTCAGAAATCAGCATTTCATCTGGAAAAAGCTTGCCCTTGAAAAATAACTTCATGGTGGGAAAGAGGTGGAAGTCCGATGGTGCAAGGTCAGGAGAATAAGGGGGTGAGGAAGGATTTCATAGCCACAGGACCATGCTTCAGTCTGAGCAACATGCGAGTTGTGAATCGGGGTGTTATCCTGCAGGCGGCGGACACCTTTGGTCAGCATACCACACCTCTCAATTTTGATGGCCTTCCGCAATCTCTGCAGCAGTGAAGCATAATATGTCACAGCAGTTGGGTACCCTTTGCCAGGAAATCCATCATCACTACTCCATGCTGGTCCCAAAAGACCGGGAGCATGACCTTGCTTGCTGACAGTTAGATATGTGCCTGCTTTGGAGGTGGTGAGGCAGAGTTCTTCCATTGTTTGGACCGGGATTTAGTCTCTGGGTCATAATGATGGACCCATGTTTCATCCTGAGTAATTAATCTGGTGAAGAAGTCATCATGGTTTTTGTGACACATGGCCCAAAGAGCCCGTGAGCATCTGACTCATTCCTGCTTCTTGAAAGGCGTTAACAGCCAAGGATCCCACTGTGCGGACACATTTCCCATGTGCAAATGGTCATGGATTATTTTTTATACAGAGCCCACACTGGTGCTGACATCTGCAGCTAGTTGGCGAAAGGTTATGCGATGATCCTCCAAAATGGCGGCCTCCACTTGCCGGATGGTGTCTTCATCAATGGAGGACTGTGGTCACCCAGGAATGGGAGCCATTCTACCGAAGTCCGACCACACTTGAACTGACGATGCCAGTGCTTGACTACATCATATGATGGAGCATCCTCCCCATAAGTCCTTTTCATCTCATCGAACGTCTCCCATGGTGTGCGCCCTTTCAAGTACAAGAACCTGATGACCGCTGCATGATGTGCAGACATTACTCATAACAGAGAAACTGTTAGGAATTCAGAGCTACAAATTACTACGTTACCTATGGAGAGATGTATGCGCAATTTCATCCTCCTACAATCACTGGAAGTGGGTCAGGGGAAATCTTTAATGAACGCCCCTCGTACATCAACACAACTGAATCACCCTCAGGGAAAGTCTGGGTGAACAAACGAGTCTTCAGTGGGTGTTGAAATGCCAATGCCCACCTGATGTTCATTGGGAGCACATTTCAAAGGGCAGGTGCTACCACGCTAAAAGCCCTGGTCTTTGTGGACATAAGGCAAAACCTCATGAGCGTACAGCACTACTAATGATCCTCTGCCAAGGATCCCCCACCCAACCAATGGCCATAACTAGCTGGGACTAATGGTGATTGTAGTCAACAATATCCAGAGGGTCACAGATTTCCCACCTGGGCATCACATTTCAATATGGGCTCTTGAAGAATTAGAGATCCATCCAAACATCAGCGTCCAATTTATCTGTGGGACAGGAACAGTCCAAACCCAGGAATCAGAGACAGTAACCAGAAGCAGACTATCACAGATGACTGAAGAAGATACTGGGGGTAATTCATAGGTTTCATAAAACTTTTCTTATCTCTGCTATAACTTGGCATTCCAATCTTTATTTAAAAAAGAAAAACTCCAGGTTTGCTCTGGACTTCTTCGTTTCGAGCAAATTAGCCTGTTTCTCCACGGAAATAAAACAAGAATTATGCTAGTGACCTACCACATAAGGTTGCTGAGGGGATACATATGAGATAAGGAAATACTGCTGTCCAAAGGAGTTGCACAGGACAATGAACTATGTGTACTTAAAAATATGAAAACAAAAATCCTATACAGTGGTACCTCTGGTTGCAAATGGGATCTGTTCGCAACCTGAAAGGAACGCAAACTGCATCTGCGCATGCGCGGGTCACGATTCGCCGCTTCTGCGCATGCGTGTGATGTCATTTTGCGTGTCTGAGCATGCGCGAGCGACAAAACCCAGAAGTAACCCTTTCCGGTACTTCCAGGTCGCCGCAGGACGCAACCTGAAAAGACAACCTGAAGCAAATGTAACAAGAGGTATGACTGTACCAGGAAATTAGCTGAGATTCCTTCATTGCAAGGTGTTAGACTAGATGACCCTTTAGATTCCTTCCAACACCACAATTATATGAAATGCAGAATTCTGAGACCCGGATCAGCTTTGTAAATTAAAGTTGATATATATGTCTTGTTCTGCATAGTTTATCCTGATCTACTTGCAATGAGAAAAGCCTGGAGAGTCTGCACCAGGCACTAACAGTATACCTCTCCACCCCCATCGCTACTGCACACACCACACCACACACACACCCCTAGGTAGTTTCCGACATCCCACCACGTATGGTCCACAAACTTGGTTCAGAAGACGTGCTTTGCAATTTGTGTTTTTTTAAGAAGGGTGTGGGACTGAGGTTTTCAAGAAGCCATTTTCTGTGCTCAGTATTATTATCATACTCCCTTCTGGGCCAGAGCTGCAGCACCCACAAAGCCCTGATTATAAAAGTACATACTGTACGTACACATATTAAACAGGCCTTGGGGTCTAGCTCCAGGAGACAAGAGGATGCATCTCTCATCTTTCTTTTTCTTTCTTTCTTTCTTTCTTTCTTTCTTTCTTTCTTTCTTTCTCTCTCTCTCTCTCTCCTCCCCGCCCCCAACTTGTTTCACTTATATTTGTTCTTGATGAGAAACTCTGATAGTTAGCCCTTCAGAGATTATTACTTGTTTGCTGCAGTGTACATAGCTTGCTCTGAGCTGGATTGCACGATGGGATGGTTCCTGAAGAATTAAAGGTCTTTTGCAACTTAAAACAAGCCTTTGATCTTTTGAGCACACGCCCACTGCCTCTCCTCCTAACAGCAGCACCTGGACTTATAAGAGCATTTTATGTCTTTTTGGCTTCCAGCATCTCTGCTTCATCCTGCACCAGCTCCTTGTCTTTGTGTGGCACTTCACACCAGAGCAACTTTCCCCAGCCTAGTGTCCCAGCTGATGTTGTTGGACTCCAACTCCCATCATCCCCAGTCAGCATGGTCAATGATCAGGGATCCTAGGAGTTGTAGTCTCAGAGAGGATCTATAGCTCAGTGCAGAAGCACAGGCTCTGTAGGCACCAGGTCACAGATTCAATTTCCAGCATCTAATCCTGTTAAATGGGTCTCAGGAGGCAATGGCTGCAAAAGGACCCAACCTGGACCTTCAGAGCCATTATCAGAGAGGGAAACCTGGGCTATACTGACCAATGGTCCAACTAGGTAAGACAGCTTGATCTATAACCATGCCAACAGCTCAGTTTGTGACCTTGCAACACAACAAGTATTTTTAGGAGTCAAAAGATGAATGAGCAGGAGGACACCGTCTGAGTCTAAATTATTGCTGCCTCCACACATCAGCAAAGCAATCACAATTAAGACCCTCTCCTGACAGCAAAGTGGAGGAGTCACCTTCGCCTCCTATCTCACTCATTAAGCTAAATTGCATGGGAGTCAAGTATCCACAAAGTGGGATGCAAGGAAGACTGCCAGCGGCAAAGAGACATTCCTTTGCCTTTCTTGCCCCTCTGACACCCACGCAGCTCAGCCAGAGACCACAGCCTTCATCAACATCTGAAAATCCCTTACAGCATTACAAAACAGACATAGGAGGCTCAAGGTGTTCAGTCCTGTGGAACCAGCAATTTTCAGCAACACCCTTACACTGCCCCACTTTGTGCTTTGCTTCCTGACAACTGCAAATAAACAACTGAAAATAATTTGTCAAACATACATAAATTTAGAAAATTTTCTCCTGGACTGACCCAATTACACAAGCAACCTAAACAGTTGCTCGGGGTAATTATATATTTTAGGAACACAAGCAAAACCTCTGAAAGTTCCAGAACCTCTTGCTACATCCCAGAAAATGCTTGGCTCATAAGAGGCACCCAACTCTTGGATCATGAGCAGCAGAACCTTGGCTTAGCGCAAGACACTGCACCGAGTATTATGGTCCCCTTTCACGAGAGCATTGGAAAAAACAGTATAACATGCAATGTTACCAGTATGGGGCTATAAATATGCACTGAGCTACAGCAAGGGAATAGGTCTCAGAAAGGGGTCTTTTAATCCAGACCCAACAGATGAATAATATTATTTCAGAGAAGGGTCGTAACTTAGTGGTAGAGCATCTGTTGTGCATGCAAAAGGTCCAGATTCAATCCCCAGCATCTCTAGGTAGGGAAACCCGGGACAATCGCTGCCAGTCAGTGTTCAACGTTCTGTCTCAGAAGAAGGAAGATTCTTGTTCTTGGTGGTGGAAGTTTCAGAAGAAGGAAACACATCTGAATCACCACACGTGATGGCAGACACAGAAGAAATTGGAACCCAACTGAAAAAGTTTAACCCAAGCATAGGGCTGGCCAATATATTGATACTGATCGTCCAGTACTGGTTTCTAGACCACATCATGATAACAGTTTGAAAATAACTGATGTGGCGATACATCACGGATCACAGCGTGTGTGTGCATGCAATGTGCCTTTGCCTGGAAGCAGCTGGCAGAAAGCAGGGTTTTGTGAAGCCACTGCCAATGCTGGGTAGCTGAGATGCCACAAAGTAAGTAGCCCTGTGTCATTCCAGCCTCCTTCCTCCCTTGCTCCCTTCTGTCTGTGTGTCCTTGACTTACCCAAATGCCTGATCTTCAAGCCCCGCAACTGCCCAATCTCCATGTTCCTTTGCCCACCAACACACCTGACCTCTCCCCCCCCCCCCGACATACACACCTGCGCAGTCTCCAAAGGCTGCTCCTTCACACACTCCCCACCCGCACTGCTCTTTCACCCCACCTAACCCCCCATGGCTGCTCCTTCACCTGATGATGATGACAATTATTTATTGAATTTATATACTGCCCTATACCCAGAGGTCTCAGGGCAGTTGATCTTCCCACGCCCACCCCACATAGTTCAATGTTTCAGACATCATTATATATCACCAAATTGCAATAGTGATATATCGCTGTGTTGGAGACAAGATATTGCCCAGCCCTACCCAAGCAATTAGAAATCAACATACATGGAAACTCAAAGCATTGTATTTAAACATCAATTACCAGTACTCTATTGATCAGGACTATTTCATGCACTTACTATGAATCATAGGATCTTAGAACAATAGAAGTGTAGAACAGCCCTTGCTGTCAGAAAGTTCCTTCTAACGTTTAGTTCAGGCTTCCTCAAACTCGGCCCTTCAGATGTTTTTGGCCTGCAACTCCCATGATCCCTAGCTAGCAGGACCAGTGGTCAGGGATAATAATAATAATAATTTATTATTTATTCCCTGCCTATCTGGCTGGGTTTCCCCAGCCACTGGGCGGCTTCCAACAAAATATTAAAATACAATAGTCTATTAAAGATTAAAAGCCTCCCTAAACAGGGCTGCCTTTAGGTGTCTTCTAAAAGTCTGGTAGTTGTTTTTCTTTTTGACATCTGGTGGGAGGGCGTTCCACAGGGCAGGTGCCACTACTGAGAAGGCCCTCTGCCTGGTTTCTCGTAACTTGGCTTCTCGCAGCGAGGGAACCACCAGAAGGCCCTCAGAGCTGGACCTCAGTGTCTGGGCAGAATGATGGGGGTGGAGATGCTCCTTCAGATATACTGGACCGAGGCCGTTTAGGGCTTTAAAGGTCAGCACCAACACTTTGAATTGTGCTCGGAAACATACTGGGATGATGGGAACTGTAGTCTCAAAACATCTGGAGGGCCGAGTTTGAGGAACCCTGGTTTAGTTGAAATCTCCTCTCTTACCATTTGACTCCGTTGGCTCAGGCCCTACCCTCCTCGAGCAGGAGAAAACAAGACTGCTGCACGTTCCATAAAACAGGCCTTTAGATATGTGAAGATAGCCAGCATATATCCTCTCAGTCTCCTCTTTACCAGTCTAAACATACCCAACTCTCTCAACTGTTCCTCCTAAGTTTCCAGACCCTTGATTATATTGGTCTCCCTTGTTTGCACACGTTCCAGTTTGTCAATATCCTTCTGGAACTGTGATGCCCAGAACTGAGCATAAGACTGCATAGGAGAGCTATATTTTCCAGGTTATAACTGCATGCTTTACTGAACAATTGCAGATGGTCGTTATCATGTTTGAGACTAATATAGAAATATTTTACACAAATTGCACTGCTATGCTTGCATTGAGCTTCTTGAAGAAGGGAGCCTTACAGTGTATAGATCTCCAAGCATAAGGCAGCTCTGTATCAAAGTACAGTAAATTCAGGTTTTAACTGCAACAGTTCATGAATGTCTTTTAATGTTTTGGACTCACTCCTGCTGCAAAAAGGGAGGGGCACTTGTTGCTTCCACAGGACAATGTAAGAGAAGCAGAAGCAAATGAGCCACCAGGAAGAACGGAAAATTCTCCTGTTCCAAATTTCACCTCACCCAAATATTCATCAACTAACTCTAGTACCCACCAGCCTATGATGGGGGGGGGGTAAAGAGCCTGCCCACCAGGGCTTTTTTAACGGCGACTGACACTATACTGAATGTGTTTCACTTTGGACTTTTGAAATGCACTCTAAAAATGCTAAGTGGTATTACTGTCAATAGGTTTCAGCTAACTTTGAAATGCCGCAGTCAAACATGCTGGAGTAAGATATGGGATACTTCATTTAATAATAATAAAAAGTTCAGAGGAATAGACAAACTTTGAATCCCACCCCACGTACATTAATTATACAAAGCCAAGCTCAGAATGCACAAAGGGAGCATTCTAAGGTCCTGCCACACATGGATGGAATTTCTCAGTACTACTCAGTGCTATTTTTCTAGAGAAAGAGGGGCCGGAACTCACCATGAACACGGCCTTTATTCTCTTATAATAGCAAAGGAGCCCACCTGAGAGGTGCCGGAACTGAGCTCCAGTGAGTTCCAGCTGAAAAAAGCACTGGCACTGCTACTATACTTAAGAGGTGCTGCTTCTGAGTGATGGGCAGGAGACAGGAGGAGGAAAGGGGAATGCCTTCAACTCTACTGTGTTCCAAGCTGCCACAAGCTAACAGGAATCACAATTCTCCATTTCTTAGCTTTTCCTACCATACAAAGATCTTTGTGTTTCCAGAATTCTTTCCATTATCCTCCCTCCCAAACCCCCACATATATGGATGTAATCTGAAAACACAGAATAACAATCAGATAATGAAATTTTACAGTGGCAAAGAAACACTCAAAATCCACAATAGGGATGTTGAGTTTAATAAGGACCAATTAAAATATCACAGAATTGTGAGCAAACCCTTGAGTTATTGAGCACTTCTCAACAGGCAAGATGCTATAAAACGGAGAAAGGAAAGAGAAAAGCTGAGAGTGTTATATGACATGCACGAGAGGGATCCTGAAACCACAAGGAAATGGTAGTCTACCACCTGAAGATGGGAGTTAACTTTGGATGTGCTCCACCCATTAGGCAATGTTCCTGAACGTAATTCCTATCAGATTTTCTCCATAGCATAGCAGCTAAAAACTAATATCCAGATTTGCTAATATGAAGACAACTACACTGCCCTTTCCCTTTTTTCACTCTGCCTTCCAAGGGAACCCAGTTAGGGAGATTAGGGCCTGAACTAGACCTGAGTAAAAACTGTAATTTATATGCTCTCAAAAATGAGAAAACATAACAGCACTAGGTTGTTTCTTACAATCTGCCTCACACCTTGAGCACCTGATTCAGTAACATCTGCAAAATTCCCCTGGCATTCTAAGTTCAACACCACTCGCAGCTTCTCTCCCCCCCCCCCAAAAAAATAATCACCATCATTATTAAATTTATATAGCACCTTATACCTGGAGGTGATTCACATAACAAAATCAAAATATAAAACCACAAAATATATAATCAAAATAAAAACCACCCAATAGAATGCCCCCCCCAAAAAGAACTACATTTTAAAAGGGCTGTCAATCAAATCAACCAAAGACCTGGTTAAAAAGGAACGTTTTTGCCTGGTGCCTAAGGGTGTATAATGAAGGCGCCAGGCAAACTTCCATGAGGAGAGCATTCCACAGACGGGGAGCCACTGCAGAGAAGGCCCCTCCGCTTGTTGGCTTCCTGTTTTGTTTAACATCCTAACTGATGAAGAGTTCTGAGTAAGCTGAATATTCGCTTGCTATTCTGCGAGGTTTTAATTGGTTCTAAAGGGCAGTGCCTTACTCTAGATTCTGGACCTGTTAGAAGTGTTGTTCTGTCAAGTATCGGGGTACCAAGCTTGAAGGAAATGTACAGCAGTCAGGTGTTATATGATCAGACTACTTTTTTCTTATAAAATTACTATTTTAAATCAAATTGTTGCACAGTACAAAATATAGGATACAGTAACAAAAGCAACAGATCCATAACATAACAGTGTGCATCAATTGCTCAAAGAAGGGAGTCACGACCGAAGGGTCACATGCAGATACAAAGACCAGTTTGTAGGAACAATTTAATCAAGGAGAGTCTAGGTAATAGGTCCAGCCGAAAGTTCTTTTGAGTAGTTGAGAGTCTTATGATTTGCTCCAGCAGGCCTGGAACAGATTCATGAGACTCTCCTAATGAAAATACCTATGGAGGGGCCTCAACAGGCTGGTAAGAGGAGCACTAGCAGAGGAAGAGAAGTGCGAGGGGAGCACACCGCCCCCGGCAGCGCGATCCCAGTGGGGTGCCATCATGGCTGCCCCCCTGCCCACGCTGGGCACCACGCCCCCAGGATGCACATCACACCCCTGCAGGCAGCGCGCCATGTCCCCAGGACGTGCACCAGCCCCAGGACGTGCACCATCACCTGCTCTCCGCCCCCGCCCCCCCCCCAGTGCCAGAGCATGAAGCTCCGCCACTGAAGAGGAGTTCAGGAGCAAGCTGGAGTAGCAGCAGCAGGACAATCTGCAAAGCAGGTGTGTTTGTTCTCCATCTGGCCCTGCTCTTGAAGGTGAGGAGGACACTAGAAGAACATTGCCAGCAGAGGGGCAATGTCCTTTTCCTTGTGGGAGGCAGTGTTTCTGGCAATCTCAAAAGGGGTGGCAAAGGGGAGTTCACCCCTGGGGGGGAGAGTCACAAGGACTACTCCATTGACATCTCTCTTGAAAGGTTCCCTCCTCCCTCCCTTTTTCGGATGTTGCAGTTCCAAGGAAAATCTGCTGTCTGAGAAGCCGGTGGTCCCATTTGGCAGGAGCCCGGTTATGTGCCTCCAAGAGAGGATATGTATTTCCAGAGGGCCCTGTGAGCTATTCCGCCAGACAATGCTGGCTCTCCAGTTGAAGTCCTGGTTGAAACGTAGAATGCAGAAGAGAGCTGAGCAGCAGCTGGCACAATTGCTCCTGAGAAGGCTTCCTTGTCTGGCAAAGCTCAGAAAGCTCTTTGGTCTCCCCCAGATCTGAGAGTGATGAACCAGGCTGGGAGACATATTGAGCTCAGGTAGGGGGAGGAATTCCCAGTGAAGACAACCAAACACTGGTATGTGTTCATGTTTCATGCCCATTCAGTAGCAATGAAGGTGATGGAAAAACCCTCTTTTCCACCTCTACTGCATCCTCTTTATGCCATCCAGCTTGAACTTTTCCAGATGTTTGGAGCTCAAAGGAGGCTGAATAGTGCCCACTGTACCATATCTGTAAGATATTTTGCGGATAAAGCTGCTTGCATGTACTAGGGATTGGATCCCACTATTGCAGCAAGCGTGAGATCTAGAGAAGTATCACCTCTCTGGTTTTACTTGAATGAATTTCTGCTGGTGAAGCCCAAGGACAAAGTGCAATTCTTGTTCATGCAATTACTTGTGTATTGCATCCTTGTGTCTCGAGGCTCATTAAGATCCAGTCAGGAGGTGATGGCTCAATGTCTCCTTGTGGGAGGGAGAGGTCCTAGGCTACCTAAAAGAGGCAGTGACACCCTCCCTGGAAGACTTTAATAACTTTAGGACATAGGCAAGTTCACCCTTCCTTGAACCAGCCAATTTTCTGGAGCCATTTCAATTGGGGAAGAGGCCTTGTTTTGGCACAGATACTGCTTTGGCCACCTTGTACCAGGAGAGGGACAGGGGAATCTGACCCTGTTGGGTCTCCTTGATCTGTCAGCAGCTTTCCATACTATCAACCATTATAACCTTCAGCAGGGACTATAACATTTGGGAGGGTGGACACTGCTTTGCACTGGTCCCACTCCTACTTGAATGGGTAGCTCCAGCTGGTAGTGCTGAGGGGATATTGCTCAGCCCCACCGATTCCCCAGTATGATATTCCCCATGTTATTTAACATCTGCATGAAGCCATTGAGTGGAGTCATCAAGAGGCTTGGAATGTTCTGTCATCAGTGCACAGACAACACACAGCTCTATTTTACCTTTTCATCCTCAGCAAATGAGGTGATTACATTTTTCTTACGTTACAGGTCAACAAAGAGCAATATAAGAACACCTCCCCAAAGTGCCCCAGGATACGTGGTTACAGAGTACTCTGATGTCAGTGCCCATTACATATCAGAACAGATTATAGCTTAAAGGTATACCAACCAACACTTTTGCAGTGTGAAGGAGACTCCAGCATGTCTTCTTTAGTAAAGGCGCACCGATCCATTGAAAATATGTCCTTTTGTTTCAAACCCCTCACTAATTATAACTTTTTAGTCAGATATTTTTCACAAGTGCTAACTGGCAGACTTCCCTCCAGAAATTTCCAGTATCTTCAGAATACCAGCCTAGCCACTGGCAATAAGTGGCCAATGAAAGGCAGATTCATATTGTTTCATAAGAAAATATTAAGTAAGTCCTGGAAATTCAGCCATACGGTTTTGTTTCTAACCTTTGCATATTTAAATTGTAAGACACCTTGAGCCTTTCTCTAGAATAAAGTGTCTAGGAAATTTAATAAACCAAACCAAATTTAATAAACCAAACCTGAGTGTGTAGTGTAAGGACAGCCTGGGAAAGAACAAAACCTTGGATAACAGAAAATAGAGAAATGCAACCCACATATCACCTGCGGTTGGTAGGATGGCAACTATTGCCAAATCTTAGGATGGTTGTGCGACCTTCTATCAGACCAGTCAGAAAAGCCAGCCTCTCCAACTCACTTTCCCCTCCCTCTCATATCTACCAAGAACACCCAACCGCCACAAGCTGCAATGTTGAGCTTGGTGTTTCATCATCACCATAAGTGCCTCCTCTTAGGGATTTTCCCACAAGCAGCTCTCAGATCTGGAGCAGCCCATGAGACCAGATTCTGTTGGGGGCACATGGAAAATAAGCTCTTCAGTTGTCAAGTTGCTCTTCGCAAAGATCAGCATACCAGGAGGCAGAAACTGGCCTTGTCCTGAACAAGCACATGATCAAAGTGCTCACCTGCTTTCCCCCTTTTTGATACCTCCCCAAAATTAGGAGAGGGAAAGTTCCTGTTTTGCACCATCACTACCAAGCGGTCACTTCAAGCCACATCACAGAAAGGTTAAGACAGTCACCATGGTTACATCAGGATGATGTCACACCTGTTTCAAAGAGTCTCGTCTCCTTTGATAATTTTACAAGCTCATACAGAGATCTGGGGAACAGGGGGAGAGAGAAATCATGGCTTGCCTGTCATAAACCTGGGGCACCTTTTGGATGCTCTTTGGATGCAAAGGAACTCCAAAGGAACTCCAAGAAAAATAACACATACACACCAACTGTGGATGAGAAGCAAGCCTCAGAAACTGACAACCAGGAGGTGTGTGTGTGTGTATCATTTAGTGCAATATTACGCACCCACACACACACACACACACACACAATCAGCTTTCACAGTTGGCCGTACTTCCACTTCCAAATCCCCCTTCAGCGCTTTGTCTTTCTAAAAGTATACAAAGAAACAGTACCTCCACCGCTGGCTTTCGATCCCGTGTGCTGGTGTCTTTATTGTCCTTTATTTCCACCTGCAGAGGAATTTTTTTAAAAGAAAAAGAAAGAAAGAAAACAACAACTATCAAAACTAAATTTTAGAAAGCAGCCGAAGCAAAACAACCACAACGAGGTATCCAGCAAGATGCAAGAGAGCTTTAATTTGCCAGGCCTTTGGTGGGCTATTTAAATGTTCATCCTCCATTTACAATAATCCTCTCAGGCAGAGGAGGAGGAGGAGGAAGGGATGGTGCGGGAGGCTTGCATTTATTTTTTTTAAAGGTCTTTGAACATAAACATAAGAAAGGAATCCATTTGTTACCTCGCCCCAAACCTTCCTTCTGCAGCTTCCCACTCCGCTGGCCCGCTTCCCTTTGCTGCCTCCCAGCCAGCTTGCCTCCCCCCAAAAGCCAGCCTTCCTTCAGCCCCAGCGAGCCTCCTCCATCGCTACCAAGCAGCCATCTTGCCTCATTCTCCTTGAAGCGGCGGTACAGACACCCTGGTGCAGTCAGGGGCTTTTCTCCTGCCAGACGCTAGAGTCATTATCATACTGCCGAGCTCCCAGCCCTCTTCCCCCCCTCCCCACCAAACAAGCAGGGTGGACGTGACATGCATGCCCAGGCTTCCGCCTGCCTGCCTGCCTGCCTGCCTGCCTGCCTGCCTCACAGGAGGAGGAGCAGGGCGAGGGGAGGGGTGGGAGAAACCCAACTCTCCCAGCAGCAGCAGCAGCAGCAGCCAGAGCAGGAGGGCGGTGAGGGTGGGCAGGGCCTTGCAGCTGCCTCCCCAGAGCTCTCACCTGCCTCACAGAGGCAGCAGACCAAAGCAAAGAGAAGGACGAGGAGGGTCACCCAGAGCTGTCACCACTGCCCTACTGACCCAGTGCCACTCCGGCCAAGATCTGTCCACCAGGGATGGAGCTGGGACTCTGCTACTTCCCCTGCATGGACACATTACTGAGGGAAGCAGCTCTCGGAGGAGGAAGTCCAGAGCAAGGATGAGGCCATTCACTCACGTGGGCCGATTCTCACGGAGGAGGAACTACGCCTGCCAGGGCCAGTTTGGCAAGGAGTAAGGCAGGCATCTCCAAGAATGCCATGAACGCCTGGCAAGGGCACCACGGCCACGTGTGGCTCTGCACGAAACAAATAACGCTGTGCATTCCCCACCACCACAGTTTTTAATATTACAACAGTACGAAAATTTTAATAACAGATTGAAAAATGCACCCACAAACAAACCACATAAAAAGAAAAAAATTCAAAAGATATAAAGTTCAAAGACTTAGTTAGCAATAATTGTTCCTATTAGAACTCTTTAGGAACCATGCAATGCATGTAATCATGAGAAGCAGTGTTGTGTAGTGGTTAGAGTGCTGGACTAGAACCTGGGAGATCAGGATTCAAATCCACACCCGAAACATTACAAAGCCACCCTTTGACTGGGGAAGCAATGTATTTCCCCCCTCCCCCGGCCACAGTGTTCAACAAATGGTTTCCAATTTTATTGCTGGTTTTTCTTTTGCTCACAAATAACATGTCATAGATTTTGCCATCACAGCAAAGATCCCAAACCTTTTCTAGCAATAGATAGGTAGCCGTGTTGGTCTGCCATAGTCAAAATAAAAAAATTCCTTCCAGTAGCACCTTAAAGACCAACTAAGTTAGTTCTTGGTATGAGCTTTCGTGTGCATGCACACTTCTTCAGATATACAGATATACTGTGTATCTGAAGAAGTGTGCATGCACACGAAAGCTCATACCAAGAACTAACTTAGTTGGTCTTTAAGGTGCTACTGGAAGGAATTTTTTTATCTTTTCTAGCAATGCTCTGCATTTTTTAGTGTTCAGAGAGATTCAGCTTCCTGGTCAGGCAGGTCACCCTTTATATTCCCCACACTGCAGGTCTGTATTTCATGTATCAATTCTCCTCCGCACTTTTGCGTCGAAACCGTCCTTGCTCCAAAGCAGCCTGCCAAGGAACCCCTCACTCTAACACAATCAATTTCTTATCAGCAGGTTCAGATAAAAGGAAGCACTCTGCTTCCATAAAATGATGGTTGCTACGTTCTTTCACAACTATGCTTTCAGATAGTCTTTTTTATTATTATTACATTTATATCTCACCTTTCCTCCAAAGCAGCTCAAGGTGTTGTGTTGTGCATGGTCCTTCACATTTTATTCTAACAACAGCCCTGAGGCAGGTTAGGCTGAGAGCCAGAGATTGATCCAAGGTCACCCAACAAGCGGAGTAGGGATTTAAACCCTGGTAAAAAATGCAAGATGCAATCTATCTAATGAAGAGAAGACGTAGCCAGTTTAGGTGGCTTTTAAAAGGGGCAGGGGTAGAAAACTTCATGGAGAGGGCTATCCAGGATTATCAGCCATGACAGTCTTTACATCCACAGTCTCCAACCTGGTGCCTTCCTTATGTTCTGTACTACAACTCCTATTAGTTCCAACATCCTACAGCTCCATTGTTTGAGGCTGACAACATCTGGAGGGCCGCTGACTGGGGGTGGCTGCCTGAGACAGAGACGGTACATCTGGGAATGCCAGATGCTGGATGAAAACAAACAACGGGGGAAGACCTTTTTTGGCCCACGTGAGTCCCCAGAGGTATGTCACTGACCAGCCATAGCTGTAATCCAAATGTTGAACTAGGTGAATGTTTGGTCCAATTCAGCAGGGCTCTTCTAGTTCAGAACAGATATTTTTCCCTGACAGGTAGGCTTTCTAATAGGCAATTCCTCACATCCAACTCGAAACTGAGCAATCCAACAAAGCTTTTGCTGCTCAAGAGTCTGCTGAAAGTATAAGGTTATAAACTTGATCTAGGTAGCAGGGTGTGTGGAACGTGAGTCTTCATAGTATCATAGAATTACAGAATTGTAGAGTTGGAAGGAATCCCAAGGGTCATCTAGTCCAACCCCCTGCAATGCATGAATCTTTTGCCCAATGTGAGGCTTGAACCCACAACCCTGAGATTAAGAGTCCATGCTCTACTGATTAAGCAATCCCAGGATAAAGGCTATGTTTCCTTAGGCATGTCATACTTAGGCTGATGGATCACAGTTTGCAGGCAATGTTTGCAGGACTAACATCATTCCTCTCAGAATGGTCTTTGTTGTCTCATTCAAACAAGAAAAAAGGTGTGTCCTTATTGCAACAGAGGGCCCTACAGGAACACAGGAGACACAGAAGGGTGACACCCAGCTCCCAAACACATTTGCACAATCAACCTTCATAGCTTATTCCTCATGCACAGGAACATCTCAGACACCCAAGCACATTCATGCAGACATGCAAAATACATGGAAATGTGCTCTTAAAGAGGAAAGCTGCGTGCCCAGTCACATTCTGCTCTACAAGATCTGCACAGACTTGTCCCATCATCTGTAGAAATCCGTCCCAGATTGAAATCAGCTGCCTACATGAAAAGAATTCACTCTACCACAATCCAGCACATTTCTGGAATCAGCAGATGCAAGTAAACTGGTTGCCAGACCTGTTTGTGCATGCCAGAGGCTGAATGCACCTCATGACTACAGGTGCCGTGCAAGGGGGTGGCGGGCCTTTTCAGCTGGAGGCCCGCATTTCCCGTCAGCCAACCCTCCAAGGCTTGCATGCCAAAAGTGGGTGTGGCCAAAGCAAAAGTGGGCATGGCCAGCCCATACCTGAGCCCGCATGCAAGCAAGCAAGCACACACTACACACTCCCAATCCCAGTTGATAAAGCTGCCTCCAGGAAAGAAGAGGGAAGCCACTGTGAGCCTCTGAGGGAAGAGACATAGGTGATGCTGAAAACACCGGAGATCAGAGTGCACTGGAAATGTTGCCGAATGAAATGTCCAAAGCCAAAGAAGGCTGAGGAGCTCCAGCAACCCTGCACTCCTGTCCACTGCTCTCTGCATGCCCAGCAGAAGGAGAACGTCTTATGCCAGCTAAGATAATATGGGTAAAGCTCCTTAATTTGCATAATGCATACAGGTTGCAAAGTTCAGATTTTCTTTTTTCCTTTTCCCTTTGTGATTAAATGAAGCACAGCCCTGGGTAGCAACATGAACAACTATAAGTTACTATTGCAAGGCATTGGAATCTTATAAAGGAAGGAGAAAGATTGACACATGGGGTAAAAAAAGCCACACACAACATAATTGGGTGCCATTGAACCTGGGTCCAAAACAATTGCAGATTGCCACTTAGGGCAGTTGAGCTCACATAAAAAGTTAACTGGCCCACTTATGCTTCCATATTCCAATCAGACCCAGACATCACAGGGTCTTCAAAGTCCTGCGCACTCTGGGGACCTCCCCACGCCCCCTTCCACCCTGTAAGAGGTGGGTAGGGTTTCCTCCCTACAGCTGTGTCCAACTTTGGGACATCCATAAACTCAATGCAGCTGCCTCTGCCCCCACCCTGCCTCTAAGCAGGAGACGAGATGGAGGCTCTGCTCATCACCCTGGCTATAGATCTTCCATCATGACATCCCTTCCAGAGGGATTGTGGAAGACTGGGCAGCATATGTGGTTGCCACCATTTTATCTTCCCAACAACCTTGTGAGGCAGGTTAGGATGAGAGGGATCATGCAGCCAAGTGCCATCAGGATTTCAATCAGGGTCTCCCCAGGCCTGATCCAAAACTCTTAACCACAGAACATAGTGGTTCTTTGTTAGCCATCTAAGCCTCTAAGGCCAAAAAGCAAGAGAAGAGAAATCAGGAAGCACCTCTATCTACTTGTGTGGAAGGAGCAAAAACTTCCTCCAGGCAAAGGACACATTTGCAAGCCTGTTCAAGAGCAATTTTCACCAGCAGGAAAGCCAGCAGGTATTAAGCTGGTCAATGAGGAACCCTACAGATTTCACACTCCTCTGCCATCCTTAGCCTCTCCTTTTCCAGCTTGGTGTCCTGCAGATGTTTTGGAATATAGTCACAGCAACACCACACATTTAAAGTACTCTTACCAGCCATGGAGATTCTTTGGAAATGTAGTTTGTTGGGGATGTCAGAGCTCTGTGAGGTCAGCACCTTTAACCAACAGTATGGCATAATGGTTAGAGGGTTGGACTAAGACCTGGGAGACCAGGGTTCAAATCCCCACTTGGCCACAAAGTTCACTGAGTGATGCCACTCACTCTCAGCCAACCCACCTCACAGGGCTGTTGTGGGGGAAGAAGAAAACCATGTAAGCCACCTTGATCTGCATGGAGAAAAAGATGGCATATAAATGCAACAAATAAATAAATTAGAGGAAGCCATGACTATTATGGTGCTTTAAGAGTCTTTTAAATATATGGTATGGATATGACCACGTAACTTTCATCAGTCTCAGTGAGCACAGCTCTTGTAGTCAGAAACATCTGGAAGGCACCAGGCTAGGAAAGGCTGCCTTAACTTGATTAAAGTTGCCTTCCACTGACAGAGATAATGTGAAGCACTTAACACTCAATTGGTAAGAGAAAGTGTGAATATTACTATTACTCTAAAAGTGAACTTAACCACTGGTGGAAAATTCCCAGTGCAATTATAGCTCTGCTATCTGGGGTGGAATATTGGGGAAATGAATCAAAACTAGCTTAAGAACAATTTTTCACTGGAGAGAGGCTTCAACCACAACCAGAATCTTTGCATTGCAGGGGTTTGGACCAAAAGACCCTTTGAGTCTCTCCCAACTCTGCAATTCTATGATCTCAATCAGTTGCTGTCTCTGCAATGAACTGGGTAGGTATCAAAACCACACAAACAACCAAACTTTAGAGCAACTGGACCCACCGAAAGCAAAGAACTCAACACTAATGGCTCATACATCCTGTTCCAGACATGGGCTTTACCACTGACCCAACTGCCATCACATGAAAAGCAATGAAGTCACTTGGGGGCTGAGTGGCTGCTTAGTCATTAACCAGCACCTCAATGTGGACAGCAGCTGATGTTTAAATGAGAAAGTCTCGCTGCAGTAAAAAGGGAAAGGGTGTGGGGAGAGGACAGGTTTTCATGGGTCAGTGAGTACTTGCTTCTTGCAGTGAAGATCCCCCACTGTGATCTTTTGTAATAAATAAAAGCCATGGTCATTCACCTTTTCCCCTCTAATCAATAGTGACCTCTAGAACAAAACAGGCAGGGAGGGGGGAAGACCCATTCCTCTTTTCCTTTACAGAGGTCCATGGCCCCTGCCTGCCTCTAACACACAAGCAGCTGAAAATCACCCCTATTCGCTACAGAAACACTGTATGTCTCCTCCCCTTGCATTTAAACAACACCCGTGACAGCCCCACTGAAAGAGCTCTGCTAATACCCACCCTTTATAGCCCCAAAGTCCAGCAGAAGAAAAAACACAGAGCAAGCACTGTGATGATAAAATGATAGAAGTGACTTTTTGAGTTACACAGAACTCTTCTGCAGGCATGGACTAAAGCACAACAAATACATAAATCACAGCTGTTACCAGTGTGTCAAGGCTGGCATTTAACCCAACAGTTTTAAGACTAAGGAGCATATATAACCAGAAGGTTACACAGTCACTCCAAAAGAGAGAGCAACAATTCTGGAACAAAGTTGGCTTTCTGTTACAATTTCACCCAACTCATGGTGATGCACATGGCTACCGTAAGAGCCCTGATGGATCAAAACCATGCTCCACCCAGTCTAGCATCTACCATTTCTCACAGTGGCCAACCGGGTGCCCTAATAGGAACTCCACAAGCAGGGGGGAGGCTCTGCTCCGCCCCCCAGTCAGAAGCAGCAATACCCATTGCAGACCCTCCCAAAGTCCCTGTTTTCCAGGGACAGACCCAGATTTGCAGAAGCCAACCTGGTGTCTGATTGGATCCCAGAATGTCCCACTTTTCCTTAGGATGTCCCTATTTTCATTGGAGAAATGTTGGAGGGTATGGCATTATCTGACCCCCTGAGCCAAGGAGATAAGTAACCATACAACCTTTAGGAGACATCTGAAGGCAGCCCCATATATAGGGAAGCTTTTTTTAATGTTTGATGTTTTATTCTGTTTTTATATACAATGGAGGGACGCGGGTGGCGCTGTGGGTTAAACCACAGAGCCTAGGGCTTGCCAATCGGAAGGTTGGCGGTTCGAATCCCCACGACGGGGTGAGCTCCCGTTGCTCGGTCCCTGCTCCTGCCCACCTAGCAGTTTGAAAGCACGTCAAAGTGCAAGTAGATAAATAGGTACTGCTCCGGCGGGATGGTAAACAGCGTTTCCGAACACCGGGATGAAATTTACGGCATGTAATGCCTTAAAGGAAAATATTATGAAAATGATTTATAGGTGGTACATGACCCCAGTCAAGCTTGCAAAAATCTATCATTTGCCCGATAATAAATGCTGGAAACGTAAAGAAATTGAAGGTACATTGTTTCACCTTTGGTGGACGTGCCCAAAGATTAAGGCTTTCTGGGAAATGATATATAATGAAATGAAAAAAGTATTTAAATATGCCTTCCCTAAGAAACCAGAGGCCTTTCTCCTGGGCATTGTCGGCCAATTGGTGCAAAAGAAAGACAGAACATTCTTTATGTATGCTACAACAGCAGCAAGAATACTCATCGCAAAGTATTGGAAGACACAAGATCTACCCACCTTGGAAGAATGGCAGATGAAGGTGATAGACTATATGGGACTAGCAGAAATGACTGGCAGAATCCGCGACCAGGGAAAAGAGGCGGCGGAAGAGGATTGGAAGAAATTTAAGGACTATCTTAAGAAACATTGCAAAATTAATGAATGTTAGAATGATGTTGGTTTGAAAAAATTAAGTGGTTAACAGCTGTAAGGGTTAAGTTTAAAGAAAAAAGGGAGGTTATAAATTAGATAAAACTAAGAGTAAGGATTTGTTGAAACAAAAATTTTCAAAATGGGATGCAGAAAGGGGAGGTATGGGGAAGTCGGAGAAATAAGTTATAAGAAAACAAGGATATGAAACTATACTTGTTATTTGTTTTTGTGTTTGTTTGTGTTGTTCTGTTTGTCTAAAAAATTGGTGAAAATTGAATAAAAAAATTTATATAAAAAAAAACCAGCGTTTCCGTGCACTGCTCTGGTTCGCCAGAAGTAGCTTAGTCATGCTGGTCACATGACCCGGAAGCTGTATGCCGGCTCCCTTGGCCAATAAAGCAAGATGAGCGCCGCAACCCCAGAGTCGGCCACGAATGGACCTAATGGTCAGGGTTCCTTTTACCTTTATATACATTGGAAGCTATCCAAAGGAGCTAGGGCAACCCAATCAGATGGGCAGGGCATTATTATTATTATTATTATTATTATTATTATTATTATTAAATAGGACATCCCTGTTTTCATTGGAGAAATGTTGGAGGGTATGCATTTGCTGGGATCCCCAGGGGAGGAAAGGTCCTGTTGTGCTCAGGTTCTGTTTGCAGGCTTCCCACAGGCATCTGATTGGGCACTTTAAGAACAGGATGCTGGACTATATGAGCCATTAGTCAGATCCATCAGGCTCTTCTGTGGTCCAACATTCTGGGTCTCTCATTGTGGGATCTAATAAAACACTTATAGAGAGAGCAGAAGACACATGATTCTTGTCATGATATTTGCAGAGCTGGAGATACATCATTTCTGGTCAATACTGTACAAGCTACACAGCAATCAGAGGGTGTGCTGGTGCAGCTCCTTGGAGCAAGGTTAGTCAACATGGTGCCCTCCAGATGCTGTTGGACCTGCAGCCAGCATGCTCAATGGTCAGGGATGATGGGAGATACAGTCCAACATCTAGGTGGCATTTGGCTAATCCTGGCTTAGGAAATGTGCGAGAGCAGGATTGGCAGTTCACGTCTTTTTTAAAAAAACAACAACTACAACAACTAAAAACAATCCACTCCAAAAATAGTACTTTCACTATGCTCATGATGCATCACATCAAGATTTGGGGACCAGATGATCTGTCAGATCTATTCCAGATTTATGAAACACCTCTCTCTCTCTCTCTCTCTCTCTCTCTCTCTCTCTCTCTCTGTCTCTCTCTCTCTCTGTCTCTCTCTCTCTCTCACACACACACACAAGTTCAGATGCAAGTTATTCTTCATTTGATAATATAATGGAAGTGTACAACAAGGCAATTAGACACAGGAATGAAAGCAAATTTATACAAGCCACAATCCCTACCTATCAAATTTTTGCAAAGATGGACCCAACTTATTTTCACATTCCTTATGCAGCTGGCAAACACACACGTAAACCCTGTAAACTGACTGGCATGAAACCACCCAGCCACCACACTAATATGAGTTTGCCAGATAAAAAGCAATTTTAGACAATTTGAAAACATCATCACTGTCGGCATGGTAACACAGCTCGCACTTTCCCAACTACAGCATCACTCTCAAAACAGCCAGGGACGTCAGTGATGCAGCAAGAAGGGGAGAGGTGGGTGGTGAATCTCTGCAGAAATCTCTTGGCTTCAGAGAGAGATGTGGAAGTAGAAAGCCTCGCAAGGATCTGTAGGGATAATACTGCTACTCCTGGGCAGTTGCAGAGAACTGCTTTTTGAAAGTGAGCATTTTCTGTGCACTGTTTGAAGAGCAAAGTACAGGTGAAAACAGCAGAACTTTGACAAGGATGCTCAAGTCCTGGAATAAGCAGCCACAAAAGGCAACTGAAAGCTGGGCTTTGTAGTAAACTGCTGTTGTCTATTTATAAAGCCACACTAAGGTCACATTTGTATTTTATTATTTGCTGAAGAGCAGGATAAAAATGCTTTTAACTGACTAAATAAATAAATAATCTAGCACTCTGTTTCCAACACTGGCCAGCCAGATTCATCATGGGAAGCTCACAAGGAGGACATGAAAGGAATGGGCAGTCTGACGGGAAGCGGACATCTCAGTCAGTAGAGAATGGTACAGTGGTACCTCGGGATGCGAACGAGATCCGTTCTGGAGCCCCGTTCGCATCCTGAACAGAATGCAAGATGTGAAGGCTTGTCTGCGCGCGTGCAGGTCGCGTTTTGCGGATTCCGCGCATGCGTGTGACGTCATTTTGAGTGTCTGCACATGCGCGAGTGGCGAAACCTGGAAGTAACGTGCTCTGTTACTTCCGGGTTGCCGCGGAGCGCAACCCGAAAGCGCTCAACCTGAAGCACATTCAACCCGAGGTAAGACTGTACTCTAGATCTCAGAGTCATGGGTTCAAGCCTCACATTGGGCAAAAATATTTCTGCATTGCAGGGGGTTAGACTAGATGACCCTCATGGTCCCTTCCCACTCTACAGTTCTATGATTCTATTATTCTATTATGCTAGAAGCAATGCTTTTGGGGGTTCCAGCTTATCCTTCAAACAGGAGTACAAGGGGCTTGATGCCCAGGGACCCATGGGTGCATTGTTACTTTTTAAACATAAAGCATTTTCAGAAAGGTGAGTCAGATGGCAATATTGATATTTAATATTGATCAGATGGCAAGAATTGGCTCCTGACCTTTTGTGAGCTGAGAATGAGGGTATTGTATTCCCAGGCTTTGAAAGGTATTATAAAGCTGCTGCGTTAAACCATTTAACTTCATGGTTCACCTCAGACAAAGCAGCTAGATTGGAGGAATAGACACTATCAACACCTCTTAAACATTTCCTTTGGTACTGGACCAAAGATGATTGAGCTTCCATTAGCTTTGATCCCTGTCTCAAGGAAGGAAAAAGAGCAATTTAAAAGTTGGCTGGCAAGAGAATCAGGAAGAAAGTCATAAGCGAGGTGGAGGTGAAGGCCTACGATTGGAGCGTGCTAAACACATCATTATTTTCTTTAAATAATGAAAAAACCAGGCACTTGGGAGTAAGCCCCCTTGATTTTAACACTATATACATGTAAGGCCAAGGGTTAAGCCAAATACCTATTAATGACAGAAACAGACAGCTAGATTTGGAGTGTGTATTCAAAAACCAAAAGTGCTGTAACAGTTGTTCCAATCCTTCTCTGGTGGCTCTTATTTAAATAGTTCTTCCCTGCAATATATTATTAAAATATTGATGGCACCCATAAAAATGAATCTGTGACAGCTTTCCAAGTCACATGTGAATTCTGAAACATACACAATTCAGTGCAAGCAGTCCCAACAAAAATTTTGATTTACAGAAACTGTCCAACCAATACCTTACTTCCACCAGAAAAAAACTTTCACAAAGGTTAAAGAGAAAAGTTAAGGCCTAGTTCAAACAACATGGTTTGGCTGTCATTAAAACACTACTGCACTCCCCCTCCCAACACCATGAACTACAATTCCCTTCCTGTTTTAAGCAACCCGTGGTTTCCCCAATCTGGATATTACAAACTATGGTTTACACCAGGGGCTCCCAAACCTGCAGATCGGCAGTGGTCCATGAGCTTTATGGAGGTGCTCTGCAGAGCATCTGTGAGTACTCAGCAGCCCAGTCTGCCCACAAGGTGAACAGGATAGACTAGAAACGGCCAGGGTGAACATGAGACACTTGGAAAAGGTTCCCTGGAATTCAAGTTGTAACACAATATGTAAGAAATAAAAGAGGCAATTAAAAATACAATTAACAGTCATACTGCAACTAGCACAGTGTGTTGCAATTGCTACAACAGAAAGAAGAAGAAAATTCAGTGGTTCACCAAGACCCTCAGCTTATTTAAACTGGATGGAGGGCAGCAAGGTTTGGAAAGAGATTGGAGGAGGTGAGTCTGAAGTCTGTTCACAACACAACAAGCTATGGCTTGGCCACTATGTCTGAACAGTACCAAATAGAAACAGAGGCTTGATTCTGCATTCTCCTTCCTCCTGCTCCACAGAAAGGAGCACAGCTCAGTGTATAATTGCTGTAACAACAACAACAACCATATCTTTTATTATTCACTTTTCATCAAATTTATATACTGCCCTTCACCCAAAGATCATAGGGAATTCACAACATAAAAATACAAAACAAGACCACAAAATACATAATAAAAACAAGAACAAAAACAAGCCAATAACCCCCCTCCCGCAAACACATTTAAAATGGTATAGAATGTTAATCAGCCAAAGGCCTGGTTAAAGAGAGGCATTTTTGCCTGGTGCCCAAAGATATGCAATGAAGGCGCCAGGCAAGCCTCCCTTGGGGAGAGCATTCCTCAAACGGGGAGCCACTGCAGAAAAGGCCCTTTCTCGTGTTGCCACCCTCTGGACCTCCCATGGAAGAAAGGTCTTATGACATACCTACACCACACACTGAAATCCATTTCAAAAACGACTTTTCAACTATCATGGCTTACATCTAAGAAAATTGGACACCTGCCAGCTTACCCAAGTTTCAACACACAGCAACAAATTCCAGAGTTTTTTTGAAAGGAAAAGGATGCTATTTAAAACAGCTTTCCAACTGGCTTAAATAGAGGTTGTGTCTCCGTAACAGAAGTGATGGAGGACTTGGGAGGACCTCAATTCATGACTTGGTGAGCCTTTTGCAACTATCAAGACTCAAGTCATCATACAATTGGTGGTGAACCAAGTCTGAATCCCTGCCTGCCAGCCCCCAAGTCGCCAGCACAAAACCCACTGAACAATCACATCCTGGACACTTGTGTGAGGCCCACAAAACTATGGCACAGCCAAGTCTCAGAGAAGGTCTCTAGCTCCCTCTGCCTGCAAGCCACTGGAGTGAGACTTGGGGCAGACTAAACTTTGTCTGGCTCCAAACACTATCGCTGGCTGATTTGGGGCAGGGCAGGGGGAGCCAGAGACAGAGCATAAACATGTCCAGAGCATGAGGCAAATCTGGGGACAGGACTGAGCGCAAAATTAAGGCAAGCTGCGGCGGCCTGCCTCTGGGGGTGGCAGGGGAAGAGCCGGTTGTCAGCAATTGTGCTCAAAATGTAGGCAGCTGTCTTGTCATGAGTTAGCCCACAGATGCTTCCAGCTCCACTCGATCTACAATGTTAACCCTCTGCTCCCCACCCTGCCACACACTGCCAACACGATAAAAACCCCACCTAACTCCCAAGTGTGGCAATCAGGTTTGGGGACGGGGGGGGGGGGGGCTTCCACAGACACCAATGGGAGCTTTTTAAATTTAAAACTGAAAACAAAACCCTAATTGCCACTCCAGCAGGGGAAGGAGAAGGAGAGAGAGAGAGAGAGGGAGAGGGAGAGGGAGAGAGAGAAGGAAGGTGAATGGATGGATGGAAGCACGCTGTGTGTGTGTGTGTGTGTGTGTGTGTGTGTGACACTTGTTAAGTTGTGGGTGAACATATCAGACGACACAGCAATTCTTCAAACAGCTCTTGTTTATTCACAGGCCAGAACAGGACTGAACTGAAGGGTTCAGCCAACCTGCTTATATAGAGTTCAACTACAAAGCAACAGTAACAACTTTCTGTAACTATCCAATCACTGAACGTCACTTTGAATTCCTTATTTGCATATGCGGACCTGAGTGAAACTATCTACAGTATCCCCCTGCTGGCCCAGGGTGAGAACTTCAAAACATAACAACACTGAAAGCTGATGATCCTGAAAGCGTCCCCCCCCCCACTGGACACCCCCCCACATTGCCCCCAACAGAATGTGGCCCTTAGCAGGGTGGGAGCATTCCCACCTTTCACCCACACTGATCAGCAGCAGCCTCTGCTCTCCACAGTCTCTGGCTTCAATCTTTCCCAGCCTGACCCAGAGATACCAAGGCATGAACCGGAATATTCTGCGCTCACAGCATGTTTTCTGCCACTGAGCTGAGGGTCCCTCCACACCAAATAATGGAGTTCATTATTTTAACTTTTTTGGGGAGGGGTGGCAGGGATGATGTCATTTAGATTTTGTGCCTCAGGAGCCAAATGCCTTTGGCTGCCTCTGGCTGGGAAGGAAAAGAGAAGGCAAAGGGAAAGGGGAAAGGAGGGAGGGGGGAGAGAAAAAGGGGGGGGACACAGAAGCTTCTTGTGCTTGTTGTCGTCACAAGCGAGCTTTTAAAGGCAAGTGTTGACCTGCTCACAGATCTGCTGTGTGGGTGGATTTGGTAATTGATAATGCAGCATATTTCTGAAGAGTGAGCCGGTGTGCTTAGTAAGTATGGGATGATGTGTTGGCAGTGCTGTGAAATCATGTGCATCATTTCACATACCCTGTTAAACCCAACCACGCTGCCCCCCCAACCCCCACCTACAGTCAGTAGCCACCGTGTTGAAGGGCAAGCGGTACGGTGGGGAAATGTGCACTCCTGGATGTCAGAGCAATTCTGAGTCATGCTGAGAGGTGCTGGGATGGGGGGAGCTCCTCTGCAGGTGGGTCGTTTCTAAACCACCACCTCCCCCAAAAAAACCCCACAACCCTTCTCTGGTGTAAAAGTGTGTCCCCAACTTTGACATAGGGAAAGCACATGCTTCAGGAAGCAGCATTTGGGGGGGGGGGACATGCTCAAAGCACATTTTCTGTTGCTCCAGGGGGCACAATCCAAACGAAAGGATTCAAAGGACAAGAGAGGAGTTCCCGACCAAACTTTAGGAAGGGGTTTCTGGTGATAAGAGCTGTTTAGCAGTGGGATGGAATCCCCTTGGAAGGTGACTGGAGGTTTCCAAACAGATGTTGGATTGCAAACTGTCAGGGATTCTTTAACTGTGATTCTTGCCTTGCAGGAGGCTAGACTAAATGATCAATGGGATCCCTTCCAACTCTACAGTTCTGTGATTCTATGGAAGAATGGCAGCATTAGCAGGAAGACCAGGCGTGGCAAATCTGGAGGAGGAGGAATTGTATTTGTTTGTCACTTTTCTTACAGAGGTAACTCAAAGCAACTTACTTTAAAAGCAATTTAAAACAATAAAAACCTATAGACACCACCAGTATAAAAATGATGGGGAAACGCAGCTAAACTGTGGAGGTTCCTCCACTGCAGGAGGTTGGGCTAGATAAACCTTTGTGTCCCTTCCAGCTCCATTCTATAAATCTATGAAAAATACAAGACTACATGTCCCACCTCACCAAAAGCAGCCACAATGTCCCTCAGATTAAGGGACAAAAGTCCAAGGGAAACGAAAAGTATTTGCCTGGCACCTAAAACTATATGGAGATGGCAACAGGCATCATTCCCTCCCTGGAGAGAGCATTTCACAAATGGGGCTACCACCATAAAGGCTTGCTCTTCTGTTGCCATCCTCTGAACCTTCCATGGATGGAGCACACAAATGTGGGTAAGGGGTTCCGCAGGCCCGGTTGTGCTACAGTGTTGGGCTGCTGCTGCTTCCCTGGATTACAAGCATTGGGACAAAGCCTCCCAACGATCTGCACAGGTGCTGTGGCGAACACTAGAGTGGCATTCTCTCTTGGGGGATTTGACTTGTGGGCACATGCAAGTCAAACTTCAACTAAAGTACCAATGTAGGTGATGGCCACCAATGTGGATGGCTTTAAAAGAGGACCAGACAAATGGATGGAGGGCAAGACAATCAATGGCGACTAGCAATGAGCATATTCTTTCTCCAGTGTCAGAGGCAGCATGCTTCTAATTACCAGTGACTGGGAAACACAGGTGGAGGGGGCACTGCAGTTGCATTCAGGTCCTGCTTGCAGGTTTCACATAATGGGCTTGGTGGATGGCTGGCTGGCATATGTATGTATGTCTATACCACCTTTTCCTCCAAGAAGCTCAAGATGATTTACATGGTGTGTCCCCCCCCCCCCTATCTTGTACCCACAACAATCCTGTGAGGTAGATTAGACTGAAAGATGGTGACTGGCCCAAGGTCACCCAGTGAGCTTCATGGCCAAGTGGGGATCTGACCCCTGGTGTTCCAGGTCATGGTCAACTCTAACCATTACACCACACTGCCTGTCCAAATGGGAGAGCTGCAAGTTGCCTTCTCTGAGGCTTGAACTCAGGACCTTCAGATTACAGGACTGACACAGTGTCTGCTGTGCTAAAAAGGCTTCTGGCCGGCCGCTGTGGAAACAGGGTGTTGAACTAGATGGGTCCTTATGGACTGATCCATCAGCTAGGTTCTTCTAGTGTCCTTAGGTGGGCAGCACGTGGCCTAACGTGTAAAGGTGGCCCTAGGCGTTGCAGCTCCTTCCTCCCTCTCTCCTCCCAAGTAGGTAAACGTTGTGAGTCAGAAGTTCCTGCCTGCGCTTCTTTGCTCTGGCTGCACAAATGCAACATGCAAAAATTGGAAAATTAGTCACTAACTGACAGGAAGGCCAGCACCAGTGGCTTACAAGACAAAAAAGCACCAACAGAGGAGTTTCCTTTCTCTGAGAAGCAGAACTACATAATGCAGAAGTGTGACAAGGGGTTTTAAATTTAGTTTCAAGTCTCCCTTTCACAGAAATTCTCTCTCCACATGCCTCCTACTTCTAGAACAACAGCAGCACTGTCTCAGTTTTCATAGGTCAGGGAATAAGGGGGAAACCCCCACAGAACATATGCACGTGGTAAGTATGGCAGATACTCCTGCAACCTCAGAAGGCTACAAGCGAGGCAATTCTTGGCTGCAAGGCCAGTGCGTGGGAAAGGAACCCTTAACCAGAACCTGCACACACACACACTTAAACTAAACCCTCACTGCTTCAAAAAACATTAGGCCCAAATCTCTGCTGTGGTTTTACTGACCAGACAATTGGTACATGCCTACCAGTGCACCAGCAACTGCAGACACACCCACCAACTCCCTGCCATCCCAGGGGGGAGCAAATTTCAGATTTATGGGATGTACTTCATTTTTTACTAGAAGCTCAAGATCCAAATGCAAGAGACATACATTTGGAATGAAAAGAATTTTGAACCTAGCAATTTGCTTTGAGAAGCAGAACTAAATGGAGCTGTCCCACACAAATTCAGTCCTTATTCAGAACTTAGTAAGAGCCAGCAGCCCATCTCTCTAGCATCTTGTTTTCAGAGCGGCCAGCCAGATGACAGGTTATCCCCCAGCTTTCTTCATCACAACAATATAATTTTGGAGTTGGAAGTCATTTTGTTGTTGGCATTATTAAATAACTGGACGTCAGAAAAGTCAGAAATCTTGGCCTATCTGCTGCAACTCACCCAGAGATCTATCAGTAAATCCTTATGTATCTTAAGGTTATCTGCCAAGCCCTGCCCTACACAAACAAAACCATCTCCCTCGCGCTCTAGTCTCCAAAATGGGCAGCGCCAACCACCAGTTGACAGTTTCTGTCATCATGACAACTAGATGGAACTTTCTACTTTGTAGAATGAAGGCACACAACCACAGTAAGGAAGGAGTCATGCTAGCACATGGTTGCAGGATGACCCAAACCAATCAGCCAAGTCCCTTGGCTGCAGATTACATCAATTGAAACCTCACTTTTTCACATATATTTGCATCCAAAGTGGTATGCATCAAAGTAAACAGTGGCAATCTCATATGCAATTAAAACAAGATAATGTTTAAAAAGATATAACATGCAATCCTACTACAGTGGTACCTTGGTTTAAGAACAGTCCAGTTTAAGAACGATGTGGTTTACAAACTCCGCAAAACTGGAAATAGTGTATTGGTTTGAGAACTTTACCTTGGTCTAAGAACAGAATCCGAACGGTGGAAGGGCACCAGTGGCAGGAGGCCTCATTAGGGAAAGCATGCCTCAGTTTAAGAACTATTTTGGTTTAAGCACAGACTTCCAGAACGGATTAAGTTCGTAAACCAAGGTACCACTGTATTACAAACAGAATACAATCGCAACTAACAACAGAAGGGGAGGCAGGCATTCAAGTCCATCTAAAAGGAGGAAAAGAGGGGGCCCAACTGATCTCTCCAGGGGGACCCCTACTAAGTTTTGGCATTGCCACTCATAAAAGGTCCTGCACCTCATAGCTGGTGCAGGACACCCAATTCCAATCTCACAGCTTAGGCAAAGAAGACACTTAAAATTGACTTGACCCCAGGCCATTAAAACCATCAGCACTTTAAAAATGAGCCCAGAAGTAATGTAGTTGATAAAATAAGATTGGCATTACAGTGGTACCTCGGTTCTCGAACGGCTTAGTTGTTGAACAAATCGGCTCCCGAACACTGAAAACCCAGAAGTAAGTGTTCTGGTTTTGGAACGTTTTTCGGAAGCCGAACGTCCAAAGCAGTTTCCACTTGAGTGCAGGAAGCTCCTGCAGCCAATCAGAAGCTGTGCCTTGTTTTTCAAATGGTTTCTGGAGTTGAACGGACTTCTGGAACATATTAAGTTCAAGAACCAAGGTATATCCATTTGATAGGTTCCCAATAGCATTCTGGACCCATACTTTGAGCCAACTAAAGAACAGTCTGTAACAGCAGCCCCAAACAGTGCAGCCTCATGCAGGCACAACCATCCTTCAACATGCACCATTCTTCTGTACATGGCAACCACAAAACTTTCTTTCTCTCCCTCTCTTAAAAGATCAAAGGAGTTGCCTTTTAGAATATGCAAATGAACAAGTTAAGGGGCTCCATTCATTCACTCTCTCTCTCATTCTCTCTCTCCACCATGCCTGGTTGTGTCTCGAACACATCTACTCTTGCCTAAAAGAACTGAGGATTCACTTGCCTAGATTCTTGTCCGCATGCGAAAACAGAAGTCTATAGGAATGTGCCTGGACCAGGAAGGGTTAAGCCACTATCACACAGTGGCAAATATTCCCCTTTTGGGGCAAGGTACTCAAGAGGAAATCAGCCCTGAGTACTCTTAAGGAAACCAGCCCTGAGTGCTCACTGGAAATCACTGGAGCCCTGAGTGGAAATCACTGGAGCCCTGAGTGCTCACTGGAAGGACAGATCATGAAGCTGAAGCTCCAATACTTTGGCCACCTCATGAGAAGAGAAGACTCCCTGGAGAAGACCCTTATGTTGGGAAAGATGGAGGGCACAAGGAGAAGGGGACGACAGAGGACGAGATGGTGGGACAGTATTCTTGAAGCTATGAACATGAGTTTGACCAAACTGCGGGAGGCAGTGGAAGACAGGAGTGCCTGGCGTGCTCTGGTCCATGGGGTCACGAAGAGGCGGACACGACTAAACAACAACAACTCAAGAGGATGGTGGCTGTCCAGATTCCAGCACACTTGGAGGAGGCTGAATAATGGGATACATTTCAATCTGACTGCAGTGGGACCTGGTTCCTTCTTCATGCCTTCTCCCCAGCTTTTGATACCACTGACCACAGTATAATGGAGCAGCTCAAGGAGAAGGGGGTTGGGGGCAGTATACTTCAGAAAATAGAGATGGGGGCACTGTCCAATGCGATCAATGGGAGTTGTCCTGTGGTGTCCCACAGGGTTCTATCTTGCCTATCATTAACATCCATATTAAACCTCTGGGAGCTGTCATCAGGAGATATGGAGTCTGGTATCACAGATATGTAGATGACACCCAACTCTATTCCATCTGAGTCAGGAGAGGTGCCTGAGATGCTAGACAGGTGTTTGGAGGCAACAATGGGCTGGATGTGGGCAAAAACTTTCAGGCTGAATCCTGAAGAGACACAGATGTTATGTGCTCCAAGTTCTCAAATCCAGGAGATGGGAAGATGGCCTGTTCTGGATGGGGTTGTACTCCCCCAGAAGGAACAGGTTCATAGCTTGGGGGTACTCCTGTTCCAACATTGTCACTGGAGCCTACAAATGTGTATTTGCAGTGGCAGCTGTTTCGTCAGCTACAGCCCCTTTGGGACTGAGATGCCTTGGCCATGGTACTCCATGCTTTGATGACTTCCAGACTAGATTATTGCAATGTGCTTTATGGGAGGTTGCCCTCGAAGATGGCTTGGAAACTTCAACTGGTTCAAAACACAGTGGTCAGTTAAGTGGCTGGGGTTGCCTCCTATAGCCTCGATCTAAAACAGCTGCATTGGCTGCCAGTTGATTTCAGGGCCCATTCAAAGTGCTTATGCTCAAGTCTAAAGCCCAAAGTGACTTTGGCTCCAAATAGCTGGACAGCTGCCTCCTTCCCTGCAGATTCTCTAGGACACGGTTGTCAAACACAAGGCCCGCCTTTTATTCTCGCTTTTTTTTTTTGACACAAGAAAGCCGCCTCTTCAGCGCATGCGCGGCAGCCTACAAGCCAGAGAACGTCTGCCCTCTAGCGGCGCCAGCCATTCTACACAGGAAACCTCCACTTTACATGCATTCAGGAAACCTCCACTTGTTTTTATATTGAGCACATGCCATCCTGTGATGTGACAGATCCAATGGCTGCCTGAACCCTTCTCTCCTGTACGGTAAGTCCTACAGATACAACCGGCCTTTTGAGGGTGACCAAACTGCTGATGCGGCCCCCGATGAATTTGAGTTTGACACCCCTGCTCTAGGGTGTTGAGTACAGCAGAGGAGGCCCACATAGTAGTTCTACCTCCTTCAAAGTTTGGGGGGTAGTATTTTCTATGGCAGCCTCTGCTGTGGAATTCATTCTGCACAGAGATGCCTCTGGTACCTTCATTATATGACTTTTGGTGAATGCTGAAGACACATCTCTTTACCTTGACACCTGAGATAACAAATGTAACAAATGTAATAATAATAATAATTACAAGAAGAGCCAGATGCTGAAGGTGGACGAGGTGTTACCTCTTAACCTTCCATGAAGAGAAATTAACAATCACTAACAACCTGCTCTGTTGGGCAAGGAGCAGTATTAGAAACTCAGAAGTATAAACTAATCACCAAATGACACCTTAAACCTAGGTTACGGTCGCTGCAAAAGAATATCCAGGTGCCATTTTTTCACCAATGAAGTTTCTTCTTCTTCTTCATTTCATTTATATCCTGCTTTATATTTTAAAGCAAAAATCTCAAAGCCATTTACAACACATTGAAATATAATATAAAATAAAATAATCCAGAATAAAACAAATTCAAGCTTCAAGGAAAATATTTCAGATCCTTCTCTGAGTTACATTTTGCTTTCCCCATATTTATTTATTTACTTAATTCATATAGCTGCCCCATAGCAGAGGTACTCCAGGAAGCCAGTGTGGAGTAGTGGTTAGAGTGCCAGACTAGGACCTGGGAGATCAGGGTTCAAATCCCCACTCAGTCATGAAGCTCACTGAGTGGCCCTGGGCCAGTCAAAGCCTCTTAATCTACCTCACTGGGTTTTTGTAGGGATTAGCTGAGGAGGGGAGTAAACTACATACTCCTTGGAGAAAAAGGTGAGATATAAATGCAATAAATAAGTTATTCTGCTTACTTGCTTAAGGAAGCTGGAAGGACCTGCCAGATGGAGATGTCAGTCTGCAACCTGGCATCCAGAAATCTCCATGTGGTCACAAAATGCACCTGACTAATTTCTAACACTGGAACCGCGGGCTCCTTCACATGGAAAAAAGTGAACAGAAAAGAGTCTTGTGCAAATTACAACTTCCCATGGCCGCATCTCAACACTGAATCACATGCAAAGCAGCCACAGAGCAATGAACTCCAGCATGTGCTACCATACTATCCAGTAAAATCAACTTTGAAAGTGCATTGCCTTCATTTAGAAGTGGCGTTGTGCAGCAGCGTAGTTTGCTTTTGCTGCTTCTACAGTTTCCCATACTCTGATAAGAGGAAGCAGCTTAAAGTCTTCCACCCACATGAGTTGCTATTATGTCATGGTACTAGCAATTCATGACACACCTCCCATCTGGCTGAACATCATGTGTCTAAGTGCTAACCATGATGTAACAACTACCTTTATACGGAGAGAATCCCTTATTAAACATTCACTTGCAGGAAGGGCAGCAGATGCTTTCAAGGTACAGTGGTACCTCGGGTGAAGAACTTAATTCATTCTGGAGGTCCATTCTTAACCTGAAACTGTTCTTAACCTGAGGTACCACTTTAGCTAATGGGGCCTCCCACTACTGCCGCGCCGTCGTTGCGCAATTTCTGTTCTCATCCTGTAGCAAAGTTCTTAACCCGAGGTACTATTTCTGGGTTAGCGGAGTCTGTAACCTGAAGTGTCTGCAACCCGAGGTACCACAATACCCAGCTATGAGCTACAGTATCCAGACTGAAGTGCAGGCAGCTGCTCTCTAGAAGCTCCCACCACTCACTTGGGCAGTAAGAAAGCAAGCATAGCTCTGTTGGTAGAGCATGAGACTCTTAAGCTCAGTGTCGTGAAGTCAACTCCCAGATTAGGCAAAAGAATCCTGCATTGCAGGGGGCTAGACTAGATGACCCTTGGGGTCTCTTCCAACTCTACCATTCTAAGACTTAGAGGGTTTTGGCCCAACTATACAGTACAAGCAACCATTTCAAGACACATGTTTTTAGGGAGACTGACAAGGCAGAACACAGTAAGAGGAGTGCACCCCATGATGACCCCTCAAAATGGCACGCAGCTGTGGCTCTTCCAGCTATGTTCTATAGTCAACCACAATTCTAGTTTGCTCACCCTTTTGCAGACCACCACCTATAGCAGTTAGGTGGGGACGGTGTTCAACAAGTGCCTTGGTCCAAACGCATCCCACCCAGGAATCAAATTCTGGTCCATTCAGTTTTGTTCACCCCCCTTCCATTCTTTGAACACAGTCACTTGCAGAAGAGGACAGCAGCCACTTCTTTTTAAACATTAAAAGCTTACACTGAAAAGTGGGCTGTCTCTCAGGTTACTCCTAAGAAACCTCTCGCTCATCAGCCACTGCCCTACGCTATTCCTCACTGTAGTTTCAAGGAGCACCTGAAAGTACGCAAGGAACCCACAGGTGGCCCCAGATCCACACTTCTGCCAGTGCCACAGTGGGAGCTGAGCCACATCTCACAGATCATGTGCAACTGGGCACAATCCAAGAGTGCACATCCTCTTCAATATTGCAAAGGGTCCCGGGGCTCCCGTCACTCCCAGACTGAGCAGTGCCACAGAAGCCCGGCAACAGAAGGAATCCCTTCAAACAAACATCTAAGAAAAGGAACACTTACCTCTCTCATGCACCCCAGTTTCTTTTTCTTCAGAGCTTCACATTTCCTCATCTTGCAGACCTGGTGGCTGGTTCTCCGATTCACACAATGGGTGCAAGTCCCACAGTTTTCCTGCCTTAAGCAAGGTGTGCAGAGCCCACAGCGCTTTCGTTTCTTCCGGGACTGGGAGGCAGAGTCCACACCAATGCAACCCTCATTCTGCACTGTTGTTGGGAAGCCACCGCTGGCTGTGCTCAGCATCTCACTGTAGTCAGGGTAGTGACAGGCCCCCTCCAGGGTGCTGTTAAGTGGCGGCGCGAAACAGGTCTTTTTCATGACTTTGCAGTGGCAGAGAACGGCAATGGAGCCAGTTTAGGGTGATGCCCTGGCATGAAGCTGTGCAAGACTTTGCACCTCTTCAGAACAAAGATCTCAAAAACACCTTGGTGAATAATTTGGGTTACCTAATGAGTCCAACTCGCTCCAACAACAAAAAAGATATACTATTCTCCTTGCTGTACCTTCATCTACATTTCTTTCCCGATATTCTCTCTCTTCCCAGGGTGCTACACCCCCAAATGCTGGGATCTTTAGGACAACAGAGGTCAGAGGTGCTCTGAACATTGACCATCCTGGAGAGAAAAGCACTTTGGACAGGGTGAGGATCCAGAGAGAGTTCAGTTGGAGCCTCCACACCTGGTGGTCCAAAGTCACACTTCCTCAGCAAAGTATTCTAAAGAGGAATGGGGGCATTACTCACAGCACCCCCCCCCCTCCATATGCACATCAAGGTTGGAGACACACGTCAGCCCAAGCTCATTCCACATCGAACTGGTGGCAACACAGCGCTCCTGGGTTTCCAAGACAGCAAAAATTTTAAAAAGTGTCGTTTTTGATATGTTATGAGGAGAAGGAAGCTCTTCCCTGGCAACGCCCTTTAAAAACTTTAGAAACGCGACCCTACCCCACCCCCACGCGAGATCCCGGCGGGAATCCACTCCCTGGTGGAAGGACCTTCCTCCTGAAGCCTCGCAGGCAAAGCTTGAGAGAACTTTTCTCCCTCCTCCTTTGGCTTTCTAAAAGACTCTCATTCCGCCAGAGAGAAGAGGGGGTTGTGTTTCGGGCCAACTAGTCTCTCGGCTGGTCAAGCCCCCAGAAGGAGCTTCCAAACGCCGCCCCCGCCCAAGACACAAAGGAGCCCTTTATTACCACCAGCACCAGCCGCCGCCGCCGCCTCCTCCTGGGAAGGGGAACCGCTGGGATCGGGCCCGTTGGGGCGGGGGGGGGGAGGAGGCCGGGAGCCCCCGCCTGCAGCTTGCTCGGCGGGGCGGCGGAGGGAAGCGTCTCGCAGGCGGCGGAGCAGGAGGAAGCGCACGTTGCTGCTGCTGCTGCTGCTTCTTTGTTCTGGAGGTGCCTCTCTCTCCCCCCGCGGTTGCTGGGCGGGGGCTGGGCCGGGCCGGGGGGAGCAGCGAGCGGCCAGCTGCCGGCGCGGGGCTGACTCAGCGCCGCCCGCCCGCGCCCTGCCAGCCAGACTCGGGGCGCGCGGCACTGACTGGCGGCGGGGCGAGCGCTGCTCCGGACCGGCCGCGCCTCGGGCTCGCCAAGTTGCAGCTCCTCCGGCCGCGCTTCTGCCCCCGGGGGTCCCCGCGGCGCGGAAGAAGGGACCCGGCCGCGGACGCGCGCTTGTGGGAAGGAGCTCCGGGCAAGGCAGCGGGAGGGCCAGGGTCCCCCGGGCGCAGCCGCGTGGCCCCAGCCCGGCTACCGCCCTCGGCGCGCGCCCCTCCCCGGCCCCGCGGCGCCTTCACACGAGACGCCTCAGCCGCGCTTGCCAGCCTCTCTCGCGGGAGAGGAGGAAAGGGAGCCGGAGGGCCCTCGGCGGGCATTTTAAAAACTTGTTCGGGCCACACTCGCGCTCCGGAAAGTGGCAGCGCTCTAGAAACGCTTCAGCTTCTTGAAGAGCCGAGCCTGTTCCCGCATGAGCCATTCACACGTGCACCCACCAGCGCCCTTATTGGGCATGAGCGCGAAGAGATTGCGCGCCGGCCCAACCTTGGAAAGGGGCAAAAGGCCGCAGCTTTCAGGGGCTTTTTAAAGGGGGGAGGAGTGAAAGGGTGGCCGTGCTGGGCCACTCCAGCCGTCCAGTGGGGGCTCAAGTGCACGACAGAATAGTAGCATCATATGGGGGGGGGGGAAAGATGTAACCTGGCCACTATAATATTACTTTGTTGTGTCTGAAATTTTTGAGGGTTGGAAGAGCATCCATTCAATTACAGTCTCTCCCCCCCCCACCTGCAGATTAAAGTGGTACCGTCCAATCACACCATGAGCATCTCGGTGTCAAGTGGACTGGATGGGCCTTTGGGCCGATCCAGCAGACTCTTCTTGGGTTTTTATACTAGGTTAGGGCAGTGTTTCTAACCAGGCATATGCGCCCTTTCCCAATGATGGGGGGGGGGGGAGCATGGCTGTTTCCAAAAATACATACAGTGTAAGTGAAAAATGAAGAAAAATTCAGACGTTTTACTCGGAAGAGAAGATTGTGTGTTACATGATCTGCACATCACCAAGCGCATAGCCAGGATTTACCCCCAGCTACGCCCACGCACAGCGTCCTAGGTCCACCGTAGTTCAGTATTATCTCATTAAATAAGTGCCTGGCGTGCTCTGGTCCATGGGGTCACGACTCAACGACTAAACAACAACAAACAGTACAGGAGTTCGTCACACACTCTGCAGTTAAATCAGTTGCATCTTGATTTGTGCTGCTCTGTGGGGCTTGCCAGTGAGTAGGAGCGTGAGGAAGGTTCTTGTCATCTGGCAACACTGCAAAGAATATGACCTTGCCCCTCAGATCTATGGAATGCACACTCAACACGCTCAATTTTATCAAGGAAAATGATTTTTGGTTTTATATTCTTGGAGAAGTGCTACACTCACCAGTTCTCCCACCCCACACCCCACCTAGCACTTATAGAAGAGATGGGGAAAGCAGCAGAGGGAAAGATAGGAGAGGCATCCATTCTTCGGTGATCAGCCTTCTTTATGGTCCAGCTCTCACTTCCATACATCACTACTGGGAAAACCAGAGCTTTAACTATACGGACCTTGATTTAACTGTAGCATTTTACAAATTCGAGAAGAATGCAGTTATCTACAAACGAAAGGTTTAACAGCGTACTGAATGTTTTAAAAAGCACATTATAGTGGTACAGAAGCAGCCTTCCTCTTAATGGGGGAGGCTGAGATGAGTAGAAGACTGGAACACAGAAGTCAATTCTTTTTAGAATTGGCTTAAGATGAGCTTGAGTCTACATGGCTGACACCACTTCTGTGGTTGCTCCCATTCAACTCCAAGAAGCATGTACATCTTCAGAGTCAACTGCATGTTTACACAGAAGCAACACAAAGAGGGCTGCAACCAGAGGATTTTGTAACATACTAACGATGTCCTTGCGCAGGGACAGAAACTATCAACTAGATGTAGTAAAAAACATAAAGGAGAAAAGTGTTCCGGACTACTCCTCCCTGACCACTGGGCTAAGCTGTCTGGGGATGATGGGAATTGAGAACCCAACCACACCCAGGGACCCAACATTCAAGAACACTGTGAGGAAGGGATCTCCAGCAGCTGCCCTCCCCCATACACATTTCTTCAGCTGCAGTAAATGTTGATGCCCCCAGTGCAACTGAGTATATAAGGACAATAGCCCAGTGGCAGAAATGGTTTATCCAAAACTTTCTAAGGATACTGCAAGCAGCTTTGGAAACTGAATCTCTGAACTTCAACGGACCACTGGACACAGGCCATAATCACACACAGCAGCCTTTTAAAAATTACAGTAATTTTATACATTAGAAGAGAGATAAATTAAATGTTGACAACACCCATCATTAAAAGCACTGCATTAAAAAGGGAGTGTTTTGTACTGTTGCTTATTTATAATTGGTGCATGAATTTTAATGCTATGTACAAAAAGTAAGGGGGTGACACGTCATTCCATCTACTGCTGATGAACTTGCATATATAGGTTTAGTGAGGCTTGGAAAGGCAACATCAAACGCAACAGGACTATTTCTTGAGGAGAAAAGGATGAAACATGCATGGACAAAAATTCTTGGACATCCATATTCCAGTTTCCCAAAGTCAACTTCGTGAACTTTACCATCCACAGAGGCACTGGGCATACTTTTCATATCTTCTCTGCAAAATTCATGGTGATATGTGCGCCTCTAGCGTCTTAAGATACTATACCACAGGGCTATCTTAAACTTTAAACTGGACTGCTCATAGATAGACATCCCATTTATTCCATTTCTTTTAAAAGGAACTTTGCAGATGCTTGTGCTGAAGGAAAATCTACAAAAAAATTAAAACCTTTGTATCCATGTTGCCCCTTTGCACAAGCAATGAATGAAGAGGGCTATGGTTGTAGGATAAACTTGATAAATTTCATAGAAATGTGATAAAGGCAGATAAAGAAGGTGAAAAGTATTCTCGAAAACAATGTACAGTTGCTATATTTGTGTGTGACATCAACCATGCAGTGGCCTTCATGCACAGAGATGCTATAGCCCAGGAGGCCTCCATCACATAAGTAAGAGTTGCACTGGGGGTGGGAAGCAGCAGAAGAGGCAACAGCCCCTTGAAAAACTCAAGTACATGTCTGGTTTTTTTACATCTGCCACATACAGACACTAACACAACTGTACAGAATTCAGTCTATTCTTCACACTCTGAACCTTCGAGATTCCTCGGTTGGTCCCTGAATTCGGTGTCAATCAATTTCCAATCTCTCTTCTCCAAGGGGGAGGCTATTGATGCACAGAGAATGGAAAGGTATGCAGATGCACAGGAACTGGGCACTGTTAGACGGTCCCACAGTGCCTAGGAAATTCAAGTGGGTGTCTAAGTGCAGGGTGCTTAAAAGTAATATATTACAGAAGTGAGCCCAAGGTGTCTATTGCTATCATGCCATGTCACAGTAAGTAGCAGGAATTGAAGGCACATATAGACTCAACAACTTGAGACACCCCACCCTGAGAAAATGCAGCAGGCAGAAGTTGGGGAGGGAGCAGGCATCATGGCAAAGTAGCCACTGGTAGCCAGTACCAACAAAATTAAGTAGATGCACCACTGCCCAAATCTATTAAATGGGCCACCACTCTCTCACGTGGCAGAGCACCCTGCCAGGCCCTTTCCAGGCAAGAGATCAGAGGACTGATCTCTCACTTGACCGAACAGAGGCCTCTGTGTGGCTTCTGAGCTCACCCAGCCCAAGTGAAATTGCCCCCAACATCCCTCAGTTTCACCTGTTGCAATTCTTCTTTCTATCTGTAGACTAGGTTGGGATTTTGCTGCCCAGAGGGCTTCTTTCGCTGCAAGTACTGAGCAGAAAGACCTTTAATTCTTGCAAGCACCTCTGACCTGGCCGAGCTCTTAACTCCCAATGGAGCTGACCATCAAGGACTGCTTTCTCTTGGCCTCTTCTTGGTGGCCATCCACTCAGAGAAGCCTGCTTTGAGCTCCTGGGCTAGGAGGCAGCGGTAGACGCAGAAGGGAAAGCCTCCCCCGAGAGAGTCTTTATGAAAGTCTTCACCTACAAAAAGAGGAAACAGATCTTCAAATAAAATCCAAACAATTGTTTGTTCAGTTGTTGCCATGTTAGTTCCAGTGAATAAGAGGCACACAATTAAGGCAAATTGGTAGCTTACGGTGCCAACTTTAATCTGATGGAAGAAAACGCAGGTTTTGTGCATTATACCAAAGCTTTCACATTTCACAGAAGTGAAATCTTACCTGGGACATAAGCCTCCCTTGTTCATTTGTGTCATCCTCAAAATCCTTTGTGACATCAAGCAGCAAGACTGGAGCATTTCTTATGTTTTCAGAATGAATCCTGTGGGGGCAATAAGAATGTTATTTCCTTAATTCTTTTCACTATACAATCAATATTGTGGCTTCAGTTACAGTGGGTAGTTCAGCTCATTTCCTTGAATGATCTCATCTGCATTGACTTTGAGTTGTCTCATTAATTCACCTCATTCCCTTCAGGGCACTACATGCCAAAGTTGTTGAAAGCAGAGCAAGGGGAACCTTTTGCAGACCAGGGGCCACATTCCCTTTAGACAATCTTCTGGGGTCACATACTGGTGACAGAAGAATTAATGGAAATTTTACCTTTGTGTAGTAGGGTAGTTTCTACACACACACCCACACCCCTCCATCATCCATCCAGACAATCAAGAGTTCAAGCTTACATTCCAGCCAGGCCAAAAAGGGTGTGAAGCAGGGTCAGTGAGGGGCGTGGCCTGGGGAATGTTCCAAGGGCCAGACAAAGAGGTCTGGGGGCACATTCTCTCTACGGACCCAAAGATTCCTGCCCCTGTTGTAATCCTCAGCTTTACCATATTGCCATCCCAGAGCAATTTGGAGATAAAAGTGGCTTATACTATAGGTAAAGGTAAAGGGACCCCTGACCATTAGGTCCAGTTGTGTCTGACTCTGGGGTTGCGGCGCTCATCTCGCTTTATTGGCCGAGGGAGCCGGCGTACAGCTTCCGGGTCATGTGGCCAGCAGGACTAAGCTGCTTCTGGCGAACAAGAGCAGCACACGGAAACGCCGTTTACCTTCCCGCTGGAGCGGGACCTGTTTATCTACTTGCACTTGGATGTGCTTTCGAACTGCTAGGTTGGCAGTAGCAGGGATCGAGCAATGGGAGCTCACCCCGTCACGGGGATTCGAACCGCCTAGGCTCTGGGGTTTAACCCACAGCGCCACCCGCGTCCCTGGCTTATACTATACAGTATACCAAATCTACTCCTTGGACTGTTGATCACACTGTGAAGTTAATAAAACCAGCAATAATTTTATAAAACAGCCTCTCTTGCAGCTTCATGTAAGGATTGCAGATTATTACACAGAGATAGAGCTTTCAGCATCTTAAAGCATAGTGCATATGTTGACTATTATACACCCACAGTGAAGCTAAATTTTGCTGCTTTGCACCATCACCATGACTCATATAATTCAATGGATTTCCTTGAAACAAAGCCAAATACATTCTACCTTCAGATAGAAAAACCACGTTTTTTAAGGCACTTACTAATTCCATTACGCACATATGTAGAAATTGTAACTTAAGGTGCCAACCTTAATTTCTGCATCATGTAAGCAGCAAGCATTTTCTGCAATGTGCTCACTTAACAATCTAGCCTCCATGCACCCACGCTCTGCCTCCGTCTTTCAGCCCCAAACTTCTTCGTCTAAGGTAACACTGAGGCTCACAACACTACAGGTCACTGGCCACCTCACTGCAAGCCAAACCTCTGCTTTCTCTATTTGCCTTCACTTAGGATACAGGGAATGGGGTGTGTTTGTAGTGACAGGCTATAGTGAGGAAGGATGGGACAAGCTAGTTAATGGCCTGGCTTGCACCAAACAGTAAGTCATGGTCAGAAACAAACTATAGTTTACTATGAATGTGCCAGCGAGCTGATACGTGCTGCTCAAATCACACCCACTCTGCTCATCCATTTGCCAACTGGGAAGAAACAAACAACAGTGCTGGATTAGAGTTGTGTAGAAACACTAACCCAAACAAACCATGGGCAGAAGTCAAGGTTTGTTCTTGACTTACTAGTTTCTTTGGAGAGATGCAAACTACCAATGCTGGTTCACACAAAACGTTAAGCCAGTACTGTGGCCTTGTTTACTCCCAGCTTGGCAAAGGGGGGGTGCAATTTGAACTGTGTGAACACACAAATTCACAGTAAGCCATAGTTTGTTTCTGACTATAGTTTAGTATTACATGCAACATCAAGAGGAACACAAGTGAGGGAGACAAAGTTTTGGGTAAGTGTCTGCATCATTACAAGAAGAAACATGTCAGGATAAGAAAGGAGGAGTGCCCCACATTTATGAGTACAGTGGTACCTCGGGTGAAGAACTTAATTCATTCTGGAGGTCCATTCTTAACCTGAAACTGTTCTTAACCTGAAGCACCACTTTAGCTAATGGGGCCTCCCACTGCCGCCACCGCACGATTTCTGTTCTCATCCTGGAGCAAAGTTCTTAACCCAAGGTACTATTTCTGGGTTAGCGGAGTCTGTAACCTGAAGTGTCTGTAACCTGAAGCCTCTGTAACCCAAGGTACCACTGTAAGTAGGGATATAGAATTGGGCTTCATTTAAAACAAATTAAATCTTTAGAATTCACAAGCAGTGGAAAGGGGAGATCAGATAGTCCCATGTTCTGATCATGCTTGACAGTTACTCTGCTGCTTTTGCCCGTACTATACAACTATGTAAGCTTTAAAAAAGCTTGGTTCTGAAAACTAATAATGTAGAACTGGAAAACACACTTATTCTTTAAGATGGATATGACTAACTATAGGTTGAGAGCAAGAGGACTGGGGGTGAAAGACCAAGGCAAAACATGGAAGTTCATCTGCTTTGCTTCCACTGATTAAGGTTCAGAAGTTGATGGACAGGCTCTGTGTGGCAAGAGAGCTCAGCTGAGTGAAGACATCACCACCCAAAGACTCACTGGATTCCGGAAGCTCAGTTGTAAGTGAGCACAATATGCAAGGCTGTCAGATGTGTTTTACTGATTAAACAGCAAGGAAGATAACATTGGGCACCCGTAATTTACAGTCTCTTCTGCTTTTTGGTGGAGGGGTGAAGTTGTAGTCACCTTAACTGCTGGCGTAAAGCAACAATAATTCCTTCCTGCCTCTCTTCCTGCTAAATAACAGTTGGAAAACCCTAGCAATGTGTTCAGAATAAAGCATGCAAAATGAGAACATACATCTTGCAGGTTTAAAAGAAGTGCAGTAGAGATTTTTATCCCAGCCTGTGCATGGATTGGCTTTGAACTTGTTTAAAATATACAAACTTGTTTTTATTCTTAGTCACTACAGGAAGCATTCATAAATGGAACAGAATGAATAAAAAATAAAGGAGGATGACGACTTAATCCCTAGAGCAGCCTTTCCCAACTTGATGCCCTCCAGAGATTTGGGTCTTCAACTCCCATCGGCCCCAGCCAGTGTGCCAGAGTTGATGGGAGCACAGCCATGCTAAGTGGAGCTGATAGGAGTTGCAGCTTAAAACAGGGGGAGGGCACAAAGTTGGAGAAGGCTGAGCTAGCTTGTGATTTTACACATCGCTCCCACTGCAGAACGGAAACTTCCAGCCTTTCTCTGGTTTGCAACAACACTGCAACTAACACAGTAGTGGCCTGTAAACTGTGACAATGGGAAAAGATAAAAATTCTGCCAATAAGTAATCCCAGATTAATCATAAACGAGTAATCTAGATCAGGCCTGACTTACTGTTAGGAAAGCTGCTCTAGAGTGATCCAGAGCCCACCAACTGTGTCTGGTGAGCAAGAGACTGTTAAGGATTCTGGTTGGGAAGCGAATGGCAAACACATCCCATGGCCCACTTCCACATATCTTATTTTGGGGCCTGAGTTGTGTGCAGCCCAGGACACAGCACCCGTCTGTACACAGCTGCCCTCCTGCACCTCGTGGTCTTTAGCCCACCCATTTCTGTGCTACCAAGACTTCCTGGTTCCTTTTGGCCCTTTCTGCTGTTCAGCATCATAGCCCAGCTGCAGTAATGCTTAGCAGTTAAAGTGTTGGACAAGGACCTGGGAGACCTGGATGCAAATCTTCACTCAGAAGCCTTGAGCCAGTCAGTGTCTTGGAGCCGAACCCACTTCACAGAGTTGTTGTGAGAATAAAACAGGGAGCGAGAGGACCATATACATCGCCTTGAGTTCCTTGAAGGAAAGAAGGTGGGATGTAAATCATCATCCTCATCTCCAGGGGACGGGAAGTGTGGCTTGGCTGCATGCTTCTCTCTTCCATGTGGGATCAGGCAGGTGCTCTGGCACCAGCATACACCTGCCACGTGACACAACCGCGTGCAACCAAAATGAAGAGGCTCAGGCGCAGGCGCTCCCTGCAGAGCCACAACTGCCTTGCCACTCTCTGCTGCTCCGCCTGCGACTCACTCTGTGCTCTTCTCCATGAGCCACTGTTCGTGCTGATTGTGAAGCTGCTCCAGGTAGCGCAGCTGGACCTCCTTCTCTTCAGGCCTCCCTCTTTGGCGCAATCTTTCCATGCAGATCTGAAAGGAGGGAAAGGGAAATTCATTGGCCAGCGGCATGAACGCCAGAGCCCCACACTGCCTTAAAACCAGCAACTCCTGTTCTGCCAGAGAGGCACACTTCACTCTCACACCCAAGGAGGTTTACCAATGGAGCAAACAATGCAAGCCTGATCCAGCCCCAAGTGACTTTCTATAGACCCAGAATGCAGCAGCTGTGAAAAAAGCAAATTCCATTCTAGGGATCATTAGGAAAGGCATTGACAATAGACCTGCCAGGATCGTAATGCCGTTATGCACATCTTATGATTAGGCCACATTTGGATTACAGTCTTGTGTACAGTCCTCACCTCAAGAAGGATATTGTAGAGTTGGGAAAGCTTCAGAAAACAGCAGCCAAGGGGATGCAGCGGTTCCCTTACAAGGAAAGGTTGCTGCACTTGGGACTTTTAAGTTCAGAGAAATAGTGAGTAACTGGCAACAGGATTGAAGTTTATAAAATTATGCATGGCGTGGAGACAGTGGATAGATAAAGTGTTTTCCCTCCCTCTCTCTCGTAACAATAAAACTCTTGAACATCCCATGAATATGAATGTTGGAAGTTTCTAGACAGACAGAAGGAAGTCCTTCTTCATGCAGCCCAGAGTTAAACTATGGAACTTGCTCCCACAGAAGGCAGTGATGGCTACAAGGCGAAAGGGTTCTGAATATCAGTTGCTGGAAACTACAGGAGGGGAGAGTGTCTTGTGCTAGACCCTCGTACCTACGGGACCGCCTCTCCTGGTAGGCCCCGCGGAGGACCTTAAGGTCCACAAATAACAACGCTTTGGAGGTCCCGAGCCTCAAGGAGGTTCGATTGGTTTCAACTAGGGCCAGGGCCTTTTCAGTACTGGCCCTGACGTGGTGGAACGCTCTGTCACAAGAGACCAGGGCCCTGCGGGACTTGACATCTTTCTGCAGGGCCTGCAAGACAGAGCTGTTCCGCCTGGCCTTTGGTTTGGACTCAGTCTGACCCTTATCTTTTCCCTCCCCTTATGGTCTTGATTTATCAGCTACTTTAAAACGAGGCTGCATTTTAAAATGAATTTTAACCTGTATTTTAATGGGGGGGTTTCCTCCCCCCCCTCTTTCCCCCCTATTATGTTTTTACTGTGATTTTATTGATGTTAGCTGACCTGAGCCTGGCATTGGCTGGGGAGGGCGGGGTATATATTATTGTTGTTGTTGTTGTTGTTGTTATCATTATTAATCCTGCTTGTGGATTTCCCACAGGCATCTGGCTGGCCACACTGACTCTCTCGTGGCTTTCCCTTTCCATGGTCTTCTCCGTTCTCCCTCTTGAATTGGAAATGTGTTCTAGGTTGCAATGGAGGCAACTGCTGTGTTTTTAGCTGGAACAACAAAGTACCACCCCCTCCTTCACAATCTCTGCTCTGCATGAGTGCTCAGTGGTGTGATGTGTTGCATGCATGGTGTTCTGATGTGTGCGCACACATATGCGCAGGTGTGTTGGTCATCACACCGACTTTTCAGACAATGCCTAACACGTACTGCGGCCCCTGGAGAACTTGCTGGTACAAAATGTGGCCCCTGGGATAACAAAGCAGAGCCACTGCTGATGTATACAAGTCAAAACTTGCCTTGATTCCTGCCTTGCAGGGGGTTGGACTAGATGACCCACTGGGTCCCTTTCACCTCTAAAATTCTATGATTAAAGAAGCCCACCCAAACCTTCACGGACATGCTTCCTGACTGGGAGAAGGTGCACCCAGGGCACCAACTTTGAAGGATCCATTCACATCCAGTGCAACAAGCCTGCCGATTTACCTGCCTTCAGCAGAGTAGAAGGTGAGGCAGCCAGAGCAATGACTCAGACAGAGATGTAGCAGGCAGTTTCCTACATGAGTGAACCATCTGGCCTAACGCTTGCTTTCAAGCTTCATTTTTGTAAATCACTTTGACTTTCATTTTTGAGGGTGGGAGGTGGCGAAGTGTCTAATAAATATAACAGAGGTTTCCAGTTACCTCTGGAGGTGCCCGTAGATAAAGGAAGCCATGGATGCCAAGCTGGTCCCCGAATGCTTCTTGGAGAAAAGTGTGCCAGTCCTGGTAAATTGCCCACTCAATCTCGGCCAGGTGGCCAATCTCAAACAGGTTTTTGGCAAAGACGTACCTGGGGGAGGACCATGTAGTTAAACCACCCGCACAGCAACAAACTCAGGAAGAAGAAGAGGCAAGTCAGAGATAAATGCGAAACTGCCAAGCTTCCCAAATATTGTACAGTGGTACCCCGCAAGACGAATGCCTCGCAAGACGGAAAACCCGCAAGACGAAAGGGTTTTCTGTTTTGGAGGCGCTTCGCAAGACGAATTTCCCTATGGGCTTGCATCGCAAGACGAAAGCCCATAGGGAAATGCTGGCGGTCGGGAGCAAAGACTTTCGCCCACAGCCGGCCTTCAGAAGAGGACCTCTTCTGAAGGCCGGCGGGGGGCAAAAGTCTTTGCTCCCCCCGCCTGCCTTCCCCCCCCCCCGCCTGCCCCGGGCGATCTTAAAATGCTGGCGGGCGGGAGCGAAGCGTTCGCTGCCGACCCCCAGCATTTTAAAATCTGCAAGGGACAGCAGAGAAGTCTCTGTCCCGGGAAGGTTTTAAAATGCTGGGGGTCGGGAGCGAAGCGCTGCCGACCCCCAGCATTTTAAAATCTCCCCCTGTCCCGGGAAGGTTTTAAAATGCTGGGGGTCGGGAGCGAAGCGCTGCCGACCCCCAGCATTTTAAAATCTCCCCGTGTCCCGGGGAGGTTTTAAAATGCTGGGGGTCGGGAGCGAAGCGCTGCCGAACCCCAGCATTTTAAAATCTCCCCGTGTCCCGGGAAGGTTTTAAAATGCTGGGGGTTGGCAGCGCTTCGCTCCCAACCCCCAGCATTTTAAAACGCTGTTCCGAAGGGGGGGCGGGGACACCTGCCTCAGCCGCCCCACTTCGGAAAGCTGTTCCGAAGTGGGGAGGGGGGGCGGGGACACCTGCCCCAGCCGCCCCACTTTGGAAAGCTGTTCCGAAGTGGGGCGGGGGGGCGGGGACACCTGCCCCAGCCGCCCCACTTCGGAAAGCTGTTCCGAAGTGGGGCGGGGGGCGGGAACACCTTCTGAAGGCGGGCAGGGGGCGAAAGTCTTTGTCCCCCCTGCCTGCCTTCCCAGGGGCTTTTGAATCGCCCCGGACAGCGGAGAAGTCCTCCGCTGTCCGGGGCGATTTTAAAATGCCGCCCGCCAGCATTTTAAGATCGCCCCGGACAGCGGAGAAGTCCTCCGCTGTCCCAGGGTTTTTTAAAATGCTGGGGGTGGGAAGAAAAGCCCTTGTCCCCCCCCCCCCAGCCTTCAGAAGAGGTCCGGGGACAGACTGTCCCCGGACCTGGTCTGAAGGCGGTTTCCCTAGGAACGCATTAATTGATTTTCAATGCATTCCTATGGGAAACCGTGCATCGCAAGACGAAAAAACCGCAAGACGAAGAGACTTGCGGAACGAATTAATTTCGTCTTGCGAGGCACCACTGTATTTGCAATTGGCATCCATTCATCATTACAAAATGGAAGGTTTTCCTCTTCCTTGTGGGGAACAGGCTGCAATGGAAGGAATGGCAAAGCTTTCCTTGCTAAGGGGGCACCATCCTTATTTTCCCCAATTATAAGTTGAAAGGAACTGCAAGGACATTCAACAACAATGAAAGCGTGGGAAGAAACTGCAGAGCACTCTGCACATGGAGAGGGGGCACTGAATACTTGAGAACATTTCAAAAGGGGGTGTACAGTTCTTTCAAAAGGCAAGCATCTCCCCACTTCTCTTGGCCTGTGGCCCCATCTCACTGTTGCTGCTGCTGCTGCCAACTGCAGGAACAGGACTGTGGTACCATACCTATCACTGTATATAGATCTCTCAAAAACCCACACGTGGTCCCACATCTTCAGGGGCTTGACAGACAGAGGCTCCAGCTGCGCCTTCAGCCGACTCAGGAATGAGTAAGTCTGGAACGTGTAGGACCATCGCGAGGGTTCCTGATACATTATTTGAAGCAGGTTTGCAGAGCTCTGAGGAGAGGCCTGTGACGGGGAATAATTTAAGAGACAAACATTTAAGAACCGAACGGAACAGGAACCACAAAACAAAGTGCGTGTTTTCTGGGGAGACGCCACTGCAGGGCCTGTGAACCTATGCCATGTGAAGATATTGCAAGGTTCCTCTTCTCTTCGCCTCCCTCCAGCTCAACCTTCTCCCACTTGGTGCCCTCCAGATGTTTTGGACTCCCTTCAGTCCCATCCAGCAAGCTGGGATAAATGGAAACACATAAGGAACAGCATAGGGGATGGATGGAGTCTTTAAAAATCTTTATAGAAGTTTTTTTTGAACTTGCATGGTATGGAGAAAGTGGATAGAGAAATTTTCCTCTACTCTCTCAGAACACTAAAATTCGTAGGCATTCAGGGGAGCCAAACGTTGGAAGATTCAAGAAGATAAGGTTATTGGTGGCTATATAAGCCACAATGGCAGTGCTCTGCCTGCACAGTCGGAGGCAGCAACGCTTCTGAACACCAGCTCCTGGAAACCACAGGAGGAGAGAGGGCTGCTCTTGCAGTCGTTTTCTGCCGAAAGGTTTCCCACAGGCATCTGCTTGGCCACAGTGGGAACAGGATGCTGGACTCAATGGGCCACTGGCCTGATCCGGCAGGCTCTACTGGTGTTCTTATAACCTTTAGCACAGGCTTCCTCAACCTTGGCCCTCCAGATATTTTTGGCTTACAACTCCCATGATCCCTAGCTAGGCAGGTCAGGGATGATGGGAACTGTAGTCTCAAAACATCTGGAGGGCTGAGTTTGAGGAAGCCTGCTTTAGCACAAAGAGGGTGACTACTCTTTGGTGCCAAAGGAAGTTGCACGAGAGTGAATGGTTATTTTATCTGAATGATCATTTTGGTAAGAAGGCAAGTTTCCCCTTTGCTCAGAATTCTTGTACTGAAGAAGAACTCCCAGTTGACTGAATACAATATTCTGAACCAAAATAGCTCAGTTCCTTACAGACCTAACAAGTTTTACATCTGGACTCTTACCTGGTGGGGACCAGCAGCTTGAACTTTCTGCCACTTGGACACTGGCTCCGAGGTCATGGACCATTCTGGAAAGGCTTTTCTGAGCACTCTCACAAACGTTGACTTCCCCACCGCTGGCGGAGCAAAAAGCACATAAGCCCATTAGCCAACATTCCTCCTTATGCTGCGTTTCCAAATATCAGCAAAAGGAAAAGCAACCTCGTTCTGCTTACGTTGTGCAGAGAATGATGGGATGTAACATTCACACCACACACTTGGAGCACATGGCTTCCCCCTAAGAATCATTCTGGCAAACACCTCTGAGGGGGGGTGGGGGTTTCAGTCAAGCAGTATATAAATGTTATGAAATAAATAAAATAAGAATGTAAGAAGAGCCTGCTGGAACCTGGTCAATCTGGTCCAGCATCCTGTCCTTACAGGGGCCAGCCAGATGCCTGTGAGGCCTGCAAACAGGATTCAGGCCACAGAGCACTTTCCTCTCTTGTGGTCTCCAGGAGCTGGTATTCAGAAGCCCTGCTGCTTCCGACAGTGGAGGCCAGCAGCCATCAATACCCCTCCCCTCCATGAATTTGTCCAATCCTCTTCTAAAGCCACCTAGTTGGTGACCACTGCTGCCTCCTGTGGAAGTGAGTTCCATAGTTAAACTACATGCTGCATGAAGGACATCCCCCCCCCCCGTCCTGAATCTTCCAACACTCAGCTTATTGGGTAAAGAATCCTGGGACCTGTAGTTTGCTCCTCAAGGAGCTCCAATACCCAGCACTCTTAAGCGACCACAGTTCCCAGGATTCAGATGCCATGTGCTTCAAACGTATGGTGTGCATGTGACCCACTTGGCACCTCACCCCGGCCCCACCTCCTTCTGCATATTATGGGGCGTAATAATACTGCCCAACCTAACAGCGCTCTTGCAACCACCACCACCAAGTTCCATTCACTTCTGAACACTCGCGGAGGCAGCAGTTCATGCTTTAACCTTTTTAGTTGATGGTGCTATATGGATTGTAATGGTTTTACTTATGATTTGTTATCTGTTCTATATGATTTGTGTTGAGTTTGGAATGTTATTTACTGTTTGTAACTGCCTGCTATTCCCCTGAATTAAAAGCAGCATAGAAATATAGTAAATAAATCAATCACCACCCAACCAAGATCTTCCCTGGAGGTTCGCCAAAGCCCGAGACTGCGCTTCTTCCCCAACTGGAGGAAGACGGGGAATGGGGCGGAGCATTGCTCCTAAGGCATATATCCTGCAACCGTGCAAGGGCCCGAGCCCTGGTGCGACCAAGGCAATAATAAGGCTGCCTCTGAGCAAGTGCAGAGTTCCTCCCCACCTCCGGCTGGACGGGCGCTTCCAAGTCGCAGGACGGCGCTGCCGACATACAATGGAAGAAAAGACCCCCCAGCTCCTCCTGCCCCCCTCCCCAGACCCCTTACCAATGTTTCCTTCGATGGCGAGCCTCTTGCCGGCCTCCCGCGCCGCAGCCATCGCGCAGAGCAGCGCCAGCGAGCGCCCAGCTGTCGGGAGGCGCAGCCCAGCTATTGCGCCTGCGCCCCCGCCCTGCCGAAGTCGCTCGTGTCTTTCCGGAGCCCGCCAAGCCCAAAGGGGCCCAGTTCACTTTGTTGAGAGGATCAGGCGCCTACAGCGCCACCCCGTGCATGTCTCCTCGGGAGTAAGGCCCCCCTGTGGGGCTCGGTAGCGTAGCCACCTCCTCTCCCTGCAGCCTGTAACAAAAAAGCACGAGGGAGGCCACTTCTCCTCTCACAGCTCAGGAGCAGAAAGGGTGCCATTCGGCAAACTCTGCCTTTCTGGGATATAAAACAGCTCGGAGCATTTCCTGGAACGCATTTGAGGGGCATTTCACAGCTCTGTGCCACAGAGTTAAAAACAGGGGTTCTAGAGAAGAAAAGTTGCCAAAGAACCGGAGCCGGCCCACCAAATGAATGAAAATATTTATTCGGCTTTACGCCCATCATAAAACACAACACAACAAAACAAATCAAATAAAACAGTGGACTCGTACAAGCCACCAGTAATATAACACAATTCACAGCTCACAAGGACAGATATTAGCAATTCAAAAGAAAAATTTAAGATTAAGATTTAAGCACTACGCTAAAATCAATATCTGATGTCATTGTAGAAAATTCTTATAACTATCTGATGTCATTGTAGAAAATTCTTATAACTATCAATAATCGGCTAACATTCCATTCCGTCTCTTGTACGAGAGGACAGCTGTTAGGAATTTAGCAACCTGTAGGGTAATATATCGGGACGCGGGTGGCGCTGTGGGCTAAAGCCTCAGCGCCTAGGGCTTGCCGATCGAAAGGTCGGCGGTTCGAATCCCCGCGGCGGGGTGCGCTCCCGCTGCTCGGTCCCAGCGCCTGCCAACCTAGCAGTTCGAAAGCACCCCCGGGTGCAAGTAGATAAATAGGTACCGCTTACCAGCGGGAAGGTAAACGGCGTTCCGTGTGCTGCGCTGGCTCGCCAGATGCAGCTTTGTCACGCTGGCCACGTGACCCGGAAGTGTCTCCGGACAGCGCTGGCCCCCGGCCAATAGATGTGAGATGGGCGCACAAACCCCAGAGTCTGTCAAGACTGGCCCGTTCGGGCAGGGGTACCTTTACCTTTACCTAGGGTAATATAAGGATCCACATCTTGAAGAACCCAGGCAAGCTGTAGGTCTACTGGTTTGTCAGCCATAGGCTGAATTATGGAGTTTAGTATACTAGCACGAACTGAACTGTACATAGGGCAGATAAACAGCCGGCCCACCCATTAGGCGGAATGAAGCAGCCGCCTGAGGAAGCAGAAGAGCAAGAGGCTGTTCCCCGCCTGTGGAAGGGGGTCGGGTGGGAGCAGGAGGCAGCACATCACCCTGCTCCCTTTGGTGATGTGTCTAGCCCCCTTCATGTGTCAACTGTGCAAAGGGGTCTCCCCCAGAGCAAGGGACCCATGCTGCTGGCCGTGTTTCAGACGCTGCCCTTTCCCCAGGCTCCGCCCTAATGGCCACACCCTGGACATAGGCAGCAGGGGAATCAGGCAGGCTTCCCTGAGGCAGGTGGCCACATCCAGCATGTGGAATCATAGAATCATAGAGTTGGAAGAGACCACAAGGGCCATCGAGTCCAACCCCCTGCCAAGCAGGAAACACCATCAGAGCACTCCTGACATATGGTTGTCAAGCCTCTGCTTAAAGACCTCCAAAGTAGGAGACTCCACCACACTCCTTGGCAACAAATTCCACTGTCGAACAGCTCTTACTGTCAGGAAGGTCTTCCTAATGTTTAGGTGGAATCTTCTTTCTTGTAGTTTGGATCCATTGCTCCGTGTCCGCTTCTCTGGAGCAGCAGAAAACAACCTTTCTCCCTCCTCTATGTGACATCCTTTTATATATTTGAACATGGCTATCATATCACCCTTAACCTCCTCTTCTCCAGGCTAAACATGCCCAGCTCCCTTAGCCGTTCCTCATAAGGCATCGTTTCCGGGCCTTTGACCATTTTGGTTGCCCTCCTCTGGACATGTTCCAGTTTGTCAGTGTCCTTCTTGAATTGTGGTGCCCAGAACTGGACACAGTACTCCAGGTGAGGTCTGACCAGAGCAGAATACAGTGGCACTATTACTTCCCTTGATCTAGATGCTATACTCCTATTGATGAGGCCCAGAATTGCATTGGCTTTTGGAGGTTGGAAGAGGGCCAGGAAAGCCACACAGCACCTGGGGTGAGGCCAGTGCTTGCACTGAAGAAGACCCCTTGGCACAACAAATGTGTGAAGGGGCCTTTCCAGTCTTGCTTCCGGTGAAGTGAAGAAGATGCAGCCAGCTCGGTTCCCTCCAGATGTTGTGGGCTGCTGTTGCCATTGGTCCCAGCAAGCATGGCCAATGGTCAGCAAATTGAATAAAATAACACAACACAATGGCCAGTAACAATGGCATTAACACTATTTAATCAGAAATTGCAACTAAAGTCTCTAAACCTTCACCAGTCACAGCAGAATAATTCAAAAGTTTGATATATACATAGGTAAAGGGACCCCTGACCATTAGGTCCAGTCGTGGCCAACTCTGGGGTTGCAGCGCTCATCTCGCTTTATTGGCCGAAGGGAGCCGGCGTACAGCTTCCATGTCATGTGGCCAGCATGACTAAGCCGCTTCTGGCGAACCAGAGCAGCGCACAGAAACACTGTTTACCTTCCCGCCAGAGCGGTACCTATTTATCTACTTGCACTTGGATGTGCTTTCGAAGTGCTAGGTTGGCAGGAGCAGCGACTGAGCAATGGGAGCTCACCCCGTCGTGAGGATTTGAACTGCCGACCTTCTGATCGGCAAGTCCTAGGCTCTGTGGTTTAACCCACAGCGCTATCCGCATCCCATAATCTGTCATCAAATATCGCTGGAACAGAAGTTTCCGGATAACCAATCTGTTTCATTCAATGCTTCATCAGCCAATCTTAATCAATTCTTCATCAAGATTATGTATATATCAAACTTTTGAATTACTCTGCCACAACTGGTGAAGATTTAGAGACTTTGGTTGCAATTTCTGATCATTTGGATTAGTCTATAAATACAGTAGTGTTCTGTGCCATTGTTATTGGCCATCATGTTGTGTTATTTTGTTCAGCTTGTCTATATTGCAACACGGGGGTCTGTTTACGGATTAATGGTCAGCAAATGGCAACAACTGCAGTCCAACATCATCTGGGAGGCATCACATTGGCTACCCCTGCTTTAAGATATGTAGAAATGTTTCCCACATGGCTTGTATCCAACTAAGCACTGCTCACAGTAAGCCTACTGAAATTGATGGACATAACTTAGGCCCATTAATCTGAGTGTGAGTAGAGCTTACCATCCCATCGTTGCACATAACATGCTTTTTCTTTGTGTGAGTGTTTGTGTGTTCACATGCCCAATACGTCGTACATGCGACTCTAAAGTTGGGAGTAGAGAAGGGTACCCACTAAAAGCTGCTGGCCCAGGGAGCATCATGGTCTTGATTCAGCCCTCTTAAGATGCCACATGGTTTGGTTGTTTTTCATGCAACAGACTAGCATCTGAAGTACTGAATTTTCAGGTAAAGGTATATTTCATTTGAACAACCTCCCACTCCTCTGAATTGCATACCTTCCCTTTATAAAACATAAATAAGTTTACTCAAGAGCAAGATGTGAAGATCAATGGCATACAAAAGACCTAACCACTGTATTCCATGCTCTGGTAACTTCCAGGCTGGATTATTACAATGTGCTGTACGTGAGCTTGAGCTTGACCGACTCAGCGACTTCAACTGGTCCAAAGTGCAGCATCCAGATTATTGGCTGGGGTTCTGTTTAGATCTCATGTAGCGGCTGTTTCGAAACAACTGAACTGGTTGCCAGTTCATTTCTGGTCCCAGTTCAGGGTCATCACATCAACATTTTAAGCCCAAAAGGACTCAGGCCCCAAATATCTGAGAGAGACCACCTCATTTCTAGTGTCAACAGAGCAGGCCCTCTTGGTAGTTCCACAACCCACAGAATGCCAGGAGAGGGCATTCACTGTGGCATTCCTTCCCCACAGAGGTACACCTGGCCCTTCACTATACAGTTTCCATTGTATGCTGAAGACACATCTTTTTACCCTAGCACCTTTGACACCTAAAATGTATATTTTCAGAACCCACACTGTTTTTTAAAAAAACTGTTGTGTGTTTTAAAATGGTATTTTAAATTGTTGTAACCTGCCCTGAGCCTTAGGGTGCAAAGTAGATTACAGCAGCAGCAACAACAGGGGACAAAGTGCTACAGGCAGAGTTTGAAAAACGTTTTAATGCTTATTGAAGAGTTAGAAAGAATTGCAAAAGGAGGAGGAGGAGGAAGGAGTCTCCATGCTCTAGAAGAATCTAGCTCTGGCCTCTAGAAGCACTTCCGGTGGACAATTGAAGGACCAGCCTCATCGTATTCTGGTTTGCTGATCCACATCTGCTGGAAGGTGGAGAGAGAGGCCAGGATGGAACCACCAATCCAAACAGAGTATTTACGCTCAGGAGGAGCAATGATCTGTGAAAACATTTGTAGAAGAGGGTTAATGAATGACCTTTTTGATGGTCATTTGGCTACCGAGTAAGTAAGGTGTGAGACTGAGCACAATCAAGAAGTCAGTTCTGACCTGAGGAAATGTCAAGACCCACAGCTATCATCAGATATATGCCAACTACTACAGATAGTATTAAATTTTGGATTATTTCCATAGGCATGTCAGTGGGCCAATACCCATCAGAGCATAACAGCAAAGAGTTCCCTGTGGTTGACGACTGGAAGGGGCGCAGTCCCAAAAACGCATGGGTAATCCCCTCCCCATAGCACACTCATGGATCTTTGTTCCCATCAGTATGTGCTGTCCTGCCAGGTTGCAGGTGGGATGGGGCCGGGCGGCTGCTAAGGGACAGTATTTCAAACCCTGAAAGAAAATAGGGCAGACATGCCTTTATCTTCATTGTGCTGGGAGCCAAGGCTGTAATCTCCTTTTGCATTCTGTCTGCGATTCCAGGGTACATGGTGGTGCCTCCAGAAAGGACGTTGTTGGCATAGAGGTCTTTGCGGATGTCAATGTCGCACTTCATGATGGAATTGTAGGTGGTCTCATGAATGCCAGCAGATTCCATGCCTAGGAGGAATGGTCCAAAATCAGTAGCTTGTCCCCAGTTCAGATGGGAACTCAGTAAGACGAACTTCCTCTGGCAGTTCAGCACTGATCACTACCCAACTGATAGGTACATAGGAAGAAACCTTCACACTGAGTCAGACTATTGCTCCATCTAGCTCTGTATTGCCTAAATAGACTACCAGCAGTTCTCCAAGATTTCAGACAGAGGAGACTTCCAGCCCTACCTGGAGAAACCAAAGACTGAACCTGAGGTATTCATTTGTTTTATTGCATTTATAGCCCACCATTTTTTCCGAAGGAGTTCAAAGTGGTGTTCATGGTTCTCTCCCTTCTCATTTTATCCCCACCAAACCCTGTGAAGTAGGTTAGACTGAGAGGCCGTGCTTGGCCCAAGGTGAGCTTCATGGCCCAGTGGGGATTCGAACCCTGCTCTCTCCCAGGTCCTAGTCTCACACTCTAACCACAGCACCACGCTGGCTCTCTTTTTTGCATGCAGAGCAAGTGCCTCGACCACTGAACTATAGTTGGCTTTGATGAAACTTTGGAATTAAGTTCCTTTCTGGGGAGCAGATTTCCCTCCTCTCCCATCAGAGCCTTTGTAGTCAACTGGCAAAAGCCACTGCTGTTGGTTTGCCTTTAAGAGCTGTTGGTCTTTCACTGGGCTTTAAATACTACCTACTTTCAAAAATTGCCATGGTTTTTAATTTTATTGTAGTGTAAAATTATATAATAGGAATGGGAAGAATTCATTCTCATATACAGTTTTCTTCCATTGTTTATGGATTTTGCATTGTTGACTGAATTGTTGTTTTCTTAAGTACTGAATGCAAAATGTGTCTATAGGTTTATTCTAGCATTTTGTCAGATAAAATATTGCTTTGTCTTTTGAGATGATTGTACTTTTTTGTATGGTGTTGTTAGTTGCTTTGGGATTTCCTTCGGAGGGAGAAGCAAGGGATGAACAAATTGAATGCAAGAAGTAAGCCTCCATTTTCTTTTCATGATTAACTGAACTATATTATTCTGAACTATATACCTATTGTATAGAACAGGCATAGGCCTACTCAGCCCTCCAGATGTTTTGAGACTATAATTCCCACCATCCCTGACCACTGGTCCTGTTAGCTAGGGATGATGGGAGTTGTAGTCCCAAAACATCTGGAGGGTCGAGTTTGCCTGTGCCTGGTATAGAAGTTAACAACAGGATGTTGACAATAGATTCTATGTGCTCTAATGATAGCCAAGAGACTGATATTGATCAACTGGAATAAATATATAACCCCCTTTAATAAATGGACTGACAATATGATAACACTTGCAACTTATGAACAGACTGCTTACAGACGTAGACTGCCTGGATAAACACGACAAAATTGGAATGAATTTATACAAAATGTAGTAGACTATTAATATTTACATATGTATTAGCATAATAATATATAATTTATACAAGAATGTATGGGTTAGGGTATTTTTTGTATATTGTATATATTCGTATATTGTTTCTACACATTTTTGTGCCTTTTTTTATTTGCATCACTTTATTCCTTTATAATTGAAACCTTTTCAATAAAATATTAATACCAAAAAATGATATTTCAGGTTGAAATATCACAATCAAAGAAAAGAGCCCCAAGAGAGAAGGAAATATTGTTTCCCATGCATTACTTCAGATTCTCTGACTCCAGACTCCAGAGATGCAGACTCACCTATAAAGGAAGGCTGGAAAAGAGTTTCTGGGCAACGGAATCGCTCATTGCCAATGGTGATGACTTGCCCATCAGGGAGCTCATAGCTCTTTTCCAGGGATGAGGAGGAAGCAGCTGTTGCCATCTCATTCTCAAAATCCAGAGCGACGTAGCACAGCTTCTCCTTGATGTCACGCACAATTTCTCGTTCAGCTGTGAAAGACAGGGGCATGGTATATAAATTAATAAATGAAGATGATGATATGATGGTAGATGAACCTACCAAATTGAATTGTTTTAATTTACTTTTCCCAGTAAACCCAACCTTGGGAAATGCCCTCTGTTAAGATTCTCACCACAATCCCACAAAGACAACTCGTAGCGAACTCTCCGCACAGTGAAAAAGGCCACAATAGTTAAAAGCGACTTAGCACTCACTTATATTTGCAGTGAAGGTATGGCCTAAGTCAGCCTTCCCCAACCAGGTTCTCTCCAGAGGCAGCCGGGCTGATGCGGGCTGATGGGCTATGTAGTCCAAAACATTTGGAGGGCACCAGGTTGGGGAAGGCTGTCCCAGGTTAACAAAGCTAAGCATGTTGTTGAACAGCAAATCACACAATGCATGTACCCAAAAGAAAACACATCCATTTGTACAGCCTTCTTATATGTGGGGGGGGGGGGAGTATATCATATGTTTCCACACAAACACCATGCAATATGTAAGCTGATCTTCATAACAGAAATGAGAATGCAGACAGAATTTGCATCTCTAAATATTGGAAGACTGAAGTGACTGCCGCACCCCACCAAGTGAAAGAATGGCTAAAGAAAATATGCCAAACGTTAGCATCTGTTCAAATGGAATACTCAGGAAGAGAAGTCAGAAGCCAACAAGAGAACAAGTTCCTAGAATGATGGGTCCTTTTCATAAGCTATTGGAATGAAAGGGTTGAAGATAACGATGGATTGAGGTTGAATCCTGACAAGACAGAAGTACTGTTCTTGGGGGACAGGGTTGATGTGGAGGACTCCCTGATCCTGAATGGGGTAACTGTGCCACTGAAGGAGCAGGTGTGCAGCCTGGGAGTCATTTTGGACTCACAGCTGTCCATGGAGGCACAGGTCAATTCTGTGTCCAGGGCAGCTGTCTACCAGCTCCATCTGGTACGCAGGCTGAGACTCTACCTGCCCGCAGAGTGTCTCTCCAGAGTGGTGCATGCTCTGGTTATCTCCCACTTGGACTATTGCAATGCGCTCTACGTGGGGCTACCTTTGAAAGTGACTCGGAAACTGCAATTAATCCAGAATGTGGCAGCTAGACTGGCCGCCGAGACCATATAACACCGGTCCTGAAAGATCTTTATTTCCCCCCACTACATTTCCAATTATACATTATATTATTATTATTATTATTATTATTATTATTATTATTATTATTATTATTATTATTATTATTATCTCCCCTTGTTACCTATGTTCAACTATCTGACTGCTGAATACCTCTCCTCTGCATTACACACACACACAAACACATTTCCTTTCCCTCTTTTTCTTCTTCTTTCCTTCCCTTTTCCCTTTTTCTCTTCTTTCGTCCTTTCTTTGCTCCGCCCCCTTTGTTCCTTCTTTGGTGTCCTCTGTCTTATATACCCTACCTTAGTTATTGTTGTTGTTATTGTTAGTTTTCTTTCAATACACCTCTCTCTACCCATTTCCTCTCAGTGTATGTCCGTGTGTCTTTTATATTTTATTGTACTATTATAATTTCTAGGACTAGATGAACCTTGTGTTCCTTCCTACTCTACAATTCTATTATTCTAATGGATGGGGTAAGGCAATCCCATCTAACAAAATGTGTTATTTTCCTCCCCATTTACTTTCAATTTCCCCCCTCCAAAAAATGCAATGAGGAGACAGCACTAAGATGTCTGAAGCACATGACAATATAAAGTGCTTATCTGGGCTTTTCTTAAAAAGTAAAATAAAGAAGAAAAACAATGCTGGAGCAGCCCCATCTAGGTCCCTGCCGTTAGATCCAAGGATCCAGCCCCTCCTTACCAGTGGTGACAAAAGAGTAGCCCCGTTCTGTCAGGATCTTCATGAGGTAGTCTGTAAGGTCGCGGCCAGCCAGGTCAAGACGCATGATTGCGTGAGGCAGGGCGTAACCTTCGTAAATGGGCACGTTGTGAGTGACGCCGTCACCGGAGTCCAGAACAATACCTGAGGAGGAAGAGGAAGGAAGACTGTGACACAAATGTGACACAATGACACACTGAGGTCCAGCACCAAGGGCCTTCTGACAGTTCCCTCACTGTGAGAAGCCAAGTTACTGGGAACCAGGCAGAGGGCCTTCTCGGTAGTGGCGCCTTCCCTGTGGAACACCCTCCCACCAGATGTCAAAGAGAACAACAACTACCAGACTTTTAGAAGACATCTGAAGGCAACCCTGTTTAGGGAAGCTTTTAATGTTTGATGTATCACAGTATTTTAATATTCTTTTGGAAGCCACCCAGATGGGCGGGGTATAAATAATAAATTATTATTATTATTATTATTATTATTATTATTATTATTATTATTATTATTACAATTGACTCTTCTTACGTCAACATATTACTCAGGAAATATTGCCTGCTGTCTTGCGGGACATCTTAGGGAGAAGAAAAGGCTAAGGATTAAACCAGGGGTCAGCAAACTTTTTCTGCAGGGGGCCGGCTCCACTGTCCCTCAGACCTTGTGGAGGGCCAGACTATATTTTGGAGAGAGAAAATGAACAAATTCCTATGCCCCACAAATAAGCCCTGCGCCCCATGGGAGGTTACTTTGGTACTGCTAACACAGCAAAAAACATGTTGCAAGTTATCAGTCTGCAGCCACAGCAGGCGCTGTGATTCTCCAGCAGTTTGAGTTCAACCCTGGAGGCCCACTCCATTGTCTCTGGGAATCCAATAAGCTGTCAAGCATCCATATCACTGTATTGTAAAGTGCTTGGTCATCAGCACACCATCAGGAGCAGGACGAACGCCAGGCTGCCTCTGCTATTGTGCCAGTGGGCTTCCTGAATGAGTGAGGATTCAAACCCTGGTCTCGCAGGTCCTAGGACGACACTCTAACCACTACACCACACTGGCTCTCTTTCATCTCAGATTTGTGTGGACGTGCATGGAATTCAGACTTCTGAAGCCTCGGCAATTGAAGCTAAGCACTCACCGGTGGTGCGGCCAGATGCATAGAGGGACAGCACAGCTTGGATTGCGACATACATGGCAGGGACGTTAAAGGTTTCAAACATAATCTAGGAGGGGAAAAGAGAGAATGAATGGCATGCCACTCTTCCAGGGCTGGATAGAGGAGGCTTCGGTCTCGAGAGCACAATCTGCTCTCCTGCGCAAATCTTATTGAAATGGAAAGGAGCTGCAGAATGCATCTCAATGGGGCTTGTGTAGGGACCCACCCCCCAGCTCTGCCTCACCTCCCTTAATGGCTTCCCAAATCCACCACTTGAAGCAGATGCATCATGGCGGTACATGTTCATCGTACATTGTCCAGCTGAGCAGGAGAGGAGGTTTTACCTGGGTCATCTTTTCTCGGTTTGCCTTAGGGTTCAGGGGTGCCTCTGTCAGAAGTGTGGGGTGTTCTTCAGGAGCCACTCGCAGTTCATTGTAGAAAGAATGGTGCCAAATCTGGGCAAAGTGGACAAACAAGAGTTGCCTGCAACGTGCCAAGCTTTGTCTCACCTGACTTCATTCTCAACACGTCACAAGCGTTCAGGTTGGCCAGAGATTGTGAAAAGACTCCATAATGTTACATCCATCTTTGGGTCTTGCCTGTCATGCCCAGCTGGTGCTGCTGACTCAGACAAGCCATTTTTTATTTGTATGCTACTGCTATCAGGCACGCTTTCCCTTAAAGCAAAATAACCTGGTCAATTTGCCTCTATGGGGGGTTGCTCAGGAAACGCAGTCATTCCTCAGACCAGTGCCACTGTCATTCCTCCATAATGCCCAAACACGTATGTTCCATAACTGTGAATCTTTCATGACTGAATGGCACTAATTCTATCATAAAGCCTAGCAACCTGAATACAGATCAGATTGTGCAGTATCACATGGACCTGGGGCAAGGGCCTGGATAATTGCTTTCCTTACATGGACCTCATTGGATCTTAGGATCCAAGCCAGGCATAGGCAAACTCGGCCCTCCAGATGTTTTGGGACTACAACTCCCATCATCCCTAGCTAACAGGTCAGGGATGATGGGAACTGTAGTCCGAAAACATCCTGAGGACCGAGTTTGCCTATGCCTGATCCAAGCCATAAAGTCTGGTCACCCCAGCTGCTAAGATCAGATACGCTAGGGTCCAAAGAAGTACAGAGGATGGTGACTATATGCACTAATACTTTAAAGCTTTTTTGGTGGGGAAGAGAAGCAAAATGCTTTATTTATAAAATGGAAGTAGGTACTTAGCAGACTCAGGCCATCATCACGTCATTAAGTTTGGTGTGTCGTGTCTTCAGACCATCACATTGGCTCAGCTAAATGACTGATTATTCTCTAGCCACTGTTATGTATGAAATTCCTCAAATTCCTACAATACTTCTGGAATTGGTTGAAAATGCAATTGGAAAGCCATGGAATCTAGCGAGAAATTTATCAATTGCCATTCATATGTTATCCAATTATTTGTTTGATCATATCAAATGATACAATATTATTACAAACTCTCAGAAACATCAAGGCTGAGGAAGGAAGGTTTAGTAGATGCTCTGCTGTAACACACATTATACAAGACTATGAGAAGTTATTTTATTTCCTGGCTATTGTCTGTGTTTTTCTATTTTAATTAAAAAAAAACCCTCCCATTCAAAATCTGAATTAAAAAGTTAACGAAGAGGAGAGCTTGTCACCTTTTCCATATCGTCCCAGTTGGTGATAATGCCGTGCTCAATGGGGTACTTGAGGGTCAGGATCCCCCTCTTGCTCTGGGCTTCATCCCCGACGTAGCTGTCTTTCTGGCCCATCCCCACCATCACACCCTAGGAACCAAGAAGAGGAACATCATAAACTCCCCTCTTCATCCTTCTCCAGGCATGAGGTATTCAAAGAAAGGGAAACAAACTCTGCATAATCCAACACCCACTTATCTGCCACCAACATAACTTCTCCCTTCTGAAGACCATTTAGAATTCGCCCTTCTCCAACCCACTTAGAACCATATGAGGACAGACTGGAAAATACGTTTTTCAATGAATAAGCAAATAAATAATAAGAAGGTGAAATTTTATATTGGGTAGGAGTGTGATGCACCAGGGAATCCTCAATACAAATCTCAGCTTGATCACACGCTCAAGGTAAGTTTGGCATTCTGCCTCACAGCACTCTTCATTCCACCCTGCTAAATGGGTACCATTATGTTGGCCTTCACAAGTCTCATTTCCCAGAATATGGACTATTTCAGCCTCACTGATAGAATGACAAGGACCAGATCTTGAAGATCAATTACTCTTCCTCCCTACAGACATGGCAAGGTTCTCATTTGGCAAGCATTCTGCATGGCATTAATGCAGTCACATGAATAGCTGTGAAAACTAAGAATCAAGGGAACTCAGCCACAGACTGTGCCATTTCCAAGGATTCTCACCTGGGCAGTGCCTTTTAATTTATTTATAAGGTGCTGGAACTCACCCTGAAGTTGTTCCAGTAAGTGTTACACTTTTAACGGGGGGGGGGGGAGGTGTCAGTACTGCATACCCTTGAGCACCCCCAGAAAAAAAGCACTGCACACGGGAAACCTTAACCTGTCAGAGTCCTTTGCCCACAAACAGTTGCTTGTGACCAAAACATTCAAAACAGATCCTCTTCTATCTTATTCAATCAAATAATTTGCTGGAATCTTTTCCCTGCTGAATTTCTGATGTGGCTGGTGGCTCTGAACTCCCGTGATCCTGCTACCCTGGTATTTTCCAAATACTGGTAAATTTGGTCTACCAGTTCTTTAAAGGGGGGCAGGAGAGAGACTTTGCAAAGCTCTGGGATACTCTAAAAGTGAAAAAGCTGCCAGACTTTCAGCAAATCTCAAGGTGCATTTAGCTGATGAAATATGGGGTCCTACAGTATCTTACATGAGAATTACTGGTCTATGAAACTACCAATTTCTTACATCCAAACACATTTAGTTGTACAATTACTTCTGACTATGACCTTTGAAGATATATTCTATTGATGGTTCCTAATAAACTGTAGTGCTCCTTTTCTTTTTGATTTAAGATTTATAGTTCTTCATCTTGTGTTTCTTTGGATAATTCATTTGTATACTTATACTTTTGGTAATAATAAATTTTATCCCATGTATATGCCATGCATCAGCCTTTGCCAAGCTGGTGCCCTCCAGATGTTTTGAACATGCTGGCTGAGGCTGATGGGAGTTATAAGGGGAATCTACACACATATAAAAACTGTTCTGAAAATGCCTTTTTAAAAATACATTGATTTTTCCATAAGGCTTCCTATTGCCATCTAATGCCACATTGTATATTACATTTAAAAGACACTTAAAATGTTTTATTTGCAGCTGTATAGTTGAGTCCATAGTCCAAGGCTGGATCTAGACACATCAAAGAAGTGTTTCAGTTTAAAGCGTTGCAAATGTGGTCTATTCCAACTCTATGATTCTATGATTCTATGATTCTAGGTAGAGAAAAACGGGATTCCACATTGCCATTTGGTGGCACAATGTTATATCACATATACAACGCATATAAATAGCTTTTTCTTTACCAGTCTAACTGAGTCCCAGCTCTGAGCAGTGCTCTTTTTCTAGAAAAAGAGGTGCCGGAACTCACCATGAATGCCTCCCCTGTAATAGCAATGGCGTCCATCTGAGATGTGCCCTGAGTTCCAGCTGAAAAAAATCCCTGATTAGAAGCACCCAAAGGGAACTCTGTGCACAAACCTGGTGACGTGGGCGACCCACAATGGATGGGAAAACGGCACGGGGGGCATCGTCACCGGCGAACCCAGCCTTGCACAGCCCAGAGCCGTTGTCACAAACAAGGGCGGTTGTCTCCTCTTCACACATGGCTTCGACTGAGGGTGGTGCTGGGACACAGGAGACCTGGAAGAGGGAAGATCAGGAAGGACATGTAGGGACTGTGCAGGAGGGGTCTTTGCTGGTGAAAGCAAGAGGTATCATTAGGCAAAGGCATCAGACAGAAGATGCTATAGGGAGTGACAATGAGGGGTTTGAAGACGGAGATGTGTGCACTTTGCCCTCCAAGCTAGCCTGATCTCCTCTCACCAGCATTGAGTGGGAGCTGCTATTATAGTGGGCAGTCACTGCATATCTGGGGAGAACTCACATGTTTTTTACACAGTGGGTTGATCATTCCTTGAAAAACCCATTTTCTTTCTGAGGTAGAGGAGGGGGAATTCGATCCAAGATTCACTTGTAATCTCACTGTATACAATTTGTACAGGTCACAATAAAGTATTTCAATTAAAGCTGAAGCTATCAAATCTGCTCTTTTCAAAACAATATGCGAACCAAAAGACAGAATCATCCTTCAGAATTCATGCTCATCTGAATTTTGTGATGCAGTTTGCCAACCAGCGCTTACAAAAATGCATATACTAAAGGAAAGTGCACATAAAAATTAATATATTATTGAAAATGACATACAAAACCGCATCCTATTGGGGGATGTTGCTGCATATATAAGTCAAACTGCATACAAAAATATGTTTATTAGAATAAATTTGCACTAATCATAGAATGCTATAACTGGAGAGTTGGAATCTTGTGTTTTGGCTCGGGCAGCCCTGAATGAAGGACAGGCAGAAGGGGATTCAATTATGTTGCAAGCATTAAACACAGAGACTGACCAAAGAACTGACTTGAAGGCAGCCAGTGAATCCAGCCGTGAAAGGATACCCCATAAAGCATGTTTGCAGTGCAGATTTAGCTTGACAGTCATTTCGTTTCTGCAAGGAACCTGCTCTGGGGCCTGTACTTCCTGTGAAGGTGGATGGCTAGCAGAATTATCACCGGGATATATATATATTTTTAAAAAAGAAATTGTCCAGTAGCACCTTAGAGACCAACTAAGTTTGTTCTTGGTACTGTATAAGCTTTTGTGTGCATGCACACGTCTTCAGATAAGAACTTCTTCGTATCTGAAGAAGTGTGCATGCACACGAAAGGTTATACCAAGAACAAATTTAGTTGGTCTCTAAGGTGCTACTGGACATATATATATATACTGCATCAGACCAACGCGGCTACCTACCTGAATCTATCACCAGGATGTTCACCAAAATGCCATTCTTGGGATTCTTTGAGGGGAGCCATGATAGTTTTGCTGGCATAAAACAGCTAAAGGTTTTTGATGGACCTATTGTGATCAGAAAGAATTTGTCCCCTTGACCCAACCTGGCGCCCGCCATATGCTTTGGACTACAATTCCCATCATAGTATACAAGGGCTGATGTTGTAGTGCAGAACATCTGGAGGGCCCAAGGCTGGGCAAGTCTGCTTTAGCAACTTTGGGGCTGTCCTCCAATTCCGTTTCAAGGCACCAACCGAAAACATCAAGGGATGCAACCCATCCATTGGAGCAAACTGCAGAGACACAGAAGGCCAGACGGAAAACCCCTTAGAAATACTAGTGTGAGCAGGAGAATCATGGTAAGTAAGCCCCATGTGTCATGAAGCTGAGCTGATGGGGAGCTCATGATTTAGCTGGTCTCTGGACAGGTGACTCTGAAACAAATAGGACCCTCCTTTGATTGTTTCCATTCACAAAAGCTGGGAAAACAAGCTGCAGGAAGCAGCTGAAATGATTGAAGCATCCACTCTCGCTTATAAAAATGGAATGGATAAATTCATGGAGGCTAGGGCTTGGCCATTACCCACAACACATGTGTGGAGACTCTGTGCAGAGGCAGTATACCCGGTGCTATTTTTCTAGAAAAAAGGTGCCAGAACTCACCATGAATGCCTCCCTTGTTCTCTTATAACGACAATGTCATGCACCTGAGAGGTGCCAGAACCCAGTTCCAATGAGTTCCAGCTGGAAAAACCCCCGAGTATACCACTGAATGCCAGATGCTGAAATCAACAGGGGAAAGCCAGGCCAACAATTGCATGCCTGCCTGCCTGCCCTGCTTCCCAGTGGGGCAGCCCCTCTTGCAAACTGATTGTTGTACTAGATGAGCCTCGCTTGGCCGATCCAGCAAGGAATTCCCCTCTTCCAGTCAGCTCCTCCACATCTGACACCCTGCCCTTCACATCTCATCCCTTGCCTAAGGTGCCATCGTGACCAGAAGACAGCTGCCTCGACTTCCCTGCTGTTGCCATGGCTTGTTCCACTAATTCAGCTTTGACACATTCTTGTTCAAATGCCACTCAGGTTTAAGGTTTTTATGTAAATGAGACCATTTCCAAAGAATCAAAGATTGAAGTGACTATATATCTCAGCGCATCTGCAGAGCAGGTGGTGAGAGTCTCATCTTATTTAATTAATGAATGTATTTCTGGCATTTATATCCCACCTTTCCTCTAAGGAGCTCAAGGGGTTCTCCTCCCACACACCTCTTTTCTCCTCACAACGACCCTGTGAGGTAGTTCAGGCTAAGAGTAAGTGACTGGCCCAAGGTCTGCCAGGTCCAAGTCAGGCCACTCCACCGCAGTGGCCGTCTTGAAGTGTGTTCTTAATGTTGTACCCCACCCTGGGGTCTTTTGATGAAAGGCAGTATATAAGTTGAATAAATAAAATAATAAATACTAAATAAAAGTGGGCCCCCAAGGAACATGACTTAACTGGTCCTGGGCTCACCAACTCTCAGACTCTGATTCTTTTCCTAATTCCAGGATTTTAGCAGAGGGAGGTGTCACAGAGCAGGTGCAGAGTGCAGTTGCTTTCATGCTGGGTTTCTGCACAGGAGTTTTCACACACCAGAGATTTTGGATCACTTTACTTCAGATTTCCTTCCCTGGAGGATGCAATTGTATCACATACTTATATTTTCCTTTTCTAACACGCAAGCCTTGTTCTGTGTCCTCTGGAATTTTTCTAAATTTTCCGCAAGCTGCAGGCATGAATCAGAGAGCAAGACTGGCATCCCACGCCAGGACTCTGGGCGAGAGTAAACAGAAACACGAGGTTTCTCACAAGCTTTTCCCAAAAATGGAAATAATCTCTGCAACCCCTGGCTTCCAAAGGGAAAAAAGGCCCCTCCCCACATATTTCCTTCAGATTCAGGCACACCAGCCTGCTTTTATCATATAAAGAAAGATGAAACAGTCACAGCTAATACTAATTTCAGCAAGTATTGAAAATAAAGCAGCTGTATGGAATAAATAACTGGGTGGGGGGAGGGGTTAGCCCTAGGCAATCAATAACATGTGACAGATAATCTCAAATTATTTAGCATCCACAGGAATAGTAGTCAAAAACATCTGGCTTTCTCCAAAAGTGGTATCCAAAACACCAGGTTGCGCTTTTAAAAAACAGCAACGAAGCTCTTAGCATATTGGACCATAAACCCAAGAAGCATATTGGACCATAAACCCAATAAGCTCTTAGCATATTGGACCATAAACCCAAGAAGTCCCGGTCTTTCCCTCTGCCTCCAAAGTGTGCAGTGGAGAGAGGCAAGCCACACAAAGACAGCCTTACACAACACTTGCACAAAGACAGCCACAAAAACCGGCAGAAACCTTCAATGAAGCGGCAGAGCTTAGGCCACTCACTCCTCCCAGAGGCACACACAGGGAGAAATGTTCAGGTGCATTCCACACCGGGCCAGCCAGCAAGGTGGGTCCCAAGTCTCCCTTGCCATGCACGACTCCTGCCTTGCCCCTGAATGAGGCAGTTTCCAAGAAGAGGGTTCATGCAAGCAGAATCTTTCTGCAGCTACTCACCAAGTGCGCAGGAAAACTCCTTTCCTCAGGGACTCTGTTCTGACGATGCCTTTGGTATAAATACCAGTGAGACTATAAAACCTCAGAGGCGGATCTTCTCCAAGCCAAGACCCTAAAAAGGCCAATGGATAGTATGTTAGCCATATAAGGTGTTTTATTTCATTATATTGACCTTGGGCTGGTGGTAGAACAGAGCCCGGTGAATTATTATCTTCAGAAAAATGTATGCAGGAAAAAAGTTGGGAAGCAACGCCTCATTTGTGAACTGACTCCTTTTATGCTACACTTCAGTAAACAAGTGAGGGGCAAGTCCTTATAAGCTGCACGGGGAAAGGAAGTGGCAGCCGGTCCAGGGACAGAGGTGAGAAAGTTACCAAGAATGGCCAGAGTCAGACCAAGACATTCTGGTTCCACAAGCAGGAAATCCAAATGCACACCCTTCCTCTTCATTATCAAGGGCCCAATCCACTGAGACAGGAGTGGACAGGGTCATGATATGGCACCCTAAGCAAAGACAAAATTTGGCACGCCCCTAAATATTTCCTAGTTTCACAGTTGCTTTTTATGGATCTTCTCAATAGGTACCCATGCAAATGTAAGTTGTTGTTGTTGAGCCGGGATGTGTGTGTGTGTGTGTGTGTGTGTGTGTGTCCACGCTGCCCTAAATCCAGCACTGACTGGAAGGTCTGACTCTTCACGCAGCACACACTTGAACTATGGAACTCACTCCCACAGGCCACCAGCCTAGACGACTTTAAAAGAGGATTAGACCAGGGGTCAGCAACCTTTTTCAGCCGTGGGCCAGTCCACTGTCCCTCAGACCAGGTGGGGGGCCAGACTATAAATGAATTCCTGTGCCCCACAAATAAGCCAGGGATGCATTTTAAATAAAAGGACACATTCTACTCATGTAAAAACACGCTGATTCCCGGACCATCCGTGGGCCGGATTTAGAAGGCGATTAGGCCGCATCCGGCCCCCGGGCCTTAGGTTGCCTACCCCTGGATTAGGCAGATTCATAGAGCAGAGGGCCTTTGATGGCGATTGGCTGTGATTGCTCTGCTCTGCCTCCGTGATCTGAAGCCAGTGGCGTAGCGTGGGGGGTGCAGGGGGGGCCGGCCACACCGGGCGCAACATCTGGGGGTTAGGGTTAGGGGGCGCAAATCCACGGGTTAGGGGGCGCAAATCCAGGGGTTAGGGGGCGCAAATTACTTGCCTTGCCCCGGGTGCTGACAACCCACGCTACGCCACTGTCTGAAGCAGTTATGTTTCTGAATACTAGTTGCTGGAAACTGCAAGAGAGGAGCGTGGTCTTGGGCTTCGGTTCCACTTGTGGGGTTCCCACAGGCATCTGGTTGACCACTGGATCAGGCCCATGGCCCATCTAATCCAGCATCCTGCTCTCACAGTGGCCCAACTGATGCCTGTGGGAAACCTGCAAGCAGGATTTGAGCGTGAGAGCCCTGGCCGTTCCTGTAGCTCTTAGCAGCTGGTATCCAGAAGCATTGTTGACCCCAGCCATGGAGGCAGAACAGAGCCACTGGAACTGTGATAACCCGCTGCTCTATGGAATTATCTAATCGTTTTCTAAAAGCCATCCAAGTTGGTGGCCATTACGGATTCCTGTAGCAGTGAGTCCCATAGTTTAACCATGTACTGTGTGAAGGACTTTCTTTTATCTGCCATTAATTTTTCAAACATTCAGCTTCAGTGGATGTTGAGGAGTTCTCGTGTTCTGGTTGAAGGATAAAAACTTTTCTTTATCCACTTTCTCCATGCCATGCATGGTTTTATAAGCTTATTTCATGTCGCCTCTTACTCACCATTTTTCTAAACTGAAAAGTCCTAAATGCTGCAACCTCTCATCATATGTGAGTCGCTCCCTCCCCTTGATCATCTTGCTTGCCCTTCAAAATACCCTTACTGAGGTGAGGCAACCAGAACTGCAGACAGAAACCACGGAGGGTAAAAGGTCTTGGAGCAGTGGCTCCCAAATAGCTTAGTACTGCAGACACCTGTTTGTCAAAAGCCAAGGCACAGATTTTGAATGTTCTTTTGAACATTTTGATATCTCCATGGTTGTTTTGGAGGAGACTCTTGAGATATATTATTATTATTATTATTATTATTATTATTATTATTATTATTATTAGATGGGCCTGGGGACAGGGAGAAAGCCCAGGAAGCTGTTTCAGCACCAGCAAGGTAGATGCCCCTCTTGACTAGTTGCAGGGCACTTCCAGACTATCACTATTTTCCAGGAGGATTCAGTCACGTACCATGCAGTTCGGGTTGCATAACTGAAGTTGACTGGGAGGCCTTGCAACCAACATCTCCCAAAGATCAGGCTTTGTGCAGAAAGGGAAGTGACAAGGAAAGGCACTGAATGCCTTTTGGGCAGCTAGTACAGGATTCTGTATAGCTGACTGGCAGTGCCACTCTGATGGCACTCAAGATTTGCTCTGGCCCCTTGATCATTTTGGCTACTCTTTTCTACACCTTTCCCAGCTCTAGAATACCACATTTGAGATGCAGGGACCAGAACTGAACTCAGCCTTCCAAGTGGATGTTAATAGTGGAGTCAAACCCCGGGTGTGGCATTATGATACCAGCAGCTTTCTTTCCCAAATTGTTCTCTAGCATGCTCTTCGCCTGTTTCCGAGCAGCCCCACATTGCACCAATGTTTTCCTCAAGCTATCGGTCACAACCCCGAGACCCAGCTCAGCATATACATGAAGGCAGGTGCTTCTCCACTTTGATGCCCACCTCAATAGGTCCCAGGAGCATTTCACAACCTCTCTTTGTTTTAGCTGTGCTGAACCATTTGCTATTATCAGCAAACTTGGTCACATTATTTGTTTCATTAATGAATTGCTTCCTGCGAGGCATCTCAGTGCAATTTGCAATGCAGCAAAAGCATATATGAAGCAATAACTTACATACGTGTATTGCAAGGGTTGACCTCGATGACCCTTGTGCACCTTCCAACACCGCAATTCTGTGACTGTATGAAAATCTTATCACGTGATAAACTTAGCCTCCTCAGAGCAAATGCCACAATCTTCCCTTAAAAACAGTTAAAACCATGTCTCATGTAAAAAAAAAAAAAAACAAAAACAAACAGCAATTACATAAAAAACAATTAAAGTGCTTTAACAAATCAATGTAATGACTCCATAAGCATAACAGGGCAGCTAAGGAGCAACTAACCCAGTAGCACAAGATTTGCCAAATTTTTGGTGGTCCCCCATGCCCCTGAGGTTTGGTTGGCCTTTATTGTGCCTGAGCCTATAATGGGCCTGTGGTACTCCCTGCCAATGTAAGTTTGACAGGAGCAATCCTGTATGGAGCAGGAAGTTACTACTAGATGCAGAAACACTAAGGAGAATCCTTCTCACTAAAGCTGCAGAGGATCTTTGCTCACAGGACTTACTTCTGAGTAAACATAATATAAGCATGGTGTGAGGTGAGTAAAGAGATTGCCAGGCGATGAAGAGCTATATTAAGCGCTGTGTGAAGCTATTGCTTTAATTTAACCCCAAACATATGGAGGAGGCCAGGTTGGCGAAGTCTGCCTTAAAAGATCCAACCAGAGGCTGAGAAACTCCCTGCTGCCTTTTTAAGGAAAATAAATGTACACAGTAGCCAGGCAGAGCCTCCCAGGAGTGGGCAGCAGCAGCAGCAGCAGCAGCAAAAGAGGGAGGCAAGAGTTGCAGATAGATGCTGATAGCTCACAGTGGCAAAGGGAAGCCTCCTTGAGACCTGGGAACAGGCAGAGGGATCAACAGTATGCAACAGATTGTGCAATCTATGGTGCGGCAAACAATGCAGCAACCTGCTTATGAATTCTCTCGTGCAACAATGTTCCACAAAATATTTCACCCATGGAGCAAGTATAAATTGAAATGACTTTAGCACAGCACTACACTGGATACGGGGACGCGGGTGGTGCTGTGGGTTAAACCACAGAGCCTAGGACTTGCCAATCAGAAGGTCAGCGGGGTGAGCTCCCGTTGTTTGGTCCCTGCTCCTGCCAACCTAGCAGTTCGAAAGCATGCCAAAGTGCAAGTAGATAAATAGGTACCGCTCCGGCAGGAAAGTAAACAGCGTTTCCGTGTGCTGCTCTGGTTCGCCAGAAGCGGCTTAGTCCTGCTGGCCACATGACCCAGAAGCTGTACGCCAGCTCCCTCGGCCAATAAAGCCAGATGAGCGCCGCAACCCCAGAGTCGGTCATGACTGGACCTTTCCCTTTACACTGGATCCGACCCAGAGCCATGTTTAACAAACATTATTTTATTGTGTTTTTGTTGTTGCTGCTGCTGTGGCTGCTATTGTTAATGCCAATAAAACAAACAGAACATCAAAAAGCAACCTAAACTAAAAACCCCATGCCAGTTGGGGAGGAGTGGGTCAGCAGGAGTGCTCACATTCAGTTGATGGAGGGGGTGGGTATCATAAAATACCTCTAAATTATGTGATTCCACATGGGCTTATCATACAGCTCGGAAATTATCTGACTTCTCTGATTAGTGTTGTGGGTTTGGGGGATCCATCTGGAAAATGTCCTGAGTTCCTCCTCATTCTGGTGGTCTGGTACCCAGTGAGGGTTAGAATCTAACAGAGGTTGCTGGACTTGTCAGACAAATTTCTTTGTAAGACATTGACCTTAGCTGGCTGCTTAAGTGTCTTCATTAGCATCCCAAAATAATGATGGGGCCTCCAGGCTAAGGGAGGGGCATGCAAAACTGCTCACACCAGTGTCTAGAAAGCATTGGGGCAAGCAGAAGTCTTGATGAGCCCAGAGACCTGCTTGCTCGGGGCTGGATCCAAATGGAGAAACAAGTTCTAATGGGATCTTAATGCTGTGAGCTCCTCCACCTTATGCTCAGTTTGTACAAGGTGTGACCAGAAAGTTCAGCGAATGGTCACAGAAATCGGACAGCGAAAAATATTCAAGCATCCATACCTTACAGGCCTTGAGAGTAGGCCCCCTCTGATACAATGCACCGCTGACAACGTTCGTAGAACTGTTGGAAACTTCTGGAGAAGTCCTCTTTTTGTACTGCTTTCAGTTCCCTCGTCACAGCAGCATGGACGTGTGAAATGTTGGAAAATCTGTGCCCTTTCAGTACAAATTTCAGTTTTGGAAAAAGAAAGAAATTCAGTGAGGCCAGACTGGGAAAATATGGAGGGTGGGACAGCTCAGTAACCTCAGTAATGATTTCATGTGGAAAATGCAATTCTTCCGCCATCATTTGGACGGACAAACGCCAATCCTGCATCAATAACTTGTGGACTCTCTCGACATTTGCCGCCGTTCTGCTCATCGATGGTTTGCCAGACAGAGGGTCATCTGTCAATGGTTTGCTGCCCTTCATGGAAACGCTTAACCACTCATATGCTGTCTTTTGAGTTACAGCTTCATCTCCATCCACAATTGTGAGCATTCTGTGGGTTTCCGATGCCAATTGGATGTTCGAATATTTCTCGCTGTCCGATTTCTGTGACCATTTACTGACCTTTCCGGTCACCCCTTATACATATGTATAAATAAAACCATGTATCCTAAAGGTGCCACCGTTCGCAACCAGAGGTACCACTGTGATAGCAACACACAAGAAGCTGCCTTACACAAAGCAGGGGCAAAACTAGGCTTTATTTCATCTGGATCAAAGACTCAGTTTGGTACCCCCCATCCCCATTTACATACACAGAGAGAGAGGCTGGGAGGCTTCACCCAGGGCAAAAAAACCTCCCTGCTACAGCTTTGTACCAAGTCAGTCCATTGCTCCATGTGGCTTCTACATTCAACTTCTACATACAAAGCAAATACCCAACCACTGAGCTACAATCCTTCCTCTGGGGAAGAGCTACCTCAGGGGTAGGCAACCTAAGGCCTGGGGGCCAGATGCGACCCAATCGCCTTCTCAATCCAGCCCACAGACGATCTGGGAATCAGCGTGTTTTTACATGAGTTGAATGTGTGCTTTTATTTTAAATGCATCTCTGGGTTATTTGTGGGGCATAGGAATTGGTTCATATTTTTTCCAAAATATAGTCCAGCCCACCACATGGTCTGAGGGACGGTGGACCGGTCCACAGCTGAAAAGGGTTGCTGACCCCTGATCTACCTAGTCAGGGGTGCCAGACATCCCTCCCTGCTTTCCAGGACTCCCTTGCCCACTGCAGTCCTGAAACTGGAGGGCTTTTAGGCTGCCTTGTGCTCAAGCAAAGGAGGAAGCCAACGCCCACTGAGCCGAGCAAGAAGGGGGTCCTTCATAGAAACCCTGGGAGCTTTTGGGCGAAAAGACAACACTTGCACTTGAAAGCCCCAAACCCTGACAGGCAGTGGACAGCCTAATAAGGAAGCATTTGACCCAGGCAGCCAATCCAGCTTCCCTCGCAGCCCCACCACGGGTGCTTGGTATCCCAGCATCTGCCACTGGAATGGAATGCAGCTGCAGCAGCAAGAGAAGCAGCAGAAACCTCTGACACAAAGCAGGCCAGCGGGAAGGAGGAAGAGAAGCTGCAGGGAATCCTTGGCATCTCCCAGCAGGCGGGGGGGGGGGAGGCTCATAGCCTGAGCTCCAAAGGCAGAAAAACCACACTTCCGGGGACTGGCCCAGGGAAGCAGCTGCCACTGGGCAATGCCTCCCAAGCCTCGCACACTAGAGAGCACTTTTCAGGAGGTTTGTGCTTTCCAGCAACCTCCTGCCATGCCACAAGCTGACCCAAGAACTACCGTTCTCTGCTGTGAAACCGCACTGCAGTGCAAAGGATTCTGGGGCACAGGTGGCATATGCTTGGGGGAGCATCTCCATTTACGTGTGTGTGTGTGTGTGTGTGTGTGCGTGTGTGTATGTACACACACACACACACACACACACACACACACACACAATATGTACTTGTACACCGAACAATTTTTGTGTCCAGAGTACAGAGACCACTGAGAAAGCAGAGGTCTGAACATGTTTGGGTTCTGTGATACTTTGTGAGTTATATCTTATTAGAAAAACAGCCATGAATATTTCTAATGCAGAAAGATTGGAAATCTAAATACAAGCAACAGTATTGAATTTTTGTTACTTTTTGTTAGATGCTATTGTCATTTTATGTTGTTTTTTGTGATTGTGTTTTTTTGTAATTGCTAAGTTTTTCAAATTGTTTTAATGCTGTATTTTTAAACTGTTGTAACCCACCCTGCAATGTTATGGGGAAGCCTGGGTAATAAATAATGGTGATACAGTGGTGCCTCGGGTTACAGATGCTTCAGGTTACAGACGTTTCTGGTTACAGACCCCGCTAACCCAGAAATAGTACCTCGGGTTAAGAACTTTGCTTCAGGATGAGAACAGAAATCGCACGGCAGCAGCGGGAGGCCCCATTAGCTAAAGTGGTACCTCAGGTTAAGAACAGTTTCACATTAAGAACGGACCTCCAGAACGAATTAAGTTCTTAACCCGAGGTACCACTGTAATAGCAATCATCACCATCATCTGTTCCCATTGTTTATATTTTGTCAGTATACTGTGTTTGTGCTCTTTTGCTTTGGATATAGGCAGATATACATTGTTCTTTCTTAATTGTCATTTGATTCCATAAAGTTATTTCATGTACAAATTTATGTTAGGTTTGCAACTATTTTAAAACCAAAGCTGCTTATTTCTGAATTATTCTTCTTACTTTTTTTACACTGTATTTGTCTTCTGCTGGTCTCCTGCCCCGCCTGCCAATGTGGTTAATGGAACGGAGGTTTTTAACCAGAGGTTGGAAGGCTTCTGACAGGGATTCCTTAGCTGTGGTACCTGCATTACAGGGAGTTGAACTAGATGACCCTTTGGGTCCAACTCTACAATTCTGACCCATCACCAAAGGTGAAGTAAGATTCAACTGCTGATCAGATTCTGTAGGTGGAATGGGAGGGCGCCATCTTGCCCTTTGTCTCAGGAAGCAAAATTACTTGGGCAGTGCTGTGCTGATGGGAATTACGAGTCTAGAACATCTGGAGGACGCCAGGTTGAGGAAGGCTGATGTAGATGCACACAGAATTCATGTGGGGTGTTCGCCAGGCCAGCTAGGCCTCACTTCAGTGGAGTGTAACAACAAACACACACTCACATTGCAGGGGAAGAGATTTAGGAAGCTGCCAAGGGAATATGCTTTGTCTTCTGGGGCTCCCAAGCCTAGCAGCCCCTCTTGCCAGTGACTTGCTTTCACCGCCAGTTTGTAAGCTTTGCAGATATTGATAAAATAAACGGCTTCTTCCCATAGTGCATGGCTAAACTATGGGACTTACTTTTTTATTCAATTCTTACTTAGTGTGCTTTAAAACAACTTCTGCTGCAAATTCCAAAGCAATTCCAGTTCATTCTCCATATTGCAGATAGGAAGGGTGGGAGAGAGTGGCCTTTGACAGCCCTGCAGTGCGGTTCACACTGAATGGGAAAAAGAGGAACTTTTCATTTTGCTAGATTCAGGTAGGTAGCCGTGTTGGTCTGACACAGTCTCTCTCTCTCTCTATATATATATATTATAAATATAAATAAATAAATAAAAATATATTATTTTTAATATATTTTCATTTTGCTGTTATCTTTTAGGGTATTGGGGTGCTGGAGCAAACTACATAAAAATATTGAAATTCTCCACTGATTTTTTTCTTCTTCAGGGTAGCACTCACTTCTGTACCTGGGAGTACTGTACAGTAGATGGCTTTTCAATGTGAACCAGGGCATGGCCTATGCAGACAAGGAGATGGGTCTTCTCTGCTTGCTTCTTATCTTTGTGTCTCTTCCTCCCTTTCCATCTTCTCCATTCTATTCCCCCTCCCAGCCAGCTGTCAGTTTCCCCTCCACTCCCAGTAAGCATTCCATGCCACAGAGTTGTAGATGATGCTTCTCACCAACTGATCTGTTTACAATTTACAGGGTGGAAGAAGCACCTGCAATCAAGTGCCAAGGCGGGGTGGCAAGACAAAACCTGCAGGGTAGGGATGGGGAACCTGTGGCCCTTCGGGTGTTGCTGGACTACAGCTCCCATCATCCCTGGCCATTGGCAAATGCTGACTGGGGTGGATGAGAGTTTATAGTCGTGGAACATCTGGAACTTACATTGGCTACACCTGCTTGAGAAAGAGAGAAGTGTCACCACACTTATGTTCTTTTTATAGGTGTATTTATTTATTATTTAAAATATTTTAAACCTGCCCTTCACTGCAATGTGATACGAGGACAGGGTACAAGGTGTAGAGGTACCAGAGTCATTTTTCCAACAGTAAACCTATTTTTAAATCTCTACATCGAACTAACCCTCAGTCTAGGCCTTTAAGTTGCTGGTCTAGGCCTTAAAGCATTACTTAAGGGGTTGTCCAACTTGAGTTAGATGATTCAGTGCATATCGGCACTTGCTGGAACTGAAAGTTCATAGCACAAATCAAGTGCAGATCCATCCTTTGGCAAACTGTGCCAAGAATGGAACCAAGAAGCTATTTATGGAATCCCTTCCTTTGGCTTCTCTTTTCCTGTAACTCCTATCTCCCCCCTCTCCCTGAAACGGAAGCCTGGAAGAACTTGTGATTTATTTATCTTTTGAAGAATTCCTGACAACAAAAAACACAATCTTCCTGCATATGCTCATTTCCTTCCAACGTAAACATCATTTTGTTGTCGCTCACAAGACGTTGAGCTATTGGCACAGCACTTGGGGAATCCACCAAAGGCTTCCATCGGTGTTTATGAGCTTTGGAGAAAATTCTATGTTTGCAGCTTGAAAGAGAGGAAACAGATGAATTTATGTGCTCAGCATATCACAAACAGATTTTTATAGGTTATTAATTTGCTTGATTTTTGGATTAAGGTTCAGCAGAGTAAAGCCTGAAGAGGATCAGTGAGCAGCCAAATACTACTTGAATTAAGTTTAGTGATATCTCCTAAGAGTTCCTCTCTCCTCCCTAATTTAACAACTGCATGAGATCAGAAAGAATGTGACTCTTGAGGTGTTTACAGGGAGAGCCTTGGGAATTGCTGCATAGAGGGAGTATTATTAGTCATCATAAATTAATGTAGAGGATAGTTAATGGCTGCGAAAGGCATGAAGGCATTTGCTTTATCGAAGGTCCAGTACCATCACTTCCCGCTCCAGGATAGTCACGTGACTGCAGGTCTGAAAGGGAAAAGGAAAAGGAAATGAAGGGCACAGCAGTCAAGAGCAGGTGGGGTGGCTAAATTCAAAACATACAGGCTGAAAGTGATGCTAATTGTGCACGGTGCATGGCAGTCTTAGAGTATTCCAAGTACCTCAACGTCACCAGCAGATTTCCCCTTCAGTGAGAGGTTTAGGAACAATGTGCTCCCCACCCAGCTGCTCTGGGTTGCCATCACACACCCAAGTCCCAGCTGCCTCTGCCTCAGGGCTCCATGCCAGATTCCCTGAATAGGGATCAAGGGCCAGCCCTGTGACAGCAAAGCACTTCGGAAGCTCTAATTTGCTGCAAGAGTTTGTGCTGAGAATATCTTCTGCAGTCAAAAGCTCCAGCACCCACTGGAATTTCTTTTTCCTGGCTGCAATCCTAACCTTTGAGTAAGCCCCCTTAAATTCAATAGGACTCACTCCTAAACAGGCATTAGGATCCCACTATAAATTCTGATATTTTTATGCTGGAGAAAAATCCACACCATCCTGCTTCACTGGCAGTTTCCAGCACTACAACAGAGAAAGAATCTCAAATAGTGGGGAGAGAAAGAGGAGGCATTCTCTGACCCTAGCAGGCATCAGAACAGAAACTGGATAAAGGTTTTCCTGTTAGCATGCCATTGCAGTACAGGCAGGATTTGGGGGAATCAGCAAGAACCAGGCCAATGCACTTTGGATATACTTACTGTAAAGAGTGGGGGATCTTTGCTATGTGGATGGAACCCTTTTTGCCTACAGGAAGAGATCTCTTCCAAGCCATGGTCTGTCAATTTAAAGAATCCAGTCCTAGAAAGATTGTAAATAAAATCACTTGTATGCCTCAAAACTGATAGCAGGTTTTAGGGGGACAAGTTTTGTGTAACATATTTATTTAAAGTTCAATCATTAGCACTTCTGGGTTTCCTACATATTTTTTGTAAACTGCTTCGAAAGTGTTTTGTTTTTGTTTTTTTTTAAACAATCAAGTGATGTATAAATTTAATAAACTAAACTGAACTGAACTACACTAAAATAAGCGGCATACATAAAATATTTTAGGTACCTGTGGTCTCTTCCAGTGGATTGGATGTACTAGACTTGCATTTTATATGTATGAATGCATTTTTAGGGTTATCTCCATTCTGATTTTAATTTTTGTACTATTGAGTTACTTTTTGTAAAAGAAGAAGTGACTAATACGTGCCTATAACAACAACAACAACAACAACAACAACAACAACAAAAGTCGTCAGAAAGTCATGAAAAGAAGAGCCCTACTAATTCTTAAAAACTGGGAGGCAAATCACATAGATACAGGAAAACGGGAGAGAGATCTGCAGATGGAAATCCCAGAAGAAGTTTGGAAATTCTTATCTGATAGCTAAGAATTTTAGAGAAAATTGTGGTGAAATGGCTGTATAACGGCACTGGTTGTCACAGAGGAGTAAATGGGCAGGAGGGTTAGGCAATGGGAGGTGCTGGTTTGGCAAAGACAGTAAAGGAGATTTCATCTCTGTCTGGTGAAGAATGTTGGAAGGTGAGAAGATACTGAAGGATGGTATTGTCATAAATGAAGGAATTTAAGACAAGATGGATTAACAATCCACTATCATGTCTTTTGAATTATGTGGACAATCAAAGAATATCCAAGAACAGCCAAACCCTCGTACTGAACATATAAGCATACTGATCTGCTGTGGTGAGGACTGCAGGGCCTGCTCCTTCTGCAAGGCCTTTGCCAGCTGGCCTAGGGGGCGGGGGCAGATTCACTGCAATGAACTCTCGGGGCAGTGCTGGGGGGGGGTCTGCTATTGTTTTTCCTGCTCCATGTTAGTGTGTTTTAAAATGCTTTTAAGATAATTTTAATCCATGGGGCTTAAAATTCTGGTTGTTTTTTGGGATGGAGTGGGGTGGTTTTTAATGTTTAAATGGGGTTGGGGTTATTTTAATTTGTGTGTACAGTGATACTTCTGGTTACATACTTAATTTGTTCCGGAGGTCCGTTCTTAACCTGAAACTGTTCTTAACCTGAAGTACCACTTTAGCTAATGGGGCCTCCTGCTTCTGCCGCACTGCCAGAGCATGATTTCTGTTCTCATCCTGAAGCAAAGTTCTTAACCCGAGGTACTATTTCTGGGTTAGCGGAGTCTGTAACCTGAAGCATATGTAACCCGAGGTACCACTGTAATTGTAAATTGTTTCTCTTTTATTATTTTCTATTGGTTTATTGTTTCATTTTGTAGTTTGTATAAGAAAACTTGTTTTTAAGAGTTCAAGGCTGGCCTGGGAGTGGGGCCTAGCCAATGGAATGGCTGGGCAGGTCCTACTGGGGTGGGAAGCATTAGGACACCAGATCTCGGTGATCATGGGCAGGAGAAGGAGCCCAAGAGCAGCATTCTCCCCATCTGTGATTCCCAGTAACTGGTGCTCAAAGACCGGGTGCCTCTTTTGATTGCTATTTTACTATGACTAGCAGTCAATGAGTCTTATTTAATTATTTAGAAAGAAATCCTAGAACTGCTTATTATTAACACAATCTCCAAGGTGGGGTGAGGAACGTGTGTTTTGGATGCAAATTCATCTGCTAAATGTACATAATCCCCTTAGTGGAACCGAGTTCCTCCTTGCATCCTTAATTCTTTTTCCCCCCAAATTGTCCCAATTTTCCAAAATCTTTTAAACTCTATTGAAGTGCAGCCTGGGTTATCTACATTTCTTATGGTTATTATCAGAGCTATTTTTCTAGAAAAAGAGGTGCCAGAGCTCCCCACGAACTTCTCCCTTGTTCTCTTAGAATAGCAATGGCGTCCACCTCTGAGGGGCCGGAGCGGAGTTCCTGTGAGCTCTGGCTGAAAAAAAGGCCTGGTTAATATTATTTTTTAATCCCCTTCTTCTACATTCTTCCTAGGCCTCATCTGCCCTCTCTTCTTGGCCTAAGCATCAAACCTCTGTTAGAATGCGGTGCAGAATGGAATGAGCATAGCACATGTATTTAGTCTGCAATAGAAATAAATTGAACACTTACTCCTGGTATTTTGGCGAACAAACAATAGCTATAGACTCCGGCAGCATCATCTGATAGGAGCAGTGTGTATGTAGATCTACACTGGAAAGGAAAGCTGTTTGGGTAGGATGTGTCTAAATAAGGATGGAGGAAAAGAGGGAGAAATTAAAGTCAAGCACCAAGAAAGGCATGGCTCATTCTTGACAACCACCAAGCAAGTGGGAAAGGCTCCTGTTCTCTAAGGAAACATTACCCTGACCTTTCATAGCTCTTTATCAGAGCGATCACCTTCCCCACCTCCCCACCCCCGCCCTAGCAATCTAAGTCCAGACTGGGAAAGCAGAGAATAAGCAGGTGCAGCGCTGACCACTTCTGACCATAAATATTTGGGTGCTTGATAAGTCAATTCAAATGCACAAAGACCAGGACACAGAGCTCAATCTGGAAAGAAGTTTTCCTATGTAAGCCCCACTGAAATGAATGACTAAGAGCACAGCCAAGGGTGGTAGCCCTGGGATCAGACAGATTCAGCAGATGGGTGAGAGGGTGTGGTCAGGGCCAACCAAAGACATTTTGCTGCCTAAGGTGGCAAATAATTGTCCCCACTACAAGCCAAGTTGTTCTGGAACCGGAGGCAGAAAATCCCACAAGAAACAACACCCCCCCCGAGCAATTCAACTGCAACAGCGGCATGCTGCCCTTTCATGACACTTAAAATTAGCTGCCTGAGGCAGCTGCCTCACTGTGCCCAATGCTAGAGCTGGCCCTGGGTGTGATAAGCACCAAAGAAAATCCACTTGGTAATTCCACCCCCCTCCCCACCATACAAAGGCATGCAAGTAGTCACACTTCACGGAGAAGTTCTACTGCACAAGAGGAGCACACTAGGGTTTTGCACCCCCCAGCAGCAGGTTGCTTTGGGACCTTCCACAAATCTCTGAATTTGTCTTCTGCTCTACAGCAGGCAGCAGCCAACTGCTTTGCGGGGAAAGCAGAAGAACCTGGCAAAGCCTCAGCCCGTGACAAGTACACCCACAAACAGGCTTTTGCACCTGGAAGGCCTTGAGCAAGGGCTTACATGGATCCATCCCAGAGTGATAAGGCTGTACTGATCCTGGATCAGGAAGAGTTCCTCCTCATTCTCAGTGTTGCAATAGTCAGGGCCCCCGTGCTGCTTGGGGATGATGACATGGGTTACTGTGAATTCGTTCTTCATCTGGAAGGAAAAAAAGAAGGGCAAGGGGGCAAGGAAGAGGAATTAGCAGCAGCCAACAGTGCTGCCATTCAAACACCACACAGCCCCAGGGACATAAACATAATGGCCTACGAATGGAATGACCCAACACCACACTCCCAGCTTCAGAGACATTAGAGACCTGGACAGTTTGGATGTTTTAGTGAATTTCAGCTTTCCCTCCTCCAATTACTGCTCACTTTCTGGTGTGATCCCTCTGCTGCCTTGTTGTTGTTTAATGTTACTGAATTACTTTAAAAAACCCACCTGTGTCTCACTTTAAGAACCCGAAGAGCAAAAGCTGCCTAGATGAATAAATCTTCACCTAGAGAAGTTTAAGGGAGGCTGAAGGCAAAGAAATATGGGCAAAATTGGCTTTCTGGCTACAGTGTAAAAATAGAAAAGCCAAGCTGAAAAAACCCCCTCAAGTGTTGGATGTTGCAAATATATTTAAGAACTTTAAAAACTGAAAGAAGTGGTCCTAATGTATTACAAAGGTTGCAGCATATCATTTTTTTAAAAAATAAATGATTCATTTATCATTTTACCAAAACACATTGAAGCCACCATAACCTTTGAAGGTGTGAAACTATAAGATGTACTATCCAATATCCAGAGCCGCATCAGCCTAGGGGGGGTTTTATAGGCTCCTGCACTGCTGAAATATTTTGACATCACCACCATCTGTCTGTCCATGGCCTCGGGGCTCCATCTATTACCTCTTAGCCCTGCTGCCCACTCAGTCTTCCTGCTTCTCCACCACTCCTGCTGACAGTACACACCCTCTCTTGTCCCTAACTCTTATACAAGGTCTCCTCCAAAAGTCGCCCCTCAACAAAGCTGACTTTTTGCAACTTGTATCTCCTCAGGGTGAGTTTTTGAAAGAAAGAGTGTTCATGAACGTTCCATGACTTCACATCAGTGCAACCAGTTTTACATATGTGCAACAGCTTTGATATATGCACCCATGTTCTTTAAGTGATGTAAAGCAAGTTAATATTAATAAACACAAATATTTCCAAGTATTCAAATCAGCAACTTTAGAGTCTTGAAACCAGGGACTACCAAATATTGACATAATTATCCCAGAAGTCACCTTACCAGCTTCCCACAAAGGATTCCACATGTCTCTACACCCCTTGCAGTGTTTGCATCTGCCAACTGGAGGAATTTATGACAGAGTTCTCTGGGGACAGTCACATGGCGAAGTCCTTCTATAGTAGTATCTGCAGAGAGAAGAGAAGATTTTGATGTACAATGTGACAGGCATATATCAGGCCTGGTTCTAGCCTAAGCTTTTACCCCGAATTGCTAGTTCACTATGCGCGTGTGTGTGTGTGTGTGTGAGGGAGGAAGGGAAGCATTCAAACGTATGAGTCAATGCCTGCAATCTGAACTGAATGGTCCAGACTCAGATTTACTACATGATCTGTTGTTTGGAAGAATAGGTCACAGGAAGATTGTTTTGAGACCAGCACTTTAAAAAAGGGCCAGTGGTTATTTCAACCAGAATTAAGAGGTAGCCCAAAGTTGTTGCTAATAAGCGGATGCACACCTGGAAAGAAAAAGCTCAGGCGTGGTGCATAAGGTCCAAAAGCCCTTTCCGATACAGTGGTACCTCGGGTTACAGACGCTTCAGGTTACAGACTCCGCTAACCCAGAAATAGTACCTTGGGTTAAGAACTTTGCTTCAGGATGAGAACAGAAATCGTGGTGCAGCGGCAGCAGGAGGCCCCATTAGCTAAAGTGGTGCTTTAGGTTAAGAACAGTTTCAGGTTAAGAAGAGACCTCCAGAACAAATTAAGTACTTATCCTGAGGTACCACTGTATGTGTGTCACCCCTTACATTCCACAGGGAGGGACCTACTAACAGAACTCATGACCACTGCAAAAATGTCTCAATGCTGCAGGATTCTCTGTACAGTGGTACCTCTGGATGCAAACAGGATCCGTTCCGGAGCCCCTATCGCATCCTGAAGTAAACGTAAGATGCGTCTGCGCATGTCGCATTTCGCCGCTTCCGCGCATGACGTAATTTTGAGCATCTGCGCATGTGGCGAAACCTGGAAGTAACACACTTCGTTACTTCCGGGTTGCTGTGGAGAGCAACCCAAAAATACTCAACCCGAGGTATGACTGTATTTCAAGACTGCCTTCTGAAAGAACTGATAATATTTTCAGTGAGCAGATGGAGGAAAATTGGGGGGGGGGGAGGATGAAAGGTGGGTGAATATTCAAGGATTAAGTTAGAACCCAGGTTTCTCCAATCAACTGAAGCCCACAAACTTGTTGGGTCCTTGGAGAATGGCTGTCTTGTCACATCCTGTCCCTGCAACTGGCCACTCAGGCGCCCTGGGTTCCACCCAACAGTGGGAAGAGGCCTGACAGCAGCCGTTGCGCCCCCTCAAAGGCCCAATGGGGCCTAGTCACAGCTGTGGGAGGGCCCAACAGAGCCCATCTGGCCGCGGAATAGAGGGGGCGGCCCCCTCAGTGAAAATGGGGGGGGTTGGCCCCCCACGGCCCCGCGTGCATGCACGCCTATGGCCACTCAAGAGCATGAGGGCAGGGCAGGAAATAAAACGGGCTTGTGAGGCGGCTCAGCTTCAGATGGCAAAACAGTAGCAGAGGGATCTGTCTCTTCTGCAGAGAACATACCAGATCCTAGAATCAGAATTGTAGAGTTGGAAGGAACCCAAAGGGTCATCTTGTCAACACTCTACAATACAGAGATCTGGATCTGCACAAGCAGGGTTTAAAGTGTTACAAAAGTAGAGTTATTTAGTTTTAGAATACTCTCATGTTGTAGGCGAGGGGTTTGTTCATGTTTTGATGTGGAAGGGAAGGAGATCTGTCACCCAGTAGCCAAACAAGGTGGGTCAAGGCATACTAACTGTTTTCTGGGATCCCCAAAGCTCCAGGTTTCAGAGACCTGTCCACAGTGGGGGTTTTGGGCAGCGCCCCTCCTCCACTGGGGCTCAAGGGCTTGAGCGCGCCAGGTACCAAGGGGCCATCCGAGGTGTTGGGGGTTGGCTTCCCAAACTGCTGCACGATTTTCAGGCGCTCCTTCTCCAGCTCCTGGCGCCGGATCATTTCCTCGAATGCATTGAACTGCTCCTGCTCGGCCTGCTGCTGCTTCATCCTGGCCACCCTCTGCCTCTCCTCCTCCAGCTGCTGCTGCAGAGCCAGGCTGCGGGCAAACTCTTCCTCCTGCTTCTTCTGCATCAGGAACATCAGACAAGGGACCAGGTGAGAAAAGGTGCAACACAGGCAGCCCAGGGAAGTCCTTGGGTCTCACAGGCAAAAGCAGGTTTAAAAAGAAATCCGGCTGCTGCATTCTGGACTAATTGAAGTTTATGGACATTTCTTCAAAGTCCACCCCATGGAAAGCACATCGCTATAATCCAGATGTAATTAAGGCATGTGTCACCAGGGCTAAACCAGTATTTTCCGGGCACAGGCACATTTGGTGTACCAATCTAAACTGGGCAAAGGCATTCCTCGCTGTGGCCATCACTTGAGTATCCAGGCTCAAGGCTGGATTCAGGAGAACGCTCAGACTATAATCTGAGATTTAATGGGGAGTGTTACTCCCATTCACAACAGGCTAAACTCCTATAAGCAAGACTATCTCATTTATGGTAACTTCAAATTTGTTCTTCCCCATCCAGTCCATTACTGACCCCAAGACACCAGAGCAGAACCTCCATAGCAACTCTGGATGAAGATGGAAGAGTTTTTTCCTGAATACCAGTTGCTGGAATAGGGAGAGAGATCAAGGGTAGGTGGGGTACAGTGCTGGGATAACATGTCAGCTTCATTGTTTGACCAGGACCAAACACAAACAGACCCCAAACAGCCATCATTCCCTGCAAGCTGTGGTGTTCAGAGGCACAATTTGGAGCTCACGCATTTCTCCTCCTGTTACTCACTTTCTGTACATTGTACTCTGCATATTCTTTGTTGTATCTTTCTAAAAGCTCCTTTTTCAGCTCTTCAGCTCTAGGAAATGCAACTTCTTTTAGTTTCTGGATAGAGAGAAAGTAAGCATGAAAATCAAGTTCTTTAGAACTCAAAAAGAAGCTGTGATCAGTAGCAGTGTGACAATAAGAACCATTAGTAGAGGGGCCTGGGACAGTCTGCCAGGATGTTTGCCTAGGCAAGCACCACTGAAATAAATTTGAGCTGTGCAACAGCACAGCAGGGAGAGGGAGTCAGGACAGAAACTTACAAGGAAGGGTGACACACTTCTTAGCGTGCGCTCTCTCTCTCGGGCGCCTGCATTTTGCAACATAATTCATTGCAAAATAGTTTCTATATATGCTTGTGATAGACTAACAGCTTCTTCCTCATTGCCAGTATCTGGGAGCTACAGCAGCTTTGCTCTAGAGGAAAATCTTAAAACAAAGTTTCCCCATTACGGCCAGTGTGGCCACTTACTTTTACTGTGTCTCTCTTCTCAGGAATGATAGCAGTTTTGTAATCACGATGCTTCGGAAGTTTCTCTATGAAGAGCCTTGGAATAGAGAGGACAAAGAAAGTGAAAACAGGCAGCTGAGATGTAGGAAGGAGAACCATGAGCACTCTTTGGTTGTTACAGCATTTCCAGGTCCAATACAATAATCCTGTGTGGCTAAGATCAGGCCTACATACCCTGATCACGTGGGGACTCTGGGATCAGAATTTCAGTTTACATTTTTTACAGCAAAATTCCAGGACACAATCCTGCTCTCCACCACAAACTAAAGACATCCCTTTTCTAAAATAGGCACTCCACAGGAAACTGCATCTCAAACAGACTCCAAAATATCACATCTAGGGCTTTGGGTCACAGGATCGCAATCTCTGTGGAAAATTGCATCTGTGTTGCTCATATAGCTCTATTTACCGTATTTTTTGCACCATAACACTCACTTTTTTCCTCCAAAAAAGTAAGGGGAAATGTCTGTGCGTGTTATGGAGGGAATGCCTACGGGTGGCATGCCTACGGATTTTCCTCCTCTAAAAACTAAGTGCGTGTTATGGTCGGGTGCGTGTTATAGAGCGAAAAATACGGTAAATGGCAAACTTGCTCCCCAAGAGAAATTTGACTCTCCGCATACAAAACAGTCCCTGGGCAAAAGCTGAGCTTTCTGCCACTTCCTTCTTCTAATTGAAATGGTCACCACAGTCAGGTACTGGAGCAGACTATACTTTGCAAATCTGGATATTCTGTTCCTCCACACAAGCAAAGACCATGGGAATTGTTTGTTCAAAGGAAAAGCTGGCCTGCCAAGTAGCATCAAAGCAAAGCTCAAGCCTACTTCAGGCACAGGTTTGCATAAATGGAAATGGTTCATCCTCCTGCACATAACTGACAATTTAGTTTTCAGCTGCAATCTTAAGGGTCCTATTTTAGCAACTTAAATGTACTTTCATTGAGATGCTGATTTAGGCCAGGATTGGCCAACCAGGAGTTCAGTCTCCAAACAACTTTATCCAACCCCTCCAAATTCTAAAGAAAACACAGTAAACAAAAATGTTTCTAGGTCTACCTCAGTTTTATTGTCTTGCTATGGCATTTGCCTTCTGGAAAGGCAGGATGAACTCACCACTCTTTCCCTGGAGAGGACCATTTGCTTCTCAGTACCTCCCCATTGCAACCTCCCATCATCTGAGCAAATTTGCTCTGCACCTATGAAGCGCTTCACAATGACTATGCCAACTTCATTCAAAAGCCTGAGCATCCCTGGTGGGGTCAGGTTGAGCAACCCTCCAAAAATGGATAATTTAGGCTAAGCTATGCTTAGTCCTCCAAGACGAGTTCCCTCACAGTAAGGACGGTCCTGCACAAGGCCTGACAAAACAGAAACACCACACAGAGTTTCCTCGTTGTTGCTGCATTTGTTACTGCAATGGCAGAATCACAGTTGGAGGATTTGTTTAGTTAAAGGAGGCTTAGGTGGCTGCCAAGAGGGAGCAGAGCTGGAAGGGATCCACCAAGTTTTACACTTAGCAGGTCCCTTGGCCAGTTTCTCTTCCCAGAAATGCCCATAAAAGAGGAAGCATGGAAGGTTAAGCAAGGCTGAAGGTGATGCTAATCAGGAAAAAATGTACTGAATGTAATGGGGCTGGAGCAGGAAAATTGTGCATAGAAGATGCCTGGGTAATGGTGGCAGCAACAGCCATTGGAAAGGAGAGAAGGCTGACCATACTAGACCCCCACTTCCATTTTTGGAACTACCAAGAATTTAACATTTGCTTGGAGAAGTTTTGAAACAAACTGTGAAGCGGATTTTCAGCATGTTAAAGGATTTCAACAGCACCTGAAACCCTAAAGCTGCAACACTATGAACACTTACTCAGAAGTAAGCCCTAACAAACTTGGTGGGACTTACTTCTGAGTAAACACACAGAGGCCACAAACCAGCCCACAGCACTAAAGCGGGGGGCGGGGGGCGGGGGGCGGAGGAGCTCAATGCAATACACTGGACTCTGAAGGAAGGCAGCCAATCATATCCAAGACAGGAAAGAAAAGGAATTTTGCTTGGGAACTGAATGAATGTAAAGGTTGTGAAAGCGAATAACTGCATGGGAGGTTCCTGTGATATGCATGACATCACCGCCTATGAAGAGTGCCAATATCCCTTCTTGGCTACAAGGAAGGCTGCTCTTGTGGAATCCAAATCCTGAGGGAGGATTTTGAGGTGAACAGTAAAGCGACTTTCAATGCTACTGGAAAAACCCCAACAGCACAGCTCACTAGAAATTTGATATTGTCTCCTAGGAGTAGGAAGATTCCCACTCCCCCACCCTGCCCCCAGCTTTGACTCCCAGATCTCTCAAAGAAAACTTAAAAGGTAAAAGGTAAAGGGACCCCTGACCGTTAGGTCCAGTCGCGGACGACTCTGGGGTTGCAGCGCTCATCTCGCTTTACTGGCCAAGGGAGCCGGCGTACAGCTTCCGGGTCATGTGGCCAGCATGACTAAGCTGCTTCTGGTGAACCAAAGCAGTGCACAGAAACGCCATTTACCTTCCCACTGGAGCAGTACCTATTTATCTACTTGTATTTTGATGTTCTTTCAAACTGCAAGGTGGGCAAGAGCTGGGACTGAACAACGGGAGCTCACCCCGTCGCGGGGATTTGAACCACCGACCTTCCGATTGGCAAGCCCTAGGCTCAGTGGTTTAGACCACAGCGCCACCCACGTCCCTCAAAGCAAACTTAGAAGATTGTTAAGACTGATATATGTGGCATCTTAACAATAAAAAAACACAACAGGCCTTTGATTGGGTAACCTTAAACTGCAACTCTGAGCCAGCTATCAGCTTTTCATTCAAACACTGAAGGGAAAATGTGAACCTCACGGCTCAATAATCAGTGAATGCCAACAAGTGAAAATAAAGGTCCTCTTTCCCAGGGGAGGAATGGAAGAGGATTCTCTTGGCCTAGTAAGAAATAAGCTGAACTGAACGAGTAACTGAAGCTACATGTCAATATATGCAGCCAGGCAGACTGCTGTTTGAGGCCAGTTACGGAGAGCTAACTTCATTGGCTAACAGTCTGTTTCTGAGCACAATTCAAAGTGTTGGTTATGGCCTATAAGAGCCTATATGGCTTGTGCCCAGGCTATCTGAAATATTGCATCTCCCTAAGATTCTTGGGGATCTTCTCTCAGTCCCATCAACTTAAGGAGGATGGTTGGTGGTGACCAAAGAGACAGCATTTCCTGTGGCTGCTTCCAATTTGTGGAATTCCCTCCCAGGAGAGATTAGATTGGTTCCCTCTTTGCTATCCTTCCACCAGCAGGCTAAGACCTTCCTGTTCAGACAGGCCTTTAAAAACTTAAGGTGCAGACCATTATAGTCAGGGCAAATTGCACTTTAATTGCCGGTTCTAAATGTGCTCTGATGGTGGTGGTGGTGATAGTTTCTTATTTATACGCCCCTAGCCACTCAGAGCAGCTTCCAACAAATTAAAACACAATACGACATCAAACCTTAAAAACTTCCCTGAACAAGGCTGCCTTCAGATGTATTCTAAAAGTCAGATGGTTGTTTATTTCCTTGACATCTGACAGGAGGGTGTTTCACAGGGCGGGAGCAACTACTGAGAAGGCCCTCTGCCTGGTTCCCTGTAATCTCAGTTCTCTCAGTGAGAGTATTTTAATTACTGTTTTCAACTTGTTTGTTTCTATAACACTGGTATTTTATAATGTTGTTTTCAAATGTTGCAAGCTGGCTTTAATTCCAGTTTGGGAAAAAGGAGGAATATAAATTAATAAATTAAATACACAAACCTGGCAGATCCTTTTGCACTCAACAATCCAGGCAAGTTACAGTTTTTGTTAGTTTGGCGGTCAGTGCTACAGCCCAGAGACCTCCCTTGAGCCTGCTTGCTGATAATTACAAAAGCTACTTTTCTGGGTTAAAAGAAACTCATTTGACTTTTCAACCTCATATAATGGAATCAATAAGGTCCCTCTGCCCACCCCCAGAAGTAATTTTTACAGCATTCACACAGCCCTCAACCCCCCCCCCCCCGGCAGCTGTTGTATTAATGACTATTGAGAGTGATGAGCAAAACATGGTGCTTTTCATGCCCAAGACATTACACCAGTGACATGCTCATTTATCTTCCCCATCCCCACTGCGCTTGTACCACATTTTATTTAGTTTATAAAAATATTTCTATATTGCTATGTCATAAAAGAAATTGCATTAAAGTGGTTTACAGCAGTAAAATATAACAGGCATGTCCAAAAAAGGTAGATCGCAATCTACCAGTAGATCAGGGTGTTCCTGTTAGATATCTGGCCCCTCAGTGATCTCCTTACAAAGAAGCAAAAAACAAACTTTGGCTTACTAAAAGATGCTCAACAACTTTGCCTTTCCTAAAAAAGCTCCACAACTTTGGCTTCCTAAAAAAAGTTCAACAACTTTGGGTAGATCACTGCCAGTCTTTTTACGACAATGGGTAGATCACTGCCAGTTTTTAAATACTGTGAGTAGATTGCAGTCTATTGGGAGTTGGACATCCCTGAAATACAAAATTGTACAATAAAAGTATATTAAAGAGTTAAAAACAGACACCAATTAGTGATTGTGGAAGGCTGTATTCTTAATTGCCTGCATACAGCAAGGTTTTCAGCAGGCACTTAAAAGTTGGCACAGAAGGTGCCTGCGTAAACTCTATTGGCAGAGTGTTCCACAGGACTGTGCTGATGACACTAAAGGCATGGTTTCTTGCTGTTGCCAAATGAGCATCACCAACTTGGGGAATGACCAGTGACGCTTCTGCACATGATCTCAGTAATATAAGGGTTGGGCTGGGATATAAGAGTTCAGGCGATCCCTGAGGTACCCAGGACCTAAATTGTCCAGGGTTTTGTAAGTGAATACAACAACCTTGAACTGGCTCAGCAGTAGATGGGCAACCAGAGCAGAATGTTTCACAAAGGTGTCCCATGTTTTTGGTCCACTGCCCCCACCAGCAGTCTGGCCACTGCATTCTGCACCAGCTGGAGCTTTCAAACCAGATCCAAGGACAGCTCCAGTAGAGTGGATTACAGTGATCTAGTCTTGAGGTTACAAGTGTATGGACTACATTGGTCAGGCAATTCTTGTCCAGGAATGGTTGCAGCTGGAGAACCAGACAAAGCTGGTAAAGGGGACTTGGGCCTACCCAGAGTAGACCACTGAAATAAATGAACCTAAGTTAGTCATGTATTTCATTTTCAATTGGTCTACTCCAAGTAGGACTAACATTTGATACAACCCATAGGCCAGCCTGTTGATCCAGCTAGCTCAGTACTGTCAACACTGACTGGTGGCATCTATCCAGGCTTTCAGACAGGCAACATTATTCGCACCACTACCTCTGGGTATAGGGTGGTATATAAATTCAATTAATAATAATACCTGGAGAAACCAGGAGTTGAACCTGGGACCTTCTGCATGCAAAGCAGATGTTCTACCTATGAGCTACAGCCCTTCTACTGAATGCACATCCATTACATGCAGGCTGGACACTTGCCCCATCTTTGAATCAAGATTTACAGAACTACCCACAAAGATTAAAATGCAGTTGAGGGTTGATTTGACAGGTTGCTTAGATAAACCCTTAGGCTCAGGTTTGGGATGAGACAAAGTCATCTTCTTCTTGCTGATTAAAAACTTAGGTGAGGGAAGAAGCCAGTACCAGCACACCTGAGTCACAATAAGTAAGTAGGCAAGAATCTCGTATAAGCTCCATCTGGCTCAGCTGGTTTACAATACAATGATACTTAACAGGTTTATCAGAACAGAGGTTCTTCTGTTATTACTGAGCAATGCAAATTTCTTACGTGATGTACTTGTTGTACAATATAAAGGCACGTTCAATGTTGCCTTCTTCAGAATAGATAGTTGCCATCCGGATGATCTCAACTCCAGAACGATAGTACCTCCGAGGTGGGACATCTTCATTCACCTCCACACTACTGCCCATTTGGATAAGACCCCTGACCCGGTCCTCTGGGGGCAGGCTGACATCTGCGTGGTCAGGCATAGGGGGTCAGTCTGTAAAGAAAATTGATATGACCGGCACTGAAACCATTTGTATCCAGATAAACCCTTTAACTGAAATCTCTGGAAGATACACGGGGACATGGACTCTCATATAAACTTAAGCTCTAATATTTGTGTAACTGAAGAATGCTGGTGAAAACACATCTTATGTTTACAATCCAATAAACCTTAAGGTCACAGTGTCTCAGGTATTAATTATAAAAAGCATATCAACAAGCATTTCCACTACCAGTTGTGTCTTCAGAAGCAGGAACTGGATACTACAAGTTGTTTAAGAGACCAAATTATAAGGAATTGCTAAATTAACTTTAGTAGGAAATCTCCCTTTCGCTACTAGAAATCCCCCCTCTCATCATATTGCTGCTGCTCAGGAAATGGCTTTTATACGGGCTAAATTATATTTTAATATATTGGGTATTTTTTGTACTTTTAATGTTTTATTATAATAATGTACTTTTTGTTCACTGCCTTGGATAGAAAGGCAGCCTTTAAATATAGTTCCACCTGGTACTGTAGTCAGCTTGATGATGATGCTACCCTTCATCAGATGTTTTTAATGCTAGAATAGGAGTTGTGACTTCCAAACAGCCTCCCTTTTTCAGCTGCTGATAATAAGCAACCTTCTCAAATAGCTTTGCCTCAGGTAATGTGTGCATGTGGGCTTTTTATATTAAACTGTGACACTCAACTTGTGCTGTACCTCTCATTCACTAGATGAGCATGCTATGGTGCCTCTGCTACAGAGATTACACAATCATTTTTCTAAAGTCTTTTTGTACTGAAGTCCAGACTGATCCTCCAATTGAAGGCACGCAGATCAGCCTTTCCCAACTTGGGATATTTTGGACTACAAGTCCCATCAGTCCCAACCAGCAAAGCTATGCTTCCATCAGGCCCAGAATCATACAGCAGCACAGGCTTAAGCGGAGTTATATGCCAAAACATCCAGGGAACATCAGGTTGAATACAGGGGGTATTTAAATTGGTGGTGGGGATTAGAAAGATAACTGGATATGGCATTCAAGCCCTACCACTGCTAGCAAGGCAACAGGCAAGCCTTGGGCAACTACTCGCTGCCCCTTGTTCCAATGCCAGGAAATCACACACGGATCTCCTACCACAATCTAGAACATGATGTTGGGCTACAGTTAAGTTAACCTATGGCATTCGCTCCAACAGGAGATAGTGATGGCCACCAACTTGGATGGATTTTAAACAGAATCGGACAAATTCATGGAGAAGGTAGTGACCAATGACTACTAGCCATGATGGAGGCTATGCTCTTCCGCCACATACCAGTTGTTGGAAACCGAAGGAGGAAAGAGGTCCTGTTGCGCCGATGTCCTGCTTGCATGTTCCTGGCAGGCATCTAGTTGGGCACTTTGAAAACAGGATGCAGGACTAGATGGGACATTGGCCTGATCCAGCAGGCTGCTCCGTGGTGAGCCTGTGAGAGAGTGACTGGCCAAGGAGCTTCAAAGCCAAGCGCAGATTTGAACCTGGCCTGGTCCAACTCGCTCATCACTACACCACTCTGGCTAGGATCTTATAAGATCCTTATAGACAGAGCAGACAACACATGGTTATTGTCATGATATATGCAGAGCTGGAGAAAAATCATTTCTGCTCAAACAGCGAGCAGAGGATGTACTGATGTGGCTCCTTGGAGTGACAGCGCTGCAATCAGGACAACAGCTTGGAGCAAGGCTAGTCAACATGGTGCCCTCCAGGTGCTGCTGGATTCCCAACTCCCTGCAGCCTGCATGGCCAACGATCAGGAGTGATGGTCCAGCAGTGGTGCCCTGTGTGGTGCCAAAATTCTGTGCACACCCCCCCGTCTTTCATTTTACATCACTGTTGTGGCATCTGCTTTAGGTGCCCTCGAGGCTCCATGCCCAGTGCTATTGAGCTCCTCTAAATCCACCTCTGGGTCCAGCAACGTCTGAATGGCACTGAAGGACCGTGAGAAAAAGGTCCTGGACTAGGCGGTTCCTTGGTCTGCAAGGCTCGCTTTGTCCTCTTACTGCTCCTGTCACCCTAAACACCGGCTGCCACCGCTGGGTGGGCGTCCACTCCTGGAGGGTTTTATTATGCATTTTGCATTTTGATGCTGTGAACTGCCTTGGGATCTCCGAGTGAATCATAGCTGTACACAAGTCATAGCTGTCAACTTTTCCCTTTTCTTGCGAGGAACCCTATTCGGAATAAGGGAATTTCCCTTAAAAAAGGGAAAACGTTGACAGCTACGGCAAATTTAGTAGGCAAATAAGCAGCAGCAACAGTCCTCCCTCCCTCCCTTTCAGCTGAGCCCGGCGAATTCGTGAGCCGGTCCGAGAGGCGGGCTGCTGCGCCGATGCCTCCCGCCCCCCGGACGGCTCTGCAGTTGGGGGCGGCAGGCTCGAAGGGCGGCAGCAAAGCAGGAGCCGCGGCTCGCGGAGCTCCTAGGCCGCCTTCCAGGCCCCGGACTCACCTGGGCTTGCGGGCGCGGGCCGCCTGTCCTGGCTGGGCTGCGCAGACCTGCGAGCGACGGACGGAGGCAGATACGGAACATGAGCCACTTCCGGGAGGCCACTTCCGGCTTCTCTAGCCCGGCCCTCCTGCCACAGAGATATTTCCATAGAGATATATTGAGGCGAAGGGTCGCTGCTTAGTGTCGCTAGGCGGCTTCCGGGTTCTCCTTGGAGAAACCCGATTTCGAACTCTTCCCCTTCCCCACGTGCACCCGAGCCCGGGCGGAGGTGAAAGTGGCTCATAGAAAGAGGGTGGTTTTGTCGCTCGGGGGATTGCAAGTTTTCAAGGGTCGCTGCGGTTGGGCAGCAGTTCCCCCCTTGCAGAGACTGGCGACGTCCTGCTCCCTGGCTGGGAAGCTTCATTCGAAAGCAGCAGTTGGGCAACACTTTTATTAGGACAAGGGGGTCCAGTTGCACATCGCCTCCCCACCCCCAAACACACACACACGTATATGCACATTACCTTAAAAGGGCACAAGAACAGAGTTTTGCATGAAATGCGAATGTGCTCATGTACATGCGTAGGTGCAAATTTAGAAATAATTGCTGCCCTTTAGCAGGAATGTGTCTTGCTTGTAGTGGGGAAAACTAGGCTGCCTGCTGCACTGAGTGAAGAATTTCCTTTCCACAGCAACAATGTCACTTGGCACAAGTCTGGTGCACAGCAGCTCTTTCCAAAATTTTTAATTACTATGAATTATGATTTCACTGAATTGTATTCATTGTCTTGATGTATTTGTTGTTATTGTTGTTTACTTTATTCATACTGTTTTTGATATTATAGTGTTTACATTCCCACCTCCTAATGCTGTTGGGAATATGTGGAGCCCTGTGGAACGCCCTCCCATCAGATGTCAAGGAAATAAATAACTACCTTACTTTTAGAAAACATCTGAAGGCAGCCCTGTTTAGGGAAGTTTTTAAGTGTTTGATGTCTTATCATGTTTTTAATGTTCTATTGTGAGCCACCCAGAGTGGCTGGGGAAACCCAGCCAGATGGACGGAGTTGAAACAATAAATTGATGATGATGATGATGAGCTGCTTTGAGCTCAACATTTGTTGTTGGAAAAGCAGAATGCAAATCAAGAATGGGAGCAGGTGTCTAAGATGCAGGAATACTCTTTCTGGTTTCCAGGGTGGTGGGTAATTTTGAGCACCGCCCTGTCAAAAAAATGTGCTTTCCTTCCTTGTGGTTATCTTTAAACCAGACCAGAGGGCCTGTCCTCTTCTGACAGCTCTTCAGACTAAGGCCCATCCTCTGTAAAGCAGGGCCCATGGCCAGCCTCATTAGGACCAACCAAAATGTCACTGAACAATGAGCACCGGAAATGTCTTCATCCAGTACATAACTAATACTGTGGAATTCACTTTCAGAAGAGATGGCGGTAGCTCCCACCCTAGCTTTGATAGGAGACAGATTCATGGAGGATACAGCTATTATTTATTTAGAATACAGCATTTATGTTCTGCACAATAGCCCCAAGAGGCTCTCACTGCAGCTTACAAAAGATTTGCACACGACAATTAAATTTGAGGGTAGTATCAGGTGCAGATACTCCACCCCCACGGCATAATAATACAGTGTATGTGAAATATCAACTCCAATAGATCAATGCAAATGAGACATCTGTTATGTAATAGAAGGCAAAAGAAAACAAAAACCCAAGATTAGAAAATTCCCAAACCTGGAACAGTAACCCCTCACTTCACACACATTTGACCGGCACAATTTCAGCCAAACATGGTTGAAGGTGAGTTTGTTGAAACAGCAACAAGTCAATTGGGCAACTCAAGTCTGAAGCAAGGCAGAAAGTTTAAAAGCATTTTTTTGCGCCAGATCCATTTGGGGTTACTAGGTGTGCAAAGAGCTTTTAAAAAAATCATGCCCTATACATGATGTTGGTGATTGGACATGATCCTTGGAACCAAACCCATGTATAAAACGAGGGATTACTGTAAGTTTCATTATAGGGTAGCGCTGGTTCTACAGTGGTACCTCGCAAGACGAATGCTTCGCAAGACAAAAAACTCGCTAGACGAAAGGGTTTTTGGTTTTTTGAGTTGCTTCGCAAGACGATTTTCCGTATGGGCTTGCTTCGCAAGACGGAAACGTCTTGCAAGTTTGTTTCCTTTTTCTTAACACCGTTAATACAGTTGCGACTTGACTTCGAGGAGCAACTCATAGAACGTGGTGTGGTAGCCTTTTTTGAGGTTTTTGAAGACTTTGGTTATTTTTGAAGCTTTTCCAAAACTTTCCCGACACCGTGCTTCACAAGACGAAAAAAATCGCAAGACGACAAAACTCGCGGAACGAATTAATTTCATCTTGCGAGGCACCACTGTACATGGTTCAGACCCACACAGCTTCAGTTACATATGAAAACACATTATGATTGGTGCAACTGACAGCATCCCTATAGGACTATAGGAAGAGTTCCCAGGTTACGGAGAAAGCAGCAACTAGTTCATTGAATCTGGTTGCAAACTGGAGTTGAACTGATTTATGAGCCAGAAATCCATTTTGAAAGGACCAAGTCCATTTTCCTGTTGAGAGGGTCATGTCAAGAGCAGGGGAAAGTAATCTTTATTTAACACACATTTTGAGGTCAGTTTGCTAACATTTGTGGAAGCAGCTTCTGCACTGAGGAGCCTTATAACTCCCAAACATGACTTTAATAAGAGACATTTCAGGAGACCAGCCAATAAGCGATTATCAATTATGAATTCATTTAATGGCTGGAATGGCTACGTCTTGCTGGTAAGCAATCACAAAATGAAAGCTACACAGCACTGGTGTGATGTGGTACAAAGTGGTCCTGCCCTGGAACCACAGAGTGAAGGTGAGTAATAAATAAACAATAATAACTGTAACCTGTTGGGTCTCATCTGTTGGCTAAATCGTGAGGCAATAATTCATTTACGGTATGTTGATTAGTATGAGATTGTGTCCTCCTTGCCTGTTAGGTTTCCATCAACAGAGTTTTCAACGGTGCCTTCTGACAATTTTATATTGTCCTTGTTGCTGTGGATAATGAGGACTCTGCACTGGAAAATGAGGCCCCGCATGTCCTTGCAATTGTTGCTGGTAAGATGAATAGTGTAGCCCCTGGCTGGACCTAACAGAGTAATCCAATCCTTGGTGAGTGATGTCAGCTGTAGGGAGGTACTGAGGATGGTAAACAGACTGACCACTGTCATAACAGTCGATGAGGTTTCTGTGATTGGTATGATAGGGTTTTCTGAAAGAGAAAGCACCAAATTTCAGAGCAGAGCCAAGTGGTATTGAAGAGCCTGCACCGCAACACTCCAACCCATGCTGTAATCGGAGCCTTCTAAGTCTGCTTCTTAAAACTTAGGCTATTGAGAGAGTATTGAGAGCTGAGCTGGGTGCAAGTACACCTGGGCAGAGAGATTGGAGCAACACTAAAGCAGACAAGCTTTCAGCTGTAATTCTGAGTCTGGTACAGGCAGCTGCTTTATCAACCAATGCCGAGCGGAAAGAAAAGCCAGTTTTCTAGTCTTAAAGGTGTCACAAGACTGTTGCTTTTGGTTCAAAAGGCTAAGATGGCCCCCCTCTGGAACCAGCTGCTGGGAGGAGCTCCTCATTGTCAGTGATCAATTTCAGATGTCTTTACCCCAGAACAAAACCATTCCTCCAAACTGTCCATGAACTGCCTCAGGGAAAACTATACCTGTGCAAATAAAGTACTGTAGCTTGTAGGAAAGGAGCCAATTCATTACTCCCTGCCTACTTTATTTAGACCAAAAGCATCTACTGTTAGTGCAGCAGCTCAGTTTTCATATCTTGCAGTACTTTGCATTTCTTTAACTAGCATAGCAGATATAAAATCATGTTCAGTTGACACACTGCCATTAACAATTGAAAGGTAGACCAGACAGCAAGTTAGGCAAGGTTAAGTGTATTCTGGGCATTCCAAAATTCTGCAACACAAGGACAAAATCCAGCATTTCATGTAGATACATATTCCAGGAAACCCATCTTTTAGAAACAGCTTATACAAATTAAGCTGACCTATTCCAATTTTATTTGCACATTTTATTCTGAGGATAGAAATGTAATTTTTTGTCCTGCAGAACATGAACTGCCCTTGACTAGACACAACATGTGTTCAGAAGTTCCCTGGAAGCCCCACTTTCTTACCTCTGTGGGTTTTGTCCACCCCTTCCTCTCCTTGGTGGGAAGTGCCTGTAAAAGAAAGAATGAGAAAGGACTGCAAGAACGGTATGGTTCAAGTGCCCAAACCCAAGTGCCTAAGGCTAAGAGCAAAGTTGCTTTTCGCATTCCTGCAAGGCATCCCTGGCTTTAACCCATATTACTTAGGAGGTGAAGAGATGGCTGCTCATCAAGGGTAGCCTTTGAACCATGTAAATGGCAGGATTCAATCATTTCCCTCAACAGTAGCAGGGTGTCCCTATTCTACGCATAAAGTTCCATTTTCACTTGACATTACTGGATGTCTAGAAAGAAGAATGGCAGATGAAGTTGATGGACTATATGGAATTGGCGGAAATGACTGGCAGAATCAGACCAGGGAGAAGAGTCGGTGGAAGAAGATTGGAAAAAATGTAAAGATTATTTACATAAATATTGTAAAATTAATGAATGTTAGAAAAATGTTGGAATGAAGTTACATGGCTTTAGTAGAAATGTTATAAGGAATTAAGTATAAATAGATTAATAGAGTATTAAAGGGAAAAAAATAAGGTTAGAATGAGTTAAGATAATTATAGGATAGAAAACAGAGGCAGATGAAAAGGAATTGCTGAAATAATTAATAGAAGTGGAATACAAAAAGGGAGGTGTGAGGAGGTCGAGGAAATAAGTGAATGAAAGATGGGATAATGAAATTAGATTTATCTTATTGTTGTTGCATTGTTTTGTTAGTTTAATGTATTGTATTGTATGTGTTTTTTCTTTTTTTTTAGTGTTTAATTTTTTTTTGAAAAGTAATAAATATTATTTTTTTAAAAATAGAAAGCAAAAAATGAGACCTTGGTGTTTCCAGGGGGAACTGCTGCAAATGTTGCTGAGTGTATGTTGCCTCAAATGCAGGATTTCCAACAGGGCCATAGTACCCTTTCATCCAACCACGTCCTGAAGCAGCCATGTGATGATTCCTTTAAAAAGTGTTTTTTAATGTTAGTAGTTAGGAAAAGTATTGTTTTCATAGGGGTATATTCTTATTATTTATTAAACGTCTATACCGCCCTTTATACCAAGGATCAAATATAAAAACACAAAAATATGTATCATAGTAACAAACAAAAACAATACACCCAAACACACAGTTTAAAAGGCCATAGTTTGTTTAATTAGCCAAAGGCTTGGGAGAAGAGGAATGTTTTTGCCTGGTGCCTAAATATATGTGACGAAGGCGTCAGGTGAGCCACCACAGAAAGGGTCCCATGAAGAAGGGACTCAGATGATTGCAGGGTCTGGGTCTGTTCATATGGGGAGAGGCAGTCGTTGTGGTCCTGTTTATTTATAGGTTGCTAGTTCACAGAAAATATATTGAAGCGGTTTACAATGAAAATACATAAAATCACAGTGAAGAAACATTGGCAAGCTGACGTCTCATTTGGCTTCCTCTTACAATGAAGTCAGTTCATATGGGGAGGGAAGAACTTTTGGAATAGCCATTAAGGCATTTCCATTGGAAATTGTGAGGCTACAAGTGGGACCTACAACACGTGTAGCAGTGTGGAGTACTTGTGTTCTTCTAGCCAGCAATAACATGCTTTCGTTCAGGATATTCCATTCCACTTGTATTCCTCACTCAGCATTCTGCCACTGAGGATGCTCAGTCTTCACTGGGTTGTTTTGAGTCACCCCCCTCCTACAGGTCTTTCTGCCTTCTAAATGTTTTCTGTATTTCTGCAATTCCTAGGGTTCTCCCATACATGTGAATACTTTAACTGCTTGTGTGGATAGGGTCAATTTGACTATTTTAAGCATTGGCACTTAAGAAAATGACTTTACTAGTACACAGGGCTATTTGTTATGAAAAAGGGATCTCCAAAACAGTTATGGGGGAACAAGGAATGCTTTCAAATAGGTTTCCAACTGCCCCTTTAGGGGACACAGGTGGCACTGTGGTCTAAACCACCAAGCCTTTTGGGCTTGCTGATTGTAAGGTTGGCAGTTTGAATCTGCACGACGGGTTGAGCTCCTGTAGCTTTGTCCCAGCTCCTGCCAACCCAGCAGTTCGAAAGCATGCCTGTGCAAGTAGATTTATAGGTACCTCTGCTGCGGGAAGGTAAATGGTGTTTCCATGCGCTCTGGCACATGTCATGGTGTCCTGTTTCGCCAGAAGCGGTTTAGTCATGTTGGCCACATGACCCGGAAAAGCTGTCTGTGGAGAAACGCCAGCTCCCTCGGCCTAAAAGTGCAGATGAGCACTGTACCCCACAGTTGAATCTGACTGGATTTAACCCTCCATGGCTCCTTTACCTTTACCTTTTTACCCTGTTTCCTTTATTTAGAAAACTAAAATCCTGCCTTTCATCGTAAGACTGCAGGGTGGATTACAGTACCTAAAAATAGCTAATGTCAAAGACAGTAAAACATCAACAATCCTCTGTGTTAGAAGGCCTTCAGATGACATTCTCAGTATGGCCTTCTGGGATTGGGAAGGTTTTTAAGGGGGCGTGTCCTCCTTTCCTCTGCCCATTACAAATGTGTCCTTTTTGACTTCCTCTGCAGCACACTGTGTCTGTTATCTTCTAAACTCCTCGGTTACAATACCTGCCCTGTGTCTGTGGCACAAGACAAGAGAAATTGTTGATTTGCAAAGGGATCCAAACTCAAGGGCCTGTGGGGCTTTTGATCTGAGGGTGCTACAATCCCAGTAGTTTCCTGAACAAGTACTCTGATGGAAAAATTAGTGGCAGATGCTACAACAGAACCTTTTTCTGCAACTAATTCCTGCTTCTTCCAAGCAAAAGCAATATTTAAATAAAGCAAGAGGAACACAAAAATGACTTGCCTTCTGCCAGATCCTCCCCTAAGGGCTTCAATGTAGTTCTTCCTTTCTATTGAGTGCCCCCTGCACCTGTTAAACACTAAGAGAGAAAACAAGATTTACAGTGCAATTCTGTGCACATTTACTTTGAAGTAAGCCCAATCACACACAAGATTTGGTGGCAACAGTTATTTCTATAAAAAGACCCCATTCCTCCCATCAAGTCACTTTAAGCATAAGCAGCACCACATCAGGCTATTGCTTGCCAATATTCAAATACTTAAAGAGTGTTCCCACATGCACAAAGGCTGTGGCTTTCAAAGCGGATTCCAGGGAGTCCAGTGATTTCCCCAATGAAACAATCAATAGTAGTTGCAATGGAGTGCTGGGTCTGTGTTCTAGGTGCATTCTAGATTTGCTCAGGGCAATGGGACTCCCAATAGACCTAGCCAGCACTCTTATGTACCCAGGAAAATATCCCTGAATCCTCAGCCAAGGGTTGAGGTTCTGGGAGAAATGTACACCAGTTCCTTGGTAGACGACTGGATTCAGAAATGGTTTCCTGAAAGCAGGATGCCTGAGAACTACTGTATTATCGTAATTAATCCAACAATCAGATATCCCTATACTACAGACTGGAAAATGCAGATGGGCAGATGCACTGAGAGAAATGTGGCCTGCCTAAGGCCACTTTAAAAGTTTGTGGCTGAAATGAAACCTGACTTATGGCATCAGCTCTCAATCCATTTTTAATGGCACAATGCTCACGTTTCAAGTGAAACAAGGAAAAAACAAAACAAAACAGGTCATATGAGAAGGGACCTATGGAAAACTTGGGAAGAGTGTATCAGTCCCTATCAGCATATCTGTTTAACTCAATGTGTCAGGGAACTGCCATCAGAGCATCAGGTGGTGGAGGGACTCAGGCAGGATGAAAGAGACTCAACTGCTGAAGCAGGGACCAGCAGGGGGAGGAGTGGGTCTCTGAGGGAATGCGAGCAGGAGGGAGGGCTCAGGGAGGCTTCCAGCGAGAACAGTGGTGAGGTATCGGAGTCTCCCATAGGGAGACCCATACCTCGCAGGAAACTGTCACGCCGTGAGTCCAGGAGACGCGTTTCCGTTAAGGAACTTCTTTGCTGGAAACGCTTCCGCAGACAGCCACTGTCGGACTCTACTAGTGACTAGAGCAGACATGTCTGAGGAGCTCCGTCACACACGGAGGTTTGTGGGGGCGCACAAACTCTGAGGGAGCACGTTTTCACGCACAAGCAGCTAATCAAACCCTCACAGCAGTCCGACAGTCTTTGTACGCTGCCTGTGCAAGAGAAGGCATCATGAGCGAACCAACCGGAACCGGAGGAGCAGGGGCTGGAGCTGGTCCAAGCTTGGAAGATAGATACCGAGCGTTGGAGGTTCAACTGGCCCTGCAGACGGCGAGGCTGGAGGAGAGAAGGGCTCAGGATGCAGCTAAGAAGGAGGGAAAGGGCCCCCGGAAATGCTATCTCTGCCAACAGCCAGGCCACTTTGCCAGAGTCTGCCCCCAGAGGAAGGAATGGCAAGGGATGGTGGGAGCTGTTGAGGGGGGAGAAGAAGGGGGAGCGGAGCAGGTAAAAGCCAACGCCTGGTTGCCACCATTGGGGCACTGCAGCCAGGCCAAAGAGCAGTGAAAGTGCCCGTGCCAGAAGCTCCTCGACCTGCTCTAGTGATTGAAGTGTCGCTAGAGCTGCAGAATGGGCATCCCCTAAAAATAAAGGCGCTATTGGACTCAGGCAGCTCCTGCAATTTTATGAGCAAGGAGTTTGCTGCTGAACACCAGATACAGACCATCCCTTTAAGCAACCCCCTGCAGGTGACCACGATTGATGGCAGGGAGTTGTTGGGAGGAGGAGTCCGCTTGCAGACTGTCCCAATGATAATGAGGGTGGCAAGGCACACAGAACTGATAGCGTTTAATGTGGCCACCCTGGGAGGCGCTCCCATTATTTTGGGAATGAGCTGGCTAGCTCTACATGATCCGCTGGTTGGCTGGCATCAAAGAGTGGTGTCCTTTGGTTCAGCACATTGCCTAGAACACTGCAAAGGGGAGAAGGGTTCAGTAGGGGCCCAAGCCACCCTAGCAGGGACTGAAGTAATGGGGAAGGTGAAGGTACCACCACAGTATGCAGATCTCAGCGACGTGTTCAGCGAGAAGGAAGCTGACCAACTACCACCTCATAGACCCTTTGATTGTCAGATCAATTTACTCCCTGGAGCACAGCTTCCCGTGGGCAAGTTGTATGCCATGTCAGACAGGGAAATGCAGGAGTTGCGAGGGTTCATTGACAAGAACCTGAAGAGAGGCTTCATCAGAGAGTCCAAAGCAGCAGGGGGGAGCCCAGTGTTCTTTGTGGACAAAAAAAATGCGGACAAGCCGAGACTTGTATGTGATTTTAGGCGGCTGAATGCAGTGACTGAACCGGTGGCGTTCCCTATGCCCAGAATTGATGATATTTTGACCATGGTGAGGAAGGGAAAGATTTTCACAAAGCTGGATCTAAGGGGGGCGTACAACCTGATACGCATAAGGAAAGGGGATGAATGGAAAACCACCATGTTTACCCCTTTGGGGGCGTTTGAATACCTCGTTATGCCATTTGGATTACAAGCAGGCTCCGCGTGTTTTCAATCTTTTATGAACCACGTGCTGGGCCCTTTGCTCTACAAGAATTGCGTCGCCTTTCTAGATGATGTGTTGGTGTATTCTGAGAATGAGGAGCAACATGTGAGAGACGTCAGAGAAGTGTTGAGCAGACTGCAAGCCAACAGGCTGTGGGTCAAACTGGAGAAGTGTCGGTTCCATACCAAGGAGGTGGAATTCCTGGGGTACCGCCTGTCAGACAAGGGATTGGCCATGGATCCCGGCAAGGTACAGGCAGTGCTGGAATGGAAAACACCCAAAACCAAGAAGGATGTGCAGAGGTTCCTAGGGTTTGGAAACTTTTATCGTAAGTTCATCCGCAACTTCGCCCATCTGACGGCGCCCATCACTGACTGTCTCAGCAGTAAGAAGAAGTTTGTATGGACGGCGGAGGCGGAGCGAGCGTTTGAGGAACTGAAAAGGGCCTTCGCCTCTGAAGAACAACTTCTGCATGTGGATTTACGAAAGAAGCTAAGGGTTGAAACAGACGCATCTGACAGAGCCATAGGGGCGGTGCTTCTTCTGCAGCCGGGGAAGGAGGAGTCGGAGTGGCGTCCGTGTGCCTTCTTCTCGCGGAAGCTGAACAAATCCGAGAGGAACTACACGGTGTACGACCGAGAACTGCTTGCTATTCATGAGGCGTTCCGGAGATGGAGGCATCTGCTAGTTGGTGCACAACATAAAGTGCAAGTGTGCACGGACCATAAAAATCTAGAGTACTGGAGAACGGCGCGAGTGCTCAACCAAAGGCAGTTGAGATGGGCCCAAGAGTTCTCCAAATTTAACTTTGAGATTTGTTATGTGCCAGGCCCAGAGAATGTTAGGGCGGACGCTCTCTCACGCAAACCTGAATATTTGGAGGGGGAGGGAGCACCCGAAGAAACCCATATCATTCCAGAGGACCGCTGGGTGTGTGGGGCGACTTTGGTGGGGCAAAGGGAATTGGTAGAGGGTACGGTGCAGGATGCATACGCCCAGGGGAAACTCAGGGATCTCAGAGGGGAGGAAGACAAACCCGGTGGTTTTGAGGAGAGAAATGGGGCATTGTATTATAAGGGAGCGTTATATATACCTGAAGGGGAATTGAGGGAGAAAGTACTCAAGCAGCTGCACGATAGCCCCACAGCAGGGCACTTTGGGCAACACAAAACCATGTGGCTGGTTACCAGGGAATTTTGGTGGCCCAAGGTCAGGGAAGATGTGCGGGAGTATGTGAGAGGGTGTGAACAATGCCAAAGAGCCAAGGGGGAGAGGCAGGCGCCGGCTGGTTTATTAGAACCACTGCCCACACCTGAGAGACCGTGGGAAGCAGTGGCAATAGATTTCATGACTGATCTGCCAAGGTCTAGAGGGAAAACAGCCATCATGGTTGTAGTAGACCTGTTAACTAAAATGGCCCACTTCATAGCCTGCTCACATGCGGTTACAGCAGAAGAAACCGCCAAATTGTTTGTAGAGAATGTGTTTAGGTTGCATGGCGCCCCCTTGAGGGTGGTTTCAGACCGAGGGAAACAATTTACTTCCAGGTTCTGGAGGAAGCTCATGAGCTTACTGCATGTAGAGGTTAATTTCTCGACGGCCCGTCATCCTGAAACCAACGGGCAGGCGGAAAGAGCAAATGGGGTTCTCCAACAATATTTGAGGTGTTATGTTAATGACAGAGAGAATGATTGGGTGGAGAAGCTGGCGTTGGCAGAATTTGCCTACAACAATGCAGAGAACGTGTCCACGGGGATGAGCCCCTTTTTGGCTAATCACGGGTGCCATCCCAGAGCCTTCCCAGGGGGGGAGGGGGAGAACTGGAGCGTTCCAGCTGCGGAACAGTTCGTGGAAGAAATGGAAGCGATCCATCGCCAGCTCCAACTCAACTTAAACAGGGCTAAGGAGGAATATAAGAGGCAAGCCGACAAAAACAGAAGGGAAGGTGAAAGCATCAGGGTGGGGGACCAGGTGTGGCTGTCAACCCAAGGGTTGCCATTCAAAGGAGGTTGTAAGAAATTAAGACCCAAAAGGCTGGGTCCGTTTGAAGTCATACAGCAGGTCAATCCAGTGGCTTTCAGGCTCCGGTTACCGAACCACATGAAGCTGCACCCAGTTTTTCACAGGTCGTTGCTGTCACCGTATAGAGGAGACAGTGAGGGGAGGGTCACTAGGGGACCAGCAATGGAGGAGAAGGAACACAGCTACCATGTAGCGGAGATCCTCGATTCCAGGTGGAAGGGAGATCAAGTAGAGTATTTGGTAATGTGGGAAGGGGAACCGGAGTCGGAAAACACCTGGGTTAGGGCAGAGGATGTCAATGACGAGGTTTTAATAGAGACTTTTCATCAGAGGTTCCCACGTAAACCTCAGCCTGTAGCGAGGTTCAGAAGGGAATACTTTGCCACCACCGACGAGGAAGAGGAGTTGGAGGGGTTCCCAGATTCTGAAGAGGAGGAGGATTCAGCTGGCCAGGACGACGATCGATGGAGAGAATTGTTCGAGACGTCAGAAGATGAGGAAGATTCGTTTCGGGGTTTTAGCCCTTCACCTCCCAGGGGGGAGGAATTGGGAGGGGGTGAGGGGGGCCCTGGAGGGGAGGTGGATGTCAGGGAACTGCCATCAGAGCATCAGGTGGTGGAGGGACTCAGGCAGGATGAAAGAGACTCAACTGCTGAAGCAGGGACCAGCAGGGGGAGGAGTGGGTCTCTGAGGGAATGCGAGCAGGAGGGAGGGCTCAGGGAGGCTTCCAGCGAGAACAGTGGTGAGGTATCGGAGTCTCCCATAGGGAGACCCATACCTCGCAGGAAACTGTCACGCCGTGAGTCCAGGAGACGCGTTTCCGTTAAGGAACTTCTTTGCTGGAAACGCTTCCGCAGACAGCCACTGTCGGACTCTACTAGTGACTAGAGCAGACATGTCTGAGGAGCTCCGTCACACACGGAGGTTTGTGGGGGCGCACAAACTCTGAGGGAGCACGTTTTCACGCACAAGCAGCTAATCAAACCCTCACACAATGCAATATAAATTCTACATGTGTCCTTCTAGTAAAGTCTCAATGTCAAGAGGAGAGCTGTGGGTATCTACTACATAAGCTCTAGTTTAACGCAGACTTATGCTGAACCAGTTTCCAACCTGAAGTTAATGAGGCAGCTTTGGGGTGTGGTGGGGGAAACAATCAAATGCCCCAACTCAACAAAAAAGGATGCAATGCTTACATTCTATTGCCATGTTTGGATCCATTCCTTCAACATCAATTAGGTACCTTAAGAGAACAGCAAGATTTTTAGCTATAGACAAATGAGCATTCATAAGAACAGAAGTCAATGATAGAAAGTTTGAAGGCAACAGGCTGTATGTAATCTCTTTAAAAACAATAAACCTGTATTTCTCTGGAAATACTAGCATGCTAGTACCTAAGATTACTGCCCTGCACTTTGGACCAACAGATAATAGAAGGGGGAAAGGCCCAGAACTGCCTATAAGAGGCACTACCTACATACTCGAGTTGTATTAATCATCACTTCAGACTACATATCTGGGGTTTTTGTAAGATTTACACCAACTATGTTGGTTTGATCACCCAAACAGCGTGGTATTAGAGCATGCTAAGATTTAAAACTATCTATAGATGCTAGATTTCTAGAATTCAAACTTATTTCATTAGATTTATACCTGTTGTTCCTCTTGAAAGGAAGCTCAGGATAGCCAACAACATTCAAAATACTGCACATAATGGAAGAGTTAAAACACCACTCAAAACAGAATTAAAAGACTGCAGTGTCTTAGGAACCTACACCATGCTGTCTGCTGTGTTCTATTTTAAAGTGCTGTAAAAGCTATGAGTTGTAGTCAATTATCTTTTACTAGAGTACACCCACTGAAATTAATAAGCCCAAGTTAGCCATGGCTATTAATTTCAGGGAACCAGGCAGAGGGCCTTCTTTGTGGTGGTGCCTGCCGTGTGGAACGCCCTCCCATCAGATGTCAAGGCAATAAGCTACTATCTCACTTTTAAAAGACATCTGAAGGCAGCCCTGTTTAGGAAAGTTTTTAATTTTTAATGCTGTATTGTGCTTTTAATATCTGGTTGGAAGCCACCCAGAGTGGCTGGGGAGGCCCAGCCAGATGGGCGGGGTATAAATAAATTATTGTTATTATTATTATTTACTCTAAGTAAAAGTTAGTTTAATCCCATCTCATAATTATTTTGAAGGAGTGTATTAATAAAGGTTTGAATGAAGGGTATTCTGAATCTCTGTTTTGGGGTCAGCTGGGAAATCTCCATGGTCTCCTGGCCAGCTAAAAAAAAACCTAAAATTGAGATAAACCCTGTTAGATAACAGTGACAGCCTGGCTAAATCCACAAAACCATACTAAGAAATAAAACATCACCCCACTCTTAGAAGTATAATTATGTAGGACAGTTTCTCCAACCTTTTCAAACTCAGAACATACCTTTAATTCCAAGTTGCAACTTAGGCAAATTTGATAAATATAGAATATGGGCCCTATGGCCGTCTCTCCTTTTATCTCTTCTTAAAACTATTAAAACTACAGGGAAATAATCGGACCGCTGACAGGACCCATCTTTGGTTTAGCTATGATCCAGCTTCACGTCACAACCCACCAGCTTAACTGACTAATGCATGGAAGACAGCCCTTTTATATAAACATGTAAACAAATGAACCCTTCTATCCAGGAGGATTTATTGAATTTACACTGAAGCAAGAACCCTTGTGGCCGATACTCAATTATTCATTTTTATAACATGTTCCAACTATCAAACTAGACTGCTGACCTGGATTTGTTTCAAGAGCAACTTACCTGCAAACAAGGTAACCAGTTCGATTCAAACCATGTGTGCAGTGAACTCCAATAAGCTTGTCTAGGGAAATTGGAAGCACAAACTGGTTTAACAAAGGCTCAGTTGCAGAGGCAACTTTATTCTTCATCAAGTTGCTTGTCAGGTACTGTCTGACATTCGCCACAATTGTTTGGAGATAATGATATTTATGGTCAAGTGTTAGATAAAACATTAATCTCTGCAGTGCACAAACACACTTATACACAGCAACTCTGAAAAAGCAAATTCATGTAAAGTTTTGCCATGCATCAGAAGCTAGAAAGAGTACCCTAGTGCTTCCATTCATAAAGAGCAGGAACTTAGCTTCCAGATTGGCTGCCAAGGGTAGATTGGCAAGTTTTCTCCCCTCCTTCCTCCCTTCCCCAATATCCACCTTTAAACTGCAAGCCGGTGGGGACAAGTACATGCCTGTTTCCACCATGTACATTTCCACCATGGCATGGTTCAGCCAGCCAACAGCTAAAGCATCTATCTAACTAAAATAAAAAAGACATGCTACACAATCGCTAATGGCTACCTTCAAAACTGCTCTGCTGTCTTAGATAAATCCAGTTTCAACCCATGAGATCATGCTCACCATTATGTTGATTCTCCATCAGGAACTTTTTAACAGCGCTTTTAAATTCAAACACTGTCTCATTATTTGGTACTTCATGGCCAACAGTTACAATTTTGCAGTACTGCGTCGTGCCTTGGAGCTCCTGCAAGAACATATGAAACACAAATAGTTGCAATGTACACCAAACAACCCAACCACACAGGACTGTTCCCGGGTTTAAATGCAGAGAGTATTTTTAAATATTGCAGCACACATCTCCATACTTTCAGCACTCACTTTCTTCCCAGGCAGCTCAGAATGGAATCCCCTCACCCACCTAGTCTGACTGAATACTCAAGCCAGCAAACCAGTTAGAAATTCTCCCTGAGTCACAAAAGGAATTTTTTTTTTTTAATACTCCTTCTGTAGCCCTGCCCACTACCCTAAAGCAGGGGCAAAGAATCTTTTTGGCCCAGTAGGTCATATCTTTATCATTCCCTACCTCATGGGCCAACTTTGACAGGTGGGTGATTAACCCAGATGTGAACGTTAACCCACAGGGGTGAGGTGAGATTGTGACCAACCAGAACTGAACTTGACTCTCCTTTCTGCAGGATGTTGCGTATGACATCAGGTGTGGGGTAGGCAGGTGTGGTTTTAGGCAAACAGTGCAGTAAACCAAATTTTGTCCATGGGCTGCAAGTTTGCCACACCTGCCCTAAAGCCAACCACCATCTTCTATAGGTCAGTTACTGGATCATGCAGTGTTCTTGCAGGTCTGGAGACCATGATGTAAAGTCACATGATACTCCTATAGCCTATAAGTCAGCTGTTCACATGACCGTATCATACAAATATAACCAAAACCAACTTGCTTTTTATAGCTTCCTAGAAAACAGCTATGGCTATGATTGATTATAAACCCCACCCCTCTTTTCAGGCAGAAAACTCAGCCTGTTGTGATGTTGTTTGCCGAGGAATGAAAATCAGAGGAATATTTCCACTCATCTTGACAAGAAACCCCCCCAGAGTGTCATATCTACTTGACATCTGAGCTCCTAAATACACACTACATTTTAAAAAGTCCACATGGCACTGCTTATAGCTACTGCATACTGAAAAGGAACTTTAATCCATTTCTTCAAAGTTTCAGTTCTTAGCAGAACAAATTTTCAGCAAACAAGATTCTAGTGCTAACAATCAATCCCACATTGAGAAAGCTACCAAAGACAGTATCTACCCCTTTCACATAAGTTTGGGAAACTGAACTTACCTCTGGCTCATAATAGCGGGTGGTGTATGTTAAGTCAATGACCAAGCCAAGTTCTTCTTTCTGTTCTGTAACCTGATTAATAAGGTCTAATGGAGAAAACCGTTCATTTGGAGCAAGTTTCCAATCAAAAGTCTGAAAAGAAAGTAGAGTATTCAACCAACAGTTATAGGTTGCTGTTAAACTCTAAGGGTAGTGTCTAACATAGTAGCACAAGGATTTCAGTTTGCACAATGAAATTTCCATTGCACAGGCAGAAATCCTTGCACAAATGGAACTACTTCACTGGATGCTGCATCTAGACCCCCTGGCAAGCATCCAAAGGAGAGTACAAGTGTATTTGGATAGTCTTATATTGCTTAAGTTTACCACACATAGTATTAAAGCTATTTCAGCAGTCTAAGACACTCAAAATCTTAAACTGGACTAAAATTACCAGAAATAATGGTAATCATAATATCTTGTGACCTGGTGTTTTTATGTGTGTGTTTTTTGTTTTTTACAGTTTTAGGCCAGTCATAAGAACTGGGATAGATTGAGGGCACAAGGAGAAGGACACGACAGAGGACGAGAAGGGTGGACAGTGTTCTCGAAGCTACCAGCATGGGTTTGACCAAACTGCAGCTGGGAACTGGAAAAGCTAGATAAGCTAAATTAGACTATTATGAAGAGAACCTTAGATACAATTACCCTATATACTAGTCGCAGGGGTCAGCAACCTTTTTCAGCCGTGGGCCGGTCCACTGTCCCTCAGACCATGTGGTGGGCTGGACTATATATTTGGGGGCGGGGGGGGGGCATGACACGAATTCCTATGCCCCACAAATAACCCAGAGATGCATTTTAAATAAAAGCACACATTCTACTCATGTAAAAACACACTGATTCCCGGACTGTCCATGGGCCGGATTGAGAAGGCGATTGGGCCGCATCCAGCCCATGGGCCTTAGGTTGCCTACCCCTGCACTAGAGGTTCCCAAAGTAGCCAGTTGTACACCTGGGGTTGCAGTTATTACGTAAGGTGGAGCTAAGAGGCAAGGGGGAATCAAGGGAGCAAAGGAGGTGTGAATTACAGTGGTGCCTCGCAAGACGAAATTAATCCGTTCCGCGAGTCTCTTCGTCTTGCGGTTTTTTCGTCTTGCAAAGCACGGCTATTAGCGGCTTAGCGGCTTTAAGAAAAAGGAAACAAACTCGCAAGAACTCGCAAGACGTTTCGTCTTGCGAAGCAAGCCCATAGGGAAATTCGTCTTGCGGAACGACTCAAAAAACGGAAAACTCTTTCGTCTTGCGCGTTTTTCGTCTTGCGAGGCATTCGTCTTGCAAGGTACCACTGTACCATCAAAATAGGCTTGCCATATTTCGAACAGTGAAAATCCGGACAGAAAAGTTGTTGAGTTCTTTTGGCAAAGGTTTTTTTTTTGGGGGGGAGGCAAAGTGGTTGGAGCTATTTTTATGGATAAATAGCAAAAACAGCACTGCTGCCATGGGCTGCCATACATCTGGATTTTCCTGGACATTTTTATTGATTTCCACCCAAACACTGCTGCCAACTGCACTATTCCAGATATGTCCGCGGAAATCTGGACATATGCCAAGCCTATATCAAACTATCACTGGATCAAGTTAATCAATTCTGATGAATTTATTAAACTAAATAGTTTTAATTGATTCTGAATAAATGTGTAATTAATTGTCACTGTCTTGAAATTTATTGTGTTCCTATTTTCCTTGGTGGGTTGTGCAAACCTCTGGCCTGAATACTGCTTTTTATAGGCTAGGGGGCACTGCAGATGTTTATGGAACTAAGGGAATAGTGGCCCAAAAATATCTGGGAACCACTGCTATACACTGAACTTTGCTCAGATGAAAACATGAGCTCTGGAATTTGGACTAAAGCACAATGCAAACAGACCAAGAGCAACCTTACATTTACATAACACATAGAGCCACCCCCAAAAAACTGCATGCCATACCTACCTTCTTAAGTGGAACTTTAAAAGCTATAAAGCGTGTTCCAGGTATTCTCTTTCCAAGAGGTATGTAATGAGTCCATCTAGAAGAGAAACCTTACACTTAAAAGTGAAATGAAATGAAATTTACTGCTTCTGCATAAATATGATGGAGAAAGCAGACACAATTCAACAGGAGAACAGGAGAAGATCTCTGTTCAGCACAGGGATTTGCCTTTTTTGGTAACATTAAAACACCATTTACACTAGCAGCATCTAAACAACAGCTATACACGCAAAAGCTAGATCCCAATCTATTCCACTGTAAGACAACCATAAAATACAGCCTAGGATGGGAGGAGGGATAATGCAGGCTTGACCCTCAAAAACTGGGGTCAATGGAACCCCTGTGCAAAATGAGGATTGCCCTGTATGCAGGTCCTGGGCTGCCCAGATGACAAGGCTCACTGGTGTGGTCCAGAGCAAAACACAGTAGGCTATGTGTTTTTGTGTTTTTATACTGCCAACCGTCCAGGGATCTTCAGATGATGGGCAGTATATAAATTTAATTAATAATAAAAATAACAACAACATACCCCTATGAAAGCAATACTTTTCCTAATTACTAACATTAAAAAAAACTTTTTAAAGGAATCATCATGTGGCTGCTTTGGGGTGTGATTGAATGAAATGGCATTACGGCACTGTTGGAAATATTGGATTTCAAGTACTGTGGTACCTCGGTTTAAGAACAGTCCTGTTTACGAACGATTCAGTATACGAACAACGCAAAACCGGAAGTAGTGTCGCAGTTTGCAAACTTTACCTCGGTCTAAGAACAGAATCCGAATGGTGGAAGGGCACCAGCAGTGGGAGGCCTCATTAGGGAAAGCACACTTCGGTTTAAGAACGGTTTTGGTTTAAGAAAGGACTTCCTGAACGGATTAAGTTTGTAAACTGAGGTACCACTGTACCTACATACAGTCAGCATTTGCAAAATTCCCGTTGGAAACACCAAGTTCTTGTTTTTAATTTTTATTTTTAGGTGCCCAGTATGGGTGGCGGGTGGCGCTGTGGGTTAAACCACAGAGCCTAGGGCTTGGCGATCAGCAGGTCATCGGTTCGAATCCCCGCGACGGGGTAAGCTCCCGTTGCTCGGTCCCTTCTCCTGCCAACCTAGCAGTTTGAAAGCACGTTGAAGTGCAAGTAGATAAACAGGTAAACAGTGTTTCCATGCGCTGTTCTGGTTCGCCAGAAGCGGCTTAGTCATGCTGGCCACATGACCTGGAAGCTGTCTGTGGACAAATGCCAGCTCCCTTGTTCTACAGAGCGTGATGAACGCACAACTCCAGAGTCGTCCGCGACTGGACCTAATGGTCAGGGGTCCCTTTACCTTTATGGTCAAGTGACAATGAAACTTTATGGGCAGGATAGGGGCACCCTGCTACTGTTGGGAGAAATGGTTTACTCCTGCCATATACAGTGGTACCTCGGGTTAAGAACTTAATTCGTTCTGCAGGTCCGTTCTTAACCTGAAACTGTTCTTAACCTGAAGCACCACTTTAGCTAATGGGGCCTCCTGCTGCTGTCGCGCCACCGGAGCACAATTTCTGTTCTCATCCTGAAGTAAAGTTCGTAACCAGAGGTACTATTTCTGGGTTAGCAGAAGCGTCTGTAACCTGAAGCGTATATAACCCGAGATACCACTGTATATGGTCCAAAGGCCATACGTGATGCAGAAAACATTCCTCTACTCCCTGGCCTTTGGCTAATTAAACAATCTATGGCCTTTTATATTGTGTATGGGGGGGGGGGAGTTATTGGTTTTGTTTCGTGTTATGTTCCTTGTTTTGTTTTTGTGTTTTTGTGTTGTAAACCACCCTGTCATCCTTGGATCATAGCTGTCAAGCGTCCCTTCTTTGACGGGACAGTCCCTTATTCCAGTGCCATGTCCCGCTGCTGTCCCTTATTGATGATGTCCCTTAAATAAGCTACTGAAGGTAATGGGGCCCTTTCTATGTCCAGCTTGCTTTGTCAACAACAAATTGTTGCTGTTTTTTGTGTTGAATATATGCTATATGGTAATTTATGGACCTAATAGGTATCTAAAGCCATTTCTACACAACAAAATATGTATTTTATAAAAATAATTGTTGATCCCTTATCTTGGCTGCTGATCCCTTATTTTCGAGGCTGCTGGTCCCTTATTTTCAAATCTGTAAATTGACAGCTATGCCTCGGATGAAGAGCGGTATATAAAAGGCATACATACATACATACATACAAGCTCCCACGGGTCTCCCACGCAAGGGGCTGACCAAGACGGAGGGAGAGGTTCTCACACCAGCTCCAGCGCCTCACTACGACGGGGCGCGGGAGGGCCTGTCCAGGGCTCCCCGTCCACCCCGAGCGAGGCAGGTACCGCTCACCTGTCCGGGACTCCGTTCTTACTCTTCTTCCCCATGGCTCTGAGGCCCCCAAAGGTTTCGCTCTCCACGCCGAGCCACCCGCTACCGGGCCGGGAAGCTGCAATTGCTCCTGCAGCACTTCCGGTTCCCACGCCCGGCACGAAAAGCAACGACGAGCCCCGGCGCTCGAATGACGTCATCCCCGCGGGCCGTCGAGAAGGGTGTCCCCCGCCCGACGCCCGCCCCCAGCAGCGGCCCCTGCAGGCTGGTTAGGAGAACTGCGCCTTTCCCTCTCCGCCGGGAGCATCAATGTGTGAATGGTGCTCTTGCGCAGGACAGAGAAGAAACGTCGCTTTCCCCTCCCTGGTGTTATTTGGCTTCGAGAATCACCTTCCTCTCGAACTCGGTTCATCTGGGAAGGGGGTCCCGAGTCAGGCCGAGAGAGAAAGCAGGGGGAGGAGGACTAAAGCAGCGAGCCCGCTTTCTCCGGCGGCGTTTGGAAACTAATGGAGGGAGTTGGCATGTTCAGCCTGCAAAAGGCTGAGGGGAGAACTTCAAATATCTCGAGGACTGCCACATGAAGAGGAGACCTGCTTGCTTCCTCCTGCTCCGTAGGCTCGACCTGGACCAATGGCTTCAAGTTACAAGAAAGGCGATTCCGACTAAACACCAGGAAGAACTTTCTGTTGGACAGTAGAAAGGACTCCCTCGGAATGTGGCGGACTTGCCTTCCTGGGAGGCTTTTAAGAAGAGGCTGGGAATGCTTTAATTCGTGCACTGCGGGGGGTTGGGACCCTCGGGGTTTCTTCCAACTCGACCCTTCTATGATTCATGCCTTTTGCTTGTCTGCAGGGATCTCCTGCACAAAACCAGCAGCAACCGTTGCATGCAGATCCCTGGCGCCTGCAAATCTCAGTCCCTTCTTCACCAGCGGGGCTAAGAGGCCTCCCGAGCTGTGCGCGTTCCAGGTGCCGGGAATCGTCCTCCCGACCAGAGGGAGGCTTCCCCTGACTCAGCGCGGGATCCGCCGGCCGGGTTTTCCTTCTCTCCCTTCCGAAGTCACGGGCGGCTCCGGAGAGCGCCGCGCATGCGCAAGTGCGCCCGAGGCCTGAGGCCTGCCCTGGCTGGATTCTGGCGAGAGGTTCTGGGGTTTCGCTCCGGCGTTGAGCCCCCTTGCCTTTTTTCTCTGGCCGGAGGTGGGTGAGGAGTAGCTGCTCCTTCTCTGGGTCCAGAAAGAGGTTCTGATATCAAGCGCTCATTTCTGACGGATGGGGGGGCAGAAGTCTCTCTGGGCGCTTTGTACATGCTCAGGGGCTCTTTATGCTGCTGCTCTTCGAACTTGGGTGCACTTCTCGGCTGTTTCTGAGCGGCTACAGCGGCCTTGGTCAGAGGTTGGAGAGAGCGGCGGGGTAATCCTATAATTTTTAGGTACAACCCTCTGAGGTAGGTTAGGCTGAAAGCAAATTACTGGTCCCATATCATCCACTGAACTTCGAGAATAATCAGAGATTTTAACCTGGGTCATACTTTAACCCAGTGGTTCTTAACCTGGTCTGGGCACAGGCTCCTTGGAGAATCAGGTGAAAGCCACTCCCTCCCTAGAAATATGCACATAAACAGATACACACAAAACTCTGCATGTGGTTGTGTTTTTTTATTGCATCAGTTTTATGGTGTATTGTTTGTGCTGATTTTTGTGCCTGATTCATAGGTCATGGAGATAATGACTCGGTTGGAGTAACAGCAAAATGGGGGCATTGCCTTTGTATGCACATTGTTGTTTTCATTTGATGGCTGAACATGTGCTTAACACGGGTAAGAAGCAGATTATTTCACACTGTTTACTCTTTCTTTATCCTTCCCTAGCAGCAAGAATGTGGAGCCGTAAGAGTTTATTGTGCCAGTGCTAGTGGCAGAGACATACGACCTAGACATGTCTTACCGAGGCACTGAGCGAGACTTCCAAACCTCGGCACGGAGGATGGGGACCTCTCTGCTTTTTCAGCTGTCAGTCCATGAGAGAGAACTAGACCTGGTCTTCCTGGACCACAGCTATGCCAAGCCATGGAGCGCCCACCCCGATGCCAGCAATGCCCGTCCCACTCGCCTGCTGTTTGTCACTCCCAAGAGACACCAAGATAGCAACGCCATGTGAGTTTTACTTTTATGTGAGAGTTACTAGGGATATTTTGTGTGCAGGCATCTGTAATTGCTTTATTTGCCACCCCTCTTCTGAGGATTTGCATGTGCTTCTTTCAAACTAAGCTGAAAGGTTGAGTAGTGGCACCAACACTTATGCTGGACCAGGAGATGGGAACTTCCTGCAGGAACTCAGGAACTTCCTGCAGCCAATCAGAAGCCATTATTTGGTTTTCGAATGTTTTGGAAGTCGAACAGACTTCCGGAACAGATTCAGTTTGACTTCCAAGGTACAACTGTAGTAGAATGCCGGCTTTTGCCTGCCGAAGGGCCCAGGCACAGGGCTGGCCCATCCATGAGGTAGACTGAAGCAGCTGCTTTAGGTAGCAGAATCCAAGCGGCTCATCCATGGGCCACTGAAGAAGTGAGGAGAAGCAGCTGCAGCAGCTTCTGAGTTCTAGTGAGATTTTGCTGGAAGCCACAGCTGCATAACATTGCTAAGCAAGGCTTTGATAGAGATGGTAAAGGGGGTGCATAGCATGCACAGGGCAGCACCTAACTCTTTTGCCTCAGGTGAAATGGGAAGGGCCACCCCTGGCAAGAAATAACCCCCTCAGGCATCATCTCCAGGGAGTGCTGGGGAAGACTCCCCGCCTGAAATCCTGGAGATCCACTGTCAACCAATGTAGACAAAGCTGAGCTAGCCAGGACTTATTGTTCTGATTCAGCTTCCCATTTACCCCAGCTTACCCATTTATCCAGAGCTCCCTTTTTGCTCAATGTGGTCCTTTGTATTGCAGGTACGTATAGCTTTTATGGGGTGGGAAACAGAGGCTGATTGCTCTGTTCCATGACATGTCCTTGTCTGCTTTCAGTGAGGCAGATGTTCCCATTGATGTGGAAACAGTGACTCCCACACCTGTGCCACTCTACGACAACCAGAAAGCCCGCACTGTGATGAATGAGTGTGAGCGCCATGTGATATTTGCCCGCACAGACACTGATACGCCACCTCCACCTGATGACTGGGAGGAGCATATGAACAGGTAATAAATTGGGGAGTGGACAGAAGATTGTTTTATGCTTTGGTGGTGCCATTTCCTTTTTTCTTTTTTTTCTTTTTCTTTTTTTTGCTTTTTGATCCTGGAGATAACTTGGGACTAGGCAGTGTTCAGGGTTCTGCAAGTCGGCTTTAATTCCAAAATCCTTGGGTAGTGAATGCAGATCATTGTTGCAAGGTGTGTGTAGACATTTTGGGTTAGCAGTGGGCCTTGGGAGAGTGCATGTGTGTTTGTCAAACGTTTTTGTGGTTAACTTGCAACTGCTTCATACAGGATTTCCTGCCTGGATATCACATCAATGAATGAAAACTGTGACTTATTTAGATAGCGGTTCAGTCCCGGCTTATTCTTGCCAACTGTAGTTATAGACATGCCACAGGAAACTCTGGTTAGTTTAAGAACACAGGCTTCTGATCTCCATTTTTGGCAGGTAAAAGAGGAGAGAATGCAGGGGAGTGGGTGAGTCCAGGGCTCACAATTGCCCATTCTTGTAGCATCAAACCATGGTTTCCTCTTCCATCTGATCTAGGCCACAATCAGTACTCTTTGGGTGCCTCCAGCTGCAGTTTTGTTTAACAGGAGCAGGGGTGAGGAACTTCAGGCTCTGGGGGCTGAAGGTGGCCCTCCAAGCCTCTCTAGCTGGCCCTTGGGACTCCCCCAGGCCACACCCTCACTGCCCTACTGCATAACCTCCTTGGTGGCTTTTGCCTGGCTGAAATGTCTTTTTGAACTCTCATAATATGTTTTGACTGCCCAGATTGAGAACAGAGAGGTGTGTTCAAATGTATCTAGAAACTGTCCTTTTCTACAAAAGTCATATTTGTGTGAACTGCTCCACCTACTTTTGCTTGTGGTTCTGCCCATGATTTGCATGTGAGAATTCTGCCCTCAGGCTGACGTTGAAGGTGAACTGCTAACTTGATTTTTTCCTTTGCAGATCTGGCTGGACAATAGCCCAGAATAAGCTGTTCAATAAAATCCTCAAAGCTTTACAGTCTGACAGGCTGGCCCGGTTAGCCAATGAAGGGGTAAGAATAGCATTGCTCTTGCTCCCCCCTCTTCTGAGCTTCTAGTCCCTCTGACAGGTTGCCCGTTTTTATTAAATGTGTGGTGCCCTTTGTACCTCTGTGTTTTGTCCCATGAAGTCGGGAAGGTCTCATCTCTACTTTGACATCTGAGACATAGGCATTGTAACTCCAGGCTTTGTCACTGCTGCTTTGTTCTGCGGTCAGCACACTTTGTTATGCAACCTCCCTTTGGGTCCTTCTCCTCTGTTTTCCAACAGGCTTGCAACGAACCGGTGCTCAGGAGGATAGCAGTGGACAAATGTGCCCGACGTGTACGTCAGGCTTTGGCAAGCATCAGCTGGGATACCAAGCTGATCCAGTGGCTTCACTCGACGCTGGTGGAAACCCTTAGTTTGCCTATGCTGGCTGCTTACCTAGATGCCCTGCAGACTCTTAAAGGAAAGGTGAGTGAACATGATGTGTTGGGGAAGGGGTCCACCCCCCCACTTTTTAATCCTTCTTTCCATGTTTCTTCTTTAGGCAAAGCATTCTACTTAAAAGAAGATGCCACCTCTTTTCCTTGTAAACCAGCAGTTCCCAAAACCCCCTCCCAACCACTTGACATTTTCTGAAGGTCTTAGTGGACCACTTTATCCTTTTTCTGTTTGTTGGGGATATTGTAATGTGCTGTGCTAGAAGTTGCCTGGTTTTGAAACACTGCTTTTATTGCTTCTATTTCTTACATATTGTATTTTATTGTACAGTACGACTTCATTGTGTATGCAATTAATCTGCATAATTTCAGCCTTGTGTGGTTGAAAGGCAGTAGGTTGAAATCCCACAAATTAATTGCACAGAAAACCTGGCACAAAAAGAAGCCTTGCTTACTGGACTCTAGGATGGTTTCATAAGATGTCTTGGTACTGTCCGAGTTCCCACTTAAGCATTCCAGAGCCTGGTAAGCAAAGTAGAGAGCTTGGAAGGCAAGCATGGTTCCATGGGGGACGTTCCAAGAGTGTGGTTTGAGTATGCACATTTTTGCATGTACACTTCGTCTGTGAAACGTAACCCCCATGCAAGTCGTGATCATACTATACCACAATTTGAATTCCATATAATTCTAATTATAAATGAATGCTGACCTTTCAGGTTAATGCTACTTAAGTGCTAGGAAAAAAGCGAACACAAATCTCTCCTTTAAGATACTGTAGGTTTGAATTTCTGTGTGTGTTTGTTTGGGAGTAATACTCCTGTATAAGCTACTCATGTATAAATCTCTCAGCTGTTATCCTTTATAAGGGAAGTGGAAGCTAGAGAGCCTTTTTGCTTCAGGAGGTCTCTAGTCGTCATCCCCCACCCCTATTTGGCAGCCCTTAACCATTGATGTACTAATAATAGTGAACCAGCTATAGAGTCCCAATGTCTTCCTGTCACTATGCAGAGTGAATGTCTGTGTTCTGGAGTTCCATCACATGCTTATCAATGTGTTTCAGATTCCCATCCTCATCGATCGGATGCTGTTGTCCTCGACTGCAAAGACAGGAGCGGCAGGAGCTGAGGCCCTCTCCCTCTTGCTGAAGCGACCATGGGATCCAGCCATAGGTGTCCTTTCACATAACAAACCAGTAAGTGTTTTGTGGGCCATCAGGAAGAGGAGGGGGTCCTGGGTTTTATTTCTGTGCTGCTGCTGTTTTTCATTTTTATTTTAAGAGCAGGTTCACATGCAAACATGCCAGCTTCTGGAAAGGAGCTATCAGCCACTTTGTTCCTCCCTGGTCCTTATTTTTGGCTTTAGCTTGTGGTTAGTGAGGAGAGAGCTTTAGCCACAATACAAAGTTGAGACAACACATTAAGCCAAACCTTCACTTAGATAATGAGATGAACTGAGAGGGCACTCTGTTGCAGTGGGCTTTTGCCAGGAGAAGGAAGAAAGCAGACACGTGGAAATGGAGGTGGCTGAGATCTAGCAGATAACAGAGATAAAAATTGAGGTTTAAAAAGGCCATTGCTTGTTCCCCTCTGAATCAGTCAGTTGGGGGAGGGCAGCAGATATAGTTAGCTGCTAAATTGGGAAAAGGCTGGTGGTTTTAAAATCCCAAAGGTAGTACAGAATGTCTTCCCTTGACTAAAGCCAACTTTGGTTGTCAATACTTAAACTGTATCTCAGTAGAGCAACCGTGTTTGGAGACGTGGTTGTTGAAGGGACTGGAGCCTCTTTGAGAAGCAGCTTTTTTTTTACCTCTTGGCTTTGTTTGTTTTCCCAAGAGCAAGTTGCCTGGTTCTCCCCTCATCCTGTTGGCATCTTCTGGACCCTCCAATTCAATGTTTCCCACTTCTCGGCGGCATCGATTCTGGCAGTCACAACTCTCTTGCTTGGGAAAGGTTTGTGTCTCTTCACCACCCTGTTCTCATTCTCCTACAGCAAGCTATGTCCCCTCCCTCCCCGCCTTCAGTGCAGTTGCAGGGACCCCACAGACTCCTGTAGACTCGCATTCCCTTCTTGGATTGGATTTAGATGGAAAGCAAGTGTAGAATAACCATTTGCAGGAGAGGGAGATCAGGCACACATGAAAGTCGAAGTACCGGGAAATACCCTGGGCAGGTAACAGGTGAATGGGGGACACTTCTGGGCTTCATGTCAACAGTGTGATGCAGCAGCAAAAAATGCTAATGCAAGTCTAGGCTGCGTCAACAGAAGTATAGTATCCAGAACAAGGGAAGTAATAGTACCACTCTAATCTGCCTTAGTAAGACCCCGCCATGAATACTATGCCCAGTTCTGGGCACCACAGTCTGAGAAGGATATTGTAAAGCTCGAATGTGCAGAAGGTGGTGGCCCAGATGATAAAGAGCCTGGAAACCAAGCCTGATGAGAAGCAGTTGAGGGGGTTGGCATGTTGAGCCTGCAAAAGAGAAGACTGAGAGGAGATAGTCATCTTCAAATATCTCAAGGGCTGCCACTGTCACATGGAAGATGGAGCAAGCTTGTTTTCTGCTGCTCCAGAGGGTAGCATCCAAAGCAATGGCTTCAAATGACAAGAAATAAAATTCTGACTTAACATTGGGAATAACTTTCTGATGGTAAGAACTTTTTTGACAGTGGACTGGGCTTCCTAAGAAGGTGGTGGAGGTTTTTATGCAGAGGTTGGCTGGCCAATCTGTCATGGATTCTTTAGCTGTGGTTCCTGCATTGCAGGGGCTTGGACTAGATGACTTTTAGAGTCACTTCCAATCCCACAGTTCTGTAGGGTATTTATAATCCCACATCAGGCAAGAAATGTCTGGTATGGTTGGGGGGATTCAGCCCAACACCATATAAAAAGCTAGAACCATATTGAGGGGGAGTAAGACACTCCAGATATTTACAAACTCAACAGTTTGCAGAGTCCCAGATCTTTGTGTTTTTCCCCTCCAATAAAATTCACAGATGTAACTTTTGGTTGCAATATAACTTGGACTGTGATGGAATTGCTGTTTAATCTGCTCGTCTTTGCTTGTCTTGCAGGTGATCCCTGTTGCTACCCATTTAATGAATAACGGCAGTGGTGTTGGAGTGTTGCAGTGCCTGGAGCACATGATCGGTGCTGTGAGAGGCAAAGTTATGGAGGTGGGTACAGGAGTAGCTAAATCCAAGTAGTAGTGTTGAACTTCCCTCGAGCTTCTATAAATCCAAAACTTTTCACTTGGGTATGTGTGGCTTCCAGTTTGGAAATTACTTAACTTTTGAATTTCCCGTCTTCCCTTCCTTTTCCAGATCCACAACCATTTCTCTCACAAACCAGTAATCCTCATTGGCTGGAACACAGGAGCTCTGGTGGCCTGTCATGTATGTCGCTCTCTTGTCTATACCTCCAGTATTACTGTACTAGTTTACTGCAGGAAATCGCATCAGTGTGGTACATGCAGAATAAAATACAAAGCATAGGACCTGAAAGTATTCTGCTCCCCAACTTTCCCCAACCTGATATCCTCCAGCTGCTTAGGACAACAGCACACATCAGCCCCAGGCAGCACAGCTTGGTTTTCCTAGCGGGGCCTGATGAGAATCCTCGTAGGATTAGAATTGTAGAGTTGGAAGGGTATTGATTGTCAGGAGATTGTCCTACACTCGAGTAGGACCCTGGCAGAGACACAAGCCAGACTGGCATGTTCTCTCCCTCCTGGTTGTTCGTTCGGGAGCTTCAAAAGCTTTCTTCAGCCCAAACATCACAGCGACCGATGCCAACAGACACCGGCACACTTAGGGATCCGCAGAGTGTTCGCAGTTTGCGTAACACACCTCAGCAACTCAGCATTTTGGCTAATTACTTTATTTACATATAAACACACACGGAGCTGACACAAAACCCCACATATATTAAGTAAAATAGAAACATCACACCTGACCCCAACCCCGCTCATCTTTTCCCCCCCTCTTTCCCCCTATTCTTCCTAATGTCTCAACAAATGAAACTGATTTGTAAAAAAAAAAGTTACATGGGGGAAAAATAAGAGAGAGAGAGACATTGCACATACCTTTGTAAATTAAGAAAATCTTTAATAAAAATACATTAAAAAAATAAACACACATGAAGCACTGCAACATGGCTCCCTCTCTCTCTAGCATCAGACAGCAAAGAGGGGGGAAAAGGACAAGAGTCTCACTTCACGGAACACAGTAACACAAACATCCTGTCTCCATCACTTCCCACTTTGTGGAGTCAAAACATACACCGTCATGTGATAGACAAAAATCCCATGACTGCAATCACAGAGCAGGGATTCTAACATCAGTGTCAAGCTCACTGGTCAGTAATTACCTGTGTCTCCTTCCCCCTCCCCTTTTTGAAGATGGGGACAACAATTACCTGCTTCCAGTCTGCAGGGACGTCACCTGTTCTCCATGAATTCTCAAAGATCATAGACAAAGGCTCTTGAGATTACACAAGCTCCTTTAGTACCCTTGGATGCAGCTCAAAACATCTGGAGAGCATCAGATTTGGGAAAGCTGTGTTAGTCTAAGCAAGCTCCTCTAACGATGCAAGCTACACTTCCAGGGTTTCTTGGAAGAGGAACTAACTGTTAAACCACTCTGAGAATTGCAGCTCTCTGAGGAGAATAGGGGTCTCCTAACAACTCTCAGCATCCTTAACAAACCACCGTTCCAGGGTTCTTTGGGGGCATGACAGTGCTTTAAATGAATAGTGAAACTATAGGGGCCTTAAAGATTCTAAGTGTACTGTACTGACTCTGCATTTTGGAAAGAGTGAGCACATGCATTAGGAAGGAAAAGTCTGGTTTTACTCTTTGTTGTACTTGAAAAGCAAATACAACTGTAACAGATTAGCCACAGATTAGCCATCTTTCCTGACTACTGGACATGGATTGCCAGTTGAGCTACATAGTCCTAGAGTAATAGAATTGTAGACTTGGTTTGGACCCCGAGGGTCATCTAGTCCAACCCCCTGAAATGCAGGAATCTCAACTAGTTCATACATGGCAGGTGGCCATCCAACCTCTGCTTAAACACTTCCAGGGAAGGAGAGTCCACCACCTTCCGAGGGAGGCTCTTCCACTGTTGAACAGCTCTTGCCCTCAGAAAGTTCTTGAAGCCATTGGTTTGGGTAATACCCTCCAGAGCAGGAGAAAACAAGCTCATGTGGCAACCCTTGAGATATTTGAAGATGGCTATCATATCTCCTCTCAGTTTTTTATTTACCAGGCTAAACATATCCTGTAGTAGTTATGGAAATGTGACCCCTTTGTTTCCATGTCTAGGTTTCAGTGATGGAGGATGTCAGTGCTGTTGTGTGTCTAGGGTTCCCTCTCTTAACTGTGGATGGGCCCAGAGGGGTAAGCATGGAATTGCTAAATTTGAAATTGTCAGCTAATAAACTGGTTTTACAGCACGGCGTGAGGAGTGGATTGCTTTTTGGCTACATTACCAACAACATACCAGGAATGCTTTGCATGTTGGTTCTCTACTTTAAAAATATGTAGCAGATATGAAGGCTGCTCTTGCATTCTGCCCAGCAGCAGCAGCAAAGTGTACCCTCCTTATCACTTCTAAAACTAAGAGATGTGTTGTTTTGCGCAACAGGATGTTGATGACCCACTTCTGGACATGAAGACTCCAGTTCTTTTTGTGATTGGTCAGAACTCCCTTCAGTGCAATAGTGAAGCCATGGAAGATTTCCGGGAGAAGCTTCGAGCTGAGAACAGCCTAGTCGTGGTTGGAGGAGCTGATGATAATCTGAGGTGTGTTCAGCCAGGGCGGGTTTATTGTTCGATCCAGGCCATGAGGTTCTTTGTTAAAAAAAGAACCTTGGTAGGGATACTGTATGTTGACCTGCAAGGTTAAAACTGCTTCCTGCTTAGAGGTTTTAAACCACTTTGAAGTTTGTTTTTTTTACAATCAAGCAGTGTATAAATTTTGTTAAATAAATAAATAATGAATAAAACCTCTGGAACTTGCTCCCCCCTCCAAGGAGTCAGTGATGGCCTTAAAAGTGGATTAGACAAATTAATGGAGGAGTGGGCTGTTGGTTGCTACTAGCTACGATGGCTATGTTCTGCCTCCATAGTTGGAGGCAGCAATGCTTATGAATACCCGTTCCTGGAAACCAAAAATGGGGAGAATGTGCTTGTGCTCCAGTGCTGCTTCGGGGATCTGGGTGGCCCCTGTGAGAACAGGAGGCTGGACTAGGTGGGCCAGTGCTGTGATCCAGCAGGTTCTTAATGTTCTTAGAGTGGGTCCAGGGAAACTTTTTCAGCCCGTGGACCACACTCTTTTCTGGGCAATCTTTGGGGGCTGTATGCCAGTTGGTGGACAGAGCCAGAGGCAAAAATGGGTAGAGCAAGGAATTTAAATCTTACCTTTGCACAGTAGCCTATATGCACGTACTCCTCGCTATCCTTCATTCATCTAGACCAGCAGAAGGCATTATCAGAGTCCAGAGGTGCAAACTCTCAAGAAAGGTGCAAAGTAGGACCAGCAAGGGCTGTGGGCTGGGGAAAGAGTGTGGTGAAAAGCTTTGAGTGCCCCATTTCCCCTTCCGCAAAGCCAGAGGTTTCTCCATCCCTGCTGCAGATAAACTCAAACAAATCTTGATTCAGGAGTGTCAACTTGAATAAAATGCTGGGGGGGGGGAGGTGAGCCCCGTTGCACACAATCAGTCACATGATGTGGTGCATGCACACCATTTGAGTGGCAATGCCCAGCAACTTTGGGTAGCCCACCCCCTCAGATATTCTGTGGGATGTCAAAGGGATCTCAGCACCTAGGAGTCGGCATGTATGTCTTGATTTAAACTTTGAAACGACACCGACGCACACATGAAGCTACCTTAACACTGAGTCAGACTGATAAGTCCATCCATCTGCCAGTGTCGTTCACCCAAGCACCCCTTAGCTGGAGATGCCAGAGACTGGACCTGGAACTTTCTGTACAAAAAGCATCTGCCCATAATTCACTGCCATAAGTTAGGAAGCTAAGGTACACAAGAAAATGGGGGCACAGAATGTGAACAGTTTGAACAATGGGACGTGCAGTTCATAGTGGACAGGCTAGCTTAGTCCGCTGGCATTTGCCAGTAGATTTAATCAGCATTCTTGGTGTTTGTATTTGGTGAAAAGCAAGTGTCGCTTCTAGTCAGTTACGTTAAGTCAGCCTTGATTCCATAGAAATCCAGAGCAGGTAAGTTTGTCCAAAGTTGACAAAAACATCGGTAATACCACATTGACCTTCAGGGGTCATCTGCTACTATCAGCTTTCTGACTGTGAATTGGGAAGGAGAAGGAAATAAAAGGAAGTGTGTGCTTTGACAGATTTTCTGTTTTTCTTAATAATAGGATTAGCAAAGCCAAAAAGAAATCAGAAGGCCTGACTCAGAGCATGGTGGACAGGTGTATACAGGTAAACAGATCTCCCTACTCAAGTACATGACATAAATTATGAGTTCCTAATCACTTCTCTGTGCTAAATAATTTTGGCAAAAAGCCAACCCTAACCTGAGGTCATCCAGATGTTTGGACTATAGCTCCCATCAGCTGCAGCCAGTACTGCCATATGGTACTGGGACTGATGGGAGCTGTGGTCCAAAACATGGAGGGTAGTTTCAACAGTGGAATGGGCTACCTTGGAAGGTGGTGGAGTCTCCTCCATTTTTAAACAGATTCGATGGCCCTCTGCCAGGGATTCTTGCATTGCAGGGGGTTGGACTGGATGACCCCTGAGGGTACCTTCCTGCTCGACAATTCTATGATTTTATTCAACTCAGTCCTATTCAGACTCATTGGAATTTATTCACCTGATAGTTCAACCTGTTACTTCATTAAGTTCAATGGGACTACTTATAGTGGTGTAAGTACGGTGTAAGCCCTCACCTGACGCATCTAGCCACGCTTCCGCATTTCAAGTCCTTCCCAGTCTACTCTTGGGTCTTGATGGGCAGAATCCAAAGGTTCTCAAACCCTTGTCTCTTCGTCCCTTGTCAGTTGCAAGAGAAACACTTGAACCTATCCAAAAGCAATTGTGCTCACTTGAGACAAGAGTCACCACTGCTGGGAGGGAGCCAAGGGTGTCACAGTCTGGCAACAAAGCTGTGCCTGGGCAGGAAATGTTTTCAGGCCTCCAGCATAAGACTGTCTGTCTCCTGTTTTAGCAGGGTGCAAAAGTGCCATCGCTCAGTCATGTGTGGAAGCCTACCAAGAGGCTGGTCACTCCTGCCGTAATTCCCTAATCTTCCATATGGCTTCCTGCTGCATTGCGTTTTCATCGCTGTGCTGCCACACAGTGGAAAGCAAATCTCTACATTGCCCTCTTTGGCAGAGGTCCTTCTGCAGGGACCAGCACATAATCCCTTCTATTGCTCTGAAGGCCCCCTTAGCACATTTCAGCGCATTAAATTTTCTGTTGGCATAAGAATAGTAAAATAAGTATAAAGGGAAGGACTGGGAGTTGTGGCCTCGCATATATATATATATATAGAGAGAGAGAGAGAGAGTTTCATTTTGACCATTTGCACGTTTACATTGTGGATGCTCTTAAGAACCTAACCCCGTCTTCTTGCCTCTGCAGGATGAGATCGCTGACTTCCTAACTGGAGTGCTCACCCGGGCAGACAGCCATTCGGGCTCTGACCCTCGGGACCTAGACGCTGAGAAGAAGAAGAAAACGACACGTGATTTGGCCAGGCGAGATCTGTCCTTTGACATGCCAGAAAGAAGCAGCCGGCCAGCCTCCCCTGCAGCCAAGGTCCCGGCTTCACCTTCTGGATCAGAGGTAATGACAGTGATGGGGAAAGCATGTGTGCTTGCAAAGAGTTGCAGTGACAACAGCAGAATGTGCCAAAAAAAGAGAAAGAAAAGGCACAGGGTACAAAACTTGAATCATGGAATTGTAGAGTTGGAAGGGTAATCCGATCCAAGGCAGGAATTACAGCTAAGTGAAAGATAGTGTTGGATGAATGCAAAATTCTGGCACCTGCACACTGCTGCTTTAGATTTTCCCAGGCGTTGCCCACACAATTCTCAGGTCCGCCTTTGGAACCCTATACCACAGGAGCATTTGGAAACATAGATTAAATGTGCTCACCTTAGTCTGCTCTTCTTTCTCGCATTTAGCTTTCTAAAAAACAAATTTCCAGCTTTTATAATAAGGGTCACTTAGGTTCTGAGGGCATTTGTCATACTTGTGAGATGTGAGCATGGAACTGAGGGATGCAACGAGCCCTGTATATGAAGGGTGGTGGAGGGGGGCTGATAGTGAGACCCATGGGTAGAGAAGCAAAGATTCAGAATTCTTTGGAGGATTAAAGGAGCCAGCAGCAGGGATGGGACTCAGTCATGAGAGCAGGGAGGTGTTGGGGTCCATTGCTTGCCATGTCATTAGTTTTCCAAGTCCACGATCCTAAGCATTACTAAACATGTTCATTATAGTGCACCCATAATGGTATTTGGGGTGGGGGGCTTTTTCCCTTGGGCAGGACCTCTCCAGCGTATCCAGCAGCCCCACCTCCAGTCCTAAGGCTAAAATGGCCACTGTGTCATCAGTTCAGAAATCCAGTCAGATTGGGGCTACCCAGTTGCTGAAGAGGTCCGTGCAGCGGACAGAAGCTGCTGCAGCAGCGCTGACCCACAAGCAGGCTCAAGGTAAGTCTGCCTGTTTGTCTTTGTGAGGCAGCTTTTCGCATCCTGGGAATGCTTAGACTGGGGCCTGCACAACGGGCAACATTCCAGGTTTTGACTCCAAGCAACACCACTTTCAGAAAGGGGTCACTTCCTCCAGAACAGAAACAGCCGCTTTAATGGGCCTTTGGGGTCTTCTGTTTAGTAGCTTTTGTTTCCTTCCTGCTCTCCGGCTGCTGATTGTGGCTTTTGTAGGCTTATAATGTGCCCCTGCAGATATATTTGTGTGTCCTCATCAGTTGACTGTGTAATGGAGTATCAGAAGCATATGTGATGGTCTTGTATGTTGAGGGATCGAGATATTCAACAGGTGCCTTTCATCCTGCACGGTGATAAGCTTGTGAAGGCTGTGCTTTGTGGCTTGGTCTGTGAGGTGAATGCAGGTGACTCCAAGGGAAGAGAGCAGCACCGATGATAGATTGGCGGAGGGCGGGGCAGGAAGTTTTCTCTCATCTTCAATCTGGTTTTCTGCGTGCCCAGTGCAGCTCAGCAGACCTGCCAGCTCCCAGTAGCGACCACTCCTCCTCTGTCCTTGAAAATACAGATCCTTCCCCTTGAGCTTTTAATTGCAGATCTCTGCTGCTGGGACTCTTGTCTTTGGCAGCAGATGAGTTTCAGCCCAGACTCTGTTTCAGCGCTGCCAAGCTTTACCCTTTCTTTGCTTCATGCCTGCTGTGGAGGGAGGATGAGCTGCCATTCAATCTGTATAGCAAATGGGCAGGATAATGGAGCAATACCATCCTCATTACAGTCATCCCCTAAATTAGAACTGGGCAGGAAACTTGATCAGAGAAGGGTGGAGAGTCACAGCTCAATGAGCTATGCATGCAGAATGTCCCAGTTCCACCCTCCCTCCAGATAAAGTGGAGCTGTGGTGGGGGCTCTGGGAAAACTTGAGACCCCGGGGAGCTGCTGCCAGTCAGAGTAGACAATATATACTGAGCTAAATAGACTGGGAGCCTGACTTGAGCTAAGGAGCTTCCTGTGTTCTTAGCTGGGCTACCTTGGCTGCCACTTGACCCACAACTGTCCTGTGATGAGATTGTGTTGCACATTGCAGCTCAGCCTTTGCCAACTTGCTGCCCTCCAGATATATTGGACTACAACTCCTGTCAGCTCCAGCAGCCCTTTGCCTGATCTCACTTGGGCTGATTGGAGCTGTCATCCAAAACTCCTACAATTCCTGGAAAACACCAGGCTGGTGAAAGCCGATGCAGCTGGAAATTGCTGGTGCCAGATTGGCTGAGCAACTTACTTTTCTCATAGTCCCCCTTCTCCTTCTCCGTCTGGCCTCTGTTCTCCTTCTCTAATACATGAAGTCATGGGGGGGGGGGGAGACAGCATTTTTCAAGGGTTGAAACAGATTGCCCTGTTGTTTGATTACCTATGGTCCTTGTCACTCTGGCCTTTGTGGCTGTCAGCCAACTCAAATTCTAGGTCTCATTGTGAAACCTACACTGAATTGTGTATGAAGGCATCACTCCTTCAGAAAAGCAGCAGTAAGTGCTAAACACCCTCTAAATAAATCTTTATGCTTTGATTGTTCTAAATTACAGATTTTGGCACATCCTAGCAGCAGATCAAAATAAGTGCATGTGTGGCAGCATGGTCACTCCTTTGCTTTGTTAGAATTCAGACTCTCAAGGTAGCTGTAAATTTACTGTAGCAGCTGGCCAGTGCTAGCAGGCTTTATGCCACATACCTCCATTCAAGAGTGGGTGCTTGGAGTGCTGCTGTGTTGAGCCCCAAACAATGACAATCAGCAGTCACATTTTGCTTCCTAATGTGTTGTGTGTTGTTTGTGCCAAGTGTTTTGCAGTTATAATTAAATATGTCTGAAATGACTTCGTGTGATTTGTATTAGTAAGTGACCCTGCTCAGGCAATAGCTGAAAGTGCAGTCAGTGAGGGAGAGAGACAACAACTCAGAAACCTGTTTTTGCTGTCTCTGACAGAAGTTGCTGCCCGGTTCGGCTGGTCAGGGTGGAGTGGGTGATCTCAAAGCCCCAGTGACAGGCTATATGCTATAGGATTCTGCACCAAACTGGTGCCCTTCAGATGTTTTTGAACTGTTGACAGTCCCATCAGCCCTGGCTAGCACCGCTTTGAAGGGTTGGGGGAGGCTGGGCTACAGCCATGCCAATTAGAGATGCTTCTTGGATCTACTTGCCAGCCAGCCGCAGAGTTTCTCTTCTCATGGTGGGTCAGAGGGATGCCCCCCCTCCAAACATGAGCTGCAGGACTGTAATTTTCTCTGATTCATTTCAGCTCAGTTTGCTGCCTTTCTGAAACAAAACATGCTGGTGAGGAAATCTCTTCCTCCTGGCACCTCTTCATGCCTCTTTGGTGAGTATCTCCTCACTTTCTGCCTCTGCTGCCTCTCTCTTCTTCCCTCACCCTCCTCCTCTCTCCCTCCTTGCGCTGTTTTGGCAGTGTTTGGGGGCCTCTTCTGCCTTCTCCCACTCCTCCTGTTGCTATGGCAGGAGCTGAAGTAGCTGAAGAGGACAGCTTAGAGTATGAAGCACCACCTCTTCCTACCCACCCGCCCCACCTTTTTACATAGATTTGAAAATTTCATCACCGCTGGAGGCAGTTTTTACAGCGGGCCTAAACAAAACTATTTTCTGCCTGGACCGGCCCAGCTGTTCCAGCCCTGCTTTTTCCATGGTGCTCCTGGAAGCTGCAAACTGCTACCACAAGAGGGAGATGAACAGTTGGCAGGGGAAGTTTGGGGTGCTGCAGTGAGGCTAGCTTTACCACCTGTTCTTCAGGAGGCAGCAGGCTGCCTGCCACCTGGTCTGGGTGGGTTTTGAACTCTAGAAATTAAAGATGGCAAAGTGGGACAGATCTGGTAGACAGATCGTGACCCATCATGGGCTACAATCCGCTAGGAATTATTCCTTGCCCAAGCTTCATTGTGATGGAAGTGTGGCCTGATAAATGCATGGCAATGCATTTCTGGTAGGCCTTGTGTTAATAAGGGTGGTTTTTTGAGGTGAGGGTGATTCCTTCTGGGCAGCCTTCCAAGGGCTGGTCGGCAGGGCCAGATGCAAAAGTGGGTGGAGCAATAAATGTAAATTTTACCTTTGTTTGGTAGCCTGGCTTCTACACAGACTCTCACGCCCTTCTCTTTCTTTGACCCATCTAGACAAATGAGGCATTATTACGTACAAAGGCATATTCCAGCCAGGCAAAAACACTTGAGGTGTGAAGCAGGACCAGTTTGGGGCATGACCTAGGGAGAATTCCAAAGGCCAGGTGGAGAGGTTTGGAGAGCCACATTTGGGACATGGCCTGCCTGAGGTTTCCTGCCCCTTCGCTGTCTGGTTGACCTGGAGGAGGCTGCTTGCTCCCTACCCCAGATGGCTTTGGTGGCTCTGATGTCCTGTTCCTGTAATCGGATGGTATGAACTGAATTCCACAGTGGATTTTCAGTGATGGGGGATGCAGCAGCGTCCCTGTCATGGCAGGAGGACCTGATTCCCACCTAGAACAAGTGCATACAACACTATTAAACAAAAAGCAACAGTAATGAAATCGAAACAAATGTCAGAGTAGAATTGTGTGTGAAAAGTACCATATACACTATGAAAATAACATTAGCTAAGTAGCCAGCTCTCACTAATTTTGTAAAACACAGTGCTTGGTGCCAGTTTATTCATTAAAGAAACAAGATATATGTACAGCTACATCAATTCAATGGCTATGTTTTGACTTGGCTTTCTTCAGCAGTCTGGATACATAGAAACAGTGCCAGTTAATTGGAACTTGCTGGACTACCGTAACAAATGCAGGTTGTCAGTTTCCTTCCCAGCCTGCACAGAAGTTTAGTCTGAAAATGGTATCCTCATTCACCTCAGAGCAGCAGCAGAGCCAACAGAGTTCCCGTAGAATTTTTGGGGTGCCTCAGCCTGGAAACAGGCTCAGCATTCACTTTCTGCTCCATTAATTTGGTGGCTCTGAGCTGCTAGTGAACAGAAGAGAGCAGGGGTGGCTAACCTCTAGATGTGTTTGGACTCCTATTCCCATCAGCCCCAGCCAGCATCACCGATGTTTGGGGCTGGAGTCCATCAGCATCTGGAGAGCTGTAGCTTAGTCACCTCTGGAGTCGTGTGTGGAGTACTTGGTTGTTTTGGACTACTGTGAGTGCACACACACACACACACACACACCTTGGCAGCTTTGTTCTAAGTGATTCTCCACATTCTCAGCAAAACGTCTCGGGTGACTTCGGAGCAGAGCATGCATCTGTCTTAGTAAACAGAAAACTGACTCCTTGCTGATGGCCCTGGTGAAAGCGGCTGCTTGGCATGAATCAGGTTCATGGGTTGTTTCCTCATCCAGGACAAACAAATGCTGAACTTTACTCTCAGCTGTTCTTGGTACCATTAGCTATCAATGCCCAACACTATAGAGCAAAAACATCGCTTATTCAATGCTGTGGCTTTTCTAGCATCTGCACATTGTGGAATGATAACATATTGGGGGCGAGTAGGCTTTAAACTTTAAACTTTAAACTTGAAAAAAATCCCTGTTTGTGAGATGTTCAGAGAAGAAGGTGTTCAACATTGTTGGTTCTTGTGAATACCTCATTTGGTTCCCAGAAAGATCCAGTAATGAAGCCATCTGTCCAGTTTGCTGTTTGGTCTGAACCAGGAAGAGAGTTCTGAATTTTGCTAAAGGGGTGTGGTTTTAGGGACTTGAAACACACCACTCTTCTATCTCTAAGTCTGAGTGATGCAGTAAGAAGGAAAAAGTGCCTAGCTAGCATAAGTTGTGTGTTGAAGGCATTAGCAGAGAGAATCTGACAAGTAAACCATGTTTACTTGCACATAAATCATGCCGAATGCAATAAGATTAATACCAAGTTAAAAAATTGTTAGGCTGAAGTCTTGGTGATTTCAGAATGAGTTAGTTCCAAGTAAGTTTGCTTAGGATTGCAGCCCTGCTGTGGAATCTGGTACATCCATTAGGAAAGAGCTTATGTGTTTTGAAATGAAGTCCATCTATTTCCTGAGTGCAGCTCACAATGCCTCTCCAGTAACTGATCTCTTCTTTCTTTACCTGTTGGCCCCTCCATCCATATCCTACAAGTCCTCCTTCCCTTCTCCTAGTCTGCAGCTTGAATGGCACCCCTGATTAATTTCTATTTAATGCTGATGATTGGCAGGTGAGGTGACAGCTTCAAAGAAAGAGAAGAAGGGTTCTTGTCGCCTGCGAAGCAAAATGACACTTTGCACAGGGTAGCCTGGAGGAAACTGCAGGGATGTGTCTGGGCACATGCACAGGTTTGTGTTGTGAGGTTTCCCCTGTACACTTAGTTTCAACAAGCTGCCTTGTCTTCTCTGGTTTCAGTCTCTTCAGAGCAGCAGTCAGAGGCCAGGGAGAAAGAAGATGTGCGGCTGCAGCTGAAGAGGCACCAGGCCCCCAGTCCAACTCACGGCAGCAAATCTTCCAAGCGAGCCAAAATCAAGGTGACCATCGTCTCCCATGGAGAATCTGCTGACACAGGGAATGGAGCCCCCTTAGAGGCACCGCCAGAAAGTGAGTCCTGGGAACTATAGCTCACTTACAGGTGACCAGTGGTGAGGAGGGAGGGTCTAAAGGTCACAGGAGATGTGTGTCAATTGCCTTAAGTGGCGTTTTGGTTGGGAGAGTGCTAGGCTAGGCTGGTGGATTAATGGTTTGGTCTAGTGTATGGGACAGTGCAGAGCAAGTGCCTAAAACATGTTATCATCTGACATGCAAGGTTTAGGCCATTGTAATAGTTCCAGGGAATAATTAGCTAATATTTTTCATGAGCAGCTCTGAGTTGCAGTAGCATTATAAACAAAAGAGGAACTGCACTGTTTTCTAACGTTTCTTGGATGCAGGTGTGTTTTGAAGCTAGAGTTGGAGAATTTGTTGGGCTCTAGTTATGTTAGAGTTGCTCTGTGAGCTAAACTAATAAAGCATTGCCGTGAAAGACACGGCCATCACAAAACTGAGGCCCCTTGTATGGATTTCTGCAGATTGCACTGCAAAGTGAGAGCAAGAAAGGCACAAACAGCAGCTCCAAGAAAGCCCTCAGCTAACACTGGAGGGTGCTTACAAGGCTGCCTCTTACCCTCGTCATAGTGCACGGTAACCAGGGGGCCATGGCTACTAGGTTTACAGCTGTTCCCCAGAAAATGTGATTCTGGTTGATGGGAGGCAGAAAACAGCTTTGTGGAATATGTCTAGGGCATGTTGATTTTTAAAGGCCTGGCCAGTGGTCTGTTCAATTTTTTAAAATATTCTTCTTTCTGATGTCCATGGCATTTGGTTTCTGAGCCAATATAATTAGCTTTTCCAAAACTAACAGGTTGAAGTGTTTTCCACAAAATCTTCCACCTGGGAGCTCAAGATCGCCCATAGGAAAAGCTCTTTCTAGGACTGATGCTGACTTCCATTGGAAGATCCTTTGTGATTTCAGATTTCTTGGCAAAGCCAGCTTCTAGACGTGATTATTGTTTTGTAACATTCTCATAGCCTGAAATATGTAGTTGATTGCAAATGATTTCCTAACCTGTAGCATGTTTGGATGCAGCAACTGTGCGGATGTGTGCATGGCTTATACAAGTATGCTGGTAAGGGGCTGGGAGTGGCCACAGCTCCCTGGAGGAGGGCACACTCTATTGCATATCTCGGTTCACTGCCCTCACATATGAGGAAGGACCCTGAATGGGAATGACTGTATTTGCTGATGAGCCCATGATGTAACAGCGGCATCACATTGCTAAACGGGAACTCCTCCTAGAGTGGTCTAGTGATTTGCATGGGCGCCTAAGCTCAATGTGAACCAGGAGATAGGATAGCCACACTTGAAACATTTATTGGGGATAAATCAGCTAAGGCTTTTAAAATGGAAGCGAGAGTAGGCTGTCGAGCCAACCCTTCTACGAAGAGGGCTTCACATAGTTTGAGCACATCTGGACATGGAGACTTCCAAAGCTGTAAAATGTTATACTTTTGTAAATCTTCCTTTTAGTTAATTCAACAGTAGATTTATTTATTTTTACTGTACAAATTAACTAATCCCTGTTTAATCACTGGGGCATAAATTTATCAGCTTTGAAAGTCTCTGTCTCTTTTTAATTTTTTAATTATCCAAACTTTATTTCTTTTCACAGACAATAATGAAATGCAGAAGTAAACTTGAACCAAACAAGAATTCCCTCTTACCATACGTGGACAGGTGGAATGTGCAAGACAGATTTTCATTTGTATCCAAAACACTGCAATAAACGCGTGATTTTAACTTGCTTCTGTTCCTGTGTATTTTATATGAGAGATGCTTTAAGACAAGCCCTGCTATGAATGATTGGCCAGTGCTAAGAGGTAGTAAAGAAAGAAGGGTGTTTGGCATAACAAAATAAGGGAAATAAGTATAAATTAAATCAGCAGGCAGGAGTGCTGATTGCTGCTTCCAAACTAGACAGCCTGGTGCTTTGGAGGCAGTGAGGCTGTTTGGAGTCTAGAATCCAGTTCAATTGCTACTCTGCTGTATGTGCTGAGTGAGTCACATAGTGACGTATTTCTTGCATCTTTCACGGCAGTGTCAGGCTATGGGTTATTGGAGGTTGATGCTTGGTCTTTTTCAGTCCTTCAGACATACTGCAACAGAAACTGACTCCTCTTACTCCTTTTTTTCCTTTTGCAGTAGCTGCAGGGAAGCCTATTGCTGCAACCTTGGGACCATCCACCGTGGCTGTAAAGGAGGTGCCTGGATTGCTTGCCACCTCCAAGTGAGTATCTGCTGGCCTTCGATGCATTTAGGACCAATTCATGCATCTTTTAGGGGTAGGCTGCATTTGTGAACGAGTTGTCACAAAGAGTTGCCTTGCTAATCTCAAATCACCAGTGTTTTCCCCATGGAAATCAGTTCACACATCCAACTCTGAGAAATGCTTCATTTATGGAATTCATTGATGCACGGTGCATTCATTCATTCATTTTAAAAATTACAGTGGTGCCCTGCAAGACGAATGCCTTGCAAGACGGAAAACTCGCTAGACGAAAGAGTTTTCCGTTTTGGAGGTGCTTCGCAAAACGAATCTCCTATGGGCTTGCTTCGCAAGACTTGCAAGTTCCTGCTGGTTTTTCCCCCTTCCCCCCCTTTTTCTAAGCCGCTAAGCCGCTTATCAGCTGATCCGATCAGCAGATAAGAAGCTAAAAGCCTCTAATAGCGCTAATCCGTCAATGGGCTTGCTTCGCAAGACGAAAAAAACCGCTAGACGAAGAGAATCACAGAACGGATTCTTTTCGTCTTGTGAGGCACCACTGTAATCTTCCCTTCCTTTCAAAACAGTGTGTGTAATAATGATGGTCAGTTGCTCAGCAGGGGTATTGTATTATGGTATGTATTTTTATATCGTAAACCACCCTGTCATCTTTGGAAGAAGGGTGGTATAGAAATTTAATAAATTACTACAATAATCTATCCCACCCTCAGGAGGAGATTTTACACATCTATGGAGGATGGGCCTACCAACACCATCCTGGGGGGGGGGGGCTCATGATGACTTATCTGTTCCCCCCAGGGTCTAAACACTGTGTGCTGTGAAGCAGCAGCAGGAAGAGCCCCTTAATGCCCTTTTAATGGGCTTCTCATATGCACCTGGCTGGCTAATAGGGGAAATGGAGCAAATTGGACAAGACCGGTCATTGGTGTGGTCCAGCAGGACTACCCAAATACAGAAGAAGAGGCTGCTGGATCAGACCCATGGCCCAGCTAGTCCAGCATCCTGTTCTCACAGTGGCCGGTCAGGTGCCCCCAAGGGAAACCTGCAAGCAGGATCGAAGCGCAAGAGCCGTCTCCCCGCCTTCCAGAAACTGGTATTCAGAAGCACTGCTGCTTCTGACTGGAGGCAAGGCAGAGCCATCGCGGCTGGTAGCCAGGGTCAGCCCTCTCCTCCTCCATGAATTTGTCTAACCCTCTTTTAATGCCATCTGGGCTGGTGGCCATCACTGCCTCCTGTGGGAGGGAGTTCCATAGTCAATAACTCTGCACTGTGTGGAAAAGGACTTTATCTGTCCTGAATCTTCCACTGTTCAGCTTCATTGGGCGCACGCTACTGCTAGTGTTATACGAGAGGGAGAAAAACTTCTTAAAGCTTATTCACTTCATTCTTAAAGTGCATGTAAGTGTGAAGTGGCCTGCAGTCAGCATGGCACAGAAAGAACTATGGAAGCCAAGCTACCATGTGCTGCAAGCACTGGCGCAGACGCACCCCAGAAAGGGCACCTGCAGAGCAAGTGGCTCCAGGTGCTGCGTGCAGGGGAGCCAAACGATGGCTTTGGAGGAAAAGCAAATCTCATTTGTGACTGAGCAATTCCACTTACCCCATGCCAAGATCTGTGTGCAGTGTGTGGGTGCTTAATAATTTAACTGCTTTTCCTTTTTTCCTCCCCCGCCCAGGCCAAGTTCTGCTGCAGACAGCCCCTCTATCAGTCCCACCCCCTTGGCCACGATCCCTAGCAGCACAGCCCCAAGTGCTTTCCATGCTCTGCAGAACAGGCTGGTGGCAAGTGGCACACATTGTCTGCAGGCCCAGCCGAGCAACGCTGTCCAAGGTAATTTCTGACTCTCTTTCTGTGAAAAGGCAAGATTACCCCCACCAGGCCTCTGAAAGCAACCGTTGCCTCTGGCCTGCACCAGAGAATGCCTTTAGTACTTGTGCACTCTGGCATCAAGGTAGATTGAGAAAACCTCCGTTTTTGAATATTTTTATTTTTATTAAATTTGCCCCTCTGAAGACCTTCAGCAAACAGTGCTTCCACGGTGGCTAACAATCAAAGGTTTAAAAGCAAACAATTAAACAAACAATGTAAGCCATCAATTGAAAATCAAAACCAGGATAGCAGGTAAGACATGATCAATAATGGAATAAGTAAGGATGAGTTAATACAAAAAACTTCACAGTGCTTATTTAAAAGCCTTTTCCACCTAGGACCACTCCAAAAAGACAGTGGTGTTGATGCCAGGCTGTTGGGGAAATATTGATTCAAACCCAGTACCCTGTGGATTCAGCCTGCAATGGCCAATAAAATCCAGACACCAGTTTTCAGTCCAACACGGCATTTATTTCGGCATTGTAAGGCCAGTGACACACAACCTCAGCTGGCAAGTAGTTGAGGGGTGACACCCCAGATATGAAAAAAGCACTAGCATTTATGCTCTTACAAACAAAGGGGCAGCTATTTCCATATATGACAATAGTTTCTCCATTTTTCTAATGTTTTAATCACAAGGCATACTGACTTCCTTATCTTTCTCTCCTTACTTTGTCCTCAGCAATTATAGCAGTAGCTCCTTTGTGAATGTTGTTCCGTCCTTCTCTCATGGTTCTCTTGCGAACACAACCTTCACATTCCAGCCTTCACCTGCTCAGCGCTGCTTCTTTTTATTCTCCTTCCATAAGGCAAGCCTCTCTGGCACAGAGCTGCTGGGTGACATGAGTAGGAAGCCTCCGCTTGCATTTCACAGAGGCTTGGGGTGGCTTCAGATGTGCATTCCAGGCCTAGCAGCTGAATGGGGAGAGACGTGTGGATCTGACTGGCTATCCTGGGTTGTTAGCTCCAAAGCTGTTCTTGAGTTGTCTGACGGGATCAGATTGTTGGTTCAGACAGCAAATTTGTTTCTCGACGCACAGAATGAATAACCCTCTTGCTTCTCTTTGGTTTATCTCCAGGGGCAGCTTCTGCCAGCAGCCTCCTGCAAGGCTTGAGCTTCAGCCTGCAGGACATTGGCACAAAGCCAGCCGCTCTCCCAACAAGTGTTGCTGCTGCTGCTGCTGCAGGGCCTTTGGCTCAGGTAGGTCCGTGTGAGCAACCTGTGGGGTCCCTGGTCAACCAGTGGGCCAAAGGTTTCAAACATGCATCCCCAGCTGTTGTTGGGCTACAACTCCCATCATACCTAGTTATGGATGTGGGCAGCGCTGTGGTCTAAACCACCAAACCTCTTGGGCTTGCAAATCGTAAGGTCGGCGATTCGAATCCCTGCAACAGAGTGAGCTCCTGTTGCTTTGTCCCAGCTCCTGCCAACCTAGCAGTTTGAAAGCATACCAGCATGAGTAGATAAATAGGTACCACTGTGATGGGAAGGTAAACTGCGTTTCCATGCACTCTGGCACTTTTCATGGTATTCCATGCACCAGAACCAGTGTAGTCATGCTGGCCATATGACCCAGAAAAGCTGTCTACAGACAAATGCCTGTTCCCTCACATGAAAGTGGAGATGAGCACCGCACCCCATAGTCGGATTCGACTGGACTTAACCATCCAGGGGTCCTTTACCTTTACCTTACCTAGCTAGCAGGACCAGTGGTCAGGGATGGTGGGAGTTGTAGTCCAACAACAGCTGGGGACCCAAGTTTGAGAAAACCTGGTTAACCCCTTAGATATCTTAGCATGAAGTAGGGAAAAGGGAGAGGCCTCCTGCCCAGCGATGTTTCATTCTTATAATCTGTTCATCATTCCACCTTGCAGACCTCAGCGCTGAAGACCTCAGCCCCACTCCAGAACCTGAGCACCATCACCACAAGTACAGGCACCATCGTCCGCACCATCCCAGTTGCCACAACCTTGGCATCTCTTGGAGGCTCAGCAAGTGGGAAGCCCACCACTATTCACCAGCTGCTTACTAATGGGGGGCTGGCAAAACTTGCAAGCAGCCTTCCTGGCTTGGCTCACATCTCTGGTCAGGGGACAGGTAAGAGTCCAGCTGTAATGGCAGAACAGGGAATAATTATGTTCTGTGGTGACGAGTGTCGTTTTTCCTTGGATTGTGGCTTCACCAGTGGGTATGCTGAGGTCACTGTGGCAATACTGATGAGGGAGCAAGTCGATTGGGGCCAAAATACCAACTACAACAGGCATGGAGCCAGGATGCTATAGTGTTCCTTCATTCAGAAACTTGCATTGGTGTGAATCAGAATTCAGTAGCAAAAACAATAAATGTATAAATAGGGTCAACAGCAACTGCAAGTGTTGCAGTTATTAGCTGATGAGGTTGGTGCAAGCTTTCATGCTTCTGCAGACCCTAATGAACAGAGCCATCATGGAGTGTTTGACTGCAGAGACCCCCAAGTTAAAATATCCACTCAGCTTGGAAGCTGACTGGGTAGTTTGGGGTAAATTGGGCTTGCTATCACAGGTTAAAGATTAAGAGGCCTAATCCTAGTTGCACCACTCTGAGCTCCTTGAAGAAAGGGGGAGGTACAGTGGTGCCCCACAAGACGAACGGCTCGCTAGACGAAAAACTCGCTAGACGAAAGGGTTTTGCGGTTTTTGAGCTGCTTCGCAAGACGAATTTCCCTATGGGCTTGCGAGTTTGTTCGCTTTTTTCTTAAAGCCGCTTGAAGGGGCGCAGTTGCGACGGACCGTGCTTCGCAAGACGAAAAACATCGCAAGACGAAAAGACTCGCGGAACAAATTAATTTCATCTTGCGAGGCACCACTGTACAATTGTGATTTTCCAGCACTGAGCCTACAAAACAAAAACAAACAAAAAACCCACCTGAGGCTTTGCCCTTCACTAGCCTCATAGCTGTTGATTGGCAAGGGAAAAATAGGTATAAAAAAGGAGAATTCCCTGGATGCCCCAAGATACAGGTTTGGGGCAAGTAATCTTTGGTGAGATAACCCCCGCAGAGATTTAAAATCACGAAATGTGCAGCAAAGTAATTATACCTTTAAAATATGCCCTTCTAAATTCCTTCCAAAGTTCCCCATTTCCTCTAGTATAGAAAAAGATCATGTTTGGTAAGTTAAAAATGGTTTACTTACAAACTTTCAAAGGTCAGATTCATGTGTTTTCCATACAGCATTCAGAAAACACAGGCAGCAAAACTTAAGTTAGTTCCAAAGTGGTTAAAGTTCCTGATTTATTTGGTACAGGGACACAATGATGGTTTGTAGAAAAGCCACGTGATCTGAGCTTGGAGCTCAGACCTCTACACACCGGAGTTCACATGGTAGACTGAAGGAAACAATAGATTTTACTTTCTTCCTCCCAAGGTGCTGGGGTGTGACCAAGCTAAGTGTGGCTGGACATCTTACTCTATAGCATTAACCTACTCATGCATTAATTAGACTTAAGCATTTTGGTTATATGAGGCTGGTTATCCCTCAATGATGATGTCAGTCTCTAAAGTTCTCTGCCCATAGAAGGGCAGTTGTAAACCTAACTCCTATTTTTTGTTTTGTGGCTGCCAACTCTGGCATATGTGTGTTCCCAGGGCAACTTGCATCAGTGACCTTTCCCTCTCCATTTCCACCAGGCTTAAAAGCTCCAACCACCATCACCGTGACTCTGCGAGGACAGGCCAGCCGAGTCACGACCCTCAGCCAGGCAGCCATGGGAAGCATACAGCCCCAGCTGGAAGAGCAGCAGCAGCTGCTGCTACGGTCCCCACCACCTCCACCCCAGGTAATTCTGCCTGCTGGAGCGCTAGCATTCAGGTGAGGTACATTAGGGACAGAAGAGTCACAGAAGTGTCTTCAAGCCTTGACCTGGGCACTTGGCCTTCTCCTCTTCTCTCTTGCTCTAAGGGTTTTCCAGCCAGCCTTTGGCTGTCTTACGGGCTTAGTAGCAGCAGCTGCCTCCAAGCTAAGATTTGTCACCTTTGTTTACCACAGGACCCACCTGGATGGTTTTGCCTCCTCTGGCAAATCCCCCTTAGCCCTTCTATCATTGTGGAGGACATGGCGTTTCGTCCTCTTTGCCATTATTAATTTTTGTGACTTTGAGTTATCTTGGGAATTTGGTTAAACCTAAAGGGATGTCGATCTGGTCCAAGAGATCTCTCTGGGAAGCCTAAGAGCAGGACATGAGCACAATAGCCCTCTCCCAACATATGGTGTTTAGAGGCACACACTTCCTGTGATACTTCCTGTGATGAGTAGTCATTGAGAACCTCATCCTCCATGAATCTGTGTGCTGGCTGGGTTGAGGAGAGTTGTAGCCCAAAAGATCTGGAGGACACCAGGTTGGCAAAGTTTGGCTAAACCAGATTGTAAGTGACATAAAGGTAAAGGACCCCTGACAGTTAAGTCCAGTTGCGAATGACTCTGGGGTTGCGGCGCTCATCTTGCTTAACATGCTGAGGGAGTTGGCGTCTATCTGCTCCACAGGCAGTTTTTCCAGGTCAGGTGGCCATGACTAAGCCACTTCTGGTGCAGTGGAACACCGACACCAGAGCAGCACACAGAAACGCTGTTTACCTTCCTACCAGAGCAGTACCTATTAATCTACTTGCACTTTTTGGCGTGCTTTTGAACTGCTAGGTTGGCAGGAGCTGGGACCCAGCAACTGGAGCTCACCCCGTTGCGGGGATTTGAACCGCCGACCTTTTGATTGGCAAGCCCAAGGCTCAGTGGTTCAGACCACAGCTCCACCCACGTCCCATCTATTAAAAGAAATAAGATAACATATATTAAAAGAAAGAAGATAGTACAGTGGTGCCTCGCAAGACGAAGTTAATTCGTTCCGCAAGTTTTTTCTTCTTGCGAGTTTTTCGTCTTGCGAAGCATGGTTTCCCATAGGAATGCATTGAAAATCAATTAATGCGTTCCTAGGGAAACCGCTTGCCAGGCTGGCGGTGCGGAGAAGGGCTTTTCTCCGCACCGCAAGCCTTCAGGACAGGTACGGGAACAGAGGGGAAGGCGCGCAGCGCTTTCCCTCTGTTCCCGGGGCTTGCGTGGGAGGAGGGTTTTTCCTCCCCACCGCCAACATTCAGAACAGCATTCTGAATGTTGGCGGTGGGAAGGAAAACCCTCCTCCCACCACAAGTCTTCAGGAAAGCCATCCGAAGCTGGGCGGCGGGAGAAGGTGTCCCCCCCCCCCGCCCGGCATCGGAGCTTCGTTGCGATGCCGGGCAGCGGGAGGAGGCGTCCCCCCCCTCCCGCCCGGCATCGGAGCTTCGTTGCGATGCCGGGCGGCGGGAGGAGGCGTTCCCCCCCCGCCCGGCATCGGAGCTTCGTTGCGATGCCGGGCGGCGGGAGGAGGCGTTCCCCCCCCCGCCCGGCATCGGAGCTTCGTTGCGATGCCGGGCGGCGAGGGGAGGCGTTCCCCCCCCCGCCCGGCATCGGAGCTTCGTTGCGATGCCGGGCGGCGGGGGGAGGCGTTCCCCCCCCCCTCCCGGCTTCGGAGCTTCGTTCTGATGCCGGGCGGCGGGAGGAGGTCGCGCTTCCCCGCTGTCCCGGAGATTTCCCTATGGGCTGTCGTCTTGCGAAGCAAGCGCATAGGGAAATTCATTTTGCGAAGCGCCTCCAAAACGGAAAACCCTTTCGTCTAGCGGGTTTTCCGTCTTGCGAGGCGTTCGTCTTGCGGGGTACCACTGTATATATTTAGTTTGTAATGGAACCCACTTCATGCACTTTCTACTCTGTTTTCTCAGTCCCACCCCCATAAAGGAATCGTCTGGTTCTGAGCTTGTGGAAAGTGTCATGTCAGATAATAATTTGGGATGGACTTGTGGTATGAATCCAAAGCCTGCTTTTGCTTAAATGCTGAAGAAGTGTCTGGGGACTTACTGGTGCATATTTAAAGATCTATTGAGTCAGCCTGGTCAAAAGGTCCGCTGTGCATCCCATGCCTACATCTCCGGGAATCGGAAATACACAAGTTGGAACTGCAGCACAATGCTAAAAGGGCATCCCTACACCCTAAGTAGCACTACTAAGGCTTACAAATAGACTTAAGAACAGTACGCTTGGGAAACTTTTGTTTGCTATGCACTTCTACAGCATTCAAGCAGGGTTTCCCCTCCTAATAATGAAAATTTTGGCATAATTCTATGTACATGTCACACAACATTTTTATAGCAATATAGGTGGTTCTTTCTCATAACTTTTGGTATTTGGTCCTTTCCATTTTCTTACTCACACTTCTGAGTTGCTTATGGCCAGAAATGCCATTTCGTTGCCCTCCATTTCTCTTCTTTTTCTGTGTTTACATTTTTCAGATCGCAGATAGTGCAGTTGGAAACTTCACCAGTGCAGCTTCCAGCTCCACTCCTTCCAGCAAGTTGTTGCCTCAGGGGGAACTTGGCAAAGCCAAGGCTGGCATAGAGATGCCTCCTGCTGAACCAGCATCTCAACCAACCTCAGCGCCACCACCAGCACTATCTGTAGGTGAGAAATGGTGGCATCTGAGCAACGTCTACAAATCCAGCTGCAGGGGCGCATCATGTAGCGGGTCACTGCTTTTAGTAGTCATTGGTGAACAGCTGTCCTCTTTTTAGGCAGATAGCCGCTGATGTTCATTTCAACTGAATATGAAACAATCCAAATAGCTAGGTTGCTCAGGTGCTCAGTCTAGTTTCTTTCATTCATTTAAAACAGAATGCCTGTCATTAGGCTAGGCAGAAGGAACGCCCATCTACTGCATGGAACAGAGGGTCCAAAACCTTTTTGAAACAGTGCCCCTTTTGTTCCACAAACTCATCCCTAGTGCCCTATACCTAATAAAAAGCATTATGCAGAATAATGGTTTGCATGACCTAGTAAGGAAGATGACACAGTAGAATGCAAAACAGCAACTATTGCACATTTACTCAAAATCCAATTAAAACTCAATGACCTTGATCCAGCGATACAGACTTTTCAAAGTGATAGTCATTTACACTTCCAACCCCCCCCCCGCCCCCCGGTAATCCCTTCCAGGGGATAGTATAGCCAGATCTGGGAACCACTGCCATAAACCATAAAGGAATTCTATGTGAAGTGTCTGCATCGACACATGGGGCTGCTTAGGAGCCAGGGAGCTGGTTTCCTCCCATTTTAAAGTGCTTCTCAAATTTATCTTGCCTGCATTGTCTGAAACATCAGCAGCTTTCCTGGCAGTTTTTTCCCCACCACTTACATTTCTAGGTACCCTCTCAGTACCTAGAAAATAACCTTCTAGAGTCTGCAAAAGCAAATTAGATTTTTATGTGAATCCCTAGTATTTGCAATCTAATCTTTGCCCAAGGTACTGTATTAGGAAAGGTGGGAAATTACATGGGAGAATGCTACCACTTTCATGTTTACCCAGCCCATTGCACCATTTGGGGGTTCCCCTGAATGTTATTGAGAATACTGTCTTCTGAAAACTATCAGAAGCAAGCGTCTGTATGTTGCTAGAGAGCATAGTGGCCTTGGCTGTCTCACTGATTTGAATGTCACTGGCTGTGGTCAGTCTGAGGAGTGATAATGGATCTCTCCTGAAATTGTGTCTGTGCAGGTGGTGCCTGGTAAATGACACCCTGGTGCTTGATTGTAGAGATGTTTAATTACCGGGGCACCAACTGAGACTCCTTTCTTGTTCCTCTTCCTGCATAGTAACCACCACAAGCCCCATGAAGACGCTGTATGTGATGTCAGATGCCAAACTGTCTGCACTCACAAAATCTGTCATGGCAGAGGCCGCTTCCGTCTCTGTGAAGCCCACAGCAGTCCAAACTGCCGTTGCTTCCTCCAGCTCCTCCTCAGCCCCCGTGGGAGCTGTGACCTTCGCCACCTCCGCCCCAGCTAGCACACCCTGCAGCCTTGTGCATTCCAAAGTGGGACCTGTGTTGCAGACGACATCCAAGACGGTGATACTGACTTCTACACTAACAGCCATGAAGGGTGACCGAGCCCTAGGACAGAGGGTGGAGAAGGTTAATCTGACCAAAGGTCATGCGCTTGGGACTGTGGAGACCCTGGGCAGGGTGCCTTCTGTCATGGACGACAGCAGTACCATCATCCACACCAGGGAGAGTCTTGCAAACAGACACTTGCTTCCACAAGGCATGTTGTCCGCTGGAGCCGGCACCACACTTATCACATTGGGCAATAACTTGACCAGCTCTTCCATCATAGCCACAGCTGGGCCTGCGCTCAGCCAGAAGCCATAGCAAGGAGTCATCACGCCAGTTTACCATGGAACTGTTTGGCCTTTGCAAGGGAAGCAGGAGTATTGCTCTCTCATTCCTGTCCTCCACGACAAGAGGACCCTTCATCTGTTTTGCTCCTTTGTCACTTTTAATAAACGTATCTTTTTGTGTACATAGTTTTCTTTAATCATTGACTTCATTGCCTTCTAGGAGAAATGTTTAAATCTTCACAAGCATTGAATGTAGATTGCTGGGTGTTTCTAGGTAGGTTTCTTAGAGCATTGCTTACCAAAACATTTTACAGATAGTGAAATGTTTTTTACCTCCCTTGTATGGGGAGCGAAACATTTTGCCTAACTGGAGATCCCTTACAGGCAGCAATTGTATTAAGAATATCAGTTCTTGATTCCTGCCCCAAGCTAATAAGTTCTAAAGTGGGGAGGGGCATCTTCATGAGGCTATGCTGCCAGGACTCTCCAAACAGAATGGCTTTAGCGATTATGCATGGCTGAGTGGGATACCTAAAAGCAGCAGTATTGTCACGCCTTGCTGATGATTCCCACCTCCATAATGCTCAAGTACAAAAAGCAGCATCTGAATTAAACAGATTTGTGCACTCAATTCCTTTTTTGCCGCAGAACTACCTAGTTGTGTCAAAGAAAGACCTACACTAAAGAACAAGACAGGCCCACAACAGTAAAACAATGTGTGCACAGAGCCTCTACTACAAATAGGTGCTTTTTATTCATCTTCCACAATTAGAAATGTGACATTAAACCTTCTGTGGAGGTTCCTTTTCTGCAGGGGATTCCTTGGATGTGTTGCCCCCTACGACTTGTTCCACTAGCCAGGCTTATGCAAAATAAGTTACCCTCCCCACTGCAGGAAAATATCTTTTGCCAGTCTGTTCACTGATACCTCATTTGTTCGAGGATGGAGAGTAGCAGCAGAAAGGCTTGGATGTGGGACTAACTTGGCAAATGAGCTCAGGGATTTGCAACCCCAACCCCACTTCTGAAAACATAAGTAGAGGTATCCCTGGTTTCTGACTCAACAAGGCAGTATGGTAGTGAGCCAGGTTCAAGGTTCTTGTGTTGATATGCAAAGGCCTGGCAAGTTAATCATATAAAGTATAATTTATTATCCATCTGGGGTAAAATGAGCCATCTTGAAGCTAGACAGTGCCATTCTGAATAAAACAAGCAGATGGAGGCTGGCACAATTAAATCATACAAACGCTACGAACATTTCTGCCCCCAAACAGCAACCAAAGCCTTTAAATGATTTCTTTTAATGGAATGAAAAAAGAGCGCTGGAATTCCTGATACAAATGCAAACAAGTTTCCGTAACTGAAACAAACCCTGGAGCATCTCCCATTTTGTTATTTGATTAATAGTGGTATTACTCAGTTGGGCTCCTTATGACCAGGTATTTAATGTTACTAGGTCTTAACACACATCACATCAACATATCCAAACAATCTGCTATGGCTGTGAATGGCAGCTGCCAGGCTCCAACCTCCTTGGAGTGCATACGGGAAGATGCCAGGAGTAGACTTCCCAGTTTACTTCAATGGAGAAAGAAGCTCAGCACACATTTCCACTGCACATGACAGTGTCTGCTCAATCCTAGTGAATGGGGTAGCTTTTGATGCAAACTGGTCCTTCCACACTTGCAAGGAACTATTGGATCAAGTCAAAGACATCCATATACTGGAAATAAGCTTCCATTTAGAAGAAGTTGTTTCCTCAGAAGAAAATCCAGCCACTCTGTAAGACGATTCTCTATAGGAGTCTTTCAGTAAAAATTCAGTGGGTCCTTCAATTCTAAGCAGTCCATCCAACCTCTGAGGCCACTCTTTTCTTGGCAGGAGTTGACAGCTGATGCACGATGATTTCACAGGGAAATACAATGTATTTTGCATTATAATATAGTAGGTTAATTCCTAAGTGAATATGCTTACGGATACTTTTTGCCTGCTATTTACCTTATCTAGTAAGTACACATGTTAACATTTCCCAACACGATCTCTGGGAATAAGCCGTAATTCTGAGCCATGCTTAAGGAAGACGTTTCCTAGTGAGGAAGGGGGGCAAGAAATTGGTTACATGAGAGTACATAAAAAGGTAAGCATAAATCACTGTAAGCCAAGGTAAGGCTTTGGGTAAATGACTTGCTGTTATTGGAAGTAAGCCATGAAGGCAACTTCTTCTAGTCTGACAGGTCACAGCAGATGCATGTGAACAGTTCTCTGTAATGTGTTAAGACACCTTTGCTGCATTCTCTTGCTAACGCCTAAGCAGAGATGACAAAATTAAAGATTCTGACCAGGCTGGTTACAGGAAAGCTAAAGAGGTCTGGCTGAGATTTTTTAAAATGTCACTTGCATAGCTCATCTGCAGCTTACAGTCATAGGAAAAAGAAAGAGAAAGTATACCCTCTTTAAATTCTGTGGTTTTACATATGAGGACATAATAACAATAATCTTACCAGTAATAGTTACTTAATAATATTATTTACTTAAAATTAATTAAATATAGCACCATGTCATGATGTATTTTACAAAAATAAAGCCAAAATGGAAAAGCCATGTGTGAAAAACTAAGCACACCCTTACTGCTTCCAGAGGAATTAAGAAGCTAAGTAGCAGATAGCTGCTGCTAATCAAACACCCTTGTTTAATTGATCATAAGCAATTATCATCAGAAAAAGAAAATAATCAAGGTGTTGCAATGACCCAGTCAAAGTTCAGCCCTCAACCCAACTGAAATGCTGTGGAGGGACCTTAAGAGAGCTATCCATAAACAAATGCCAGCAAACCTCAATGAACTGAAGCAATGTTATAAAGAAGAATGGAGCCCAGATTCCTCCACAACGATTTGAGCAATTGATAGTCATACAGAAAAAAATTACTTCAAGTAATTACTGCTAAAGTTGGTTCTACAAGCTATTGAATCATAAGGTATACTTAGTTTTTCACACACGGGTTCTCAATTTTGGCTTTATTTCTGTTAAATGAATCATGACACAGTGCAATATGTCATGTGCTGTTGTTCATCTGAGGTTGTATTTACCTAATTTTAAGACCTGCTAAGGAACAGGTAGTTGTTGTTATGTCCTCATATGTAAAACCAAAGAATTCAGAGAGGGTGTACTTTCCTTTTCCTATGACTGTACATCCTTTTGAGAAAATGACAGTATTAAAAAAACTTACATAGAAAAATATTCCATTTTTAAAAATCTAACTGCAAATAACTACTTACCAGCTGTCTGTGCAGGATTTATCCCTATTCCATCTGTGGGGGGAAAGTAAATAAGTCAGTCAACACAGCAACTCCTCTCAATAACCAAAAGGAAGCTTGCTGTTGCATCACAGAAGCCTACAAACATTGGTAAGCATGAACTTCCTAGGCAGAATCAACTGGAATTTCTCCCGCATTAGTCCTATTAAAATAGATGGAACCTGGACTAGCATTGGTTTTGGACACCTGAAGAGATGCCTGAACATCTTGGCCACTGGCACCAGGTCTACCTCAAAGTTTCCTAAATTACAGGGGGGAAACACTCACCATTTGTTATGATGGCACTTGTTGCTGCAGGTACTTTGAACTAGTTGAAAAGGAAATATAATACATTTTTAAAAAACATAAACACGTAAAGAAATGCAACAGCAGGTGCAATTTGGATGTTGCCAGAACCTTACTTACTTCTTCTGCAGCAAACTTCAAGACAGCAGTAAATGGTGTACTTTCAGGCACACTCAGTCTACAGAAAACCATAAATAAGATTTCCTAATTAATTCCCCAACTAATAAGAAAGAAGCATTCCAGCAGCTACAAATCTCTAGTTAGCAGCTGATGTTCACAATACATTCCCTAAGTCGGCCACAGGTCTAAAAGCCGGGAGGAAGAAAGGCTGCTACTTGCTCTTCCCGCATATCCCCCTTTTTCACTATATTTAAGGTAAAGGGCAGACCAAGCCAGTTCCACTCAAAACCTAATTCCCTAAATTGCTTGGAGAAGACAGGCCACAACAAAATAAAACATGGCATGTGGAATAATGTTGACTTATCTTACAGGACTGTTGCACGGATTACTGAGATTGCCTGCAGAGTCAAGTACGGTTAAAGGTAAAGGTACCCCTGGCCATTAGGTCCAGTTGTGGCCGACTCTGGGGTTGTGCTCTCATCTCGCTTTATTGGCCAAGGGAGCCGGCATACAGTTTCCGGGTCCTGTGGCCAGCAGGACTAAGCCGCTTCTGGCGAACCAGAGCAGCGCACAGAAATGCCGTTTACCTTCCAGCCGGAGTGGTACCTATTTATCTACTTGCACTTTGATGTGCTTTTGAAGTGCTAGGTGGGCAGGAGCAGGGACCGAGCAACGGGAGCTCACCCCGTCAAGGGGATTTGAACCGCCGACCTTCTGATTGGCAGTGGTTTAACCCACAGCGCCACCCGTGCCCCTACAGTTACCCCTATATTATTATGAGCCGTCTTGGAGCGCCCTCTGGCGGTTCCCGGCAGAGGCTGACTAAACTGTAGCGTCGCAGAGAAAAGCCCCGCCCCTCCGCCCGCTGGAGAATGATGTGGCTCAGCAGCCCGCGCATGCGCACCCAGGAAAGCGAGGGGACTCACACTTTGTAAGGCAGCCGCGGGTCTGAGGTGAGCGTGACCTTAAAGGTGACCTTGGCCCTGCGAAGGGGAAAAGGAGACAGAGCGCGGTTAGTGGCGGGCGGGCGGGCGGACAGCACAGACCGAGACGGCGCAAGAAGGCGACCAGTGGACTCACATCTTCTCCTCTCAGGCAGCTCCTGACGCTCCTGCTTCCTGAACCGTGTCTGCGTCACTTCCGGACGCGCCTCTCCTTCACCTCCCACAGAGATAAGAAAGGAGAGACGCGAACCTCATTGGAGCGAAGAGGCCACTTCCGCCTTCTCTATTTGGCGCAACTGAATGACGTTGAGGCTCATGGGACTCGTAGTCCAAAGCGCCTGGGAGGCCCCAGTTTGCTCTGAATCTGCCTAGCTGCCCCGCCGGCGGCCGAGCCGGCTTCCTCCCGGGGCGGGAGCTGCCTGGTCCCCGCCATGAGCAAGAGGAAGGCGCCGCAGGAGAACCCCAACGAGGGCATCACCGACTTCCTGAGCGGTGCGTGGCCGGGCGGCGGCGGGGGGGGGGGCGTCCCATAAGTGGAGGGGGGCCAGGGCGGGGGGCGGCGTCCCGATCCTGCTCTTTCAGTTGTGCATTGAAAGTACTTCAGTGGAACAAAAGGAAGTGAAAAGTACATGAAAAGTATCGCCATGTATGCAAAACTACAATTTCATATACGCTTGTCTAGTATATAGGTATATGTGTTACATATTACCGTATTTTTCGCTCCATAAGGTGCACCGGACCATAAGGCACACCTAGGTTTTTTTTTGGGGGGGGGAATCAAGAAAAAAATCTTATTCCCCCCCCCCAGCCCCAAAGAGCAGCGGACTTCTCCCAGAGCTTCTGGGGCTGTCAGGGGAAGCCCGGGTCCCCAGCCCCAAAGAGCAAAGAAGCCAAGACAGCAAGCGGGATGGATCCCGCTCGCTGTCTTGGCTTCCTTTTTAGCCACGGGGCTGGGGCGGGGGAAGCCCAGGTCCCCCCAGCCCCAGGGACCACACGTTCGCTCCATAAGACGCACAGACATTTCCCCTTAGTTTTTAAGACGAAAAGAGTGTTTCTTATGGAGCGAAAAATACGGTATCTAAAATACATATGTGGTTATAAGTACTTTAGTGTAGTATAGAAATGTTATTATTATTATTATTATTTGCAGAATATTGATAGGTATCTTTTCAAAATGAGAGCAGGAGCATCAAGTGATGCCAAGCGCAATCCTTGCTGCACTTTCTACTGCATTTCATAAGAAAAAAAATTGGTGTGCTGCAAGCAAATTTTTATTCTGAAAGTTTCAGAACCACTGCTCTTGGCTTTGGAAGGTTGTACGGCAGGGCTGCTTGCGCCTGGCAAGCCCCACTTCCACTCCTGGCTAAGTAGTTATTAAAGGCAAGTCATCAAGAGGAAGCAGCAGAAAAGGCGGAAGAAATGGCAGAAGTGGTCAAGGACAGAACAGGCTGCATGTAGGTAGAGGGTGCAAGGTGCTGAATTATTCCACTTATTTTACTATTAGGACTGTTACTATTTATTAAATTTGTACACCGTTCTTAATCTGAAGATCACAGGGTAATTCACAACATAAAGATATAAAATTAGAATACATAATAAAATGAAAACAAGAATAAAAACAAACCATTAACACATGCCCACATGGGGAACAGCTTCACAGCTGCCTTCATTGTGAGACCTGTACCCTGGAGACCAGCTTTCACCAACCTGATGCCCTCCAGATGTTTTGGACTGCAACTCCCATCAGCCTTGGCCAGCTGAGCTGATGGGAGTTGTAGCCCAAAACATCTGGAGGGCATCAGGTTGGCAAAGGCTGGTGTAGACCATAAATCCATTCAGTTCATCAGCCTCTTTTTCACAGCAGCTAGTCAAATGCCTCTGGAGTGTCCACAAGCTTTCTCTTGAACTGGATCACATGGGCTCCAGTCCACAGATGTTGATGCCAGCATAAAACCTCTTAAGCCTTTCAAGTGTGGCTGGGCTCCACCCAGGGGTGGGATGCTTGTTGGACTCCCAACTCGCATCAGCCTCAGCCAGCATGGCCGATACTAAAGAGTGATGGAAGTTGCCCAGCAGATCTGCACCATCCTATTGCATTTTAAGAACTGGGAACTGTAGTTTGGCAAGGAAGCTGGGAATTGTAACTCTGTGAGGGGGACCGTACAGTCCCCGATATTCTTTGGGGAAAGTCACGTGCATTGGATGTGCTTTAGATGTGTGGTGTGGCTCTGCAAATGGTCCAGCATGGTCACATGCAACAGGGAAAATTGTGTCTTCACTTTTTATAGTCTTGGTCTGGCCTCAGTGTTTATGCTTGCTTAATTTTCTGCTTTTTATTTGCTATGCCCGTCCCCTATATCTATAGATCTTTCTCTGTTTTCAGTGTAGATGGGCACAATCCAATGCAAACAGAGCACCCTCTTTTCATGCATTTCAGTTGAAGTAGAGTGAGCAGTCACTTATCTCTGTCATTTAAATGATTGGCACTGAATCATACTGACCTTGACCTGAGCTGGGCCCTATTTTTATTTATTTATTATTTAAAAAGTATATACCACTATATCATATCAAAGTGGTTTACAGTGATATCTGTATATAATAAAAGCATGTAAAAATTTAGAATCTGAGACCATTAACAAGCTACACTTGTACCTTGGAAGTCAAATGGAATCCATTCCGGAAGTCCGTTCGATTTCCAAAATGTTTGAAAACCAAATTGCGGCCTCTGATTGGCTGCAGGAAGCTCCTGCAGCCAATCAGAAGCCGCGGAAGCCCAGTCAGATGTTCAGGTTCCAAAAGAACGTTCACAAACTGGAACAATCACTTCTGGGTTTGCGGCATTCAGGAGCCAAGACATCCGAGTTCCAGGGCGTTCGGGATCCAAGGTACGACTATTATGAAAATATATATTTTCTAAATTGCCTGCATAAGCCTGGCAGCTTAGAAAAGTTTTCAACAGGCATTCAAAGGTTGACGAATCTCCCAATTTATGTGATTTTGTTCACAATTAACTAGAATATTTTTTTCAGAACTGGCCAACTATGAGAGGAATGTGAACAGGGCCATCCACAAGTACAATGCTTATAGGTAAGATCTCTGCTATCATCTGATCTGCCTTGGCTTGGAAACCCACCGATTCTTTGGCAAAGCAGTTTTACAGAGGGCTTTGAAATAAGGACATTTCATAGCGTGTGGGTTTGGTTTCTTGCAATGGTGGTACTTTGACACCCCATCCCAGATTTTGACTCTGTTTCACAGCAAATCTCCATCAGTGCCCCCCCCCCTTCAAAATATGGCTGAGTCTCCAGGAATAAGTGCAAAACAGAGACAGCATCTTAGGAGAACTTGGTCTCACCTCTTGAGATAAAGTAAAGGAACATCTTTACTTTTGCAAAATACAAATCCTGTGCAGAAGTGGAAATATAATGTCCTTTATTTCAGTATTAGGTGTGCTTTTTAAAGTGAGAATTGAGTGGATGGAGTGACAGTGAGTGTTAGGAGTCTGTTGAATGATTGTCTTTGTGTGGGTTGTGGGTTTAGTTTTATGTAGTGTGAATGGTTTTGGTAATTATGTGGGGGTTTTATAACAATGTTATACTGTAATTACAATGTGTTATCTGCATTATGGTATATTTTGATGTTTTGTATATGATTTATTTATCTACATTTTAAGAGATATTTAATTATGTTACTAACAATGTGGAATCAGTAGTAGTAGCAGCAGTAATAGTTGTTGGGTTTGCATGTCTAAGTTATATCATATTTTTATACTCAATCCTTTTCGTTGGGATTTGTAAACTGCTTAGAGACTTCTGTTGGAATATGAAGTGGCCTATAAAGAAAAAAAATAATCTGTTTGCCAGCAGACCATGACACCTGGCCCAACAGAAATCTTTACAGGATTGCACTGGAGGGAGATCTGCAAAGTGAGTGGCCTGGATGTATACAGTTACTGTCTGCCACCTCTCTGAGGAGAGAGATCCTTTATTTGAACTTCTGTCTTCTGCTTCTTCTCTATAATTGACTGTAATTTCTGGAAGGGTGTTGCTTTTCTTTGGAACGGCAATGGGGATCTCATGCTGTGAGCCAATTTTGGGGGCCCAAAATATGACTGTAGATTTTTCATTGCTGCATACAGGAAGGCAGCCTCTGTGATATCGAAATATCCAAGCAAGATCAAAAGTGGAGCTGAAGCAAAGAAGCTGGTAAGTCCCTTAAGAACAGGCAGGTAATAATAATAATAATAATAATAATAATAATAATTTTTTATTTATACCCCGCCCTCCCCAGCCAAGGCCGGGCTCAGAGCGGCTTACAAGCAATAATAAAAACAAGATGAGTGATTACAACTTAAAAACAAAAATAAAATACAACATTAAAATAATGGAACATTAAAATATTAAAATGGAGCCTCATTGCAGGAGAAGGAAAAGAATAATTTTGTGAATAATTCAGAATCGATAAAATTCATCTTCAGATTCTGTATATGTTTACAAATTTTTCTACAAATTTATTCAAATTTATGGTTTGTAATCTGCCAAAATAAAAATAAAAACACAATGAGAAAAAAGAATGGGGATTTGTGCTGTGTCTTAGCTTATTATTTTATTATAACAATTAATATGCAAAATTGGTTGTGGTTTAGGTGTTGATGCTAACTTCCAAATTACTTGGAACATTGTTTAAACATTTGCTTGATTGAAATAAACTGTTGTAAAGGTAAAGGGACTCCTGACCATTAGGTCCAGTCGTGACCGGCTCTGGGGTTGCGGCACTCATCTCGCTTTATTGGCCAAGGGAGCCGGCGTACAGCTTCCGGGTCATGTGGCCAGCATGACTAAGCCGCTTCTGGCGAACCAGAGCAGCGTACGGAAACGCTGTTTACCTTCCTGCGAGAGCAGTACCTATTTATCTACTTGCATTTTGACGTGCTTTCGAACTGCTAGGTTGGCAGGAGAAACTGTTGTAGAATTGTCATTTATTGGATTGCTGTATTGTGTTTTGAAGCTAATCGGGAGCAGACCATAGTAGTAATGCTGTTTTGATATACATTACTGTTCCTGTATTGCTGCTCTTGTGTTGTGAGCTGCTTTGGGCATGTTCATGTGTGAAAGTAGCACGTTTTAAAGGAGCCGTGCAACTTAAAAACAAAACCGATGTTCTTGCACTGCTTCTGATCATCTCAATGGGGCCAGCACAGAAGAACCTCCTGGTGGATTCTGCCCTTTGATTGGCTTTGCTGACCGGGGGACAATGGGAATGCAAGTCCCAGGCAGGTGGAGGACTCGTCCTCCATGTTGTTATGGCAAATGCTTTATTCTTTACAACATTGTTTTATGTGCTTCCCTCTCTTGCTCGCTGTTGTAAGTTAAGTTCCTGTGTAGCTCTCCCATTTTTTCATTTTTCTTTTCTTTTTTAAAGGATGGAGTTGGAGCTAAAATTGCAGAAAAGATTGATGAGTTTTTATCTACTGGAAAACTACGAAAGCTGGAAAAGGTAACTAATTGGATTTTTATAACTCTGTTTTGTACAAGTGGTATAATATTTCACTCTGAAATTACGTATATGCAAAGTACAAGCATACATATTGAACTTAGTTGTCCTTCTATATTGTTTCTAAATTTCCTACCCACAACATTTATACACTACTTGATTGTAATAAAACCACAAGAGGTTTACTAAAAGAGCGTGGAGTGTCATTTTGTTTTTTTTAATGGGGTGAATAGTTTGCCTAATACTTGCGTACACCACCTTGAAATCTCTTGAAGTAAGGCAGTTAAGAAACATTTATTTAATGAATAAAAATAAACCATGCCAGCATATGAAGCTGCCTTGCATACCAAGTGAGGCTGGCTGGCAGACACTCCCTGCCGTACCTGAAGATACCCAGGACAGAACCTGATTCATTCTGCACACAGAGCATCTGCTCTATTACTGAAACTACTTGGTCAGATCTGTCCCCTTGCTGCACCTTAATGAGTCCCAAACTCTGTCAAGAACAGCTACCTCTCCTGGTCGGCCCCGCAGAGGACCTCAAGGTCCACAAATGACAACACTTTGGAGGTCCCAAATCACAAGGTGGTTAGATTGGTCTCAACTAGGGCCAGGGTCTTTTCAGTACTGGCCCCGACTTGGTGGAATGCTCTGTCACAAGAGAGCAGGGCGCTGCAGGACTTGACATTTTCCGCAGGGCCTGCAAGACAGAGCTGTTCCGCCTGGCCTTTGGTTTGGACTCAGTCTGACCCTTATGTTTCCCTCCCCTTACGGTTTTGGGCTCCTTTTAAAATGAGGCTGCATTTTAAATTGGTTTTTCTTTTTCTTTCTATTATGTTTTTATTGTAATCTTACTGGTGTTAGCCGCCCTGACCTCAGCTCTGGCCGGGGAGGGCGGGGTATAAATAAATTTATTTTTATTATTATTATTATTATTATTATTATTATTATTATTATTATTATTATTATTATTATTGTTATTATTATCTCATGTGAAGCTGAATGCTGAAAGATTCAGGACAGATCAAAGAAAGTCCTTCTTCACGCATCACATAGTTACACTGTGGAACTTGTTCCTACAGGGGGCAGTGATGGCCACCAACTTGGATGGCTTTAAAAGAGGATTACACATATTCATGGAGGAGAAGGCTATCCATCCATGGCTACTAGCTACAGTAGCTAAGCTCCGCCGCCGCAGTTGGAGGCAGCAATGTTTCTTTTTTTTTTTTATAAAATTTTTATTGGTTTTTCAGAATTTTTAAAGACAAACAAACACAGAAAGAGCAAACATACATGTATAAATTCATAACATATTTTCATAAACCTCTTTTCTGGGACTTCCCCATACCTCCCCTTTCTGCATCCCAATGTCCAAAGTTTTGTAGCAACTCCCAATTGTTACTTTTCAACCTCTGTCATCTTAGTCCTCTCTATGTTCTGATCTTATATCACTGTATCCCTTTGTTTCTAAAAACCACAGCACATTAACATTCATTAAGTTTATAGTAGTCCTTAAGGTAACTTTTAAATTTTCTCCATTCTTCTTCCACCGTCTCTTTTCGTTGGTCACGGATTCTGCCTGTCATCTCAGCCAATGTCATATAGTCCATCACTTTCATCTGCCATTCTTCCAGAGTGGGTAAATCTTGTGTCTTCCAATACTTTGCGATGAGGATTCTTGCTGCTGTTGTAGCATACATAAAGAAAGTTCGGTCCTTCTTCGACACCAATTGGCCGACAATGCCCAGGAGAAAGGCCTCTGGCTTTTTAGGAAAAGTACATTTAAGTACCTTTTTCATTTCATTATAGATCTTTTCCCAAAAAGCCTTAATCTTCGGGCATGTCCACCAAAGGTGGTAGAAGGTACCTTCAGTCTCTTTACATTTCCAACATTTGTTATCGGGCAAATGATAAATTTTTGCCAGCTTGACTGGGGTCATGTACCACCTGTACACCATTTTCATAATGTTTTCCTTTAAGGCATTACATGCCGTAAATTTAATACCGGTGTTCCATAACCATTCCCAGTCATCTGACATAATGTTATGACCAACATCCTGTGCCCATTTAATCATGGCTGATTTGACTGTTTCCTCCTGTGTATTCCATTTCAGCAACAAATTATACATTCTGGATAAATTCTTAGTATTAGGTTCTAGCAGTTCAGTTTCTAATTTTGATTTTTCCATCTGGAAACCAATTTTCCTGTCCTGTTTGAAAAATTCCACTATTTGATGATACTGAAACCAATTTTGTACCTTATGCTTCAGTTTCTCATAGCTTTGCAATCTCAACTTATCTCCATCTTGTTCCAAAATTTCCCAATACTTCGGCCATCCGACCTCCATATTGAGTTTCTTCACTGCTTTGGCCTCCACTGGTGAGACCCATCTAGGGGTTTTGTTTTCCAAAAGGTCTTTGTATCTTCTCCAAACATTAAACAATGCTTTTCTAACAATGTGATTCTTGAAAATACTGTTAACTTTATCATACCATAAATATGCGTGCCAACCAAAAGAGTTGTTGAAACCTTCCAGATCTAAGATGTCTGTATTTTCGAGGAGCATCCATTCTTTCAGCCAGCAAAATGCTGCTGCCTCATAGTACAATTTCAAGTCCGGCAGGGCAAATCCCCCTCTTTCCTTCGCATCTGTCAGTATTTTAAATTTAATTCTGGGCTTTTTGCCCTGCCAGACAAATTTTGAAATATCTTTCTGCCACCTCTTAAAACATTCCATCTTATCCAGGATCTGCAAGGTCTGAAATAGAAATAACATTCTAGGCAATACATTCATTTTAATCACAGCGATTCGGCCTAGCATTGACAGTTTCAAATTTGACCAAATTTCTAGGTCTTTTTTAATTTCCGACCAACATTTTTCATAGTTATCTTTATACAAATTCACATTTTTTGATGTCAAATAGACCCCTAGATATTTCACCTTCTTGACCAGTGTCAACCCTGTCTCCTCTTGGAACTTCTCCTTTTCTGCATCTGTTAGATTTTTGCCTAAGACTTTGGTTTTTTGTTTATTCAGCTTGAATCCAGCTACCTGGCCAAACTGTTGTATTATTTCTAACACCTTTTTCGTACTAGCGTTTGGCTCTTGCAAAGTCAATACTAGGTCATCTGCAAACGCTCTTAACTTGTAATGTTTAGCTCCGACCTGGACACCCTTGACCTGCTGGTCTTCCCTTATCATATTCAGCAACACCTCCAGGACTGAAATAAAAAGTAATGGGGAGATTGGACACCCTTGTCGTGTTCCTTTCTCTATCTTAAGTTCCTCCGTCACTACATTATTTACAATCAATTTAGCTTTTTGTTCAGAATATATTGCAGCCATACCATTCTCAAAACCTTTACCTACCCCCATCCCCTGAAGATTTTTTAACATAAAGCTCCAGGAAATATTATCAAAGGCTTTCTCCGCGTCCACAAAGATCAATACTGCTTTGGTGTTTATATTCACCTCTAGCTTTTCCAAAATGTCTATCACATTTCTAACATTGTCTGCCAGGTGTCTTTTAGGGAGAAAGCCTGCCTGGTCCCCATGAATCTTCTCCATCAACACTCTTTTAAGTCTTTTTGCCAAAATGTCTGCAAAAATTTTGTAATCCACATTGAGTAAAGATATTGGGCGGTAGTTCTTCAATTGAGTCTTTTCAGTCTCTGTCTTTGGTATGAGTGAAATATATGCTTCTTTCCACGATTCAGGTGCCCTTTTTCCCTCAAGGATCTCATTACAGACTTCTTTCAGTGGTTGAATCAACCATTCCTTCAGTGATTTGTAGTATCTTGAAGTCAGCCCATCTGGTCCTGGAGATTTGCCTAGTTGCATATTCTGAATGGCAGCCTCTATCTCTTGCTCTGATATTCTCTGGTTCAAATCAATCTTGTTTTGATGAGAGATTTTTTGTGATCCAAATTTTCCAAGGAATTTGTCTATATCTTCTTCATTTTGCGGGCCTTGGGTATAAAGCTTTTTAAAATAGCCTAAGAAACAGTTTCTAATCTCATTAGGTTTAGATATGTTCTTTCCATCCACTTCTAGACTTGTGACTGTATTTAATTTCTGCCTTTTCTTCAATTGCCATGCCAGAAGTTTACCACATTTGTTTGCCGATTCGAATGTCTTTTGCTTCATCTGTTTTATCTTCCATTCAATCTCTAGGTTCATCAATTCCATATATTGTGACTGATATAGCTTAATCTCTCTTAAAATCTCCTGGGACTTTGGCTTTGCTCTTAGTTTTTTCTCTCCTTCCTTTATCTTTTCCAAAATCTTTTCTTTTTTCTCATTCTGTTTTTTCTTCTTTATTGAGTTTTGTTGAATCAAGAAGCCTCGCATCACGGCTTTACTTGCGTCCCAGATCACTCTTTTCTCAACGTCAGCCCTCAAATTTATTTCAAAATAGTCTTTTAAAGTTTTTTGGGCCTTCGTAAGAATTTCCTTGTCTCGAAAGAGGGTGTCATTCATTCTCCATCTAAATTGACCAGTTGATGTTAGTTTCATTTCCATCTTCACGGCGTTATGGTCGGAGCAAGTTTTTGGGCAGATTTCTACCTTCTTAATCTTTGGAGCCATACCACTAGTAATCCAGATTTGATCGATTCTGGTCCAGGTCAGCATTGCTTGGGAGAAAAAGGTTCCCTCTCTCTCCAGAGGGTTCCTTACTCTCCATATATCTATCAAGTCCATGTTTTCAGTCATTTCAAAGAAAGTCTTAGGCAGTCTCCCTTCCTTAGTGGTTGTTAGTCTTTGTGACTTATCCATATTCGTAGAGACCACGCCATTCATGTCTCCCATCATTATCATATTATAGTCCAGATAGTCCGTAAGGGTTTCATGAAGTCTCTTAAAGAAGTCAGATTTGCCTTCGTTTGGTGCATAAATTCCAACAACTAACAGTTTTTCTCCTTGTACTTGTATCTCCACTGCCAAATATCTCCCTTGTTCATCTTTAAAAATCATTTTTGGGGCCCATTTTTCTTTCACATATATTACAACTCCTCTTTTCTTAACTTTATCTGATGAAACAAATTCTTGTCCTAGCCTTTTGTTTGTAAGTAGTCTCCTATGGGCTCTGGTTATGTGTGTTTCTTGTAGGCATATCAAATCCAATTGTTCTCTGTTCAAAATGTGAAATACTTGTCTTCTCTTCAAAGGCCCATTCAGTCCATTACAATTCCAGCTAAGGAATTGTAGAGCCATCTTATTGTTTTCTTATAGCTCCTCCAACAGCTCCAAGTTGTTGCTCTTCTTCTGATGGTAATGGTTTCTGTCCAATCGAAAGGTTGAGAATGTCTAGTGCTCTCCTCTGTTCTGCCAGTACGTCCACAGTCCCCTTCTGGAGGTCCTCCTGGTGTCTTGCCAGAAATTTATCTTTATCTTGGATTGTCTTTATTTTCACCTTTTTTAATTTATAGTCAAATGACAGTCCTTGTGGGAATTCCCACCTAAAACGGATGTTGTTTTTCTTTAGCAAGAGGGCCAAATCCTTGTAGAAGTTTCTTAAGTCCAGGATGTATTTTGGGATGTCTTTAAAGATCTGTACAGTTGAGTTACCAATTTGAAGGGCCTTTTGAAAGTGTAATCCTAGGATTTTGTCTCTTTCTTCCTTGGATCTGAGTGTGATCAAGCAGTCTCTCGGGGTCTTTCTGTCCTGTTTTTTGCCCAGTCTAAAAGCTGTTGTGATTTTAAATTCGTCTTCCTCCAAATCCCAACAGCCCACAAACTCCCGTGTCAGGTATTCCGCGAGATTGTCTCTCTCATTCTCTGGAACCAACCTTAGTTTTAAGTTTCTCTCTTTTCTCTGTAAGTCCCATAAGGCCAAAGTTGCGTCGTGCTCATAGACCTTCTTGGCAATCGGTTCTAGTCTCTCCTGCGTCTCTCCAGCAGCAGCTTTCGCATCCTCGGCAATTTGGCGTGTGGTTGCGTTTTCCTCTACCAGTTTGTTGATGGATTCTGTATTCTGATTTAATCTTGCTGATATCTCTGTTAATTTTTGCGTATTTTCTGAAGTTTGTTTTGTCAAAGACTCCAGAGTTTGATTTATCTTAAGCAAGGCATCTGTCACCGCTTCCATAGAGGCAGCTGCTGCTTTTTCCTGTTCTGTTATTCCTGCTGGTCCTGGAGCTGCAGCTGAAATTGAGCCTCTTTTCTTTGACGACTGCTGTTGCAGCTGTTGTTGTTGTTGTCTTATTTTAGCTCTTGTGACAATCTCTTCCTGTGTACCACTCATGTCAAGGTCACTTCCCACGGGAGCTGTTCTGCTGGGAAATTCCACTGTCCTGGGCCGTGTCAAACATTCATTACCCTCTAGGGGGAGCAAATCAAAATGGCCATAAAGTAAAAAGTTCAAATACAAGAACAAAGGAGAATGTCCAAAGGTGTAAAAAAGAAGGATTTTACAGTCAGAGTCAATATTGCTATAAACTTGTAGCTGCAAATTGCCACAGTTTCACAGTTTCACAGTTTCACAGTCTATGTTGTTTCCCCTTGTATTACACTGTGGCCAATCACTGTATAAACTTTGTATCACAGTATCATAGTATTACTTTGTGGGCAAGTCGGTTCAATGAGCTATTGCTCTAAGAAGGCAGACCGTTTCGTGCTTTTAGAGCGAGACAGCAGAGGATTTTGCTTGAAATAGATCTTGCAGATTTACAGTCTCATTCGTCTCCCCTCTGCCCTGCTAGCTAGAGGGGAGATCCAAAATCCCCGTGCCCGGTTCAGTTACTTAGAAAGCAAGTTTCATCGGATGCAAGTTTAAAGTTCCGCTGCTTTAAATTTCATGCAGTCGGGGGGAGGCAGACTTCCTTGATTTAACCCCCCGCTTTCAGCTCAATTTCTAAAGTTTCCCAATTGTTTTTCAGTTCCTACTCACGGGAATTCAGTCCAAATTTCTTTTCAGGAAGGAATCGGCGCTCTCCGCTAATGGCGACGCGGCTTCACTTCGCAGGCTGGGTAGCGACTCTCAGCACCGCGCTCACTCCCGATGTCGATCCGTAGCCTTTAAAAAGGCTCTTTCACGGTACCGGGGGGCGCAAATGGTGCCCACCGAGTGGAGGCAGCAATGTTTCTGAATACCAGTTGCTGTAAACCACAGGGTGGAAGCGTGCTCCTGTGCTGGAATCCTGCTTGCAGGTTCCCACGGGCATTTGGTTGGCCCCTGTGAAAACAGGCCATTGGTCTGATCCAGGAGGCTCTTTGTGAAAGCTGACTCTGCACAGTTCATGGGGAAATCTTCCCCTGCTGCTTCTGTCTCCGCTGCCGCCTGTGCTCCCACATCCCACCACGTAGCAGGGAGGAGACAAAGGCAGGCATTGCTTTGGCTGAGTGAACCATGTCTCACTCGGGCTTCACAGAAACCGTTTCCCTGCCATAATCTGACTATCTGTTTCATTTGTGGAGTTGGAAACAGCCTGTTCTTTTCCTCCTTCTAGATTCGACAGGATGATACGAGCTCTTCTATCAATTTCCTGACCAGAGTCAGCGGTATAGGGTAAATGTGTGTGCATTTTTAAAACCAAGCGTAGAAATGAGCTTTGAAACCGGGTCTCCTGAATGCATTTGATCTCAAATTTGAGGAGATTGAAATTCACATTCTGCTGCTGCTATTGACAGTTTCCCAGTTTCATAATCCAGCTTCCCCCAGTTTGGTGCCCCCCAGATATTTTTGGATTCTCAACTCCCACCAGCTGTTATTTCCTCCCCGTTGGAAGGCTCTGACATTCTCTGCCTCTGCCGTCCAAGATTCTGCTGTTTTGTCATTTTAATTCTAAAACTCTTCCACTGTTTGCCCTGGGTCAGCAATCTGTCCCATGGCAGACACAGCCTCATGGAGTGAAATTTTGCATGAGATGTTATGCTGGAGATTCTCTTCAAACTGGTGATGAGCAGCCTTGTTGCTTTGTAGGCCTGCAGCTGCCAGGAAGTTTGTGGACGAAGGAATTAAAACTCTGGAAGGTGAGTCCGCTGTGGCTGTCTCTCTGGTTTGAGGGAACATGCTGCTTATCTGCTTAGGCCAACATGCCTCCATCTTTGGAAATGCCTAGACAGGGCTAGGGGGACTCTTCAACTATAGCTCTGCTGCCCTATCCATCTCCCCCCTCATCCAATACTGCCTCCCAATACCATCACCCTCTCCAATAGACCAGCCCAGGGATCAAGATCAGTGGAGGAGGCCCTCCTTTCTGTTCTGCCACCCTCAGGAGCATCTGGCACCATCACTTGACAGCTTCTATCAGTTGCTGAAGATGCCCCTCTTTATCCCTATCTGTTGAAAACTGAAGGATTTCTTTTGGTGTCCTTTGGTGTTTGGTATGTGAATTACTGTTTTGGGGTGATGGGTGGGGTGTTGCTGGGTTTTTCTATGTTCTAACCTGCCATTTCATATCTGGCCTGAGGAAACTGAAGTGAGTTTCCTCCTCCCATTCCACTGTGTGCCCCCTCCCTGCCCCTACCAATGGCTTCCTCATGCTTAGGATGGTCTTTGCCATCTGAAGTACAACCAGAAGCTGCTCAGACAAAGGTCCTTCTCTTTTGCCTTCCAGAAATGCATAAAACTTTACTATTCAGGACCGCTTTGGGCTGACAAGTTGGATTTTTTGCCCCTGGCTAAATTGATTTAGATCAGCTGGATGGTTTTTCTTTGTTTCTATAACTAATGATTGGTTTATTTTATTTACTTAATTTTGGAGAATATTCTTTCTAAAGCTAATGCAAGTAACTATTTGTATTTCAGGGGCTATTACATTTTGAGGGAGAAACCAAATTGGTTCTGCAGTAATCAGGCTTGTGACCCACTTCTCCCTTTTGTCTGTCTCCTTGGGATCACAATCCAGAGATCCCAGATTGTTGATATATCCAAGAAAGTGCCAAGAAAGTTGTGCCAAACATTTCCTCCTCTCTTGAGGGCTGCTTCTAGACTGCACAGGCCTGCATGAGGAGATGCCTCCGTGTGCCCTTTGCGTCATAAGAGTACTTTTTCATAGCCAACTTTAAGGAATAAAACAACAACACAGTACAATATAAATAGCAAGAGCAACACAACAAATCCACTTTTGAAAAAGATTGGACTTCTGTAGTCAGAAAAGTGATGGGAAAATACAGTAATTTGTTCAGGAGAGCAGCCATTTGACTATGATGGGATATAGCCTCTGTGCAGGTTTTCTGAGAGCAAATCAGGACAGTCACTTGGTAAATGCTTCATCTGGAAGAGATAGTCATTTAATAAAATGCTTAACTGATTTCATTACTCTGCTCCTTCTAGATCTAAGAAAAAATGAGCACAAACTGAACCATCATCAGCGAATTGGATTGAAGTAAGACCTGCATATTTTCTTCCTCTAAAGGTTCAGTTATGGATATTTATAGTTATTTGATGGCACACTTGCATAGAGCTTTTTAATATAATGCATTCAGAAGCAACACCATGGCAGATTTTTCATTTGTTGCCAAATGTTAATCTCTATGCAAGTTTTAGCTACCTTTGTTCAGCAGTTTGTGGTGTTGGTCAGGGTCTGACTTGCCCTCCATGGTTTCTTGATTGAAATTCTGTGATACTGAATTACTTGCAAAATGGGCCATTAGTAGTGAAACATTCATTGTATGGGCAGTAGTGCTACTGACCAGTTCAAAGATGTGTTTATTTTATTTGTTTTGTGGGAAGTGAATCATAAATTAAATGAAATATCCCAAAGTGATTAATAATAAAAAAGCAACAATAGAAACACATAAAAACAATTTCAAAATTCAATGGAGATACAGACAGAGATAAAAACCTCCCCATAAAAGGCTTGTTGAAAAAGGAAGGTTTATAACAAAGTCATGTTGAGAAGCAGCATTCATGTATCACTGATATTTTTTGCTGCGGCATATTGCTTGGCCTGTGTCAGAAGTGTTCTGTTTTAAACAATAGCTTTAGCATATTACCGTATTTTTCGCCCTATAGGACGCACTTTTCCCCCTCCAAAAATGAAGGGGAAATGTGTGTGCGTCCTATGGGGCGAATGCAGGCTTTCGCTGAAGCCTGGAGAGCGAGAGCGGTCGGTGCACACCGACCCCTCTCGCTCTCCAGGCTTCGCGGACCTCTCCGCAAGCAGCGGGAAGGCTCCCGCTGCTTGGGGAGAGTTGCCGGCATCCCGATGCCTGCGCGCGCTGATCTCAGCGCGTCCAGGCTTCGCGGACCTCTCCGCAAGCAGCGGGAGCGCTCCCGCTACTTGGGGAGAGTTGCCGGCATCCCAAAGCCTGCGCGTGCTGATCTCAGCGCGTCCAGGCTTCGCGGACCTCTCCGCAAGCAGCGGGAGCGCTCCCGCTGCTTGGGGAGAGTTGCCGGCATCCCGAAGCCTGCGCGCGCTGATCTCAGCGCGTCCAGGCTTCGCAGACCTCTCCGCAAGCAGCGGGAACGCTCCCGCTGCTTGGGGAGAGTTGCCGGCATCCCAAAGCCTGTGCGCGCTGAAATCAGCGCGTCCAGGCTTCGCAGACCTCTCCACAAGCAGCGGGAGCCAGCGCTGGGCTCCCACAGCTTGCAGAGAGCTGCCTGTTTGGGGGCTGGGGTCGAGGGAAGCTCGGGTCGCCCCAGCCCCGCGCCTGGGGGGTAAATAATTTTTTCCCCTTTATTTCCCCCCCAAAAAACTAGGTGCGCCTTATGGGACGGTGCGTCCTATAGGGCGAAAAATACGGTATATCTACAGATGATAGAAGGTTTTGTTCAATACTTATTCTAAAGCTGACACAATATTGGTATTAGTTCTTTGCTGCACGAAGAGTCTAATTACAACAATCTCAGAGAACAATGCATTACCAGTAGGAAGCATACAAAAATCCATATAACACACCCTGTAAAACAGCAGTAAAAAAACTTGGGCAGCAAAGCAGAACATATGCGAATTAGTACTTGAATTAGACCTGAATTTGCACTGTGTAACTGGGAGGGATTTATAAGAGTCAGTGGATTTAAATTTCAAAAGAACTTGAAAATTGGTGCGCCCAGGAACACAGTCACTGCTGCTTCCTTATCCTCATTTATTTTGCATGTGCAGGTACTTTGAAGACTTTGAGAAAAGAATTCCTCGGAAAGAGATGTTAGAGATGCAGGTGAGCAAAATCTTCCTCATTGTGGGGAAAGGCAAGGAGGGGTCTGTGGAAGAAAGATCAAATCACTTGATCTCTTTTTGTCCAAAACAGGAAATCGTTTTGAGCGAGGTAAAGAAAGTGGACCCCACGTATATTGCTACAGTGTGTGGCAGTTTCCGTCGAGGTGAGTCTCTGTTAGTTGTTGTGGGGAATTGTGTCCTCTCTGGCACAATTCTGAGGTTTCTGTAATGCCTGACTGGGGCAAGAACATGGAACCTTGTTCTGTATACAGTGGTGCCTCGCAAGACGAAATTAATCAGTTCCGCGAGTCTCTTCGTCTTGCGGTTTTTTCGTCTTGCGAAGCACGGCTATTAGCGGCTTAGCAGCTATTAGTGGCTTAGCGGCTTTAAGAAAAAGGAAACAAGCTCGCAAGAACTCGCAAGATGTTTCGTCTTGCGAAGCAAGCCCATAGGGAAATTCGTCTTGCGGAACGACTCAAAAAACGGAAAACTCTTTAATCTTGCGAGGCATTCGTCTTGCGAGGCATTCGTCTTGCGGGGCACCACTGTATTTGTCTTTAAAAACTTTGTTGATTTTATTTGTGTTTCCTTGGTGACTTCTACACTGCTTAGTATTTATTAGTCTGAAAAAAAAATCTAACATGCTTGAGATCCCAACATTAGTTATGTCACTTAACTGAGGCAGAAGTGGGACTTGTAAAACTTGCAGATCTAATAAAAAAAAATATAAGGTGGTAGTAACACGTTATAGACCAACTAAGTTTGTTCTGGTATCAGCTTTTGTGTGCATGCACACTTCTTCAGATGCACACGAAAGCTTATACCAGAACAAACTTGGTTGGTCTATAAGGTGCTACTAGACAATTTTTTACTTTTTATTTTTATTTCGACTGCATCAGACCAACACGGCTACCTACCTCAATTGCAGATCTAACTAAACCTTGCAGACCGCAGCAGAGCTGAAGGGTAGAAGTGAGGAAATAAAAACAAAGTTTCTAGGTTTGGCTGGAAAGCAGGATTCTTATTCTCTTATACTCTGGTTTTGACAGGTGCAGAATCAAGTGGGGATATGGATATTCTTTTGACCCATCCAAACTTCACTTCAGAATCCTCCAAACAGGTGCTTTCTGCAGTCTATTACATTTTAAAAAAACCACTCAGAACATATATTTATGAGTTTGGATTACAGACTTCATAAAAAAGCAGCAAATACTGGTGTGCAAACATAATACTTCATGACTTGCATCTCCACAGGCAGGACAGCCCCAGCCTGAGAATGGTGAGGCAGGACAGATCCTAAGTCTGCCCTGCAATAATATTTCTTCCCAATCCCGAATACAAGGGGTAACCAACAGATGTGCCATCCAGATTTTGTTGGACTCCAACCCCCAAGCACAGTCGGTGGTCATGGGTGATGGGAGTTGTTCACAACAGTGGAGGGCACCATGTTGGTTACTGCTGCCTAACACAGTCATAAGGCAGCCAGAATCCCCAGTTTTAGCAAGAACAATTTTCTTCTGTGCCTCAACTCTTGCCCTATACAGAGACGGAAAGCCAGCTGCTGCAGCTGCCTCCAAGAACAAGTAGAGTCACTGGAGCAGGCAAGAGACAGATCTGCTCCATTGTGGACACCTTCCACTGGGAAGATCTGCTACATAAAAGTCTATGAAACAAGTTTCTCATTTTGTGCCGAAGAACTTTCTAGTGGTTGTGATTCAGAGGAGGCTGTCCTTCGTCTTTCCACCTCAGGCAGTAAAATGACTTTGCCTTGTCCCTGTTCTCTATTTAGTTATTTGAAAATATTTTTAGACCGCTTAGCACCTATCAGTCTTAAAGGGAAAAAAGGCATAGCCTGCCAACAGTCAAGATAAAACAGCATAAAATGCATTTCAGACTTCACAGTGACCAGTGAGATGCAACATAGTGCGTAACTAACAACTGATATAGGAAGGTTTGAGTGAAAAGTTGTAGTAAGCGCCAGAAACAAGATGGCACTAGGCCTTATTTCAAGGCAAAAGAGCGTTCAACAGGGCAGAGGCTCTAAGTTGTTGCTGCTGTTCCCAAGAGAATAGCCTCCCAGCAGCCCTCAAATATTCTGTGCAGGAGGAGAAACAGTTTCTAGACTCCTTCTGACGGCAAGTTTGTGAGGCATCTGAATAAACATTACAAGTGTGTTTTGTTATCTACTCAATGATGACAAATATTATTCCTTCTGAAGCCAAAGCTTTTGCATCAAGTGGTCGAGCAACTGGAAAACATCCACTTCATTACAGATACGCTTTCGAAGGGAGACACCAAGTTCATGGTGAGTGTTTTTATCAAACCTGCAGGAGGAGAAGACAGAGAACCCCAAGTAATTGAGTTCTCGCCTCCTTTCTTTAGTCCTTGACAATTGGAATGCCAATTTATGAGCCATGAGAAATTAAGAGAGCCCAGACTTGCCTCTTCCTTGAAATGCTAGCAAGTTTTAAAATTCCATGTATTGAAGTCAAGGAAACCCCCTTTCATGTTTGACCTCGGGCGGAAGTGCATTTCCTTAAAACGTTCCTATGAAATTCAGCTGTGTGGAGTTGTAGGGAAAGACTTTTTGGCTGCAGAAAATCTCAGGTTTTTTGTTTCAGCAACAGATTCTTTGTCAGGATGCAGATACTTAATCCCCCTTTGATGTGGGTTTTGCCACAAAGAACAAGGTGAAAGCATCATTTATTTGGAGAGAGACCATCAAGTGTTCTCCTGCTCCGGATGTGTGCTATCAAGTTTCACATCCAGTTTAGGTGTGTCTCCGCAGGCCTCAGATATCTTGTTCTCAACGTCTTAATTGTGAGTGGCGCTAAAATGGCTGCATTTAGACTGAGCCCTCTGTCCTAAAACTTGACCAAGAAAATGCATGTTCTGTGATGGGTGTGGAAACGCCCCCCCCCCTTTTTATTAACTTATCTTTGCAAACTCTTGTTTCAACTGACATGCTGTTCCATACCTATTACTTTTATGGGTACATGTGTGGGAGAAACCTAGCTGGCCCTCCAGGGCACAAAAATCGCAATCCTGCGGTTGCTGCCTGTACCTGTCCAAATGGATCTCTGGAACAAGCGGCCCTGCAGCCTGCTTTTGTAAGCAGTTTCTCCCAACCACCCCAGAGATCCTCAGTGCTCCTGAGGCCAGCCCAGATCCCAGCATTCGTGAACTGTTTCAGAAAATCACCATTTGGTTCTTTTGAAGCCAAAGAATTGCTGAACTGAAGAGTGTAGGTTTACCTGCAAAATAAAACTACAATCCCAGCCATATTGGAAGGGATTTGTTTGGTAGGAAATTCTGCTCTGGAGAAAGCTGCTCCACAAGCTGTTTAGCGTTTACACTGAGTCTCCGTCATATGACACCAGGTATGGGATACACTGGGGGCAACATGCTTGATCAAAGGTGTCGGGCTCTAAGAGTGCCTAATGATTTTTGGTGTTTTCCTTGCTATGTATGTATGTATGTATGTACGTTTTCTTTCTTTAACTTATAGGGAGTGTGTCAGCTCCCAAGCAAAGATGAGGAAACTGCTTACCCTTACAGGAGGATTGATATCAGGTAAATCTCAAGGAGAACAGGGGGCTGGTAACTGCACTGGTATGCTAGATGGAATAAATAGTAATACACACACACAGAGAGAGAGAGAGAGAGAGAGAGAGAGAGAGTGTCATGCCTTGGAAGTGAAACGGAATCCGTTCCTGAAGTCTGTTTGACTTCCAAAACGTTCAGAAACCAAAGTGGGGCTTTGATTGGCTGCAGGAAGCTCTTGCACATGACAGAGAGCCATTCATTGCCAGTGAATGTTGGAAGATTCAGGACAAATAAGAGAGTTGTTCACACAGCACATAAACTATGGAACTGGCTACCACAAGAGGCAGTGATGGCCACCAATCTAGATAGCTTGAAAAGAGGATTGGACAAGTTCATGAAGAACAAGTCTATCAGTAGCTACTAGCCAGGATGGCTGTGACCTTCCTCCCCTGGGAATCTCAAGTGAGGAGAGTCTCTTGAGCTCAGGTCCTGCTTGCAGGCTTCCCATTGGGGCATTTGGGTGGCCACTGTGAGAACGGGATGGGCACCCTTTGATCTGACCCAGCAGGCTCCCTTAGGTTCTTATTGTGCTTCCCCTCTTGGTTCTGCTCTGCAGGTTGATTCCCAGGGATCAGTATTACTGTGGAGTTCTGTACTTCACTGGAAGCGACATATTCAATAAGAACATGAGAACCCATGCTCTGGAAATGGGCTTCACCCTCAATGAATACACAATCCGGCCCTTGGGGATCACCGGTGAGTGCTCACATCTGCTCTTTTAGGGGATGGATTTGAGGCTGTCTGTGTTTCTTTGTCTCGACTGCAACCGTGCCATAAATCTTGGCTTCTGGTTCCGTTGTCTGCTTCCTGGAAATAAACATCTAGCTCTCGTGGCTGCAAAGAGATAGTGAAGAAAAATGGTGGGTAGGGACAAGGGAATGTTTCTAGTGTCCAGAAGAAGGGGCTTGTTCACTTCCCTGGACTGCTGGTCCTTCTAGGTGAAGATTGTTAGTAGCAGGGCTTCCAAACTGGTCTATGGCTCACCAGTGGCCCACCAGCTTTATCCTGGTGGTCTGAAGGTGTCTGTGGTTTTGTGATTGAAGGCAGGAGGTGGCACATTCGTTGCATTAAATATCCAAAATGATTTTTAATTGTGTTTCTGTTGCTTCTTTTCTTACATACTGTATATGATTATATTACAATTTGAATTCTATGGAATACAATATATAAGAAATAAAAGAATCCATAAAGTAACAGGTAAAAATGAAACAGCATCTAGCACGGCCCCCTCCAGTTGCTGCAACAGGCAGAAAAATCCCCAAGTGGGGCAGCAAGATAAGAACAATTTTCAGGTGGTCCATTGGTGGGGGTGGAGTTGGGGAACCACTGGTCTACGCCAGCCTTGCCAACGTGTGTGCCCTCTAATGCGTGTTGGGCAACAATACCCATCATACCATTGGCCATGCTGTCTGGGGCTGCTGGGAGTTGTAGTCCAAAAATCTAGCAGGCAGCGGCTTGGGGAAGGCTGGCCTGGACTGAGTGGCAGTAGCTTTCCAGGTTTTCATGCCTAAGCCTTTCCCAGTTCTGCCTGCAGATGCGGCCAGGGATTTTTCATCTGGAACTCTGCATCCAAAGCCCATGCTCTCCCTCCGAGCTGTGATCCTTCCCTTTGTTGTTTGTATCCTGTCTCCCCCTCCATGACACCCACCCACACACTGGTCCTCACTTTTTGCATTCGGGAGTGTTACCCTCTAACAGAGCTGGTTCCACGACCTGCTGATCTCTTGCTGATTCTGCTTTTGCTAAACAGCATTTGTGTCCACAAGAAATGCAATTCATTTTCTATACTGTTCACATAATACTGATTTTATAACTCTGGGGGGTGTGGAGTGGAGTGCTTTGCCATAAACCTGCCTTCCTACCAGTGGACTTAACTCACCCATCCCCATTTGCACTGTGTGTATGTTTTCAGGAGTTGCTGGGGAGCCCCTCCTTGTCAACAGTGAGAAGGACATCTTTGACTACATCCAGTGGAAGTATCGCGAGCCAAAGGAGCGGAGTGAATAGCTGCTCTCCCAATCCCAGGCGCTTTGAGAAGCTAATTTCTTAGGCTGAGGTGGTGGCAATCTAGCCTGAGACTGTAATTTATTGCTTAATCCTGTTGGGGAAGTGAGTGTGTGGTTCGTTTTTAAATGTCTTTGGAACTTTACAGTAGTGTGTGCTGAATTAAAATGCTAGGTGGTGTATATTGGCTGTGACTTACCTTCTTTCTGCAAAGCTTCAGATTCCCCAGATCTGGCTTAAGAGGTGTATTTTGACCCAAGTCAAAAGGTAAGGCTCAGACATAGCAGTCTGAGTTCTGCTACACAACACAGAGCTGCAGCACTAATTAGCAGTTCAACTTCAAAAAATGTAATTAGAGGAGCAAGTAGGGGCTTGGGAGCTGAAGCCCAGCGCTGTGACTCAGCATTCAAGTACAAACACAGAGGCTTGTTGACTGACTGGAGGGCAGGTGGTAGTTCAGAGGTAAAGACTTGCATCTAAAATAAAGGTGATATTGCTTCCCCTCGCCCTAAGTACTCAGTTTCAGTTGTGCATACACAGAGAATCAGAATCCTTGAATGAACTTTACCCTTCTCATGCCATTCACCTTGCAAGTGGTCCAGGATACATACTGTCTTATGGCCTCTACCTCTCTTTCAAGTGGGGTGTGAAAAAGCATTGTCCACAAAGACAACTCTATTTCATTCAATTCACTGGAACAATCTAATTGAGACCATATTTTGCCCATACAGTGGTGCCCCGCAAGACGAACGCCTCGCGAGACGGAAAACTCGCAAAACGAAAGGTTTTTTCGTTTTCGAGTTGTCTCGCAAGACGAATTTCCCTATGGGCTTGCTTCGCAAAACGATCTTCTCCCCGCAGCCCCTTGCTTCAAAAGAGGGGACAGAGTGGCGCTTCCCCTCTGTCCCCGGACGGTCTCCATAGGAACGCATTGATTGATTTTCAATGCTTTCCTATGGGAAACCGTGCTTCGCAAGACGAAAAACTCGCAAGAAGAAAAAACTTGCGGAACGAATTAATTTCGTCTTGCGAGGCACCACTGTACTTCATTTTCAAAATGCCCCAAATCAGTGGATTCAAATGACAAGGAAGGAGATTCCAACTAGAGTTTGGATTTGATATCCCGCTTTATCACTACCCTAAGGAGTCTCAAAGTGGCTAACAATCTCCTTTCCCTTCCTCCCCCACAACAAACACCCTGTGAGGTGAGTGGGGCTGAGAGACTTCAGAGAAGTGTGACTGGCCCAAGGTCACCCAGCAGCTGCATGTGGAGGAGCGGAGACGCGAACCCGGTTCCCTAGATTACGAGACTACCGCTCTTAACCACTACACCACACTGGCGGCTAAACACTAGGAGGAACTTTCCAACAGTAAGAGCTGTTTGACAGTGGAACGGACTACCTTGGAAGGTGGTGGACTCCCCTTCTTTGGAGGTTTTTAAACAGAGGTTGGGTGGCCATCTGCCAGGGATTCTTCAGCTGTAGTTCCTGCATTGCAGGGATTTGTACTAGATGACCCTTGAGAGTCCCTTCCAATGCCTGGCAGCAGCTGCTCCTGGGTGGGGACCACAGGACCCTCCTGCTGTTGCTGGACCGCAGTTTGCATCCTCTGCTCGTTGGCTGTGCTGACTGCGGCTGATGGGAGGTGTAGTCCAGCAACATGTTTCCCAAACTTGCCCTACTTGATGGACCTCCTTGGCAGCTCTTAATTGCTTCCTTGCTCTGGTGTCCACCCTGAGCATCCGAATGCCACACACGGCTTGCTCTGTGCCACCTAAGCCAGCCCATTGCCAGGGCTGAAGGAAGTTTCAGTTGGTGTCCACATGTGGAAGTTCTGCCAACTAAATGCCTGCGTCAGAACTGTCCCTTTGACTTGACAGAGATATATACTTCTTTTTTCTTTTTTAATTATTTTTCTCTCATGACAAATAACAAATCAACAGATGTAAACAGAACAAAAAGGACTGGATTTTACATAGCACATTATGGTAAAAGGCAAAAGATTTATTCGATGTGAAGAGAAACCAGAGTATTATGGAAACCAAAAACCAGAGTATTATGGTACCAACAACCTTCCTGCATGGCTTAGTACTACCCTTTTGTTTTTCACAGGTAGGTGAAGTCTAGTCACTTCCATCAACATACAAGAGGTCTTGTGTTCATTTTGTTTTCTCCTTTATTAACCCCATCTCTTTGTCAGTTTGAAAAATTAGAGTTCATGCTGAATCCAAAGGAAATGGAGCCAGCATGCTTATAGAAGCACATCCTTGCTTCACACAAGTGATAAATGCATTCCATGTCATCTAAAAGTCTGCTGCACCTGTCTTGCCATGCACAGATAATTTATTTCATAAAATTTGTACTGTACAACACTTTTGTAAAAATAAAAAAGCAGTTTACAGCAGTATACAACAGCTTCTTGCCCATGTGCCACAACCCCTCAACAATTTTCTACTGCCAAGTGTCTTTATCAACATATTCATAACCAAGTTTCTATCACTGCAATGTTTGTACACAGGAGTGATTTAAAAAATGAAACGATAAATCGCAAAAGGTCTTCACTTAAAAATATGACTGCTGAAACAGAACCGTATTATGCTCCTGCTTAAAAAGCACATGTCTGGGAAGATCATTCTGTCATTCGGGTGACACAATCAAAAGGGCTCCCCTACCCCTTGTCCCACCAACCCAACCTCCCATCAATGGTGGGGCCACCAAAAGTCAAGCTTATAGAAGAGGAGATTCTTGAGCTACTCTATCCCAGACAAAAGGCCAAGGCTAGCACCTTGAGTGTCAACACTGAAGACTCTTCTTGATTAAAACAGGCCCAGTTCAAGTATCAAAAGCTAAAATAAGGCGCACACCAGGGAGAGCAACAACCCATCTGAAGGGAGCCATTTATCTACCCTACAAAGTAGCAGCAGCAGTGTATGGAGGGCAAATATATGTGGTTTGGGGATTTAGATTTCCTACTGGGTGGAGTTCATCTTTGGCTTATGAGGACTCCGATATTAGCTGACTGATAAACGTGACGTCAGTTTCTCCAGCAGACTCGTAAGCGGGATCGCTGGGACTCTCCACTGAGTGGCAGTTGGCAAGACAGTCCTGGGCCACAGTCACACCGCTGGAAGATTTCGGGTCCCTGAGAGCCATCCTTCTGTCCTCGTCTGGAGCACACCTGGCCCTCCTTGAGAACAGGCTTGCAGATCTTGGCCCAGAAGTGACGAGCGCAGCAGAGCCCCGCAGCACAGTCGGAGGTGCGGAGGCAACTCTCGCCCTCTTCAACTGCAGGGAAATGGTGCACAATTGAAATCCAACTGAGAGCTCTTAACCTGTGCAGCATGCATAGCCCAAGAGGACCATTGCCAGGCAGGGGTCAGCTAGGGAGGGCAGTTTCCAAGGCCCTGGGAGTGGCGAGATCTTCCTTAGGTGGATGGGTGGGCAAATAGGAGCAAGGAGAAGCAGCAGCAGGTACTGCCTCTACCTTGCTTACCTGCCCTTCTCCCTCTGCCCAGAGGAGAAAACTGGCAAGGGTGAGAGACTAAAGGAACTTCTGATTCTGCTGGCCCTGCTAAGCTATGCTCTCATGTTCTATTTCCCTTAACCCTCCAGCCTAGCTTAACTGGAAAGAGACCTCCTTCCCCACAGACCCTCTCGGGTGCCAAGATAAGCACGGAGGGTCCTCTGGGTTGTTCCACAGGCCTCTGAAGTTTGTGGCATGGTCCTGAGAGGGCCTCCTCTGTGGCAGCCCCAAGTTGTGGGATTCCCCACAGAGCTGTATCAGGCACCTTCACTAGACAGCTTTCAGAAAATGTCTCTTAAGCACTTACTTACTTTTCCCACAACATGTATATTTTTAGGAACCATCTTGTTTCTGTGGTCGCAAGTTCTTTAAGCTGTTCTTAATATTGTATTTTAATTGTTGTAACCTGCCCTGGGTTCTTAGAGAGAAAGGCAGGTAATAAATTGTAATAAGAATAGTCTTCATTTTGCTCTTTGGCCCACGCCTAGTTCTGGCTCGAGCACTCCTGCGTTGCTGGGATTGGAATAGTTGACCCCCAGAGATCCCTTCTAACTCTACAAGTTACATGATTCTCTGCTAGTGCTCAGTAGCTTGCATTGCAAGCCAGTGTGGTACAAGGCTCCCTGTATTGGATATAAGACTGGGGAGACCTGGCTTCAAGTCTCCACTCATTGGGTGACCCTATGCCAGTCTCCTCCCTTAACCTACCTCACCAGGTGTTGTGGGCATAAAAGCATCCTGAGCTGCTGAGGGGGGGGGGGCAGGATGAAACTGTGATAAGCAAGATTTGACAGGCCCACTGACTGCCTACCATTTTTACTATACAGACCTTTTGCTGCCCTGGCCAGCTATGGAGAATGCAGAAATTCTGACCCAATGTCTTTGCTGACTGCAATAAATAGGCTCATCTTTCAGATTGTATATAGCCGACATGTCCAACAGGTCGATTGCGATCTACCTGTCGACCGCGGGGGTGTTCCAGGTCGATCACAGTAGTTTAGTATGTGATCTCCCTGTTACTCTCTAAAGTGATTGTGACATGCCCTGCCCTCGCGCTATGTTCCCACGCTGCTGCTGCTGCTTCTGCTTCGATAGGTTTATTTTCATGCATCGGTAGCAGAGTTTGGTAAGTTAGGAGGTGAGTTGAGCGATTGATTTAATGCACTCCTCCTAAAACCAACCTTGCAAATCCTAAAAAAACTCAACAACTCCCCCCCCCAAAAAAAGCTCAACAACTACTGGCAATGACAATGGGTAGATCACAGCCAGTCTTTTTATACTTTGAGTAGATCGCAGTCTCTTGGGAGTTTGACGTGCCTGGTATATAGTTAAATAGAGATGCTAGGAAAGGCCAGAAATTAGGATTATCAAACCAACTTTAAGAAGGTAAACCATATCTAGCATCCCATACACTCATCTGAAGGGTCACCTAATTTCCTTTGCCTGCAGGCAGGAGGAGGCAAGCACTGTACCCAAGGCCAACCCATCCCTATTCCTAGCTGCACAGCCGTTGCCACTTCTCCTTCTCTTACCTTTGTTGTTTGGTGTTTGAGCATTTCCTTTCTTCAAGACATTGCTTGCTGGAACCAGGCACTGGACTGCGGCTTTTGAACTCAACCCAGCCTGTTTCTCACACTTCTTTTCTTCAACGAGAGTCGTCTTTTCAGTCTGACTGCACACTTCTGAGTGGAAAGAGAATAGTGATATATTTTTTAAGCTGTCATACCATGTCAGAACCCTGGTCCATCTAGCCTGGCATTATTCTACCTGCAACTGGCAGCTGCTCTTTCAAGGTCTCCCCTGCCATTTATACCCCACCTTTTCATCTATGGAGCTCAAGGTGCCTTACATGATTCTCCCCCTCATTTCATCCCCCCACCTGTCAGGTGGCTCAGACTGAGAGTGAGTGACTGGCCCAACATCAACCAGTGAGATTCATGCCCAAGTGGGGATTTGAATCCTGGTCTCTCCCAGGTCCTAGTCTGACACTCTGCTATACCACATTGGCTCTCGGACAAAAGGTCTTAGACAAAAGCCATTCCTGGTTCTGGGACTAAATCTGGTGCTCTGCAGGGGTTTTGGACTACAATTCCCATCAACCCTGGCCAGCGCAGCCCCATCAAGCACAACATCATATATGGTCATGCTAGCTGGGGCTGATGGGAGTTGTGGTCCAAAAAATCTGGAGGGCACCAAGTTCTGCTAGAGACTGGGCCTGCAATCTTGAGTCATCTGAGACAGATGGGACCAGAAATGCAAATGGATTCCAGTGCCTTCTGTTCTGTGTGGTTGCCTGCACATCTGCTCATGTCAATGTGTGTGTGATATGTTTATGAGTGATGTATAAATGGAATTTGTGTTAACCAATGGGTGCCAGCCCAACCATGATGTGTGGTGAAGCAAAATGTGTGGCACCTTCTGAGTAATTTCTGTGAAGTAAGCATGAGTGTGGTATATTTTTCCTGGTACTGAGGAATGCTCCCTCTTGCCATTAGGCAGCAACAAGATCTAATCAGCTGTGGGTACACATTAAAAAACCACAGTATTTTTTGGTTTCCACAATCAGGACGAGCAGGACAGAGCCACCTCTAAGAACCTTATGCCAACCACAAGATGTCAAGTTGTCCATCTGATTTTGTGTTAAGTCATGCACCCTCAACAGCCATTTTGTAACTGGTAGCCCAGATCTCTTAAAATCCAAAATGTGCCCATTGGTCCAAAAAGTTTGGCAACTCCTGGACTAGCTTAAGTTGGAATTGTAGGTTTCCCCCTCTTTATTAGGACACTGTACCCATTTCCCAACCATATCAAGCACAGCTTACCAATTCTTTATCACTGGTGCAGCTAAGCTTGGCTGTGGCCCTTCAAACCCTCTTGGGAGACAATGTCCATCATTCCCAACCTTTACTCATGCTTGGTTGGGACTGATGGTCCTGGAGCCCAACAACCTCTGAAGACCCACATTACTGCTATATAATGTGGCCGCGTGGAGCATCTCCGCTCTTGATGGGGAATTCTAACCTTAGACAATTGCCTCACTCATTGCCCCTCCCCCGCAAGTGATTCTCCTGCTTGAACCATCACAGGCCATCATGTACACTCCTTCCACCACCAGACTTTAGCAGTAATTAGTAGACGGACTTCTTACATTACAAGTTGCTCTGCAGATATTTCTCCAATATTTTTCAGGTTCCATTCAAAAATAAAGCCAGTGTGGTGCAGTGGTTAGACTAGGACCTGGAAGACCATGGGCTATTATTCACTGCCCCTTAGCCTAACCTGCCTCACACTGTTGTTTTGGGGATTACCATAAATGACTAGAGGTAGAACCATGGACACCACCTTGAGCTCCTTGGAGAAAGTAAATAAATGCAATCTATAGTAGCATTATTCAGATTTCTGTCCCTTCCTCCCAAAGGAGCCCAACAATTTAGCAAAACAAGCACAATTATGGATTAAATAAAAGCATATCTAAATGTGGTTTTTAGCTAGGAAACAATGCAGACAAGGAACATCTAACATACTCCTCCCCTAACATACTCCTCCCCCAGCCACTGCTTACCATTTATGCAGAGCATCCCTGGGCAGCACATGGTGTTGCGCTGGCACCTCCTCCGTAGCCCATGGCAAGCAGCGCAGAAGGGCAGCTCTTCCCAGGCCTTGTTGCAGAACTTCCCAGCTGGGCAGTCTTTGTCTGTGAAGCATTGGGCACTCTGTGGAGAAAAGGACACAGTCATGTTAGGGTCCAGAGAGAGAGAGAGAGAGAGAAATGGAGCTACAATACAGTCTCAACCAGGTCTGCAAATGAGAACCGCCTCGGGCAGCAAATGCTGGGGCCAGGCAGTTCCTTCGAAACCTGCTGGCTAGGCCTCCTCTGTTGGTGGAAAGAGAGAGGTCTGCTACATAGCTTGTTTTCTCCTGCACCCCACCCCAGTCTGCAACTGCATGTCCAGTCTGCTTCCGCGTGTGGAATTGGGGAGGGGTGCCACCTGGTCACCATGGCTCAGTTCTACCTCCCCTGCTGGAGGCAGCAAATGCCTCTGAGTAACAGTTGCTGAGCATCACGTGGGGGAAGGAGAAGAAGAAGAAGAAGAAGAAGAAGAAGAAGAAGAAGAAGAAGAAGAAGAAGAAGAAGAAGAAGAGAAGAGTTTGGATTTGATATCCCGCTTTATCACTACCCAAAGGAGTCTCAAAGCGGCTAACATTCTCCTTTCCCTTCCTCCCCCACAAAAAACACTCTGTGAGGTGAGTGAGGCAGAGAGACTTCAGAAAAGTGTGACTGGCCCAAGGTCACCCAGCAGCTGCATGTGGAGGAGCGGAGACGCGAACCCAGTTCACCAGATTACGAGACTACCGCTCTTAACCACTACACCACACTGGCAAGTGCTGACGCTCTTGTGTCCTGCTTTCAGGGCATCTGGTTGGTCACAGTGAAAGCAGGATGTTGGACTAGATGAGCCTTTGGCTTGATCCAGCCAGGCTATTCTGGTGTCCATCACAGGCAGCATAATGTGTAATGCTGGCCCTCATTTTCAACTCAGGTTCTTCTTTCTGTGTGCATAGCAGAAGGCTTGCCTTTGGAAAGAACTGCAATGCTCATTGCTCCTTAGATCCTTACATCCAAAGAGGATCTAGAGCAAGATGTCATGAGTTTAAACTGCGAGCTGGATTGAAGGGAAACAGCTCTGGCAGCATGGAGAGGTGATGGAATCCTGTCCAAGGAAAGGCTGGGCAACCCTACCGGGGGAGCGTTGGGCACAAGGAGTTTTGCCTCAGGGCTGTAGTTTAAAAGCGATGGAGAGGCTTCCAGCTCTTTGAAAGGGAAGTTAAGTTTCAGCTGCTCAAGTACCACTAGAATAGTTTTCAGCCCAGACAAGATGTGGAGAATGAAAGTTCATCACCTGTTGGAAAGCTGATGCCACCAATTTTCTCAGATTTTCCAGGGTGGGGAACTTGATCAGCCACAAGCTTACTCTACTCCCACCCTCTGCCCAGACACTTTTTTTGTGTTAGCAAGCACTAATTCAGGTATGAACCTTTGACCCTCCAAATCTTACTGAACCCATCATCCCTGAACGCTACCTGTGCTTGCTTGGGCTGATGGGAGTCACAGTTGAGGACAGTCTGGGTAAGAGGTTCCTCACACCTGCACTCATCTAACAGCCAGCAGGAGCCCAAGTTATGCCACTGAAAGCTCCCTTCTACCAAAGGAAGGGGCAGGAGACAGCAGTTGCATCATAACAGGCAATTTGCCAGAGCCACCAGAGTTTGGGGCTGCTCTCAGTCTACCACTGCATTCAATAAATCCACATCAGTTTCTAACTCCCTCAGTACCAGCCCAGTCTAGATTTTTCCGAGTCAGAAATATGTTCCACTAAACTTCCAGGTCAGCATATGGAAGTTCTGACTGCAATGGTATTTCCTGCCAAACTTAACCTCATCCATATATTTTTTTTAAATGTTTTTTTAATTGAAAAAATATTAACTAGTGGAATTGATGTTCAACTGAACAATTGTTTAGCTTACTAACTTTGTAAAAAAAGTATATTTACAAGTTTGCAGGGATTATAGTGATGTATGGTGTCTTGATTTTTGTTTATTATATTACTTTTAATTGTGATGTTTGGCTTGCTTTTTAGTTGTTGAGCTTATTTTTTAGTTGCTGCTTTGTTAACTGTGTTAGAGATTGTAATTGTTTCAGTGATCATTTGTTAATTATATGATTTATGCTGTATTTGTGATGTTCTAACTTGTTATTGTTATTTATTGTTTGTAAGCCACTTTGGGATCCATTTGACTGAAAAGCAGCATAGAAATATAACAAATCAAATTAATCATTTCAGAACATAACAAATAGCAACAATCATTCCAAAAAAGCATGCTTGGTTGCTCATTCAATGCACTTCTAAATTATATCATTTTAATAATTTCTATAGAGGACCTTCCGTCCCAAAACCAGTCTTCTATTGTCAGAGGATTACAGAACAGTGTGTTGGAAGTCTCCCAGAGTGGCTGGGGCAGCCCAGCCAGATGGGCAGAGTATATATTTTATTATTATTATTACCATCATTATTATTATTATTTCTTCCAATTGCTGGATAAGCAGATTTTGCAGCTGTCTGTAGCATTTTATATAGCCTGCAGAGTTTTTGGGTCCAGAGATAATGAGTAACCTGTTACTTATTATCCTGGAGCTCTTAACTGGCAAATGTTACTTGAAAAACAGCCCCCACCAAAGCGCTCACCTTTTTGGAGCTGGATACTTCGGCTGAGCCCCTGATGGTGTTGAAGTCAAGAACCATAGCAGTCAATGGGGAGCAGAGGCAAGTGATCCCAAGCAGAAACTTCACCTCCATTCCCAACTCAGAGTACTGTCTATATTCCCTGGAAAACAGCAAAGCACCTTCCGCTCTCCTTCCTAGGGGAAAAGTCACTGAGCAACACACATCCTTCACCCCAGTATTTTGAACCTGTGGATTGCTGCTTGTCAGAATAAGGCACTGATTGCCTTTCGCACCTAAAGGAGTTAAGCATTCACCTTGGAGAGTTCAGCCTTATTTATAGCAGCGTTTCCTCACTTTTCCTTCCTCTCCAGACCCCCCAGACACTCCAAATCCCTTTGATCCCAACTTCAAAACAAAGTAGGAGGAGAGGAGGAAGGCAGCAGCCACCCTCCATCTCTTCCCAGCAATCCCTAATTGCAGCATATCAGAGTCATTTCAAAGGGCCAGAGGAAGAGACGGATGTAGGTATCAAAGGCACCTGCTGGTAATCACCTGTATTTCCTGTGCTTTGTAATCCCCTTGTGAAAGTGGTTTCGTTCTGGGATCTGCTTTCACAGCTGACAGATGATTCATTTGGCCAGGCTGCCATACACCACATAATTAGCTCTGTTATGGTGAGGATATAAGAAAATGCTGCGCACTTTGTGGTAGCTTGAAGCAGCTGTCCAGGCAGCACCTGCTGGAGCTGCAACAGCCTGACTTTGAAGGAAGCTCTCCTTCCTATTACATCTAACGCAACTGTTGTCCTAAACAAGAATTTAAATGCCATGTCCTACATCCCCCTGACCTTAATATCAGCCATATCCTGGCAAACTGGTCCAGGGCGATTCCTCAGAGTCAGAAGCAAGTGAAGATTGTTGGCCGCAAGCCACACATTTGGAAACAAACCTGTAGACAGGGGCAAGCCAAAGAAGTGAAAAATGAGAGGCTCTTCCAGGCAGCCTGTTTATTGAGCAAGATTAGGGAAGGGCTGAGGGACGTGGGTGGCCCTGTGTGGGTTAAACCACAGAGCTTCTTGGGCTTGCCGATCAGGTCAGCGGTTCTAATCCCCGCGATGGAGTGAGCTGCTGTTGCTCGGTCCCTGCTCCTGCCAACCTAGCAGTTTGAAAGCACGTCAAAGTGCAAGTAGATAAATAGGTACCGCTCCGGCGGGAAGGTAAAGCGCGTTTCCGTGCACTGCTCTGGTTCGCCAGAAGCAGCTTTGTCATGCTGGCCACATGACCCGGAAGCTGTCTGCGGACAAATGCCAGCTCCCTCGGCCTATAGAGTGAGATGAGCGCACAACCCCAGAGTCGGTCACGACTGGACCTAATGGTCAGGGGTCCCTTTACCTTTACCTAGGGAAGGGCTGCTTTGCATGCAGAAGGTCCCAGGAGAATCTCCTGCCTGAAATCTTGCAGAGCTGCTGTCAATCAGTGTTTACAATACTGCGCTAAATGGACTCACAGTATAAAACAGTTCCCTGTGTTCCTAGATTTACTTGCACGCAGCTTGGATGATACCCCGTCTTTAATGAGCAAGCATTCTGATTTTTTGGCAGGGAAATTATAGCCCAATGGACATTCATCTTGATTTGCTTGCATGAAGGTTATACATCTTTCCACTCATCAGTTGTTTATCTTATACCTTTTGTTCAATTTCTCTGCCATTTTCCCAACTGAAGGAGAATTTTAAAAAGAAAGTGGATTTGTTGTGTCAGAACGTGTTAATCTTCTTTTTGTAAACCTAAATTTCTGGTTTGCAAATGAACACCCCCCCCCCCAATACTGGCACATGAAAGCTCATACCAATAACAAACTTAGTTGGTCTCTAAGGTGCTACTGGAAAAGGGACGTGGGTGGCGCTGTGGGTAAAACCTCAGTGCCTAGGACTTGCCGATCGCATGGTCGGCGGTTTGAATCCCCGCGGCGGGGTGAGCTCCCGTCTTTAGGTTCCAGCTCCTGCCCATCTAGCAGTTCGAAAGCACTCCTAAGTGCAAGTAGATAAATAGGTACCGCTTTATAGCGGGAAGGTAAACGGCGTTTCCGTGTGCTGCGCTAGCTCGCCAGAGCAGCTTCGTCACGCTGGCCACGTGACCCGGAAGTGTCTCTGGACAGCGCTGGCCCCCGGCCTCTTAAGTGAGATGAGCGCACAACCCTAGAGTCGGACACGACTGGCCCGAACGGGCAGGTGTACCTTTACCTTTAAGGTGCTACTGGAAGGAATTTTTTTTATTTTGTTTCGACTATGGCAGACCAACACGGCTACCTACCTGTAACTATAAAGTGATGGGCAGTCCCAGTTCAAAACTCCAAGTTCAAATCTCACAAAGCTATAATTCTCGGGGAAGAGCCATTGATTTTTTTAAATCATTTTTTATTCAAAGTTTTCAACATAAAATACAAAAAAAAAAAAAATAACACTAATCTACAAAAGAAAAATAGAAAAAGGAATAAAGGAAAGAAATAAAGAAGAGAAAGAAGAGATGAACAAAAGAAAATTACAAATCCTTTTATCAAAATTAAATCTTGACCCTTATTTCGCACACAGAAGAGTGAGCCTCTCAGTTCTCTCCTGGGAGCTTCCCCCTCTTCCCCCGGCCTCCCACCCTGGGAGACCCTCTCTCCTCTGCCCTTCATGCAGGGCCCTTCATTCTCGGTCCATCACCTTCTTGTATCTTCCTTTGGCCAAGACAGAGAACTTCAAATTACAAAACAAAATGTAAATCTGGAGTTAATGAAAAAGGAAAATCATAGAAAAGATAGAAAAAGAACTGAAGGGCTTCTAATTCTGTGTCTGCCAATTATGTATGTCACAATTATATATTTCAGTCCCATTTCCTGTTGGCCATATTCTGTATCCTGGTTTAAAGGAAAAAGGAAAAGTCCTCCCCCCTCCCCCTTTTCAGATTCTTTTGCCAAGGCAGGCACCAAAATCTTGGGAGCTTTTTCTTTTTCTCTCAGCCTCTGTCATCTCCAGTTGCTTTTGTTCATAATTCCATTCACTTCTCCCAGAGGCACAACAACATCCTTTGTCTGATCCAGTCCTCCAGGCAGCTGTGTGGATGTCCATTCCATTCCAACGTCTGCTGTGGTCCATTTTGCCTTTACCTTTTCATTTTCAGTCAGTTCTGGATCAATACCTTTCCCACATTATTTTGTCTGATATTTCTTTTGTCTGATATTTCTCTGATCTAATCTCCTTTAACATTTCACACAGCTCTTAAATCTTTCAGCTGTTTGTCTAGTAATTTTCGCTCAGCAGTGTTCAGCAGTGTTTTCACCATCTTGGGTTTTATTATTCTCCCCTTTGACAGTCTTTGCTTCCAGAAATATGCACCTGTTTCTTAAAATCAGCATTCCATTCTCACATAGGTTACCATTTAGCTTCATTTCAACATCCAACCCAGCACACAAATGGTGGAGAGTTACAGATGGTATAAATTTGTCCACCCCCCCCTTGAATGCCATCTAAGCCAATAGTCATCCCATAGCGTGACCCTCAGTTCCCATAGTGGGAATCCTAACCCCTTACCTGAGTGGAAGCTCCTTAAATTCAACAGACTTACTTCTGAATGGACATGGTTAGGAGTTCAGTTAAGACAATGTTTGAAGAAGTCCTTCCTCCCTTCTGTTCCAAGTCCAATTTCACTGGGTGGTCCTGAATTCAAGTGCTATGAAGCAACTATTGCCATGGGATGCACACAGCACAGACACCCACCACGCACAACAGGAGAGGTATAAGCCACTAGTAGGAACCACACATGGAGTCAGAGTGTACGCAGGGATGGTAGCCACGAGCCGAGCCACCCGTCCTGAGGCCACAAAGACCCAGAGTGGCAATTTTGCCTACAGCCCTGTCAAACCACCCCTCAAGAGGGTGAGTGAGGAGCTCTCGCAGTGAAGACAATCAATGACACACACGTGTTCATAAAATTTAATTTTTAATAGAAATTGAACACTTTTTGTCTTGGTCACACTGGAGCTCGCCACAACCTTCTCTTTTCTAGACTTAATTATAAGGCTCGTAGACCTGAGGACTCCTACTGTAAGCCCGTCTGTAATAGATACCCAGACGGCAGTGAAGGTTTCCAGTTCCTTTCCAATTGTGTGAAATTGGAACTTTGTGTGTCCAGAGCTCAAGTGGTAGAGCAGACACCCCCAATCTAATACCCTTCCAGATATTTTGGACTACATCTCCCATCAGGCCCAGCCAACCCACTGCCTGGCAACCCCCCCCCCTTCAACTTCAGCCAACATTAGGTGAAAAATAATCTCAGGGAAAACTCCCAACATTCAGAGTTTGGCTTAACATTCAGGTTCATGAACAGCTCTAGAAACCTCAAAAACCTGCTCACTCTTTTGCAGCATTTTCATTGGTCCTGCAAATGCATTGCCCAGTTTGTGGATATGGGAGTTTTTTCTCTTCTGGACCAAGACAGCAGCTACCTCTGGGTGTTTTTAAAAGGATGGTGAAAATCTCTGTCACTAATGCTGGTTTTGTCCCCATCATCTTCCTCCATGCTGAATCTACAAAAGGCAACAGTGAGACTGAGGAGGAGGGCACTGGTGGGGCACTGGCAGAGGCCAGTGGAGGTGGGCAGAAGACAATGGGTCTCAGCAAGCCAGTACAAGAGCCTTGGCTGAAGAGCAGAAGTCCAGAAAAGGGAGAGCGGGTAAGCCACGCAGTCCAGCAAGTGGCTCTTTTGCACGCTCAGAGTGTTCCCCCAACTTCCCATCCTTTGGCCCCATTGCGAGAGCCTCCCTGCTGCTGCTGCTGGCAGCTGAGGTAGCGACGGCTGCTGCTCAGAGTTCAGAACGCCCTGGCTGTTTTGGCACCGTGTCTGGACTGCTGGGTGTCCGGACCTCCTCGTGTTGCATGTTGGCATAGGCCACCTCCTGTGCCAGCTGCTCCAGGGGTGGGCGGCCCAACAACAAGTTCCGCAGAGAAATCCAGGTCATCAGGAGGCTGAGAAGGCAGAGAAACAGAAGGAACTCACCTTATCAGTTTAATGTCTGCATGCACTAGATATGGTTTCTTCAAGAGCAGGCTACTGCGATGCTCTCTATGTGGGGCTTCCCTTGCGCTTAACCCAGAAGCTGTTGTTAGTGCAGAATGCTGCAGCGTGGTTGCTGATAGGGATAAAACCCTGTCAGCATATAAGACCTCTGCTCAAATATCTACATTAGTTGCCAAAGTTCAGGGTGTTACTATTAGTATATAAAGCCCTTTAGAACAAGGGTCAAGTTTACCTGTGAGATCGTCTCACCCCGTATATGCCCAGTCAACCGCTTAGATCAATGGAACTGACCCTGTTACAGGTGCCACATAAGACCCTTTCCACACTGGTTAGAACTCAATATTCTATCACTTGCACTCTGGAACTCCCTCCCTCTTGATACCAGGCAGGCATCTTCACTGTAATCTTTTCAGCACCTGCTAAAAACATTTTTGTTTAGACAAGCCTATGCTGAAGTTTAGAAAGGTGATGTGTGTTTTAATATACTTTTAATATATTATTATTTTAACATTTTGAAAGTCTTTAATTTTTATTAATTTTTGCTAGTAATTATAATTATTGTTTTATCCATTTTGTAAACTGATTTGAGGGTTTTGTTGTTGCTGTTTTGTTTTATGATTATCAGCATATGACATTGTGGCCCCGGAGCAGAGTTTTCCAAACTGTGTGCCATGACATGTTAGCTGCAATGTGCAGGTATGTCGAGCGAATGCTCTTAGTTTAACCTCCGGTTTCCTACTAAAACTGAACTACTGTGTCGCATAGTGATGCATGTCTAAAAAGTGTGTCACCATCCTGAAAAGTTTGGAAAGCTCTGCCCTAGAGCATTCCCCATTTGGTTCGGCCAGTGAGACTGCTCTCAGTGCAGGCCAGGTGACGGGCGCCGAGAGAGCAGAGCCCCCTTGAGGTTGTTCTCCTGCTGCCATCATATTTGGTGACGGACAGGTGAGCAGCCCCACCCACTGACTGAAGTTGGCCTGCCGGGGAGGTCAGGATTTAGTTCCCCAGCTGTGCATTTTCACCACCATAGACTGTGTGCCCAGGGAAGGGCCTTTTCTAAAATGTAAGACAAACCAGCACTGTGAAGAGGAACTGCCAGAAAAACAAAGGACACTTTGTTCGTTGCTCCTTTGTTAAAACAATTTTGCCAGCTACCAGTCCATTTCCAATCACAATTCAAAGTGCTGGTTATGCTCTGTATGACTTGGGACCAGATTACTCAAAATATCCTATCTCTCTATATGAACCTGCCCAGGTGAGCTCACCTTCTCTTAGTCCCATCAACAGGAGAGGCACAGCTGGGAGGTGACACAAGAGAGCCTTTTCTGTGGCTGCTCCCAGACCGTGGAATTTCCTCCCAAGAGAGGCTAGCTCCCTCTTTGTTATCCTTCCACCAGCAGGCTAAGACCTTCCTGTTTAGAGAGGCCTTTTTTAAAAACCAAGGTGCAGACAATGCTGATCACTGGTTAATGTCAGGGCAGACTACAGTCATACCTTGGGTTACAGACGCTTCAGGTTGCGTTTTTTCGGGTTGCGGACCGCCGAAACCCGGAAGTACCGGAACGGCTTACTTCCAGGTTTCAGCAGTCGTGCATGTGCAGAAGTGCTGAATCACAACCCACATGTGCGCAGATGCACTACTGCGGGTTGTGAACGTGCATCCCGCACGGATCACATTTGCAACCCGAGCGGCCACTGTATATTTTAACTGCTGGCTCTAAATGTGTTCTGATGCCTTTTAACTTTTGGTTTTAACTAGTTTTCTTTTATTACTTTGTATTTTATAACAACATTTTTAAACGCTGGAGACTACCTTGAATCCCAGCTTGGAAGAAAGGCAGGCTATCAAAAACATGAAGTAAATAAATGAACGCAGTCACCCTGGCAGCCAGACTATAGGGTGCCCACAGCAACATCCAGCTGCCGAAGCCAGAAAGTGGACCAGGTTAAGCCAGCAAGAAATGGCAGGGAGGGCAGACGTTGTGCAGAAAGAGAAGGCTTTTCTCACCTCCTCCGGAATACGAAGTACTTCTTGGCGATGAAACGGTGGAAGCGCTCGGCCAGTGTGGCGTTGCGGCGCTTCTGCAGCTCCTCCATGCGCCACTGGCGGCGGAGAAAGGCCTCCACGACAGGGTCCACCTGCGTCACGTTTTCCATGGAGCTGTCCAAGATGGGCTGTAGCTCTGGAGGGAGGGGCTCCGTTTCTGGGGGCGGGGGCAATATCAGGATTTAGTATCAGAAGTCTGAGAGTCGCTTGAAAATGAAATAATGCTATCGTGTAAACCTATGGTGCGACTGCACTTGGGATACTCTCTATGTAGTTTCAGGTGCTGGACCTCAAAAAAGGACATTGTTTCAGAAAAAGGAAAGCAAAATGATCACGGGCATGGAGTAATTCCTCTGCAAAGAAAAACTGCAGTGTTTGGGACTTTTTTGTTTAGAAAAAATTGGGACTTGGCAGGGAGGGGAGATGAGAGAGGGACAGACATGGCAGATTGTATAAAATTATCTCTGGTGTGGAGAAAGTGGACAGGGAGCCCTCTCCTATCATATAAAACCTCAGGGTTATTCAATGAAGCTGAATGTGGGAAGACTCAGGAGAGATTAAAGGAGTTCTTCACCCAGCACAGAGTCAAACAATGGAACTCACTCCCACTAGTGGCAGTGATGTCCACAAACTTTAAAAGAGGATTAGAGAAATTGATGGAGGATGTGGGTGGCTCTGTGGGTTAAACCACAGAGCCTAGGACTTGCTGATCAGAAGGTCGGCGGTTTGAATCCCTGCGACAGGGTGAGCTTCCGTTGCTTGGCCCCTGCTCCTGCCAACCTAGCAGTTCGAAAGCACATCCAAGTGCAAGTAGATAAATAGGTACCGCTCTGGCGGGAAGGTAAACAGCGTTTCCGTGCGCTGCTCTGGTTTGCCAGAAGTGGCTTAGTCATGCTGGCCACATGACCCGGAAGCTGTACGCCGGCTCCCTCAGCCAATAAAGCAAGATGAGCGCTGCAACCCCAGAGTCAGACACAACTGGACCTAATGGTCAGGGGTCCCTTTACCTTTACCTTTAAGGCTTGCAATGGCTATTAGCCACAATGTCTATGTTTCACCTCAGAGGCAGTTTGTGGGAGTTTGGGAGCAGGTGAGAGAGGCTACTACACTCCCGCCCTGCTTGTGGGATTCTGCTTCAGGCATCTGGCTGTGCCCTGTGAGAACAGAATGCTGGACTGGATGGAAGAAACCGGCAGGTGTTTTCATGATTTCTCCTGAAAGCACCTGAAGGCACCTTGAACTTTCCGCTTGGGACTGAAGAGCCCAAGGCCAGTCCTTGGCCTGTCCCAGCAGCAGGCGTGAAATAGAGGAGGACTGTGTCAGCAGAGGCTGGTGCCCTGGAGCCGGCGGTGCAGCCGGGAGACCTTCTGAGGCCCCCAGTTCATTTGCCCCCCCCAACCACTGCTCAGCCTTACCTGTCCCATTCTGCACCTTCTCCCGCAACTCCTGCAGCCGAGTGAAGTTCTGCTCAAGAGCCGCCTCTGTGGTGTTGACGTACATGTACATGTAACAGGACGGTTCCTGGGACACTGTGAAGACTTTGTGGTATTTCCCCGGCGGCAGCTGTGTCCAAGAGGAAGAGAGCAAAGTTGGAATATCAACACGGGGCCCTGATCTCATTTTGCTTGGGCCCCACCATCCACAGCAGGGGTTCTCAAAATGGGCAGTACTCCCCATTACTGGGGTGGGGGTGCTATGAGGCAGAGGAGGGCTGGAGCAGGTTCCTCCAAGCATGTTGACTGCTTATTTATGACTGACCAGGAGAGAGCCTAGAGCAAAACACCTTTCTTGCTTTGTAAAGTTTTTCTGCTCCTACTACTTTCAAAACTATTTCCTTTGGTCATGGTTTGTTTGTATTTGTGATTCTGAGTTCTCACAAGGCACAAGAGGGGCCATATTCAGTTCAAAAGAGAAAATGGGCTATATTAAAGATGAGATAGTCAGCTTTTTATGATATAGCAGCAGTTTAGTGTGGTCATTGACTGATTTAACACTCAAGAGAGGCTTTTCCCATGGAAAGTGTTCAGGCCCATACCTAGAAAGCATTCAGTTAAGCAGAAAACCACCCAGACCTGTCCTTTCTAGGCACAGGACAAGTGGAAGTGTGGACAAGTCCTTAATGTGGTATAAATGACAGAGCAGTGGTCCATCTGAGCCAGTGCTGCTCTGCTCCCCCGATTGGCAGTGGCTCTCCTAGGTCACAGGAGCGCAGAGGTCTTTCCCAGCCCTGCTGCTGTTTGAGATGATACTGGGCAACTGGACCTTTGACCTGCTGCATGCAAAGCCTGTGCCTGACCATGAAGCCTCGGCCTTTCAGCAGTGCATGCAAATATTGCGCATGGGGTGAAGGTTCCAATACTTCATTGGGCTCGGGGGGTGTGAGGTGGTCGAGAGGTGGTTAGATGCCCATTGCCTTTCCTTTGTGCTTAGGGGCAGAGCATCAGGATCACTGGTGGTCCTGGAGGCGGCTGGAAAAGGCTTCCCTTCCTCTGCTCTCCAATTGCGAAGGCTCAGCTCGGTCCTCATAGAACCATAGAATTGTAAAGTTGGAAGGTACTCCAGGGACAATCTAGTCCAACCCCCTGCAAGGCAGGAATCACAGCTAAAGAATCCCTGACAGATGGTCCTCCAAGCTCTGCTTAAAAACCTCCAAGGAAGGAGCGTCCACCACCTTCTCAGGTACTCTGTTCCACAGTTAAAAAGTCAGAAAGCCATTCCTAATGTTTAGTCGGAATATCCTTTCTGGTAACCTGAAGCCCTTCTGGAGCAGCAGAAAACAAGCCTGCTCCATCTTCCATGGGACAGCCCTTCAGGTATTTGAAAGTGGCTATCATATCGCCTCTCAGCCTTCTCTTCCTCCTCACCTGTATCCTGTCTCCTTCCTGCAGCGTGTGGTTCTTCTGCGTGCTGACAATCTCCACTGCAACTTCCCCTTTCAGCAAGTGAAGGCTAGTGTTGCCAAGGTCCTCACTGACAAAGTTTTCCAGATGCAGGCCTGCCATGGGGGACAACTGGGAGATGAGCAGCTGGAATGCAACAGAGCGCCTAGGAGCAGCCCCAAGACCACGGCTGCTCTGACACCCCAAGGTGACCCCCAGGTGAGGATTCACCAGTCTCTTGCAATGGCTTCCCTACACAGGCAGTTAAAAGGGGCTCTGGCAGCTTTCTCACACAGGCAAAAGGCAACATGCCAAAGAGTACTGAGTAGACTTGGCTTAAACAGGGATACCGTTTCCAGGAGAAGGCAAACAGCACAGACGTACCTGGGAAGTCTGCAATGAAGACCACCTCGGTTTGGTTGTCCAGAGCATCCTCAATCTCCTGTAGCTTTGTCCGCCAGGGTGACAGGTCAACCAGCAGAGGCTTCACCCATGTCGTCTTTTGGAAAGGGGACCACTCAGCCTTCACAATGTCCACATGTGGATCAAAGAGTCTAAGGAGGGGAGTGACATGGGCAAAGTGAAGATACCCAAATCAGAAGGACCCCGGCCATTGTCAAGTCAATATAACTGGCAAGGAAGAGGGCTCTGCCTGCATGGCTGTGTTCCTCCGATCCAATACGGCTGTCATTCCTTCCATGAGCTCAATTCCAGAATATCTTTTGAGTCACAGACCACAATGATTTGGCTCATCACCAAGCTTTGCAGGATGGGCTCAGCTTGAGTTTATGAGAGGTTTACCCATTTAAGGACAGGCGGTTCTTCAGTGTTCTATCCAGTGTCTCCTCAAAGTCAGTGACATTACGAAGGAACTGCATGATGGGAAGCAACATCCTAACTTCCACCCCCACCCTCCCCAACAGCTGCCCCATCCCTCAACACTTGTATAGCACTCCAAATTTACTGGAATTGTTAGTGCAGCTTGTATAATTCCCCCTCCCCACCTCCCGTGGGCCAAGTATGACAGGTGAAGAGACAGTCCGCCTGCCAATCACCCAATGTCACAATGACATCAAGTGACCTGCTTCTCCTTACCTGGTTTGAAATCAAACCATCCAGGCAAAGGCGCTGTGCTTTGAAAGCCCCAGTGATCAGCTGATGTACAGTTGCAGGTGCCTTTGATTAATGACAGGAAGTGCCTGGCAGCCCCGGTTTTGGCACAGCCTCGTCTTTACCAGCCACACAGCTGGCATGGCCAGGCCAAAGCAGCCTGCTGGCCAGTTGGGGAAGACCGAGGAACCTGATTGGGCCTGTGGGCTGGAAGCTCCCCAATTTTGCTTTACTGTCATTGCAAGCAGCAATCTCAAGGGCATTTCAGCTGCTGGAACAGCTCACTCACCTCTGCTGGAAGCGATCGTTGATCGAGACCCAAATATCAAAGTAGATCTCCGGCTCCGAAATGTTATAGCTGTGCAGCAGCTGACTGAGACAGGTGGCATACTGCTTCACCATGTCTGCGTGGTCCCTCCAGCGTCGACTCTGGGTGAAGACCTGCCCTAACACATGCAAGTCTCAGCTGGGGCACAGGAATGGTGGCAGGCTGGTGGGGGGGGGTGCAGGGAAGAGGAGAATGGGAGGGCAGGAGGACAGACTTGCTGCCATGAGAGGTCTTAAGAGCAGCAAGGTCTAGCAGTCAGTACCCAAAATCCCAACAGTTCTACAGCTAGAAAGTGCAGATTCCAAAGATTATGCAGCTCCTGCAAATTCACCTCTCTGCACTTTAGATGTATTATTTGTTCCAGCTGCTGAATTTGGACCAGACCACATCATTATCGAGAAAGGTTTAGTGGTTGTTTGAAGACTATCCCTGCCTCCAGGTCTGGCCCTGACAAGAAGGCTACAGGTGTCCCACAAGACACTGTGCAATGCCAGGTCAATGATTCAGAAGACCGCTGCCATCCATGATTTGATGGAGGAATTGACCTGGCATGTTATAACAGAGACTTGCTTGGACAAGGTAGAGGAGCCTGTTCTTGCTACTGCTTATCCACCAGGTTTCTCTTACACACAGCAACCCATATCATGTGGGTGGGGAAGAAGGCGGGTGCAGTGATTTTTAGGAAGTCTTTAGTTTTCACTGGGAGTCCTATTAGGGAGACACAGTTTTCTGAGTGCATGTTCTGGAAGTTGGGCAATAGGGGCAGTACAGGATTCCTTTTGGTGTATTGACCTCCCTGCTGCACCAAGGATTCCCTGCCCAAATTGCTTCAGGTCATGTTGGATGTTCTCCTGGAGACACCTGGCTTGGTGGTCCTGGTTGATTTTAACATCCATGCTGACATGGCCTGACAAGGGGCTGCTTGGGACTTCATGGAAAGCATGGTCTCCACTGAGATGTCTCTGAATAAATATGGCCCTATTCATAGCCATGAACACACCTTAGATCTGGTGTTTACCTCTGTGGATGTGGGTGATCTGACATTAAGTTTCAGTGGAACAAAAGAAGTGCCATGGTCAGATCACTTCCTGGTGCAACTAGACTTCTCCGCAACCCGATTCAAATGGTCTGCCCCTGACACTTAATGGATCCAAACAGCTTCCAAAGGAGATGCATTATCCCTTTCTGGTGGCCTCTCAGCCGGTTCCCTGGTGGCACGCTGGAATGTGAGGTTAACTAGGGCTATCGACTGTCTGGCTCCAAAGCGCCTACTCCAACTGCATGAAGTTCAGATGACTCTGTAGTTTTCCCAGAGCTGAGGTTGATGAAACACCCAGAGTGGCTGCGGCAACCCAGTCAGATGGGCGGCATTATTATTATTATTATTATTATTATTATTATTATTATTATTATTATTATTATTATTATTTTCTCTAAAAGCTGGATTTTTATTCCAAAAGAAAGTTAGGCATCCCAGATTGATGCATCTTGGTCTATGAAACAGCTTGTATTTTTGTGTGTATATATAAATATGGCAGAAAACCCACAAGCATCAACAAGTAATTATTTGTAAGTATCATTTGGAGGTTTCCCATCTCCTGAGATCCTCAGGAAACCACTTTGAAGTGGGTGGGCTGTGCAGTGATCCTCCCAATTATGATTATTACTTGCACTAATTAGTCATGTTCCCATAGAGGCTAGTGGCGCAGGACGCCAGGGTGCCAAGTTCTGGAGGGTGCCAGGGAAGAGGCGGAGGCTGGATGTGGTGCCTCCCAGCATCAGCTTGCCGCCCTTGCCTGCCTCCGTCATGCCGCACCATGCCTGGAGATTCCATCTGCCGTGGCTACCGCGGCACAAAGCGGCCAGCTGAGCCGGGAGCCGCCACGTCCAGCCTCCGCCTCTTCCCCACCCTCCAGCCGCTGCCTGCCTCCTCCAGCCCTGCCGGCAGCACTGTCCTCCCTTAAAAAAGGTCAACAACTCTGGGAAATGGGGGGGCGGCGGCGGCGGAGGGAGATTTGCACCACGGCACAGGATATGCCCTGCATGTTTCCCCCCTTTTCTTGTTTTGCATAAAGTTAACTCAAAGCAACTTGCAATACACAGCATATGAACACTTCCCTACATATCTGTCACACATGGCATGGGCTTATTTTATGAGATACATAGCAGGCAGCCTTGACAAACATCACACTCCTGCAGTTAAAACTGACACAGGTACAGTGGTCTGAATGCAACCATGTAACCGACCAGGGGCACCAGCTCTTGTGGGCTCAGTTCTTTTGCCCCTTCCCATATTTTGGGGGTGGGGGCTGGGCCCCCCAATGTTCTAAATGCATGGAGGTGAAGTGTGGAGTCGAGCACAGCACAGCTCCAGTGGCCAACTCCTCCTCCTCCTTCTCCTCCACAGAGGGGCAAGAGGGTCAAAGCTGCCACCTGCTGGTGGTGGCGCCAAGAGGAGGTAGAGGAGGAGATGCCAGCCATTGAAGTCATGCGTTTGGCTCAGCCCCCAGCTCCTCCCAACATTAGGATGTCACACATGCAATGTTGCCCGCCCGCCCCCTATCGCCCTTGCAAGCTGGCGCCTCTGTCCTGACATGCAATGTATCCCTATGTCCAATCCCTGTACGGGACAGATGTGTATTCCTGCTTTGCAGGACTAAATGATCCTCAGGGTCCCTTCCAACTCTACAATTCTATTATTTGATTTGCAGTGTGCCATGTGAGAAGCAGCTCAAGTAAAGTAGCCCAAAGCTGCCCCTGCCCCCTTGCAAATGGAAAGGAAGAGAAACTGACCCCAGGGTTGAGGTAGCCAACCTCCCCAGTGAGACCATCACGGTACGTAATCTTCACATGCTGGTGGGAGCGTGCGTGGACCATCATGTCCCACGAGTAGCCATAGAGTCCATTTGTCCAGTTGTTATAGCCCTGCACAAGGAGTTGAGGGGAAATCTGGTGACTTTTCCCAGAAAGGAGCTTGTTTTCCCTCTTCCTTCACTCTCCCAGCCTGACAGTCATGGACAATGCACTGAGCTGCCACTTTGGACTATTATTTTCTGACTAAAAGCTACCAGCAACCAGATATTTCACCTCACAATCCTGATTAAGATTCGGCCATTACTATCCCGCAGAAATATATTTCAGTGTAGCTCTGGACCAGGGAACCTCTCAAGCTTGCAGGAATGCTGGGAAAGAAATGCATCATGGGAAGAATTGCACTGGCTCAGGGGGGGCCTCCTCAGTCCCTCCCACTTTGTTAGCCCAGATCCGTCATCTTCTGCTTCCCAGAGGACCCACGTCAAGGAAAATCTTGTCTGTCTAATGACAACATCCAGCACCTTTTGCTCCAAGACCCATGTATATATATGCACGTCTGCAAGAGTTAAGAAACACCCCACAATACCCTCCAGAGCAGGAGTAAACTTGCTCCATCTTCCTAGTGACAGCCCTTTATATATTTCAAGATGGATATCTCATCACCTCTTAGTCTCCTCAGCTAAACATCCCCGTTCTTCCTCATAAGGCTTGGTTGCCAGACCCTTTACCTCCTCATTCACCCAGTTTGATCACATTTCAGCTTGTCAATATCCATCTTAAACTGGGGTGCCCAGAATTTTTTCCAGGACTCCAGGTGGAGTCTGACTAATGTTGTTTAGGGCTTTGTGAATTAACACAATTAACGCAACGCTATCCATGGCACCACCATGTTGGCTGCTTCTGCCAAGCAGGCCTGTCTCACCTGGGTGATGAAGTGGGAGTAGGGCAGGAATAGCTGCTCCAGCACATACAGCACTGTGAAGATGGCCCCCAGTTTCTGCCGCAACCCCAGCTTCTGGGCTCCTCTGCCTAACCTCTGCTGCCCTGCTCCTCCATACACACACTCCTGGCTGGGCTGTGGAGCCTCTGAAAGGGGCAGGAGCCTTTGGAAGCAGGCCGGGAACTTGGCAATCAGGTGGCGTGGCCAGTCTGGGTAGCAGAAAAGGGGGCTGGTGGCCAACATGGTGTAGGAGAACATACCTGTGGGCAAGAAAAAAATGCCAGGAAATTGGACTTCTGTGGAGTGGGACAGGGAGGCCAGAGAAGGAGATGTTTGCAATACCAGGCCAATGCTAAGGTTATGTACAATTGCCATCTCCCACCCACCACCTTGCAAGGACAAAGACAAGGAGGAAGTTTTATTTCCAAGTTTGTCACACAAACTACCCCAAATGGCATTAACATAGGCTTGCAAGTGTCTGCAAAAGCCTCTCCCCCCCCCCAAATCTCTCTCCCCCCCAAAAAAAATTGGGGATTTTTTTCCTCTCTGCATGAACCTATGTTAGCAATTTGCAGCCTGTTAATACTATGAAGGGGGGTGGTGTGAGGAACCAGTGGCATAGCGTGGGGGGTGCAGGGGGTGCCGGCCGCACCGGGTGCAACATCTGGGGGGGCGCTCGCACTCGCAGCTCTCTGCCCCTACCTGGCTCACTCACTCTCTCTCACTGCAGTGCTGGCTGTGCGAATCCGATCCGAGCCGCTGGGTCGCCACCCACTGTGGAGGGGGTGGGTGCCAGGCATGCGGTGCGGAGAGAGAGCGAGGGACTATCTGGGGGAGGGACAGTGCAGCGGCCGCCCAGTGCAGCACTGAGCGCGGGAGAGAACCACACCAGACCAGACCAGGCAGCAGCAAGAAGAAGCTGGCAGCAGTGGCAGGTTAGGGGTTAGGGGGCGCAAATTACTTGCCTTGCCCCGGGTGCTGACAACCCACGCTACGCCACTGTGAGGAACCACCCACATTTTTTCCCAAACAGCCAAAAAAACTTGTTTTCCTGGTTACCTAAAAGGGATTCTTACTCACCGCAGGCAAGCAGGAGCGTGGTTAGCGGCCAAAGCCAAACAAGGCAGGAGTTAAGGGCTCCTGACCCTCTTGCGAAGAAGAGAGTTGTTTGGACATCTGGAGAACTTACCAATGCTGAAGAGCTGGGAGTTCATGCAGTGAAAGTAGGAGACAAAGACAAGAGCAACGGGTCGGGTGGCGTCAAAAAACAACAGGTAGCCAGCGGTCAAGTCCAGCATGAGACCCCCACCATGCACTACCAGCAGGCTGGTCATCTCCTCTGAAAGCACCAACCTGAGATAGAAGAGACAGCATAACTGAGAAGTGGTGGGTGGAGGTGAACAGCCGATGCTCAGGACTAGGGATGCACAGCAATGTCAATTTCTATGTGATAATTCACAAGTCTCTTCTTTTTTAAAAAAAGCCCATGCAGATTCCCACCCTCACTCACTAGCCGCAGGGCAGTTCCAAGGGTTTGGGTATATGCAGTTTTCATGTAAATGCAGAACCTTTGGAACTGAACCACCATGTAAGACGAAATCATACTGTAAACTTAGATATGCATTTTATCACGAATGCATTTCTAAATTTATTTTAGTTTTAAATCTGCAAATATATATACACACACACACACACACAAACACACACAAACACACACAAACACACACTTTTTTGCGCCAGGAACTGTATCACAAAATTTGGTCATGTCCAAAGGATAATCATATTCCAATCCATGTATTCATCGAAGTGGTGGGAGGTCAGCTCACTTAAAAATGTGAACCGAACGGTGGCTTCTGGTTCTGCTCTGCCTTAATGGAGCCAGACTCCATGACAGAGAGAGAAGGAAAAACAAGGATGATTGAGGGTAATTATCCTTGCAAATTCCCCCCCAGGGACAGGGGGAAGGGGCTTCACTCGCAGTTCATCTCCTTGCTCTGGCATGGAATGCGGGGGGGGGGGGGCAGGGAGGAGCTGAGTGCAAAAACATTTTGCCCACCAGAAACCCTCCAATGCCGTCATTAAGAAGCAGAGGTTCTCCTGTTAGTTGGAGCTTAATTGGACTAAAGTACAGGCGCGTGCTAGAAGAGATGAGATCCCAAAATGCAGAACAAAACTGAAGATAAGACTTCATTTGGTGAAAAAGACGGTGGGCAGACAGTGGAGCCTATGGTTTGTTTAAAGTTTTATTCTCTACATTTATGATTCGGCAACTCTCCTCTGAATTTTAGTTCAAATTATATTTGTACAAGTGAGAATGAAAGAATTGGATTATAAATATGAAATATAATATCAAATGGAACTGTGTGTGTAAAAAAAGGAGAAAGGGAGGGAAGCTCTATTTTGCAAAAGGCTTAATGATAGAAACTTAGAGCTGACTCTTCCCTATCCTTTATTATTTGCAGAGTGAACTGAATAATGCTAAGAGGACTTGGAATTTAATTTAATTGGAAGTATATATCATATATCTTCAGTTGGAAGGAAGGATGAAAGGCGTCTGTGAACTGCCAAGGAACTGATAATGTTCTTTACTGAGTCATCTGCAATTCGACAGACCGCTCTTCTTCTCAGACTGAGAGGGGAAATGGTAAAAACAGGTTATTTATTGGGACAGAGTGACTTTCGCAGCTGTTGCAAAAGTTGCAAAACAGCGAAGCACAGGACAGAGCGATGGAGAAATTTCTGGAACAATGGGATATCAGCTCCGCCCAAGGCATGATGGATAACAGCAACAACCAGGGGAAAGAAAGACATAACATCTTACAAGGACAGGAAGAAACACCACAGACAGAATAACTGCCACACACAGGAAGAACAAGAATCTAATTTGAGTTCCTCACTTGTAGCTTTATAAATCATAGAATCATAGAGTTGGAAGAGACCACAAGGGCCATCGAGTCCAACCCCCTGCCAAGCAGGAAACACCATCAGAGCACTCCTGACATATGGTTGTCAAGCCTCTGCTTAAAGACCTCCAAAGTAGGAGACTCCACCACACTCCTTGGCAGCAAATTCCACTGTCGAACAGCTCTTACTGTCAGGAAGTTCTTCCTAATGTTTAGGTGGAATCTTCTTTCTTGTAGTTTGGATCCATTGCTCCGTGTCCGCTTCTCTGGAGCAGCAGAAAACAACCTTTCTCCCTCCTCTATGTGATATCCTTTTATATATTTGAACATGGCTATCATATCACCCCTTAACCTCCTCTTCTCCAGGCTAAACATGCCCAGCTCCCTTAGCCGTTCCTCATAAGGCATCGTTGACCAAAGACCAAAAGGCCTTTGACCATTTTGGTTGCCCTCCTCTGGACACGTTCCAGTTTGTCAGTGTCCTTCTTGTACTGTGGTGCCCAGAACTGGACACAGTACTCCAGGTGAGGTCTGACCAGGGCAGAATACAGTGGCACTATTACTTCCCTTGATCTAGATGCTATCCTCCTATTTATGCAGCCCAGAATTGCATTGGCTTTTTTAGCTGCCGCGTCACACTGTTGGCTCATGTCAAGTTTGTGGTCAACCAAGACTCCTAGATCCTTTTCACATGTACTGCTCTCAAGCCAGGTGTCACCCATCTTGTATTTGTGCCTCTCATTTTTTTTCATTTAATGTGTCAACACGAATAGAAGTTTTTAATATTGCAGTTGTTGTATAAGGGATTATCATTATGACTGGAAATTAATACGATTCTGGAACGCAGAAATAAAGCAAATAATCAATTCATCAAATCTAGCACACAGGGGGCCACTTTATCTAAATTATATAATTTAGTATTTGAACAATTGGTATTAATAATTGTATTATAAATTGGTATTGTTATAATGCAGTTATTATTGGATTGTAATTGAAAACTAGTAAGTATTATCCCTAGCTAAAGCCAGACCCTTCGTGGGAATTCCACCCTCCCAAATCTAGGATGCAGAAGGGAGCGGCTGGAACCTTCCACCTGTGTGATTCCTTGACCTTTCTCCTCCTTCACTGCTTCCGCCTCCCTCCCTCCCTTTCTTCCTCACCTGAAGGGGCTGAAAAGCCAGTGGTGAGCAAGGGAGCTCATGGAGTAGCCTTCGACCCAGTCCGCATCCAGTTTCTTGATGCCCGCAATGAAGTACACAATGAAGATCTGCTCGGGAACAAGGCCAAGAATCTGTGAGTTAGATTCTGAAGCAAACTAGTCAGGCAAGGGGCACAAGACATCAGGCAGGAGCAAAGGGGTTGCCCATCTCCAAACTACCTTCGGGGTGAGGAAAGGACCCGGCTACATATCCCCCAATGAAGGGGGTGAGCTCTTGCTCAGCAGCAGAGCACACACTTTGCACGCAAAAGATCCCAGGTACAATTCCTGGCATCCCCAGGTAGGGCTGGGAAAGACTCTGGCCTGCAAACCTGGAAAGTCACAGCCCGCCAGTGTCAGTGCTGAGCCCATGCTGCTTCTGTGGGGGATGGGGGGTCCTGGCTCCTCCATCAACATAGAGGCCGCTTTGTTTTGTGATAGGAATTTTGAGGTCTTAGATATATGTTAAATGTTCATAAGTGTACCAACCAAGTACGTACATAGATCAGCACAGGAAGACCGACCTGAAACCATTTTTGATTCCCAAACTGACCAAATGTTTTCTCTGCAAGGTCAAAGTGGGAAACCTCCCCATTGTCTCTTTCCTCACAAATCCTGTCTGAAGGGCACATTTAAGATATGAATAGGGTGTGAGCCTGTGACCTGGCTCAGGAACTAAGTATTTATCATTACAAAAGACTGGCTAGGCTCTCCGGGCAATCCAATCAAGTGACCATTAAACAGGTAACCTGTCAGATGAGATAAACAATGCACTCAGATTTCTGCTGTAGACCGCCTTTTCTGTGATGTAGGTATGATGTATCTGGGGGGTGGTCTTAGGTTACACCCCTTCTGTGATAACGTATGATGTATGGAGGGGTGGTCTTGAGCTCCAGGGCAGGGAATTTAAAATGTCTATATAAGGGCAGGCGCACCTTGGTTCTGGGTTGCTCCTCCCTCCTGTGTGTGGTGAGTAAAGACCCTGTTGCAACAGATCAATAAAGATCAGGCTTACTAGCTGCTTTGCTTCTCAATATTCTCTGGTTGGCCTCTGTTATTTTCTCCTACCAATAGGGAACCTACGTAAGGACTCCGTATGGGCTCTTGGATACCCCATAAGGGAAAAAGGGCAGATTTTTGTTTACAACAGTTTCCAGAGGACACATCAGTGCAGACACTGAGAGGAGTCTGCATACTGGGGTGGGGGCTAGGGGGAAATAACAGCAGCGCTTTACCTGTGTGCGCAGCAGCGTGTAGTTCCACAACGGAACATGCGCGTTTCTCTTCTGTGGATTCCAGAGGCCATCAATAGACCTAAAGGAAAGAGATGCATTACCAAGAGGCCTCCAGTGGGACTGAGAAGCTACCCACAGACCATTTTAAATCGAGACAAAGGTGTGTGGGGGGGGTCCAAATCAGCTTAGCCAGTACCAGAGGCGTTCTGGATGCTTAAGGCCTCCTCCTGAGTGATGGCACTTAAGAATTCTGAAATATTATTTTCAGCCCAGCACAACACAAGACATTTTAAAAAGGTGGTGCTGTCAGGCGTGGCCCATCTAATTTCGTCCCCTGCTGCCGCCTCTCCCACCACTGCCTCCCACACCTCCGCTGAAGCCTTGCTTGCTAGGGTCACACAGCTGCAGCACTCAGTTTCTGGCAAGATCTTGCAAGAGGTCCACAAAATCTTTCTGAAACCCAGAAGCCACAGTCACTTCTCCAGTGGCAACAAGGGCGGGGGGTCAGAAGAAGCTTTTGAGCATCCTGACTCATTCAGAAAGCTGGCACCTGGAATCTGTCTTTGCCACAGTTTGGAGCTGGTCATGGGCAAACTAAGTGCAGTGAAGGTGCACATTCCAGGCAATGACCTATGAATCCAGATTTGTAGTTTGTTGCCCTCCAAGCAAGCCCTGAGTGGTAGCCAAGGGTTGCTACTGGATAACTACGTATGGTTTGCACAGAGAGAAATAAGGTCAGGTTTTCACCAACACTAAGCCAAGGCACAGGCTTTGCTTCTCCTAAGGCAAAGGCAGGAGCTGGGAAGCAGCAAAGGAGACGCCCTTGAACAGTGTGTGCCAGCAGGTTACTTGTTCACATTAAACTGTAGTTAATTTTCAACTGTGGTTTAATGTGAAATGTGGCCAATGCCTTGCAATGCAAGACCAACTTCTGCTGGTGTCAACGTGCACAAGATTTATGAGTTAAATATCAATGACTTGCATTTACAGTGGTACTTCGGGTTAAGAACTTAATTTGTTCTGGAGGTCCGTTCTTAACCTGAAACTGTTCTTAACCTGAAACTGTTCTTAACCTGAAGCACCACTTTAGCTAATGGGACCTCCTGCTGCCGCTGGAGCACGATTTCTGTTCTAATCCTCAAGCAAAGTCCTTAACCCAAGGTACTATTTCAGGGTCTGTAACCTGAAGCGTCTGTAACCCGAGGTACCACTGTAGTTTGTAAGTGTGGCAGCACCCACACTTTGGAACTCCCTGCCTGTTGACATCATTCATTGAACACTTTTCACAATTTTTGTTTGGCAAGCCTGCTCAGATACTGTATGTAGAACACTGGCGGGTGTTTTAATCTGGTTTTCAGCTTATCATTTATTTTAATTATTTTTAAAAATGTTTTGAATAGCTGTTTTTAACTATTTTTACCAATTATTTCACTGTTTTATTCTTTTTTGTAAACCGCTTTGAGGTTTCTTTCTCCAAACAAGTGGCATATACATTTTATGAGATAAAGGAAGTAAGATGTCTGCTCATGTTCCTCCTCCAGCTGCTGGAGACTTCCTAGGGACCTCACGCCAGAGCCTGCAAGTGTCTTGGACTGAATAGAGGCAGGGGTGGGGGGGTGGAAGGTACTAGCTGGGGAGCCCCCAGGGGAACAAGGCTCAGAGCCCAAGGACTGGTGGTGGAATGATGACAAGTGGTCAGAAGGGAGAAGAGGGAGCAGACTGGGAGGAGGATGTGTTGGAAGCTGAAGACATAACAGGGTTTAGTGAGCAGGAAGAGGCTGTGGCAGAAGCAGAGGTCAATAGGCAGAAGTGGAGGCAGGCTGCTGAAGAAGCCAGGGAAGCTCTCCCTCCTGCTGCGACCAGCTCTCCTCCCTGCTGGTCTCCCAGAACACACAGAGAAATGAAGAGGGTGGAGCAAAGAGAGACAAGACAAAGGAGCCTTAGGCTGCTGGGGAAGGAACTGGGGGAAGAGGGGCCTTAGAGAGGCACTGGGAAGGCCCCACAGTCTCACAACGGCCACAAATGTAGCAAGACCTACTGGGAAGAGTTGCTGTGATCACTGCACTGTTTTGGTTTCCTGGAATAAAGAGCTAACTTCACTGAGACTGGTGCTTTTTCATTGCTGACCTGCTCCTGACTCCTGACACAAGCTGTTCAAATGTCAAACGGAAATTGTGTAATTGAAATGCCGGGAAAGGTGTTTACTTGGCATAAGCATGTTGTGAGCAAAGAGGAGGCACTGCAAAACCTGACATCAGGGTTGTTGGGTAAAAGCAAAGCAAAGGGGTACCCCTTACCAGTAGCGGTTTGCGTTCATGAACAAGAGCTGGAAGCCCAGGAGGCCGTAGAGGTAGGAGTGGTTGTTCCATGTTGTTTTGTCCAGGAAGAAGACATACCAGTAAGGCACCACGAAGAGCAGGCAGCTGAGGCGGTAGAAACAGCCCAGCATGATCCCCAAAGCACCTGTTGCAGCGAAGGAGGCAAGGTCAGGTCCCCAAAGCGTCTTCTGCAGCCGGACTCAACCCAACAAGGCCCAAAAGCCCAGGAAACAAGGCAGAGCCAACACTGCAGTGCTGGTCCACCCCACCTCCCCGGACTTCTCCCAGTGTCCTTACCCAGCAGCATCACTGTGTAGACAAGGTACATCCAGTCTAGCGGAAGGGGCTCCAGGAAGTTGAAGAGGGGGAAGCGGCACACCTTCAGCCCATCCAGGTATTTGTGGTCCAGCTGGCTCAAGCCTCGCTCCTGGGGAATGTCCAAGGCCATCAACAAACCTAGGCAAGGGCCAGAGAGAAGAATGATGTGGGGTGGAATGGGGTCAAACACTGGAAGGAAACAGGCCTGCAGTGAGGATCTGAACTCTTGGCTCTTACAGCGTTTCCGTGCACTCTGGCCTCTGTCACGGTCCTCCGTGCGCCAGTAGTGGTTTAGTCATGCTGGCCACATGACCCGGAAAGCTGTCTGTGGACAAACTCTGGCTCCCTCAGCCTGAAATGCAAGATGGGTGCCGCACCCCATAGTTGCCTTTGACTGGACTTAACCATCCAGGGGTCTTTTACATTTATCTTACCCTAGTCCAACACTCTAACCAGCACACCACATTGGTACATTATGTGCTACTGCAGTCCACTCCAGAAAATGCTGAGGGTCAGGGGGAACTGTCAGATGTGCGCCACAAATGAAGAGTGAAGGGGGCTCAGAGAGAGTTTCAAAACACAGAGTAGATTTTTTTTTCATTGAAAGCAGCAGTGATTCAAAGGAAAGGTCAGTCATTCTGTACACACACACACACACACACACACACACACACACTTTGTTGGTTTTTAGGACAAACCATCCAGTGCAGCCCACGATGGGATCACACCCTGATCTCTCCTAGCCAAGTCCAAAGTCTCCTATCACTGCTGATAAGAGAGAGGCCAGCAGCACTGGCCCAAAATGAGAAGCCCAAAGCTGCTGCCAGCTACGGATGTGGCATCTCTGCAGCTGCCACCAAAACCAGCTGGCTCCAGTACAGGAGGGAAACACCACAGCTTAAAAAAGCAGCGCATTCCTCCACATCCTGTGCACTGAACTGGATTGCAACCGCCATGAAATTATTTCCCCTACAGCTCTCAGGAAAACCAGCCTATCTATTTTGTTTGGCAAAGAGGCCCTGTGGGCAGCTTTGTAAAGAAGGAGGCGTGTAGGAAGAGACATTCCTCCTGCAAGAGATATGGCAGAGAGTGTGTGAAAGGAGGGCAGCAGCAGCCATCACATGCAGAGAAAAAACAGTCATGAATCCTGCACCCAGCATCTCCCAAAAGGTCACAAACACAGCATGATGGAGGAGAGAAGCCACCTAATTTGGGCTCTTGACACCCATTCCGGGTCTCAGCATGGCCATGCTCTCTCTTAACTCTACCCACCACCCTTTCTAGGTATAATAATAATAATAATAATAATAATAATAATAATAATAATAATAATTTATTTTATTAATATAATTTAATATAATAATTTATATTATTATATAAATAGCTATATGGGCAGCTTCCAAAAAAAATATTAAAATACTGTACTACATCAAACATTAAAAGCCTCCCTAAACAGGGCCGCCTTCAGATGTCTTCTAAAAGTCTGGTAGTTGTTGCATTTACATCTCAATACAGGGTGCACTGAAGATCCTCACAAGTTTAAAGGCTCCAAAGAAAGCAGTGGACATCAAATGATGCATTGAGGATGAGCAAATAGCACAACATCAGCATTGGTGGGTCAAATAAATCTAGCCAAGTTTCCTGGCTTCAACTGTGGCAAACTTCAGGTGCATCAGGAAGACCAAGCAACACAGAGTGGACTAGCAGGGAGCACTATCTTATGCCTGCCAGCCCAAGGGCAAGCTCAGGTGAGTTTCCTGCACTCGCGGCAAGGTGCTCAGAAGCATCCCTTGGAAAGGAAAGTGCCCTTTCTTCCAGGATTTCCTGCACCTGCTGCAGAGGCTGAATATGTGGAGTCTTCAGCCTGGGTCAATTCAGCATCAATTCCCGACAACAGCAAGTGACCAATGCACACTCTGCACCTGTCCTGCTCACCTGTCCTCCCCACCCCAGGCTTTGTACCTGTATTTCATTCTCCCCGTTCAGCCTCAAAGGACCAACAGCATGGCTTGTGACAAGAGGGTACCAGAGAATGAAACAACATACCATTTTTAAATTTCGATGACAGCAAAAAGGAAAGGAAAGGCCCACAAAGAAACAATCCCAGCTCCGATGGGATTGGGGTTTGACAGTATCTGGTGGCCTCTTCTGGTGTTTGCTAGTCAGGCAGATAGTCAAGTCCACCCTCCTGACTCACACCTCAACCTTGGGAGGCCCTTAGGTCACAAATAAGTTCTGCAGTGCTCTCTCCAGCAACTGTACTTTCACTGTAATGTTTATTATTATTATTATTATTATTATTATTATTATTATTATTATTATTATTATTAATCAATCTTTATTACGTTCTAGAGACCCAACAAATCGTTACAAAGCAATGCACAATTCAGACAACCTACCTCCAGGTTAAACAAGCATTTTGTTCAGACTTAAAGATAGGGATCATTGGTTCTTGTAACCACCGATAAAAACTTCACCACTGCTAATGTTCTAGCATTTGTCCAGTCTTCCAATAGGAACCTGACATAGTGAGCCTCTGATTTTCACGGGAAAGGTACCAGCAAGGGTAGTATCAGTTCAGCCCTAGCTTGCTCATATTTTGCACAGTGCAACAAAATATGTTTTATGGAATCAATGTCTTGAGCACACGAGCAAAGTCTGTCCTGGTAGGGAACTCCTCTCAACCTGACATACTATCATTATCATTATTATCATTATTATCATTATTATCATTATTATCATTATTATCATTATTATCATCATTATTATCATTATTATCATTATTATTATTATTATTATTATTTTATCACGTTGTACTGTTAGTGTTATAATTGCTTTCCTACTTCTGTTAAAGAGAATGATGACTGCCAACAACAGGGGCTTCCAGCAGCTTTTCTGAAGATCCAGATGAGGTGTTTCCCTTGCTCCCAGAGACAGGCAGCAACTAGGACAGGAAAGCCACATGTGTGGCACCATGACCCCAAAGACCCTGTTTCTTGGGCTTTGCTGCTGAAGGTAACCTGCAGCAGAACCTCAGGTGTCAACTGGGATTCAAGTCTAGACACACATGGAGGGATGGAGCTTTGCGGATACAGTACGAAATTGTTGGAACACTGTAAATCAGCTTTCTAAAGCCTAGTGGCCTCCAGATGTTGCTGCTGTCGCTGTTCTTACTACTATTATTATTTTAGGCTAGTGTTGAATGCATAAGAAAGGAAATCTCCAAGGAGAGGGCATTCCATATCCTGGGAGCTGTAACCAAGGAGGCCCTGCTATATTACAGATATGGCACTATCAGCACTGCCTCTCCACCTTAAGGCAAGCAATGGGGCAAAGTGCTCCTTCAAGTAGCAGGTTGGCTACCAAGGGCTTGATACACCAAAGTGAGCACCTTAAATCCATCCTGATAGCAAATATGCAGTCTGTGCTCCACTGGCTAAGGGGAGTTGTAATCCAAAAATATCCAAAAATAAGCACCAGGTTGTGGAAAGCTGCTGCTGTGGGCACAGATCAGCATCTTTCCGAAAGCAGTTGACATCCTGGAATCTTTCCTAAACTATACCTATGCCAAAAGGATTTATCCTTACAGATATCCAGCATCTCAATACTCTGAGGGGCCTACAAGCACTCTCCAGTCCACACCGACCTCCCAGGGCCAGCACTCTTAAGGCAAAAGACTCACCAAAGAGAAAGCGGAAGATGCCCAGCGCCGCAGGGTCAGTCGGCCTGTTAAGTAAGCAGACAAAATGGTGCCAGCTGGAAAGATCGGCCCATTCAAAGCCCAGGAGGCGCTTGGTCCAGCTGTGGAGGGTCAAGGGCCCAGGATCCTCCTTCTTGTTGCTGTGCCTCTTCCGGCTGGAAGGAGACTCTGACAGCTGAGTGCCTGCAAAAATAAGATGAAAAGGATGGCAGCTGCACCCCAGAGGGAGAAAAGGAGTCGTGGATCAGCGGCAGAGCATCAGCTTTGCATGCCAAAGCCCTGAGTTCAATCCCAGAATTGCTGAGTACGACTGTAAAGGTAAAGGTAAAGGTAAAGGTACCCCTGCCCGTACGGGCCAGTCTTGACAGACTCTAGGGTTGTGCGTTTGTCGCACTCTAGAGGCCGGGAGCCAGCGCTGTCCGCAGACACTTCCGGGTCACGTGGCCAGCATGACAAAGCTGCTCTGGCGAACCGGCACCAGAGAGGCACACGGAAACGCCGTTTACCTTCCCGCTATAAAGCGGTACCTATTTATCTACTTGCACTTAAGGGTGCTTTTGAACTGCTAGGTGGGCAGGAGCTGGGACCGAACGATGGGAGCTCACCCCGCCGTGGGGATTCGAACCGCTGACCATGCGATCGGCAAGTCCTAGGCGCTGAGGTTTTACCCACAGCGCCACCCGCGTCCCTGAGTACGACTGAGATGGTCCCAAATCTGAACAATACTGACCAAAGCCGTATCAAACCACTTTAAGCAGTCAAGGCTCCCAGGAGCTGTAGTTTGTGAAGGGTGCTGAGAGGCCTTAGGCAACTCCCTGACCCAGCAGCAGGCTCTCTCTATGTTCTCATGCAGATGGTGCCCTAGACAGCTTGACTCAGGTCTCTTTAATTTGAGAGGCACCAGAATTATGCCAGCAGAGGCTACTTTTCCTGTGACTTGGAGACAGAGGAAGCTACTGCCTTCTAACAGGAAAAGTAGCCTCTGCTGGTATAATTCTGGTGCCTCTCAAATTAAAGAGACCAGAGGTTGCCAACGGCAAAGGAATGGGAGAATCTGCATTTTGAAAACCAGCACACTGCTAGACACACACAGCAAGTTCAAACTGGCTGCTGATACCCCCCCCCCAAAAAAAAATATCCTGCTGTCTACTTCACCTTGTTGCACATATTGGCCAAGTCTTGTCCTTACACTCTGGTGTGACCAAGGGACAGAGTCCAGGCAGGAAGGGGCAGGCTGAGCTGGGGTGGGGGGAGTGTAGAATGTTGAGGCCCCCCCAGACTATACTATATTGCACCCTTTACTCCCCCCCCCCCATAAAAGTGAATGAAGTGGAATGGACTCCATTGGGAAGTTGTGGACTCTTCTTCCCTGGAGGTTTTTAAGCGGAGCTTGGATAGTCATCTGTCAGGGATTATTCAGCTGTGCTTCCTGCATTGCAGGGGGTTGGACTAAATGACCCCTGGTGTACCTTCCAACTCTACAATTCTATTATTCTAAGCTTTTAAAAGATATATGGGACGCAGGTGGCGCTGTGGGTTAAACCACTGAGCCTAGGACTTGCTGATCAGAAGGTCGGTGGTTCGAATCCCCGTGACGGGGTGAGCTCCCATCTCTCGGTCCCTGCTCCAGCCAACCTAGCAATTCGTAAGCACGTCAAAGTGCAAGTAGATAAATAGGTACTGCTCCGGCGGGAAGGTAAACGGCATTTCCGTGCGCTGCTCTTGTTCGCCAGAAGCAGCTTAGTCACGCTGGCCACATGACCTGGAAGCTGCCTGCGGACAAACGCCGGCTCCCTCGGCCAATAAAGCGAGATGAGCGCCGCAACCCCAGAGTCGGTCACGGTTGGACCTCATGGTCAGGGGTCCCTTTACCTTTACCCTGGTTGCTAGCTAAAAGCATAGCTGTCAACCTTCCCTTTTTTGTGGGAAATTCCCTTATTCCAGTGCCGTTTCCCACTGCTATCCCGGATTGTTAGATATCCTGTAGACTGTCCCCGGGACAGGTGAGGCTGCTGATCCCTTATTTTCAAATCTGAAAGTTGACAGCTATGGCTAAAAGGGCAGAGCAGCGACCAATGAGACACAACTCTCTTAAGGCCAGTGCTTTTTTTTCATTAAAAAAAAATGTTTAGAGGTACTCTCATTTTCCTGCTCATATTGAAACACTGTCCCTCAATGGGTCCAAACTTAGATTCACAAAATGTTTAGGGGTATGCGTCCCCCCAGAAAAAAGCTTACGGCTATCCCGGGTTGTCTCTCACTCTCAAAGGCCAGCGCTGCCCTGGGCAGGGGAGAATTAAAAGAGGAGATTGCAGAGCCTGCCATCCTCGCCCCACCGCGGGGCGTTTGCCACGGGGAGACGCGGTGCCAGTCCCGGGGACGGGCGCTGCGCCCCAGCTGGGCTTGCAGGAAGAAGAAGAAGGGGGGCCCTTCCCCAGCACACCCCCCCAGAGGCCTGAACCTGAACCTCGCCCCCCCCTCGCCTGCCCTCTGCCCGCTCCTACCCGCAGCGTGCACGCGCCCCGGCCCCATCTCGACGTGGCGGTGGGAGAGCGAGAGCGCGCCCTTCCGCTCGGCGGAGTCCCGGCCAGGGAGGCGCCCCCCGAGAGAGGAGGGCAAGGCAGGCAGCGCCGCGCAGCCCTGACTTCCGGCTCCGCGGAGGCGCCTCCCTGCGCGGGCCGGGCGGAGGCGCGGGACGGGCCGCCCAGCAAAGCAGCTTCCAGGGCGGGGGCCGCCTTGGCCCGTCAAGTGGAAAGCCAATGGGCGGTATTCTCCGCTCGCCCACACGAAGGGACCTTTCGCTGCCTCTCAGCCTCATCTCCATTGCGGGGCTGTTGCGAGACTAAAACGGAGAGCTGGAGAATCAAGTGCAGAGCTGCCAACTTTCCCTTTTTTAAGGGAAGTAAGTTCCCTTATTCCGAATAGGATTCCTCGCAAGAAAAGGGGAAAGTTGACAGTTATGATCACACTGAGCTCCTGGGAGGAGGGCGTGGAGGTGGTTGGTCTTTAAATAAATTGGCATTAAAAAACCGACACGAATGGTTCTAATGACTCATGAATTCTCTGGTCTCCTCCAACATCCCAGCGTTCTGCTTCCCGGTCATCCCTTTGGGTTCCAGCACATTATGCGCGTTTGTCACGCGTTTCTAATCCTAAAAGCCCGGAATGTGGTGGCCTTTGCTTTTAAGGGAGCCATTTTTTGCTCCAGTCCTTTGGATAGGGAGGGTGGACGTGGAGCGTGGCCGCGATCTTCCCTCTACTCCTGGCACCGATCCGGACGCTCCGGCTCCAAAGGGGAGGAGCTTTTAGCAATCGGAATCTCACTTTTTCCAGTTTCCTTTGGGGGGGGGGAACCCTTCAAATTACTACACAAGTAGTATCGCACTCCCTTGCAAATGTCAAAAATGTCTTCTTTTGTATCACCTGATTATTGCAATAAATGTGTGCATTTTACCATTTATGAAGGGAATGTCAGTTGATTCAATATTTGTCATTTTGTCATATTGACAATATTTGTCAATATTTGTCAAATGACCAAATAAGTTATTGTTTGTTGTCCAAATTAATTTCCTGAATATTTGGGTGATACCAATTTAGATACATTGTCAAAAGAATTAGTCTTCTACAGCGCTGTTTTTCTAGAAAAAGAGGTGTTGGAACTCACCATGGATGCCTCCCATTGCCTCCCTCAGGTGTCAATGGCACCCACCTGAGTTCTGTCTGGGGAAAAAATCCCTAATTTTTTGTTTTGTTTTTTAATTTTTTTATTCAAAATTATAACAAGACATATTATCCAAAAACATATCATCCTTGTTTCTTCTCCCATTTTCCCTCCCTCCCCCCAACCCCCCACCCCACCCTAACTTCCCTCAGTTCGTCTCTGGTTTCTCTAAGATTGCTGTTTTCTGCATGTTACAAAGTTGTATATATCCTCAAACTATTTAGCTGACTATTATCAATAAAAAGATGTTGTCCAAATTAAATTCCTGAATATTTGGGTGATACCAATGTAGATACATTGTCAAAAGAATAAGTCTTATACAGTGCTGTTTTTCTAGAAAAAGAGGTGTTGGAACTCACCATGGATGCCTCCCATTGCCTCCCTCAGGTGTCAATGGCACCCACCTGAGTTCTGGCTGGAAATAAAAACCCTTAGTTTTACAGATGATCTTGGCACCACAAATGGTAATTGCAACTCAATGGAAAACAGCCAATCTGACACAGGACGCCTGGTACCACTCGCTCTGGAATATAGCTATATATTTGATTGGTTTGATTGAAGAAAGCCTTCTTCTAAAAATGCTGCATATCTTTTTTTGCAACATAGCGAATCAGATTCTGTGTAACATGCAACAATTTTCTTTTTTATTATAAATATTTATTAAGGTTTTTACAATGTTATAAAATGAAAAAGAGAAAAGAAAAAATACAAAATAAAAATAGTTAAAAACAATTCAATCTTTTCATCACTTATCTTTCATTTACTTGTTTCCTGGACCTCCTCATACCTCCCCTTTTTGTATTCCAGTTCAATTTATTAGTTCAGCAATTCCTTTCCCTCCTTATTTTATCCTGATCTTTAATCTTGATATATTGTAACCTAAATTTACCTGTTAAGAATCCAATTTTTTTCATATTCTTTTATACCATTACAGCTAGAAACCCCTTAACTTCAATCCAACATCATTCTAACATTCATTAATTTTACAATATTTCTGTAAATAGTCTTTAAATTTCTTCCAATCTTCTTCCACCGACTCTTCTCTCTGGTCCTGGATTCTGCCAGTCATTTCTGCCAATTCTATATAATCCATCAGTTTCATCTGCCATTCTTCCAGAGTGGGTAGATCTTGTGTCTTCCAATACTTTGCAATAAGTATTCTTCCAGCTTCTCAGGATGTCCAGTCTGACCAAGATTTCCTTTTGGGCTGGCATCTGCAGTGACCAGAACCAATTTATTAAGGCATGTTCTTCTATGGAAAGGGAGTCCTCGCTGTCGTTCAAATGAAGTTGAGTCTCAGTAGGAGCTATGTTTTCCTGCTGGTGCACTAGGCTCTGGTTTTGCTGGTTTTGTTGCATGTGCACTCTATCGTTTTGTACCTCTGTTCCTGGTCTCCCTACCCCCTTGGCCGCCAGTAGGGACTCTGTTTTCAAAGATTCTTAATAAATCTATTCCTTTCTTTAAAAATAGATTTCTTGTTCTAAAGATGAAGTTGACCAGATTATGATCTGTGAAAGTGATCAAGGCACGGACTGAATGTCCATCTTGATATAGGTAGTCAATACTGTCTATGTCAGTTGCTTTAACTGCCCCAGGTAGAATGTTGTTTATAATAGTCAGCAGGTGCCTCACGCGGTCTGTCCCTGTGCGAGGACCCAGTGGTTTTTGATAGTTCGTGAATACCATCTTTTCCGGGCTTAGGACCAGGATCCATTCTTTCTTTCTACTGCGGGCTTGGAGTTCCCGCGGGTTGCCGTCTATATTGGAGATCCCCGACTTACTTCTGTTTGCAGTTGCTACAGGGGTCCTGGGTGGATTCAAGACAGGAACATCCAGCTGTAGTTTGGTTGCTTTTGTCAGGCTGGGCTACATAAAGAAAGTTCTGTCCTTCTTTAACACCGATTGGCCGACTATGCCCAGAAGAAAGGCCTCTGGTTTCTTCAAGAAGGTATATTTAAATACATTTTTTAATTCATTATAAATCATCTCCCAGAAAGCCTTAATCCTTGGGCATGTCCACCATAGGTGAAAGAATGTACCTTCAGTTTCCTTACATTTCCAACATTTATTATCGGGCAAATGGTAGATTTTTGCAAGCTTGACTGGGGTCATGTACCAACAAGCAACAATTTTCAGAGTAGTTTAACAATCAACCTTTCATCCCAAGGAACTCAGAGAAGTAATTGTAGCTCTGACCGGGGGTCTCCTAACTGCTTTCAGCACCCTTAATGAACTACAGCTCCCAGAATTCTTTAGAAGAAACGCTGTTTTTTTAAAACGGTATGATGGTGCATTAAATCAATAGTGCAGATGGGCCCTATCAACTGGAAAAGGAAAACAAGGAGCAGTGTAATTCCCTGCTTGCAGGGGCTGGCTGGCTGGAATGCTGAAGAGAAGCCACTTCCGTCTGGAGGAACTTACCAGTACATTGCAATGCAACCTTTTGTTGGGGCTCCAACTTGCTACTTCCCTTTGCTTTTACTCTTGGCCTGCTGGGAGGCAGGCAGGCAGGCAGGTGTACCAACTGGACCCACAACAATCTCAGCTTACCCATCCACATGGCACAGTCATGCGTTCAATGGTTTTGTTTTCCCCAGTGTGCGAGAAGATGGCTCACAGGTTGCATTTTCGACTTTGCTCTGCAAAATTCTGAAAAGGGTACTTTTCTATCAGCCAACAAGTACATGCATTTGCTATTTATTTTCAGTTGGCACCCAAGGTGCTATAAACAATACAAATGTAAAAAGAAATTGTCTATAATTCATGTGTTTCATAATAGGCAATTCACACCATTTATCTAAATCATGTTCTCTTAAGCATTTTGAACTCAAATCCCATCTTTTAATCTGGCTCTATTGTGCCCGCATACCCTGCGCTAAAGTTTATTGCACACAGCAGAGAAGCCCTAATGGATTAAGATGGATAACACTATGACATGTCTGTATTGTTTTTCTGTAAGCTGCTTGAACCTTGTGTAACTCTTCTGCTTTCAGTGCTACTGGTTGAGACTTTGGCTTCAGAAAACAGATATGAAGTCCCAGAAAACCAATATGAAGCCAAAACAAAAGTGAAAGCATGACATGTATGGCCAAATTTGGGGAGATTATGTTATTTACTCATATTAATTGATTTGTTGATGTTAATTATTAGTTTACACCATTTAGTATATGCAAATTATATGTAATTGCTTTGCTTCAAATTTCATCATATTTAAGTTGCTTTATTTTCAAACATTTTATCTTATGCAATTTTATTTCCTGTAAATTCCATACGTTTTCATGTTATCATTTCATAACACCATTAAGCTTTTTACGCTAATAAACTGAGCAATTTCTTTCAGTTTCTTGTGGTTTTAACTGTTTACGCTTTACTTCCTGTTCCACTGGGTTGTAGCTGAGCAAATTTGATCCCATCTGGATGGAAGGATCCAATGAGTGAATCATAGAATCATAGAATCATAGAGTTGGAAGAGACCACAAGGGCCATCGAGTCCAACCCCCTGCCAAGCAGGAAACACCATCAGAGCACTCCTGACATATGGTTGTCAAGCCTCTGCTTAAAGACCTCCAAAGTAGGAGACTCCACCACACTCTTTGGCAGCAAATTCCACTGTCGAACAGCTCTTACTGTCAGGAAGTTCTTCCTAATGTTTAGGTGGAATCTTCTTTCTTGTAGTTTGGATCCATTGCTCCGTGTTCGCTTCTCTGGAGCAGCAGAAAACAACCTTTCTCCCTCCTCTATGTGACATCCTTTTATATATTTGAACATGGCTATCATATCACCCCTTAACCTCCTCTTCTCCAGGCTAAACATGCCCAGCTCCCTTAGCCGTTCCTCATAAGGCATCGTTTCCAGGCCTTTGACCATTTTGGTTGCCCTCCTCTGGACACGTTCCAGTTTGTCAGTGTCCTTCTTGAATTGTGGTGCCCAGAACTGGACACAGTACTCCAGGTGTGGTCTGACCAGAGCAGAATACAGTGGCACTATTACTTCCCTTGATCTAGATGCTATACTCCTATTGATGCAGCCCAGAATTGCATTGGCTTTTTTAGCTGCCGCGTCACACTGTTGGCTCATGTCAAGTTTGTGGTCAACCAAGACTCCTAGATCCTTTTCACATGTACTGCTCTCAAGCCAGGTGTCACCCATCTTGTATTTGTGCCTCTCATTTTTTTTGCCCAAGTGCAATACTTTACATTTCTCCCTGTTAAAATTCATTTTGTTTGTTTTTGCCCAGTTCTCTAATCTGTCAAGGTCGTTTTGAAGTGTGATCCTGTCCTCTGGGGTGTTAGCCACCCCTCCCAGTTTGGTGTCATCTGCAAATTTGATCAGGATGCCCTTGAGTCCATCATCCAAGTCGTTGATAAAGATGTTAAATAAGACCGGGCCCAAGACAGAACCCTGTGGCACCCCACTAGTCACTCTTCTCCAGGATGAAGAGGAACCATTGATGAGCACCCTTTGGGTTCGGTCAGTCAGCCAGTTACAAATCCACTGAGTGGTAGCAGAGTCAAGACCGCATTTTACCAGCTTCTTTACAAGAATATCATGGGGCACCTTGTCAAATGCCTTACTGAAATCAAGGTAGGCTATATCCACTGAGTTCCCTTCATCTACCAGGCTTGTAATTCTGTCAAAAAATGAGATCAGGTTAGTCTGACATGACTTATTTTTCAGAAATCCATGCTGACTATTGGTGATCACAGCATTCCTTTCTAGGTGCTCACAGACTGTTTGCTTAATGATCTGCTCCAGAATCTTCCCTGCTATTGATGTCAGACTGACTGGGCGGTAATTATTTGGGTCCTCTCTTTTCCCCTTTTTGAAAATAGGGACAACATTTGCCCTCCTCCAGTCTGCCGGGACTTCGCCTGTTCTCCAGGATTTCTCGAAGATGACTGCCAGTGGTTCTGAGATCACATCTGCCAGTTCTTTTAATACTCTTGGATGCAGTTCATCTGGCCCTGGAGACTTGAATACATCTAAACTAGCCAAATATTCTTGTACTGTCTCCTTAGTTATTCTGGGCTGTGTTTCCTTTGCTGAATCATTTGCTCCAAATTCTTCAGGTCGGGCATTGTTTTCTTTATCGGAGAAGACTGAGGCAAAGAAGGCATTGAGGAGTTCAGCCCTTTCTGTGTCCCCTGTTTGCATTTCACCATCTTCTCCTCTGAGTGACCCCACTGTTTCTTTGTTCTTCCTTTTGCTACGAACATACCCATAAAAGCCTTTTTTGTTGCTTTTAACCTCTCTAGCAAGCCTGAGTTCATTCTGTGCTTTAGCTTTTCTGACTTTGTGTCTACACGTGCTGGCTATTTGTTTGAATTCCTCTTTGGTGGTTTCCCCCCTTTTCCATTTTTTGTACACATCCTTTTTTAATCTTAATTCAGTTAAAAGTTCTTTAGATAGCCACCCTGGCTTCTTTAGGCACCTTCCATGTTTCCGTCTCATTGGTATTGCCTGACGTTGTGCTTTTACTATCTCCCTCTTAACAAACTCCCAGCCATCATGAACTCCCTTTCCTTTTAGTATTGCTGTCCATGGGATCTCACCCAGCACTTTCCTAAGTTTTATGAAGTCGGCTTTCTTAAAGTCAAGAAATTGAGTCCTAGTATGCTTGGCTGCTCCTTTCCGCTGTATAGTAAACTTCAGAAGAGCATGATCACTCGCGCCTAATGATCCTTCCACTTCTACCCCACTAACCAGGTCATCAACATTGGTTAGGACCAGATCTAAAATGGCTGTTCCTCTTGTTGCTTCTCCCACTTTCTGGACAATGAAGTTGTCTGCAAGGCCAGTGAGGAATCTGTTTGACCTTATGCTCTTGGCTGAGTTTGACGTCCAACAAATATCCGGGTAATTGAAGTCCCCCATTACTACTATCTCCCTTCCTTTTGCATGCTTGGCCATCTGTTCCAGGAAGGCATCATCTATGTCCTCCGTTTGGCTTGGGGGTCTATAGTAAACTCCCACAATGAGGTCTCTGTTATTCTTCTCTCCCTTAATTTTGACCCAAATGCTCTCACATTGGCTTTGAGGTTCTAAATCTTGGATCTCTTCACAGGTATACACATCCCTGACATATAACGCCACTCCTCCTCCTTTCTTGTCTGGTCTGTTTCTCTGAAATAGATTGTATCCCCCCATTATTACATTCCAATCGTGGGACTTATCCCACCAGGTTTCAGTGATGCCTATTATGTCATATTTAGTTTGCTGTACCAAGAGCTCAAGCTCATCTTGTTTATTTCCCATGCTTTGCGCATTAGTGTACAGACATTGAAGTCCATTAATCATTCCCCCGTGTCTCTTATTTAAGGATTTTTTCCTCCCACCACTAGGTCCGTGTGCTGTTTGCTCCATTTGGTCTATGACATTTGGATGATCATCTTCATTAATTGATAGACTCCTACCTTCAGGAGCACTGTCTCCCTCCCCCACATTAGTCAGTTTAAAGCCCTCCTGATGAGGTTTCTGAGATTTTTGGCAAAAACATTCCTCCCAACCGTTGTGAGGTGCAGCCCATCACTTGCCAGAAGTCCATCTTCAAGAAACTGCAGTCCGTGATCTAAGAATCCAAACCGTTCCTGTTTACACCATTTGCGAAGCCAGCTGTTCACTTCCACTATTTTCCCCTCTCTCCCTGGGCCACGTCGTTCAACTGGGAGGACAGATGAGATGACAATTTGTGCATTTAGTTGCTTCAATTTCCTGCCGAGAGCCTCGTAGTCTCTTTTGATCTTCTGGAGGCTATTGCTTGCAGTGTCATTGGTTCCCACATGAACCAAGAGGAAGGGGTATTTGTCAGTGGGTTTTATGATTCCTTGCAGTCGTTCAGTTACATCTTGGATCTTAGCCCCGGGGAGACAGCACACTTCCCGAGACATCTTGTCAGGCCCACAGATCACTGCTTCTGTTCCCCTCAGTAGGGAATCCCCTATCACCACTACACGCCTCCTCTTGGGTTTGGTCGGGGTTCTTCCGTGAGCTGTCCGTTCCAAGGTCGCCTGCACATTCCCTGAGGACTGACTTTGCTGCTCGTCTTCATATACCTGATCGACTGTAATGAGGGAGAGATCCTCAAATGGAGTCTGCTCTTCGTCTTCCATGCTAGGGGAGAGGACCTCAAAGCGATTGTGTATTTCTAAACAATCAGAGTGAACCCTGGGCCTCCTACTTCTTTGAGTCACGTTTCTCCATATATCTGGCTCCTGTGTTGATGAACTAGCCTCCTTCTCAGGGGAGTCCCCTGTCTCCTCCTTGGTGGGGACGGTGTGCTCTGTTGCTTCCAAGAAGAGCTCCAGCTCTCTAATTCTTTGGAGCGTAGCTACACGTTCCTCCAGTTGCTGGACTTTGTCTTTTAAAAGGGCAATCAACATGCAATTGCTGCAGGTGAAGCTGCCTGCAACCTTTGGCAAGATGGCAAACATTGCGCAGGAATCGCAGGCGACTGCAGCTGTTCCCTCCCCTTCCATCTTGAGATCGTGTTGTTGGGGGTGGCTACAGAGGTCCTCCATCATAAAAAGCTTGAAGACAGGACAAATAACTTCGCCCACAAAAAAAAACCTAGGTCTCCCCCCACAAACGTTTGAGACTAGCTCCCCTAAATCTAAAAGATAGATATAACTGCGCGCGCCGCTAGGCGCGCACCGCTGCCCTACAAACTCTGATAAGCTCCTCCCACAGCTAAAGTGTTAGTGCTTTGGCCAGGATCTGACACAATCTGACAGGATCTGACATTCAAGTAAAAAAACGAACAAACCAGTTTACAAAAATTAAAGGTGACAAGTGCCTAATGCTTTTTAAAGGACTACCAGTCAGTTCTTTCCATGTTCCTGATCAAAGGTGAAGAGGAAGAGGAAGAAGAAGAGGAGTTTGGATTTGATAGCCCACATTATCACTACCCGAAGGAGTCTCAAAGCGGCTAACATTCTCCTTTCCCTTCCTCCCCCACAACAAACACTCTGTGAGGTGAGTGGGGCTGAGAGACTTCAAAGAAGTGTCACTAGCCCAGGGCCACCCAGCAGCTGCATGTGGAGGAGCGGGGAAGCGAACCCGGTTCACCAGAATACGAGTCCATCGCTCTTAACCACTACACCACACTGGCGTCCAGCCCCCACAAAAATGTCAGAAAGAGCAGGAGACAACCCTTAGGAGGAGCTTCTCCTTCGAAGGATCTCAGGCAGGGGCAGGGCTTTTCTTCAGCCGGAACTTGCAGGAACTCAGCTCTGCCCCCCCCCCCCATGTGGGCACCATTGCCTTTTTTTCTGGAAGAACAGCACTTGGGCAGGGGCAAGGAAAATCAGCTCACTCTCTTCCCTGTAGGGAGTTTATTAGTGCAATGTGGGGTGGGGGGAATGGTGATCAGTTCACTTCACTGGGCACAGTCACACACGCAGCACCAGCCAAGGGGGAGGGGATCAGTTGTGTATTTAAGGCCTTTGGCTAATTAAACAACCTATGGCCTTTTAAACTGGGGGGGGGGGGCGGCGGCTTGATTGGTTTAAATTTACCGTATTTTTTGTACCATAACACTCACTTTTTTCCTCCTAGAAAGTAAGGGGAAATGCCTGTGCGTGTTATGGAGGGAATGCCTACGGGTGGCATGCCTACGGATTTTCCTCCTCTAAAAACTACATGCGTGTTATGGTCAGGTGCGTGTTATAGAGCGAAAAATACAGTATTACATTTGTACACCACCATTCATCTCAGGCTCAAAGAATAACTATGTTATGTATTTTTGTGTTCTTATATTGTAATCCCTGTGATCCTCGGAAGAAGGGCAGTATAGAAATTACATATATATGGTCAAGGGTCAGTTTCTAGGAGCAGAGGTTCTTGCAAACAACTTGAGGAAAGACTGAGCCCACAAGGCAGGCCTTTTGGCTCACAGACACACAGAGAGACTGGGCAGTCTTGTGGCTGCTGCCACCCATGTGTGTGACAGTGCAGTGAGGTGCATAGATGGCCACAGTGCAGCAAAGGCACATTAAAGTGGCAGCATGTTGATATTTATTTGGGAGGCAAGCAGCATTTTATTATTTATTTGGTATTTATTTATAGCAGCTGTACCCTACCCTTCAGCCAAAAGGGCTCCCGGAGAGTGGCTTACATACTATTAGAGGAAGGCAGTCCCTGCTTGCAGACTTAAAGGTAAAGGGACCCCTGGCCATTAGGTCCAGTCGTGGTCGACTCTGGGGTTGCGGCACTCATCTCGCTTTATTGGCCGAGGGAGCCAGTGTACAGCTTCTGGGTCATGTGGCCAGCATGACTAAGCCGCTTCTGGCAAACCAGAGCAGCACACGGAAATGCTGTTTACTTTCCTGCCGGAGCAGTATCTATTTATCTACCTGCACTTTTTGGCGTGCTTTCAAACTGCTAGGTTGGCAGGAGCAGGGACTGAGCAACGGGGGCTCGCTCACCCCGTCATGTGGTTTGGAACCGCTGACCTTCTGATCAGCAAGCCCTAGGCTCTGTGGTTTAGACCACAGCGCCACCTGCGTCCCTGCCTGCAGACTCACAATCTAGCAATACACAAGGAAAGGGGGACAGGAAGGAAGAGGAGGGAAATAAACCTCATACACAGGCGCAGTGCAGGGGTAGGAGGTTTCCAATGGAGCTGGGCTTTCAGCAAAGCGGATGCAGTGAGCCTTCTGCCTCCCTTCTCTCCCACTGAGGCAGCCAGAACTAAGGTTTTAACCATCTTGGACACTCCAGGACACTTACAAACAACTTCAGAAGCACAGGGCCCAATATTGATCCTTGGAGAACCCCATTTCTTAATTTGTCCATTTATTTCTACTCTACACCTCATCATCTTCAACCAGTTATGATCCATAAGAGGATCTGTAGTCTTATCTAAGGGGCCTTTGGTGAAGCGCTTTACCAAAAATGTCAGTCTTCAAAGCCTGCTCTTCCTCATCCAGCCATTTCTGACTTTCAGGCAGCAGTATGCAGGAAAAGTGGAGTCTTCGCTATCCCTGGAGGCCTGCCATATTTTTGACCCAAGACCTTACACCAAAGAGCTCAGGTTGTGTTGAAAGTTCTCCCTTCCACTAATTTTACCCTCACAACAACAGCAAGTTAGGCTGAAAGGTACCAGCTGGCTCCAGGCCACTAAGTGAGCTTTAGGATTCAGTGGGGATTTGAACTAGGGTCCCACTCCAGTCCTTGGCTTCTGGATTGCTATGGGATAGGGTGGAGGCTGTAGGGAGTTGAGGGCAGCTGGGTTCACATTACAGTGGTACCTCAGGTTACATACACTTTAGGTTACATACGCTTCAGGTTACAGACTCCACTAACCCAGAAATAGTACCTCGGGTTAAGAACTTTGCTTCAGGAAGCAGCATGAGAACAGAAATTGTGCTCTGGTGGAGCAGTGTCAGCAGGAGGCCCCATTAGCTAAAGTGGTGCTTCAGGTTAAGAACAGTTTCAGGTTAAGAGCGGACATCCTGAACGAATTAAGTACTTAACCCGAGGTACCACTGTATTGCCTTAGAGCACAATGAAGGTGACCCGTCCCTTCCTGCTAGGTTTCACATCTCTCTCACCCACCCCAGCACAGCTCCATGTCAGCCAGATTCCAATCTGCTGGAGTTCACAACGGGGAGGCACTGAGGAGGAGGGTGGGGTGTCTTTACCCTTGACGGAGATTGTTAAGTTGTGGGTGAACATATCAGACAACACAGTGATTCTTCAAACAGCTCTTGTTTATTCACAGGCCAGAACAGAACTGAACTGAAGGGTTTAGCCAGCCTGCTTATATAGAGCTCCAGTACAACGCAACTGTAACAACTTTCTGTAACTATCCAATCACTGAACATCACTTTCAATCCCTTATTTGCATATGTGGACCTGAGTGAAAACTATCTACAGTGGTGCCTCGCAAGACGAAATTAATTCGTTCCGCGAGTTTTTTCGTCTTGCGAAGCACGGTTTCGGAAAAGTTTTGGAAAAGCTTCAAAAATCACCAAAGTCCAGTGGCGTAGCGTGGGGGGTGCCAGGGGTGCCGGCCGCACCGGGTGCAACATTGGGGGGGGGCGCGTTTGGCCGGCCCTTCGCAAGACAAAAGTCCATAGAGAAATCTCCGGGACAGCGGGGAAGCGCAGCGCATCTTCCCCACTGTCCTCGGACCTCCTCCGAAGCCTGGCGGTGGGGCAGAGAGACCTGCTCCCGCCGCCAGACTTCGGAAGGATGCTCCGAAGGCTGGCGGCGGGAGGAGGGCTCTCCGCCCCACCGCCAGCCTTCGGAAGGCTGCTCCAAAGCCTGGCGGCGGGAGGAGGGCTCTCCGTCCCACCGCCAGCCTTCGGAAGGCTGCTCCAAAGCCTGGCGGCGGGAGGAGGTCTCTCCGCCCCACCGCCAGCCTTCGGAAGGCTGCTCCAAAGCCTGGCGGCGGGAGGAGGTCTCTCCGCCCCACCGCCAGCCTTCGGAAGGCTCCTCCGAAGCCTGGCGGTGGGGCGGAGAGACATCCTCCCGCCGCCAGGCTTCGGAAGGCTGCTCCGAAGCCTGGCGGTGGGGCGGAGAGACCTTCTCCCCGCGCCAGCCTTCGGATGGCTGTCCTGAAGACTTGTGGTGGGAGCAGTGGCGTAGCGTGGGGGGTGCAGGGGGGGCCTGCCGCATCTGGCGCAATATCTGGGGGGGCGCGGAAGAGACTCGAGTGCTAAAATCCACGGGTTAGGGGGCGCAAATTACTTGCCTTGCCCCGGGTGCTGAGAACCCACGCTACGCCACTGCCAAAGTCTTCAAAAACCTCAAAAAAGGCTACCACACCGCGTGCTATGAGTTGCTCCTCGAAGTCAAGTCGCAACTGTATTAACGGTTTTAAGAAAAAGGAAACAAACTTGCAAGACGTTTCCGTCTTGCGAAGCAAGCCCATAGGGGAAATCGTCTTGCGAAGCAACTCAAAAAACCAAAAACCCTTTCGTTTTGCGAGTTTTCCGTCTTGCGGGGCATTCGTCTTGCGAGGTACCACTGTACAGTATCCCCCTGCTGGCCCAGGGTGAGAACTTTAGTACATAACAGAGATGTTCACACCTTGGCCAACAGGGGCTAAAGATCTCCAGTCCGGTTTGAGAAACAACAAAACAGTCCCACTCCTGGGCCTCAGACAAGCTCTGTGCAGGTCTTTTATTGAGATATAATGTTCTGCACCTCCTCCATTGCAGACTTCCAAGTGTAAAGATGTGTTAAAAGAAGCGTACCACTCTTGTGCCCTTGGCAGGGAGAGTGCGGACGGGGCAGGAAGGCTCCTAGCCACTCCAAGCCAGTGTGGAGAGATTTCTGCGCCCACTGGGCCTACGCCCTTGGTGGGGGCAAACCTAACCAACCCCTAGGTCAGGGGTCTGCAACCCGCAGCTCCGGAGCCGCATGTGGCTCTTTTACACCTTTGCCGCGGCTCCGGGGCGGATACTAGCGAGGGGAGGAGGCGCATTGTGCGCCCCGACACTCCCCACTGTGGCGGGCGGTGTACTGGCTGTGACGTCGCATGGGGGCGGTGCGTGCGTTAGTCACGCACCGTCCCGACGTCACCTTCCCACCCGCTGTCACATCGCGGCTCTGGAGATATATTTGTTTTAAATGTCGCAATGGTTTTGCGGCTCCGTTTTTTTTCTCTTCGGAAATGGGTCCAAGTGGCTCTTTTTGTCTTAAAGGTTGCAGACCCCTGCCCTAGGTCTAAACAAAATAAAAAATCCCTTCCAGTAGCACCTTAAGATCAGCTAAGTATGTTATTGGTATGAGCTTTTGTGTGCCTGCACACTTCCTCAGATATACAAAAGCTCATACCAATAGCAAACTTAGCTGGTCTCTAAGGTGCTACTGGAAAGATTTTTTTAAATTTTGTTTCGACTACAGCAGACCAACACGGCTACCTACCTGTAACTACAACCCCTAGGTACATGGGTGTAGCCAAGATTTTTGTTGGGGGGCAAGCCTTTTGTTGGGGATGGCAGAACCTGAGTCTGCTATGTATTTTTACTGATTTTATTGATTTAGGGGGGCAGGGAGAGGCAGCTGCCCCCCCCCCTGGCAACGCCCATGCCCATCCCTGTTAATAAACCCTATTTCTTGAAGACACTGGCCTCCGCTGGGCCTCGAGCCACGTCAAGGAAACACCAAGCAGCAGCCGCGGGGGTGGGGCTCCTCCTGGGGCCGCTCTCTCGGAAGGAGGCGCGGCGTCGGAGGAGGAGAGGACCCGCCCCGGGCCACCTGAGCCCAGAAGGTAGGCGGACAGGAAGGGGCGGCCGCCGGCGGGGAGCGAGAGAGAGAGAAGCAGGAAGTTTTGGGGAGCTGGCCGAGGACCGGGAAGCGGCTGCTGGGGGAACCCACTCGACGGGCTCATGGTGAGCTTTCCGGCGCCGCGCCTCGACGGGGCTGGGCGGGGGACGCGGAGCGGGCGCTGGGCCAGGGGAGGGCGGGGGCTGCCTCTCGAGGCCGCGTCCCTGGACCAGGGCTCCCCCTCTGGCGCGGGCTCGGGGTTCCCCCGGCTCTGGCGCGCCTGCCTTCCTTCCGCCCTCGGGCTCGGCCGGCGTCGAGGCGGCGCGCAGGGGCGCTGGGCAGGAGTGGTGGTGGCGCGGGGGGGGGGGGTTCGGAGGCCCCGGGACGAGGCTCCGGCCCCCGCGGGAAAAAACCTCTTTGGCGGGGCTTGGCGCTCTTCCTGGTCTGGGCTGCCGGGGCGAGTTGGGCTCCTCCTCCTCCCGGGCTTCTCCTCGAAACCTTTCCGGCCTTTGCAGACGCCCTCTAGAAACCAACAAGTGGCCCTTTTGCAAGCTCGGGCAACAGTGCCAGGCTTTCCGCGAGTCCCCGCCCGCTCTGTGTCTTCCCAACAACCCGGCGAGGCTGGTTAGGCTGGGAGAGGTGGAACTGGCCGTGGCTGAGCGGGGATCCCAACACCGCCCGCCTTGACCCCAAGCCGACACTGGAACCGCCGCAGCCAGAGAGGAGCCAACTCCTAGGGGTTGTGGGGTCTTCAGCATCCCAATAAAATATTTGAGGGTCCAGCGCCCCCCAAAGTTGACGAGCCTTGCCTTCAAATAGTGCACCGTGTCATACGATCAATTATGCCCCGCCCCATTTTTTTTTCAAGTTGTCACCCCTGGCTGCAGCTTAGCACTCTGGGGGGGGGGGCACTGAGATCTTGCCCCCAAGGTGCCCCAAATGTCATCCAGTCCTACCCCGCCAATGCCAGAAGCCCATCGCTGCTGGATCCGTGCTCAGAAACCTCTTAAGAGAGTCCAGAGTCCATCCCACTGCTAGGATATTTCTTCTGTTAATCTCATCACTGAAACTTTATTATGCTGCTCTTTCATCCTCTGGATTCTTCACGCACCAGTCCAGCATTCTTGAGCCATAAGCCGTCCAGCTGTCAAATCCATGCTGTACAATTACAGCATATTCAATGCACATTTAAAGCACATGACTTCCTCCCAGAGAATCCTGGGAATGGTAGTTTCCTCCTCACAGAGCTGCCATTTCCAGCACCCTTTACAAACCACAGCTCCCAGAATTATCTGGGGGAAGTCATGCGCTTTAAATAGATAGTGTGAGGGTTTATCCACACTTGCCTTTCCTCCAGGCAACGTCTGCACTTTAAAGCTCTGTGTCTGAGTACAAACACCTTTTTTTTTTTTTTGCCCCAGAGCTTTCACCACAAAAACCCACTCTTTAAAGCTCGCTTGGAGCAAATGGCAATCTGTAGAAAACCTGAATTGACGTTTGCTCTGACTGAGTGCTAAAGAGCAAGATTTCACTGGGGCAAACAAAAACAAAAAAACATTCTGACATGGAGCATTTAAGTACGGATCTGTGCCTGGAAAGATTGCAGCAAAAGGTCAGTGTGGATGAGCCCAGAATCTGTTTCTAGACTACATTTCCTGTCACCTCCACCCAAGTTTGATGATGGGACCGATGGGAGTTGTAGTCCAAAACATCTGCAGAGCATTTTGTTGGGAGAGGCTGCCATGTTCAATTCCAGCTTCTCATTACTCTTGACCTGCACTGGTGGCTCATTAGCTGTGTAGCGGTTTTTCTACATGGAAATAGCTTTTATGGTCTGTTATTGACTGTCATCACAACAGCTGTGTGAGGTCAGTGGGTTCCTTGTGCAAAAGTGAGTGATAGCAGAGAGTGAGTGCCTATCCCATGACTTGGGTGTGAGCCCAGGACTGCACTGGGTTTTGACCCCTCCTGGTGTAACCTCAGCCCTATATCCCCTGAACTGTCCTGGGTCTTGCACGGAGGGTGCACTTAGCTGCCTCAGGGTGACTGTAAATGGTGGTGGTGTTTTCATTGTTTAGGGAAGCAAGCACAGGGTATAGCAGACCTGCCCTGGTCCAGACTTTTGGACTCCTGCTTTGCATTTCCTAGCAAACAGCTTCCAGAAATAGGTCTGAAGATAAGGCAGCTATTAATTCCAGCCCTGGCAGTGTGTGGGATGTTTTTACTCCAGTTTTGATGTCAGAGCTGCCAAGAGAATGTTCAAGGAAAAGCCCAGCTTCTTTGTTCTGTGGAATGTTGGATTTTGAAATGCTGGCTGTCCAGGAAAGCCACTTCTCACCCCTCTAGGGTCATCCTTGTACACAGTTTAGATCAGTGGATCTGAAACTTTTTCGGCCACAGCCCCCTTGGATCCATGTACTCACCCCCAGTGCCCCTTACCCCTGTTGTTGGCATCCGTCTGTCTCTAGAGGCAAACCGTTAGAGAATGGCAGCGCCTGCTATGGCTGCAGTGACTGGTAACCCATAACTGGTGCCTCCCATGTTGTTCCTGCTGTGTTAGCAGCACCGAAGTGACTTTTCTGGGGTGCAGGCCTGGGCAATGTGTATGGAGGTCCTAGGCTTTCCAGACTACAAGACCCCTGTCTTGGCCTCACTGATGTGGTCCAAAGGAAAGCAGAGCAAGACATTTGGCACCAGCTTGACTGCAGGAGTTTCTGGAAGGAGGCATACCAGGTGCCATCCAACTGTCTTACTCCAAATTTGCCCGCTACACATAACAATATATATATATATATTCAGAATAGAGGCTTGCACAATCCATGAACCCATAATAACATAATAAAATTCAAAACAATTAATTGCACATTTATTCAAAATTAGATTCCCTATGCCCTACCTTTAGCTGAATATATTACTGAATTTCTGTTACTGCTTGCTTGTATTTGTGGTTCTGTAAAAATTGACCTCGTTCAGACTCTAGCAGCTATAAGTAGAATGCTAGAGCACAGAGGGCCCCTCCAGATTGCTTTGTTTGTTTGGGGGGGGGTGTACCATAACATGCCATTGACACAATCATTGTGCATTATTGGTGTATTTATCCTGGACCATACACACATCGTTCCACTTCCCCAGTGTTATTGTCTTATTGCTGTTGGGAGGTATCCTCTTGCACCAAAGGTGAGACAAAAAAAAAGTAAATCAGAACGTTTGTGGAATGAGGAGTTAAAGGATTTCAGTAGGAAGTTACAGGACATGCGTTGACCAGAAATGAAGCAGCGTGTCCACCCTGAAACTGTTGGTAGGCTCAAACCGTATTGAAAGTGGGACTGCTTATAACTGCCCCAATACCATCGCAAACACAAAGAATTATGAATGCAAATGGAAAAGTGCATCTGGAGCTGCCCAGAGACTATAATGGCTGAAGCCAAGCCTTTGAACCAGCCCTGCAGGAGAGTAAAAATTGTGGGAACGAGAAAACCTGGGTATAGTTTACAAGGTTAAGAATATGACTGTGAAAGAATTAAACCCAATAGTCCTTTGTTCCTTGGCAGCCAAATTAAAGTATTAGAGCTTGCTTATGGAGTTCTGATTACAAATCCCTAAGACAAATGGAACCAATCCTTTTGCAAATGCATTTGGGAGTATACAATTTTCTAGTAAGGAAAAGAAATCACAGTTGTGGGTTTGGACATCTGTGTGGCGAAAAGGAGCCCTGAGTCAAAGGGTTTGGTGCTTGGAGCCTCTTTGGGGCATTGAGTGAGGAAAAACATTTCAAGGCACATAAGCGGTATGTGCATCTAGGCACATACCTTAGGGCATGGGAAGAGAAGACCTGGCCCCCCAGACCCACAAACTGCCATTATGGCAACTTGGAGGTGAAAGACCCCCCTAGTGAGATCACCCTTCCAACCTCTGGAGCTGGAAGAGTGTCACAGAAGAGGCCTGGCATGCGCAGGGAGGAAGTTAAGTACCCCAACATCTAATCTAAGACCATGGCATCCATATTTCTCTGTGAATCTGAAGCTAAACTATGTAAAATAAAATCCCACCATACTGAGTAGAAATCACTGGAATCTTCCAACCCTTTAGAGACCTGTAACGTACGTTCTATTTTTTCCTGCAATAACCAACTTCCATATATTTTTATGCCATAAGGATATAGACATATTTTTTTAAGTCATTTCCGCTGTTGTGCTGTACAAATCCTGACAGCTGACAGCATCCATGTCAAAATTTCCTTTTGGCAAAATGTCTTCATGGTATATTTCCACATATTTAGCAAGGATAACAGAGGATAAATTTTAATATGTTTATTAATTTTTTTTATATCTCCTGAAAGATTTCATTTGAGAATGCAGCAGCCTGTGGTCATTTCCACCAGAGACAGGAAAAGTCCCTTTATTCCCTTACTAATTTTTTGAGGAGTTATACATTGCCTGCCAGTAAAGATGTTTTTAGGTTAGCCAACACTTTCATGGAGAAGGTCAGATAGGCTAAAGCTCAGCATGAACATAGGCTTGCAAGTGAAGTCAAAAATAATAAAAATGTTTTCCCCCCATCTATGTTTGAAACAAGAGGAAGAACAAGCAAGTAGTAGGCCCTCTGAGTGTAAACAAAACAGAAGTGCTACTGGGTGGCAGAGGCCGAAACTGCTCATCACCTGCTTTGCCTCTGTCTCAAAGAGAAAGCTGCGCCCAACTTGGTGGTGATATAATAAATGGTGCAGAGTGGTAGCTGCAGCCCAAGATAGGAAGAGGTGGTAAAGGAACACCTAGCTACTTTAAAGTAATTCAAATCAAATCTCTAATGGGCTGCAGCCAAGGGTACTAAAGTAACTGCAGGTGTAATCTCAGAGCCTCTGTCTATAATCAATGAGAATTTGTGGAGAGCAAGTGAGGTCCCTGTGGACTGGAGATAGGCAGATGTTGTCCCCATCTTCAAAACGATAAAAGAAGAGGACCAGGCAACTACCGACTGGTCAGCTTGAGGCTTATAACAGGACAGATGCCCAGCAATCAGCTGGGTGGCAGGGAAAAAGATGGCTCTCCCTGTTCTGCTGTTAGAGCCCAGGGACAACACTCTTGGCTACACCAGCATTGCTGGGCTCCAGAGGTTGAAGCCTCTTGCACCACACAAATGCACAGAGTATGGGAAACAAACAGGATGGGAAACAAACAAGATGAATTGGAGCTTTTAATACAGGATGGCAAATACAACCTGGTAGGCATTGCAGAAACCTGGTGGGATGAGACTCATGACTGGAATGTAGGAATTGAGGGGTATAACCTGTTCAGAAGGAATAAGCCAAACAAGAAAGGAGGAGGAGTAGCATTGTATATAACAGATGTGTACACTTCTGAAGAAATCCATGACCTGGAGCATGAAAAGCAGATTGAGATTTTTATGGGTAAAAATGGTAGGAGAGAGAAACAACAGTGACCTTACTGTGTGTGTCTGCTGTAGACCACCAAGCCACACTGAAGACTTGGATGATGCCTTACTAGAGCAGATTACCAAACATTCAAAAGGGAGAGATATAGTAATCATGGGGAACTTCAACTTCCCTGATATCTGTTGGGACTCAAACTCTGCCAAGAGTGTAAGGTCTGAAAAATTCCTCCATTCCATCGCTGACAATTTCATTTCCCAGAAGGTGGAAGAACCAACAAGGGGCTTGTCTGTCTTGAACCTGGTCCTCACCAGTAGGGAAGAACAGATAAATGAAGTGGAAGTACTGGGAAACTTGGGAGGAAGTGATACTATTCTCCTGGGTTTCAGGAAAAAAGGGGGAGCTGAGTGTAGTCGGAGACACACTCTGGACTTTAAAAAGGCCAATTTCAAAAGGCTGAAGGAGCTACTGGGTATGATCCCATGGTCGGAAATACTCAAAGAGAAGGGAGTCCAAGAAGGATGGGAGTTTCTAAAAGGGGAAATATTGAAGACCCAAATGTAGGCAATACCAACAAGAAAGAAAAGTGGGAGGCATCTAAGGAACTTACAGATGAGCTGGGAGTTAAGAAGGGCATGTATAAGAAATGGAAGAAAGGGGAACTCACAAAGCAGGAGTATACACGAGTAGCCAACAGTTGCAGGGGGGAAATAAGGCTGGCTAAAGTTCAGAATAGCTCAAGCTTGCAAGAGAGGTTAAAAATAATAATAAAGGTTTCTTTGGCTATGTCCGAAGCAAGAGGAGGAACAAGCAAGTGGTAGGTCCTCTCGCTGGGGAACACAGAGAAAAGCTACAGGGGACAGAGAAAAGGCGGAACTTTTCAACACCTACTTTGCCTGTTTTCACCCAAAAGGAAAGCGGTGCCCAAACTGGTGATAGCAGAATAAATGATGTAAGGAGGGAGCTGCAGCCCAAGATAGGAAAAGAGGAAACATCTAGCTACTTTCAATTAATTCAGATCTCCAGGGCCTGATGAACTGCATTGAAGGGTACTAAAGGAGCTTGCAGATGTAATTTCAGAGTATTTGAGAACTCTTGGAGAACAGGTGAGGTACCTACAGACTGGAGGCAGGCAAAGGTTGTCCCCATCTTCAAAAAGTGAGGAAAGACCCAGGTAACTACAAACCTGTGAGCTTGATATTGATACCAAGGAAGGTCCTGGAAGAGATAATTCAGTTGGTCTGCAAGTATTTAGAAAAGGATGCTGTGATTACTAAGACCCAGCATGGGTTTCTCAGAAATAAGTCATGCCAGACCAATCTGATTCCCTTTTTTGATGTAATTACAAACTTGGTGGATCAGGGAAATGCTGTGGACATGGTGTATCTTGATTTCAGTAAGGCTTTTGACAAAGTCCCCCATGATATTCTCATGAAGAGCTGGTAAAATGTGTGTTGAGCAAGGCAACTGTTAGGTGGATTTGTAGCTGGTTGACTGACCGAACCCAAAGAGTACTCATTAATGGTTTCTTGTCATCCTGGAAAGAAGTGACAAGGGGGTGCTGCAGAGTTCTGTCCTGGGCCCGTTGATGTTCATCGTATTTATAAATGACTTGGATGAAGGAATTGAGGGGGTGCTCATCAAATTTGCAGATGACACCAAACTGGGAGGGGTAGCTAATGTCGCAGAAGACAGACAGAATTCAAAACGACCTTAACATATTGGAGAACAAGCTAACAAAATGAATTTCCGTAGGGACAAATGTAAGTTTCTGCACTTTGGCAGGAAGAACCAGGTTCAGAAATATAGGATGGGGGTCACCTGGCTTACTAGCAGTACATGTGAAAAGGATCTAGGGGTCTTGGTGGATCACAAGCTTAACACGAGTCCACAGTGTGATGCAGTAGCAAAAAAAAGCTAACATTCTAGGCTGCATCCACAGAAGTCTAGTGTCCAGATCAAGGGAAATAATAGTACCACCTGTATTCTGCCTGGGCCAGGCCACACCTGGAATACTGTGTCAAATTCTGTTGTTGTTTCTTTAAAGATATTTATTAAAATTTTCAAAATGTTCCATAAAGAAAAAAAACCAAGAAAATAGCAACAAAAGAAAATACAAAGAATCCCCTTCCCACCGTGTAAAAAAGAAGAAAGAAGAAAATTCCAAATAAAAAACAAAAGGTGACAAAATTGCAAAAATCCCAAACTTTACAAAAAACATTTAAAAACAAGTTCATTATTTTCAGACCCTTGACTGTCATTACCTTCTTTCTTAGACCTCCTCCTCCTCCCTTCCTTTGTATCCTAGTTGTTAATTATCCCAGCAAATCCTTTCCTTTCCATGTTTCATAAAATTCTATCATTACATTACCCTAGACTGTTTTAATCCTATCTTTCTATAATAAGATAAACCTTAAAATTTAAAGCTTAAGTCTTAACCTTGCCAGCTTCTTATAATCATAATATTCTTTCATAATTCTTTAAGCATCTTTGCTAAAGCCAGGTGATTTCTTCCAACATTTTTCTAACATTCGTCAACTTTATAAAACATTCTAATAATGGTAAAAAAAAGAAAGGTATTAACAAGTCCAATCTTTATCCAACGCCCCTTCCTCCTGGTTCCGGGATTTGTCAGTCCTTATTCCCATCAGTCTAGCCCGGTAACCTTATGTCCGAGGCCCTCAAGTCGCTTCCATGGCCCTTCCGCGGCTCTTCTTCATATTTGTAGTTGTAATTTCCCTTATCTCCTGCTCGTGGTAACTCCAGCTTAACAATATCTCTTGCTTGTGGTAGCTCCAACTTAACAATGTTTTTAACTCTTCTCGGCAGATCAGACCCTTTTCCGTGTTCATCGCTGCATTCCATGTGGTATTTAAAAGCATGTTTCAAGGGCCCTCCAAAATTGAGAGCCCCGACAGTCCCAAACATTTCGCAGCCCATTACCATATTTGAAAAGTCCAGACATCCCAACATAGGGGGGGGTCAATCCAGCCCCCCATTTCCAAACCACACCAAACTTTTCCTTTCCAAATCTGGCTTTTTCCAAATTCATTTGTCCAATCCGAAAGATCATACTTCTGTTGGGTCTGTTCTGTCAAAACACACTCCTGATTTAATGCCACAAACTCCTGTTCTGTCAAAACACACTCCTGGTTTGAATCCTGAGTGGGCTCCACATATTTTCCCACTGTCTGGTCAAAACATTCCACTTCCTGTTTAAGATTTCTAGTTGAAATGACCATCCAGTTCACCTTTTCGTGTAATTCTTCCAGTAGAGCATTTGTTTTGTAAAAAGCACACACCAAGGCTTCTGGATACATTGTCCTGCAAGGTCAAATACTTTCCCACGGTTATTCTGTAACAGCTGTCAGTTCCCTGGAGTTAGTTACAGTTTCATAAGGCCACACTTGGAATACTGTGTCAAATTCTGGGCACCACAATTTAAGAAGGATTTTTTAAAAATAACATTTTATTAATTTCCCCAAAATAACAACAAAAACATCATCAAGAAATTTTTTAACCAAGTCAGGCACAATTTAAGAAGGATGTTGACAAGCTGGAAGGCGTGCAGAGGAGGGCCACCAGTATGTTCAATAAGCCTTACGAGGACCTCTTGAAGTAGCTGGGTATGTTTAACCTGGAAAAGAGGAGACTGAGAGGAGATATGATGGCCATCTTCAAATATCTTAAGGATTGTCACATGGAGAGTGGTAGCATGCTTGTTTTCTCCTGCTATGGAGTGTAGGACTCAAACCAATAGCTTCAAGTTACAAGAAAGGAGATTCCAACTAAACATTCGAAAAAACTTTCTGACCGTAAGAGCTGTTTGGCAGTGGAATGGTCTCCCTCGGGAGACTGGACTCCCCTTCCTTGGAGGTTTTCAAACAGAGGTTGGGTGGGCATCTGTCATGGGTGCTTTAGCTGAGATTCCTGCACTGCAGGGGCTTGGACTAGATGACTTTTGGGTCCCTTCCAACTCTGTGATTCTGTTACTTCCCACTAAAGCAACTCTGGGCTGGGGATGAAGGAAACAACAGTCCAGAACATCTAGAGGGCCCCAGGTTGGAGAAGCCCCTCTCTCTCTGTGTGTGTGTGTGTGTGTGTGAGAGAGAGAGAGAGAGAGAGAGAGAGAGAGAGAGCGGTTGAGACCCTTCTCAGACCTTCTGGTCTAAGCTGTGCTTGTGATGCCAGGCTGTTGACCGCAGAGTGGCTCTGCTGGTTCTGGGGGATGCTTGGCATATTCTGCATTCCCAGTGGAAAGTATGTGTCACTTCTGCTGGGGACTTGCTCAAGACCTCTGGTGCCTTCCTGCACAGCATTCCTGGTTCTTCGCTGCAGCTTCTCCAGAAGAACTGACTTGGCAGCAGGCTCAGGCGCCAGGGGCAGATGGGATGGAGCACTGTTTGAGTGTCTCCCTGCCAACATCCTTAGAGGTGTCTGGACCGTGAACTGGAGTTCTTTGGTCTCTACTTTTCAGGATTGGTTTCAGAAGATACAGAATGGTTTCATGTGTTGAAGCAGGGGTTTGCTGTCCTTAAGCTGTGGCGTTTTTGCTCTTTGCTATAGAATTCACCACCAAACCTGGCTGTCCCCAAGCCTTCTTGCGTACCACCAGGTGGTACAACCTGTTTTTAAAAGACTTCAGGCCAGTGAGATGTGGAAATCAAATTCCAGTGACTCTATGACATCTGAAATAAAATCTGTCCACATTTGTTTTACCTGACTTGGTACTAAATGGTTGCAGCCAATGTTAGCTGTACTCAGAGTAGGCCTATTGAAAGTAATGCACATGACTAAGCTCCACTAAGTTCTGTGGGTCCACTATAACTTGGTGGGATACAGCCCGAAAGCAGGACACTGAGGATTCAGTCCCACAGCAAGTACATTGAAGGCAGCAATTACAGTTAGAAAAACTGAGCCTTGAATAATGTAATACACTTCTATTCCCTAAAATGGTTATTATTTTTTATATAAAAGTGATTAATAGGAAAGGTGGCATCCTGAGTACAGCTGCAATTTCCACACTGATCATTACAGGGTCTGCCGTAACTGATAACTGGTTTTTCTTTCATACAATAGTAATGAAATAAAATAGAATCAGTAAATACCAGGCTTCTGTTCAGTGGAGGCTGCCCATTGTATCTCTGCATTAGTTCAGAAGACGTGTGTTGTGGTGGCCAGAAATTGTGGCTACAGTGACTGCACAGGGCTGTGGGCGCTTGGGCACCCACAATAATCTAATTGTGGGGGCTGGGCACCCGCAAAGTCAGGGAGCAAAACCAGAGGGAGGCAGATAACCGGCCTCTGGGGCTCTGCCTCTGAGAAAGAAGCAGTTCAGCCCCACCCTCTGCAGCCAGCAAGTGAGGCCCCCTTTTCCAGGGAGAATCTCTGTCTGAGCCCCTCCCCAGGGAAAAGGGGGCCTTGCAGGCTGCAAGGAGGAGCACCCCCACCAAAAGCGCAATGCAACTTTGTGCATTGTGCTTGCGTGCCAGTGTGTGTGTGTGTGTGTGATGTCGCACGTCCTCGTTATGGTGGTGAGCACCCACAATCCTGAGGGTGAGATGGCACCCCTGGGTGCCTGCAATCTCCACTTCTGGAGGTTAGTTGTCTTTGCTTTCTTATCCCCAAGTTTAGTCATCTGACTCTGATAATTTCTGAGGAAACAACTCTGTGAAACTCTTGAGTGAATCCGGTGATACCGGGATTGCAACATCTATGTGAATAAGGATGACGAATGGTTTCTCTTCCTTGAGACAAGTATTGTTTATCTGTTTGGCCTTGTCTAACACTCCTGGCATTTTAGTGGGGTTTTTAATAATGCTGAGTTCCTCCTGTGCTTTAATTAATATGAATTGTACATAATATAGCATAATTAATATATAATAAAGTACTTCTTCACATAGTCCATAGTTAAACTATGGGATTTGCTCCCACAAGGTGCAGTAATGGCCAGCAACTTGGATGGCTTTCAAAGAGGATTAGGCGAGCGATGTCACATGTTCTATATTCTCCCCACTTTCAGAGGCAATGTTCCTCTGAATACTGGCCGCTGGGTTAGAGCGCTGTGGCGAGAGCGCTGTGGCAACCAGGTCCTGCTTGCAAGCTTTCCATTGGGGCATCTGGTTGACCAACTGAAAACAGGATCCTGGATTAGATGGGCCTTTGGCCTCATCCAGCAGCCCAGCTCTTTGTAATGTTCTCATAATGTAGAAATACATTATGGTTTTAACAGTCTTAATGTCACAGCACCTGTATGGTGCAAAAAGTTGCCCTCGAGGAAATGCGATGCTTGGGCTGAAGACAGCGGCGGAGCAAGCCGATCGGGCACCTGGGGTGGCGGGCATGCCCTGTGCCCATGGGGGGGCGCAAGCGGGGCGCTTTGCAGGGCCTCCGAGGAGCCTGCCTGCCTCTTCCCACTCAGCTGATGGGGAGGTGGTGGGCAGGCTGTTTGGGGCAGCGCGGAGTCTGCAGGTGCCCAAGCCACCGCGTCGCTCCCAGGCAGGCAGGGTGAAAGTGGCCTCTCTTGTACGACCAAAGCCTGCTCTTTCTGATCAGACTTGGTTCCTATTTTCAGAGTGTGTCTTGGTGCAAGGCCAATGGATTAATTTGAGCTCTCTTCCTCTTTGGTCTGTTGGTTCTTGTTTTGCCCTTGCACAAGTGGCATTTGCATGAGCAGCTACTGTAGTGGCAAATTGTGTGCCCTGTTAAGAATAGGAGGAGAGCCTGGCTGATGGAGCAGGCCAAAGGGAGCCCATCTAGTCCAGCATCCTGTTCTTGCATTGGCCAGCCAGGTGGCCCAATGTGAAGTCTGCAACCAGAACCTGAGTGCTACAGTCGTACTCTCGCCACTGCAGACTCCCAGGAACTGTCATTCTGCCTTGGACAGTGGAGGAAGCACGTTGCCATCGTGGCTAGTAGCTGTTGATACCCTTCTCCTATATTTATTTGTCTGGACCCCTTTTAAAGCCGTATGAGGTGGTGGCCATCCCTGCATACTGCGGATTCTGTGATAAGTGCTACTTCTTTTTCCCCCCTGTCCTGGATCTTCCAATATTCCATTTCATTAGATGATTTCTTTGGTTCTAACAGAGTCTACTTTCTCCACACACTATGCATGATCTTATGTGCCTCTGTCCTTTCCCCCTGCCCCTTACACACATTTTTTTTAGTCCTAAACTAAAACTCCTAAAATGTTCCCTTTCCTCCTTGGGAAGTTAAATTTTCTCCAGCCCCCTGATCCTCTGGTTGCCCCTTTCTTCACCTTACCCAGTTCTACGATGTCCCTTTTGAGGTGTGGCAACCAGAGCTGTTTACAGTATTCTAAGGCAGTCAAACCATAGATATGTATAAAGGCATTATGATATTGGCAGTTGTGGAACAGAGATCTTTTCTGAACAGGGACCTAGGCAGTCAGCAGCCCCTTCATTCACAATCCCCCGGATCAACCTTGCACAGTCTGCCAATGGAGGCAGTGATGGCTACCAACCTAGATGGCTTAAAAATAGGATTGGACAAATTCATGGAGGAGAGGGCTATCGATGGGTACTAGCCAGGAGGACTGCTCTGCATCCACAGTTGGAGGCAGCCATGCTTCTGAATCGCAGTTGCTGGAAGCCACGGGAGGGGAGAGTTGCTTCTGTGTTTGGGTCCTGCTTGTGGGTTTCTCAAATGCATTCTTGTTTATGTTTTGTGAGGGTTGTGCAGAAGACCTTTCCCGTCCCATATTTGTTGGTGGGTGGGACGCTGGGAGCTCCATTTGGATTTCCTTCTTCCTGTTGCCAACATCCATGGCTGACCCAGGTCTCCCATACTAAGCCCCCTTCCTTCCTTCTTTCTCTTCCCTCCAGGAGGGTGGAAGCGCCCCCGGGATGGCAAGCGACAAGGTGAAGAACCTCCAGAATGAGGTGGAGGGTGTCAAAAACATCATGACGCAGAACGTGGAGCGTATGCTGGCAAGGGGAGAGAACCTGGACCACCTGCGCAACAAGACGGAGGACCTGGAAGCGACGGTAGGTTCTGAGACTTGTGCTCTGAGCAGAGTCGAAGGGGGTGAGGTTTTCACGGGAGGCCACCAAGCTCCTTTCATTGAAGAGTGGGGGGACTTGCCTAGCGGCTCGGGAGAGAAGAGCAGAGTCCCCAAGCAGGCATTGGGGAAAGTGATGGTAGTTCCTAGAATCCCAAGGGTCATCTAGTTCAATCCCCTGCAATGCAGAAATCACAGTTAAAGAATCTCTGACAGATGGCCATCCAATCACCGTTTCAAAACCAATGAAGGAGAGCCCACCATCTTCCGAGGGAGTCTGTTCCACTGTCAAGCAGCTCTTACCATGAGAAAGTTATTCCTAATGTTTAGTTAGAATCCCCTTTCTTGTAATTTGGGTCCACTGGTCTGGGTCCTTCGTTCTGCACCAGCAGAAAACAATCTCACTCCATCTAACATGGGACAGCCCCTTAAATATTTGAAGATGGTTATTCCTGGTTATTGTGGGGTTGGACTCTTGGTCGCTTCCAACTCCACAATGTTATGATTCGATTCAATGTTCTCTTCTCCAGGCTAGACATACCCAGCTACCTTAACTGTTCCTCATAAGGTTTGATTTCTAGACCCTTGATCCTCTTGGTCACTCCCTCTGCACATGTTTCAGCTTGTCAATACAATTCTTAAGCTGCTGTCAAGAACAGGACACAAAACTCCAAGTGAGATCTGACCAAGACAGAGTAAAGTGGTACTCTTCCATTCCTGGGCAGACTCATGTTAGGCTTGTGATCTACTAAGACCCCTAGATCCCTTTCACATGTACTACTGGCCAGCCTGGTGTCCCCCATCTTACATTTGTACATCTGGTTATCTCTGCTTGTGCCGCATCTGCAAGTTTCAATTGGAAGGAAATATGTTTTCCAGTTAGAAACACAGACCTAGGGAACCTGTGGCTGTCTAAGTTTTGCTGAACTACAGCTCCCATAATCCCTGACCATTGGCCATGCTGCCTCAGGATGATGGGAGGAGGCACCCAGAGGGTACAGACCCCCTGCCCTCAGCAAACTTGCTCTGAGCTTGAGAGCTTCAGCTTGAAGGGGAAGTTCCTCATGGATAGAGCAGGGGCTTTTTCAGCATTGCTGGGGCTCTGGCAATAGTGCCATCAGAACCATAAGGTGTGACTTGGTATGATCCTCTGGTTTTCCACACAGGTTCAAGAATGTTGCAAGTGGCAAGCATGTTCTAACTCTATAGGTGTATTTAGACGTGTGTTTGTAGCCCACTGTACAGCCAACGGAGGCATTCTTTGCCTTCACAGTGTTTCTGCTGCAAATTAAAACTCCTCCTCCTTATCCACGGATAACAGTGCCTCAGCCCAGCCACTGCTCAGAATTCAGAGTGGGCAAAATGTTTAGCTCCTTTGGCTTTCAAGTGTGATTTTCCCTGCAAGTAGCCTGCACACCTGTCCTGTTGGGACGGGGTCTTAAATCCCTCCTTACCACAGAGAGGGACTTGCACCCAGTGCATTTTCTTCCCAGCTGCTCTGAAAATAACACGCAGGTTTTCTCCATGGTGCGCAGCTGATCCCAGTTGTCCTTTTATCATTGCCAACTTGGGCTCTTCTAAACTGAGATCTCCTCTGGCTCAAAAGTCAGAATCTGGCACAATTTGGTCTGTGTGACCAGCCTGTGGGTGCTGAGGCAGAGGGTGGCCGAGGCACAAGCCCCAGCTCCTTTCAGGCAGTGCACCAGAGGTCCTGTGTCTAAGGAGCATAGTGGACAGGGCGGAGCTGTTTGTAGTGTGGCTGATTAATCCCTGAGCAGCCCAGGAAGGCCCAAACTACCCTCTGCCCTTTATTCTACCTTTGGTATTTACAACTTGCTAAGCTGTTTCCTGGAATGAGGCGGAGCAGTTGGCCGTACCACCTAAGACTAGCGCACAGGAATGTGCAAGGGTTTAGCTGACTTTTAATCTGTCACCTGGGTTTGGTGGCTGGAAAGTTGCTCAGCAGCCTTAATTGGGGGTACCTGATCGAAACAGGGTGCCATGAGCGGCCATTATTATTATTTATTATTTATTATTATTATTTATTATTTCAATTTATTATCCAGCCCTTCAACAAATGCTCCCAGGATGGGTAACACAACAGCAGAATAAAAATATTAACTATAAAATATTTACAGAATTCCAGAGGCATTTTCCAACACAGAGACACACTTGCTAATTATTATTTTATTGGCACTTTTATCCCGGTTTTCAACACACACAAAAAGTGCGCTCAAGCTCAGCTTACAAATATAAACGAGAAGATTGCCTCAGGCTTACAACCCAAAAGGAAATAGGTCGAGGGGAGGGGGAAGCAAGCACTGATCCTTAGTTTTGGAGGTCTTGAGCAGCAGGAATGAAAAGAATTTGGAGCAGAGCCAAGCATTTGCCGGTCTCTTAGCAGAGCTGATGGAGAGGCCCTGCAGTTCCATTCCTGATGGAATGGCTGCTGTTGATGGCCTGACAGAGCTGCAGAAGATGCAAACAGCAGATAGATTACTGCCATGCATTGGGTGTTGGGCTGCCCTTGATGACTGGAAACCGCAGCTGGGTGGCCAGTTTAATAACTGGGACTAGGCATTCTGAACACATCACAACGATTATAGCTTGGCTGCCAGTCCCATTTCTGTGCCAAATTTGTAACTGCTGGGTTTGACCTATATTGGGACCCCAGTACCACGCTAGAGAAATTAGGAAAGGAACTGAAAATAAAACTGCTGGTAACTTGATGCAGTTACACAAATCTGTTGTACAACTGCATTTGGAATACTATGTTCACTTCCGGCTGCCTTTCCTCAAAAAAGGGTTTTGCGGAGTTGGAAAAGTTCCAGGAAAAGGCAAGCAACTGATCAAGGGAATGGAGCAACTCCCCTGGGGGAAAAGGGTTGCAGTGTTTGGGACTTCTAAGTTGAGCAAAAAGGTGACACAATAGAATTGTATAAATGATGCTGGCATCTGGAGAGTGCTGCTAGCAGGTTTCCCACAGGCACCTAATGGCCCTTGGCCTGATCCAGCAGGAATCATCTCACGTTCTTAATTCTTGTTTGTTTTTTGTGAGGAGACCTTTCCCGTCCCACATTGGTTGGTGTGTGGCTGAGGGGTCTCTCTCCTCCTGTGTTCACAGCTCTCTCTCTCTCTCTCTCTCTCTCTCTCTCTCTCTCTCTCTCTCTCTCTCTCTCTCTCTCTCTCCATTGTAGTCGGAACACTTCAAGACAACCTCACAGAAGGTGGCACGCAAGTACTGGTGGAAGAATGCCAAGATGATCATCATCATCTGCGTCATTGTGGCCATCATCCTGATCTTGATCATTCTCTTTGCTACGGGCGTCATCCCAACCTAACTCTCTTCCTCCTGGCATTGGATCTTCTCGGCTCACTCCAACCCTGGCTCCTGTCTGCCCCTGCTTCTCTTAGTCGTCAAAATTACTAACGGAACCACAAGGCCCTTGGCTGAGCACAGCCGTCAGGGGTCCTTGACTGCTCCTTCAGAACACACAGACACACTCCCCTCCCTAGACTGCCCTTTCCTTCCTCACCAGCTCCTTCTCTCTTTAGCCTCAGGGCAGTAAGAATCTCTGCCACCAGACCTTAAGAGCTCCGTTTCCACACTCCCTACGTTTCCAAATTCACCTGGGGCTCGCTGACCCCCCACTCCAGCCTGCAGATACTGGTGCCAACAACTGTTTGAGATCCAATTCCTGTTATCTGTGCCTGGCAAGTGCTAAGGTTCCCTTCATCTCTCCCTGGAGGGTTCTGATTCCCAAAGTGCCTTTAGCTGCTCCTTCCCAAACAGCCTCTTTTAGGGACCTGGTTGGGTCACTCCCATCTCAATTAGGTGACAGTGTTGACAAACGTTGCTTGGGGGAAGGGATCAGCGTCCCCTGTTGGCCAGAATGGGTTTGGGGAGCCCCAGAAGCCCTATGGGGGATGCTTCTTGTATAGAGGTTTTCTTGGTAATTAATGTTTGGGGTGGGGAAATGCCTGTATTCCCCTTTAAAAGCGGGGTGGGCATTGTAAAGGCATCCAAGTCTCCTGTGAACACTTTGGAGAGGAGATGTTTGTCCTTAAGTGGCTTTTAAAAAACCCCAAAACTATGAGGCAGGTTTGTTTGTTTTTTAAAGGTGCTCTAAGTTTCTGCTTCATTCACTGTTGTGTATTTAGTTCCCTTTGGCAGCCTTTGCCAGTCAAGTACCCTCCAGTGTTTTAGGTTACAACTCCCATCACTACTGGGGCTGGTAGGGGTTTGTGGTCCAAAACATCTGGAGAATGCCCGCTTGGCCCAGGCTGCCTTAGACCTTGATTCTGAGACAGGCCTTTCTCCTGGGGGGTGCCACCCTGAATGGCAGAGCGTGGGAGCCTTCTTCTCTGCCCCTCTTCCTCTGCCTGCCCTGGCCCTCCGCTCCAGGCCTTCTGCCTGACTGTGGCCTAGGGCTTCTGCCTTTCCTGATCAAGTTCCTTGGTCTTTGCAGGGTCTCCGCTGTAGCCGATGGTTTTGTTTTTGTTGTTTCTCCCTGCATACACAGATTTGCTCACTGTAATAAATGTATTTATAAGTAATTGGCTAATACAGAAATCCATTTAGAAGAAGCTTGCCTCTGTGACTCATTTCATAGCACTGTGGGATGGACCGTGGGTCTGACAGAAAAGGAGAGGAAGCTGTGTGGGCCTGTAAGAAAAAAAATGTGTGTGTGTAATTTTTGTGTGTGTCATGGGAAAAGGAAAGTACACCCTCTTTGAATTCTGTGGTTTTACATATGTCAGTGTAATAACAACAAGCTGTTCCTTAGCAGGTCTTAGGTAAATACAACCTCTGATGAACAACAACAAATGACATACTACACCACGTCATGATTTATTTGACAGAAATAAATCCAAAATAGAGAAGCCATGTGTGAAAAACTAAGCACGCCTTATGATTCAGCTTGCAGAACTATCTTTAGCAGCAATAACTTAAAGTTATTGTTTTCTGTATGACTTTATCAGTCTCTCACATCGTTGTGGAGGACTTTTCTCCATTTTGGAGATTTGAACACTGGTCTCCTAGGTCTTAGTCCAACACACTAACCCAGTGTTTCTGGATCTTGGGTCCCCAGCTGTTGTTTGACTACAACTCCTATCATCCCTAGCTACCAGTGGCCAGGGATGATGGGAGTTGTAGTCAAACAAGAGCTGGTGGCCCAAGACCAAGAAACACTGCTCTAACCTCTACACCGCACTGCCTCTCAGATCCCAAAATCTGTATTAGGGCCAGTGCCTTTTCTTTTTCTTCTTTCTTTTTCTTTTTCAAAAAGGGTGCCGGTACTCTCCATGAAGTTGCTACAGTAAGTGCCACGCTTTTAACATTTGAAATCATAGGTGCCAGTACTGTGTATCCTTGAGTAACCCCCCCCCCCAAAAAAAGCACTGATTACATGACAGATTTTACAAAATAGTGTGCTAGCTTTTGTCTACTGCAGAACACTTCATTGGGCTTGTTCAGGGGAGGGGGCAGGCGTCATTGCTTTCTAATCTGTCGATTCTATTGCACCCACAGAGAGCTACTAATGCACCTTGCTTTTCACAAAACCAAAAATGTGCAAAAACACCCAGCCAGGTAATTGTAAATGTGCTTGTGCAGTGTGTGAGGGCAAGGGCCAGAGCTCAGGGTGTCTGCCTTGCAATCTCCAGGGAGGACAAGTGGTATTCAGAAGTGTTGCTGTTTCTGACGCTTGAAGTAGAAATTAGTCTCCATCAGTCATGGTTAGTAGTCATGGACAGAGCATCCTTTGGCACAGAGCATCCTGGTTTATTGCAGATGCATGAAGGGCAAAGCTGTCAAGGTTGGGTTCCACGGTCCTGCTTTCAATCTTGAGGATTCACACTAGGCAAGAGTCACTGCACGCTCTCTGGGATTAGGGGTTAAATCCTAGTTTCTGGTGCTGAGCCATGGGTCAGATCAAGCTCGGTCCGCAAACCTCAACGCAATGAGAAATTGGGTAATCTGGTGAGGATCGCCTACCCTGCGGAACGCCCGCGCCCCAGCCAATCAGAAGCTGCCCGCTCACAATCGGATTCCGCATTGTGCGCGGAACTCTCTGCGGGGCGCGTTCTAGTAAGCGAGGCGCTTCTGCTGCAAGCGGAGGGGGAGGCGGGCGAAAGCAAGGGACGCCGACGCTGGCCTCATTTTCTGCCCTTTGGAAGATCAGCATTTTCCCTTTCGTTGGCTGGCCTCTCTGAAAGGAAGGTAGAGGAGTCCGCCGTCGCGCAAGTTGCGCGGCGGTTAGAAGAAGACGCTTGCGAGATCCTGTCCCGCAGAAGTAGGGAGGCAGCGCTGCGGCTGGTGCCCGGAAGAAAGTGAGACTTCTGCTTAGCCCAGGCTCCGTTATTCCCCTTCCTTCTCTCCCTGTGGTGTCCAAATAATTGTTGTCAATCACATCTGAGCCCTTTCCCCATCAAGCCTCTCCTAATTTCCCCCCTATTTATGTGATCGATATTCATGGTTCTTTCAAAAGCAGCGTAACTAAGGTCCCTGCCCCCAGAAGTTTACAGTTTCTATGCTGCAAAATAAGCAGGCGGGAGGATGGGTCCAAGGGGTCAGTGCAGTTGAAATGGGAGACGCATTTTTTATTATTATTAATTTACAGGTATTGCATTTACTGTATATCCCACTTTTTACTTCCAGGAGCTCAGGGTGGCATACATGGTACTCCCCGTCCTCATTTTTTTTATTAAAAAATAAATTTATTTGTTTTATTAAAAAAATAAATTTATTTGTTTGATTTTTCAGATTAAAGTTTTATAATCGCATATCTCTCTGCTGGACTTCCCTCCTCCCCTTTGTGGGTCCTATTGTTAATCATATCCTCCTGCATCTTTTATGATAATCCAAATCTTTTACATCTCCTTTATGTCCAAAATTCACCATTAAATTACAAGTGTTATTCCAACCCTACTAACGATTATTTATTTATTTCTATACCGCTTTGCATTTTAAATAAAAATCTCAAAGCGGTTTACAGCATATTAAACCTCTTCATTAGGGCTGGTGAGTCTGGGCCTCGTCCCCCTAGGCCCAGGTGGATTTTAGCTGTTTACAATGGTTTTTAGGATAAATTAGAAATTTTCCCCATCCCTAATTAAAATTTTGGTCATTCCTGATTTCTGGTTCTTCCGGTCATTTTAGCCCTTTTTGTGATAACCCGTCCACTTCACCTGCCATTCTTCTCCCCCTCCTCATTTAATCCCCACATAAACTCTGTGAAGTAGGTTAGGCTGAGAGGCAGGGACCGAACCCCCCTCCCCCAGATCATCAAGTGAGCTTCATGGCTCAAGTGGGGGGATTTGAACCCAGGTCCTAGCCCAAGACTCTAACCACTGCACCACACTGGCATGAGACTCCAACGGTGCTTGGAAGTGTGTGGGCAGTACCTGATGAGTTCAGGTGTAAATAGACTAAATGACACCTCCCCACCCCACTCCGCCCTCACCCGCTCCCAAATTCTGGGCTTGGCAAACGTCAGTCAACCTTGCAACTCCTTCATGCCAAGACCTAACGAAATGTCTAGAATGACCCGCTTGGAATGGGTCGGTTTCCATAGAAATGGCAAGAAGAAGGTTTGTGCCCCCACCAGTACGTGCTCTCTTGTCATTTCTATGGAAACCCAAGCCCTGAATGGGTTGGACAAAGCTGAGCCATCTGTTGCGCCCCCTCATTATAGAAGGAGAACAAGCTCTGTGATGCCATCAGGATCATGTTCTACCGTTAAGCTCAGAGAGCCATCTGGGGTGATTTCGCCTTAAGGGAAGCAGAGGAAAAGGGGCGAGGACCAAATTTGCCAGGACGATGGAGCAATTGCTGATGGTCCCTTGCTTCCGAATGTACATTTGCTGTTCTTTTCAGGGCACGGGTCTTCCTTCAAGAAACATATTACCTTTGTTTTGCTTGACGGAGGCGACTGAAATCAACAGGAGAGAGAATGAAGGCATTGACTAAAATGGCGACTGGAACTACCCTGGTAACTCTTAGACTGCTCTGGAATGACTCTTGAAGACATCTTGTGTTTAATTACACGGCACATTTATTGATGGGCCACAGTTGTCACCAACGTCTTACAAAAGATGACATTGGTACCAGTGGTTCCCCCCCCCTTTTTCTGAGGCCGTTTCCACATGTGGGTTTTGTTTTGTTTTTACTCATAATGGCTGCTCTGGGCTGTGGTTACACGCGTGACACACAATTTCAGATCAGGCAACTTCAGGTTCCAACTCTTAAATGGATTGGTTGCCGTGGGATGCAGGGCCTTTTTTGTCGTAGCCCCAGAGCTCTGAAACTCTCTTCCGAAGGATGTCAGCTGGTCTCCCTCTCTGACAGCAGAAAAAGATGGTTTTGTTTCCTCCCCCCTGAGTTCTCCACTGGTATCTCCACTGTTGCTGCTGTTGTTTTAAAACTGCCCAAATAGGAAGATGCTTTCTTTCTCTGCTGGGATTTTGGAAGCTGGGGCCAAGGGGCCGGGCGCTTGTGGGATTCCCAATAGGGTAGGGCACCTGCTATGCTTCGGCCCCATCAAATGGCTTTTGTTGGTGGGAGATATATAGGAATCATCATCATCATCATCATCATCATCATCATCATCATTTATTATTTATACCCCACCCATCTGGCTGGGTTTCCCCAGCCACTCTGGGCGGCTTCCAACAAAACACTAAAATACAGTAACCTATTAAAAATTAAAAGCTTCCCTAAACAGGGCTGCCTTCAGATGTCTTCTAAAAGTTTGGTAGTTATTTTTCTCTTTGACATCTGATGGGAGGGCGTTCCACAGGGCGGGTGCCACTAACGAGAAGGCCCTCTGCCTGGTTCCCTGTAACTTGGCTTCTTGCAATGATGGAACTGCCAGAAGGCCCTCGGAGCTGGACCTCAGTGTCCGGGCTGAACGATGGGGGTGGAGACGCTCCTTCAGGTATACTGGACCGAGGCCGTTTAGGGCTTTAAAGGTCAGCACCAACCCTTTGAATTGTGCTCGGAAACGTACTGGGAGCCCGTGTAGGTCTTTCAAGACCGGTGTTATATGGTCTCGGCGGCCGCTCCCAGGCACCAGTCTAGCTGCCGCATTCTGAATTAGTTGTAGTTTCCGGGTCCCCTTCAAAGGCAGCCCCATGTAGAGTGCATTGCAGTAGTCCAAGCGGGAGATAACCAGAGCATGTACCACTCAGGCGAGACAGTCCGCGGGCAGGTAGGGTCTCAGCCTGCGTACCAGATGGAGCTGATAAACAGCTGCCCTGGACACAGAATTGACCTGAGCCTCCCTGGACAGGGAGGTTTGAGCCTTTTGAGCTTAAAACAGGGCCCCCTCCCCTCTCTTTTCCCCTTCCCTCCTGATCTGCCCCGATCCACAGCGCCAGAAACAATCCCGCTCCAGGAGCGAGAACTCTGACTACACTGAGAATGAGAAAGAGATGATGGCCGAGACTGAGCTGAGGAAGCTGCAGCAACAGTTCCGGATCATGGTGGAGAACAGGAAGTCTTTTGGGATCAAGACTCAGCGGCTGTTGTTCCAGCAGGAGTAAGTGGGACATAGTTTTGCAAGGGGGGTGGCCACATGAAGGGACGTCCACAGGGACCAGAGGTGGGGAAGCTCAGGCACAGGGGCCAAATGCGGCCCCCGGGTCTCCATGTTTGGCCCTCAGAACTATCCCCAGGAGTATAGCCCTTGCTTTTCAAAGGCAAAGGTGCCAAATCCGGGGTTTTTTTGCCCCAACCCCCACCTGTCCTGGCTCCCATCTGATGAAGAACATGGAATTACGTCACGGTTTCCACCAGAAGCTTTAATGACCACTGCAGATGTGCTATTGACAATCAATCAATCAATCAATCAATCAATCAAATCTCTCCTATAGAAAAACTACGGAAACGTTAGGTAAAGCTAAAGGGACCCCTGACCATTAGGTCCAGTCATGACCGACTCTGGGGTTGCGGCGCTCATCTCGCTTTATTGGCCGAGGGAGCCGGCGTACAGCTTCCGGGTCATGTGGCCAGCATGACTAAGCCACTTCTGGCGAACCAGAGCAGCGCACGGAAATGCCATTTACCTTCCCGCCGGAGCGGTACCTATTTATCTACTTGCACTTTGGCGCGCTTTCGAACTGCTGGATTGGCAGGAGCAGGGACCAAGCAACGGGAGCTCACCCCGTCACGGGGGTCCGAACCGCTGACCTTCTGATCAGCAAGTCCTAGGCTCTGTGGTTTAACCCACAGCGCCACCCACGTCCCACTACGGAAACATTAAGAAGACATTTTTTAAAAATCCTAAAGAAAAAGCCTCCCTCTTCCCCATAGTGCACATTCCTTAACTTCCATTCTGCACCCGTTCTGTTTGGGGCTGAAGAAAGGTCTGTGTTACATATTGCCATGTTGACTTAGATCCATATCAACAGCCCCAGTCCCCTTTTCTGGACCAGACCCCCTCTTTCAGATGCCCACTGGCATTAAGACGATAGCCTCCCACTGTGGGTTGGTTCCAGCATCCAGTATTTGAGGCGCACTGTTCCTGTACATGGAGGCTTTGCTCTCGTTCCTGATGGCCATTGGTTGCCACTTTTTACGGATCCACCCCATCTTCTTTTAAAGCCATGTAGGTGAACCTCACCCCCCTTGCACATGCATCCCGTTGTGCGGAGAAGTATTACCAAACGCACGGCGCAGTTGTGGGCCTCCATTGGTGCGTCTGTGCAGTGTTTGATGTGAGGATGCACACTCTTAATCTCTTTCCCTCCTCTGCCGCAGGAGGCAAATCCACGCCTTGAAACAAGAGCACGACGAGATCAGTTTACTTCTGAGCCTCACCAAGTCGCCTCGGAACCTTTTCATCGACGACCGCAACTGCATGGAGCTTAAATTCCTTTTGCAGACCAAGGACGAATACGACGCCCTCATCAGAGCCACCAAGGCCTTGATCTCGGAACTGGATGACAAGGTGCATGGTGGGAAATGCCGGGAGGGGTGTGAGGTCTGGTGCACACACCCTGAAATTGGCTTGTATTTTTGGCTTTCTAGTTTGCTGCAAGCAGAAAGCCTAGAGTCATAGTATCATAAAGGTAAAGGGACCCCTGACCATTAGGTCCAGTTGTGGCCGACTCTGGGGTTGCAGTGCTCATTTCACTTTATTGGCCAAGGGAGCCGGCGTACAGCTTCCGGGTCATGTGGCCAGCATGACTGAACCACTTCTGGCGAACCAGAGCAGCACACAGAAACGCTGTTTACCTTCCCACCGGAGTGGTACCTATTTATCTACTTGCACTTTGACATGCCAGAAGGGGCTTACAGAGCCAGAGTCGGTCACGACTGGACCTAACGGTCAGGGGTCCCTTTACCTTTACCTTAAATTGGATTTAGAACAGTAAGAAAAGAGAATAAGATAGTTAATAGTTGGAAATAATTTTAGATTAAGAATGATATTGGAGAGCTGTTACATGCAGATAGAATGAAATTCAGAAGGGAGGGATCTGAAGAAGTCAATTAATAATGTAAGAGAAATTGGGTTTTTAAGGGATATGTGTTTAAGATTCCATTTTTTTGTTTTTCTTGTTTAGTACTGTATTGTGTTTTCTTTTGTGTGTTTTTTCTTTTTTCTATGTTATATTTATTATACGTAATTGTGGATTTTTTTTGAAAAAATAAAAACAGATCGGAACAGCAGCAGCCACATTTGACGTGTCTGTATAGACTTGTCTAAACAGAAATGGTGGGGGGGGCACCAAAAAGTGGGTGTCTATGGGGCGAAGGGACCTTGTGGGTAAACTGGTGCCTGAGCTATTCATATAAAGGTCTTCCTGGATCTCTTTTGTTTCAGATCATGGAACTGGAGAACAAGATTAAGAAACAGAAAATGCTTGTCATCAAAATGAGGCAGGAGTACGACGGCAGGTGGCTGCAGAAGCAGATCCAGCTCTTAGAGAACCGACTCAACCACGTGAGCTGTGGCCCCCCCACCTCCGCTGGTCCAGACCCCCCTCCTGAGTCCCACACCTTCTGCCTCTGCTGAGTACCAGAGTCTGCCTCCTCGAGGAGGCGGCAATGAAATAATCTCACCCCCTGCGAAAAACCAACATTATAAACCCAGTTAAAAGCAGCGGGAACTGTTTATATTCTGCTCCCAAGCTTCAGGGGAACATCCTGCAACACACACACACTGTGCTGGACCCGTGGGTTACTCGAGAGGCGAGGTCCAAGTCCGGTCCATGGTCAAAGGTGCAATGGGGAGGCAGTCTTTAGTAGCTGAAGCTGGGTGCAGGGCAGGGAGTCGGGTGAAGTCAGGAACAGGCTTGCAAGCAGGGAGCCAGGGCGGGTCAGGAGCTCAGGCAGGAAAGCAGGACAGGGTTCAGGCAGGAACTAGCAACCAACATTGTTGCTCCCACAACTTGGGACTGGGGCTGGCCGGCTTTTATCTGCCCCGAGGCATAGGGCGGCCCTGATCCTCTGGTGACTCGCCTCTCCTGGCCTGGAGGCGAGCACTCCTCCTGCGGGAACTTAGTTCCCTCCGCCTCTCTGCCCTGAGCCTCTGCAGCTCAGGAGAGGCTGGAGGGTTACCGGACCCAGAGGCAACCTCAGCTTCCCCTGACGGGGCTGAGAGTGGAGCACCTGCAGGCAATGGGTCCTCCATCACCTCAGGAGCCAGAGCAGACTCAGCTGATGCCTGCACCTGAGGACCCAGCACAGGTGAGGACCCTTCAGGCTCATGCCCCAGCCCCGGCTCAGCTGGTTCTGAAGGCGGGGAATCCTGTGCAGGCTGGGATCCCTCAGGTTCAGCATCCGAGTCCGAATCCCAGGCCATCACACACACATGAGGGAAGGACCAGCAGACTTGCAGGGACCCCACGTTTTGTAGAAGGACCCATTTATTTATTTTGGGGGGGGGAATCCCAAGGAGGAGAAAATGTTGCACAATATCCCGAAAAGATCTCAGTGGCACAGGATGCTGAGAGTGGAGAGAAAAACTGGGTGGGAGAGGTGGGGGACCTCAGACCTAGGGGCCAAATGTGGCCCTCTAGGGTCCTCTCTGGCCCTCATGTCTCTCCCCAAGCCACATTCCCTCTCTGCAGGTCACACCTCTTGCTACCTCTGCTCCACATCTTCCTGGGATGTGCCCTCAAATTCCAGCCAAAGTAAACGTATTAAAAAACAACACCCGATCTAAAATCATGACTATTCCTCTAGATGCCACAGACTAATGCCGAGGTGGTTCAGCACCTCTTTGCAGGAAGAAGGTTTCGCAGTTTAGGACAGTCATCATCATCATCATCATCATCATCATCATCATCATAATTCATTATTATTTATACCCCACCCATCTGGCTGGGTTTCCCCAGCCACTCTGGGCGGCTTCCAACAAAACACTAAAATACAATAACCTATTAAACATTAAAAGCTTCCCTAAACAGGGCTGCCTTCAGATGTCTTCTAAAAGTTTGGTAGTTATTTTTCTCTTTGACATCTGATGGGAGGGCATTCCACAGGGCGGGCGCCACTACCGAGAAGGCCCTCTGCCTGGTTCCCTGTAACTTGGCTTCTCTCAGTGAGGGAACCGCCAGAAGGCCCTCAGCACTGGACCTCAGTGTCTGGGCTGAACGATGGGGGTGGAGACGCTCCTTCAGGTATACTGGACCGAGGCCGTTTAGGGCTTTAAAGGTCAGCACCAACACTTTGAATTGTGCTCGGAAACTTACTGGGAGCCAGTGTAGGTCTTTCAAGACTGGTGTTATGTGGTCTCGGCAGCCGCTCCCAGTCACCAGTCTAGCTGCCGCATTCTGGATTAGTGGTAGTTTTCGGGCCACCTTCAAAAGTAGCCCCACATAGAGCACATTGCAGTAGTCCAAGCGAGAGATAACCAGAGCATGCACCACTCTGGCGAGACAGTCTGCGGGCAGGTAGAGTCTTAGCCTGTGTACCAGATGGAGCTGATAAACAGATACCATGGACACAGAATTGGCCTGTGCCTCCATGGACAGCTGTGAGTCCAGAATGACTTCCAGGCTGCGCACCTGGTCCTTCAGGGGCACAGTTACCCCATTCAGGACCAGGGAGTCCTCCATACCCACCCACCCCCTGTCCCCCCAAAACAGTATTTCTGTCTTGTCAGGATTCAACCCCTTCCTCATTTTGCTCTTCCCAGGTAACGGTTTATTTTGACACCATCATGATCACCAATGCCAAACTCCGCGAGGAGATAGAGAACCTCCAGTGCCAGAAGTCTGTCTTCGATTCCATCTACTCCCGGCTTCACAAACAGCTAGAGCAACAGAGGAAGACGATGGACTTGTCTATTGTGCAATCGACGCAAGCCTACGAGCAAAGGTGAGAGCAGCTGGTCCCAGGTTCAAATCCCACCAGGTTCAAATCCTGGGATCCGCCCCGCCCCCCACCCGAAACCCCGTGGAGATGCTACCAGTCGTTGTTGTTGTTTAGTGGCTTAGTCGTGTCCGACTCTTCATGACCCCATGGACCAGAGCACGCCAGGCACTCCTGTCTTCCACTGCCTCCCACACTTTGGTCAAACTCATGCTGGTATCTTCGAGAACACTGTCCCACCATCTCGTCCTCTGTCTTCCCCTTCTCCTTGTACCCTCCAACTCTCCCAACATCAGGGTCTTTTCCAGGGAGTCTTCTCTTCTCATGAGGTGGCCAAAGTATTGGAGCCTCAGCTTCACGATCTGTCCTTCCAGGGAGCACTCAGGGCTGATTTCCTTCAGAATTCTGAGGTCTGATCTTCTTGCAGTCCATGGGACTCTCAAGAGTCTCCTCTAGCACCAGAATTCAAAAACCAGACAATGTAGACAACACTGAACCTGGTGGGACAGTAGTGTGACTATTAAAGGCAACATCCCTGTGTTCCTGTCCTATTTCTGAACATGCATTTTCATGCATTGCAGGGGTTGGACTAGAGGACCTTTGGGGACCCCTTTCCAACTGTGATTCTATGATTTACCCGTCACCACCACTTCTGCCCGCTTCTAGGGTGGAGGCCCTTGCCAGGATCTCTGCGATGAAGGAGCGGCGCTGCAAGGACATTGCGCAGTTCAACGTTGAGTTTCGGGAGCTGGAGCGGATCTACAACCACGAAACCAAGCTGAAGGCTTTCATGCTCAGCAAGCTGGTGGACCGCTCGGAATTTGAGGAGCAAGCCAGAAAGGAAGAAGGTACCACGCATTGTTGTAAACAAAAATCTGCCCTTTCCCCCCCTTATGGGGAATCCAAGAGCCCATATAGAGTCCTTAAGTGGGTTCCCTATCAGTAGGAGAACATAACAGAGGCCAACCAGAGAATATTGAGAAGCAAAGCAGCTAGTAAGCCTGATCTTTATTGATTTGTTGCAACAGGGTCCTCACTCACCACACGCAGGAGGGATCAGGAACCCAGAACAATGGTGCGCAAGCCCTTCTATAGACTTTTGGAATTGCCCACCCTGTAGCTCAAGACCACCCCAAAAAACATGATACATACATCACAGAAGGAGGCGGTCTACAACAGAAATCCTGTTTGCCAGGATACCTGTTAATGGTCCCTGATTGCTTTACCAGGGCAGCCTGGCCATTCTTTTGTGATGGTTAATACTTTTAGTTCCTGAATCCAGGTCATGGGCTCACCATATTCATACACAAATACGTCTTTCAGACAAGATTTGTAGGCAAAAAGACAAAGGGAAGGTTTTCCCCATTTCCTTCCTCCTTGCAAATAAATATATTGAGGTCAATTTGGGAGAGTCAAAATGGCTTCAGGATTGCTCTCCTGTACTATTTCAGACATGTGGTTTATATACTTGTGTATGTGCTTGCCTTGTACATTTATAAACATTTGTTTTATATTAGGGACTTTACAATTCTTACAACAATATGCTTTGAATTTATGCTTTAAAGTTATGATTTAAAGGCTTGCTGAAGACACTCCTGTATTTATGAAAAGAATAGATTTAAAAGTTCCTGCTGTTAGGGTCTGCTTTGTAAATTTTAGCGGTTGCTCAGCCTTTGGGCTGCTGAATGTGTGAAGCAGAACACACTGGCTGCTGAAAGCAAGAGGATGGATCCTGTGGGCGGTATTCAGTCATGGTGCAGTCATGAAACTGGCTTATATCCCGGCCTGTTTGGTTGCTTGACACCACAGCTTCCATGACTTTAAATTTTAGCTCTTTAATTGCTGCCTTTAGTGGGTTGAGCAATTGATAATAATAATAAAAAAAATTTATTTACCATATTTTTTGCTCTATAAGACACACCAGACCACAAGACGCACCTAGTTTTTGGAGGAGGAAAACAAGAAAAAAATATTCTGAATCTCAGAAGCCAGAATAGCAAGAGGGATCATCCGCTGCACAGTGAAAGCAGCAATCCCTCTTGCTGTTCTGGCTTCTGGGATAGCTGCGCAGCCTGCACTCGCTATATAAGATGCACACACATTCCCTTTACTTTTTAGGAGGGAAAAAGTGAGTCTTATAGAGCAAAAAATACGGTATATCCCGCCCTCCCCAGCCAAAGCTGGGCTTAGAGCGGCCAACAACAGTAAAATAATACAGCATTCTAAAATCAATTCATTATAAAATCAGTTCAAATCAAATTGATGGCAACCATTGGGCTAGAGTTCTGTGAAGAATTACCAAAGGAGGGGGTCAGGCTGTGCCTTGGCCAAAGGCCTGGTGGAACAGCTCTGTCCTGCAGGCCCTGTGGAAAGATGCCAAGTCCCGCAGGGCCCTAGTCTCTTGTGACATGACAGAGCGTTCCACCAGATCGGGGCCACGGCCAAAAAAGCCCTGGCTCTGGTTGAGGCCAGCCTAACCTCCCTGTGGCCCGGGACCTCCAAGATGTTTTTGTTTGAAGACTGTCCTCCGTGGGACATACCAGGAGAGGCCATCCCGTAGGTACAAGGGTCCTAGGCCATATAGGGCTTTAAAGGTTAAAACCAGCACCTTAAACCTGATCCTGTACTCCACTAGGAGTCAGTGCAGCTGGTATAGCACCGGGTGAATGTGATCCTGCAGTGATGTTTTTTCATGAGTGTTGTGAGTCAGTGGGAGTGAGTTAACCAGCTTGATGCCCGAGTCTCCTGCAATTCTTGGGGTCCCGGATCCAACAAGGGTCAAAAATCAAATGGAGGATTCCGCTGTTGAGTTACCCAGGCAAAGTGCACAAGAACCACCTAAGTATGGTCCTTTGTATAACGAAGGAAGTAGCTTTGTGCCGGAGGGCAAATGGGTGGGTCCCCTCCTTCACCTGGCTGGTGGTGAGAAAGACCAAGACAAAGAGTGTGTGTGATCTGAGCCCGAAAAGGCAGAAGCCAGACAGTGAGAGCCATGCTTGATTTCTGTTGAAATCCAGGGCTGTGGCTATGGGAGAAGCAAGACCTTCTTGGGGTGTTAATGCTATGAACCCCTCTATCTTAGGCTCAGGTTGTATATACGTGTAAATAAACCATAGTCTCTGCTGCCCCACATTCTGCAAGGAAACACAAACCTGTCAGGAATGAGCCAGCTCCCAGTGAAGGTTTGCAGCCAACTGCAGAAAGCAGCCAGGAACAGGGAGACTTAGATGTTAGGCAGGGGAGAGCCGGCCGCTGCAGACTGCTGCTCTTCCTGACCTTGATGGGTGATAAGGCAGTAGCTGAGAGCAGGCTAGAACACGGCCAGAGCTCGCAGGAAGCACATATAGGGGAGAATATATTCAGAGACAGCCTCTCAGACCAGGGAGAGGGTGGAGCTGATCCACTCAGTCCAAAGAGTTGGTGAATGGGAGGGCTGCTAGACAGGAAGCAAAACAAGAGACGTGAGAGTGGTAAGTTCAATATCTTCTGTAGATCCCGGAAGGAATCTTCAGAAGGGTCATCTTGAGTAATGATGCTGGAGGCTTTGTTAGAGCCGTCCGGAGTTATCTGTTTGTCTTGGCAATAAATCCACCTTTTTAATTATCTACGCTTACTGTGTTATCAACCTGGGAACCTGGACTTCTGACAGAACCCTGGGTAAGCGCCTGGAACCCCCTGGAGCCTTGCACCCCTCGGAGACTGAGGTGGCAAGAGACAATTTTATGAACCCTCCCCCTTGAATCCCTTCCAGCTCTCAAGGCCAAGAAGCGAGCCAAGACCAAGGGCGAGAGCTTTGAGAGTTACGAGGCTGCCTACATGCGACTGCTGAAGCTGACGGAAAATGGGGACATTGACCTGCTGGTGGAAGAGTTCATTGAGAAGGAGGAGAAGAACTTTGCCTACTTCAGCTATCTCACCGAACTGAACAATGACAATGAGAGGCTGCAGAAAAGGATTGAAGACATCGAGGTATCCTCTCTGCCCTTCCCCCTCCTACGCCCCTCACTGGTCCCTGGTCCTCTGGCCCAGGCTGGGCTCTGGACTGCTGATCCTGATGCAAGTGCGCTGTGTTTTGATTGAGCAGTAATAATAATAATAATAATAATAATAATAATAATAATAATAATAATAATTTTTTATATCCCGTCCTCCCCAGCCGAAGCCGGGCTCAAGGCGGCTAACAACAATAAAATAGTACAGCATTCTAAAATCGTTCGGTCCCAGCTCCTGCCCACCTAGAAGTTCGAAAGCACTCTTAAGTGCAAGTAGATAAATAGGGACCGCTTTATAGCGGGAAGGTAAACGGCGTTTCCGTGTGCTGCACTGGTGCAGGTTCGCCAGAGCAGCTTCGTCACGCTGGCCACGTGACCCGGAAGTGTCTCCAGACAGCGCTGGCCCCCGGCCTCTTAAGTGAGATGGGTGCACAACCCTAGAGTCGGACACGACTGGCCCGTACGGGCAGGGGTACCTTTACCTTTACCTTTACTAAAATCATTTCATTATAAAATTAATTCAACTCAAATTGATGGCAACCATTAGGCTAAAGTTCTGTGAATATTGCCAAAGGAGGGGGTCAGGCTGTGCCCTGGCCAAAGGCCTGGTGGAACAGCTCTGTCTTGCAGGCCCTGCGGAAAGATGTCAAGTCCTGCAGGGCCCTAGTCTCTTGTGACAGAGCATTCCACCAGATTGGAGCCAAAGCCGAAAAAGCCCTGGCTCTGGTTGAGGCCAGCCTAACCTCTCTGTGGCCTGGGACCTTTAGGATATTTTTATTTGAAGACCGTAAGTTCCTCTGTGGGACATACCAGGAGAGGCGGTCCTGTAGGTACGAGGGTCCTAACCCGTATAGGGCTTTAAAGGTTGAAACCAGCACCTTAAACCTGATCCTGTACCTTAAACCTGATCCTGTACCCCACCGGGAGCCATTGCTCCCGGTGGCTCCTGGATTGAAATAGCTTGGCCACAGCTGTTTATGCCCTGGTAACCACACAGTGCTGCAATGCTCTTGGCATGGTATGCAGGCTCCAGCTGACGCAGAAGATGGCAGTCAAACGCCCGCCAGCATGTAACACATTGCTTGGGGGTCTGCCACCGGCTGCCGGTTTGCTACAAGGCCACATTCAAGATGCTGGTACTGCCATCTAAGGCCCTGCGCAGCTCAGAAGCGGGTTGCTTAAGAAATGGCCTCCATCCTTGTACAGTCATACCTCGGGTTACAGATGCTTCAGGTTTCATTTTTTTGGGTTCTGGACGTGCCCAAACCCGGAAGTACCGTAACAGGTTACTTCTGGGTTTTGGCGGTCACACATATATAATAATAATAATAATAATAATTTATTATTTGTACCCCGCCCATCTGGCTGGGTTTCCCAGCCAACAAAACACTAAAATACAATAACCTATTAAAACTTAAAAGCTTCCCTAAACAGGGCTGCCTTCAGATGTCTTCTGAATGTCAGGTAGTTGTTTATCGCTTTGACATCTGCTGGGAGGGCGTTCCACAGGGCGGGTGCCACCACCGAGAAGGCCCTCTGCCTGGTTCCCTGTAGCTTTGCTTCTCGCAGTGAGGGAACCACCAGAAGGCCCTCGGCGCTGGACCTCAGCGTCCGGGCAGAATGATGGGGTTGGAGACGCTAAATTGTGCTTTGCGCATGCGCAGAAGACCAAGTCACAACCCGCGCATGCACAGACACGGCGCTGCGGGTTGCGAACGTGCCTCCCACACAGATCACATTCGCAGCCTGAGCGTCCACTGTACCTCCCAAATCAGTCAAGTACATTTTTGTTCCAGCTGGTTTTCCCAGCAGGATAAATGGGTCTACAAGTCTTCCTGTGAGGGTTTTCTTTTTGCTTTAAGCCAGTGTTTCCCAGACTTGGGTCGCCAGCTGTTTTCGGACTACAACTCCTATCATCCCTAGGAAGCAGGTCAGGGATGATGGGAGTTGTAGTCTTAAAAACACCTGGAGACCTAAATTTGGGAAACACTGTTTTAAACGTACTTTTTTGTGTCTTTTTAAGTGTTTTTAACTATTTTATGTGTAAATTGCCTTGAGATCGTGGCTTGGGAGGTGATTAAGAAACCAGTTGCAATAATAATAAAATAAAGAATGTGCGTGAGAGAAACATTTCAGGAGCTACAATTGACTCATTGCTGCCACCATGTAGCCAATGAAGGGACTACAAGATGGCTAAACCTCTCTATCACGACCAACTACTCTTTTGGTTGGGAGTTGGACCATAGCTGTCAACGTTTCCCTTTTTTAAAGGGAAATTCCCTTATTCCGATTAGGATTCCTCGCAAGAAAAGGGAAAAGTTGACAGCTATGAGTTGGACCAAACCACTTGATGTACGCTCTCAAAATGCTTTCACCAACACCCACCCATGAATCCTGGAATGCGTACCAGATTCCTTCTAAAAAGGAGCCTGCAACATCGACAGCTACAGGAACAAAAACAGAATTCTCTGATTAATCCATCCATTAAAATATTTTATCTTGTTATTTCCATTTGCTTATACATATTCATGCAAAGGATGATAGGGAAAAAATAAAACAAATAAATAAAAACTATAAGCATGCAAAGGAGTAAAATATTTTACTCTGATTAATCACCAGCTATGCTATATGATCCTCAATACCCATGGAAATTAATGGACCTACAGTCCTTAATAATTATACAGCCTAGGCAGGGGGCACCAACTCTTTTGTGCCCCTGCGTGCTTAAGTGGATATCTATTGGCAACAGAAGGTTTCTTCTTTCAAGACTAGCATTGCACTCAGGTGGCACATAATTCCAACTTTTCTTTACCTATTAATTTTCACATTTTATGTGATCTTTCAGACAAAGTGTGTTGTAAGGTGCATTATACAAATGTGACACTAGATGGCGATGGTGAGCTATGGCAAATTCAATGTATTTTTCAAAACGTTTCTTTAAAAAAGCACTTCCACAATTTTTTTAATGCGTGCCTAGATTCCACCCTAATTCTGGAAATCTAGCAAGCAGGAGGGAAATCTTGCAATTTTGGAGGGAAAGGTTCTGGACTCTCTGCCTGAGCCCCTTTGTGCCCTTCTGTGTTCTGTAGAATGAAATCAGCAACCTGAAATCAGAGCACAGGAAGGAGGAAGACATCGTTCATGGCAACATGAAAGAAGTGGAGGTAAGTGGGGCTGACCTAGGGGGTCCCGTCGCTGTGGGGAAAGGCTGCAACGTTTGGGACTTTCGAGTCCCATAGCTCAGAGGCAGCGTGTCCCGGGTTCAATCCCCAGTGACATCTCATGGGAGGGGTTGAGAGCTGCTGTCAGTCAGCACGGACAGTGCCAGATTTACATATAAGCCAAACAAGCTATAGCTTAGGGCCCTACTCTCTTGGGGGCCTGGGATGCAGGTGATGCTGTGGGTTAAACCACAGAGCCTAGGACTTGCCGATCAGAAGATTGGCGGTTCGAATCCCCGCAACGGGGTGAATTCCCGTTGCTCGGTCCCTGCTCCTGCCAACCTAGCAGTTCGAAAGCGCGTCAAAGTGCAAGTAGATAGATAGGTACTGCTCCGGCGGGTAGGTCAACGACGTTTCCGTGAGCTGCTCTGGTTCTCCGGAAGCGGCTTAGTCATGTTGGCCACATGACCCGGAAGCTGTACGCCGGCTCCTTCGGCCAATAAAGCAAGATGAGCGCCGCAACACCAGAGTCAGCCATGACTGGACCTAATGGTCAGGGGTCCCTTTAGAAGAAGAAGAAGAAGAAGAGTTTGGATTTGATATCCCGCCTTTCACTCCCCTTCAGGAGTCTCAAAGCGGCTAACAATCTCCTTTCCCTTCCTCCCCCACAACAAACACTCTGTGAGGTGAGTGGGGCTGAGAGACTTCAAAGAAGTGTGACTAGCCCAAGGTCACCCAGCAGCTGCATGTGGAGGAGCGGAGACGCGAACCCGGTTCCCCAGATTACCTGACTACCGCTCTTAACCACTACACCACACTGGCTCCACACTTTACATTTACCTTTACCCCTGACCGTTAGGTCCAGTTGCGGATGACTCTGGGGTTGCATGCTCATCTCGCTCTATAGGCCGAGGGAGCCGGCGTTTGTCCGCAGACAGCTTCTGGGTCATGTGGCCAGCATGACTAAGCCACTTCTGGAGAACCAGAGCAGCGCATGAAAACGCTGTTTACCTTCCCACCGGAGTGGTACCTATTTGTCTACTTGTACTTGATGTGCTTTCGAACTGCTAGGTTGGCAGGAGCAGGGACCGAACAACGGGAGCTCAACCTTAAAAGGGAACAGGCATGACTGTTGTGTGTCACATGCCTGTTTACTACCAGCACAGTCTAGGAACTTCTGTTTGTATATACGGTAGCTTTTGTATTGCCGCTGTTTTGCTGGACACGAAGGAAAGCAGACATGTTTCTTCCTTTGTTCCTGCTGCTGAATAAAATGCTGTAATATACTGCGTACACATGGCTCTGTCTGCCTCTTCTGCTGTGAGAAGATTGACACACTCTGCTGATAGAGCGTGCACGGGTCTCTAAACGTATCTGAGGCTCATGTCGCTGATTGATGCTGTTCCAAGGAAGACCGGTGATCGTCCAGCTGCCGGCCAGTGGCTGGAGCCAGCTGGGGGCCTGCCTAATGCCCCTGTCTCCCTGGCAGTATCCCAATAGCTCTGATGTTATGTACGGAGTTGAATAGGATCTAAAAGGCAGCAGTCTGATTGGTCCTAGAACAATAGGGTCCAGAATGCAGCAGTCTGATTGGTCCACAGGAGCCACCCAATCCAGCTCCAGGTGGAAGTGAATCCGCAAGCTGATTGGCCTACAGGTGAATCCCGGAATCAGCCAATCACGTGGGGCCCATTGTGTAAATAATGTATATAAAGCAGACATTCTGGGGGAACTTCCATTCCTCCTCACCGCTATTAGCTGAATAAAGAGCATGAAATCCACTCTCGACTCCGAGTATATTTCACCTGACCACCTCTCCTTTGGCCCGCAGGATAAGCTGCAGAAGACCACGGAGGAAGCCAACCAGTACGAGTACAAGCTGAAAGAGAACAGAAAGATCCTGGACCAGCTGAAGCAGGCGGTGGACTTCCTGTTCAAGCTAACGGGCTGCGATGCCACCCAGATCAGGGAGCAGCTGGGCGAGACGGGGGAGATCACAGATCAGAACCTGATGCAGTATTTCAGTGAGTGATGGGGCCCTGTTGTTGTTGTTGTTGTGTTGTTGTTGAGTCGTTTAGTCATGTCCGACTCTTTGTGACCCCCTGACCAGAGTACGCCAGGCACTCCTGTCTTCCACTGCCTCCCGCAGTTTGGTCAAACTCATGCTGGTAGCTTTGAGAACACTGTCCTACCACCTCGTCCTCTGTCGTCCCCTTCTCCTTGTGCTCTCCATCTTTCCCAACATCAGGGTCTTTTCCAGGGAGTCTTCTCTTCTCATGAGGTGAGTATTGGAGCCTCAGCTTCAGGATCTGTCCTTCCAGTGAGCACTCAGGGCTGATTTCCTTCAGAATGGAGAGGTTTGATCTTCTTGCAGTCCATGGGACTCTCAAGAGTCTCCTCCTGCACCATAATTCAAAAGCATCAATTCTTTGGCGATCAGTCTTCTTTATGGTCCAGCTCTCACTTCCATACATCAATACTGGGAAAACCATAGCTTTAACTATGCAGACCTTTGTTGGAAAAGTGATGTCTCTGCTTATTAAGATGCTGTCTAGATTTGTCATTTGCCATTCTCCCAAGAAGTAGGCGTCCTCTAATTTTGTGCCTGCTGTCACCATCTGTAGTGATCATGGAGCCCAAGAAAGTAAAATCTCTCACTGCCTCCATTTCCTCCCCTTCTATTTGCCAGGAAGTGATGGGCCCAGTGGCCATGATCTTCGTTTTTTTGATGTTGAGCTTCAGACCATATTTAGACTATATCCAGACCATATCCAGACGGCGCCCTAGATCAGGCCCATCTCTTGGGTTGCTTCTGCAATGGACCCAGATGCACACCAGACACCAAAAAGCATCACGGGGCTGGCAACACCTCTGCAGGGTTTCAGGCACAGGATCTTTCCCTGGAGATGCCACTAGGATTTGAACCTGGGACCGTCTGTCTGCAAGGGAGGCACTCTGCCACTGAGCTATGGCCATATCCCTGCAAATCTCCATTGGGCAAGAACAACCCACATTGCTGGAGTCCATTGCCCAGTAGCTCCAGCAGGCAGCATGGTTGGTTGCTAGAAATGATGGGAGTTTTAGTCTAGCAAGATGTTTGAAGCTCTCTGCCTTCTTGGGGAGCAAGGAGCTCTCTGCATTCTGTTTCTGGAGGGCCCAGGATGCTCTTGCAAGATCTTGCAGGGCTGTTGGGAATATCCCAGACCCGGTGCTTGGAGAGGGCCTTGCTTCCCAAGAAAGGTGGAGAGCTTAAAAGGTTTTTATGGACCAGGAAACCCATCCCAAAAAGAGCGTTTAAGCTCTCTGCCTTGCTTGCATTTAACTGGTGGGATTTCAGCCCTTCAAGCAGCCTTCAACCATGTATGGTTAGAATGGCACAAGTTAAATGTGTGTTAAGTTAAATGCGTTACAGGTAGGTAGCCGTGTTGGTCTGCTGTAGTCGAAACAAAACAAAATAAATAAAATAATAGAAAAATTCCTTCCAGTAGCACCTTAGAGACCAACTAAGTTAGTTATTGGTATGAGTTTTTTTGTGCATGCGATGCGTGTTAAGTAATCTTACAATTGCCACATTGGCCTCACTTTGTCCCCAAATTCCGACTGCGGAAAGTTAAAGTGCGGCTTATATTTGCGACCTTACAGTATGCAGCCAGGAGCAGCGAGGAAGGGAGCAACTTATATTGGGGTATTTTTTATTTTTTCTTCTCCCCCCCCCCCATCAATTTTAAAGGTGCTGCTTGTATTTGGGTGCGGCTTATATTCAGGCCAATACGGTATAATCATAATAGTGGATGCATTGCAAGAAGCAATCCAGATCTACTTGTGTTGCCTTTCAGCTCGATCTACTTTTCCCTGTGCACAGGCGCGGGCAAATGATTCGTGGGCAACTTAAGCTGTGTTTTCTGTGAAGTCCCATTGTACAACACGGAGCTTGCATGCCATTCTCTTGAAGCAACTTGTGATTTTCAGTGCTCCTACATGCTTAGCTTTGGGAAAGACAGTGGTTAAAAAGACTCCCTTGCATGCAGATTCTGTAGCTCCAGGACACTGGCGACTGTGGGCACTATGGGATGTGATCCATGAGAGCCAGTCAAGTACAACATTCCTTGTAATGCTAGAGAAGACATGCGAGGGAATGTTTGGTCCAGCCAGTCAAAACTTCCTCTTTCTCCTGGCTGGAGCATCCTTCCTTTTGCATGTGATAGAAGGTGGGCGTGACCTTACCTGTCCAGGTAACAAAAGGACGAGTCACGCAGCACACCTCTCTCTTTTTGACTTCCTTCTTCATTTGACCAGCTTTTAGCTAGGCCTGTCTGCTAGCTTTCAGCTAGCAGAAGCACTGGGATTATCCCCCCATATGGGGTAGATCCACATGTACATATCGGTAACTAAGTCTGCCTTCAGGAATCCAACTGTGAACTGATGTGAGTAAACTTCTTTTGTTGACTTTGAATAAGATTGCCGTGTCTTTATTCTTTTAAGAGGGATTCAAGGGAACTTACCAGGAACGTACAATTCAATCTGAGACAGGTTGAATTGTACAATAGTGAGAGGCTCACACGAGCCTGCAACCAGCTATCTGCTGTGCATGTAAAAAGGGGGATGTAAAGTCTGCTAAGTAAAGGAACTTGCTAACGCAAGTTAGGAAGGATATTAATAAACAATATATCCTCTCCTGCCACTCTGAGCATTCCCACAGAAACAGCAAGGGGTCTTTGACACCTGGTGACCTCCAGCCAATAGGCCACTGCTCCTGAAGTAACCACTTGTCTCCTCCCTTCAGGCATCGTGGAGAAGAAAACCAACGACCTCTTGCTGATCGAATCTTTCCGCCGTTACAAGGAGCTGGAGGGGGAGCTGGACTCAGTCCCCATGCTGAACCCCTTTTTGGGTGGCTCCGCCTTCCTGAAGAAAATGGAGACCATTAAGATTGTGCCACCTTCTTTCAGTGTCGATCCCTTCGCGGAGACACTGGAGCCCTGTAAGTAACTGTGGCTCTGATGCAGAGGACAGTGAGGCAAAATGTTTCTAAATGCTCTCAATATATGCAGCAGGCCTGCAGTCGGGGGTGAAACGAGGCTTTATTTCACCTGGGTCAAAGACCCAGATTGGTACTACCACCACCCCATGCATTTGCGTACACACAGAGAGAGAGAGAGAGAGGGGGGGGGCTGGCAGCCCTCTGGAGGCTTCATCCGGGGCAAAAAACCTGGCTAAGTCCCCCCATAGCTACGACTCTACCTGCGGCTTACATGTGATTTACTTGCACAATTGCAGCTCTGCATGGAGTGGTAGGTGGGAAAACAAGCAATAAAAATAATATTTTTTTATTTATACCCCGCCCATCTGGCTGGGTTTCCCCAGCAACTCTGGGTGGCTCCCAACAGAATATTAAAAATAGAATCACACATTAAAAACTTCCCTTCAGACAGCCTTCAGATGTCTTCTAAAAGTCAGGTGGTTGTTTATTTCCTTGACATCTGCTGGGAGGGCATTCCACAGGGCGGGCACCGCTACCAAGAAGGCCCTCTGCCTGGTTCCCTGTAACCTCACTTCTCGCAGGGAGGGTACCGCCAAAGGTCCTCAGAGCTGGACCTCAGTGTCCGGGCTGAACGATGGGGGTGGAGACGCTCCTTCAGGTATACTGGGCCTTGGCTGTTTAGGGCTTTAAAGGTCAGCACCAACACTTTGAATTGTGCTTCGAAAACCTACTGGGAGCCAATGTAGGTCTTTCAGGACTAGTTTTATATTGTCTCGGTGGCCACTCCCAGTCACCAGTCTTGCTGCTGCATTCTGGATTAGTTGCAGTTTCTGGGTCACCTTTAAAGGTAGCCCGACATAGAGCACATTGCAGTTGTCGAAGCAGGAGATAACTAGAGCATGCACCACTCTGGCGAGACAGTCCGCGGGCAGGTAGGGTCAACCTCAATCTGTTAGCCGCCATCCATCCTCCAACTGCCTCCAGACACTCACACAGGGCCTTCACCACCTTCACTGATTCTGATTTGAAAGAGAGGTAGAGCTGGGTATCATCCGCATACTGATGAACACCCAGCCTAACCCTCCTGATGATCTCTCCCAGTGGCTTCATATAGATGTTAAAAAGAATGGGGGAGAGGACAGAACCCTGAGACACCCCACAAGTGAGGGCCCAGGGTTCTGAACACTCATCCTCCATCACCACTTTCTGGACATGGCCCAGGAGGAAGGAGTGGACCCACTTCCAGCTCCCAGCTCCTCTAGATGGTCCAGAAGTATGTTATGGTTGATGGTATCAAAGGCCACTAAGAGATCCAGCAGAACTAGGAAGCAGCTTTCACCTTTGTCCCTAGCCCACTGGGGATCATCGGCCAGCGCAACCAAGCAAACAAATGCAGAACTGGGTAGGGGAGAATGGACAGTGGGAAGGGACCAGCCAAGATCTCACGTAACCGTCCCAGAACCCTGTGAGCAAGGAGGAGGGCTTAAAAAGCTCTTTCTTTGCGGGGGTTTCCCATCACTGAAAGAGTTTTCAAGCCCTCCATTTTGTTTACTGGGCTTTGGGAAGAAGAAGAAGGAGAAGGAGAAGGAGATATCCTGCCTTTCACTCCCCTTCAGGAGTCTCAAAGCGGCTAACATTCTCCTTCCCCTTCCTCCCCAACAACAAACACTCTGTGAGGTAAGTGGGGCTGAGAGACTTCAGAGAAGTATGACTGGCCCAAGGTCACCCAGCAGCTGCATGTGGAGGAGCGAAGACACGAACCCGGTTCCCCAGATTACAAGTCCACTGCTCTCAACCACTACACCACACTGGCTCTCTGGGAGGCTCCTGTGGCATCCCACAGCCTTCCAGAAGCCTTGCGTGGCCATCCCAGAGTCTGGTGAGGAAGGGATAGTCTCCATGGACAGGGAATGATGCTCCTGGACACCAGAGCATCTCCTGCTGCCAGCTGGCCTCCGCTGCCACCAGTCCCATTTAGGACTGAAATGCAAGGTGAGAGGTTGGCCAACCAGAAGATCATTTCCTGATCTTTCCCAAGGAAGACCCAAGTTTATGACGAGCTGAGCAAGGGGACGAGGGGGTCTTACTGGTCATCTGAAGCAAGCTTGAGCCTGGGCGGAGGGTGAGGAGGAGCAGGTGGCCAGGGGCTCAAATTCCGTTTTGTGGCAAGCTGTAATTAAAAACCAAGCCTAATGTTGCGGATTCCACCTCTAAGCTGCAACCCCTTGAATTTCCCAACAGCGGAGGGTCCTCTGGACCACAGCACCCTGCGAGCCATGATCCTGGAGAAAATGGAGAGGGAGAAGATGAAATCGCTTAAAAACTCGGTGGAGAGAATGGAGGGCAGCCGAGAAAAGAAGAAGTATTCCACCATACCCTAAGAGGAGGCAGGCAGGCACTCCGTCCAGAAAGCCCAGGGATTCTCAGCCCAGTTCATAGACTATGTATGTGTGTTTATATATATATTTATATTTTAAAAAATACTAAATGGGATGGAGTACCAAAATGGGCTCTCTTTTGTAAACATAAAAGGTTATTAATAAAGGTCACGATTTGACTTTCGCATTTCTACAGTCTCTGCAATGTTCTAACCTTTGCAATGTTTTACTTTTACTATCGGGACGTGGGTGGCGCTGTGGGTTAAACCACAGAGCCTAGGACTTGCCGATCAGAAGGTCGGTGGTTCGTATCCCCACGACGGGGTGAGCTCCCGTTGCTCGGTCCCTGCTCCTGCCAACCCAGCAGTTCGAAAGCACTTCAAAGTGCAAGTAGATAAATAGGTACCACTCTGGTGGGAAGGTAAACGGTGTTTCCGTGTGCTGCTCTGGTTCGCCAGAAGTGGTTCAGTCATGCTGGCCACATGACCCGGAAGCTGTACGCCGGCTCCCTCGGCCAGTAAAGCAAGATGAGCGCCGCAACCCCAGAGTCGGCCATGACTGGACCTAATGGTCAGGGGTCCCTTTACCTTTACTTTTACTATCAAATATTTCTCTCCATCTACTGGCTGAGTATGATGGTGGGCATCTGTCTGCTTCTGTTTGCAACATAGGGGCAGAACCACACATGCACCCACACATTTCTTTAAAGCTTTTCTAAAAAATTTTTTTACACAAAGTCTGCTTTGAGAGAGATGTGCTGCCGCAGATTTGAGTGACCTCAGCAGCTGGAGGGGAGCGGGAGTTTTCCCCTCTAGAAATATGTGAACAGAGCTGTCCACCTTGACCTTGATGTGCCTGCAATGCATATTGATTTTTCTTTTTAATGCTTGGCTTTTGCACAGCCAGGAGATTGGCTGGGTCCATTAGCCAGGGAAAACCCAGGGATCTATCCGAGCATCTGTTTGTTTCATCCAATGACAGTAGTAAAGCTCGGAGGACCCGGACGGGGCTGGGCTAGCCGAAGGAGAGCTCCTGGCAGCACTCAGAGGGGAAATGTTATGTACTGAGTTAAATAGGATCCAAAATGCCGCAGTCTGATTGGTCCTAGAACAATAGGATCCAGAATGCAGCAGTCTTATTGGTCCTAGAACAATGCAGCAGTATGATTGGTCTGCAGGAGCCACCCAATCCAGCTCTAGGTGGCAGTGAATCCGCAACCTGATTGGCCTACAGGAGAATCCTGGAATTAGCCAATCACGTGGGGCCCATTGTGTAAATAATGTATATAAAGCAGACACCTTGGGGGGACTTGCATTCCTCACTAGCATGAGCTGAATAACGAGCATGAAATCCACTCTTGACTCCGAGTATGAGTATATTTCAGGAAATGTACAGGTGACCTTAGGCAGATGTTGGTGGACCCCAACTCCCAGCAGTTGAGGCCAATGGGGTGAATGGTCAGGCATGATGGGAGTGGTAGTCAAGCCAACTGTTATCCACGTAGGAACATGTGGTGTCAGGTGTGCGTGCAGGAGCCAGGCCCTGGGACCAATAGGACTCTGCAGGACTGGGGCCTTCCTAAGTTTGTTCTGAAGAGGCAAGGAGTGGCTGCACAGGTGAGGCCGATTGGTAACTCACAGCACCTGGTGGCAAGAGCCGGGAAGGGATATAAGGTCAGCATTTTCCCTTCGGCTCTTTGCCACAGCAATATGTTCCCTGCCTTGCTGTGTTTGGTTCCATGACTCCTTGCTTCTAGATCCTCAGACCCCTGACTTCGTGACTCCTTGTTTCCTGACCCTCGGACCCTTGGCTTCTTGACTCCCGGCTCTCTGACCCTCCGACTCTTGGCTTCCTGACTCCTGGCTTCTGGACTCCCGTTCCTGCTCCAACCCCGCCTTCTTGCCCCCGGTCCCGACGTCCCCAGCCGGGACTTCAATCACCCATAAACCAGACCGTGACACATGTACTCAATGAATAATTCAACACAAATACAATTTTGGAAATGTTTCTCAAGTCACGAATGAATTCTTTCACACAAAGAGGACAGACAAGGGACTGGGAACACCAAGAAGACAAGAACTGTCAGGAAGCCTGTGAACACCCCAGTTTTCACGGTGAGGAACAAACAGAGCTGTGAGGAGACGGAAGCCCCACTGTGTACCATTCCAGGCCTGTAGAAAGGGACTCTCCCGGGCTTCAATCTTTTTCCTCTCCATGAGTGATGATATGGACGAGGTTCTTATAGTCCAGGTTGCCGGTCACATCGGGAGGGAAGGCTGCAAACATTTGGTCTATCTGCAGGAAAGAAGCAGGCAGGGAAAAGTTCTCTGGAGGGACATTTTATCCAACGTTGCACTGGTTATACCTGGAATTGCAGTCCTCTAATTGCTTCGATGGAGGACTTCCGGTCGGTGCCAGCGCTTAATGGCGGTCCTACCTCCGAGCTCCGGAGAAGGACTGCTTCGCAAGTTCGGGTCTTACCCGCTACGGCGAGCGGGGGACCCCTAAAATCCCAGGCGCTGAAGCCTGAGAACAAGGAGACTCGGTGGGCACCTTCGCGCCCCCCGGTACCGTGAAAGAGCCTTTTTAAAGGCTACGGATCGACATCGGGAGAGAGCGCGGTGCTGAGAGTCGCTACCCAGCCTGCGAAGTGAAGCCGCGTCGCCATAAGCGGAGAGCGCCGATTCCTTCCTGAAAAGAAAATCTGGACTGAATTCCCGTGAGTAAGAGCTGGAAAAACAATCGGGACCCTTTAAATTTCAGAAATTGGGCTAAAAACGGGGAGATTTAAACAAAGGAAGTCTGCCTCCCCCCGACTGCATGAAAGTGAAAGCAACGGAACTCTAAACTTGCATCCGTTTAGACCTGCTCTTTGATCATATAAACCGGACATTTAGACCCTTGATCTCCCCTCTAGCAAGCAGGGCAGAGGGGAGGTGAATTTGACTAATAACTGCATGATTTATTTGGAGGGAAAAACCTCTGCTATCTCATCTATTTGAAAGCTTGAAACGGTCTGCCTTTTTAGTACACTGAGCTGACTTTTCCCTGTGAAGTGACACCTTGATACAAAGTTTCCACAGTGCCTGACTTTTGTACATTATAAGAAGAAACAGTATAAACAGTATACTGGGTAACTGTGGCAATTGGAAGTTATAAGACTTTAGCAACATTGACTTTGACTGGGTTAATCTCCTTTCTTTCTACATCTTGGACTGTCTCCTTTGTTCTTGTATTTGGAAACTTCCTTCTATGGCCATTTTGATTTGCTCCCTCTAGAGGATAAAGTAAAGTCCGGCACGGCCTAAGACAGTGGAATTTTCCAAGGGAGAATAAATCCCGTGGGAATTGACCTTGACATGAGTGGACCACAAGAAGAGATAGCTACAAGAGCTAAGACCAAGCTACAACAACAACAACAACAGTTGCAGCTGCAACAAACAAAGAAAAGAGGCTCAATCTCAGGCGCAACAGCCGGATTAGCTGGAACAACAGGACAAGACAAAGGAGCAGCCGTTTCTATGGAAGCTGTGACAGAAGCTTTGCTTAAGATAAACCAGACTCTGGAGTCTCTGACAAAACAGACTTCAGAGAACACACAAAAATTAACAGAAATATCAACAAGGTTAAACCAGAATACAGAATCTATAAACAAACTGGTCGAGGAAAACGCCACCACGCGTCAAATTGCCGAAGAGGCCAAAGCCACTGCTGGAGAGACGCAGGAGAAATTAGAGCCACTTGCCAAGAAGGTCTATGAGCATGATGCAACTTTGGCCTTGTGGGAGTTACAGAGGAAAGAGAGAAACTTAAAATTAAGACTGATTCCGGAGAATGAAAGAGACAACCTTGTGGAATATTTGACACGGGAGTTTGCGGATTGCTGGGACCTTGAGGAAGACGAATTCAAAATCACAACTGCCTTTAGACTGGGTAAAAAGCAAGATAGAAAGACACCGAGAGATTGTCTGATCACACTCAGATCTAAGGAGGAAAGAGATAAAATTTTAGGACTACACTTTGAAAAGGCCTTGCAAATTGGAAATTCAGCTGTACAGATCTTTAAAGACATACCAAAATACATTTTGGATTTAAGAAACTTCTACAAGGATTTGGTTCTTTTGTTAAAGAAAAATTCTATCCGCTTCAGGTGGGAGTTCCCACAAGGACTGTCATTCGACTACAAGGCAAAGAAAGTGAAAATAAAGACAATTCAAGATAAAGACAAATTTTTGGCAAGATACCAGGAGGACTTACAGAAGGGGACTGTGGACGTACTTGCAGAACAGAGGAGAGCACTGGATATCCTGAATCTCTCGTTTGGACAAAAACCACCACCATCAGAAGAAGAGCAACAACTTGGAGCTGTTGGAGGAGCCTTAAGAAAATAACAAGATGGCTTTGCAATTCCTTAGTTGGAATTGTAATGGACTGAATGGGCCTTTGAAGAGAAGACAAGTATTTCATATTTTGAACAGAGAACAATTGGACTTGATATGTTTACAAGAAACTCATATAACCAGAGCCCACAGGAGATTACTCACAAATAAAAGGCTAGGACAAGAATTTATTTCATCAGACAAAGTTAAGAAGAGAGGAGTGGTAATATATGTGAAGGAGAAATGGGCTCCAAAAATGATATTCAAAGATGAACAAGGGAGATATCTGGCTGTGGAGATACAAGTACAAGGAGAAAAATTTTTAGTTGTTGGAATTTATGCACCAAATGAAGGCAAATCTGACTTCTTTAAGAGATTTCATGAAACTTTGACGGACTATCTGGATTACAATATGATAATCATGGGAGACATGAATGGCGTGGTCTCCACTAATATGGACAAGGCACAAAGACTAACAGTTACTAAAGAAGGGAGACTCCCTAAGACTTTTTTCGAAATGACAGAAAACATGGACTTGATAGATATTTGGAGAACAAGGAACCCTCTGGAGAGAGAGGGAACCTTTTTCTCCCAAGCAATGATGACCTGGACCAGAATTGACCAAATCTGGGTTACTAGTGGACTGGCTCCAAAGATTAAGAAAGTGGAAATCTGCCCAAAAACCTGCTCCGACCATAACGCCGTGAAGATGGAGATGAAACTCACAATAACTGGTCAATTTAGATGGAGAATGAATGACACCCTCTTTCGAGATAAGGAGATTCTCACGAAGGCCCAAAAGACCCTAAAAGACTATTTTGAAATAAATTTGAGGACCGACGTGGAGAAAAGAGTGATCTGGGACGCAAGTAAAGCGGTTATGAGAGGATTTTTGATTCAACAAAATTCAATAAAGAGGAAAAAACAAAATGAGAAAAAAGAGAAGATCTTGGAAATGATAAAGGAAGGAGAGAGGAAATTAAGAACAAAACCAAAGTCTCAGGACATTTTAAGAGAGATCAAGTTATATCAAACTCAATATATGGAATTGATGAACCAAGAGATTGAATGGAAGATAAAGCAAATGAAGCAAAAGACTTTTGAATCAGCAAATAAATGTGGTAAACTTTTGGCATGGCAATTGAAGAAAAGGCAGAAACTAAATACAGTTACAAGCCTAGAGGTGGATGGAAAGAACATATCTAAACCCAATGAAATTAGAAATTGCTTTTTAAGTTATTTCAAAAAACTCTACACCCAAGGCCCGCAAAATGAAGAAGATATAGACAAATTCCTTGGAAGATATGGATTACAAAACATCTCTCAGCAAAGTAAGATGGACTTGAACCAGAGAATCTCAGAACAAGAGATAGAGGCTGCCATTCAGAATATGCAACTGGGCAAATCTCCGGGACCAGATGGACTGACTTCTAGATACTACAAATCGCTGAAGGAATGGCTGATTCAACCACTAAGAGAAGTTTGTAATGAGATTCTTGAGGGAAAAAGGGCACCTGAATCGTGGAAAGAGGCATATATCTCACTCATACCAAAGTCAGAGACTGAAAAGACCCAACTCAAGAACTACCGCCCAATATCACTCCTTAATGTGGATTACAAAATTTTTGCAGACATTTTGGCAAAAAGATTTAAAAGAGTTTTGATGGAGAAGATTCATAAAGACCAAGCAGGCTTTCTCCCTAAAAGGCACCTAGCAGACAATGTAAGGAATGTAATAGACATCTTGGAAAAGCTGGAGGTGAATATAAACACTAAAGCAGTATTGATCTTTGTGGATGCGGAGAAAGCCTTTGATAACATCTCTTGGAGTTTTATGAGGAAGAATCTTCATGGGATGGGGGTAGGCCAGGGTTTTGAGAATGGTATGGCTGCAATATATTCTGAACAAAAAGCTAAACTGATTGTAAATAATGTTGTGACTGAGGAACTTAAGATAGAAAAAGGAACACGACAGGGGTGCCCAATTTCCCCATTACTTTTCATTTCGGTTCTGGAGGTGTTGCTGAATATGATAAGAAATGACCAGCAGGTCAAAGGTGTGCAGGTCGGAGCTAAACATTATAAGTTAAGAGCGTATGCAGATGACCTAGTATTGACTTTGCAAGAGCCAAACACTAGTACGAAAAGGGTCTTAGAAATAATACAACAATTTGGCCAGGTAGCTGGATTTAAGTTGAATAAGCAAAAAACTAAAGTTTTAGGGAAAAACCTAACAGATATGGAAAAGGAGAAATTTCAGGAGGAAACAGGTTTGACAGTGGTCAAGAAGGTCAAATACCTAGGGGTTTATTTAACACCTAAGAATGTCAATTTGTATAAGGACAATTATGAAAAATGTTGGTCAGAGATTAAAAAAGATTTAGAAATATGGTCAAATCTGAAACTGTCAATGTTAGGCCGAATTGCAGTAATTAAAATGAATGTATTGCCTAGAATGTTATTTTTGTTTCAGACCTTGCAGATTCTTGACAAGATGGAATGCTTTAAGAGGTGGCACAAAGACATTTCGAAATTTGTCTGGCAGGGCAAAAAGCCCCGAATTAAATTCAAAATACTGACTGATGCAAAAGAAAGAGGGGGTTTTGCCCTGCCGGACCTAAAATTGTACTATGAGGCAGCAGCTTTTTGCTGGCTGAAAGAATGGATGCTCCTCGAGAACACGGACATCTTGGATCTGGAAGGTTTCAATAATGCTTTTGGTTGGCATGCATATCTTTGGTATGACAAAGTTAACAGTACTTTTAAAAATCACATTGTTAGAAAAGCATTATTTAATGTTTGGATAAGATACAAAGACCTATTGGAAAATAAAACCCCTAGATGGGTGTCACCAGTGGAGGCTAAAGCAGTGAAGAAACTCAATATGGAGGTCGGATGGCCGAAGTATTGGGAAATCTTAGAACAGGATGGAGACAAGTTTAAACTACAAAGTCAGGAGAAATTGAAGCACAAAGTAGAAAATTGGTTTCAATATCGCCAAATAATGGAATTTTTTAAACAGGATAGGAAAATCGGTTTCCAGGTGGAGAAATCAAAACTAGAGACTGAATTGCTAGAACCCAATACTAAGAATTTATCTAGAATGTATAACTTGCTGTTGAAATGGAACACACAGGATGAAACAGTTAAATCTGCTATGATTAAGTGGGCGCAGGATGTTGGACACAACATTATGTCAGATGACTGGGAATGGTTATGGAACACCGGTATCAAATTTACGGCATGTAATGCCTTAAAGGAAAACATTATGAAAATGGTTTACAGGTGGTACATGACCCCAGTCAAACTGGCAAAAATCTACCATTTGCCCGATAATAAATGTTGGAAGTGTAAAGAGACTGAAGGTACTTTCTATCACCTTTGGTGGACATGCCCGAAGATAAAGGCCTTCTGGGAAATGATCTATAATGAAATGAAAAAGGTACTTAAATGTACATTTCCTAAAAAACCAGAGGCCTTTCTCTTGGGCATTGTCGGCCAATTGGTGACAAAGAAAGATAGAAATTTCTTTATGTATGCCACAACAGCAGCAAGAATACTCATCGCAAAGTATTGGAAGACACAAGATTTACCTACTCTGGAAGAATGGCAGATGAAAGTGATGGACTATATGACATTGGCTGAGATGACAGGCAGAATCCGTGACCAACGCAAAGAGACGGTGGAAGAAGAATGGAAAAAATTTAAAAGCTATCTTAAGGACTACTATAAACTGAATGAATGTTAAAATGTTGTGGTTGCCAGAAGCAATAGGGTACAGGGGTACAAGGTTAGACAATAAAAGAGGACTAAGATGACAGAGATTAGAAAGTAACAATTGGGAGTTGCTAGTTCAAATATGGACATTGGGATGCAGAGAGGGGGGGTATGGGGAAGTCCGAGAAAAGAGGTTTATGAAAATATGTTTGAAACTATTCTGTATGTTTGTCATTTTTTGTGTTTGTTTGTTTTTCTTAAAAATGTTGTAAAACCAATAAAAATTTATTAAAAAAAAACAAACTAATTGCTTCGATGGATGCTCAAGCAGCACAACCCTATGCACATTTATTTAGAAGTAAGCAAGCCCCATAAGGGTGGCGCTGTGGGTTAAACCACAGAGCCTAGGACTTGCCGATCAGGTGGTTGGCAGTTCGAAACTCCGCGACAGGGTGAGCTCCCGTTGCTCGGTCCTTCCTCCTGCCAACCTAGCACTTTGAAAGCACACCAGTGCAAGTAGATAAATAGGTACTGCTCCGGCGGGAAGGTAAACGGCGTTTCCATGCACTGCTCTGGTTCGCCAGAAGCAGCTTAGTCATGCTAGCCACATGACCCAGAAGCTGTACGCCGGCTCCCTCGGCCAGTAAAGCGAGATGAGCGCCGCAACCCCAGAGTCGGCCACGACTGGACCTAATGGTCAGGGGTCCCGTTACCTTTACCTTTTAAGCTCCTTAAGATGGGTGCTCAGTGGGACTTACACCCAACCAAGTGTGCATAGAGGACTGCACTCTTAATCAACCCAAGCTCTAGCCTGCAATCTTATGCCCAGGAATAACTTGGACTGAAATCAATGGGCCTTATATCTCAGTAGACATGCAGGGCCACCCTATGCCTGCTTCCGTGGAAGGAAGTCCTTCTGGAGTTGTCAGTGTGTTTAGACAGGGAGCCTTATTATCCTTATCATTAGTCCTGGGGGGTTTACTGTAAAAATACTGCTGAATACCTGCTGGTGCCCCGCCACGTTGCACTTTCGACCACAGACCGGACTTGGACCTCGTCTCTCGGGTAACCCACAGGACCAGCACATTCTGGCTCGGACTGGATATGAGCCCACCTGCTGGTTCCTGCACTGCTTTGGGTGGCCAGGCAAGGAACGCAGGCTCCTCTGGGCACCTTGGCAGAGGAACGCAAGGGGCAGGGGCACTGATACGGCTCCTTACCAAAGGTGGAAGGGAGTCTATGTATGCCCCTCGCTTGACTAGATGACCCTCGGGGTCCTCTACAGTTCTACAATTTATTCTAGGAGCATAGGAGGCAGAGCAGTGGTCTCAGTATTGCACATCGTGATGGACAGCAGTGGTCCAGGACAGCAGTTTCCCCCAGTTCTACATGCAGAAGCATAGCTGTCAACTTACAGATTTGAAAATAAGGGATCAGCAGACAAAATAAGGGATTTTCTGGGCACAGCTATGTTCAACCTCTGAGCCCCTCCGAGCCAAAGGCAGAAAGCCCAGCCAGCAGCCAAACAAAGTCTCATCAATAAGGGACAGCAGCGGGACATGGCACTGGGATAAGGGACTGTACCGCCAAATAAGGAACGCTTGACAGCTATGCAGAAGCCAGGCACTGAATGCTAAGCTGTTCCTCTTCTGTTTCTGAGCTCCTGCCCTCCCATTTAGCCCATTCAATGCCTGTCAGTCCCCAAGCTCCTCTTACCTCCTCCTTCGAAAACCGTTCTCCTTGCGTCATCAACATCTCCTTGATGCTGCAAGACAAAGCAGGGGACAGATGGAGGACCACGAGGGAGCAAAACCCCAGAGCAAAGTGACAAGGAAAGCTTTGAGAGGAGCAGAGGCTGCAGCCATTTAATTGAAGGGCCTGTGAGACAGATGGCCCTCGCATATCATAATCAAAGGTTGAAACAGGAAAGGATTCACTGTGGAGCTTCCAAAATCAGCACCAACCTCATTTCGGCTAGCATCTTGTTCTCAGTGGCCAGCCAATGCCCCAATGGGAAACCCACAAGCAGGAGCAATTCTCCCTTCCTGTGGCTTCCAGAAACTGGTATTCAGAAGATTTACTGCTCTGACTGTAGATACAGAGCGTAGACACCATGGCTAGGAGCCATCGATAGCCTTTTCCTCCATGAAACTGTCCGCCCGCCCCCCTTTAAAGTCATCCAAACTGGTGGTGATCCCTGCCTCATGTGGTAGGGAGTTCCACAGGTACTTACTAGTTTGCCTTCAGGCTTTTGCCTTCTGGATCGAACACTTTGAAAGCGTTCAGAATAGTCTCTTCTGGAAGTCACAGAAAAGAGATCTGGAAAGTGAAATACTTATGGGAGGCCAGCCTGTTCTCTCCACCACTGTGGGGGAGGGTGTTCTTGCATTGCTGGGGGTTGGACTAGATGACCCTTGGGTCCCTTCCAATAATAATACTAATAATAATACTAATAGTAATTTATTATTATTTATACCCCGCCCATCTGGCTGAGTTTCCCCAGCCACTATGGGCGGCTTCCAATCGGGTGTTAAAAACAATACAGCATTAAATATTAAAAACTTCCCTAAACAGGGCTGCCTTCAGATGTCTTTTAAAGATAAGATAGCTGCTTCTTTCCTTCACATTTGAATGGGAGGGCTTTCCACAGGGCGGGCGCCACTACCGAGAATTCAAAGCACCAACACTTTGAATTGTGCTTGGAAACGTACTAGGAGCCAATGCAGGTCTCTCAGGACTGGTGTTATGTGGTCCTGGTGGCCACTCCCAGTCACCAGTCTAACTGCCGCATTCTGGATTAATTGCAGTTTCCGGGTCACCTTCAAAGGTAGCCCCACGTAGAGCGCATTGCAGTAGTCCAAGCAGGAGATAACTAGAGCATGCACCACTCTGGCAAGACAGCCCACGGGCAGATAGGGTCTCAGCCTGCGTACCAGATGGAGCTGGTAGACAGCCGCCCTGGACACAGAATTAACCTGCGCCTCCATGGGCAATTGTGGGTCCAAAATGACTCCCAGGCTGCGCACCTGGTCCTTCAGGGGCACAGTTTCCCCATTCAGGAGCAGGGAATCCCCCACAGCCACCCACTGTCCCCCCAAAACAGTACTTCTGTCTTGTCAGGATTCGACCTCAATCTGTTAGCCACCAACCATCCTCCAACCGCCTCCAGGCACTCACAACTCTATGATTCTATGTGTGTGGCAAGGTGGATGGAGCAGGCAGTGAGGAGATGCCAAGAACCTCTTCCCAGAAGGTGCTCCTTGCTTGTGGCATGGAGGGTGGCGGGGAAACACCTTCTACCCTCGTCTCCAATCTCACCTTTAAGTTTTTCCCCAAACATGGTCAGGAACACTGTGAAATTTATAGGCCCAGGAGCTTCCTTGACCATGTCGTCCAGTTCTTCATTCTTCACATTCAAGCGTCCTGAGGAAGGAGGGAAAAATGACAGAGTAGAACAGGCATCCCCAACCTTCAGCCCTCCAGATGTTTTAGACTACAGTTCCCATCATCCCTCACCACTGGTCCTGTTAGCTAGGAATCATGGGACTTGTAGGCCAAAACATGTGGAGGCTCACAGGGTGGGGATGCCTGGAGTAGAAGAACTCTAGGGGAGATTTGTCAACGATCCATTCAAATATCAAACTAATAATAATAATAATTTATTATTTATACCCCGCCCATCTGGCTGGGCTTCCCCAGCCACTCTGGGCGGCTTCCAACAAAATATTAAAATACCGTAATACATCAAACATTAAAAGCTTCCCTAAACAGGGCTGCCTTCATATGTCTTCTAAAAGTTTGGTAGTTGTTCTTCTCTTTGACATCTGGTGGGAGGAAGTTCCACAGGGAGGGTGCCACTACCGAGAAGGCCCTCTGCCTGGTTCCCTGTAACTTGGCTTCTCACGGTGAGCGAACTGCCAGAAGGCCCTCGGCGCTGGACCTCAGCGTCTGGGCAGAACGATGGGGGTGGAGATGCTCCTTCAGGTATACTGGACAGAGACCATTTAGGAATTATCACATTAAGCCTGTGCAACAGGAGCAGGCAGCTTGCCGCCTTTTGGGGGACTATAATTTCCACCAGCCCCAGTCAGCAGAGCCGACAGCCATGGGTGATGGGTGTTTTAGTTCGAAAAGAGAGCACCGTGTTGGCCACACCAAATTGAGAGGCCCACCACCAGACCTTTGGCAACCAACCAACTGCATCTGGTGGCCCACCAGAGGGCTGTTTTGTTACCTGGAACTGCAAAAATTAGGGTTGCCGGGCACACAGCAGGCCACTATAAATAGTTCACAGGGCTCATGAGAGGCAGTGTGGTGTAGTGGTTAGAAAGCTGGACTGGGATCTAGGGTTCCAACAAGCATTCAGATCCATGAAGCCCATTGGAACTGGCCTTGGGCCACTTTCTGCCTCCCAGTCTCACCTCCCTCACAGGTTTGCTGTGTAGATTAAATGAGCAGGAGGAGATCCATAATGAGCTCCTTGGAGGAAAAGGTGAGATATAAATGCAGGAAATGAATGAATGAATGCAGACTGGTTTGGGCTTGATGGGTTACAAGTCCTGGTGAACTTTCAGAAAGATCCCAGATCTTTGAACAGCAAATGATTCAGATTACTGCATGTTTGGTTTTTCAGACTTTGTGGGAATCGACATTTTGAATTTAAGTTGGTGGACCTGGCAGAGAATTTTAGTTGGGTGGTGAGAGAAGAGAAAATGTTGGCAATTGAAATAGGCCTTTTCGTTGGAAAAAATTAATACATGCTGTATGTATGTCTATTTTAGGCTGCTCTTTGGGTTTTTTTGATCGAACTTGAGTCCTATTCAGAGCCGGCCCACTGAAATTAATGAACCCAAGAGGCCCCATCTTCTCTATGCATTTAAAGCAGAATCACAACACTTCAAACAGGCGTGGTCGCCCTAAAGAATTTTGGGAGATGTAGTTTGTGAAGGGTGCTGAGAGCAGTTAGGAGGGCACCCTATCCCCCTCCCAGAGCTACAGTTCCCAGAGTTCCCTAGGAAGAGGAATACACTGTCTGGGAATTGTAGTCTCTTTATAGTGGTGTGATACTGCTTTAAATGTATACAGTGCAGATGGGGCCTAACTCAGGTCAGTGGCGTAGCGTGGGGGGTGCAGGGGGGGCCGGCCGCACCGGGCGCAACATCGGGGGGGGGCGCTCGCACTCGCAGCTCTCTGCCCCTGCTAAAATCCACGGGTTAGGGGGCGCAAATTACTTGCCTTGCCCCGGGTGCTGACAACCCACGCTACACCACTGACTCAGGTTCATTAATTTCAGTGGGTCTACTCTGCGTAGGACCAGCAATGAATGCAACCTTTCCCACCCCACCTTTTATTATTATTATTATTTTTTACAAAAATACTAGGTTGCTATACAAAGGTAAAGAAAAGCAAAACATACAAATCCTCTGTAATACAGTTATGGATAATACATAATCATAATAAATAAAAACACTAGAGGCAGTTTTAAAAGCAGACAGAACAGATTAGATACAAAGCCATAAAAATGTAAGGTTTGTCCTGGTTCTGCTTACTAGCTTTTGGGTGTTTTATAGGGTTTCTTTGCTTACCTAATGCGGCGAACGTATCTCTCAGGTCTGCTTTGTCAATGAACCCATCGCGGTTCTGATCCATGATAGTGAAGGAGGGATATCAGGGCACAGTTGTGTTACCTGGCCACACTGCAAGGTCATGCTAGATGCAGAAATGGCTTTCCTGAGAATCTTGGCATTATTATTAGGGGAAATTACATCCGCAAATGAGGAGAAATTCACACTAAAATGCCGGTGAATTTTCACGAGGGCTTTAAAATGATTGCATTGCCAGATGGTACACAACACCAGTGCAGTTAGGGAAAATGTACAAAACTAGTTCAAATATATGTTGGAAGTGTAAGGAAAAGGAGGGGACATTTTATCATATGTGGTGGGATTGTAAGGTAATTTGGGAAATGATATACAACGAATTGAAGAAAATGTTCCATTTAACATTTGTTAAAAAACCTTGAAGCATTTTTATTAGGGATTGTAGGGAAAGATCTGCCAAAAAAGCTGAAAAACATCTTCATGTATGCGACAACGGCCGCGAGAGTTTTAATAGCACAAGGATGGAAGACTGAAGAAACCCCCAACTAAAGAATCATGGCAAGAAAAATTGATGGATTATGCAGAACTGGCAAAACTGACATATAAGCTACGGGACAAGGATAACTGTGACTTTAAGGATGAATGGGAACCCTTTACAAAGTATTTGAAGATGCAACAAAGCGAACTGGACTCCTTGGCAAGTTTTGAATTCACAAACTTTTTATTGATAACAATCAGCTAAATAGTTTGAGGATCCATACAACTGTGTAACATGCAGAAAACAGAATTTTTAGAGAAATCAAAGGCTGGAACTGAGGGAAGTCGGGGGGTGGGGGTGGGGGGGTTCTGTGGGGGGAGGGAGGGGAGGGAGGGAAAATGGGGGTGGAATAAGGATGATATGTTTCTGGATAATATGTTTTGTTTTACTTTTGAATAAAAAAGTTATTTAAAAATAATAATAAAATAAAATAAAATAAAATAAAATAAAATAAAATTGCAAAATGCTGCGGGAATGTGGTCACTGCAAATTGGGAACCAGATTGGGTGTGTCCCCCTTACTTCAATGCCTCCCCCTCCCCACACCCAGAGCAAACCCAGAAATCTGTTCTGCAGAACCGAACAAAAATAGAAAGGGGGGGGGGGACGGAGAGAAAGTCAGCTCAGAGTATGCACCACCTGCTGGTGTTTTGCCATGCGTTGAAATTGGCAGGAGTCTTGTATTCCAGTATTTAAGCTCTGGTATTGTGAACAGGTTCCACGGCTGAGACCGGGCTTCCCATTTAAGCCCCTTTTAATTGGTTTCTAGAACCTTTAGTCTCTGAGAATGTGGACTCACTCACCCAGGACTTGGCGTGCTTAAAATAAATGAGTAAAAGCATTGGCCTGGCCTGCCCTCAAGACACAAGGCTCCCTGCGGCCGGCTGATTTGGTTTAGCAAAGGAAGGCCTGCAAAGAGGTGCTGCTTTTATTACAGGTGTGGAACCGAGACTGAGAGATAAGCCAAAGGCACTTCAGGGGAGTTTGTGGAGAGTGAGATTTGAATGTGGAGCTGCCCCTTTGACTCAGTGCACAGCCAGCTTGGACAGCTTTCTCAGAATGATCTAGGAAGCTAACAAAATTTTGTTAGCTAAAAATTGGGAACTACAAGATTTACCAACAGTGGAGGACTGGCAGATGAAGATGATGGAATTTTTAGAGCTGGCCGACCTAACCGGAAGAATCTGTGATCAGAAGGAGGAGGAGTATCATAATGAATGGAAGAAATTTAAGGACTATTTAAATAAATATGTTAAGTTAATCTAAGTAGAACTACTGGTGAGTAACTGATTGGTCTAGGAGATAACTATGTTAAATTACATAATACTATGGATTGAAGTCAATATGGAAAGGAAGAAAGATGTTAAATGAGTAAGTAATTATTATTGGAAAATAGTGTTGGAAAACTGCGACAATGAATAATTTGGAAACTCAGCTAGTGGGATTTGAGGAAGTCATGTAACAATGGTACAAAAGTGGATATCTAACAGTTAAGATAAATGTTTGTTTGTCTGTTTTCTTTTTAATGTAATGTTTTCTTTTTTTATTGTTATATAAATTTGGAAACTCAATAATTTTTTTGAAAAAACAAAGAAGAGCAGAACGATTTAGGAAGATTTTGGGTGCAACTCTCCCCCAAAAGGCCATTTTCCCCCCCACCGCCTTTCTTCTTGGGCTGTCTTGACGTACCTCCTTGAACTCCTGGATCTGAGCCTGCTCAAACATGGAAAAGACGTTGGAGTTGGCGCCTTCGGATCGCTTCTTGGCTTTCTTGGGAGACTTCGAGAGATGCAAGGGGGACAACTGTTATTCACGGGTGCCCCCTTAAGCCTTGGAGCTGCAGCAGGGCTGCAGCAGAGGTGGGAAGCAAAAGGAAGGTGCCAACAGATTTTATCATTTATTTATATTATTCCATAGAATCAGAGCCATCTTTCCCATAGGGCTTAGTGGTTTGCTTCTTTTCGTCTGTTCTGAATCTCCCAGCGTTCAGTCTCCTCTGCTTGCATTAAAAGGCAAGGCACACACACACACACACACACACACACACACACACACACACACCAGTTCCCAGCAAAGCCTGACAGTTCTGCACTGTTTGAGATGGAAAGCAAAGAGAATCCCTTTTCTGTGGCCCAAGCAAATGTTTTCTGTAAGTGAGAAACATAAAGAGACACTCGACCACATCATTTCCTTTCCCGACAAGTCCATTGACTGCTTTGTCCAGTGCTGGCAAACAATGGAGAATGGAGTCCATAGAAGTTGTGGCACAAAGGACTGTTGTTTGCACGCACACACCCCCCCCAACGAGATGGACAGTGCACTGCAAGTATATGCAGAATAGCAGGGGGGAAGGCTCATCATAGACACTGTAATTGCAAAATAAAATGTAAATTGCAATAAATCGGAGACAATCTTTCATACGACCCTGACTCTCATCCTAATAAAGGTAAAGGGACCCCTGAAAGTTAAGTCCAGTCGCGAACGACTCTGGGGTTGCGGCGCTCATCTCGCTTTACTGGCCAAGGGATCTGGCGTTTATTCGCAAACAGTTTTTCTGGGTTATGTGGCCAGCATGACTAAGCCGCTTCTGGCGAAGCCAGAGCAGCACATGGAAACGCCGTTTACCTTCCCGCTGGAGTGGTACCTATTTATCTACTTGCACTTTGACGTGCTTTCGAACTGCTAGGTGGACAGGAGCTGGGACTGAACAACAGGAGCTCACCCCATCGCGGGGCCTTGAACCGCCGACCTTCCAATCGGCAAGTCCAAGCAGCACAGTGGTTTAGACCACAAAGCCAAGGGACATGTACCCCTATAACAATTTAGCCTACATTATCGTGTAGCCCCTAACACGGCCCTGTATGACAGACCGGTATTATTATTAGCCCCATATTGTAGATGGGAAGACTGAGGCTCAACTAAGGCCTCCTAGTGAGTTTGCAGCAAAGGTGCCTGGCAAACTGGGGACTTTCCAGTTTATAGTTCAGTCTCTTGGCTCTTTTTATTTAGATGGTGTTTTGCACTGCAGTTCCCTCCATCCTCAGCCAGCCCATCTACTTGGGAAGGTTGATTCAGGGCTTGCCCACATTTGTGCATCATTTGCCTATTCATCCATCCCTTGAAATTAGATGGGAGTACAGCAGACCAAACCTGCACATGCTTGCATTTGTGTATGGGGACCAACTTCTGTCTTTTCCTGTTCATACCAGGAGGCATTCCTCTTTTGTGGGACGTGGGTGGCACTGTGGGTTAAACCACAGAGCCTAGGACTTGCCGATCAGAAGGTCGGCGGTTTGAATCCCCTCGACGGGGTGAGCTCCCATTGCTCGGTCCCTGCTCCTGCCAACCTAGCAGTTCAAAAGCACATCAAAGTGCAAGTAGATAAATAGGTACCGCTCCGGCGGGAAGGTAAACGGCGTTTCCGTGCGCTGCTCTGGTTTGCCAGAAGCGGCTTAGTCATGCTGGCCACATGTACGCCAGCTCCCTCGGCCAGTGGAGAGCCAGTGTGGTGTAGTGGTTAAGAGCGGTAGTCTCGTAATCTGGGGAACTGGGTTCGCGTCTCCACTCCTCCACATGCAGCTGCTGGGTGACCTTGGGCTAGTCACACTTCTCTGAAGTCTCTCAGCCCCACTCACCCCACAGAGTGTTTGTTGTGGGGGAGGAAGGGAAAGGAGAATGTTAGCCGCTTTGAGACTCCTTAAAGGGAGTGAAAGGCGGGATATCAAATCCAAACTCTTCTTCTTCAGTAAAGCGAGATGAGCACCACAACCCCAGAGTCAGCCACGACTGGACCCAATGGTCAGGGGTCCCTTTACCTTTACCTTTTACTGCAGCCCACACCTGCACATGTTTGCATTTGTTTATGGGGACCAACTTCTGTCTTTTCCTGTTCAAAGCAGGAGACATTCCCCCTTTTTTTGGGGGGGGGGTCATTGCTTTCTAATCTGTCGATTCTATTGCACCCATAAAACACCAGCAGAGCGTGCACACAGAGAGCTACTAATGCACCTCGCTTTTCACAAAACCAAAAATGTGCAAAAACACCCAGCCAGGTAATTGTAAATGTGCTTGTGTGTGCAGTGTGTGAGGGCAAGGGCCATAGCTCATGGTGTCTGCCTTGCAATCTCCAGGGAGGACAAGTGGTATTCAGAAGTGTTGCTGTTTCTGACGCTTGAAGTAGAAATTAGTCTCCATCAGTCATGGTTAGTAGTCATGGACAGAGCATCCTTTGGCACAGAGCATCCTGGTTTATTGCAGATGCATGAAGGGCAAAACTGTCAAGGTTTTGAGGATTCACACTAGGCAAGATTCACTGCGCGCTCTCTGGGATTAGGGGTTAAATCCTAGTTTCTGGCGCTGAGCCATGGGTCAGATCAAGCTCGGTCCGCAAACCTCAACGCAATGAGAAATCGGGTAATCTGGTGAGGATCGGCCACCCCGCGGAACGCCCGCGCCCCAGCCAATCGGAAGCTGCCCGCTCACAATCGGATTCCGCATTGTGCGCGGAACTCTCCGCCGGGCGCGTTCTAGTAAGCGAGGCGCTTCTGCTGCAAGCGGAGGGGGAGGCGGGCGAAAGCAAGGGACGCCGACGCTGGCCTCATTTTCTGCCCTTTGGAAGATCAGCATTTTCCCTTTCGTTGGCTGGCCTCTCTGAAAGGAAGGTAGAGGAGTCCGCCGTCGCGCAAGTTGCGCGGCGGTTAGAAGAAGACGCTTGCGAGATCCTGTCCCGCAGAAGTAGGGAGGCAGCGCTGCGGCTGGTGCCCGGAAGAAAGTGAGACTTCTGCTTAGCCCAGGCTCCGTTATTCCCCTTCCTTCTCTCCCTGTGGTGTCCAAATAATTGTTGTCAATCACATCTGAGCCCTTTCCCCATCAAGCCTCTCCTAATTTCCCCCCTATTTATGTGATCGATATTCACGGTTCTTTCAAAAGCAGCGTAACTAAGGTCCCTGCCCCCAGAAGTTTACAGTTTCTATGCTGCAAAATAAGCAGGCGGGAGGGTGGGTCCAAGGGGTCAGTGCAGTTGAAATGGGAGACGCATTTTTTATTATTATTAATTTACAGGTATTGCATTTACTGTATATCCCACTTTTTTCTTCCAGGAGCTCAGGGTGGCATACATGGTACTCCCCGTCCTCATTTTTTTTATTAAAAAATAAATTTATTTGTTTTATTAAAAAAATAAATTTATTTGTTTGATTTTTCAGATTAAAGTTTTATAATCGCATATCTCTCTGCTGGACTTCCCTCCCCTTTGTGGGTCCTATTGTTAATCATATCCTCCTGCATCTTTTATGATAATCCAAATCTTTTACATCTCCTTTATGTCCAAAATTCACCATTAAATTACAAGTGTTATTCCAACCCTACTAACGATTATTTATTTATTTCTATACCGCTTTGCATTTTAAATAAAAATCTCAAAGCGGTTTACAGCATATTAAACCTCTTCATTAGGGCTGGTGAGTCTGGGCCTCGTCCCCCTAGGCCCAGGTGGATTTTAGCTGTTTACAATGGTTTTTAGGATAAATTAGAAATTTTCCCCATCCCTAATTAAAATTTTGGTCATTCCTGATTTCTGGTTCTTCCGGTCATTTTAGCCCTTTTTGTGATAACCCGTCCACTTCACCTGCCATTCTTCTCCCCCTCCTCATTTAATCCCCACATAAACTCTGTGAAGTAGGTTAGGCTGAGAGGCAGGGACCGAACCCCCCTCCCCCAGATCATCAAGTGAGCTTCATGGCTCAAGTGGGGGGATTTGAACCCAGGTCCTAGCCCAAGACTCTAACCACTGCACCACACTGGCATGAGACTCCAACGGTGCTTGGAAGTGTGTGGGCAGTACCTGATGAGTTCAGGTGTAAATAGACTAAATGACACCTCCCCACCCCACTCCGCCCTCACCCGCTCCCAAATTCTGGGCTTGGCAAACGTCAGTCAACCTTGCAACTCCTTCATGCCAAGACCTAACGAAATGTCTAGAATGACCCGCTTGGAATGGGTCGGTTTCCATAGAAATGGCAAGAAGAAGGTTTGTGCCCCCACCAGTACGTGCTCTCTTGTCATTTCTATGGAAACCCAAGCCCTGAATGGGTTGGACAAAGCTGAGCCATCTGTTGCGCCCCCTCATTATAGAAGGAGAACAAGCTCCATGATGCCATCAGGATCATGTGCTCCCGTTAAGCTCAGAGAGCCATCTGGGGTGATTTCGCCTTAAGGGAAGCAGAGGAAAAGGGGCGAGGACCAAATTTGCCAGGACGATGGAGCAATTGCTGATGGTCCCTTGCTTCCGAATGTACATTTGCTGTTCTTTTCAGGGCACGGGTCTTCCTTCAAGAAACATATTACCTTCGTCTTGCTTGACGGAGGCGACTGACATCAACAGGAGAGAGAATGAAGGCATTGACTAAAATGGCGACTGGAACTACCCTGCTTAGACTGCTCTGGAATGACTCTTGAAGACATCTTGTGTTTAATTCCACGGCACATTTATTGATGGGCCACAGTTGTCACCAACGTCTTGCAAAAGATGACATTGGTACCAGTGGTTCCCCCCCACCCCTTTTTCTGAGGCCGTTTCCACATGTGGGTTTTGTTTTGTTTTTACTCATAATGGCTGCTCTGGGCTGTGGTTACACGCGTGACACACAATTTCAGATCAGGCAACTTCAGGTTCCAACTCTTAAATGGATTGGTTGCCATGGGATGCAGGGCCTTTTTTGTCGTAGCCCCAGAGCTCTGAAACTCTCTTCCGAAGGATGTCAGCTGGTCTCCCTCTCTGACAGCAGAAAAAGATGGTTTTGTTTCCTCCCCCCTGAGTTCTCCACTGGTATCTCCACTGTTGCTGCTGTTGTTTTAAAACTGCCCAAATAGGAAGATGCTTTCTTTCTCTGCTGGGATTTTGGAAGCTGGGGCCAAGGGGCCGGGCGCTTGTGGGATTCCCAATAGGGTAGGGCACCTGCTATGCTTCGGCCCCATCAAATGGCTTTTGTTGGTGGGAGATATATAGGAATCGTCATCATCATCATCATCATCATTTATTATTTATACCCCACCCATCTAGCTGGGTTTCCCCAGCCACTCTGGGCGGCTTCCAACAAAACACTAAAATACAGTAACCTATTAAAAATTAAAAGCTTCCCTAAACAGGGCTGCCTTCAGATGTCTTCTAAAAGTTTGGTAGTTATTTTTCTCTTTGACATCTGATGGGAGGGCGTTCCACAGGGCAGGTGCCACTACCGAGAAGGCCCTCTGCCTGGTTCCCTGTAACTTGGCTTCTTGCAATGAGGGAACTGCCAGAAGGCCCTCGGAGCTGGACCTCAGTGTCCGGGCTGAACGATGGGGATGGAGACGCTCCTTCAGGTATACTGGACCGAGGCCGTTTAGGGCTTTAAAGGTCAGCACCAACCCTTTGAATTGTGCTCGGAAACGTACTGGGAGCCCGTGTAGGTCTTTCAAGACCGGTGTTATATGGTCTCGGCGGCCGCTCCCAGGCACCAGTCTAGCTGCCGCATTCTGAATTAGTTGTAGTTTTTGGGTCCCCTTCAAAGGCAGCCCCATGTAGAGTGCATTGCAGTAGTCCAAGCGGGAGATAACCAGAGCATGTACCACTCAGGTGAGACAGTCCGCGGGCAGGTAGGGTCTCAGCCTGTGTAACAGATGGAGCTGATAAACAGCTGCCCTGGACACAGAATTGACCTGAGCCTCCCTGGACAGGGAGGTTTGAGCCTTTTGAACCTAAAACAGGCCCCCCTCCCCTCTCTTTCCCCCTTCCCTCCTGATCTGCCCCGATCCGCAGAGCCAGAAACAATCCCGCTCCAGGAGCGAGAACTCTGACTACATTGAGAATGAGAAAGAGATGATGGCCGAGACTGAGCTGAGGAAGCTGCAGCAACAGTTCCGGATCATGGTGGAGAACAGGAAGTCTTTTGGGATCAAGACTCAGCGGCTGTTGTTCCAGCAGGAGTAAGTGGGACAGAGTTTTGCAAGGGGGGTGGCCACATGAAGGGACGTCCACAGGGACCAGAGGTGGGGAAGCTCAGGCACAGGGGCCAAATGCGGCCCCCGGGTCTCCATGTTTGGCCCTCGGAACTATCCCCAGGAGTATAGCCCTTGCTTTTCAAAGGTGCCAAATCCGGGTTTTTTTGCCCCAACCCCCACCTGTCCTGGCTCCCATCTGATGAAGGACATGGAATTATATCACGGTTTCTGCCAGAAGCTTTAATGACCACTGCAGATGTGCTATTGACAATCAATCAATCAATCAATCAATCAATCAATAAAATCTCTCCTATAGAAAAACTACGGAAACATTAGGTAAAGCTAAAGGGACCCCTGACCATTAGGCCCAGTCGTGACCGACTCTGGGGTTGCGGTGCTCATCTCGCTTTATTGGCCGAGGGAGCCGGCGTACAGCTTCCGGGTCATGTGGCCAGCATGACTAAGCCACTTCTGGCGAACCAGAGCAGCGCACGGAAATGCCATTTACCTTCCCGCCGGAGTGGTACCTATTTATCTACTTGCACTTTGACGCGCTTTCAAACTGCTAGGTTGGCAGGAGCAGGGACCAAGCAACGGGAGCTCACCCCGTCACGGGGGTTCGAACCGCCGACCTTCTGAGCGGCAAGTCCTAGGCTCTGTGATTTAACCCACAGCGCCACCCACGTCCCACTACGGAAACATTAAGAAGACATTTTTTAAAAATCCTAAAGAAAAAGCAACAGCACAGTGGCGGCTCATTTTCCCAACAGCTCCTTAGGAACTCGCCTCCCTCTTCCCCATAGTGCACATTCCTTAACTACCATTCTGCACCCGTTCTGTTTGGGGCTGCAGGAAGGTCTGTGTTACATATTGCCATGTTGACTTAGATCCATATCAACAGCCCCAGTCCCCTTTTCTGGACCAGACCCCCTCTTTCAGATGCCCACTGGCATTAAGACGATAGCCTCCCACTGTGGGTTGGTTCCAGCATCCAGTATTTGAGGCGCACTGTTCCTGTACATGGAGGCTTTGCTCTCGTTCCTGATGGCCATTGGTTGCCACTTTTTACGGATCCACCCCATCTTCTTTTAAAGCCATGTAGGTGAACCCCACCCCCCTTGCACATGCATCCCGTTGTGCGGAGAAGTATTACCAAACGCACGGCGCAGTTGTGGGCCTCCATTGGTGCGTCTGTGCAGTGTTTGATGTGAGGATGCACACTCTTAATCTCTTTCCCTCCTCTGCCGCAGGAGGCAAATCCACGCCTTGAAACAAGAGCACGACGAGATCAGTTTACTTCTGAGCCTCACCAAGTCGCCTCGGAACCTTTTCATCGACGACCGCAACTGCATGGAGCTTAAATTCCTTTTGCAGACCAAGGACGAATACGACGCCCTCATCAGAGCCACCAAGGCCTTGATCTCGGAACTGGATGACAAGGTGCATGGTGGGAAATGCCGGGAGGGGTGTGAGGTCCGGTGCACACACCCTGAAATTGGCTTGTATTTGGCTTTCTAGTTTGCTGCAAGCAGAAAGCCTAGAGTCATAGTATCATAAAGGTAAAGGGACCCCTGACCATTAGGTCCAGTCGTGGCCGACTCTGGGGTTGCAGTGCTCATTTCACTTTATTGGCCAAGGGAGCCGGCGTACAGCTTCCGGGTCATGTGGCCAGCATGACTGAACCACTTCTGGCGAACCAGAGCAGCACACAGAAACGCTGTTTACCTTCCCACCGGAGTGGTACCTATTTATCTACTTGCACTTTGACATGCCAGAAGGGGCTTACAGAGCCAGAGTCGGTCACGACTGGACCTAACGGTCAGGGGTCCCTTTACCTTTACCTTAAATTGGATTTAGAACAGTAAGAAAAGAGAATAAGATACAGTAGTTAATAGTTGGAAATAATTTTAGATTAAGAATGATATTGGAGAGCTGTTACATGCAGATAGAATGAAATTCAGAAGGGAGGGATCTGAAGAAGTCAATTAATAATGTAAGAGAAATTGGGTTTTTAAGGGATATGTGTTTAAGATTCCATTTTTTTGTTTTTCTTGTTTAGTACTGTATTGTGTTTACTTTTGTGTGTTTTTTCTTTTTTTCTATGTTATATTTATTATACGTAATTGTGGATTTTTTTTGAAAAAATAAAAACAGATCGGAACAGCAGCAGCCACACTTGACGTGTCTGTATAGACTTGTCTAAACAGAAATGGTGGGGGGGGGGGCACCAAAAAGTGGGTGTCTATGGGGCGAAGGGACCTTGTGGGTAAACTGGTGCCTGAGCTATTCATATAAAGGTCTTCCTGGATCTCTTTTGTTTCAGATCATGGAACTGGAGAACAAGATTAAGAAACAGAAAATGCTTGTCATCAAAATGAGGCAGGAGTACGACGGCAGGTGGCTGCAGAAGCAGATCCAGCTCTTAGAGAACCGACTCAACCACGTGAGCTGTGGCCCCCCCACCTCCGCTGGTCCAGACCCCCCTCCTGAGTCCCACACCTTCTGCCTCTGCTGAGTACCAGAGTCTGCCTCCTCGGGGAGGTGGCAATGAAATAATCTCACCCCCTGCGAAAAACCAACATTATAAACCCAGTTAAAAGCAGCGGGAACTGTTTATATTCTGCTCCCAAGCTTCAGGGGAGCATCCTGCAACACACACACACTGTGCTGGACTCGTGGGTTACTCGAGAGGCGAGGTCCAAGTCCGGTCCATGGTCAAAGGTGCAATGGGGAGGCAGTCTTTAGTAGCTGAAGCTGGGTGCAGGGCAGGGAGTCGGGTGAAGTCAGGAACAGGCTTGCAAGCAGGGAGCCAGGGCGGGTCAGGAGCTCAGGCAGGAAAGCAGGACAGGGTTCAGGCAGGAACTAGCAACCAACATTGTTGCTCCCTCACTTGGGACTGGGGCTGGCCGGCTTTTATCTGCCCCGAGGCATAGGGCGGCCCTGATCCTCTGGTGACTCGCCTCTCCTGGCCTGGAGGCGAGCACTCCTCCTGCGGGAACTTAGTTCCCTCCGCCTCTCTGCCCTGAGCCTCTGCAGCTCAGGAGAGGCTGGAGGGTTACCGGACCCAGAGGCAACCTCAGCTTCCCCTGACGGGGCTGAGAGTGGAGCACCTGCAGGCAATGGGTCCTCCATCACCTCAGGGGCCAGAGCAGACTCAGCTGATGCCTGCACCTGAGGACCCAGCACAGGTGAGGACCCTTCAGGCTCAAGCCCCAGCCCCGGCTCAGCTGGTCCTGGAGGCGGGGAATCCTGTGCAGGCTGGGATCCCTCAGGTTCAGCATCCGAGTCCGAATCCCAGGCCATCACACACACATGAGGGAAGGACCAGCAGACTTGCAGGGACCCCACGTTTTGTAGAAGGACCCATTTATTTATTTTTCGGGGGGGGGGGAATCCCAAGGAGGAGAAAATGTTGCACAATATCCCGAAAAGATCTCAGTGGCACAGGATGCTGAGAGTGGAGAGAAAAACTGGGTGGGAGAGGTGGGGGACCTCAGACCTAGGGGCCAAATGTGGCCCTCTAGGGTCCTCTCTGGCCCTCATGTCTCTCCCCAAGCCACATTCCCTCTCTGCAGGTCACACCTCTTGCTACCTCTGCTCCACATCTTCCTGGGATGTGCCCTCAAATTCCAGCCAAAGTAAACGTATTAAAAAACAACACCCGATCTAAAATCATGACTATTCCTCTAGATGCCACAGACTAATGCCGAGGTGGTTCAGCACCTCTTTGCAGGAAGAAGGTTTCGCAGTTTAGGACAGTCATCATCATCATCATCATCATCATCATCATAATAATAATAATTCATTATTATTTATACCCCACCCATCTGGCTGGGTTTCCCCAGCCACTCTGGGCGGCTTCCAACAAAACACTAAAATACAATAACCTATTAAACATTAAAAGCTTCCCTAAACAGGGCTGCCTTCAGATGTCTTCTAAAAGTTTGGTAGTTATTTTTCTCTTTGACATCTGATGGGAGGGCATTCCACAGGGCGGGCGCCACTACCGAGAAGGCCCTCTGCCTGGTTCCCTGTAACTTGGCTTCTCGCAGTGAGGGAACCGCCAGAAGGCCCTCGGCGCTGGACCTCAGTGTCTGGGCTGAACGATGGAGGTGGAGATGCTCCTTCAGGTATACAGGACCGAGGCCGTTTAGGGCTTTAAAGGTCAGCACCAACACTTTGAATTGTGCTCGGAAACTTACTGGGAGCCAGTGTAGGTCTTTCAAGACTGGTGTTATGTGGTCTCGGCAGCCGCTCCCAGTCACCAGTCTAGCTGCCGCATTCTGGATTAGTGGTAGTTTTCGGGTCACCTTCAAAAGTAGCCCCACATAGAGCACATTGCAGTCGTCCAAGCGAGAGATAACCAGAGCATGCACCACTCTGGCGAGACAGTCCGCAGGCAGGTAGAGTCTTAGCCTGTGTACCAGATGGAGCTGATAAACAGATACCATGGACACAGAATTGACCTGTGCCTCCATGGACAGCTGTGAGTCCAGAATGACTTCCAGGCTGCGCACATGGTCCTTCAGGGGCACAGTTACCCCATTCAGGACCAGGGAGTCCTCCAAACCCACCCACCCCCTGTCCCTCCAAAACAGTATTTCTGTCTTGTCAGGATTCAACCCCTTCCTCATTTTGCTCTTCCCAGGTAACGGTTTATTTTGACACCATCATGATCACCAATGCCAAACTCCGCGAGGAGATAGAGAACCTCCAGTGCCAGAAGTCTGTCTTCGATTCCATCTACTCCCGGCTTCACAAACAGCTAGAGCAACAGAGGAAGACGATGGACTTGTCTATTGTGCAATCGACGCAAGCCTACGAGCAAAGGTGAGAGCAGCTGGTCCCAGGTTCAAATCCCGCCAGGTTCAAATCCTGGGATCCGCCCCGCCCCCCACCCGAAACCCCGTGGAGATGCTACCAGTCGTTGTTGTTGTTTAGTGGCTTAGTCGTGTCCGACTCTTCATGACCCCATGGACCAGAGCACGCCAGGCACTCCTGTCTTCCACTGCCTCCCACACTTTGGTCAAACTCATGCTGGTAGCTTCGAGAACACTGTCCCACCATCTCGTCCTCTGTCTTCCCCTTCTCCTTGTACCCTCCAACTCTCCCAACATCAGGGTCTTTTCCAGGGAGTCTTCTCTTCTCATGAGGTGGCCAAAGTATTGGAGCCTCAGCTTCACGATCTGTCCTTCCAGGGAGCACTCAGGGCTGATTTCCTTCAGAATGGAGAGGTCTGATCTTCTTGCAGTCCATGGGACTCTCAAGAGTCTCCTCTAGCACCAGAATTCAAAAACCAGACAATGTAGACAACACTGAACCTGGTTGGACAGTAGTGTGACTATTAAAGGCAGCATCCCTGTGTTCCTATCCTATTTCTGAACATGCATTTTCATGCATTGCAGGGGTTGGACTAGAGGACCTTTGGGGACCCCTTTCCAACTGTGATTCTATGATTTACCCGTCACCACCACTTCTGCCCGCTTCTAGGGTGGAGGCCCTTGCCAGGATCTCTGCGATGAAGGAGCGGCGCTGCAAGGACATTGCGCAGTTCAACGTTGAGTTTCGGGAGCTGGAGCGGATCTACAACCACGAAACCAAGCTGAAGGCTTTCATGCTCAGCAAGCTGGTGGACCGCTCGGAATTTGAGGAGCAAGCCAGAAAGGAAGAAGGTACCACGCATTGTTGTAAACAAAAATCTGCCCTTTCCCCCCCTTATGGGGAATCCAAGAGCCCATATAGAGTCCTTAAGTGGGTTCCCTATCAGTAGGAGAACATAACAGAGGCCCTCACTCACAGGGTCCTCACTCACCACACGCAGGAGGGATCAGGAACCCAGAACAATGGTGCGCAAGCCCTTCTATAGACTTTTGGAATTGCCCACCCTGTAGCTCAAGACCACCCCAAAAAACATGATACATACATCACAGAAGGAGGCGGTCTACAACAGAAATCCTGTTTGCCAGGATACCTGTTAATGGTCCCTGATTGCTTTACCAGGGCAGCCTGGCCATTCTTTTGTGATGGTTAATACTTTTAGTTCCTGAATCCAGGTCATGGGCTCACCATATTCATACACAAATACGTCTTTCAGACAAGATTTGTAGGCAAAAAGACAAAGGGGAAGGTTTTCCCCATTTCCTTCCTCCTTGCAAATAAATATATTGAGGTCAATTTGGGAGAGTCAAAATGGCTTCAGGGTTGCTCTCCTGTGCTATTTCAGACATGTGGTTTATATACTTGTGTATGTGCTTGCCTTGTACATTTATAAACATTTGTTTTATATTAGGGACTTTACAATTCTTACCACAATATGCTTTGAATTTATGCTTTAAAGTTATGATTTAAAGGCTTGCTGAAGACACTCCTGTATTTATGAAAAGAATAGATTTAAAAGTTCCTGCTGTTAGGGTCTGCTTTGTAAATTTTAGTGGTTGCTCAGCCTTTGGGCTGCTGAATGTGTGAAGCAGAACACACTGGCTGCTGAAAGCAAGAGGATGGATCCTGTGGGCGGTATTCAGTCATGGTGCAGTCATGAAACTGGCTTATATCCCGGCCTGTTTGGTTGCTTGACACCACAGCTTCCATGACTTTAAATTTTAGCTCTTTAATTGCTGCCTTTAGTGGGTTGAGCAATTGATAATAATAATAATAAAATTTTATTTACCATATTTTTTGCTCTATAAGACACACCAGACCACAAGACGCACCTAGTTTTTGGAGGAGGAAAACAAGAAAAAAATATTCTGAATCTCAGAAGCCAGAATAGCAAGAGGGATCATCCGCTGCACAGTGAAAGCAGCAATCCCTCTTGCTGTTCTGGCTTCTGGGATAGCTGCGCAGCCTGCACTCGCTATATAAGATGCACACACATTCCCTTTACTTTTTAGGAGGGAAAAAGTGAGTCTCATAGAGCAAAAAATACGGTATATCCCGCCCTCCCCAGCCAAAGCTGGGCTTAGAGCGGCCAACAACAGTAAAATAATACAGCATTCTAAAATCAATTCATTATAAAATCAGTTCAAATCAAATTGATGGCAACCATTGGGCTAGAGTTCTGTGAAGAATTACCAAAGGAGGGGGTCAGGCTGTGCCTTGGCCAAAGGCCTGGTGGAACAGCTCTGTCCTGCAGGCCCTGTGGAAAGATGTCAAGTCCCGCATGGCCCTAGTCTCTTGTGACATGACAGAGCGTTCCACCAGATCGGGGCCACGGCCAAAAAAGCCCTGGCTCTGGTTGAGGCCAGCCTAACCTCCCTGTGGCCCGGGACCTCCAAGATGTTTTTGTTTGAAGACTGTAAAGTCCTCCGTGGGACATACCAGGAGAGGCCATCCCGTAGGTACAAGGGTCCTAGGCCATATAGGGCTTTAAAGGTTAAAACCAGCACCTTAAACCTGATCCTGTACTCCACTAGGAGTCAGTGCAGCTGGTATAGCACCGGGTGAATGTGATCCTGCAGTGATGTTTTTTCATGAGTGTTGTGAGTCAGTGGGAGTGAGTTAACCAGCTTGATGCCCGAGTCTCCTGCAATTCTTGGGGTCCCGGATCCAACAAGGGTCAAAAATCAAATGGAGGATTCCGCTGTTGAGTTACCCAGGCAAAGTGCACAAGAACCACCTAAGTATGGTCCTTTGTATAACAAAGGAAGTAGCTTTGTGCCGGAGGGCAAATGGGTGGGTCCCCTCCTTCACCTGGCTGGTGGTGAGAAAGACCAAGACAAAGAGTGTGTGTGATCTGAGCCCGAAAAGGCAGAAGCCAGACAGTGAGAGCCATGCTTGATTTCTGTTGAAATCCAGGGCTGTGGCTATGGGAGAAGCAAGACCTTCTTGGGGTGTTAATGCTATGAACCCCTCTATCTTAGGCTCAGGTTGTATATACGTGTAAATAAACCATAGTCTCTGCTGCCCCACATTCTGCAAGGAAACACAAACCTGTCAGGAATGAGCCAGCTCCCAGTGAAGGTTTGCAGCCAACTGCAGAAAGCAGCCAGGAACAGGGAGACTTAGATGTTAGGCAGGGGAGAGCCGGCCGCTGCAGACTGCTGCTCTTCCTGACCTTGATGGGTGATAAGGCAGTAGCTGAGAGCAGGCTAGAACACGGCCAGAGCTCGCAGGAAGCACATATAGGGGAGAATATATTCAGAGACAGCCTCTCAGACCAGGGAGAGGGTGGAGCTGATCCACTCAGTCCAAAGAGTTGGTGAATGGGAGGGCTGCTAGACAGGAAGCAAAACAAGAGACGTGAGAGTGGTAAGTTCAATATCTTCTGTAGATCCCGGAAGGAATCTTCAGAAGGGTCATCTTGAGTAATGATGCTGGAGGCTTTGTTAGAGCCGTCCGGAGTTATCTGTTTGTCTTGGCAATAAATCCACCTTTTTAATTATCTACGCTTACTGTGTTATCAACCTGGGAACCTGGACTTCTGACAGAACCCTGGGTAAGCGCCTGGAACCCCCTGGAGCCTTGCACCCCTCGGAGACTGAGGTGGCAAGAGACAATTTTATGAACCCTCCCCCTTGAATCCCTTCCAGCTCTCAAGGCCAAGAAGCGAGCCAAGACCAAGGGGGAGAGCTTTGAGAGTTACGAGGTTGCCTACATGCGACTGCTGAAGCTGACGGAAAATGGGGACATTGACCTGCTGGTGGAAGAGTTCATTGCGAAGGAGGAGAAGAACTTTGCCTACTTCAGCTATCTCACCGAACTGAACAATGACAATGAGAGGCTGCAGAAAAGGATTGAAGACATCCAGGTCTCCTCTCTGCCCTTCCCCCTCCTACGCCCCTCACTGGTCCCTGGTCCTCTGGCCCAGGCTGGGCTCTGGACTGCTGATCCTGATGCAAGTGGGCTGTGTTTTGATTGAGCAGTAATAATAATAATAATAATAATAATAATAATAATAATAATAATAATAATTTTTTATATCCCGTCCTCCCCAGCCGAAGCCGGGCTCAGGGCGGCTAACAACAATAAAATAGTACAGCATTCTAAAATCGTTCGGTCCCAGCTCCTGCCCACCTAGAAGTTCGAAAGCACTCTTAAGTGCAAGTAGATAAATAGGGACCGCTTTATAGCGGGAAGGTAAACGGCGTTTCCGTGTGCTGCACTGGTGCAGGTTCGCCAGAGCAGCTTCATCACGCTGGCCACGTGACCCGGAAGTGTCTCCGGACAGCGCTGGCCCCCGGCCTCTTAAGCGAGATGGGCGCGCAACCCCAGAGTCGGTCACGACTGGCCCGTACGGGCAGGGGTACCTTTACCTTTACTAAAATCATTTCATTATAAAATTAATTCAACTCAAATTGATGGCAACCATTAGGCTAAAGTTCTATGAATATTGCCAAAGGAGGGGGTCAGGCTGTGCCCTGGCCAAAGGCCTGGTGGAACAGCTCTGTGTTGCAGGCCCTGCGGAAAGATGTCAAGTCCTGCAGGGCCCTAGTCTCTTGTGACAGAGCACTCCACCAGATTGGAGCCAAAGCCGAAAAAGCCCTGGCTCTGGTTGAGGCCAGCCTAACCTCTCTGTGGCCTGGGACCTTTAGGATATTTTTATTTGAAGACCGTAAGTTCCTCTGTGGGACATACCAGGAGAGGCGGTCCCGTAGGTACGAGGGTCCTAACCCGTATAGGGCTTTAAAGGTTAAAACCAGCACCTTAAACCTGATCTTGTACCTTAAACCTGATCCTGTACCCCACCGGGAGCCATTGCTCCCGGTGGCTCCTGGATTGAAATAGCTTGGCCACAGCTGTTTATGCCCTGGTAACCACACAGTGCTGCAATGCCCTTGGCTTGGTATGGAGGCTCCAGCTGACGCAGAACATGGCAGTCAAACGCCCGCCAGCATGTAACACATTGCTTGGGGGTCTGCCACCGGCTGCCGGTTTGCTACAAGGCCACATTCAAGATGCTGGTACTGCCATCTAAGGCCCTGCGCAGTTCAGAAGCGGGTTGCTTAAGAAATGGCCTCCATCCTTGTACAGTCATACCTCGGGTTACAGATGCTTCAGGTTGCATTTTTTTGGGTTCTGGACGTGCCCAAACCCGGAAGTACCGTAACAGGTTACTTCTGGGTTTTGGCGGTCGCACATATATAATAATAATAATAATAATAATAATAATTTATTATTTGTACCCCGCCCATCTGGCTGGGTTTCCCAGCCAACAAAACACTAAAATACAATAACCTATTAAAACTTAAAAGCTTCCCTAAACAGGGCTGCCTTCAGATGTCTTCTGAATGTCAGGTAGTTGTTTATCGCTTTGACATCTGCTGGGAGGGCGTTCCACAGGGCGGGTGCCACCACCGAGAAGGCCCTCTGCCTGGTTCCCTGTAGCTTTGCTTCTCGCAGTGAGGCCAGAAGGCCCTCGGCGCTGGACCTCAGCGTCCGGGCAGAATGATGGGGTTGGAAACGCTAAATTGTGCTTTGCGCATGCGCAGAAGACCAAGTCACAACCCGCGCATGCACAGACACGGCGCTGCGGGTTGCGAACGTGCCTCCCACACAGATCACATTCGCAGCCTGAGCGTCCACTGTACCTCCCAAATCAGTCAAGTACATTTTTGTTCCAGCTGGTTTTCCCAGCAGGATAAATGGGTCTACAAGTCTTCCTGTTAGGGTTTTCTTTTTGCTTTAAGCCAGTGTTTCCCAGACTTGGGTCGCCAGCTGTTTTCGGACTACAACTCCTATCATCCCTAGGAAGCAGGTCAGGGATGATGGGAGTTGTAGTCTTAAAAACACCTGGAGACCTAAATTTGGGAAACACTGTTTTAAACGTACTTTTTTGTGTCTTTTTAAGTGTTTTTAACTATTTTATGTGTAAATTGCCTTGAGATCGTGGCTTGGGAGGTGATTAAGAAACCAGTTGCAATAATAATAAAATAAAGAATGTGCATGAGAGAAACATTTCAGGAGCTACAATTGACTCATTGCTGCCACCATGTAGCCAATGAAGGGACTACAAGATGGCTAAACCTCTCTATCACCACCAACTACTCTTTTGGTTGGGAGTTGGACCATAGCTGTCCACGTTTCCCTTTTTTAAAGGGAAATTCCCTTATTCCGATTAGGATTCCTCGCAAGAAAAGGGAAAAGTTGACAGCTATGAGTTGGACCAAACCACTTGATGTACGCTCTCAAAATGCTTTCACCAACACCCACCCATGAATCCTGGAATGCGTACCAGATTCCTTCTAAAAAGGAGCCTGCAACATCGACAGCTACAGGAACAAAAACAGAATTCTCTGATTAATCCATCCATTAAAATATTTTATCTTGTTATTTCCATTTGCTTATACATATTCATGCAAAGGATGATAGGGAAAAAATAAAACAAATAAATAAAAACTATAAGCATGCAAAGGAGTAAAATATTTTACTCTGATTAATCACCAGCTATGCTATATGATCCTCAATACCCATGGAAATTAATGGACCTACAGTCCTTAATAATTATACAGCCTAGGCAGGGGGCACCAACTCTTTTGTGCCCCTGCGTGCTTAAGTGGATATCTATTGGCAACAGAAGGTTTCTTCTTTCAAGACTAGCATTGCACTCAGGTGGCACATAATTCCAACTTTTCTTTACCTATTAATTTTCACATTTTATGTGATCTTTCAGACAAAGTGTGTTGTAAGGTGCATTATACAAATGTGACACTAGATGGCGATGGTGAGCTATGGCAAATTCAATGTATTTTTCAAAACGTTTCTTTAAAAAAGCACTTTCACAATTTTTTGAATGTGTGCCTAGATTCCACCCTAATTCTGGAAATCTAGCAAGCAGGAGCGACACCCACAGGATAAAGGGAGGAGCTATGCATGTTGCTCCACCCCCTTTTGCCCCTGCCCCCGCCCACCAGCTGCATGTTGGCCCCTGGAAACTTGCCAATGAGAAAATATGGCCCTTGCAATTTTGAAGGGAAAGGTTCTGGACTCTCTGCCTGAGCCCCTTTGTGCCCTTCTGTGTTCTGTAGAATGAAATCAGCAACCTGAAATCAGAGCACAGGAAGGAGGAAGACATCGTTCATGGCAACATGAAAGAAGTGGAGGTAAGTGGGGCTGACCTAGGGGGTCCCGTCGCTGTGGGGAAAGGCTGCAACGTTTGGGACTTTCGAGTCCCATAGCTCAGAGGCAGCGTGTCCCGGGTTCAATCCCCAGTGACATCTCATGGGAGGGGTTGAGAGCTGCTGTCAGTCAGCACGGACAGTGCCAGATTTACATATAAGCCAAACAAGCTATAGCTTAGGGCCCTACTCTCTTGGGGGCCTGGGACGCAGGTGATGCTGTGGGTTAAACCACAGAGCCTAGGACTTGCCGATCAGAAGATTGGCGGTTCGAATCCCCGCAACGGGGTGAATTCCCGTTGCTCGGTCCCTGCTCCTGCCAACCTAGCAGTTCGAAAGCGCGTCAAAGTGCAAGTAGATAGATAGGTACTGCTCCGGCGGGTAGGTCAACGACGTTTCCGTGAGCTGCTCTGGTTCTCCGGAAGCGGCTTAGTCATGTTGGCCACATGACCCGGAAGCTGTACGCCGGCTCCTTCGGCCAATAAAGCAAGATGAGCGCCGCAACACCAGAGTCAGCCATGACTGGACCTAATGGTCAGGGGTCCCTTTAGAAGAAGAAGAAGAAGAAGAAGAAGAGTTTGGATTTGATATCCCGCCTTTCACTCCCCTTCAGGAGTCTCAAAGCGGCTAACAATCTCCTTTCCCTTCCTCCCCCACAACAAACACTCTGTGAGGTGAGTGGGGCTGAGAGACTTCAAACAAGTGTGACTAGCCCAAGGTCACCCAGCAGCTGCATGTGGAGGAGCGGAGACGCGAACCCGGTTCCCCAGATTACCTGACTACCGCTCTTAACCACTACACCACACTGGCTCCACACTTTACATTTACCTTTACCCCTGACCGTTAGGTCCAGTTGCGGATGACTCTGGGGTTGCATGCTCATCTCGCTCTATAGGCCGAGGGAGCCGGCGTTTGTCCGCAGACAGCTTCTGGGTCATGTGGCCAGCATGACTAAGCCACTTCTGGAGAACCAGAGCAGCGCATGAAAACGCTGTTTACCTTCCCACCGGAGTGGTACCTATTTGTCTACTTGTACTTGACGTGCTTTCGAACTGCTAGGTTGGCAGGAGCAGGGACCGAACAACGGGAGCTCAACCTTAAAAGGGAACAGGCATGACTGTTGTGTGTCACATGCCTGTTTACTACCAGCACAGTCTAGGAACTTCTGTTTGTATATACGGTAGCTTTTGTATTGCCGCTGTTTTGCTGGACACGAAGGAAAGCAGACATGTTTCTTCCTTTGTTCCTGCTGCTGAATAAAATGCTGTAATATACTGCGTACACATGGCTCTGTCTGCCTCTTCTGCTGTGAGAAGATTGACACACTCTGCTGATAGAGCGTGCACGGGTCTCTAAACGTATCTGAGGCTCGTGTCGCTGATTGATGCTGTTCCAAGGGAGACCGGTGATCGTCCAGCTGCCGGCCAGTGGCTGGAGCCAGCTGGGGGCCTGCCTAATGCCCCTGTCTCCCTGGCAGTATCCCAATAGCTCTGATGTTATGTACGGAGTTGAATAGGATCTAAAAGGCAGCAGTCTGATTGGTCCTAGAACAATAGGGTCCAGAATGCAGCAGTCTGATTGGTCCACAGGAGCCACCCAATCCAGCTCCAGGTGGAAGTGAATCCGCAAGCTGATTGGCCTACAGGTGAATCCCGGAATCAGCCAATCACGTGGGGCCCATTGTGTAAATAATGTATATAAAGCAGACATTCTGGGGGAACTTCCATTCCTCCTCACCGCTATTAGCTGAATAAAGAGCATGAAATCCACTCTCGACTCTGAGTATATTTCACCTGACCACCTCTCCTTTGGCCCGCAGGATAAGCTGCAGAAGACCACGGAGGAAGCCAACCAGTACGAGTACAAGCTGAAAGAGAACAGAAAGATCCTGGACCAGCTGAAGCAGGCGGTGGACTTCCTGTTCAAGCTAACGGGCTGCGATGCCACCCAGATCAGGGAGCAGCTGGGCGAGACGGGGGAGATCACAGATCAGAACCTGATGCAGTATTTCAGTGAGTGATGGGGCCCTGTTGTTGTTGTTGTGTTGTTGTTGAGTCGTTTAGTCATGTCCGACTCTTTGTGACCCCCTGACCAGAGTACGCCAGGCACTCCTGTCTTCCACTGCCTCCCGCAGTTTGGTCAAACTCATGCTGGTAGCTTTGAGAACACTGTCCTACCACCTCGTCCTCTGTCGTCCCCTTCTCCTTGTGCTCTCCATCTTTCCCAACATCAGGGTCTTTTCCAGGGAGTCTTCTCTTCTCATGAGGTGAGTATTGGAGCCTCAGCTTCAGGATCTGTCCTTCCAGTGAGCACTCAGGGCTGATTTCCTTCAGAATGGAGAGGTTTGATCTTCTTGCAGTCCATGGGACTCTCAAGAGTCTCCTCCTGCACCATAATTCAAAAGCATCAATTCTTTGGCGATCAGTCTTCTTTATGGTCCAGCTCTCACTTCCATACATCAATACTGGGAAAACCATAGCTTTAACTATGCAGACCTTTGTTGGAAAAGTGATGTCTCTGCTTATTAAGATGCTGTCTAGATTTGTCATTTGCCATTCTCCCAAGAAGTAGGCGTCCTCTAATTTTGTGCCTGCTGTCACCATCTGTAGTGATCATGGAGCCCAAGAAAGTAAAATCTCTCACTGCCTCCATTTCCTCCCCTTCTATTTGCCAGGAAGTGATGGGCCCAGTGGCCATGATCTTCGTTTTTTTGATGTTGAGCGTCAGACCATATTTAGACTATATCCAGACCATATCCAGACGGCGCCCTAGATCAGGCCCATCTCTTGGGTTGCTTCTGCAATGGACCCAGATGCACACCAGACACCAAAAAGCATCACGGGGCTGGCAACACCTCTGCAGGGTTTCAGGCACAGGATCTTTCCCTGGAGATGCCACTAGGATTTGAACCTGGGACCGTCTGTCTGCAAGGGAGGCACTCTGCCACTGAGCTATGGCCATATCCCTGCAAATCTCCATTGGGCAAGAACAACCCACATTGCTGGAGTCCATTGCCCAGTAGCTCCAGCAGGCAGCATGGTTGGTTGCTACAAATGATGGGAGTTTTAGTCCAGCAAGATGTTTGAAGCTCTCTGCCTTCTTGGGGAGCAAGGAGCTCTCTGCATTCTGTTTCTGGAGGGCCCAGGATGCTCTTGCAAGATCTTGCAGGGCTGTTGGGAATATCCCAGACCTGGTGCTTGGAGAGGGCCTTGCTTCCCAAGAAAGGTGGAGAAAAAATGGACATAATATGCATCCAGGAAACTCATGTAGCCAAAAAGCACAAACATGTTTTAACAAACAAGTATTTGGGTATGGAATTTATAAACTCTACAGAGGAAAAAAAAAGAGGAGTAGCAATATATGTGAAGGAAAAATGGGAGCCAAAAATGATATATAAAGATGAGGAGGGGAGGATATTAGGGGTTCAAATTAACTTCCAGGGAGAAAAGATTAATGTAGTGAACATCTATGCCCCAAACACAAACAGACCTGAGTTTTTCAAGAAATTAGAACAAGTTCTAATAGAGTTAGATGATAACAAGGTGATATTATTGGGAGACTTTAACGCGGTGCCGTTATTAGAAATTGATAGATTAACCGAAAGCAGAAAACGAAACCAAGGAAAGCTGCCGAAATCATTTCAAGATCTGGAAGAAAACCTAGATCTAATAGACATATGGAGATATCTACATCCGACAGAAAAACAGTTTACCTTCTTTTCAGAAGTGTATAAAAGTTGGAGCAGAATAGATCAAATATGGACATCGCGAGCACTTACCTTAAGAGCAACAAGCTGTGAAATTCATCCAAGAACCTTTTCAGATCATAACCTGATAACTCTAGAAATTAAAGGCGTCACACAGGGAAGCTTCAGGTGGAGACTAAATGAATATTTACTAGAAAACGATGACGTTTTGGAAAAAGTTAAAAAGACCTTAAAAGAGTACTTTGATTTGAATCTAAACACAGGAATAAACATAGAAGTGGTGTGGGACGCCAGCAAGGCGGTAGTAAGAGGCCTATTCATTCAACAAAATAACTACAAAAGGAAGATAAGACAGCAGAAGAAGGAAGAGATACTTAAGCAACTAAGAGAATATGAGAAAAAATTAATAGACCACCCGAAGGACGAGCAAAGCATCCGAACAATAAAACTGCTACAAACACAATACTCGATGCTGACGAGTCAAGAAATTGAATGGAAAATCAAACTAATGAAGCAGAGATACTTTGAGTCAGCGAACAAAATAGGGAAATTTTTAGCCTGGCAATTGAGGAAAAGACAGAAACAGAATATGATAAATAAAATAAAGGTAGAGGAAGATCTGATAGTAGACCCCATAAGAATACGAAAGAAGTTTCTCGAGTTCTACGAAGCATTATATAAGAAAGAGAGGACACAACACAAATAGATAGATACTTGAAGAGTCATAAAGGGAAGACCATTACAGAGGATGAAAGATCTCAACTAAACAAACCCATTAGTATAGAAGAGGTCCAAAACGCCATAAAAAAGATGAAAATAGGAAAAGCTCCAGGCCCGGACGGTCTATCGGCCAAATACTATAAAGTTCTGGAAAATCAGCTATCATCGACGCTCCGTGATACCATGAACAATATCTTAAAAGGAGGGAAAATACCTGAGTCGTGGAGGGAAGCCTTTATAACACTAATCCCAAAACCAGATACAGATAAAATGTGTATTAAAAATTACAGGCCAATATCTCTATTGAACAACGATTACAAAATATTTGCCGACATTATGGCAAACAGATTAAAAAAATGCTTGATACATTTAATACACAAGGACCAAGCAGGCTTCTTACCGAACAGATTCCTGAAAGATAATGTGAGACATATTATAAACCTAATTGAATATTTGGAAATCAACAACGACATACCAGCGGCCTTGATTTTCATAGATGCAGAAAAAGCGTTTGATAACGTCTCTTGGTCGTTTTTACTAAAGACCATGGAAGAAACGGGGATAGAGGGTGAATTCCTGAAAGGAATACAGGCAATATATTCAAAACAATCAGCCAAACTGGTGATAAATAATAATCTTACAGATACATTCCAAATCGAAAAAGGAACCAGACAAGGCTGCCCCCTCTCCCCGCTTTTGTTCATCATGGTATTGGAAGTCCTAGCAAATAAAATAAGATCGACATCGGACATCCGAGGGATAAAAATAGGACCAAGGGAGTTCAAACTAAAAGCCTATGCAGACGACCTAATGTTGTCTTTAGAAGAACCGCTAAGAAGCACTGAGAAGGCATTGGAAATATTAGAAGAATACGGCAGGCTTGCTGGATTCAAATTGAATAGATCAAAGACCAAGATCTTAACAAAGAATCTGAGAAATGAGATAAAAGAGAAATTAGAGAGACAACATGGAATTGAAGTAACCAAAAAAATAAAATATCTAGGTATTTGGCTCACATCTAAAAATATAAACTTAATTGAAGATAATTACACAACAACCTGGAACAAAGTTAAAAAAGATCTGGACGTCTGGAACAGAGTAAACCTTTCGTGGCTTGGCAGGATGGAGGCAATAAAAATGAATATTCTTCCTAAGATGCTGTTCCTCTTCCAGAACATTCCGGTTATTAGAGGGACCAAAATATTCAAAGACTGGCAGAAAGTACTCTCTAGGTTTATATGGCAGGGAAGGAGGCCAAGGATTAGATATAAACTACTAACAGATCGAAAGGAGAGAGGAGGACTGGCGGTACCCAACCTAAGATTGTATTACGAAGCGGCTTGCTTATGCTGGGTGAAAGATTGGATAACCCTGGAAAACAAAGACTTATTGGAACTTGAAGGTGTAGAAAACAGGTCTGGATGGCATGCCTACCTCTGGTCAAGTAAAGGAAAGGTACACAAGAGTTTTACGAACCATATTATCAGAGGTCCGATATACGAAGTTTGGGAAAGAAATAAAAAACTGTTAGAACCTAAAACACCCTGGTGGCTATCCCCAATAGATATTTTATCATTTAAGAAAACAAATTTGGACGAGCAAAACCTAACATATGAAGATTTATTGATAAGATCCCATGAAGGCTGGAAATTAAGATCGTATGAGGAGTTGCAAGGGAAATTGAAAGGCTGGATACACTATCATCAAATCAATGCAAGATGGACGGAAGATAAGAAAGCAGGAATGAGTGAAAAGAAATCAAAATTCCAAATCGAAATAATTGAAAGTAGGTCTAAGTTGCTATCTAAAATGTATAATATCTTACTAGAATGGGATACAAAAGAGGTAGAAATTAAAGAAGTCACGGTAAAGTGGGCAAGAGACTTAGGATATAATATAGAACAGGAGAAATGGTTGAAATTATGGAATGAGGGAATAAAATTTACAGCAAGTGCTGCTATTAGAGAAAACTTAGAGAAAATGATATACAGATGGTATTTAACCCCAGAAAAATTAAATAGGATGTATAAGACTGGTAACAAGGCCTGCTGGAGATGTAAAACAAATGAAGGGAATTTCATACATATGTGGTGGACATGTGAGGGAGTAAAAAAATTTTGGAATCAGATATATGACGAATTAAAAAAAATATTTAGACTCACATTCCCCAAAAAACCAGAGGCCTTCTTACTAGGGATGGTGGGAAAAGAAATACCGGAAAAGGACAAAACCTTGTTCCAATACGCAACAGCGGCGGCTAGAATGTTAATTGCCCAGAATTGGAAAAACCCAACTTTACCAACGGTGAAAGATTGGCAACTGAAACTTTATGGCTTTATAGAAATGGCGAAAATGACGCAAAGAATCAGAAATCAAAAAAATACAAAGTTAAAAGAAGACTGGAACAAATTTATGGTTTATTTCGATAGTAATTTTAGCAGCTTACCAACTACAGTAGGTCTGACCTAATCTTCCAATGTTACAATCAAAGATCCTATACCAGCTGTTTGACTGAAATCATTAAAGACAGGAATCCGAAATCAGAAGGGAAGGAAGTTGTTATTAGTAAATTGTTTGTATGTATCCTTTTTTTTTTTTTCTTTTCTTTTTTCTTTTCTAATCGTCTATTCTTACTTAATGTTTTTCTGTAATGTGTATTGTTTTTCTTGGAGGGGTTTTTCCCCTTTTTCTTTGGTTGTGTATGATGAAGAAAATATAATAAAAAGTATTTATACAAAAAAAAAAAAAAAAAAAAAAAAGAAAGGTGGAGAGCTTAAAAGGTTTTTATGGACCAGGAAACCCATCCCAAAAAGAGTGTTTAAGCTCTCTGCCTTGCTTGCATTTAACTGGTGGGATTTCAGCCCTTCAAGCAGCCTTCAACCATGTATGGTTAGAATGGCACAAGTTAAATGTGTGTTAAGTTAAATGCGTTACAGGTAGGTAGCCGTGTTGGTCTGCTGTAGTCGAAACAAAACAAAATAAATAAAATAATAGAAAAATTCCTTCCAGTAGCACCTTAGAGACCAACTAAGTTAGTTATTGGTATGAGTTTTTTTGTGCATGCGATGCGTGTTAAGTAATCTTACAATTGCCACATTGGCCTCACTTTGTCCCCAAATTCCGACTGCGGAAAGTTAAAGTGCGGCTTATATTTGCGACCTTACAGTATGCAGCCAGGAGCAGCGAGGAAGGGAGCAACTTATATTGGGGTATTTTGTATTTTTTCTTCTCCCCCCCCCATCAATTTTAAAGGTGCTTCTTGTATTTGGGTGCAGCTTATATTCAGGCCAATACGGTATAATCATAATAGTGGATGCATTGCAAGAAGCAATCCAGATCTGCTTGTGTTGCCTTTCAGCTCGATCTACTTTTCCCTGTGCACAGGCGCGGGCAAATGATTCGTGGGCAACTTAAGCTGTATTTTCTGTGAAGTCCCATTGTACAAGACGGAGCTTGCATGCCATTCTCTTGAAGCAACTTGTGATTTTCAGTGCTCCTACATGCTTAGCTTTGGGAAAGACAGTGGTTAAAAAGACTCCCTTGCATGCAGATTCTGTAGCTCCAGGACACTGGCGACTGTGGGCACTATGGGATGTGATCCATGAGAGCCAGTCAAGTACAACATTCCTTGTAATGCTAGAGAAGACATGCGAGGGAATGTTTGGTCCAGCCAGTCAAAACTTCCTGTTCCTCCTGCTGGAGCATCCTTCCTTTTGCATGTGATAGAAGGTGGGCGTGACCTTACCTGTCCAGGTAACAAAAGGACGAGTCACGCAGCACACCTCTCTCTTTTTGACTTCCTTCTTCATTTGACCAGCTTTTAGCTAGGCCTGTCTGCTAGCTTTCAGCTAGCAGAAGCACTGGGATTATCCCCCCATATGGGGTAGATCCACATGTACATATCGGTAACTAAGTCTGCCTTCAGGAATCCAACTGTGAACTGATGTGAGTAAACTTCTTTTGTTGACTTTGAATAAGATTGCCGTGTCTTTATTCTTTTAAGAGGGATTCAAGGGAACTTACCAGGAACATACAATTCAATCTGAGACAGGTTGAATTGTACAATAGTGAGAGGCTCACACGAGCCTGCAACCAGCTATCTGCTGTGCATGTAAAAAGGAGGATGTAAAGTCTGCTAAGTAAAGGAACTTGCTAACGCAAGTTAGGAAGGATATTAATAAACAATATATCCTCTCCTGCCACTCTGAGCATTCCCACAGAAACAGCAAGGGGTCTTTGACCCCTGGTGACCTCCAGCCAATAGGCCACTGCTCCTGAAGTAACCACTTGTCTCCTCCTTTCAGGCATCTTGGAGAAGAAAAGCAACGACCTCTTGCTGATCGAATCTTTCCGGCGTTACAAGGAGCTGGAGGGGGAGCTGGACTCGGTCCCGATGCTGAACCCCTTTTTGGGTGGCTCCGCCTTCCTGAAGAAAATGGAGACCATTAAGATTGTGCCACCTTCTTTCAGTGTCGATCCCTTCGCGGAGACACTGGAGCCCTGTAAGTAACTGTGGCTCTGATGCAGAGGACAGTGAGGCAAAATGTTTCTCAATGCTCTCAATATATGCAGCAAGCCTGCAGTCGGGGGTGAAACGAGGCTTTATTTCACCTGGGTCAAAGACCCAGATTGGTACTACCACCACCCCATGCATTTGCGTACACACACACACACACACAGAGAGAGAGAGAGACAGAGAGAGAGGGGGGGGGCTGGCAGCCCTCTGGAGGCTTCATCCGGGGCAAAAAACCTGGCTAAGTCCCCCCATAGCTACAACTCTACCTGCGGCTTACATGTGATTTACTTGCACAATTGCAGCTCTGCATGGAGTGATAACACAATTGCAGCTCTGCATGGGAAAACAAGCAATAAAAATAATATTTTTTTTATTTATACCCCGCTCATCTGGCTGGGTTTCCCCAGCAACTCTGGGTGGCTCCCAACAGAATATTAAAAATAGAATCACACATTAAAAACTTCCCTAAACAGGGCTGCCTTCAGGTGTCTTCTAAAAGTCAGGTGGTTGTTTATTACCTTGACATCTGCTGGGAGGGCGTTCCACAGGGCGGGTGCCACTACCTAGAAGGCCCTCTGCCTGGTTCCCTGTAACCTAACTTCTCGCAGGGAGGGAACCGCCAAAGGTCCTCGGAGCTGGACCTCAGTGTCCGGGCTGAACGATGGGGGTGGAGACGCTCCTTCAGGTATACTGGGCCGAGGCTGTTTAGGGCTTTAAAGGTCAGCACCAACACTTTGAATTGTGCTTCGAAAACCTACTGGGAGCCAATATAGGTCTTTCAGGACTAGTTTTATATTGTCTCGGTGGCCACTCCCAGTCACCAGTCTTGCTGCTGCATTCTGGATTAGTTGCAGTTTCTGGGTCACCTTTAAAGGTAGCCCGACATAGAGCACATTGCAGTTGTCCAAGCAGGAGATAACTAGAGCATGCACCACTCTGGCGAGACAGTCCGCGGGCAGGTAGGGTCTAGGCCTGCGTACCAGATGGAGCTGGTAAACAGCTGCCCTGGATACAGAATTAACCTGCACTTCCATGGACAGCTGTGAGTCCAAAATGACTCCCAGGCTGTGCACCTGGTCCTTCAGGGGCACAGTTGCCCTATTCAGGACCAGGGAGTCCTCCACACTTGCCCTCCTCCTGTCCCCCAAAAACAGTACTTCTGTCTTGTCCGGATTCAACCTCAATCTGTTAGCCGCCATCCATCCTCCAACTGCCTCCAGACACTCACACAGGGCCTTCACCACCTTCACTGATTCTGATTTGAAAGAGAGGTAGAGCTGGGTGTCATCCGCATACTGATGAACACCCAGCCTAACCCTCCTGATGATCTCTCCCAGTGGCTTCATATAGATGTTAAAAAGAATGGGGGAGAGGACAGATCCCTGAGACACCCCACAAGTGAGGGCCCAGGGTTCTGAACACTCATCCTCCATCACCACTTTCTGGACATGGCCCAGGAGGAAGGAGTGGAACCACTTCCAGCTCCCAGTTCCTCTAGATGGTCCAGAAGTATGTTATGGTTGATGGTATCAAAGGCCACTAAGAGATCCAGCAGAACTAGGAAGCAGCTTTCACCTTTGTCCCTAGCCCACTGGGGATCATCGGCCAGCGCAACCAAGCAAACAAATGCAGAACTGGGTAGGGGAGAATGGACAGTGGGAAGGGGCCAGCCAAGATCTCACGTAACCGTCCCAGAACCCTGTGAGCAAGGAGGAGGGCTTAAAAAGCTCTTTCTTTGCGGGGGTTTCCCATCACTGAAAGAGTTTTCAAGCCCTCCATTTTGTTTACTGGGCTGTGGGAAGAAGAAGAAGAAGGAGAAGGAGATATCCTGCTTTTCACTCCCCTTCAGGAGTCTCAAAGCGGCTAACATTCTCCTTCCCCTTCCTCCCCCACAACAAACACTCTGTGAGGTAAGTGGGGCTGAGAGACTTCAGAGAAGTATGACTGGCCCAAGGTCACCCAGCAGCTGCATGTGGAGGAGCGAAGACACGAACCCGGTTCCCCAGATTACAAGTCCACTGCTCTCAACCACTACACCACACTGGCTCTCTGGGAGGCTCCTGTGGCATCCCACAGCCTTCCAGAAGCCTTGCGTGGCCATCCCAGAGTCTGGTGAGGAAGGGATAGTCTCCATGGACAGGGAATGATGCTCCTGGACACCAGAGCATCTCCTGCTGCCAGCTGGCCTCCGCTGCCACCAGTCCCATTTAGGACTGAAATGCAAGGTGAGAGGTTGGCCAACCAGAAGATCATTTCCTGATCTTTCCCAAGGAAGACCCAAGTTTATGACGAGCTGAGCAAGGGGACGAGGGGGTCTTACTGGTCATCTGAAGCAAGCTTGAGCCTGGGCGGAGGGTGAGGAGGAGCAGGTGGCCAGGGACTCAAATTCCGTTTTGTTGCAAGCTGTAATTAAAAACCAAGCCTAATGTTGCGGATTCCACCTCTAAGCTGCAACCCCTTGAATTTCCCAACAGCGGAGGGTCCTCTGGACCACAGCACCCTGCGAGCCATGATCCTGGAGAAAATGGAGAGGGAGAAGATGAAATCGCTTAAAAACTCGGTGGAGAGAATGGAGGGCAGCCGAGAAAAGAAGAAGTATTCCACCATACCCTAAGAGGAGGCAGGCAGGCACTCCGTCCAGAAAGCCCAGGGATTCTCAGCCCAGTTCATAGACTATGTATGTGTGTGTGTATATATATATTTATATTTTAAAAAATACTAAATGGGATGGAGTACCAAAATGGGCTCTCTTTTGTAAACATAAAAGGTTATTAATAAAGGTCACGATTTGACTTTCGCATTTCTACAGTCTCTGCAATGTTCTAACCTTTGCAATGTTTTACTTTTACTATCGGGACGCGGGTGGCGCTGTGGGTTAAACCACAGAGCCTAGGACTTGCCGATCAGAAGGTCGGCGGTTTGAATCCCCACGACGGGGTGAGCTCCCGTTGCTCAGTCCCTGCTCCTGCCAACCTAGCAGTTCGAAAGCACCTCAAAGCACAAGTAGATAAATAGGTACCACTCTGGCAGGAAGGTAAACGGTGTTTCCGTGTGCTGCTCTGGTTCGCCAGAAGCGGCTTAGTCATGCTGGCCACATGACCCGGAAGCTGTACGCCGGCTCCCCCGGCCAATAAAGCGAGATGAGCGCCGCAACCCCAAAGTCGGCCACGACTGGACCTAATGGTCAGGGGTCCCTTTACCTTTACTTTTACTATCAAATATTTCATAGCTGATTTAACCGTTTCATCCTGAGTGTTCCATTTTAACAGCAAGTTATACATTTTTGAGAGTACCTTAGTTTTTGGTTCTAACAGTTCTGTTTCTAGTTTCAATTTTTCCACCTGGAAGCCTGTTTTTTTGTCCATATTAAAGGCCTCTCTGATCTGAGCATAATGTAACCAATCTCGCACTTTATCCTTTAATTTCTCAAAACTCTGCAATCTCCATGTGTCTCCATCTTTTTCTACTATTTCCCAATATTTTGGCCAATTGGCCTCCATATTGAGTCTTTTCTGAGCCTTAGCTTCCATTGGTGACAACTACCTTGGGGTCTTACTTTCTAATAAATCTTTATATCTTGTCCAGACATTAAACACTGCCTTCCTGACAATACGGTTCTTGAAAGCTTTGTGAGCTTTAACCTTGTCGTACCACAGATATGCATGCCACCCAAATACGTTGTTGAACCCTTCCAAATCCAAAATGTCAGTGTTCTCCAGAAGTAGCCAATCTTTCAACCAGCAGAAAGCTGCTGATTCATAGTACAATTTCATGTCTGGCAGGGCAAACCCCCCTCTTTCTTTAGCATCAGTTAATATTTTAAATTTTATTCTGGGCTTTTTGCCCTGCCAGACAAACCTGGAGATATCTCTCTGCCACCTCTTGAAACACTCCATCTTGTCCACAATCTGCAAGGTCTGAAACAAAAACAACATTTTTGGCAATACATTCATCTTTATAGCAGCAATTCGACCCAACAAGGAAAGCTTCAATTTTGACCAAATTTCTAGGTCTTTTTTAATTTCTGACCAACATTTTTCATAGTTATCTTTGAATAGATTCAGATTTTTAGCTGTCATATTAACCCCTAGATATTTCACCTTTTTCACCACATTTAGGTCTGTCTCCTTCTGAAACCTTTCTTTTTCTGAAGTTGTCAAGTTTTCCCCCAAAACCTTAGTTTTCTGCTTATTTAATTTAAATCCCGCCACCCGACCAAATTCTTGAATCAGTTCTAACACCCTTTTCATACTAGATTCTGGCTCCTGTAATGTCACAGTCACACTTCTTTGAAGTCTCTCAGCCCCACTCACCTCACAGAGTGTTTGTTGTGGGGGAGGAAGGGAAAGGAGAATGTTAGCCGCTTTGAGACTCCTTAAAGGGAGTGAAAGGCGGGATATCAAATCCAAACTCTTCTTCTTCAGTAAAGCGAGATGAGCACCACAACCCCAGAGTCAGCCATGACTGGACCCAATGGTCAGGGGTCCCTTTACCTTTACCTTTTACTGCAGCCCACACCTGCACATGTTTGCATTTGTTTATGGGGACCAACTTCTGTCTTTTCCTGTTCATACCAGGAGACATTCCTCTTTTGGGGGGGGGGGCAGGCCCAGAGCTTAGAGACTATTTTAGTTAAGCGATATATAAATTGTTTAAACCAATAAATAAACACACACACCATGCCAAACTTCCCAGTTTTCACTATGTATATCAACAGTTAGTGAATTCCAGGAGAACAATCCAGAAGCCATTTTGACTCTCCCAAATTGACCTCAAATGCCGATATTTCTCTGCAAGGAGGAAGGAAATGGGAAAAGCTTTCTAGTTGTCTTTGGACTGCAGGGGCTTGCACCTCCCTGTAAATGCAGTCTGGCAAGTATCTGTTTGGCTGAGCACACTATTAATATGTGTAAAAGATTAAGGAACTATTTACCATCTCAAAGGAATGGCCAGGCTACACAGAAAAGGCAATCAAATAAGGTATTATCAGGTATCCTGGCTGACAGGACTGAAGCAACACTCTCCTTTCTGCTGGGCTGGGGACCACCTCTTTCTGTGATGTATGTATGATGTTTTGGGGGGTGGTCTTGAGCTACAGGGGAGGCAATTTCAAAAGTCTATATAGGAGCTTTCACACCAATGTTCTGGTTCCTCTCCTTCCCTGTGTGGGAGGAGTGGGGGACCCTTTTGCAACAGTTTAATAAAGATCAGGCTTACTAGCCTCTTTGCTTCTCAATATTCTCTGGTTGGCCTGTGTTATTTTCTCCTACAGATAGAGAACCTACTTAAGGACTCTATACGGGCTCTTGGATACCCCGTAAGGGAAAGGGAGCTGTATTTTTCTTACAACACTTACGTTTTCCCATCAAATTGCAGTCTTGTGCATGCTAGGCATTATGGGGCTTGTTTTTTAAATGCAGAATTTGGAAACATCTTCTCAAATGTAATACAAAAGGATAATGGTTTGGGGAACAAATTCCTGCATTGGCTAACTTAAAAGGACAGCAGTGCCCCCTGCTGTCCAGAATGAAAACTCCAAGGAAATGGTTTCTGAAAAAAACATTGTGAGGATGGTTTAAAGTACCGGTACTAAATGAGAGTGTTTCTATGTTAGCATTCTAGGCAGGAGTGAATAATGTTTTGTGTTCGTGTCAATAGCTTTCTTAAACTGAACTGCCAATGAAAAACGTCACAATGTTGGGGTTTTTTTAAATGTGGGTGTTTTAGAAATCAAAATTTGAAATGGGTTTTTGTAGGGGGAGGCCAGTGCTTTTTTTCTGGGGGTACTCAAGGGTATGTTGTACTGGCAGTTTTTTGTGCATTGTTTTTTTTTCAAATGTTAGAAGTACAGCACTTAACTGTAACAACTTCATGCTGAGCACTGACACCTTTTTTTCTATTAAAAAGAAAACCACTTGGGAGAACAATGGTTTGAAACCGAGTCATCTAAAGCAGCCTTCTGCAAGGTGCTGGCTGGAACCAACGGGCATTTTATTCCAAAACATCTGAAGAACATCACATTGCGAATGAAAGATTTAAAGGGGGGAAATTCTTGTTTGCAAAGCTGTGAACTTACACTTGCATCTTAAGTCTTCTGACTGTAAAACCTTTTTGGTAAAGTCGAACACAGACTGAGGTTTGGCTTTGGTTAGGGCATTCTTTCCTTTTAAAGAAAAGTACTAGATTTTGTTTTGCCTTTCCTGGTTGCTTTGAAGATTCCCCACCACTGCCTAATGAAAACTGGGTGGGTCATGTGCAATTGAGAAATAAGCAGGGAGTGGGGTCTTGCCCAACTTGTAAACAACTTGTGTTTGCTTTGGCTTAATGATTGTCTGTGGTCCAAAGCAGGCCTGCTCACTCCTGAGTCAATCTGTTTAGGACCATGCTGATTTACTTCTGACAGATTCAGCCTTTATCTCAGTTGCAGATTCTCTCTGTGTACAAAAGATTGCTGGCTTAGTCCTTGAAATTACCCAGTTAAAGAATCTGAGGTTTCAGAGTTGGGAAACGCTCTTCTCTGCCAGCGAGCTTGGAGAGGTGTGGATTGTCAGGGAAGGCTGTACTCTGCTAGAAGACAGACGTTAACTGGATCCCACCGCCTTCCGCAAAGTCATTGGGGAGCAGGCTGATGTACTTCAATGCAAGCCTTGTTGATCTCCCCAAAACTGCAAAGAAGGGAATGTTTCTTGCAAGTATTAATGTACCTTCCATGGAAAAGGCGCACTTGGGCCTCCATGTATGTCTTTTTGTCTAGCTAACTTCCACCCTAACCAGTTTTTGGTGCATAGCTGCAACCTGCTTAACCAAGTGAGAAAATGGGTCAAGTGGGTGGATTGGAACCTGCCTGTCCTGAAAGCCACACCATGGTGCTGCTAAACTCTGGGTTTCAGTGTTTGCAATGCTAACCTTCCTTTAAAAAAATCATCTGCAGCTCCTCAAGATATTGAGAGGGAGGTTCTTTCTCCTAAAAGAAAAGCAGCTAATTATCAGGATGTTAGGGGAGCCGTAGTACCTGTGGTGGGGGACACGTTTGCTGCTTCTGGGGTAGCTTGTCCCCACCCTCCATTCAGTTATCGCCTGTGGCTCCTAGAAGCTGCCAGCATGTGACAGTGGTCACACCCCGGGAATGGCTTTGATTGGCCAGCTGAACCAGGTGAGGGCAGCTGATGGGTCTCAAACCCTCTGTCACTAAGGAACTTCCCCTACATGCAAAGAGAGGCTGTGGTGAATGGAGCAGTTTCTGTACATGCAGAGACAGGAGGGGCAGATGCGGCTCATCAACTTGAGAAGGGAGCCCATCTAGGAGAAGGAAAACACTGATCCTAAACTTCCACTGCCTGGTGAGATACTTTCAGAAAAGAAGGCTACAAATCCAGAGTGGAGCCCCTAAGACGGTGGGGTGGCGTCTTGTATGCCTCCTCCTGGCAACTGCTGCAGCCAGTCTGGTGCCAAATGTATTACTCTGTGGACCACATCAGCGGGGCTGAGGATGGGGTCTTGTAATCTGGACAACCCAGGACCTCCATACACACTGCCCAAGCTTGCACCCTTGGATGTTGCTAAGACAGCAGTAGTGCATTTGATTCTGGTCATTTTGGTCTGAATAGAGACAGTGGTTTCTTGACCCACAAGAAGACAGCAGCCAACCAGATGTCTCTTGTGGGGAGCCAGTAAGCAGAATCTGAGCACACGAGCAACTCTCCTGTGGTTTCCAGCAACTGGTATTCAGAAGCATTGCTGCCTCGACAATGGAGGCAGAGCAGAGGCCTCATGGCTGGGAGACTCTTCTGTTGTTGTTTAGTCATTCAGTCGTGTCCGACTCTTCGTGACCCCCTGGACCAGAGCAGGCCAGGCACTCCTGTCTTCCACTGCCTCCCGCAGTTTGGTCAAACTCATCTTAGTAGCTTCAAGAACACTGTCCAACCATCTCGTCCTCTGTCGTCCCCTTCTCCTTGCCCCCTCCATCTTTCCCAACATCAGGGTCTTTTCCAGGGAGTCTTCTCTTCTCCTGAGGTGGCCAAAGTCTTGGAGCCTCAGCTCTTCTAAAGCTATCCAAATTGCTGGCCATCACTCCAACTTGCAGTGTACTTACAATGCTAAGATGGCTTGTTAAGGCCAATTATGTGAACCAGTTACCAGGAACAATCACTGAGTATACGAAATGAGTATTTAAACTAATTGAATTGTCAGCCTGTGCTTTTCATTGCTGTTTATTACAACCTTTAACAGTCCACTCACTCACTCACACTCACATGGTAGCTAAGGGTACTTTATATAGGGGTGTTGTAAACAAAAATTGCCCTCTTCCCTTATGGGGTATCCAAGAGCCCATATAGAGTCCTTACATAGGTTCCCTATTGGTAGGAGAAAACAACAGAGGCCAACCAGAAAATATGGAGAAGCAAAGCAGCTAGTAAGCCTGATCTTTATTGATCTGCTGCAACAGTGTTCTCACTCACCACACACAGAAGGGAGGAGGAACCCAGAACAATGGCACACAAGGCTTTATAAAGACATTTAAAATTGCCACCCTCTAGATCAAGACCACCCCAGAAACATCATACATACGTCACAGAAGGAGTGTAACCTGAGACCACCCCTCAGATACATCATACCTACATCACAAAAAGGCGGTCTAAAACAGAAATTTGAATGTTGTTTTTCTCCTGTCGTTTCTAAGACCTCAAAATTCCTATCACAGGGGCAGCACTGGTTTTAAATGGGATCCTCAAAATCAAGATGCCCTCTTCCCCTTCCCCCTTCCCCTGCACCCAGTGCTTCTCTGGGGGGAAGGCAGGTGGAGACAGATGCCATTGTCTGAAAGCAACTTTGACCTAGTGACCTGGGACTCCCATATAATAGCCCAGCCTTATAATAAACGGAGTGTCTGGCTGAGGCAGGCACAGCCCTTGCTAGCATCGTGCTCAGATTTCTTATCCCTTATGGATGGAGATGAGGAAGTATGTCAGTGGGGGCAGCAGCCACCCACCTGGCCCATTGTGTTTCTTTATTCTGTTGTTGGCATCTGTCTGACTCAGGAAACAACAGAGGAGTGTGCCTTTGGGAATGAAGTCAAAACTATTGGAGAGTCACAGTGCCTGCTGTGGCTGTGGAGGCCAATGCAGGAGAGACATGTTTTGTTGCAGCTGGAGCAACAGAAGGCGCCTGGTTGTGCTGCTGGCATTTCTAAGGCTGGTCTGTTAACATATCAAAAAGTTTTTAAATGGGAAGGAGTTCTGTGGGCACAGGCGTTTGCTCCTTTGTGCCAGGTAACAATGCTGAGACTGACACTGTGCGACTGGGCTCTTAAAGTCATAGAATCTTAGAGTTGGAAGGCACCTAAAAGTCATCTAGTCCAACCCCCTGCAGTGTAGGAATTTCAGGTAAAGAATCCATGACAGATAGCTATACAACCTCTGCTTTAAAACTTCCAAGGAAAGAGAGTCCATCACCTCTCATGGAAGTCTGTTCCACCACCGAACAGCTCCGATTGCCGGAAAGTTTTTCCAAATGTTTAGTCAGAATCTCCTTTCTTGTAACTTAAAGCCAATGCCTGTAGTCCTACCCTCCATAGCGGGAGGGAACAAGCATGTCTCCTCTTCCATGTGACAACCCTTAAGATATTGAAGATGGCCATCATATCTCCTCTCAGTCTCCTCTTTTCCAGGCTAAACAAACCCAACTACTTCAAGAGGTCCTCACAAGGCTTAGTTTCCAAACCCTTGATCATACTGGTTGCCCTCCTCTGCACGCCTTCCAGCTTGTCAACATCCTTCTTAAATTGTGCCTGACTTGGTTAAAAAAATTCTTGATGATGTTTTTGTTGTTATTTTTTTTTTTGGGGGGGGAAATCCTTCTTAAATTGTGGTGCCCAGAATTTGACACAGTATTCCAAGTGTGGCCTGGCCCAGGCAGAATACAGGTGGTACTATTATTTCCCTTGATCTGGACACTAGACTTCTGTTGGTGCATCACACTGCTGACCCATGTTAAGCTTGTGATCCACCAAGACCCCTAGATCCTTTTCACATGTACTGCTAGTAAGCCAGGTGACCCCCATCCTATATTTGTGAACCTGGTTCTTCCTGCCAAAGTGCAGTACCTTACATTTGTCCCTACAGAAATTCATTTTGTTAGCTTGTTCTCCAATATGTTAAGGTCATTTTGAATTCTGATTCTGTCTTCTGCGACATTAGCTACCCCTCCCAGTTTGGTGTCATCTGCAAATTTGATGAGCATCCGCTCAGTTCCTTCATCCAAGTCATTTATAAATACGATGAACATCAACGAGCCCAGGACAGAACTCTGCGGCACTCCACTTGTCACTTCTTTCCGGGATGACAAGAAACCATTAATGAGTACTCTTTGGGTTCGGTCAGTCAACCAGCTACAAATCCACCTAGCAGTTGCCTTGCTCAACACACATTTTACCAGCTCCTCGCGAGAATATCATGGGGGACTTTGTCAAAAGCCTTACTGAAACCTGCAACTGTTGGCTACTTGCTTATACTCCTCCTTTGTGATTTCCCCTTTCTTCCATTTCTTATACATGCCCTTCTTAACTCCCAGCTCATCTGTAAGCTCCTTAGATGCCTCACTCTTTTCTTTCTTGTTGGTATTGCCTACATTTGGGCATTCAGTATTTCTCCTTTTAGAAACTCCCATCCTTCTTGGACTTCTTTCTCATTAAGTGTTTCTGACCATGGGATCACATCCAGTAGCTCCTACAGCTTTTTGAAACTGGCCTTTTTAAAGTGCAGAGTTTGTCTCCGGTTATGCTCAGTTTCCCCTTTTTCCCCTGAAACCCAGGAGCACATGATCACTTCCTCCCAAGTTTCCCAGTACTTCCACTTCATTTATCTGTTCTTCCCTACTGGTGAGGTCCAGGTTCAAGACAGACGAGCCCCTTGTAGGTTCTTCCACCTTCTGGGTATTAAAATTGGCAGCGAGGCATATGTCCTAGACCTAGAATCTTTTTGTCTTGCGGGGGAGGGGGGCATTCCTGCTGTTTTGGGATGGGATTCAATTACAACTACCAAATTCAGATTCCACAATTAAAGTCAATTTGAAACAAACCTACTTACATTTAAAACCACACTTTTGCATTCAGGAAAGTGGTGGGAAAGTGCACCAGAAACTATGGGATAACACTTGCTTGACACAATATTGTCTAACCACCACCACACCAGCAAATAAATGAATGCACAGTAAATAGCAGACATTCTCAACCCCCCCTGCACACTTTGTACAAAGAAAGGAACCTTTCTGACCTAGGACAGAAAAAGTTTGAGGTGTTCACTCAACAAGTACCTTATACTTATTCCATTTTCATTTTTGCACAATATTGAAAAGAAACAAGTAGAATTAAGTGTGGATAAAAATGGTTGTACGCTGCTGGGGATCTGACTAGGAGATATGAAGAAAGTCCAACAGCTCTTCCATTGACCACTGAAGGGCCACAGAGACTGCTTGCATTCACAGAGGCTGCTTGCACGCTTCGAAAAGTACCGGTATGCTTAGAAGAACCACCTTTAGCAGAGCTGCAGTTACGGCGGGGGGGGGGGGGGTAGTCAGGTTTGCTGCCCCAGGTGCCGCCTCTAGAGGGGTGCCATTGAGGCTCCCAGCCTGTGTGTGTGTGTGTTGGCAAATGCGCATAAGGGGTGCCAAACTGTGTCTTTAACCTGGGTGAAATAAAGCCTAGTTTTGACCCTCCCTTTAGCACTAGAAGTCCAGGCATCCAGGATTTTACGTTAGGGAAAGCCCCTTTGTTGATTCTTCAGAAATTGTCTTGTACAGTCCCTGTCCCCCTTGCAGGCCTCCCACAAGCCAGTTTCCTTGAAACAACTTTCTGCTGGGAAATCTGTTATGAAACTGTCAGGTCAAGAGGAGGGGTCAGCCTGCTTCTGAGCAGCTGGTCTGATCTCTGCCAAAGATGGAGATCTGTGTAGATATTATGGAGCGAGGCAACAAGAAGCAGGGTTGGAGAGGCACCAGCTCTGGAGTTCTTCTCTTCTCGTCTTTTAGACTGGGCAGAAGAGGCTGGTAAGGACATGCACTAAAGACATTTGGAGAGAAACACAATGTACACATGTTCGTGTAATAATTATGAACATAGATATGTCCACTGCCTCAAAACCTTGTAGATCACTGGACTGAGTATCCCTCAACATAAGGCTTCACTACTCTGACCTCTAGATGTTTAAGACTGCAACTCCTATTGGAACCAGCATCATATGGCTGAATGGCTGGCGTTGATGGAAGTTACAGTCCAAAACATCTGGAGCGGCCAGGTTGGGGAAGGTTGCTCTCTTGGGGGGGGGAAGAGATGGGTGCTTTGGTTGGGGGCTATTTCTGCACGTTGCACGGTGCTCAAAGTTAAGCACCACATTGTTGTCAGTGCGGCTTAACTTCTGGGTCACTAGGTGTTGCAACGAAAAGGGGCATAAAGACCAATAAACTAGGGAAAGTAAGAAGAATATGGGAGATGGAGCGAGCTTGTTTTCTGTAGCTCCAGGGGGAGAGGCTGAACCAGTGGATATACATTATAAGAAAGGAGATTAAGAAGTGTGCATGCACACGTAAGCTCATACCAATAACAAGCTTAGCTGGTCTCTAAGGTGCTACTGGAAGGAATTTTTTTTAAAAAAATTGTTTCGACATGAGGAAGAACTGTTTGATAGTGGAGCAGATTCCCTGGGAAAGTGGTGCACTCGCCTTCATCTGATGACCATCTGTCATGGATTCTTTAGCTGTGATTCTTGCATTGTAAAGGGTTGGGCTGGATGAAGAAGAAGAAGAAGAAGAAGAAGAAGAAGAAGAAGAAGAAGAAGAGGAGGAGGAGTTTGGATTTGATATCCCGCCTTTCACTCCCCTTCAGGAGTCTCAAAGCGGCTCACATTCTCCTTTCCCTTCCTCCCCCACAATAAACACTCTGTGAGGTGAGTGGGGCTGAGAGACTTCAGAGAAGTGTGACTGGCCCAAGGTCACCCAGCAGCTGCATGTGGAGGAGCGGAGACGCGAACCCAGTTCCCCAGATTACGAGACTACCGCTCTTAACCACTACACCACACTGGCTCTGACCCTTTAGCTCCGTCCTAGCCCGGCAATTCTGTGATTCTATGGGCAGCCTCCTCCACAGAACCGCTGTAGATTAAAATAAGAAAGTGGATCCAAGATAGTTTTCCTTTCTCTCACATACTTCAAGGTCACCTCATGGACTTGGAGCAGAACCAGGACAAAATGTGGTTTAGAGGTAAGGCTGGGACCTGGGAGAGCAGGATTCGACCCTCCACTTAGTCATGAAGTTCAGTGGGTGACCTCGGACTGCCTACTCACTGGAGAACTATGTCAGCTTGAGCCCCTTAGAGGAAAGGTGGGATATCAATGTCATAATAAAATGAAAATTCAGGCTACATAGTGCCTTGGGCATCTGAAGCACCTGTCTCAGTAACTGTGGATGGCACAAGGTGAAAATGAAAGGGACACCTGCTTTGTCATGTGGTTTGATTTTATTGGCTACATCAATCAAAATGAACATGGGAGGAATGTGAGAGATCTATCAGATTTTTTTGTCCTCTTCCATCTTTCTCAATACTTTCTCACTATCCTTCTGGTGCATCTGGAAGATTCAACAGAGATAAGCAAGACAAGACCTCTTAAAGTAATTGTGCTAAACACGGCTTGCCAAATGCTATCCCTTTCTTTTTTCTTTTTAGTATTTTGAAATGTTGTTTTCTTTGTAATTGCTGTTACTATATCAAAATCTCTGATAAAATAATTGAAGCAATAAAAATGAAATTGATTGCACCTTTGGGAAGTTGACTAGATTTGGGACTGACAGCACTTAATTCGTTTATGGAATTTTGCTACCGCATCATGTGGTGGTCATGGCTCATGAGTCTTTTTAAAACACTCAGGACAGTCTTCAACAACCTGGTGCTCAAGATGTTTTGGACGATGACTGCGACTCCCATCAGCCCCAAACACCCTCCCCACAAATCATACCGCTTGAACACTGTTATTTAAAACAAAAATAGATTAAATCACACCATGGCACAGACCAGCTTTGGTGGAGGGAGACGCAATGAGAGGCTCACTCTTGGCTTTTCTTGCACACACACTGGTGCAGGACCTATTAAGCCCTGTGGGCAATAGGGATGCTATTGTTTTTCCCCTGGCAGAACTCCTGTGCCCTAATAGCCGTGTGAGAAGCAGAAAGTGGTGCATCCGAAGAGGAACGTGGAACAATCTTTCTGAGTGGCTGAATAATGTTTTGGACTGACTGGGGGGTGGAATCCTAACAGACTGAAAATTTTAAAGGCAAAAATAAAATTAAAAGTGGGATGGAAGGTCTGGCACAGTACCAAAGCTTGACAAAGAAAAGAGAATTGTTACATATGAAAAGGGAGCAAATGATGATTCATTGTGTTTGGGCAGTGGGTCAGCATCAAAACCAAAGAGCATGGCTTAAAAACAGTATTAATTGGCAGCAGAAAGTTTTGACTATAAAGCAAATAGTGATCTTGGGCAACTGGAATTTCCCAACGTTCAATATGATCATGCGGTTGTCAGACATGTAAAGAGGTGCAATTAGGTCTCAGTCTATCTTCGGGGATTAAAAAAAAATGCATTAATAAGGAACCTTGCTTATCTGGCCCCAGTGATAGGGCAAGCATCCTTCCACATATGTAACCAACTTTTCTCCTCCTACAGCTGAGAAATAGTTAACCTGAACTGAATCCCAAACACAAGCTGTATGAAAACAGTCCTGTGCAGTTCAAAAATGGCTTCCAATGAACTAAACTGTTACAGGCCACCCTAATCTCTGAGTGGTAATAAGGTTTTATTTACACAGAGATACAACCTGAGCATAAGATGGAGGGGCTCGCAGCATCAGCACCCCAACAGATCTTGCTTCTCCATTAGTTACAGCTTTGGATCCAGCACACAGCAAGCAGGTCTCTGTGTCTCCAGCTCCCAGCTTCTTCCAGCTCAGCCCACACAGGTTACAAACACTATTGTTCTCCTCGCTAGCAACTAGGTGATACAGAGGGAAGGAAGGATTCACCCATTGGCCTGGAGGGCACAATCAGATGTAGCTCATTCTTTTTGGATGCTGACGAGGACACCTAAGTGGCCAGCTAAGGCTTTGTCTCAAACAGACAGAACTTTTTTTATGTATGCTACAACAGCAGCAAGAATACTCATTGCAAAGTATTGGAAGACACAAGATTTACCCACTCTGGAAGAATGGCAGATGAAGGTGATTGATTACATGGAATTGGCAGAAATGACTGGCAGAATTCGAGACCAGGGAGAAGAGTCGGTGGAAGAAGACTGGAAGAAATTTAAAGACTATTTACAGAAATATTGTAAAATTAATGAATGCTAGAAGGATGTTAGATAGAAACTAAGTGGTTTCCAGCTGTAATGCTTTAAGAGATAGGAAAAAAGGTTTGCAAAAGGGTAAAAGCTTAATGGTAAGGATTTGCTGAACTAACAAACTGAAGTGGAATACAAAAAAGGGAGGTATGAGGAGGTCCGGGGAAATAAGTGTAAGGAAGATATGTTATGGAAAATCAATGTGTTTTTTAACTGTTTTTATTTTGTATGTTATTTTTATTTTTCATTTTTACTGTTATACTTTAAAAACTTTAATAAATATCTTTTTTAAAAAAAGAAAGAAAAAGGAACAATAAACAGATAAACAATAACAACAAACTTAATTGTTTACAAATCCAGCCTTTTAAACATCTTGGTTGACTTCCTCTCTAGTCCCTCCCTTCTGAGTTTCCTTGTAGTTGAAAGTAACAGCTTTCCAATATCATTATTAAACGAAAACAATTTCCAATTATGATCCATCTTATTCACTTTTCTTAATATTCTAAATCCCATTTATTTAATTCTAACTTAGTTTCATCCTAGGCCTATTTGTTTCTTTCAAGTAATTTCTAATTTTTTTATATTACAATGAGGCAAGGAAGAAGGGCTACCCCTATGCTATCCATAGGCAATTTTACATAACCAGGATTTCCCAGCTGGCGGAAGCAGTATCACGTGCATGCCGATTTCTGTCAATCGGGGTCCCAGTTCCTTTTGGAAGCGATTCCAAACTGGGTCCTTATTGCCTGGCAATAAACTTCACCTTCTTATTCTCCATTGCTGAGTCTGTTTGATCCTTATTTTGCACCTAGCCAAAACCACTAACTTCACGTGCTACAACAATATTTATTCAAATAGTCCTTAAATTTCCTCCAGGCCTCTTGAAACTCCTTTATGGTCGCGGATTCTTCCAGTCAGGTCAGCTAACTCTGAAAAATCCATCATCTTCATCTGCCAGTCTTCCACTGTTGGTAGTTCTTGTGTTTTCCAATTTTTAGCAAGTAATATTCAGGCAGCCGTTGTGGCATATAAAAATAATTTGACATCTTTCTTGGGCAATTCCAAACCTAGAATCCTCTGTTAGATTCTAATCCTCACTGGATGCTGGATCCCAAGAACTGGAGGGGACTCAGGGCATCATCCAGACTGACCCACCCCTGCCAAACCAGTAACATAGCTGTGGGAAATTGCAGTCAAACATAACTGTGCATAGTGCTAGTTAGTGCATGAAGGGATTAATACCAGAGAGGTCTGTTACTAGACTTGGCTAGGTCATGCTCCCTTACCTCCGTCAGAGGGAAAGTGAAGCTGCTTCTTTTCCTTTCTCTCACTCTCTTGTAATCTATCAGGACAGACTTATCTTAACTTGATCCAAGTTCATACTGCATGTTTGAAGCTACATTCTGTATTTTGCACCCAATAGTAATTTACCTGTGTTCTCCTTGCTGCTGTATGGAATAAAACATGAACCAGACCTTTGGATTTAGTAAGTAAAGCGTTTTAATCTTACTTAACAGAGTGTGGTCTGCTCATTGCTAGAGATGGGCTTTGCAGGGGCGTAGGAAAGGGTGGGTGGGCTGCCCCATGTGCCATCATGGAGGGTGTGTGTGACAAATTATCAAGGAACAATTACTGCCCTACTAGGGCGGTTCATAAAAAACCTTTTTTTGAACATGCCTGCTCCAAAGGTCTTATCTTACTACACTAGGGATTATATAGCTACATATGAAATTTCATGCATATCAGTTAATATCTTGACCCTCCTCCATGAATATAGCTGTTTACTTGGCCGTTTTCCTATGTCGTGAAGGCTGAAATTTCAACAAAGCACGTGCCTTTGCTAGACTCTTTTCGGGCACCTGCTAAAAGCATTCTTCATTAGGCAAGCATACCTAGATGCTTAGGAAGCTGAAGTAATTTTAATCTCAATATTTTAGCTTTTGTATGTTTCAAAGTAGGATTGTTAATTTTTATTGATTTTACTGCTGTGGTTGTTTTTGTGTTTTTTTGTTTCAGTAAACCACTTTGCAGGTTTTTTAAAAATAAATTTTATTAAATAAATAAACAATACCTATAAATAAAATAACACAAGCCAAAACACAACCCATCCTGTAGATTTAAGTATCTGTCCATAGTCGCCTACTTGTTGTCAGAGGCTCAGAATCCACATTCCTTTGTAAGAAAATATGAAATAACGTTAACCATTTTTGTAGGCAAAATAAATAAATAAATATCAATGTGGGGGGGGTGACAAGAAATTTTGCGCACCGTGTACTACCAGATCTTCCTTCGTCTCTGGGGCTTTGCCAATTCCGCATAGTCCAACGCTTTACTTATCCATTCTTATTTGGTGGTAACTACTACCGTACTTCTTTCCATTTTTGTGCATAGAGCATCCTAGCTGTTAGCTATATAATCCTATAAAATCCTGTATAAGCAGCTTAATCACCTTTCTTGGAATTTCTGTCCCTACAATCGCTAAAAGAAAAGCTGCAGGGTGTGGGGTTTTTTTTTGATGTGTAATCACTTTAAACATCTTTTTTATCTCATCATATATCATATCCCAAAATACCCTTGCTTTCTTGCAGGTCCACCATATATGAAAAAAAAGATTCATCTACTTGTTTACACTTCCAGCAGTTATTAGGAACCTTCTTATACATTTTAGACAATTTGTTAGGTGTTAAACACCATCTATACATCATTTTCATAAATTTCATAACTGTTTTCCACAGCCTTTACTACACATTTGTTTCTATGTTATGGCCTAGATCAGAGCTTTCCAAACTTTTCATGTGGGTGACACACTTTTCGAGACACAGTAATTCAATTCTACAAGCAAACCAGAGGTTAACACTTCCATCCCTGGTAGGAGCGTGGGGAGCGTTTGTACGACACACCTACAGACTGCAGCCGACACACTAATGTGTCACGACACACAATTTGGAAAGGTCTGTCCTAGATCCTTAGCCCGTTGTATCGTTACTGATTTAACCATTTCATCTTTCATCTCCCATTCTAATAACAATTTATGAGGATATTTCACCCCTCCCATTGCAAGAATCTGCTGATTTTCCAGAGAGGAGGGGGCAGATTCTGCTTGCTACTTATTCCGCTCCAGCCTCACTTCAAAGGGGAGACTTGAGTGTTATCTCTGTGTTGATAAGGTCGCTGCAGAAAGCAGCTGTAACACTCAGTGCAGTCCAGCATCTCCATTTGTATATAGTTTGTATAGTACAGTAGCTGTTAGTGAATAAAAGAAGATATTCTTCAGCACTGTCATCCGAGTGATTTATGCTCTGCTATACTCTGCTGTGCACGGCTGTCTTCTGGAAGTGAGTTGAGTGCTCACAGCTCTGAGTTGTGAGTCCACAGTACTTAGACCTGTTCCTGCAGAAGAAGGTCTCTGGAAGTGCTACCCCAGCTCACCTGGCCCAGTCGGGGCAGAAGTGGTTGAGCCCAGTCGGTGGCACTGGCTCAAAGGCGAAGCTGACAATTTGTACATTTTTGAAATGAATTTTTCTCTTCCTTCAAGCAGAATCTTTTAAAAGTCAGAACTTCAATCCATGAAACCTTTGAATAAATCATTTTAAAAGTAGTCATTAATCCAATAATATTACAACCAATTAAAAAAACACGATTCTCAGATTTCTTAATTTTTTTCAATTTGCAAACATTCCCAGAGAAAGCCAGAGTTCTGTTTTCTGTGGATGATGTTGATGGATCATCTCTGTCTGTCCGTCTCTCTCTCTCTGTCTCTCTGTGTGTCTCTCTCATACACACACACACACAAGCCACAGTGTTCTGGATGGGTGGAAGAATGATATTGGTCTGAACAAAAAGTCCGAAGTTAGAAATGCACACATCTTAAAGAATCAAAGCGTTATAGCTTTAACCACCTTGAATATCCTTAGAAGCTAGTTGCATTGTCCCTGTGCCAGGTTCCAAAGGACTGGCACGTAATTCAATAGTACATTGACATCTGGAAACCTCAAGGAAGTGTCCAAAACCATATTTATGCAGCTGATGACCTCTGACCAAAAGACTGTGACTCGAGGAAAGGGCCAGATCATGTGACAGAGCAAAGCATTTGAGACATGTTCCATCTGTGTGAGTTAAAGTTTCTCCCAAAGTATGGCATGAAGCTCAATAAACTGTGAAAATATTTTTGCACTGTATCAAACACAATCAAGTATCTGTGGGAATCAGCCTGACAGAAGTCTCGCTCTCTCCCCCCCCCCCCCGCACTGCTGAATGTGAACTGGAGTTTCAAATGCACCCATCCACCTTTCCCCAAGTCCCTCCAGGAAAGAATGCCCAATTTAAAATAAGATGGCTCCTAATTTTCATTGCTGATGTTTGCTGTTCAATGTCTATGCCTGAAGAAACGCTGTGTGCCATTTCCATTTTTGTATAATAATTTTTATTAAATATTTTCTTTGTTTACCAAAGTATGTGCATCGTCTCTTTTCTCCGGTAAAGTCTTTCCATATATCAGTTACATATAATGTGAGACATTAGTGTTGTAAACAGAATAAAGTTGGGAAAGAAGAAAAAGGTGGGGGGAAGGAAGTGGTAAATTTATATTTTTATACAGTACTTAGTGTGTACAGTATGTGGGTTTTTAATGTCAGCTTCATTTGGGTAGGTTGTCTTTCTCTTTGTTTTATTATATTTCCTTGGTAGTGAGGGAACTGGGGGGGGCATGGTTGTGTTTAATTGGCAGCAGTGAGATTTGTTTGCGTGCGTGAGGGGCACTGTGGTCTAAACCACTGAGCCGCTTGGGCTTGCCGATTGGAAGGTCAGCAGTTCGAATCCCTGCAACGGAGTGAGCTCCTGTTGCTCTGTCCCAGCTCCTGCCTACCTCGCAGTTCAAAAGCACACCAGTGCAAGTAGATAAAGAGGTACCGCTGTGGCGGGAAAGTAAATGGCATTTCCGTGCGCTCTGGCTTCCGCCACGGTGTTCCATTGCGCCAGAAGTGTTCCATTGCGCCACATGACCTGGAAAGCTGTCCGTGGACAAACGCCAGCTCCCTCGGCCTGAAAGCGAGATGACCGCCCCAACCCCATATTCGCCTTTGACTGGACTTAACGGTCCAGGGGTCCTTTACCTTTTTAAAAAAACCTTTGTTGGGTAAAGTTAGCCAGATTGTTTTGTCTGTTGTCTGTTGTGTGCCTTTCGAACACCACCTGCTCAAGCAGAAGGTCTCACCTTGCCTGATTTTGCATCTGTACTCAGAAATCCCTCACAAATCCAGTGAGAGCTGCCCTACTCTGACCTTTGCATCTGTAACAAGCCTGGGCACTGGGCCCCCGATATGTGTGCCTGGTTGTGACTGAGTTCCCAATTAGTTGCTGTGGGAAACTTCCTCTTTAGGAAGAGAAGTAAATGTCTTCCTCCCTGTTCACGTTCCCTCAATGGCACTTTACATTTCGGCTCCACAAGTGGAAAGTTTTGCTAAAGAGGGTAATTGCATAGTAAACAACTTCTGCTGTGCTGTACGTTGGTCTCAGTGAAACTGATCCTTGGTGGTGTTTCATTCGGTGGGGGCGGGGGGGGGAGGTGTGATGTATGTGTTTGAATGTGGAACCCTGGCGGACCAATCTTCTGCTTCACAACCATAGACAAGCAGGGACAGGTGCAAGACTGGAACCGAAACTCTCAGGATCTTCTCACGCATGCAAAGTAAATGCAACAAAGTCTTGAGTCACCTAAAAGACGAACAGGTTTATTATGGCATTAACTTTCTGCAGAATGCTTCATCTGATGCATGAAAGTTGATAAATCTTTTAGGGCCTGTCCCTACCTTGGCTTAATGTGGATTGTAAATCCCTTGGTGCCTCGTTTAATCCCCCCTCATCCATGCTGCGTTCTCCACCAACCACCACTCTCCCATACTTTCTCTTTCCTAAATCGGGATATTCCCTACACCTTGAAAATCTGAATTAGAGAGTGTCAGAGCTGCCCGAGGTCCCAGCTCACAAAGGACCAACGCCAGTTCGTTCTTATATACAAAAGTCTTTATTGAAGTTCCATTTTGCTTTCACAGCCACAGCGTGCAGCTCTACATCTGAAACTCTAGACCGCTGAAGCTCCGTCTGAATCTCCTCCCCCCAGACACCAGTTTAAGACTCTAGCCTTGCTCCACCTCTTCCTTTGCTCTTTCCTCCTCTGGCTCCGCCTGTCAGCTGGGGTCTCGCCCTTCCTAGACTCTTCTGACGCTGAGTCCCCTGAGTCTTCCCCCTGCCTCCAGCGGGCTTTAGGACCTGGTTCCCAATCCGGGTTTTCTGCTGTCCCACGCGCCTGTACATTCGAACCTGGCACGCGCGCCCAGCCGGCAACCTTCCTCCTGACCGTTACACTGCTCCTGTCACTGCTTCCCCCTTCGGGGAGGCTAGTTGGACCTGACCTCCCCTCCGTTCCCCCACTCTCCGATAGAGGCGTGGTCAGCCCTGACTCGTCTTCTCTCCCTGCTGGAGGAGACACTGGCCCTGACACATGGGACTCTTCCCCCCCACTACGCTCTGGTGGGGAAGCTGGTCCTGATTTCCAGCTGCTACTTTGGGAGTCCCCGCTGGCCCCTTGTTTCTGGTGCGTCCCCCCTGGGACCCCCCTTGCCCTGGCCATCAGCGCCTCCTTCTGGGAATCTTCTGATTCGCTGGAGAAGCTCATGGAATCTCTCGGGTCACTGCCATACTCCCCTACGCTGCCCTCAGATTCTTCCCCTTTGCTCTCCATTTCCTCTCTCCCCTGTGCCTCTGTTCCTGAGCCTCTGACAGAGAGATATACCAAATGCATTGGGAATCTCCAGATTTTGGGAGAAAGAAAGGTGCTGGGAAATAACTGGGCAATATCAGTTAATCCTGAAGTCCCACGTGTGTGGGACACTGCAAAAAGAAAGAAAGAAAGAAAGAAAGAAAGAAAGAAAGAAAGAAAGAAAGAAAGAAAGAAAGAAAGAAAGAAAGAAAAGGTGACTGGCTGAATTAAAAAATCTTGACTCACTCTCCAGTCAAAAGAACCTCCAGCAAAGTTTAAAACAGAAATAAGAGAATCATAGAATTATACATTTGGAAGGAACGATAAGGGACATCTAGTCCAAACCCCTGCAATGCAAGAATATGTGCAGCGTTTGCAAAGCATAGGAAATAGAGGTTGTTAGACTTTTAAATGTTCCATTATTAAGTGCTCACGATTGTGCTCCCCCACGTCTATCCCTCTCATAGAGAATAGGCTACAACCCTCAAGTAAGTTTAAATGCCTTACTTACAATAATTAGAGGTCTCACTCATGCATCATTCAGTGCTGCAGCAGAAACAACACAGGTAAGGTATTCTTAGTTATAAATACAGAAGTTAGTCTCAAATACATGGTATGAGTCTGGAGCCCCAGCTTCAAATGTCTGTTCTGTTAGATGATTCAAAGAGAAGAGAGGGAGAGAAAAGAATGGGAAACGGGCCTTACTTACTTCCTTCCTCCCTCCCTGAAGGTGAGGGTGTGTGACTGAGCCATGCTTTCTCTAGCAATTTACAGCTCTGTACTCCTTCATTTCCTAATGAGCATAGACATGCATTGTTGAGTTTGACTGCAAAACCTCTTGCAAGAGAACACCACATGGACAAGAGGGAATTAAAGGAAGCAAAGGGGTTCACAATCCATATTAAGATAAGGTATGGACAGGCCCTTCGTCTTCAAAGTGTTACAAGGCTCCTGGTTGTTTTTGGTGGGAAACACAAAGGCTTTTTCACCACCAGAACAAACTGTGCCTATCCCAGTGTTGGCTAGGACATTTCCGACTTTTTCCAACAAGGAGAGGAGTGGGGAAGGCCATGATGGGGAGGAGAACATCATATGGACAACAGCGAATTAATGGAAATACAGGAAGCTTATTATCTACATTAAACAACAGGTGAGCCCTTTAAATGCAGGCTTTTTCTGATTCACACTTTCCATGAATCCATGCCTCCAGAAGCCCCATAGTTTTCCCAGGGAAAGGTCTGGGACAACACTGGGATGCACCTAGGGTGACAATAAAGGGTGCATTAAAGGGAAGACAGGCCAGGAGGAATCCACATTTAGCTCCAGTGCTGGCAAACCCTAACACGAAAGGGAAAAACAATGGAAGCTGAATTGACCAATTGACGTGTGTGTGTGTGTGTGTGTGTGTGTGTGTGTGTGTGTGTGTGTAAATTTTTCCAGCTACCAAGGAAGTTGTGTCTTTCACCCAAAAGTGGAGACAGATCCTAGCAACAGCCTGATTTCGTATTTCAAAGGTCAACAATTCAGGTTTCTTAGCAGCGCCAGATGCAACCTGAAACCTGCATAGCATCTAGCAGAGCCTAATCAAAATAAGTCGGCTCCTTTCTCCTGCATTCCATCTTAAGACTGCGACTCCATCCATGGCTTCACCATCAGTCAACTTCTGCCCTCTCTGCTTTGTTTAACATCCAGCCTGATGAAGTGTCCTAGGGAACTTGAAAGCTTGGCTTGCTACTCTGAGGCCTTTTGGCTGGCCTAATGAAAGTACTGTGCCCCCAACATGCTGCACCACTCTATAGCTGCCTGCACTGCGGGAGGCTCTGCATGGGGGGGGCATGTTGAAAGTGAGACTGGGGGTGTGATAGAAGGCTGGCAGGGGAAACAACCCTGGAAGCCTTATCCACAAGGACTGTGGCATTCATACCTTCCTCCTCCTCCTCCTCCTCCTCCTTCTTCCTTCTTCTTCTTCTTCTTCTTCTTCTTCTTCTTCTTCTTCTTCTGCGATCACTCGCAGCCAAGTAAGATTGCCTTCCATAAACACGGTTTTAACAATGAGTCTGTAAGTGACTTTGGAGGCCAATTCTGGATTCACACGTCCTTCCACAGTGGGGACATTGGTTCTCGGGAAGAAGTTGATCATGGTGCCTTCCTCTTAGCACATTTCTCCCTTGTGTTCTGAGTTTGAGTGTCTTCAAAGCCCATGACACCTTTGGTAAAGGCTGTTCCCCAATTGGAGCGCTCGCAGGCAAGTGTTTCCCAATTGTTGGTGTTTATTCTACTTTGTTAAAGATTTGCCTCGAGACAGTCTTTAAACCTCTTTTGTTGGCCACCAGCATTACGCTTTCCATTTTTAAATGTCTCTTTGCTTTTCAGTCCATGACAAGGTACTGCAGTGGCTTCTACTGTTGATTTGAATCAGCAATAAAATTTCACTGAAACTAGCTTACCCTGAATACATTTAAAGCACATTCCCCACCCAATAAAAGAATCCCAGGGACTGCAGTTTGACCCTCACAGAGCTACAGTTCCCAGCATGCTTAACAAACTACAATTCCTGGGATTTTTTTTTATGGGGGTGGAGGAAAATGTGCTTTAAATGTATGGTGTATCTGCAGCTCAAAGCATGTCAGGCAAGCTTCTGTTGGGAGAGGATACTTCCCCCCACAGAGAGAAAACTCTCTCCATAGCCGTCAACCTAATTTCCACTGGCTGTGCCACTTGGGGAGTACAATGTCGTAAGTCAAGATGACCTCCAAGCTTCCTCGGGAAAGGGTGTGCGTTGAGTTGCCTCGCTGGCCTCAGGCCATTTAGGGAAGTCAGGGCGGGGGGGGGGGAGACGAACGATGCTGAATACCACAACTAAAAAAAGACCACAGATTAGCTTGCTCCCATGCAGAATCAGTCCCTTGCAGGTGACCAGAGAAGGTCCTCTGGGTGTCTGCCATCTCAGGAGACTGGGCAACTTTGAAGAGTAAACAACGGGAGAACAAAGGTAAGATAAGGCTGCATTCTATGTAAAAACAAAGAAATCCCTAATAGCAGGATCACCTGCTTGCTCTCATAAAACCACAGGGATGAGTGGGACGCTGGAGGTCATCTACCCCAACTCTTTGCTCAGTACAAGATCTACAATGCAGGATACAACCACAGCATCTCTAACAGATAGCTCTCTCACCCAGGAGTTGGCAACCTAAGGCCCATGGGCCACAAGCTGCCCATGGGGGCCATTTAACCGGCCCCCGAGCTGCCCCCGAACCGAGCCGCCCACTTGGTGAGTCCTTGCGCACTGCGCTTAACTGGCACAGCGCGGTATGGGGACTCACTTCCTTGGTGCTGGAAATCGCATGCGCAGACGCTGAAAATCACATCTGCGCAGACGCCAGAAATTGCATCTGTGCAGATGCTGGAAATTGCAGGTGTGAGCACTCATGTGCATGTGCAATCTGGCCCACAGAGGGATCTCTGCTGGAGTGAACTGGCCCAGGCAAGGTAAACCTTGCTGACCCCTGTCAGATCGCCTCTGCTTGAGTATCTCCAGCAAAGGAAAGCTCACCACCTGCCAAGGAAATCTGTCCCATCATCCTGCTATCCAGGAGCATCTCCAAAATACCATGGCTTGGCAATAATTGCTTGTGCTTAAACAACGTAGACAGGAGGCGAGGCAGCATTTATTAGTGTCTGTCCATGTGCGAGTGTGTGCACATGTATATGTCTGCACATTTACTCCTAGTTATCAATGAGAGTGGGACTCTTACCCAAAGGCCTTTTACCCAAAGGCACCCTCTAAAACAGCAACTGGCTTTCTGAGTCTGGGTGCCAATCTAAGTGTTTGCTGCCTCGGTATTTGCATGGAGCCGCCAAACTGCACCACTGTTCCTTTCCAAAGAATATTTTTTTATTAACCGACCAATCACATCAAATCAAACCAAATTACCTAAATTCCAAGTTACACAGCCGAATTTTAATTTTTTGTTGGGGGTACCCATATTTCAAGTTCAGAAGGGATCCAATCAACTTCTTGCTGCTTACTGCTGTTTTAATGTCCACAAATCTAACCTTATGATGTTCACAGTACTATCCAGTCCTTTCTTACTATTTTTCCACATCTCTTGTTATTTTTCCTTTCTCTTTGTGACCTCTGATAGTCTCCACAAGCTGGTTAGAACATTTTGTAATCCTGCGTGGATATTATTTTTTTTATCCAGTAACCATATCCAGACGTTTTCCATATAACATCACTTCCATACATCAAAACAGTCTTAGCGTCATTAATCTTCACCAATCTGCCTCCTTTCTCACAACCTCTGAGGAGATTCACTAGGAATGCAGTCTGAAAACAAGTCCGTTCTTCCTCCCGGCTATAAATCCTTTGGCAAGATGGCGACTCCGAATTAATTGCTGCGCCATTCCCAAAAGCTCTTATTGCTTCTCGGTCTCCATAAAGCATACTTTTGGTTAAAGTTTATCTCCACACAGACCTTAATCTTCCTGCTTGGGTCAGTTCAACTGACGGTTCTAATGAGGAGGGGTTCTTGTAAATCACATAGAAGGAAAGTAAAAAAGGTTCCCCCCCCCCATTCAGCCCCGTTGTCAACATACCCCACCTTTGGTGTATCTTCATCATAAAATATTCCTGTTTCTCCAGCCCGTCGTCTTCTTTCGCAGAGGTCACTTAAATTAGCAGACTTCACTCCCCTTCTTCACTTGAAATATGTGCATTTGCTTCTTTTGTAATTAATTATTCCAAATTGCTGCAGCTAGTGCGCGATCAGAGACAGCGTCCAGGAGAGCCGATGTCCACACGGGGGCATTCTGCCTAGGGCAGGGCCCTCACCCCCTTCTTTCGAATTAGGGGGTGATTTATGGGCACAGCAGGCAAGGACAGTGTTCCCCATTTCCTTGGGGCAACAAGGGAGGCTGCCTACTCCCATAACAGCCTCTTAATTACCCCGTGTGGGTCGGAGAGATGGTATTGTCGGCCATCTTCCAATGCGCCACCTAGTGGCCCCCTGCACCACTGTTCCTTTCCATGTCCCCAATGTCACTGGATGCCTTCATCTGCCCCAGCTGCAATAAAACATGTGTCTCCCATATTGGTCTCCACAGCCACAGCAGGCGCTGTAATTCTCCAGAGCTTGACTTCACCCCCAAGAGTGCACTCCTCCGTTGTCTCTCAAGACAGACCGATGCCAACAACAGCAACTCATGCTGGAGCAGAGTACTAACACCTCTTTCTTTTGCTGCTCATAGCAGCCATTTTGTGCTGGCACCTTCTATGCTTGCATCAAGTAAGAGTACTGGCACTTCAATTTTTACCTTAAAAAAGTAATGTCTGTTTCACACACACACACACACACACACACACCAACTCCACCAGGCTTTCCGATATCAATGTGTCATAAAAGAGAGGGGAGACGGAACCCCTTTTTCAAGCCAATACAAGCTACTTACATTTTCAAAAATGGGGTTCTCCAATGAGTTGTATTGGGGCTGTTGATTTTTTACCGGTTCCTAAGTGACTTGGACTAGTCTTAGTCTAAGTGACTTGGACTAAGTGACTAGGGAAGCGGGTGGCGCTGTGGGTTAAACCACAGAGCCTAGGGCTTGCCGATCAGAAGGTCGGCGGTTCGAATCCCTGCGACGGGGTGAGCTCCTATTGCTCTGTCCCTGCTCCTGCCAACCTAGCAGTTCGAAAGCACGTCAAAGTGCAAGTAGATAAATAGGGACCACTCCTGCGGGAAGGTAAACGGCATTTCCGTGTGCTGCTCTGGTTCGCCAGAAGCGGCTTGGTCATGCTGGCCACATGACCCGGAAGCTGTATGCAGACAAACCCCGGCTCCTTCGGCCTATAGAGTAAGATGACCGCGCAACCCCAGAGTCGGTCACGACTGGACCTAATGGTCAGGGTTCCCTTTACCCTTTACCTTTAAGTGACTTGGAGTTAGGGGTGACATGGGCATAGCCAGGATTTATGTTGGGGGGGTAGGTTTTATGTTAGTGAGGGCAGAACCGAGCTATCTGCAATGTGATTGGTCAGTTATTGGTCAGCAGCTGCCCCCCCCCGCTATGCCCATGAGGAATGAGCAGTGAAGTAGCCACGTTTGCTGTTGCTACCAAATTGTTTAGGGTGGTCAAAGCAAAACAGGTTTGCAAGTTGCTCCAAAAGGATCTCTCCAGACCAGATTATTGGATACTACCATAGCAAATGTGATTCAATGTAAGCAAGCAATAAAGCGACTCTTAACTTCCCATACACACTTGATGGGATCTGAGATGGCCAGGAAAGATATACTGGTATTGTGGTTGAAGGCTGCATTAAAATGTTGACTCAGAGGGTGACAGCTGTGAAAAAGTAAACTCCATGCTAGGGATCTTTACGATTAAAATAACGCTGGCATGATCAGAATGCTTTTATACAAATCTATGATGCAACCACACTTGGAATACTGTGTCCACTTCTGGTCATTGAAGCTGGAAAATGGTTCAGAAAAAGGCAACCAAGGGGATGGAGCAATTCCCTCATTTGAAAGGCTTGTGGCATTTGGGGCTTTAGAGAAAAGGCAAGGGAGAGGGCACATGACAGAGGTACAGTGATACCTCGGTTTAAGAACAGCCCTGCTTAAGAACTATTCGGTTTAGGAACTCCACAATTTTGGAAGCAGTGTCCCCGTCTGTGAACTTTACCTTGGTCTATGAACGGAATCTGAACAGTGGAAGGGCAGCGGCGGCGGGAGGCTTCATTAGGGAAAGTGTGCCTTGGTTTAAGAACGGCTTTGGTTTAAGAACGGACTTCCAGAACGGATTAAGTTCGTAAACCGAGGTACCAATGTATATACAATTATGAACAGTGTACAGAAAACAGACAAATGACTTTGTCTTCCTCTCTCATAACACTGGGACCCAATGTAGTTAGTTGAATGTTGGAAAACACAGGACGGGGAGAGGAAAACCAGCTGGCCTATCGTTAAACGATGGAACAAGGAGCAGGTTGTAGCCATGGCCACTAGCTTTAAAAATCCACGGAGGAGGAGAAGGGCTACTAGCCAGTGTCTACTGGCCGGGTTGGTTATATTTCGCCTCCGGCGTACCTGGGAAGCACAGGTGTTGCTGTCGCGCTCAGGTCCAGCTTCCCCGGGGCACCTGGCGGGGCGACGGAGGCGTCTGGGGGGCTCCCGTCTTCTCCTGGCCCTGCGGCTTGGGCCGGGCAGTGACCTTGGGCTGCTCCCTCGCCTCCCTCCAAGGACTCAGGCGCCTCTTGGGGCGAGGGGACGCCCACGAAGGGGCCGGCCCGGCGCGGAACTGGCTGGGGCTGCGAAGCGGCGCCCCTCCGGGGGTCGTTTTCCCGGCGTCCCCGCGACGCTCCCCGGCCAAGGAAAGCGAAAGCGGCGCGCGGAGTAAGCGAGCCCCTTCCAGGTGCCGCGACCCGAAGCGCCGCCCCGTCGCCGCCGGCTGAGGGGGCAGGAAGGCAGGGTGGCCGCCAGTCGGACGAGAAGCGGGCGCCCGTCCTGCCGCCGCAACTCAGCCGAGCTCTCCGACGCGCAGGGCCAGCCATGGTAGGAGTCCGAGGGGGCGGGCGGCACAGCCGTCGGGTCCGTCTCGGCGGCGGCTCCGAGGGGGAAACCCGGCGGAGGGCAAGGCGGCGCAGCTCCGCGGCGGCGAGCCCTCCTTCCCGGCTTCTGGGCAGCCCACGCCGGGGGCACCGAGGGGGCGGCGCTGCGGGCTGGGTCCGCGCCCGCGACGGCTGCCCTGGGGCGCTTCGGTCGGAGGCTCCAATCCCGCGCACGCTGCTTGCCTCGGAAGTCTGAGCAGACCCCCGGGCAGGGGCCGGGCAGGCAGCGTCTCTGTCGGGAGCTTCTTTCGTAATCTGGGCGCAGCCGGGAGTTTGCGCGGCTCTCCGCTGCCCCAGAATGTGGCTTCGCCGGACCCAGGACCCCTTGTTGCTGCCTTCAGAAGAATGTGTTTGCCTCTTCCAGACAGAGTCATTTGGAGGTACAGTGGTACCTCGGGTTACATACGCTTCAGGTTACAGACTCCGCTAACCCAGAAATAGTACCTCGGGTTAAGAACTTTGCTTCAGGATGAGAACAGAAATCGTGCTCCGGTGGCGCGGCAGCAGCGGGAGGCCCCATTAGCTAAAGTGGTGCTTCAGGTTAAGAACAGTTTCAGGTTAAGTACGGACCTCCGGAACGAATTAAGTACTTAACCCGAGGTACCACTGTAGTTGCGCCCTGGCGCCAGTAGGGGGCGGAGGCGGCGGGTTGGACGTCAGCCTTACAGCGCAATTCTAACCACCTCTACTCAGAAGGAAGCCCTGTTGAATGCAATGGGGCTTACTCCGAAGTAAGGGCGGGGGTTAAGATTGCAACTCGGTTGCTCAGAAAGGATATTTCAAGGTTGGAAAAGGCTCAGAAAAGGAGATCCGAAGTTATGGGGTGTGGGGGGTGTGGAGCGACACCCCTATGAGAAAAGGTTGCCGCGTTTGAGGCTTTTTAGTTCGGAGGGAAGGCGAGTAAGAGGCGACGTGATAGAAGTTTGTAAAATTATGCAGGATGTGGAGAAAGTGGAAAAAGAAAGGGTTTTTTTCTTCCTCTATACCAGAACTCGTAAACATCCAACGAAGCTAAATGTTGGAAGATTCAGGACAGATAGAAGGAGGCAGTGGGGCCACCAGACGAGATGGCTTCAAAATTAGACAAATTCATGGAGAAGAAGGTGATGGCCGCTGGCCACATTTGGAGGCGGAGATGCTTCTGAATCCCAGTTGCTGGAAACCACAGGAGGGGAGAACTGCTTTTGGGCTCAAATCCTCTTGTGGGTTTCCCACGATCTGGGTCATTCCATATCAAGTGATCCAACTTTTTTGCCTCATGTCATCCAGTTTTCTTAATATTCTGTACACTTGTTGAATGATCAAAACTAAGTTTAAATCTCAAATTTTAATTTTTTTATCTCATCCCATTTTTTAGCTATGAGGGTTCGAAATTTTTAAAAAATGACAATTTGGCCTCGCCAAAACCTAAAAAACCCTTAAATGCTCAGCCCAGAATGTCAAAACTAAAAACACCAATCTATTCAAAACTTCATGGGCTTTAATATGATATGTCACATGATGGCCTTACTTTAAATTTTAAATTTCAGTTACAAGATTTAAAATTTAAAAAATTAATATGATTTATAATTTCCAAAAAATATTGATTATTTAATATTTCTAAGAGCTACCTGCAGAATTTCATCATGGGATCATATTTTAAAAATATTTTGTGCATTATTGGGTTCTATTTAGGATAAATTGGTCTTCTTGGAGTAAAATATAACAGAATAAACGAGACTTCACACTATAATATCAATTACTTCAGGCATTCCTTTAGAAAGTTATTCAGTTAAAAGGTATCTGAACAGCTAGGATTTTCTTTTTAAAATGTGTTCCAAATCTGAATGATAGCTTGCTATTGCATTATAGAATTAACACTTTGACAGAATTCTTCTTAGTAATTCACTTCGTGAACATTACAACAAAATGCATAGCAAACAAAATTATGAAAAAAACCTTACACATAAGAAATGGGTTTGAAAACATTGATCCTTCCATTATTTATACTTTACACCAAACACTTTTCAAGAGCATTTGTTGCATATGTTTCATTTTTTGTCAAAGTGTGCTCATTAAGTACTACCTTAAGTACATGGGAAAGTAGATGGGAAAGCAAATGGTGATATTGGGCCTGGCAAGTGTAAGAAGGTCGCGGTTGCTTCTTCACTTTCATAGTCCACCAACAGCACATAGGTCAACCGCAATGCGCTTATATATCCACAGGTCATATAGCCAGTTATCTCAGCCATATTCAGAGATTTTGTACCTCCTTCAGTGTCGAAATTCTCTCTCATTGCTAAAGCAGTACACCTTAGTCACAATTTCTGTTGGACTGGGTCTTTCGCTCTTTCAAAGTGTCGTTTTAGGAATATTTCTTCTTTTTTGTACTCCTCATTTGTTAGCCATACGTCCAGAATTTCCCAGACATACCCATAATACTGCAGTTGGAAGCAGTGTAGTCAAAAATGTCCAGACATATGGCAATCCATGTCTGCAGTGTCGTTTTCCTTAAAAATAGTTCCAAAATGTGGGGTGGGGCATTTTGGGGTGTGGGCTCAACAGCTTTCTGAGCTGGATTTTTATTCTTGAAATATGGCAGCCCTTCATTTGTTGAAAGTAAGAACTGGATAGAACACTGGCGGAGGAAAGGGGGGCGGGAGGAGCAGCCCACCCCAGGCGCCATGGGGGGCTGCACAGTGAGATGGGCGCAGCCGTGCCGCACTGCTCTTCCTTTCCCCCCTCCCTCGCCTCCCCACTCCCTCATGCCTGTGCCTGTCCCCTGAACCCACTCAGCCTCAGGCCCTTATAGCCAAAGGCACCCTCTGCCACACTGGAGGAGCAGGCCAAATTAAGACTTTAGGACAGACAGAGTGATGTACATAGCTGTGCCTGCTCCCCCATCCCCAGGCACCTGCCACCTGGCAGTTGTCTCCCTCTGCCTCTCCCTCTGCGCCATGAGGGCTGCTGCACAACAGACTGTTCTGCAGACTTCAGAGGACAGGCAGCTGATGTTGTTTTCCCAGGGTGGCCAGTGAGCCACATCCTTATCTTCTCTACCCCTCACAGGCCAGATTTGAAAGGCGAGCGGAGCTGCCCACCTGCCAGTCTCCTGACATCAGAGTGACCTCAGGTGATGGAGCACTTTGAAGTCCTGCTGATTATTGGGACTTTACAGCAACAAGCTGGGGTTGCAGAGAGCCCCGCACTTTGAAGCACCACCGATCAGCTGAGCAGGGCTTTTTGCAAAGGGCTCTTTGCCAGTCTCTTCAAGGACTGCCTGGTTTGAAGTGAGTGCCTGTCGGCTGGTGGGCACTGACTTTGCCTGCTTCAGGGGGCCCTACTGGGCAGGAAACATTAAATCACTTTGAGAGCCTCACTGGGTGGATATTGAAAACATGCTGCAGATGTTTGCCTTCCTCTAATGCTTCATGAAGGTTTTCAGTTTTCACATACAAGATTTACCCACTTGACAGGAAGGATGTGGGTTTTAGTTCCCTCTTCTACCGAGAGGTGCAAACGTAGTATTTTTCTGTCTAAAATTGACTCCACCTTGGGGTGGGTTAGACTTCCCCCAGCTAAGTGCCACCCAGTTGTTTTGGACCACAGATCTGATCAGTCTCAGCTGATGGGAGCATGGCCATAGGGTGCCATGGTTAACAGGAAAGATAGTCTAGCACATCTGGAGGGCACCAGCCTTGAGTTGTTGCTATTGCAGTTCAGACAGGGAGGTGAGAGAGAGGGGCTTCTCCAAAGCTGCCAGGGCTGTGGGCTCACATTACTGACTTGGCCTGCTTTTCCTCTGTTGACTTCCAAGAGATCAGAACTTTTTTCAGCTGCCTTCCTCCCCAGGAAAGACAAGAGGCTGCTTGAGTATTCTCAGTCTTGGTCTGCTGTGACTCTGCTGTTAGAGATGAGATATGTGCTCTGTCAGCTGGTCATTCCTTCACAGAGTTCTGACACTGTGGCCTTCCTCAATCAATTAGTCTCACAGTAAACAATAGGAGCTTGGCAGGAGGGAATAAACATCCCCGGCTGCAGAGTAGTCCCTGCTGCGCACAGGAAGCCCAACACTTGGAAGGAGGAGGTACCTTCCTTTCCCAGCAAGTTGGGTGGCTCTTCTTGACGGCTTTCCTCTCCTGCTAGCAAAGTGCCTGGTTTGTTGCATCACAATGGGAGAGCCACCTTCAGAACAAGGACCCTGGTGCCTTTTTTGCCGGCAACAGAAAGAAAGATTCCTGCAGCAATTATTGTGCATATGTGCGTGCTTATTTCTAAGTATGAGATGCACGCCTAAGAATCTGTAGCATTAAACAAAAGAAACCAGATGAGGCCTAAAACCACTGGTTTGCAGCATTGATAAGGCCACCCCAAAACATGATGAGCAGAAGAGCTGCTGCAAGTCAGTGTTGGTATAATGCAGTTGGTATAATGTTGGTATAATGCAGCGCCATGTGTTCCCCAACCTTGTGCCCTCCAGATGTTTTGGAGTACAACTCTCATCGGGCCCAACGCGTGGCTGGAGGGCACTAGGCCTGGAGGACGCTGCTGCTAGATTTCTCTCCTCATTAGGTCTGGGCTTAGAAGTGCCAGGTGTGAGAGGAGAGGCAACAGTGAGGAAGGGGAGCAGCTGGCAGCCAGGCTGAAAGAATAATGCACAGATGCTCAGATGGAGGAGTGTGTGTGGGCGTGCATGCTGGTGCATCGGTGTACAGTGGTACCCCGCAACAGTCCCCCCCCCCCGCCTGCCTTCCCGGGACAGCGGAGACTTCTCCGCTGCCCCGGGCGATCTTAAAATGCTGGCGGGCGGGAGCGAAGCGTTCGCTGCCGACCCCCAGCATTTTAAAATCTCCCCGGGACAGCGGAGGCTTCGCTCCCGCCCGCCAGCATTTTAAAATCGCCCCGGGACAGCAGGGGCTTTTAAAATGCTGGCGGTCGGCAGCAAAGCCCTCCTGTCCCCGGAGCTTGCGGGGCGGGAGGTGGGAAGAAGGGCTTTTCTTCCCACCGCCAGCCTTCAGAACAGCCTTCTGAAGGCTGGCAGTGGGAAGAAAAGCCCTTGTTCCCCCCCCCCCCCAGCCTTCAGAAGAGGTCGGAGGGACAGACTGTCCCCGGACCTGGTCTGAAGGCGGTTTCCCTAGGAACGCATTAATTGATTTTCAATGCATTCCTATGGGAAACCGTGCTTCGCAAGACGAAAAACTCGCAAGAAGAAAAAACTTGCGGAACGAATTAATTTCGTCTTGCGAGGCACCACTGTATTTCCACACAGCCTCTCAGCAGATGGTCCCAGTAAGCACAGTGTGGGGCGGAGCTGTGGGGAGGCAAGGTTCAATAACTTTTTGGAACACGTTCCTAGTAAGAGAGCCAGCAAACCTCTCCTTCCGTGAGATGGTGGAGCTCCTCAGGGTTTGCTCCAGTTTGCTCTCATGCTTGTAGTGGAACAGCTAATCCTGCTCTTCTGCTTTGGGATCTCATCTGTCAAAAGGCCACAACCTTCTGTGATGAAGGCACAGGAGGCACTTGATAGTGGGCCAAGCCTCTGAGAAAGCATGTGGAGTGCTGTGTGAGGTCCCAACGAGGGTTTTTGTGTTTGCTTTCGCTTTCATCTTCTGAAATGTCTGTGGGGTGAAGAACACCACAGGAGCTCCTGCAGGTGGATCAGGCCAAAGACCGGCATCTTGTGACCTACAGAGGCCAACTACGTGACACTGGGAAGGTTAATTTAATGGCACACTATGAAGGTACAGTATTGGCAAGTCTCAGAGAGGGAAAGGCAACTATGCAACTATTGCTCAGGTATTCAGTACACCCTCAGGTTTACCACACATAGTGCCTCATATTTTTGTATAAGACGGCTTTCCTTGAAGTATGACTGGGTCAAGGTGTGGAACATGTGTTTTACAATTGTACAAATAGTTTTACATTGGTACCTCGGGTTAAGTACCTAATTCGTTCCGGAGGTCCGTTCTTAACCTGAAACTGTTCTTAACCTGAAGCACCACTTTAGCTAATGGTGCCTCCTGCTGCTGCTGCACCGCCGCTGCACAATTTCTGTTCTCATCCTGAAGCAAAGTTCTTAACCCGAGGTACTATTTCTGGGTTAGCGGAGTCTGTAACCTGAAGCGTATGTAACCTGAAGTGTATGTAACCTGAGGTACCACTGTATTCCTCTTAGTTTACTGAGTCTATAGTGTTTGGTATTTTATCTTATTTTTGTCTTATTGTACACCACTTTGGTATGGTATGCAAAAATATGCACAGAGAGAAACAAATAGAGACTGCAGAATGGAACTCTCTAAGCATTTTGCAAAATGTCTTTCAAGAAATTATCTTGATCAGGTATCCTCAACCTCTTTAGACTCAAGACCCACTTTTAACCCAAACATGCATTTGGGGGGACCCATTTCTTAATCTTTTAACATATATTTACAAGGTAGTAGTGTTGTTGCAACCCACCACAGATCAGGCCCACCAGTTGAAGACCAGTGATTCTAGGTCTTGGGGGATCAGCATGAGTCACCCTTTCAAATACAGTACAATCACATTTTACATGGGAGTTTGGTTCCAAGGGTTCCATGTATATGCAGAAATGCACATACTCTTTGTACCAGCTCTGGAGGCCCCAGTTTGCTCTCTCAAGATCTGGTGGGGCCATCATTATCTCAGGGGAGCATCCCAGACTCAGCCCACAGAGAGTGCCTTGGATCCCAAGCAAGGCATAGAGCTTTTAAGCTCTTTTGCCACTGGGAAGACCCAGCACAAAAGAGCTTTTGAGCTCTTGCTCGCATTTAACTTGCAGGATTTGAATCAGCGGCCTTCAGCTGCTCATGGTTGAATTAGATGAGTATAAGATGCGATTGTACTGTACGTGTCGTGGTGTACTTCAAAGCCATGAGACCAGGTGAGTCTTTCTTAGCCACTCTTCTTGCACTTTTCTCTTCCTCCCCTCCTCAAATGCAAAGGATCTTGGGGAAAAGGCTCTCTTTCCTGAGCTCTCCTCCCAGTGACCTGCACCTTCCTTGGGAGTTCTCCCCAGCGTGACACAAGTCTGGTGTAGCAGAGGCTGGTTTGGGCCAGGATCATTGCCTGAGGCTCCTTGTCTGCCAGCCCTGGCTTTCCAAAGGAAACAGCATTTGAAAAAGACCTTTGTGTTTCCTGTGGCTTTTGGCTTGGTTCCCTGAGTGGGTTCAGCCTTCCTCCACCCATTGCAGCAGCAGGAAACAAGCTATTTCAGGCAATGGGTTGGTGTTTGCTTCTCATTTCCTGTGGGGAATTCTGATTCCAACAGGAGATGGGGAGACACACTCCAGGAATGACCAAGGCCAGGTCAACTGCCACTTCTTCTGAACCTTTATACTTTTGTATTGCTGTCTTCAGCCTCCAGCCGTAGTTTGTGGGCCCAAGAGACTTCAGAATGTATTGCCTTCAGGGTGAACTCAGCTGCCTGGGAGCTCCAGTGCTGCCCAAAGGACTGCGGCCATTTTTAGAGCACCCCACTTGGTTTATATGGAGCCCTTGTGAGCCTGAGAATCTTGTTGGTGCAGATCTCACGCAAACCCTTATCTGACCTATTTCAGCTGCACACGCATTTCAACTGGTATCTGTGAATACAAGATTGGCTGCATTAACCAAAAGCGAAAGGCAGATCTGAGTGCAAAGACACCCCAGAGGTTTATTCCCAGTCTGCCCTTTTCTCCCTGAACATAGAATTCAACACCTGAAGCCCTTTTCTGAGACCCAGATGGCTACTCGGGTGAGTTGGGTGGTGATGACCAGGGTGGGGAGCAGGCAGAGAGGCCCCTCGCTGTTGTGGTCCCTGCAGGCAGACTGGTTTTTCCAAGGAGGCTCATCTGGTACTAAGTCTGATGGCCGTATGATGCCAGGCAGAGCAGACTTTCCGGCTCATCAACCAGCTGGTTTTAAAATGCTGTTTTCATTTTATGATTTTTAAAATATTTGCTTTTCATGTGTTTGTACAGCTCTGCTGCAATTATTTATTTAATACCATAATTGTATTTTTATTATGCTTATTTTGTTTTATAATTTGGTCAGGTGTTGAAGGACATATACATTTCAGAATAAACAAAGCAAAAATATGCACTAATGGGTTTATTTCACTGGGTTTTGACCTCACAGGGGAGACAAGTCAGGGATGCCATTTATTAGCACATTTGTTTGTTCCTTTGTAAAGGGGGGGGGGGCAAAAAGGTAAAAGAGGTGAAACTGAAGGAAAGGGAGGGGAAATAAAATAATGTGTGGGTGATGTAGCTCTTTTGCTAACAAAATCCAGTGGAATCTGTACCTGAAGTAGAATTGTTAATAAAGAAATGGGGCTTACTCACTGGTTAGAAAGTTAATGGGTGATAACCAGAGTTAGTCATACTCAGAACACACTGAAATTAATGGGCTTTAATTGACTCATTAATTTATATGGGTTTACTGTGAGTAAGACTTTGTAGGATATCACCCAGTAATATTGGACTAGATGATCCTCAGGGTCCCTTCCAGCTCTACATTTCTATGATTCTTAGGGGAAGTCAGAAATTTTAGGAATTAATAGGACAACAACAACTATTTTTTATTTATGCCCCAGCCATTCTGGGTGGCTTCCAACACATATAAAAACAGAATAAAACATCAAACATTACCGTAATAGTAATAATCTGATCCATTATAAAAAGTCACAATAACTTTAAAATAAACAACATATCAAATAAAGCAATATTCAATAATCCATTAGAATTTAATAGTAAACAGTAAAATTAAACATCAGCAAATAATAATTAAACAGTTTACACTCATCAGTTACAATAAAGCACTGCTAATCTATAATCACTAAAAATAAGTGCAAATCACAGTGCATAAAATACCACAAAACCTACAGAACCATATAAAAGGGTTAAATTGAGAGACAAGGACACGCAACTTACAAAATTATTTCTAGGAAATGCTCCCAGGGCTGGAATGTCAGGGGAGGCAGGTGGAAAAGGCATTGCCTAATGACCAGCGGAAAGTCTCTCTCCCCTCACAGTTCTGGGCTGGTTGGCAGCATTTGCATTTGCACTGCCAATCATTCTTAATGGCCCAGTATTCCGCTCTCTTTGTTCCTTGCTAATAATGACCCATCTTCTCCTGAGCATGGGAAACTGGCTGGCCTGCCTGCTGCTGCTGCTGCTGGATTCAGCGCCTGATAGCTTCCATTCATACGCCAAGCATTCATTTTTTCCTAACATTTACTAAATCTAAGAATTAAGGGGGATCTGGCCCCCCACAAACTCATAACACATTTATGGGGGATCTAGGCGCCCCCGCTCCGCAAACTCATAGCATCATATAACAAAGAGAGCACAGAAATTTCCAGCTCCTGGCAGACAGTCTCACACACCTGAGCTGGGCTGCTTAAATAGGGTCGCCATATTTTAAGAGGAAGAATCCAGACACAAAAGGTTGTTGAGGTTTTTTTAGGGCAGTCGTCTGACAGCCCCGCCCCTGCCATTGAGCCCAAGCAGCCCCTGCCAGAGGACAGCAGAACCTCTACCAAAAAAATAATAAAATAAAAATAATTGAAGTACAATTGTACATTTCATCATAAATGCAAACATAAATGCAAACAAAAACAACCATCACATTGCCTCCTCTCACTCCAAGAGGAGCCCATCTTCCTCCTGGCTTTGAAATGCAATTAATCTGCCAGCATTTAGGAGGGTGAACCCATTGTCCATCTTACCATTCCTTTATGTTGTTGAAAGCAAGTCTTTTGAAAAAGTGGGAAAACAGGTTTGGGGATGGCTCTGGCTGTAGGCATCCAGGTTTACAAAGAAGTGGAACTAGAGTTCGATCTTGGACAGAAGGTGGTACAGTGGCGTAGCGTGGGGGGTGCAGGGGGGGCCGGCCGCACCGGGCGCAACATCTGGGGGTTAGGGTTAGGGGCGCAAATCCACGGGTTAGGGGGCGCAAATCCACGGGTTAGGGGGCGCAAATTACTTGCCTTGCCCCGGGTGCTGACAACCCACGCTACGCCACTGAGGTGGTATTGTATCCCAGAACAACCCCCTCCCACCCATCTCCATGACTTAAAACAGCCTCTGCCAACCTGGTGCCCTCCAGATGCTGTTGGACTACGTCTCTCATCCGTCCCAGCCAGCATGTTGTTGTTGTTTAGTCGTGTCCGCCTCTTCCTGACCCCCTGGACCAGAGCACGCCAGGCACTCCTGTCTTCCACTGCCTCCCGCAGTTTGGTCAAACTCATGTTCGTAGCTTCGAGAACACTGTCCAACCATCTCGTCCTCTGTCGTCCCCTTCTCCTTGTGCCCTCCATCTTTCCCAACATCAGGGTCTTTTCCAGGGAGTCTTCTCTTCTCATGAGGTGGCCAAAGTCTTGGAGCCTCAGCTTCAGGATCTGTCCTTCCAGTGAGCACTCAGGGCTGATTTCCTTCAGAATGGAGAGGTTTGATCTTCTTGCAGTCCATGGGACTCTCAAGAGTCTCCTCCAGCACCAGAATTCAAAAGCATCCATTCTTTGGCGATCAGCCTTCTTTATGGTCCAGCTCTCACTTCCATACATCACTACTGGGAAAACCATAGCTTGAACTATAGGCAGTGGCGTAGCGTGGGGGGTGCCAGGGGTGCCAACCGCACTGGGCGCAACATCTGGGGGGGCGCGAGTCCAGAGGGAAGGGACAAGTTCCTTCCTCCGCCGGGCTCCCCGCTGCCACCGCCAGCCTTGCGCCCTAGCGCGCGCGCGCCCCCCGCTGCCGCTGCTGCGGCTGCGCTCCACTCACTGCTCGCAGGAGGAGCAGCCGCTGCAGCAGCGCCGACACCGCCACGACGCCTGGCCGGGCACGGGCAGCCTCCGCACCCCGCCGCCGCCGCCATCCCCTTGACCCAGCCACAGGCGACGGCTGCTTCTGCCGACTGGGAGGGAGGAGAGCTCCGAGAGGCCTCGCCGCGCCCTGCGCTCCCCAAAACCCTCCAAGAGGAAGCCGGCGGGCGGGCGAGGGTCTCCCAGCAGAAGGGGGCGCCGCTGGCTCCGGCTCTCAGCGCAAGTCTCAGCCGCGGGGGGGGGGGGCGAGGACGGAGCACGGCTGGAAGCCCCCGGACCCGGCCGGGAGGAGGAGAGGCGCTCGCCAAGCCCGGATCTGGAGCTCCACCTACAGCCCAAGGAGAGGAGTGGGCGGGGAGGCGCCCGAGGGGAGGGGGCTTCGGCTGCCTCGGCCCGCGGGGGCTCCGCAAATAATAAATTTAATAAATTCTAGCTGAGCCTTGGGGGGGTTCCTTGGCTCCTTCGCTCGCCCCCAGCCCCAGTGGCATAGCGTGGGGGGGTCAGGGGGACCGGGCGCAACATCTGGGGGTTGCGCTCGCACTCGAGTGCTAAAATCCACGGGTTAGGGGGCGCAAATTACTTGCCTTGCCCCGGGTGCTGACAACCCACGCTATGCCACTGACTATAGGGCCTTTGTTGGCAAGGTGACACCTCCAGAGGCCTTTGTCTGCACCTGGAGCCTCCCTGGCAAGTTCCTAGTTTCATGGGAGCAAAAGGTCCCCGACTTCCCTGTGACCTGAAAGGGCAGCCAGGTGTTCTGACCCAGTCCTCTCCTCCTGCCCTGGTTTCTCCAAGACCTTGTTATCTCTGTACGCACGTACACTCCTCTCCCTCAGCTGCTGTGTTTCAGCCTCAAGCAGCGTGAGGGACCAGAGTTCCTTCTGCTATGATCTTCCTGTCTCTTTCTGCAGGGGGAAAACAATTTGAAGCGGTGTCAGGGGGAGGCTGAGCAGGTGACAGAGATCATGCTGGAGAACTACAACAAAGTGCTGGAACGTGAGGGCAAGCTCAGCGAGCTGGATGTAAGGGCAGATGAACTTCGCAACCAGGTACAGCAAGGGGGCGGGAGGGAGCAGCCCCTTTGCAAAAGGCACTTCTGGGGGTGGTAGGCTTTTGCACACCCCACAAGTGATGGGTGGACCCTTGTTTGCAGTAGATTGTCGTCAGCATTTCCTCCAGAGTCCTTGAGACAGCAGGAGAATCACGTGGGTCTTCCCCTCCAAAATGGTTCCCTTCTTCCAGTTTTCTTTTTTATTAAATATCCCAGCCTAACCCAGAAGCTGGTGTTGAGGTAATGCATGCAAAGTATCAGCCAAATAAGCTAATGAGTTCTAATCCCAGACTACTACTTGCAAAGAAGGTGATAAACAAGCCATGTTAACAAAAAGGTTTTACAATGTGAGGGGAGTCCTCTGTTTTTGTTTTTAGCCGTGTACGTAATAAAAATGTGTCTTTCAATTACAAAGGAGTCTTTGTGCGTTAGGCTTTGTGCCAATTTTCTTCTATTATTTACTTATTCTGCAAGAGCTATTTGCCATACTTTGTTGTACCAACTTGTCAGAGACTCACCCTCAAAATCCTTCCAGGATTATTATGAGTTTTGCTGCTAGTGGAAGAGCACCTATTCAACTAAAGTTCAAGCTGTGAGTTAATACTATCTCCCATGAAAAGAAGGAGGAGCACCAGCTCCAGCAATTTGCAGACATTTTGTCTAGTAATTGCTGTTATTAGGACAAAATAGTTCATTTCTGCTGCCCCCCCCCCCCCGGAGTCACAGTCCAAGAGGCCCAGTCTGATTTGGGCTTCCCCCTCCCTGGCAGAGCTTAAAGCAGGGGTCAGCAAACTTTTTCAGCAGGGGGCCGGTCCACTGTGCCTCAGGGCCAGACTATATTTTTTTTTGGGGGGGGGATGAATGAATTCCTATGCCCCACAAATAACCCAGAGATGCATTTTAAATAAAAGGGCACATTCTACTCATTTTAAAACACACTGATTCCCGGACTGTCCACAGGCAGGATTTAGAAGGCGATTGGGCTGGATCCAGCCCCCGGGTCTTAGTTTGCCTACCCATGGCTTAAAGTAAGATGTGGGGAGATGTGGGGAGATGTGGATTGCTGTGATGGCCTTGGACTGTTTTCTTAAAGTAAAGAATGGGAAAGGAATGATGGGACAGCAGTCCTGGCCAGGACTGGTAGGAGTTGTAATCCAAAACACTGTCGGGTACCTGGTTCGCGAAGGCTAGGGACATAAGAAGAACAGGCTGGACTGGTCCAGATGCCTATCCAGTCTAGCATCCTGTTCTCAAAGTGGCCAAACAGACACCTCTTCTGAGCAAACAGGACCTGCGCACAAGAGCACTTTCCCCTCCTGCTGTTTCCAGCAGTTGGGATTCAGAAGCATCTCAGCCAGGTATTATTCGCCTTCTCCTCCAATAATTTTTCTAATCCTCTTTTAAAGTCAGTCAAGTTGGTGACCATCAGTTCAGTGGTTTACCTGTGCACTGCAGGAAGAAGTGCTTTTATTTTATCTGTCCTGAATCTCCCAACCTTCGGCTTCACAGGATGTCTGTGAGTTCTAACATTATGAAAGAGGAAGCAAAACTTTTCTCTGCTCACTTTCTCCAGGCCCTGCATCCTTTTATACGCTTCTATCATGTCACCTCTTCCACACCTTGTCTCTAAACCAGGGGTTGTCAACCTGGTCCATACCGCCCCCTAGTGGCGTTTCAGGATTCTAGGTGGGCAGTAGGGGGTTCTATTGCTCCTTCCATCGGGCACTGGTGGGCAGTAAGGAAATTTTACAGTCAAGAAAGATACATTAGTGGGTGGCAGGTATAAAAAGGTTGACTACTCCTGCTCTAAACTATAAAGTCCCAAATGTTGCAACCTTTCCTCAGGATCGTAGAGAACATGGAAATTCTGCCCACTGAGCTGCTGATAGCAAATCCAGATCAATCTTTTCTTATGACATTATCTTTTCTTTATCTTATGACATTTCAACAGAAACAGCAGGGAGCATGTGGACTCCATGCTTTAAAAAAATAACATATTGTACCAGGCAATCTAAACCCTGCCCAGTAATTGCATATTGTGTAAATTTAGTCCATTTCCATCTTATTGTCTTCCTTGCTTCCTTCCTTCCTACCTACCTACCTACCTACCTACCTACTTAACACTTGCATCCTACTTCTCCAAATCTCAAGGCAGCTTCCCCCAAAATTACTTATAAAATACAATTTAATAAGACAGTGTCAATAAGGCAGTATAATCAGAGCACTGGGCTTTTGTACGATGAAGGTTTTGCATCCTTTCGAAAAAGCTGTTCCAAGAGAATGTGCTCTGAAATTAAATAGTTTTCCCTTCCCCTCTTTTAAATGACTTTTCATGACTTATTCCGCATGCACACCCGATATTCACACATAATACTAAAGGTGGGCTTGTGGGACATTGGTGGAGACTTTAATTCTTCCTTGTGGCAAATGTCTCTTGTCTCTTACAAATACCTCATTTTATATTTTCCCAGCCAGGCTTTGCAAATGAAAGTGATTCCAGAAGGAGTTGGGTGGTGGGAGAAAGCATTTACAGGGGAAAGGTGGGGGGGGGTGCTTCTCCCAAAACTACGTCCTGCCCTTCCTGTGACCTCAACAAGTGTGAAGGCAGGGCCATTTGTTTGCTGAGATGACATCTTGTTACGCCCTCTAGAAGCTAAACTCTATGCCCTATCCCTCTGTTCTGCACCTTTTGAAGCCTGCCTTTACTGTCTTCAGTTCCTTTAGTTCCTTTCAACCAAAGCTGAAATGCTCCAAGCCCTGCACCCCCCGCCCAGTGCCAGATCCAAATCCCGTGTCTGCAGCAGTTTCAGAACTGCATAACCTTTCCTTGGCCTCAGCTTTCCCTGGACAGTGTCACTCCCTACAGTGGGAACCATCTGTGAGCACCAGATACTGCAGCATGGCTAAGCCTAAACTGATTGTGGGGTGTGTGGCTCTAATTAATAGTTTGGGTTGGAGAGCCTCCAAAAAGGGTGGGATATTAACAATCCTGTATGCCTATGAATAAGAGAGGCTGCATCCCTTCTCTGTTTCCTCCTAGAGTGTTGCCTTCTCCAAGACAACAGGCACAGTGGCTCGGCAGATGCGCTGGAAGAACATGAAATGGAAGGTCATCCTTGTGGGCGTGGTCGCGGGAGTCCTCATCCTCATCCTGGCTATAGTTCTTTACTTCACCCTCCCCAGTTCTGAAAACAAAGGGTGATGGTGGACCCTGAGTGGCTTAGTGGGACAACTCGCAGATCATCTGCAGCAGGCCAGGTTGTCTCTTCCTGCCCCTTGCATTGGTGTGTTCTGGATGGACTTGAGCAGGACTTGGTCACAGATTTGTTGCAGCAGAAACAGTGTGCAAGAGAAAAATCTGCTGCCACCATTCTCTAGCGCCCAGCAACGGTGCTCAGATAATATTTGTGCTCGTTCCTAAATGGCAAAGCATTGTATGTTTGCAACCCCATTCAACTGTGAGCTGTGCCACTTGCTATTCAGAGCTTCTTTGCATATTGCATATCTAGAAGAGAATCTATGAAAAGTTTAAATGATGTGGTCCTACGCTGCTACTGTGCCTATACCCAGGCAAATCTGGAGGTGTCTCTCTGTGTTGGCAGAGCAGGTCCTGTCATTTTCTGCATCCTGCAAATTCCACTCCTGAAATTAGCCATAGTATACAGAATCTAGGTTTTGTGTTTTGATCATGGTGCAAACAAAGGCACTTGCCCCAGGCAGCTAAGTTTGGATTCCCTGAAATGTGGCAGAGAAGGGGATGAGATGACTTTATGATGGTCCTGTTCATTTAAGAGCATAAGACGAGCCTGGTGGATCAGGCCAATGGCCACCTGGTCCAGCATCCAGGTCTTGCAGTGGCCACCCAGATACCTGTAGGAAATCCACAAGCAGCACCTGAGCACAACAGCCCACCCCCCTCCTGTTTTTGGAGGCCTGGGGATATTTTAAATGTGGGTGTGGCAGGACACTGGAAGGTTCACAGCAAGAGCAAGGTCTGCAAAGGCCAAATTCATTCAGGTTCTCTTCTCCCAGGTGCCACAAGCCTTTGCGCGCTTCTCATATTGAAGACATGCTCTGTTGCAATTTGTGCCTTACTTCAGGATCTTTTTACTGTGAAATCTGGTACAGAGGTACCAGTTTTACTGCTCTGCCCATTAAGCGCTAGCAGAACGCTAGCCCTTCTTTGCTAGCTGTTTCCCTCTCCGAAATGAGCATGGCCTGATGTTTTTGTCCATTTTCGTTAATACATTATTGCTTTGCATTATTTTATTTTATTTTTGCACATGGCTGCTTATTTAGTGATCTAGTAAAAACCCACCTTTCCTCCTCATTTTGATCTTGTGTTTAGCAGCATATGAAGGAGGTCTGTATATATGCCTATGTACAAACCAATTCAAGAACTGCCCCAAATTATGAGATGGCCCAAAGTGAAGAGGGGGCAGCCTGGATAACATGTGCTGCACAGGATAATAAGGAAGATAATTTTAAGGATTACCGGCATGGAAGCAGCCAAAACAACTCCTAGCCTCCACCTCGCACTGTGCTCCTCCAATTTCAGCTTAGCAAGTGACTAGAATATAGGTTAATTTCTTTAATGCTAACTTGTAAAAACATGCCTCCTATTTTAAACAGGGATGGGGGGGGGAGACTCTTGTTTCTGCTGTGTACTGTGGCAAGAACAGTAAAAGGTGGATTGTTTTATAATAATGAGTTGTTGTGCATGAATTGCTACATCTGCTGACAATGCAATAGAGGAAGGGCAAGGAAAATAAGAAGATAGGGTTGTGATGATGACCTAGAGATGGTTCTCGGCAACTGAAGGGGTCTGGTCCCAAGGCTGAAGATGAGAGGAGCCAGAAGCCTGTCTCTGAATTCAGGATTGTGATTTCCCAAAGGGGGTGGGGGCAACGTCTGCCAGTGGGCCATAGATGCCATGCAGGTGGCTCTCCACACTGCCAGCTGGCTGGCTAACTTGGCTCGTTTAGATATTAATAGGCTGCAATTCACAGATTAATGAGCATGCCAGCTTGTAGGCTTTGCAAGCATTGGGTTTCCCATTTGTTGTGATGGATATGCTGCTCTCACAAAACTAGAGCACTGGCAAATCTTCAAAACTGGGATCCGGGAGAAAAGCAAAGCAATAATGGAGCGATTGTCTTCTCCCTCACTTCGTGTGGAGGACAGTGTCCTGGGACAGACTTCACCAGCCAGCTGCCTCCCAGAGGTTTTGGGCTACAGCCTGAAGATGATGGGAGTTGTTGTCCAAAACCCCCTGGAAGAGAGCTGGCTGGGGAAGGCTCTCCTACAAAGTGGTGGCAGGCATCCTAGGACAGTTTCTGAGGGAAACCCAAAGACTTATTCTGAGTTTTCTTTTTTCTTTTAAAAAAAATGTGTCCCTAATTTTGGAACAGCCTGGAAACAACCTTGCTTGTTCCATGAGGATGGAAGCTCTTCAGATATTTCAAGGTGGCTCTCAAGTCTTCTCTTCCCCAGGTTAAACATACCCAGTTCCTTCAACCTTTCACCCAGCTGATTCAGCAGTTGATCACATCAGATCAGAGCCAGGCCAGCCACCAGGCCCAGGGAAGTAGCCAAGTGACAACGCTTTGAGAAGCACCCCGATTCTCGCTGAGTTTGGTGAGAGCTGGGGTGCAGTGGTAGTGGAAGTGGTGATGGGACACAGCAGGGGGTGGGGGTGGGGAGGCGGCAATTCCTATTTCGCCTCAGGTGGTGAAACAGAATGGGTCACCCCTGAATCAGATGCAGCTTCTGCTGACGTGTCGAAGCCTTTCCCCCTCTTTGTCAGCTGTCCAGGGACCTCCTGCCCAGAGCCAGAGTCTCAGGAGCATTCAGGTATCAGTTGTGCAACATAAGGTTTCTGGAGTCATAGAAGGCTCCACAGACAAGATAGCAGCTCTGGTGGGGGGGGGTGGAGACACCTGGAATGGACAGCCTTTAGCGGCTTTAGAGATGGGTTAACCATCCTGCTGATAGTGGTGTAGCAAGGATGGCACCTCAGGCCTGAATATCAAGTCCCTGCCACCTAGAGGACCACCCGGAGAAGAGTAGATGATGGCAAACAGGCCTGAATTCAGTTCCTGAACCCACCAGGGCTTTGTATTTATTTCTTTTTTTAAAAGCTTTTTATAGATGGGAGGTGGGTGATCTGTACATGTTTACAGATGTTCATTTTCAGCTTTTGACTTCAAAGGTGTGTTACCCTGCAAAGTGGAGCTTGTTATTCCCCAGTAAACGTATTTATTACCCATTGTATTCCTGTAGTCGTAATGGTGCTGTGGTTTGTTTTTTTTAAAAAAAATGTATCATATTGGTTTTTAATATCATAAACATAACTGAGAAAGCAAAACTTGGAATACTATACAGATTATTGGATTGTCAAGTACATAGGGTGAAATTAAGATACACATATGTTATAAATTTACTAAGTAAAGGTAAAGGGACCCCTGACCGTTAGGTCCAGTCGCGGATGACTCTGGGGTTGTGTGCTCATCTCGCTCTATAGACCAAGGGAGCTGGCGTTTGTCCGTAGACAGCTTCCGGGTCATGTGGCCAGCATGACTAAGCCGCTTCTGGTGAACCAGAGCAGCGCACAGAAATGCCGTTTAGCTTCCCACTAGAGTGGTACCTATTTATCTACTTGCACAAAAAAATCACTGAGTAGGCCTTTGTATAAAGATACATGTGACACAATAAATGAAGACCATACACCGAGAAGTTTATTCCTCTTGGACTGTCTGTCAATCACTCAGCTGTGCTGGGTCATACATTCAGAAAGTGCTGTCTCCCACACATGAGCATATGTGAGTCCTTTCTGTTTCCCACCTCACAGCTATCTCCATCCTGGTAGCTTCTAGCAGAGAGAAGACCAGAGTTTGATGAGGAATCTCAGGGAGGAATTTCTAGAAGCACCAGCAATGGGTATGACACCAAATCACAATTATTACAGAGATCTCGCAACAAAACATTTTGCCAGAATAAGTCCTAGCACGTGCTGACGACTGGTCAGTGGCCAAGGCTGCTATAATTTTTTCAACACATGCATCAGAGTCTATTGCTCCCCTACAGGGTTTGTGGCCTTCACGCCTTCTGCTGCCTCTCCCACACATAAAGAACTACCTCCAGATTCCTCATCAGCACTGTTGTAAACAAAAATTGCCCTTTTCCCTTATGGGGTATCCAAGAGCCCATATAGAGTCCTTACAAATGTTCCCTATTGGTAGTGTAGCCTTATGAGGCTTTGCCCTCGGGTGGGAAAAATAGTGCGCCTGGGAAAGGGAAGTGGGAGTCAACAGACACTCAAGGAATAGTTTCGGAGAAAAAGGTTTTATTTCTACCATCCATGAACTGGTAGAAGGAGCAAGTGTGATAAGTCACAAAAAGCATGCACGAGTTCACAATCATGTGCACAAGCATATATACCCCTTTCCAGTTCCCTCCTCCTTTCTCCTCCCTCAGGAGTCCTGCCCCATGTTGAGGTTCCTGAGCATGTACAGAAAGCTGTCTTGGAACTATTGTGGACTCTTGGCAGGAAAGGGGTTGAGGGGGTTTTCAGTGTGTTCCCGTTGTTTCATTCTTGTGCATTGGCATGGTTCCCGGAGAGAAAGCAAGTTGCAATGTGGTTCTGAAAAAGGCCTGAGAAGACAATGGGCTCTGTCCTCTACCTTGTTGCAATCTTTTTAGTTACAGCAAGCGGAATGTTTCTGATGCTTAGCTGCTGAGAAAATGATTTTGAAAAGCTTTGAGAAGCTTTGAGCCTGCTTTGGTGGGGGGTGACTTCGGGCCTAGGTGGGGTCACCTGTCCTCACCTTCCTTCAGTAGGAGAAAAGAACAGAGGCCAACCAGAGAATATTGAGAAGCAAAGCAGCTAGTAAGCCTGATTTTTATTAACTGTTGCAACACGGTGCTCCCCTCACATGCAGGAAAGGAGGAGGAACCCAGAAAAATGACGTGCAAGGCCTTATAAAGACTTTTGAAATTGCCACCCTGTAGATCAAGACCACCCCCAGTAACATCATACATACGTCACAGAAGGGGTGTAACCTAAGACCACCCCTCAGATACATCATACCTACATCACAGAAAAGGCAGTCTAAACAGAAATCTGAATGTTGTTTTTCTGTCCTCGTTTATCTCCTGTCTGGCAGGTCACTTGATTGGATTGCCCGGAGAGCCTAGCCAGTCTTTTGTAATGATAAATACTTAGTTCCTGAGCCCAGGTCACAGACTCACGCCCTATTCATATCTTAAATGTGCCCTTCAGACAGGATTTGTGAGGAAAGAGACAATGGGGAGGTTTCCCACTTTGACCTTGCAGAGAAAACATTTACTCAGTTTAGGAATCAAAAATGGTTCCAGGTCGGTCTTCCTGTGCTGATCTATGCATGTGCTTGGTTGGTACGCTTATGAACAATACCATATATCTAAGACCTCAAAATTCCTATCACAGCACAAAGCCTAGGATCTTTAGCACAGCTCCAGAAGTGGGCCCGCTGCATTACCTTAGCAATTGCTGGGTTGGAAGAGGATCTTGTGATTCACTCAGTTAATCCTCCTATGGGTGGCAGAGCTTCAACCCTAGGCCACCATTATGCTATCACGCAAGCCGCAATGTCCCTGATGGTGCTGTGATTTAAGAAAATATGAAGAGCCTGGCTGGGCCAGCATCCCGTTCTCAAGGTAGCCAGCCAGATGTCTCCCATGGGAAGCCTCTAAGCAGTTCTCCCCACTTGCAATCCCCAGCAACTGGCACACTGGAGACAGCATGTAGCCACTGAATCTTTTTTAAGCCCCCAAACAGATGACCATTGTAGCATAGTCCTGGATCTTTCTTCAGCTTCTCTGGATGGCACTGAGTTTTATTATTATTTTAGTGACATTAACACGCCCATGTTCAGTGTTTGTGTGCGTATTCCTCCTTTCAAAGTAGGGTTGGCAAGCTACACTTTTGCTCTAAGATGTCAGGAATGCAGAAGCAGTTATAAAGCACAGAATGGTGGACAGAGAAATGTTAATTGTCTGCCTCACAACTGGCTAATGCCTCCCACTTCCCCAAGCCAATGACGTCCAGTGTTTGAAAGAGCCTTTGCCTACCAGACATGGGCGTAGCCGCAGGGGGGCCACTGCCCCCCCATCAAGTAAATCTATGAAAATACTTAACTAACTGAGGTTCTGCCTGCCCCCCATCATAAATCCTGTCTACGCCCATGTTACCAGGTGCTTTCCATACGTTTTGGACTTTAATAGGCCCCAGCTTGCACAGCTGTATGGGGAGTTGTAGTCCAAATCATCTAGCAGCCTTTCTCAACCTGTGGGTCCCCAGATGTTGTTGAACTACAACTCCCATCACCCCTGGCTAGCAAGGCCAGAGCTCAGGGATGATGGGAGTTGTAGTCCAACAATATCTGGGGGACCACAGGTTGAGAACCAATGAGGAAGGCTGACCACTCGCTTTCTGAACCGAAACGGATCTTTAAGTTGCCCGGAGCTTCGGAGGGAATTCACCTTTTAAAAATCAGCCTGTCCCTCCCCTGAGCAAAAAACTTCAGCTTTGCTTGAGAGAAAGGAATGCAACAACTCAGAGCCGCGGCTCCGCACGTGCCTAAGCAAAGCAAAAGCTGGGAAATGCCCCAAGCAGGAAGAGCCTTCCTGGCCGCCCGCTTCCTTCTTCCTCCATCACCCCGCGCCGCCTGCCGCCAAGTCCCGTCGGGCGACTTCCGCGGCCCCGAGCTGCGCGCCTTCCCACGACCCGAATCCCCGCGTCTCGCCGCCCGCCCTGATTGGCCGCTGCCTGCGGCCTCGGGCCAATGAGCGCGGGCGGGCGGGGCGCCCGGCGTCCCGGCGGTGGTTGGCCTCGGAAGGAGCCGAGTCACGGGCGGAGGCGGAGCGGGAGGCGCCATGGCTTCCTACTTCGAGGAGCACGACTGCGAGCCGGGCGCCAGGCCCCGCCAGGAGGAGCCGCATCGCCAGGCGCTGCTGGAACTGGCCAGGTGGGCGCCCGGGGAGCCGAGCGGGGACGGGGGACTCCCTCCGGGGCAGAGCCGAAAGGCAGCCTCGGGACACAGAGCTGTCAAAAGAAGGGATCAGCAGCCTCACCTGGCCCGGGACAGTCTACGGCATAGCTAACAATCCGGGAGAGCAGCGGGAAACGGTGCTGGAAGAAGGGTAAAGGGTAAAGGGACCCCTGACCATTGGGTCCAGTCGTGACCGACTCTGGGGTTGCGGCGCTCATCTCGCTTTATTGGCTGAGGGAGCCAGCGTACAGCTTCTGGGTCATGTGGTCAGCATGACTAAGCTGCTTCTGGCGAACCAGAGCAGCGCATGGAAACGCCGTTTACCCCGCCAGAGTGGTACCTATTTATCTACTTGCACTTTGACGTGCTTTTGAACTGCTAGGTTGGCAGGAGTAGGGACCGGGCAACAAAAGCTCACCCCGTCGTGGGGATTCGAACCGCCGACCTTCTGATCGGCAAGTCCTAGGCTCTGTGGTTTAACCCACAGCGCCACCTGCATCCCACATGAATAAGGGAATTTCCCGCAAAAAAGGGAAGGTTGACAGCTATGTCTGGACATGCCTAGGCAGGTCCCCCCACTTGCAGGTAGACTGCCCCTGAACCTGAGGCTCCCTCTCGCCATCACGACTAGTAGACCCATTCTCCCATCTTCCCTGCAGTTCTGCTTCTTGGCCGTGGCAAGGTTTCCAGAATCTGTTGCATTGTTGTTTCTATATTACAGTGGTACCTCGGGTTCCATACGCTTCAGGTTCCATACGCTTCAGGTTACAGACTCCACTAACCCAGAAATAGTACCTCGGGTTAAGAACTTTGCTTCAGGATGAGAACAGAAATCGTGCTCCGGCGATGCAGCGGCAGCAGGAGGCCCCATTAGCTAAAGTGGTGCTTCAGGTTAAGAACAGCTTCTGGTTAAGAACGGACCTCCGGAACAAATTAAGTTCTTAACCCGAGGTACCGCTGTACATTGTGTGGTTAGCGTTCAGGGTCCTCGCCCCCAAGGAACCTACAGTCTAAAACTCCACACAGGAGAAACGGGACGGGAGGGGCCTGAGTCGGGCGGTGGAGCATCTTCTTTGCATGCTCAGGGCCTCACGCTTCCTCCTCAGCATCTCAAGGTGGGCTGGGGAGGGACCACTGTCTGCTGTCTTGGGAAGCCACTGCCAGTCAGTGAAGGCAGCAATGAAATAGCTGGGCCAATGATCTGGCCTGGAATAAGGCAGCTTCCCCGTGTTGAAAACATGTTAAACATAGAAACAATAAGGTCTTGTTTCAGTTTCATGTGCTTTAGTTCACAGGGCAACTAAGGAGCCACAGCAAAGAAATCTCACAAAAAGGGGGATTGGAAGGAGGAACGAGCAGGATAAAAATCACACTGTATTTTCTTACCTCCCAGGATCTTTTTGGCCAATGCAACACCAATTAAAAAGTGATCCCAGGGAGGATCCTGGAAATTACAGGCTGGTTAGCTTATTGCAGTGGTTCTCAAAGGGTGTGGGAGGAGAGGATGGCAAGGGTGTCAGGAAGTGTGTCTAGGGCAATCAAAGAAGCATTTAAACATTTTGGTATAGTACAGTATTATATGGTATAGCATATATAATTTTTTTAGCAGAATATTGATAGATATATTTTCAAACTGAGAGCAAGAGCATCAAGTGATTCTGTGGACAATCCTAGTTGTGTTTTCCAATGTATTTTATCAATTTTTAAAAATGTTGTGGTGCAAGCACATTTTTATTCTGAAAGTGTGGCCCCGAGAAAAAAGTTTGGAGAACCACTGGCTTACTGTCTCTTCTAGGAAAACTGGTGGGGAGCATTGCTAAAGCGAGTTCGCAGGCATGTAGAAGTACCAGTTTTGCTGAAGTAGAACTAGGATGACTTGTGCAAGGGTAAATCCTGCCTCACTATTCGGCGGTGTACGCACACCTGCTTACTCTGCATCCATTGTGCACCCATTGCTGGTTTGGGAAGCAAAGTACAATGTGTGCTTAGATTTATAAATGCTGCTGACAACCCTTGAGTAAGCTTAACGGTCATTGAACAAGGGGAGAATTGTGAAGAGTTCTAAAAGGATTTCTCCAAACTGAATGAATGGGCAGCAAAATGGCAAATGCAGTTTAGTGTAAGCAAGTGTAAAGGGATGCACACACAAAAATCTTAAAATGTCACATATTTCCTCATGGGCTGTGAACTTTTGTAAAAAAATGTTTTATTTAGAATTTTGAAGCAGACATTACATTTTTAATTTCCACTGTTTTTTCTAATAAATGTGAACTTCCCCTCCATAGTTTCCTTATTTCCCCTTAGTTTGCTGCATATTGTAACTAGCCTCCTTCCTCATTATCTAAACTACTTTTCACGGCTGTTTACAATTCATATCCTACTTGCATATTAATATGGTTATTATAGTTCAGATATTCTATGAAAGGCTTCCATTCTTCCCTAAACACTGACTCCTCCTGGTCTTTGATTTTCATTGTTAAACTTTTTAACTCCGCAGACTTGTGAATTTATTCTACCAGTCTACTTCGGTTGGTATCTCATCATCCTTCAACTTTTGCACATATATTATTCTTGCTGCCATTGTTGGGTATAAAAATAAGCTGACCAACTTTTTGGGGACGTCCAATTCCCTTATTCCAAGGGTTTTTTGGTGGGTTTTTTAAACATCAACTTGAATATCTTATTCAAAATCCTTTAGCCTTTTTGCATGTTTGCCAAATGTAGAAGACTGGACTTCCGGAGGCGGCGCGTTCAGCAATGGCGGTCCTCTTCAGCTGCTGAAGAGGGGCTCCGCGGAAAAGGGTCGTGCGCTGCGGCACAGCGACGACCCACTTAGAGAAACCACGGGTAGAGTGAGCCCGTGGCCGTGGGGTTCGGCGGGCACCAGAAGCGACCTCGGAAACGCAGAAGAGACCCCGTAAGGGGTATCGGAACGTGGAGGGGGTAACGGTGCTGTGAATCCATCGCTCTTTCCGCGGAAGTGAAGCCGCGCGGCTGCTGCTGATCAGCGCTGACCTTTCTTCCTTGAACAACAGAACTAAAACAACTTGCTCGTGAGTAAGAAACCTGAGGCTCTATCTGAACTTAATTTGGCGAAATTTGGCTGAAAGCGGGAGACGCTAAAAAGGAAGTCAGTCTTCCGGCTCTGTTTAAAGTGCCGAGCAAAGACTTTTCTAAAGCGGAAGCATTGAAAGGAGGTTAAAAGAAGTTGGAATTTACTTTGCAAATTCGATCTAGACTGCTTAAAACTTAAAAAAGTTATAACAGCTTTGTAAGTGGATAAAGACTGTGGTTCCTCTTTCTGTTTACCAGTGGATTACAAAGTTACGAAACCTGGCTATCGGTCTGCCTGGATACAAGTAACATTGGACTGCGGTAACTGTATATAAAGCTATATTGGGCCACCTTGTATCTTTAAAAAAAAAAAGGAACTGTTGCATGCACCCTGGTTAAGAACTTTTATTCTCTGCAGTTAAAATTGAATGGAGGGTTCCCCCCCGGTTTTGGACTTTATTTAATTTTTTTTGTGTGTGTGTGGGGGGGGGAACTTAATGGTGGAAACTTTTCATCCTTCCTTCCTAACTTTTTTTTGGGAGCTCCCCCTACTGGATTGTAGAATTATTAATCTCTGAGAACTGCTGGCTTTTATATCTGGATGTTTACTTTCTTTTGGATTGTTTCCCATGGGATTTACAATTTGACCTTGACTCAGGGACAGCTGTGGAATGAGTGGCGCACCAAAAACAAGGGCTGGAAAGAAAGCAAAACAAACTGAACTCTTGCAAACAACTTTGCCTGTGCAGCTACGTAGATCGTCTGTTCCAATTGTGACAGGCCTGCAAGAAGGACAACATATACAGCCATCTCTTGGGGAGATGGCTGCAGGAGGGTTAGATCCTGTCTCGAAAGAAATATTGGACCAACTGGCAGCACTGAATAAGAAAGCTGATGAACAAGCAGCTAGATTTGATGAACAATCTGCTAAATTTGATCAGGTGACAGCTTCTATTGATAAATTGACAGACCAGGTCACTAAGAATACACAGGCAATAGGTAATATTGAAAAGACTACATCAGAAAACCGAAAATTAGTCGAAGAAGTAAACACAAAAGCAGAAGAAAACAAAAAGAGGATAGAGGAATTAAGAGGGGAGGTAAGACCACTGAGTAGACAGGTTACTGAACAGCAAGCGTACCTGTCCCTGGCAGAATTGAAAAACAGGGAAAGCAATTTGAGGTTTAGAAATATCCCAGAATCAGAAAAAGAGGACTTGATCGGTTTTTTGACAACAGAAATATCTAAATTCTGGGGATTGGCAGAAGATAAGGACTTTAAAATCGTCACCGCCTTTAGATTAGGAAGAGTGGTCAAGAAGGATAAACCAAGGGATTGCTTGATCATTTTGAGATCCAAGCAAGAAAAAGATAACATACTCGGCCTGCACTTCAAAAATTCATTGGTGATTCAGGGAAAGACGGCAGAAATCTTCAGAGATATACCAAAACAGCTGTTGGACTTAAGAGCTACATATAAAGACCTAGCAAGCTTATTGAGAAACAACACAATCCCCTACAGGTGGGAATTCCCACAAGGATTATCTTTCACCTTGAAAGGGAGGAAGGTAAGAATCAGAACAGCAGAGGAGCAAGAAAAGTTCCTAAACGACCACGGGGAGGACCTTCGGAAAGGAGTAGCAGGAGCTTGGCCACCTCCTTCGTTTGGCCTCAACCCGGTTCCACCTCCAGATAAAGAAGACAAAGGAGACACCCCTACTGGTAAATAAATTGATCCAGGATGTCTCTGCAGCTTCTTAGTTGGAATATTCATGGCGCAAACTCTCCCGAGAAAAGGAAAAAAATCTTTCATATATTGAGAAAAGAACAACTGGACGTCATTTGCCTTCAAGAAACACATGTGACTAGGCTCCACAGGAGAGTGCTAATTAATAAGAGACTAGGCCAAGAATTTATTTCATCAGACAAGGTTAAAAAAAGAGGAGTAGTGATCTATGTGAAGGAGAGCCTAGCACCAAAATTGGTTTTTAAAGATGAACAAGGAAGAATTTTGGCGATTGAAATTCAATCACAAGGAGAAAAATTTTTGATAGTTGGAATATATGCACCAAACGATGGGAAATCGGAATTTTATAAGAGGCTGCATGAGATAATGCTGGACCACATTGACTACACCAACATCATCCTGATGGGAGATATGAATGGGGTAGTCTCCACGTACATGGATAAGTCACAAAACCAAAATTTGAACAAAGACGGCAGACTTCCAAAGACTTTTTTTCAAACTGACAGACAATATGGACTTGATTGACATTTGGAGGACAAAGAACCCTCTAGGTAAGGAGGGAACATTCTTTTCTGAGGCCCACCTATCTTGGACAAGAATCGACCAAATCTGGATATCTAGAGGACTGGCACCTAAGACAAGAAAAATAGAGATCTGCCCCAAAACTTGCTCCGACCATAACGCTTTGAAAATGGACTTGAGACTCACACCAGCTGGATCCTTCAGATGGAGAATGAATGACCACTTGTTTAGAGATCAGGAGATCGTGAAGAAGGCCCAAAAAACGTTGAAAGACTATTTTGAAATAAATTTGAATACCTCGGTGGAAAAGAAAGTAATCTGGGACGCGAGTAAAGCTGTTATGAGAGGGTTCCTGATACAACAGAACACTATTAAGAAAAAACTCTGGAATGGTAAAAAGGACAAGATTTTGGACAAAATAAGAGATGGAGAGAAAAAGCTGAGACTAAATCCAAAATCAAAAGAAGTTTTAAGAGAAATAAAATTCTACCAAACACAATATACGAAATTGATAAACCAAGAAATTGAATGGAAAATTAAACAGATGAAACAAAGATCATTTGAATCGGCAAACAAATGTGGGAAGCTGCTGGCATGGCAGCTGAAAAAGAGACAAAAATTGAACTTTGTTACCAATCTGGAGGTCGAAGGTGAATGTATTCAGAAACCAGAAGAGATTAGAAAGTGTTTCCAGAGATATTTTAAAAAACTCTATACCCAAGGACCCCAAGCAGAGATAGAAATAAATAACTTCTTAAAAAGTCATGGCCTTCAAAAGCTAACACAAGACAAACAAACAGCCCTAAACTATAAAATAACACAACAGGAAATTGAAAGTGCCATTCAGAACATGCAAACAGGCAAATCCCCAGGCCCAGACGGACTTACCTCCAAATACTATAAGACACTGAAGGACTATTTGATACAGCCACTAATGGAGGTATGTAATCAGATTTTGGAAGGGAAGGGGGCACCAGAATCGTGGAAAGAGGCATTCATCACCCTGATACCAAAATTGGAATCTGAAAAGACTCAACTTAAGAATTATCGTCCCATCTCACTCCTAAATGTGGATTACAAAATTTTTGCTGATATTTTAGCAAACAGACTGAAAAAAGTTTTGAATGAAGTAATTCATAAGGACCAAGCAGGCTTTCTCCCTGGTAGACATTTGTCTGATAACACTAGGAATATTATTGATGTCTTGGAGTTACTACAGACAAATATGAATACGAAAGCAGCTTTGATTTTTATAGACGCGGAGAAGGCCTTTGACAATATATCTTGGAAATTTATGAAGAAAAATTTGGAAGGGATGGGAGTGGGAAGGGCGTTTCAAAATGGTATCGAAGCAATCTATTCAGAACAAAAGGCTAAATTGATAGTAAACAGTGTGGTGACAGAGGAGTTTAAAATTGAAAAAGGGACACGACAGGGGTGCCCCCTATCACCCTTGTTATTTATTTCTGTCCTGGAGGTGTTGCTGAATTTGATTAGGAGGGATCAGCTGGTGGAAGGAATACAGGTCGGAGAAAAACAATACAAATTGAAGGCCTTTGCAGATGACTTGGTTTTGACATTACAGGAGCCAGAAGCCAGCACAAAAAGAGCTTTAGAACTAATTTCTGAGTTTGGTCGGGTGGCGGGATTCAAGTTGAACAAACAAAAAACTAAGGTTTTGGCAAAAAACTTGACACCTTCAGAAATAGACGGGTTCCAGAAGGAAACAGAATTAAATGTGGTTACAAAAGTGAAATACCTGGGGGTTAACTTGACTGGGAGAAATTTGAATCTATTTAAAGATAATTATGAAAAATGCTGGTCGGAAATTAAAAAGGACTTAGAAACTTGGTCAAGATTGAAACTTTCCTTGTTGGGAAGAATTGCAGCAGTTAAGATGAATGTATTGCCAAGAATGTTGTTTCTGTTTCAAACCCTCCAGATCGTGGACAGAGTGGAATGTTTTGGAAAGTGGCAGAGGGATATCACGAAGTTTGTCTGGCAGGGCAAAAAGCCCCGAATAAAATTTAAGATACTAACAGATGCAAAGGAAAGAGGGGGGTTTGCCCTGCCGGACTTAAGATTGTATTATGAAGCTGCATCCTTCTGCTGGATGAAGGATTGGTTTCTGTTAGAAAACACTGATGTCCTAGATCTGGAAGGGCATAGTAATGCTTTTGGGTGGCATGCATATTTGTGGTAGGACAAGGTAAAGCTTCATAAACTGTTTAAAAACCATATTGTCAGGAAAGCTCTATTCATTGTCTGGACTAAATATAAGGACTTACTTGAAAGTAAGACCCCGAGGTGGTTATCACCGACGGAGGCTAAAGCCATTAAACTACGTAACATGGGGAGTGGCTGGGCAAAATACTGTGAGTTAATTGAAAGAGATGGTGATACTTGGAGGTTGCAGAGCTTTGAAAAATTGAAGGGAAAGGTGCGAGACTGGTTTCATTATGCCCAAATTCTAGAGGTGTTTAAAAAGGATAAAAAAATTGGTTTCCAGGTGGAAAAATCAAAACTAGAGACAGAACTACTTGAACCTAAGACGAAAGTGCTTTCAAGAATGTATAACTTGTTGCTTAAATGGAATACTCAAGACGAGATAGTTAAATCAGCTATGATAAAATGGGCTCAGGACATTGGGTACAACATTATGTCTGAAGACTGGGAAAGGTTATGGACCACCGGTATGAAATTCACGGCATGCAGTGCCTTAAAAGAAAACATTATGAAAATGGTATACAGGTGGTACATGACCCCAGTCAAACTTGCAAAGATATACCATCGGTCTGACAATAAATGTTGGAAATGTAAGGAGGCTGAAGGAACATTCTTTCACCTCTGGTGGACATGCCCGAGGGTGAAGGCTTTTTGGGAAATGATTTATAATGAGTTGAAAAAGGTGTTTAGGTACACCTTTCACAAGAAACCAGAGGCCTTCCTCCTGGGCATTGTGGGCCAGAGAGTGTCAAAGAAAGATAGAACTTTCTTTTTATATGCAACTACAGCAGCAAGAATCCTTATAGCTAAACATTGGAAGGCACAGGAGTTACCCACGCTGGAAGAGTGGCATTCGCAGCTGATGGACTACATGGAATTAGCCGAAATGACAGGCAGAATCCGAGATCTGGGAGAAGAGGAAGTGGAAGAGGACTGGAAAAAATTTAAGGACTATCTACAAAAACACTATAAGTTATATGAATGTTGAGAATTTGCTAAGCCTTTGGAAAAAACAAGCTTCAGTATTGAGATTGGTAAATGATGGAAACCAAGCTATGATTTAGAAAAGTATAAATTGCAGACTATATAACCAAATGAAAACACAAAAACATATGAAATAAGGTATTAATTTGCTGTTTATTTTTATTGTAAAGAAAGCAGGGGATGGAGGACGTGGGGAAGTCCGGTTGATCATGAAAATTGATTTGAAAAAGGGAACTTTCTTTTATAATTTCTTTTTTCTTTCTGTAAAACCGCTTTTGTTGTGTCACTGACGATGTATTCCGACCTTGGGGAAAAAGCAATAAAAAATTATTATAAAAAAAAAACAAATGTAGAAGACTGTACCTTCCATCTCTTGGCGCTTCCAGTGTATATTAGAACCTTTTTTACACATCTTAGCAAGTTTACTTGGGATCAAGTACCATCTATAGATGATATTTAGATAGTTCTCCCTCAGGGTGTAACAGGCTGCAAATGTCATATTAATCACCCATAGTTTTCCCATGATGCCCTCTTGATGTTGTGTCCTACATCCCTTGCCCAGTGTATCATGGCAGCTTTGAGCAGTTCAGCTTTCGTTTCCCATTCCAGCAGGATTTTGTCCATTTTTTGAATTAGCTTTTTGTTATTCTCCATTAAACCCCTTTCATAGTCAGAACTTTCTTCAGCAGATCCCTCCAGTTTATCTTTTTTGTACATCTCAGATTGGAACCACTCTGTTATCCATTCCTTAATGTCCTCTCTTTTTCTGAGCATTACTCCTGCTTCACTGATCTCTAATATGTCTCTGTAGGTGCCCCATTTCTTTTTCATATTCATTTTCTTCATAGAACTTGCTTCAGTGGGCTAGAGCAGGGGTCACCAACCTAAGGCCCATGGGCCGGAAGTGGCCTGCGGAGTTTGTTTGAGGTTGTTTGACTGGCCCATGAGCCGCCCCCGAACTGAGCTGCCCGCTCGTGTGCTGTGCTAAACCAGCGCAGCGCGGCACAGGGACTTGCTTCCGCAGCGCCGAAAATCATGTCTGCACAGACGCCGAAAATCGCAGGGGCACACGCTCACACGCACGTGTGATCCTGCCCATGGAGGGATCTCTGTGGGACCGATCCAGCCCAGGGAAGATAAACCTTGCCGACCCCTGAGCCATAGTGGGGTATTCCTTTCAAACAGGTTTTTATACCTCATCCATACTATACAGAGGCTTCTTTTAATGTGGTTTTAAGAATCCTTTACGTACTCTTACTTTATCATTCCATAGGTATGCATGCCAACCATATTGTCTATCAAATCCTTCTAAATCCAATAATCCAAAATCTTCCAGAGCTATCCATTCTGTTAACCAGCATAGACATGCTACTTCATAATACAATCCAAGATCTGATAGTAAGAATCCACCTCTGTCTTTTATATCTGTTAAAATTTTGTACTTAACTCTTGGCTTCTTCCCCTGCCAAATGAATATTGATATGTCTCTCTGCCACTGTTTAAAACAACTTAAAATGCTTATTACTGGTATTGTTTTGAAAAGAAATAGCATCTTAGGCAGGACTTGTTGACCTTTTTTTAGAGGGAGAACCCAAAGTTGTTGAAGGGAGGGGGACTTCTCTTCTTTGCCCACTCACCCCACTGCTGGGGCCAAAAATTATAAACTGCCACCAGGGAATGGCACCGCAACAGTGCGGAGGGGCTGAAACACACTAAAGAGGTGAGTTCCAGCTGGAAAAAAGCCCTGGTCTTAGGTAATATTTTCATTTTGATGCTGATATTCTTCCTGATGAGGAAAGTTGCATCTTCCTCCACTTTTCCAAGTCTTTTTTTACTTCTTTCCACACTCTCATACAATTACCCATGCAGCTCTCAACCACTTCTGGAATGGACTCCCTTTTTGTATTCCAGAAATTCAGGTCGTAAACTCAGTCCAATTAAAGTCCATCCAAAACACACGGTTTATGATCCTCACTTGGTTTTTTGGGAAGCTGCTGCTACTGGATCAGCTTATACGAGGCCTCCTTCTGCGAAGAAAGCATGGCTTCCTGTGCTCAGTGTCTACCCAGGTCGACCTCAAACAGTGCTCTCCAGCTCTGCAAAGGTTGGGGGGAGCCGTAATTTATGCCGTGGGGGTGCAAGACAATTCAGAGCTTTATTAGGAGCTGCAGTGCCCACGCTTTCCTCCATATGCTCCGTGACACCCCAGTCTCACTCGCAGCAAGCACAACAAGCAGCCGAGGTCCTTCATGGCAACTCAGAAGTCTGAGGAAAACATTTCCCCCCTTCCAGAGTAAAATAAAGACGCACTTTTCCCCCTCCAAAAATGAAGGGGAAATGTGTGTGCGTCTTATGGGGCGAATGCAGATTCCTTGGCTTTGGCGATAGCAACGCGAAGCCTCCGAAGCCTGCGCTCCGGAGGCTTCGCGTTGCTTCCGCTGAAGCCAGGAGAGTTGCTCTTTGAGGCTGGCGGTGGGGGAAAGCAGTGCTTCCCCCATCGCCAGCCCCAGAGGGTGGGGGGCAGCAGGAAGGCGCGCGACGCCTTGCCGCTGCTCTCCAACCCGGGTTTGAGGCTGGCAGTGGGGAAAGCAGCGCTTCCCCCATCGCCAGCCCCAGAGGATGGGGGGCAGCGGGAAGGTGCGTGGTGCCTTCCCGCTACTCTCCAACCCTCCTTTGGGCTTTTGCAGGAGATGGGGGAATTCCCCCACCTCCCGCAAAGGCAGGCAAAAGCCGTGCGCTCTTTAAAGGGGCTCCGCGGCTTCTGCTGGCTTTTCTATGGGGGGGGGAAATTCCCCACCTCCTAGAAAAGCCCGCAGGAGCCGCGCACCCTTCAAAGAGCTCGCCCCTCTTGGGGGCTTTTCCCCAAGGAGGGAGAAGGGACTGACTGGCCGTTTCAGACCCTTCTCCCTCCTGGTCGAAAACCCCGCAGGCTTTTGCGGGAGGTGGGGGAATTCCCCCACCTCCCGCAAAAGCAGGGAGAAGGTCTTGGAGTAGCACACAGGCTGTGTGCAGCCTGTCCACTGCTCCCAGAGCTGTAGGGGGGGGGGACATATTTTTCCCCTTGATTTCTAGGTGCGTCCTATGGGCCGGTGCGTCCTATAGGGCGAAAAATACGGTAACAATCCCACCTCTTCTTTCTCTGCTGCTCCCAGTGAGTGAAGCAGAGAAGATCCCCCAGGGTTGAGCACCTTTTTTTTGGAAATTGGGTTAAAATTGGAATTTGAAAGAACGTATGCAAAGGTTAATATCAAATATAAAATATTTTTTTATCAAATGTTTTTTTTATCCAACTAATCTAAATAAGTGGACGCGGGTGGCGCTGTGGGTAAAAGCCTCAGCGCCTAGGGCTTGCCGATCGAAAGGTCGGCGGTTCGAATCCCCGCGGCGGGGTGCGCTCCCGCTGCTCGGTCCCAGCGCCTGCCAACCTAGCAGTTCGAAAGCACCCCCGGGTGCAAGTAGATAAATAGGTACCGCTTACCAGCGGGAAGGTAAACGGCGTTCCATGTGCTGCGCTGGCTCGCCAGATGCAGCTTTGTCACGCTGGCCACGTGACCCGGAAGTGTCTCCGGACAGCGCTGGCCCCCGGCCTCTTGAGTGAGATGGGCGCACAAACCCCAGAGTCTGTCAAGACTGGCCCGTTCGGGCAGGGATACCTTTACCTTTACCTTTAATCTAAATAAAAGCACAAACCAAAAGGGAAAAGAAAACTTCCATTCTCCCCCCCCCTCAGCTGTATATAGAAAATTATTCAAAACATCCATTCCAAAATAGCACCCAACAATTCTGCTTTCTATAAACCAATGTTTTCTCCAGTCCTCAAACCCAGATATTATGAGTTCATTTTATTTTTTCACTCAGAAAGTATGTAAGGAGTTTCCATTCTTTAGGAATTTGGATCACGAGCTCTCTGGTGGCTCAGAGCTCTCTGACAAGGAAGCCCAGTGGTGGCTGCTCACACTCTTTTTCTCCAACATATGCAGGTCCCTCTTCAATGGCCTGGAGATTGATGTGGGCTTCTTGGAGAGTGAAGACTGGGACCACCGGCTCCCCCCGCCAGCTGCCAAGCAAGCTGTAGAGAGCCTTCCTTCAGTGCCTGTTACCCCACAGCAAGCAGGTAATAGTTTTGATTTCAGCCTGGGCCTTGTATTTCTCAGCACTTCAAGAGCTGTGGTTAGAAGACAGTCTTCTCTAGGTGTTTTGGACTACAACTCCCATCAGCCCCAGCTGGCACAGTCATTTAAGAAAGCAACAAGAATTTGAGTGTCTGTGTCTCCAAGACCTCTCAGTCTTTGAAAGTGTCCAACCCAATTACCGTGGAAGAGATGGTCCAGATGAGTCACAAAAGCTGCCTGGGGAACTGGGGGAAAGTTGCAAGACGTAGGTTGATCTCCACCTGAAATGGCAGCAGCTGTGCCCCCATTTCCAAGCTCAGCAGCAATAAGGTGCATCTCTCACCTTGCCTGCCTGCTGGCTTTCCTGCCTCTGCTGAGCATCTACTGCTCTTCCTTGCTTGCCTTCCTGTTTGTATACTCAAGGTTTGCTTTTTGGTCATGACAAAGTTCAAAAGGTCACCTTTAAAAAGTTTTATTTATTACATCTACAGTCATACCTCGGATTGAATGTGCTTCAGGTTGAGCGCTTTCGGGTTGCACTCTGCGGCAACCTGGAAGTAACGGAGCGCGTTACTTCTGGGTTTCGCCGCTCGCGCATGCGCACTCAAAATGACGTCATGCGCGGAAGCGGCGAAACGCGACCTGCGCACGCGCAGACGTGCCGTCACGTCTTACGTTCTGTTCAGGATGCGAACGGGGCTCCGGAACGGATCCCATCCCGTTCGCATCCCGAGGTACCACTGTATACTGTATCCCACCTTTCCTCTAAGGAGCTGAAGGTGAGGTATACAGTACTCTTCCCCTCCCCATATTATCTTCACAACAACCCTGTGAGGTACATTGGGTGAGTGGCAATATGAACCCTGGTCTCCCTGGTCCTAGTCTAGTATTCTATTTTTTTTTTTATTTTATTAATATTTTATTAAGTTTTATCAATGAAAAAAATCAGAAAAAATACAAAAACAGAGAAATACAAAGTCAAAATACAAAAGTTCAAACATTAAGCACAAAAAAGAAAAAAGAACAAAAAGAAAAAAGAAAAGCACATAAAGAAAAAACAAAACTCCCTTTTTTAGTGTCTCATCTTTAGTTAACTTATTTTCCTGACTTCCTCACGCCTCCCTTTTTTGTATCCCTTTTTTAAAATTGGTTCAGCAAATTTATATCCAATTTAGTTTCTCTATTATCAATCCCATCTTACATTTTACCTTGTTGCTAGAACCCCTTCAATTCATTTCAACGTCATCAGCATTCAAAAAATTTACAGTGTTTCTGTAAATAAATTTTAAATTTCCTCCAATCTTCTTCCACCGACTCTTCTCCCTGGTCTCGGATTCTGCCAGTCATTTCCGCCATTTCCATATAGTCTATTAATTGCATTTGCCATTCTTCCAGAGTGGGTAGGTCTTGTGTCTTCCAATGCTTTGCGATAAGAATTCTTGCTGCTGCTGTAGCATACATAAAGAAAGTTCTATCCTTCTTTAACACCAATTGGCCAACTATGCCCAGGAGAAAGGCCTCTGGTTTCTTCAGAAAGGTATATTTAAATACCTTTTTCATTTCATTATAGATCATTTCCCAGAAAGCGTTAATCTTTGGGCACGTCCACCAAAGGTGAAAGAATGTGCCTTCAACTTCTTTACATTTCCAACATTTATTATTGGGCAAGTGATAGATTTTTGCAAGCTTGACTGGAGTCATGTACCACCCTAGTCTAGTACTCTAACCGCTACATCACAAGGGTTCTCTGCAGTGTTTTCCACCAGGATTATTATTATTAGCAGGGTCTTTTCTGATTGGATATACTTCCAGGAAGAATCTGGCACAAAATGTCACGACTCCCAGGTGTGAGGATTAAACTTTTGATGTTCTGGCAGCATCTGTCAAAGGCTTTGGCATCCAGAGGGTGGGGTATTTGTGCTTGGCATGGTTACCCAGCTTTTCCATCATGTATGCTCCACCCCTTGCTCTTGTAGTAGCGATAATCCACTAGTAATCTTATAGTAGAAAAATCCAGTTAGAATAAAATGCTTGTAAATATGGGATTGGCAGGTTTTCTGAGCTTTGCAAATGTGTAGCTGTGCTGTGTTTCAGTAGAGTGGAGCCAACTTGATGGAACTGTTTTCTGCCTTTTCCTTTCTCCAACCACTTGTGGGGGTTAGACAAAGGGCTGAAGTGTCCGGTGTGCCTGCTGGAGTTTGAGGAGGAAGAGGTGGTTCGGAAGATGCCCTGCGAGCACATCTTCCACAAAGGCTGTATTCTTCCCTGGCTTGGAAAGGTGAAGTATTGGAACAGGGACATTCCCTCTCTGGTACCTGGGATGGCTCCCTCCACCCTTTCCCTTTTCTCAAGAGGCTGCTGCTGCTAACTCCTTTCTCCTTGCCCAGACCAACTCCTGCCCTCTCTGCCGTCATGAGCTGCCCACTGACGACGAACAGTATGAAGAGTACAAGAAGGACAAGGTGAGTGCTGATCCCTGTGGGCAGGTACAGGGGTTAGATGTACGCCTTTTGGCCTGAGGTGCCGCATTATCTCGTGGAGAACCACCTGGGGGCCACATGTCAGTCGTGAATAGAGCCGGGGGCATTCATATTTACCTTTATTTTCCAAGGTGCGGCGGCAACAGCAGGCGCATCGGCTGGAGTATCTGCACGGTGCCATGTACACGTGAGGAAGGCATGCCCTCTGCCTCTCCTTCCAGCTCAAGGCTGACAACCGCAATCTCGCCCACATTGCCAGGAAGCAGGGCGCCCCCAGTGCCAAGAAAGGCAGCAGCCCTCCTTCCTTCCCCACTTCCAAAAGTTTGTTGCACATCCATAATAAATGCCGGGCTTCGTTAAGTAACTTCTCTTGCTGTAGTTTCCCTCACCGCACAAGTATGTGATCATGTGGAGGGCGTCGCCAAGTACGCAGAGGGTGTGTTCTCTCTGGGGGAAAGCATTGTGGCCCCAGAACCTGCATCATTTGTGGGGAGGTGGCCAGGAGCTGAAGGCAGAACAGCTCAAAACGCAAGGCAGCCAGTACAGTGGTGCCTCGCAAGACGAAAAGAATTCGTTCCGCGAGTCTTTTCGTCTTGCGAAGCACGGTCCGTCGCAACTGCGCCTCTTTCAAGCGGCTTTAAAAAAAACCACAAGACGTTTTCGTCTTGCGAAGCAAGCCCATAGGAAAATTCATCTAGCGAAGCAACGCAAAAACGGAAAACCCTTTCATCTAACGAGTTTTTCGTCTTGCGAGGCATTCGTCTTGCGGGGCACCACCGTAAATCAAGAAAATTATCCTTACCCGTTTTCGTCTGGCGCCCCCCCCTCCAGTTTTATTTTCTTGCCTCTTCTCCCGATTTGGTTCTTGCCATTTCCTCTGGCAAGATTTGGGCTGACTCTTACAATACCTGGGAAGAGACATGCCTTCACCTTATGGGCCATTTTTGGCCTGCCAGGTTGTTTTGCGGGTATTTGCAGGCAACTCAAGTTCTTTCAGAGTGTGAAGCAGTATATAGATATGTGATCTAGTTGACACTGTGTACTTTGATTTTCAGAAAGCTTTCAACAAGGTACCTCATCAAAGATGTCTGTGTTAAGCTTTGCAGTAATGGAATAAGAGGTTGTCTTGTACATCAGGATTTGGTTAAGTAGCGGGAAGTAGAGAGTAGGAATAAATGGGCAGTTCTTTGAATGGAGGGATGTAGAAAGTGGAGTGCCTCCCCCAACAATGATTGGTATTTGACCTTGCACTTTTTAACTTGTTCATGAAAGATGTAGAGTTAGGGGTGAGCCGTTGAGCAATGAGGTGGCCAAGTTTGCTAGCAATACAAAATTGTTCAGTGTGGTGTTTGTATTTAAGTGTGAAAAACTCCAAAAGGACCTCTCCCCATTGAGCAAATGGCCCCCCAAAATGGCAAATGCAGTTCAATCTAAACAAGTGCAGAAGCGATGCATGTCAAGAAGAAAAATCTCAATTTCACTCATGGGGTCTGAACTTGCGGTGACTGGCCATGAATGAGACCTTGGCATAGTGAAGATTGTGACCCAGAGTGTGGGAGCCATGAAAAATTCAAATCCCATGCTGGGTTTCATTAGGAAAGGAGTTGAAAATAAAACTGCTGGGATCATAATGCTGTTCTACAAATCTCTTCTGTGACATTTGGAATACTTTATACAGTTACAGTCACCTCACCTAGGATATTGCAGAGCTGGAAATATCAGAAAAGGGTAACCCAAATGATCAAGGGGATGGAGCAACTCCCCTGTGAGGAAAAGTTGCGGCATTAGGGACCCTTTAGTTTATAGAGAAAAGGTGAGCAAGAGGTGACATGAAAGTATATAAAATTATGCATGGCAGGGAGAAAGTGGATAAAGTTTTTCTTCCTCATAACATAATTATTTGTGCGCAGTCAGTAAAGCTGAACATTGGAAGATTCAGGACTTCACACAGAACATAAACTACCAGCTAGGATGACTTAACAAGGGTATTCGACAAATTCATGGAAGCTACTAGCTACGATGGCTATACTTTGCCTCCACAGTTGGGAGGCAGTAGCAGTTCCAAATACCAGTTGCTGGAATCCTCAAGAGGGGAGAGTGATCTTGCACCCAGGTCCTTGGGGGTTTCCTATAGGCATCAGGGTGCCCACTGTGAGAACAGAATGCTGGACTAAATTATTCCTGACCCAGCAAGCTTCTCTTAAGCAAGTGACAGGCACTTCATTGCTGGTTGTTTGGCAAGCACTGTCTTGACAAGTGTCAGTCTGATGCCATTAATACAGATGACTGACGAGTAGTGTCAAAGTGAGAGGGAGGGGGTTGAGATGGAGATCTGGTCTGCCAGAGTAAAAAAGTTACCCAACCCTTCATTATATCATGCAAAATCCCCACAGCTTGCATGAGTCCTGTGCGTAGCTTGCTATATGAAAGGCTAGCATCTTCAGCCATGGCCATGTTGGAAAACCACTGGGTGGTGCCTCTGCTTCAGAACATCCTTGGCCAATGGTAAAGGATGATGGGAGCTCTAGTCCAGCAATATCTGGAGGGTCACTGGTCCTCTGCCCTCTTCCTGCACTTTAGAGGGCTCTGTGGCTAAGAAAGGCAGGTGTGTACTCTCATCTTCTGTGAAGCAGGCCTCGGGTGCTATGTTTGTACAAACGCTGGCTGCTATTACCTAGTCTGTTTTTGTGTGTGGAGAGACAGCAGACTGGACCTTTATTTTGGCGAGCAAACTCTGGAAATACACACAACCAAGAAACTCAGCTAAAGAAAAGGCCATTCCCTTGGCATGTGTGATTTTGGTCTCTGGAAGTTGGGGGTGGCAAATATGCAGGAGGGGCTTAAAGTATGCCTTTTTTGGCCCAAGGTCTGCAACGGCAAGGGGACAAATCAGGCCAACAAATAGGCGGGGTAATGGCTGCTGCTGGCTTAGAGGGTCCATGAGTGGTATTGCAGAGTGGAGACTAATTCCAGGGACAGCAGAGGGGGCAGAAAATTACTGCCAAGTAACCAAGTAACACCAAACTCTGGCACCCTCCCCTTCTGCCTGGAGAGAGTGATTTCAGAGCAGTTAGAAGCCGCAGTCCCTTATTGCTGCCCTCCAGACAAAATTGCATTTATCAGAGTGGATCCTCTACAACCCACTTCCTAAGCGACAAAGCAGGGGAGGGGGTGCCTCAGGTGTACCCCCTTCCCTCTTCTGTAGGCACTCTTCCTTTTGCAACTCCTGGATGTGCACAGGGTGTGGAAGTGGCACTTTGCTTGTGATGCTCTTCTGCTGCTGCTGCACACGTAGACAGACACACACCCATCAGACAAGGCAGCGCTGCTCTGATACAACTCTCTTTATACACATTTTATATAGAGATATATAAAAAAACTTCTAAAAAATACCAAAACAGTTTTACCCAAACATACCAGCTCAGACATGGGGGGCTGAGGAGCAGAATCCTCCTCCTCCCTGTTCAGCCCAGATACTTATGGGACAGATGGTGGAAATCTGCCTTGGGTAGTGTGCCAAGTCCTGGGGTGGGGACATTCGTCTTTTCCCTAAGACAGAGTCTCCTTTTGTTGCTTCTCCACCCTGTTTTTCCCCCAGGTGCATCAATGTTCTTGTTGCGTCGAGACCACATTGCTTCTTACAGGCCAAAGTATGGAGGTGGTGGTCACCTCCCAGAGAGTAGTGAGGGGTATCCTCCATTCACTAAACCCACCTGTTCCCTGCCTCTTTGCTCCAGCAGCTCACGTAGGTCCCTCTATCACCCCAGAAGGAAAGTAGGTGGGGAGCGGCAGTGAGATGCAGTCATATTTTCCAAGAGCAGCCATTGTCTGCAGGCACCCAAACTGTATTCCAAGCACCTTTGGGAAACAAGTCTAGCTCTGCTTGTAAATGAATCTGGAAACAGCTGTTTCCTTTGGCACCGGTTTGCAGGCCCTGGGGGGCAGCGAGAGGGCCAGGCTCTGCAGCAACCTCCCCCAACCTCCCGCTGCCCTCCGGGTGCATTGGATTACAACTCCCAGCAGGCTCCGCGTCACCTGGCCATGCTGGTGGGAACTGTAGTCCAAACCCCCAGAGTGTGTGCGCAGTAGGTTGGGTGAGAAAGCTTAGCTGCCAGCAAGGACAGGTTTTCAGGTAAGGTTGTCATGATCCAAGCTATATAGGTGGGGGCTTATTTGAGAGTTCTGCCTGCTGCCATCCAGTGCTCTTAGACAAATAGGCACTGTCTTTCCTCCCTTCAGAGTGCAGCACTGAGCAACGACAGAGGGGAATTAGAGGGGAGTGTTGGCAGCAATAATATTTTTCTTTTTAAAAAAAATCTTTTGGTACAAAATTAAAATCCCCAGGAGGGAAAAGGTGCCCCTCTTCCCCCATTGGGGGAAAAAAAGGCAGCGCACCAAAGCTGCCGGATGTGGGGTGGAAAAGCAAAGCCATCCCCACCCGTTTCCCTCAGATCATAGCGATGCTCTCAGGGTTACAGTTAAGGTGAGTTGAGGTGCTGCTGCTGCCTGGTGATTTGCACCCCCTGCTGTTCGAATGCTGCAGTGCAGCCACCATGGTGTCATTGGAGACGGCACCAAACTCGTAGGTGAAAGTGCCGTAGAAGATGAGGATGTCAATGACGAAGACCCATTCGCAGATGGCAGCCAGGTGCTGCAGGAGGAAGCTCTCGTGGATGAAGAAGATTCCACCTGTGGGAGAGTCAAGGAAAAGTAGGCACGCCTGCAGAAGGAGGGTTGGCTTGGCTGGCTTTGTGATGGTGGCAGAAGATGCCCTCTTTGAGCAAGAGTGGGCAGAACTGGGACCTACTATTCATTTCTTTAAGCTATTGCATTATACCCCACTTTTTCTCCAAGGAGCTCAAGGTGGCATATCCAGTTCTCCCCTCTTTTAATCCCCACAACAATCCAGTGAAGTAGGTTAAGCGGAGAGGTAATGGCTTGTCCTCAAGGTGAGCTTCATGGCCACATGGAAATTGGAACCCTGGTCTCCCAGGTCCTTGTCCAACTCTCTAATCACTACACCATGCTGGCCCTCTAGTAGACCTCTGGATGTTTTCCAATCGATTAGAATGGCTTTCCAAGTCCTATCTAGCCTCAAAGTAACGTTTGTCTCCTCAGTTATACTGCTAAAATTAAGAAAGCTATCAGCAGATTTTCTTGTGTGAGAGGAGGACAGCTACATTAAAATTCTTAAAACAAATTCTATACACAGTCTATATACAGAAGCAACCTGTTTTTAATTTGGAGTGTGAGTCTTTCACACCTGGCTCTGGCTGGTATATCCTGGATTTATAGTTTAAAACAAAAACAAATAGACCTGGCAAGCCTGAAGTCCGTCCACTCTTGAGACATGACAGAAAGAACTGATACAGCCACCTATTGGGCTCTGGTGGTGCTTTAGGACTCCATAGGCCCAGGCTGTGGAGCCCATCTTCCTAAAACTACTAAACAGGATGGGTCTGGTCAGCACCTGGATGGGAGATCACTTAGGAACCACCTGGACACCTCCTAAGGTTCCATTTATAGGAAAGGATGTAAATACAGCAAACTCGCATCTGGCATGGGGTTACACTCCAGAGATGGCACAAAAACAATCTTGCCATCTGGAGCTGGGGCACCAAACAGGTATTAGCCCCTAAGCAAGGTTTGCTTTACTGGGCTCTGGGAGGCTCTCACAAGATCTTGCAGAGCCACCCAAGTTCCCGCAAGATCTTGCCAGACCCTCCCAGAGTCTGATGAGCAAAACAGAGCTTAAAAGCTTTTTCCATGACAGGAAACTCCTGTGCAAAAAGAGCTTTTAAGCTCTCTGCCTTCCAGGCATTTAATTTGTGTAATTTCAACTGGCTGGCAGTCAACTGCATAAAGTTACCTGTGTAAAAAAAAGTTTTGGTTTGAGAAGTCGTGACCTCCTTAAGGATCTATACGTTTGGCCAAATGTGACAGGGAACTGAGACACCTGTGGCGAATGGTATGTGTGCAGAGGATGAGGGGCTGGCTAGCTGGCTGCAACCCCTTCCCAGCGCATGAACAAACAAGATCTTGAGCCCAGTTTGAAGCAGTGGATCAGAGAACCTTCCTGAAACTACGCCCAGGCAATTAATTGCGTGTGTAAACTACAAATGCCCAAAAAGTGTGGGAAACTTTGGCTCTCCAAGTGTTAGTGAACTACATCTATTGGCACCAGTGGCATCTGGAGGGCCAAAGGTTCCCCATACCTGCCCAAAAGCTTAGATAGCAAACTTGTGGCTCTCCATATGTTGCTGGATGCAGACTCCCCCCAGCCCTTGCAGCCAGCATGGTCAGGGGACAGGAGTTAGCTGGGAGGCTGCAGGTCCCCTTGTCTCTGGCCAGAAGAGAAGCACGGGGACAGGGTTGGGGGCACAGGTATCAAGAGGGCAAGCTGAAGATCCACAGGATAACGCAGCCATGGTGAAGCCCTTCAAGTGATCACCTGTCCCAGGAGAAAGGAAATCCTGTGTGAGAAAAGAGGGAATTCTCTAGAGGAATGGGTGTCCCCCTGTAGCGCACACTGCCACCAAGTGCCACCAGAAAAGGATACTCAGGACAAGGGAAATTAAGGCCACAGTGGTAAGGAAGACACGTAGATGTGCCACCCAGAAGTCCAGGACAGAGATGGCAACATGGTAGGAGAGGACACACTGAAGGCAGACAAAAAGCAGGCCTGCCGGGAAGGCCACACCGGCTCCGATGTAGTGAAGGGATTTGGCATAGTCCACCTAAAGCACAAGGAGAGCCCAAACACAGGTACTGGAGCAATCAAGTTCCATTGTGGAAGCCTGACCTTTCCCATTATTGTTTTTAAGAAGACAGGTCTCCTCGTTCCATTTTTAGGCAGTTAAGAAAAACCTTCCATCCCGCCAAAGTGTCATGGGTTCACCAAGTCAAATGGCATCTTCCCCTACACCTGCTGGCAAGCAGGGGCCACAAATCTACAAAGGAAATTCTCCTGCACAGCCTCACTACAGTGAAAATGGCTGTGCCAAGAGAATTTTGCTTTGGGGGAAGGCTCCCGCCCCAGTCGCTTCAAGCCACCCCCCTCCCTCATTCCATCCCCCAGTCAGTAGCTCTCCAAAGTGCATCTCCTCCATGTGTGCATTAGGTTGTTCCAACGCAGAGTACAAGGGGTGGGGCTGCCTTTGCAGATGGTACATATTGCCTAGGGTGACTGGATAAATAAAATCCTCTGTCCTCTGCTTCTTGCCCTGTCCACCCCCGCTATGGGCCATAATCCAGCCTTGCCAGAGGCAAGGGGTCACTCCAGGTGAAAAGGAACTCAACTATGTCACTCCCAAATGGGAGCTGCTTTGAAACCCAGTGCTGCCTCCCCAAATTTCTGCCAACCTGGAAATTGCCGACCACAACCAGGCCAGCAGCGTTGGTACAGCCTGTGATCAGCGCAGTTGTGTTCACCCAGGAACTGTGGCTCTGTTCTATCAGCTGCCCATAGCGCAGGAAACAGATCACCAGCACTGTTGGGGGAAGCAAGAGAGATTAAGGAGAGGGCACCATGGATTCTGCTCCAAGTTGTGAGACAAACACTCCTTGGACATACCATGCAGCACAGGGCACAGGGGGGCCCCTCATGCCCACACAAATTAGCAGCAACACTCCATATGCACTGCAGTTCTGTGGAAGTACAGGATATGGCCCTGGGTACAGAGCCCAACTTCTTGAAAAGGTCAACCTTTTTATTTTTATAAAATAAAGCATGCTTCTCACTCTTGCCACTGCAAAGATGTGGGCAATACCTGCTGGAATCCCAGCAGCCAGGGGCAAGAGTGAACACAGGCTTCAGTGGGTGGAAGATTTGGTTCCCTTGTGTCTTCCGTGACTCAGAGTCACAATAAGTTAAATCAGGCATAGGCAAACTCAGTCCTCCAGATGTTTTGGGACTACAACTCCCATCATTCCTGACCACTGGTCCTGTTAGCTAGGGATGATGGGAGCAGTGGCGTAGCATGGGTTGTCAGCACCCGGGGCAAGGCAAGTAATTTGCGCCCCCTAATCCGTGGATTTGTGCCCCCTAACCCGTGGATTTGCGCCCCCTAACCCTAACCCCCAGATGTTGCGCCCGGTGCGGCCCGCCCACCTGCACCCCCCACGCTACGCCACTGGATGGGAGTTGTAGTCCCAAAATATCTGGAGGGCTGAGTTGCCTATGCCTGAGTTAAATGGATTCTTTCCAATTACACAGGTCAAAGAATTCAGTTTTACTTGGTGTAGACCACTTTTGATTGCCTGGTCACAGAAGTTTGAAATTTCTCCCTATTCCCCCACATTTTTGATAGCAGAATGCTTTGAGAAAGGAAAAGGAAAGAAAGCCCCTGGACTCAAGAGTCTATCAGCATAAAAATGTGTAGAAAGACTAAGCAGATGTGGATGTTTCCAGGAAGTTATCTGTCAACCTTCAGGATGCCCCTGGATGCAAGACAGACCCTTGAGCAGTGGGTTGGGGTTTCCCTCAGTCCCCGGCTCTTCACAAGACAACCTTTAGCCACATTTGGCAAGCAGAAGCCGTTTCCTCTACAACCAGGCCGGCTTCCTGTGTGCCCCTTGAAGGTCAGGCACTTGCTCTGGAAAAGCCTCTCTCTCAGGGGCTCGTATCCTGGGAAGATTAGGCTTCAGGAGGGAATGGATGCTGCCTACTGATGCTGGCTGGCCAGATGTGAAGAAAGGGGAGAAGCAGCACTTACCCATGAAAGCCCCAACATTCCCAATAAGACTGAAGAGACAACTTTCAGGAGGATACGTGCCACATTTACTGCAGGGGGAAAAGAATGAGAATGTTAGCATGGCTGAGAGAAACCAGCAAAGATGCCTTTGTTCTACACATTTGCCTGGATGTTGCCAAACTGATGGACTTCTGAAGTCATTGTAAGATGGCACAACTGGGGAAACAGCTATTTCTGACCAAGCCAAGTACAATACGAGAAAAGGCAAGTAAGAGGTGACATGACAGAAGTTTATAAGATTATGCATGGCATAGAGAAAAGGTTTTCTCTGTCTCATAACATTAGATCTCATGGGTATCCTATGAAGCTGAATGTTGGAAGATTCAGGGCAGATAAAAAAGAAGATGTCTTCGTGCAGTGCAGAGCTGAACTATGGAACTCACAGCTACAGGAGGCAGTGATGGCCACCAATTTAAAAGAGAATTAGACAATTTAAAAGGATTAGACAGATTCACAGAGTGGTCTTGCGCTTGAATTCTGCTTGCAGGTTTCCTCCAGGCATGTGACTGGCCACTGAGAACAGGGTGCTGGATTAGACCTGTTATTGGCTTGATGCAACAGGCTCTTCTTATGTTCATATAGGCAATGCCCAGTTTGAACTCCAGCCAGAACTGGTTCACCCACAAGGGATGCAGGGGTAGCCTCTGTGCCCAGAACAGCTCCATTGCAATCCATTACAATCCCCCCCCCCCGCTCACCTGATCAAAGGGACATCCTCCAAGGTGCAGCAGCTTTTGGGGTATCCATGCTTGGCAGAATCAGCAGAGCAGGACTCATTATATGACCTGCAACAGTTTGGACAGGTTAGCGGGCAACGTAACGTGCTCCAAGAAAAGGTACAAACAAGAAACTGGGCCAGTTTTGCAGGACAAGGAATGTTAAGAAGCTAACAAGACTAGGAACGTATGAAGTTGTCTTATATTGGGTCAGACCACTAGTCCACTTAGCTCAGTTCTGTCTACACTCTATCAGCAATTCTCTAGGATTTGTTTTCAACAGGGGACATTCCCAACCCTACCAGGAGATTCTATGGTGCAAATTGGGGACCTTCTGCATGCAGAGCAGCTGCTCTCCCCCTGAGCTAGTACTCTGTCCTCTTGCTTTATGGAAGGACTTACCAGTTCTCAACAGGACACACATGGTGGTTCATTACTGCCATGGCATACCTGTGAGAGGCAGAACAGAAAAATACAGTTAAGGGTGGACTGGACATGAAAGCATTCAGACCAAAATGTGTGTGAACATAGCAGCCAAATGGGGCCAGATCAACAAATAAAAATTATATTACAATTGTTCAAAGATTATATCACCTATACCACCTGAAGCTGAATTTCCAAAAGCGAAGCACATCCAATTAGCTTTGTATAACTCAAAGCAGACAAACAAATAAGCTTTAAAAGCCTACAACGGGATGCACAAGAATGGCAACAGAGTTCTGGAAGGTGTTCAAATCATTCTTTTTATGCCAAGAACAATTCAGGTTTACAGGCAGCAAACATCTTTTAAGCTGTTCTAAGTAAAAAGAAAAACCTGCTGGGGTTGCCCCTAAGAGGAACTAAGGTGAAGACAAATGTCTCCCTTTGCCCTGACCTATCAGAGGACCAGTGTAGGTCTTTAAGGCAGCCAAGGAGGATTCAAAGGACTCTGCCTCTCCCTTCCCTATATGCCAGTAAAGGCACTGGGAAGGAGCTGGTGTTGCTCCTTAAACCTGCTGCTCTGGAATCTCTTGTATCCCAGCCCGAGAGTGTTTGCCCAAAGCCCTGCTCACACACTCTCTGGGCGCATTCCAAGCTCCCATCTGTTCAGAGTGGACCAGAGGTGACACTGGAAAGCATCAACTGCCCCAGGCAAAGAATTGCAATTCCTGCTCCACCGCTTTCCCCCAGGGTAAGCAATAAAGCAGCAGTAAAATGTGTCACCTCCAAGACTGGAAATTTCCATCACCAAGGCAAAGGACTTTGAAAAATTTCCACAATCCCATGTGCTTTGGGAACGCTCAACCTGCTCTCTGCTTTTTGTGTTGTTTACCCAGGAAACTGGCCCTGCTGAGAAGAGATCCAAGCTAGGAGGGCTGTTCCAAAGAAGCATCTGGGAGACAAGATAAAAATGCAACCGTTGCTCTCCAATTCGCCTGCATGTTCTGCTTCAGCAGCCACCTCCAATTTTAGGCTGACAAATTACTACTGAGTTCCAGCCAGTTGCAGTCTGTGTTCAGCGAGGCTCTCAGCAGGAGAGGATTCCTATGTTTGCACCTAAGTATGTCTGAGGAGGGAAGCTGCTTCCCTAGAGTGAGCTTCCTTGGGGACACGAAGCCATTGCAACAAGGCTAACCCAGAACAGATCCGAGGGCTGATGGGTCATAATAGCAGGAGAGACTTGTAGGCAGCCTTATCTTCCCTGCCACAGCTGCCTGTCCAAAACGCTACAAGAGAACCACGCAAAACCAGCCTTTCAGGCCTATAGGCTCCTGTGTAATGTTGTTCCACATCAATGCCAAAAACACTAACTTCTCAGCAAATACACAAATCACAGGTTGCAGTGGCCAGCTGATTTGCTGTGGCTTGAAACCCGCCCCCCCCCCCAGCAAATTCCTGCCCCCAGGTTGTTTATACAGGGCTGTAGTTGCCACAGAAGATGGTTTGTGTTTGGGTTAGGACTCCATATCACTGTGGGGACATTTCCACCCCATCTGCCTGCCTGTGTCTCTGTGGGATTCTATCAATATCTGTGCTTCTGTCATAGAATCAGAATTGTAAAGCTGGAAGGCACCCCAAGTTCATCTGGAACAACCCCAGGGATGAAGGAATCTCATCTAAAGCATTCATGACAGACAGCCATCCAACCTCTGCTTAAAGACCTCCAATGAAGGAGAGTCCATAACCTCTCAAGGGAGACCATTCCACTATCAAACAGCTCTTGCTTTTTTCTGCTGGACCCACATGGAACAGGTGGCTCTAGATCAGACCCTGTCTGGAGTCTTGTGTCCAGTTCTGGGCACCACAGATTAAGAAGGATATTTACAAGCTAGAAGGTGTGCAGAGGAGGGCACCCAGGATGATCAAGGGCTTATGAGAAAAGAGAAGACTGACACAGTGTCTAATTTGGATCAAAGCCTGGATTCTGTTAGAAAAAACAGACATACTGGATTTAGAGAGTTTCGATAACAGATATGGGTGGCATGCCTACCTTGGTTAAAGGTAAAGGTACCCCTGACCATTAGGTCCAGTCACGGACAACTCTGGGGTTGCGGCACTCATCTCGCTCTATAGGCCAAGGGAGCTGGCGTTTGTCCACAGATAGCTTCCGGGTCATGCGGCCAGCATGACTAAGCCGCTTCTGGCGAACCAGGGCAGCACATGGAAACACCGTTTACCTTCGCGCCGGAGCGGTACCTATTTATCTACTTGCACTTAATGTGCTTTTGAACTGCTAGGTGAGCAGGAGCTGGGACCGAACAATGGGAGCTCAGCCCGTCACAGGGATTCGAACCACCGACCTTCTGATCGGCAAGCCCTAGGCTCTGTGGTTTAGACCACAGCGCCACCCGCGTCCCACCTACCTTGGTTACAATAAAGTAAAAGTCCACAAGGGTTCACCAACCATATTGTTAGAAGTGCTTTGTATAAGGTGTGGACTAGATGCCAACCATTACTGGAACCATATACACCATGGTGGCTGTCCCTGCTCGAGGCGTTCATAGTCAAAAAACTAAATATGGAAAGTAACTGTGCAACTTACAGTCATTTGAGGAGATAAGGCACCATCTTACTGATTGGCTCCAATACCACCAATTAAATAATGTTTTCAATTCCGATAAAAAAAATAGGCTTTGGAAAGGAAGAATCTAAATTACAAAATTATTAAAAAACAATAAGAAACTATTATCCAAACTGTATGATCTGATACTGGAATGGGACCTAAAAGACGAAGAAATAAAGGAAGTAGTGGTCGAATGAGCCTAAGACACCGGCCATGCAATTCAAATAGATCAGTGGGAAAGGCTCTTGAAGATCAATATAAGATTTACCACCTGCTACTCCATCAAGGAGAACTTAATGAAAATGTTCTATAGGTGGTACATGACACCTTCAAAACTCGCCAAAATAAATAAGTTAAAATCCAATCTCTGTTGGAAACGTAAGGAGGTGGAGGGGACTATGGTGCATGTATGGTGGGGCTGCGAAAATGTTAAAGAATTTTGGGGGTGTATCCACAAGGAGTTAAAAAAGATGTTCAAATTTTCTATAGAAAAAACCCCAGAGGCGTATCTATTGGGCTTAGTAGGAAAGGATATTCCACAAGGTAAGAAAAGATTATTTTTATATGCAACAGCTGCAGCCAAGCTTTTACTTGCAAAGAATTGGAAAGGAAATATTATACCTACAAAAGAAGATTGGATATGCAAACTATCTGAATTTTTAGAAATGGTGAATGAAGTTAACAGCAGCCATAAGATACCAGACAAATCAGAAACTAAGGTTAGAATGGCAATGTTTTGAAGATTGTATGATTAAACACTGTTCTAAGGACAACATGTTGATATGTATAGATTGCTTGTAAAGTAGAACTAGAAAAAATTACTATATTAAGAATATTAAGGATGAGATGCATAAGATGCAATGTAAACAAGAATTTAAAGATTAAGGGATGGTGAGTATTGGGGGAGGGAAGCCACATGGATGTATTTTTCTTTTCTTTTTATGGTTATTATTTTGTATTTCTGTATTTGTGAGTGATTAGTGTGTTTGTTTTTGAAAAATAAAAATAAGAGAGAGAGAGAAGAGAAGACTGAGAGGTGATATGACAGCCATTTTTGAATAGCTAAAGGGCTGCTATATGGAAGGCGACACAAGCTTGTTTTCTGTTGCTCCCGAGGTGGGGACCCGAATTAATGGATTCAAGTTACAAGAAAGGAGATTCTGACTAAAAATTAGGAAGAACTTTCTGACGTTAAGTGGAACAGACTCCCAAAGAAGGCGGACTCTCCTTCATTGGAGGTTTTAAAAGAGATGATTGGATGGCCACCTATCAGGGATTCTTTAGCTGTGATTCCTACACTGCAGGGTTGGACTAAAATGATCCTTTGGGTTCCTTCCAGGCCTACAATTCTATGATTCTGCAATGTTTCCTCAGCTGCATGTAGTCCTCATCACAAGCAATCATTAGTGGCAGCCGGTGTGTAACTGGGACCAAAAACAAGGGCACTTTCCCGAAGTGCTGTTAACTGAGCTGGCTATCCAGAGCCGGGGCCCAAAGAGTTGGGAAACATTAAAGCCCTTTCCATAAAAGCAACGTACAGCACCACCTTCCATTCTGTCCCCACTGGAATGGAGGCATGCTAAAGGGGTATTACAGGCTTCTCCAACCCAGCCACCCTCCAGGAGTTTGGGGCTGATGGGAGCTGGTGCCTAACACACCTGTGAGTCTCCACTTTGGGGGAGACTGGCCTGCCTGTACAACAGCACACAGCAGGGTCCCTGCCACAGTTTTCAGCAAACATGTTGTGGCGCACACACCACCTTTTATGAGGCTGGAGAGAACTTCCTCTCAGTGGCTGCAGGTGGGAACTGCAGGGTAAGCCAAGGACACAGCCTATTTCTGAGTCCTTGCAGAGCTGAAGACAAGATGTTATCGTGGAACTTATGCCTGTCCCTCCAGCACCAGGGCTGTTACCCCCACAGCTGTCGGAATTTCTCAAAGGGGAAGCTTTCCCACCTTGGTGCTGTGAGGAAGAGCAGCCAAAAGCTCTTAATAACACTACAGAAGGGAAGATTGCCCTTACAGTGACCAGTGTGCCTTTTTGTCAGGCAATCAGGCCCTATATGATAAAGACATGGTCCACCCTGGCTAGAATACCCTGATCTACTGTAAAGAATAATCAAAAGTGTCGCCCAAGTGCTGTTTAAACTGTAATGGGGCAAAACCTCGAGTCAGCAAGATCTATCACAAAAAGCTAGAACTTTTATTCAGAGCACAGCTTTGGGACAGATTTGCTGAGTTGCCTTTGGCAATCTCCTAAATAGAACAACAGTTCAGGGAGGGAAAGAACCTGCTGCTTATTTGCTGGAAGCCACAAGCCGGCCACACACACACACACACTTTCCAGGCGAATCATTCATGCAGAACACAGGCAGAAATCAAGACAGCTCTTACACAATCCATATTCCAGTGATCGAGAAGGCAGAGAGGCTAATGGGGAGGATGATCCACGCTGTCATTAGTGAGTGCAAGTACACAACAACATGTGTGGTGGGGAGGGGAGGGGAGATTCAGATGAGGGAGGGAGGGGAGGGGGGAAGGAAAAGAGGAAAAGGGAGGGGTGGGTGGGCACTCGCTACAACTGTAGGCCTCCAACTGGAACCATCAGAAGGCACCTGCTGCAATAAAAGAAAAAAAAGTGTGGGATTAATCTCAGCTGAACCAAAATTTAAAAGAAAAGATAGGGTCAATCTGGCAGCATACCCAAACCACTTTCTACCCCCATCTCCAATCAGCAGCATGCATGCACAAAGGCCTTCCCAGTTTCCTCATTAATTCATCCTTGACCGTAATGCCAAGGCATAAGAAACACAAGATATTAAAATGTAAGAAAATAAGTACATCTGCATCCTTAGTGGACCCTGCCTCAATCCATGCAGTTCTGAGACTCTAGAGCAGGAGTAGGGAACCTTTGGCCTTGCAGATGTTGCTGAACCACATCTCCCATCAGCCCCAGCAAGCATGACTGGCACACCTGGAAGGCAAAGGTTCTCCACTCTTGCTCTAGAGCAGTGTTCTCCAACCTTGGGTCTTCAGTTGTTTTCAGACTACAATTCCCATCATCCCTGACCACTGCTCTTGCTAGCTAGGGATGATGGGAGTTGTAGTCCAAAAACAGTTGGAGACCCACGGTTGGGAAACACTGCTCTAGAGCAGCCTTCTCCAACTTGGTGCCTTCCAGGTATTTGGGGCTACAACTGCCATTACCCCCAGCATCATATACCGTATTTTTCGCACCATAGGGCGCACCCAGTTTTTAGGGGGGGGAATCAATAAAAAAAATCTCCCCCCCAGCCCCAAAGAGCAGAGTACAGGCTGCGCGCAACCTCTCCCTGCCGGAGGGGTTGCGCGCCGCTATGCCACAAGCCAAGGCAGCGAGCAGGATGGATCCCGCTCGCTGTTTTGGCTTCCCCTTTAGCCCCGTGCAGCCTCTCCTTGCCGGCAGACGCTGCGCATGGCTAAAGAATCCATAGCCCCGTGCAGGCTCTCCTTGCCGGAGGGGTTGCGCGCAGCTATGGAGCAAGCCAAGGCAGGGGGCGGGATGGATCCCGCTCGCTGTTTTGGCTTCCCCTTTAGCCCCGTGCAGCTTCTTCTTGCCGGGAGACGCTGTGCAGGGCTTTCCTGGTTGGTGGTGGGATTCCCTCACCTCTCCCAAAAGCCCGCAGAAGCCGCGCAACCCCTTTAAAGAGATCGCGGCTTCTCCTGGCTTTTCTGGGAGGTGGGGGGATTCCCTCACCTCTCGCAAAAGCCCGCAGAAGCCGCGCAACCCCTTTAAAGAGATCGCGGCTTCTCCTGGCTTTTCTGGGAGGTGGGAGAAGGGACTAATGTGGCCAGTCAGTCCCTTCTCCCTCCTGTGGAAAAGCCCGCAAGAGCGCACGGAGCTTGTGTGCAGCCCTTGGGGGCTTTTCCTGCCTTCCCCCTGCATTCGCTCCATAGGACGCACACACATTTTCCCTTGCTTTTTAGGAGGGGAAAAGTGCGTCCTATGGTGCGAAAAATACGGTATATGGCTGGGCTAACAGGAAGCTGCAGCGTGAAACATCTGGAGGGCAGCAGCTTGGGAAGAGGAAGTTGCTCACTGGCCAGCTGCAATTCTCAGCTAAGCATCAGTCTTCTCCCCCCCCCCCCCCCCCGCTGCATGAAGCAAGGTCTTTGCATTCGAGGGGTGTTCGTGAACTGGAAATGCCTCTTTCAGATGGCATGAAGTCCAGGCATGCTAAAGGTGACAGCAAGTCTGGATTATACAAACTCAGCCCACAGATGGACAAGCCCCTCTGCTGCTCCCACAAGCCGACCTTGGAAGACTGTCCTTTATTGACAACTGTTTTGTCTCTTTTGACAAAAGATTCCAAGATTGCTATCAAGCTGATCACAACACTCCTTCCATGCACACAAAGGAAGCATCATTTAAGGCTTAATGCAACAAGTTATTGTTGTGAACTAAAAAGTGGATTATCCATGCTCAAATACATAATATAAGCCTCCAGGCTCAATTTAGTCACACTCCGTCCTCATTAAGACACATCTAGTGGATTAAGCCCAAGGAGACTGGCTGAAGGTTTAGAGAAAAGTAAAACAGGTTGGTGTGCATAAGAAGTCCTCAGGAACAGTATCCTTGTAGTTCCAAGAATATCACAAGGCAGCCAGCCAGTCGAAATTGCACAAATTAAATGCATGGAAGGTAAAAAATGACAAAATAACTCATCTAATTACAGAAGAATATAAAATTGTTATTACCCACCATCACTAATATAGAAAGTCTTATAAAACGTACCTGTCCCTGTGTGCATATTTCCTGTTCTTCCTGTAATTAGATAAGTTAGTTTGTCATTTTTTCCCCTCATAGATTTACCCTTGGTTCTAAGCTAATAATTGTGTATTGTCTACATTTTACTACACAGGTAATGTTGCATATTCACATTCTCTTCACATTTTATTGAAAGATTTGCTTCCAACTATTTTCACGTATTTTGAACAGTAATCAACCAGATTATGACACTTCCTTTAAAAATAAAAATCCAATGAATTCATTCCCAGCATCTTTTTCACAGTAGGGATTCTTTTCGTTTTGTTTTCCATGAAATATTTCAATCTGGGATATGAGTCCACAAAGACTTCAAGGAACAGCCTCTCAAGTTTATAGCTCAGTTGTAGGTGACTGATGCAGTGCTGTGGGTTTCACAGAAATATTTCCTACGCAAGTTAGGGTAATTCGCACAGAGTCTTTTACATCAGAAAATGTTGATCCTCCTAGAGACAGAACTTAATTTTGATTTATATTATTTATATTTAGTAAACAAATCTAAGACTTTGAAACTGACAACCTTGCCTAATATTTGCAAGTGGCATCCATTCATTATTAATTATTAATGAACATTTCTGAGGAAAATAATCAAGCACTGGAAACTGTCCCCCCACACCCTTGCTTTAATATATGGTGTTCAGACGTCTTGTGGTACTACTATTCTAATGTAAGCCCATCATTTGTAGTGGCTATTAGATATTCCTTTAGCTTCAGACCTGGTTCACATGACACCCTAAGCTAACCAAAACTGTATGAACAAGCTACAGTGGTACCTCGGGTTACATATGCTTCAGGTTACATACGCTTCAGATTACACACTCCGCTAACCCAGAAATAGTGCTTCAGGTTAAGAACTTTGCTTCAGGATACGAACAGAAATCATGCTCTGGCAGCGCAGCAGACCCCATTAGCTAAAGTGGTGCTTCAGGTTAAGAACAGTTTCAGGTTAAGTACGGACCTCCAGAATGAATTAAGTACTTAACCTGAGGTACCACTGTATTTGTTCATAGACAACTTGGCTCCTTCCAAGTCCTTTTTGTTGCTGCACCAAGGTTTGCCTTAATGCAGGGGTCAGCAAACTTTTTCAGCAGGGGGCCAGTCCACTGTCCCTCAGACCTTGTGGGGGGCCGGACTATATTTTGAAAAAAAAAAAATGAACAAATTCCTATGCCCCACAAATATCCCAGAGATGCATTTTAAATAAAAGCACACATTCTACTCATGTAAAAACACCAGGCAAGCCCCACAAATATATTTTCTTTGCAAAGAATAACCTGGGTAAAAGGAGATCCTTCTTGGTCATCAAAATAATTCCATGTCCTTATACTAGGGTACAAGGTGCAGGTACTGGAAAGCCACCACAAGTGTAATCTGTTGATCCATCTGGCTAACCTTTCATTCCTATTTTATGCCTAGTAACTAAGTAATCCCTGCAACTGGCTCAAAGTACCTATCAAACATTTACTTTAAACAGAAGAGGGAAAACTGGGCTGCCCAGTGATTACTGCCACCCCTTGTTTGCTCCTGATGGAATTCATTTTTTGTACAATAGGAATGGTCTGGGCAGTTATATAATGGGAAGTTGTTTTTAAAAATTACAATTACTGTGCTGTATGGGTAATATAAATAAGTATTTTTTCTATAATATTAAGAGAAATATCTGAGAAACATGTGGTGTTCCCTCCAAGGCTCCATGCAGTTTTAAAACAATGTGTTTAATTAAGATTTACAGCAAGCAATTGCTTTGCAGTTTTATTTCAGCAGGATGTAAAGAAATGGACAATTCTGACTTAGAGCACTGTTTTTAAATTGATTTTTTTCCTCTGTAATTTAACTAATGATTCCCCCCCCCAAATGATTCAATTCCATTTTATCTTTATCCTTTACAGTATAAGGCCACTGGCACCTTCCAAAGTGCATGAACTGCTGGTGGTGCTTATGTATTTTATTTTTCGTAAGCAATCTAGGCCTTTCAACATATCCTGGTAATCTGTTACTAGCATTTCATTGATCTTCTGGGACCCTTGCTATCAACTTCTTACACCAAATCTAAAGTAACTATAAATAATGTGTTCATCAAAATCTGCTACTCAGAAGTCCAGTGGCCCTGCCTTGACATACCTGCAGTTCTGATTGCATTTACCTAGAGCCTCTTTAAATTTTCCAGAAAATATGACTAATCTGGTATTGATGTTTCAGCTTGCAAGGCTTTGTAAGTTAAACATGTCAAAGATCCGCACACCTTCCAAAGTAGAAGAACTCAGTGCACCCATGAGTGGTTCTCTCATTTGTTTCTGTTGGCGTACTTCACCTTGGGAATCTATCTAGTTCAACCATCCCCAACCTGGTGCCCTCCCAATGTTTCCAGCTACAACTCCTATTAGCCCCAATCAGAACATTTAAGAAACGAAAAAGAATTTGCCTATGAAGTTAACTAAGAGTAGGGGAAGAATGCACACATGTTGAAAAGTTGTTGAATAATATGAAGTAAATAATAAACAAATACTGCTCCCAGACTTGACAACTTTGCAGCCACTTCTGCCTTAGATTTTATGCCACGCACAGTACAATACCAGGAGCTCCCCAAACACAGCTTTGTGCCAACAGCTTTCAACCACATATGAATCTATGTTGTCTCCTTCACTTGGATATCTAGTAAAGAATGCAGCATTTATTCTGGGAGCTTAGCATGCTTCTAATGTGGCAATCAAAACTGGTTTCTTGCTTTTCCATGAGAAACAACACAGATAAGGATTAAATACTTGTTATTTCTTCACCTGCTGCATCAAGAAACAGCTGCCGCCTGAAGCCTCATCTTTTTTTATCTGCCCCATAAGACAATTCAGTTCAACTCCCCTTTCACTCCTTCTCCAGTTCCTGGCTGCGCTTTCTTCAAACATTGTAGGGTGGGGTGGGGATAGCTTTGCTTAGCTGCTTTTCTTTCAGATTATGGTCTGCTACAGTGCAGTTAAACTCAGTAGATTGACACCAGGAGGAGACAGAGTAAAGAAACATTTACTGATGCTGCGCAACTCTTACACCAAGTGGTTTCAGTGCACTGGGTTCAAATTTCTGCTGATAAAACCCAGAAACCATCAACTCCCCGCTCCCGCTGACCCAGTCTGGTTTCTCCTATCAACAACAGGGTTAAAAGATACAGAAAAAGTTAGTGTAACCCAGGCATGTCTGAAGTCTGTTTCGGGAGCCTAATTTGGCCCCCGTGGAAGTATATGTAACAAATTTGGGGTTAAATCCTTAAAAAAGCTCAACAATTCTTTAAAAAGCTCAACAACTTTGGTCGGCCCTCGCACATGTCAAATCTGGCCCTCTTTGAAAAAGGTTTGGGCACCCTTGGTGTAACCCAATCCACTCTGACCTTCCACATTCCACACCAGGCTGCTGCTTGCCATAGCTTGGGCTACCTGTAGCCACCCCAACCAGATGGAGTCACAGTTTGCAAGCTGAGTGCCTGTGCCATGTTTGCAAAGGCCCAGTAGGGATACACAGCGCCCTCCTCAGCCACCCACCAGCTGAGCAAAACAAAGTGGACAATTGGGTGCTTCTTAAAGTATCCGATGGGATGGGCAACCAGCGATTCCACACACATACACACACAATGTGCCAGGGACCGATACCATACTTGGTGCCTGAAGCGTCCCACCAACCTGGTCCACCACATCTGTGTAGCCTTGCTTATTTATTTACTTCTTTGTTGCATTTATGTCCCACCATTTTCTCCATGGAGCGTAAGGTGGCTTACATAGCTCTCCAGCTCCCAACAACCACCTTGCAAAGTAGGCTTAGGCTGAGAGGCAGTGACTGGCCCAAGGTCACCAAGCAAGCTTCATTGGCGAGTGGGGAAAGGAGCCCAGGTCTCCCAGGTCCAGGTCTGTCGCTCTAACCACTGCACCACCAACTGATTCCCTAACAGCCCTGACCGCTGTGGGGGGGGGGGGGTTGGAGAAAGAGGGCTCAGCCCTGTGAAGCGGTGACTTGGCCCGGGGGCCCGAGGGAGCTTCGTGGCCGAGTGAGGATTTGGACCCTGGGCCCGAGTCCAGACTCCCTAGCCACTTCACGCTGGGGTGAGATAGAGGGGAAAGGAAGGCGGGCGGGCGGGCGAGCGGGGCGGACCCCGAACCTGACTGGGCCCCGGAGCCCAGCCTTACGGCAGCAGCCGCCCGAGCGAGGCGCGGAGGAAGGTCGCCCGGCCCGCGAGGCGGAGGGGAGCCCACGGGCAGCTCCGCCAGCGCGGGGGAGGGAGGAGCGAGCAAAGGAGGTCTCGGCGGGACCGCCCTGAGGGCCAAGCGGCAGACAGTCATTCAACAGGGCCAGCTCTCCTCAGCGGAGGCCCCCAGAGCGCGCGAAGGAAGGGAGAGGCGGGCGGGCGGCGAGGGCAGGGCGGGGAAAGGCCCCTGCGCCCCCCGGTTACCTGGTCCTCGCCGCAGACTGACGAGGAGCACCGCCGCCCTCGCAGACCTTTAAAAGGGCCAGGCCGGCCCCGCCTCGTACCCCTCCCTCGCATAGCTAGCCCTCATATATAAGCACACCGGGCGCAAAGGGCGCTGGGAAGTGTAGTTCACCTCGCCCCCACCCACTCCCGCCTTTTTTAGCGGAAGCAACTTCCTCCTCCTTCCGCAGTCGTCACCTTCTCCCTCAGCGGCAGAGATACGAAGTATAGACAGGCGCATCTTACTGCCTCGCCAGGGAATTTCCGAGTTCGCGCCCCCCCTTTTTTTTCAAAACTCCCTCTCGGGGCGGAAGGGGCAGAGAGAAGCAGCAGGGTGTTCATCCGAGGGAAGCAGCAAGGGAGAGAGGCAGTGTGGTGCAGCGGTTCGAGTGTCGGAGCAGGAGCTGGGAGATACCGGGGTTCAAATCCACAGTCGCTTGGTCGTGAAGCTGTCACTGAGCGGCGCTGGGCCAGTCACTCGCCCCCGGCCTAGCCTACCTCACAGGATTGTTGGGAGGTCAAAATGCAGAGGAGGAGAACGATGTATTCCACCTTCAGCTCCCTGGAGGAAGGGCGGGATATAAATGTAAAAATAAAAATAGACGTTCTGCTCTTTCCCATTCCAGTCGTATGTTGAGGGCTTATGGGAATGGTTTTTCAAAAGTCCCTTCTAAACGTTTCAAAAACAACTTTGCGCCTTCAGATTCCAATGGGAAAGACAGCTCATTCCTCCTCACTCAACTGGTAGAAGCATGTGATACTCCCCTTTTAAGAGTTTCCTAGGTCCACCGACTCCTCACTCCATGCAGAACACTTGTTAGGTTGCAGCAGACGTGGCTCACTTTAAATTGCGCTCGCCTCGAGATTCTCCCAGCCCAAATCCAGTGCTCGGTTGCGCCCGAAAGACGCACTGATTTCCACGGAGCACCATTTTAGAAAGTTCTAGCTCACAATTTATTTCCTCGCATGAAATAACACCTATTCGAAAGAGCTCGAACTCCAGTAGTTGCCTTTTGCTTATGGCTGGGCATGCGTGGAGCCACAGCAGCGACGTTAAAATCTTGTGATTTCGCTTCTCCTACGGAACAGTTCTCGCTTCCAAGAAATCGGAAACTGGACGTGCGGACGTCAATCTATCAATAAATCAATGCGACGCATCCAGTTCCGCCGTGCCGTTCGCGGCAGCTGCGACGGAAACCCTAGGGGGCCAAAAATAAACAAATGCCCACCCTGTTAGCTCTGTCACCCATGATGTTGACGTAAAACTCCTCTTCGAGTATAAGGGATCTTACTCTCACGTAAACAAACAAACAAACAAACAAACAAATCCTTCCAGTAGCACCTTAGAGACCAACTATGTTTGTTATTGGTATGAGCTTTCGTGTGCATGCACGCTTCTTCAGATACTTCTTCGTGTAAACAAGTAGAAGATCGACGCTGGAAGTCATCCCCCCCCCCCCCGCATCCACACGCTACACCCGCCGAGCGAGCGCCCTTCAGATTTCTAACTCCTATCGGCTGCAGCCAAAATTGCCAATTACCAAAGGATGATGGGAGTTGTAGTCGAAAGAAGAAAATGCTCCCGAGCAAAGCTGATTGAATGAGCTTCCAACTTTCCAGCTGAGGTGTCCTCTCCTTCCCCTAACTGCCACCACAGGGTCATCTGAGGATCGGCTTGCCCTCTGGAGAGGGAGGTAGAGCACAGAAAAGTCTGGAATGTTGCCCACCATTCAGCTCAGCCTTCTGCCCCAACCCTTCAGATGTTTTGGACCCATCAGACCCACCTGGCACAGTGTTACCAGACTTAAGGGGTGTATCTTAAATGGCCTAACTCCCCTTTTAAGGGACTCCCAAGTTCGTTATTGGTCATGGAATGAACAAGGGAGGGAAGAAAGGCTCTGGGCAGTTTCCATGCCAACCAGGGATGCCAGGGGAGCTTCTCCAGGTAGGGCTTGGTGTGGCTGGAGCTGCTGAGGCTGCGCAGGGCCTTCTCCTCCCTCTCCTTCCTCCTCCCTCCCGCATCAGCCTCTGACCACCTGCACACCTGGCAGGGAAAGCAGCACTTTGGCCTCTTCTCGCGACCCGTAGCTCAGAAGCCGCGCCGCGTTGGCTTTTGGGAAACGCAGTCCTCCCTGTCATTCATTTCCGTTCTCTGGGGGGAAGAATAGAGGGCAGGCACTACGACTCCCAGAAGGCAGTGGGCGAGCCGGCTCCAACTCCTCTTTCCTCTCTCCCCCACGCGCCCGCTCCGAGGCCTCCCCATTGGCCGGCTCTTCCGACTCGGTATCTGGGCGAAGCCCGGGTCCTCTCAGCCAATGGGAGGCGAGAGTCGGGCGCGGGGGGCGTGGCAGGGCGGGGGGCCGTTGCTTCCCCGAGCCCGGGACCCGCGAGCCAGAGCCAGAGCCTCTTCGCCGCTCCCTCCTCGCGTCCTCGGGATGAAGACAGGGCTGGTGGGGGGGGGCGGGGAGACCCTTGAGGGGTCCCATGTATGGTCTTGTGTGTCTCCCTAGCCTCTCCCTTTCACCCAGGGACCCCCGAGCCCAGAAGGAGGCGTCCCACTCGCACCAGGAAAGACTGCCGCTCCCTGGCCCCGAATGGTCCTCCTTCTGTATGGAGCTCCGGCCTCCAGGCTCCCAGAGGCAAAGCTAGGAGGTTCTGGGAGGCCTCGCGTCGCACTTCTACAAAAAAGCCCCCCCCCCCCTGCACTAGTGAGCTCGGTTGGATAGAGCGTGGTGCTGATAATGCCAAGGCTGCAGGTTCGATCTTCGTAACGGCCACCTGCATTTCCCGGCATTTCGGGGGGTTGGACTAGATGACCCTTAGGATTCCTTCTAATTCTGCAGGTCTGTGATTCTAACATCTCTGGGGGGGGGCACACAACTTGCATCTCCCGCTAAAAAGAGCTAGATGAGCAGTTTACAATTAACTCCATGAGGTCATATTCCGGGTGCACGTAACTGTTGCTGCGCCTCCTCCCCCCAACGGGTCTTTAGCAGTGAGTGACTGCTGACCTGCATTTACCACTGACCAGTGGCGTAGCGTGGGTTGTCAGCACCCGGGGCAAGGCAAGTAATTTGCGCCCCCTAACCCGTGGATTTGCGCCCCCTAACCCATGGATTTGTGCCCCCTAACCCTAACCCCCAGATGTTGCGCCCGGTGCGGCCGGGCCCCCCTGCACCCCCCACGCTACGCCACTGGCTCCATGTGCCCTGGGGGGTCTCTTTTCTATGGTTCTATTAGGCCGCTCAGTTGAGAAGTGTAGGCCGAAGGAGCTAATCATCCTTGCAGAGTTGGAAAGGGACCACAGGGCTCATTTAGTCCAACCCCATCTTTTGCCCAACAGGGGACTCAAACCCAGGACCAAGGTTAAGAGTTGTATTCTCCAGCCTGAGCACCCCAAGGAGCAAGAGTGATGGGGCTGTAGGGAGAAGGGGCAAGTGCCCCACAGGAAGTGGCCCAGGAAACATGATAGATGGCTGGTTTGCAATCCAGGGGCAAAGGGAGGGGTGGACACTGCAGCCTCCAGACCTCTCCCCCTCCCCCCAGGAGAGGAAGGTAATGAGACCCTTTATAAAATACTTTGTTTATCCTTGACACTTTTGAAACTCCCACACACATAGAGATTATATTATTATTATTATTATTATTATTATTATTATTATTATTATTATTATTATTATCAATATCCCACCCATCTGGCAGTTTATTCAGTATGATGATGCAATGTAGGGAATAGGTTTTTTCCCTTTAAAATACGTTGTTTGTCAGTTAAAAATGATTCTTCACAAACAAACCTTTATTTTGGAAACATAACAAGAACTGACCACTCTCTTTTATACTGTCACTTTAAAAACAAACAAGCAAAAAAACCAACCCCTGTCTCTCCCTGCCTACTTTCAAATTGGCAAAACCAAAGGGGGATTATGAAAGTTGTGCTTGCAGAAAGGTTACAACGTTTTTAGAAGGGGGAAGGGGCAGAATGGGTGGGAGGCTGGGAGCAAAAGGCCGTTCAAGCTACAGCTTTGCAGCTACAGATTGTGGTGATCCCTCGTTTTAGGCGGCTTTATAGATCCTAGAGGTGGAGAGTTGGAAGGGACCCTGAGGGTCATCTAGTCCGACCCCCTGCAATGCAGGAATCTCAGCTAAAGCATTCTTTAAAAGGGGGCTAGACATGTTGGCAGAGGACCAGAGGCAGGGGGCCTCTGGGAGACCAGTTGCTGCCCCCCGGGGGCGTGTCCCGCTTACGGCCTCAGTCGTGGGGAGCTGCTGCCTGGCAGAAGGGCGGAAGGTTTGCTTCCAAGTTGAGGCGCGGAGAGCGCTCCCACCTCCGGCCTGTTCCTCCCGCGCCCGGGCGCGTGCCTCCCATGCCGCTGACCCTCCCCGCCAGCCGGGGCTTGCCACCTGCTCCCGCGGCCCTTCCCCCTTTGCAGACAGGTTTCTCGTGCCTTCCTTGTCAAAACAACCCTGCCAGGTAGGCCACCACCACCGGCCCAGGTTGATCGTGCCAGGGCCCACAGGGCTGGGCTGGTGGGACCGAGCGGGGGCGTTGCGCAGCCCGTCTGGCTAAGCCCGTGGAGATCACCTGCCTTCTCCCCTCGCCCCGCTCCCAGTTTCTGGCGCGGCGCTTCCCCTTTGCACCGGCGCTGCTGCTGAGTCACAAGGGAGCCCCAGAATAGCTCGGGCTGCGACTTGACACCCGGGCACGCAGCGCAGGGCACGGCGAGGCCCGGTGGCGCGTCGGGGTGCGGAGGCTGCCCGTGCCGGCCAGGCGTCGGTGGCGGCGTCGGCGCTGCTGCAGCGGCTGCTCCTCCTGCAAGCAGTGAGTGGAGCGCAGCCGCAGCGGCGGCGGGGCGCGCGCGCGCGCTAGGGCGCAAGGCTGGCGGTGGCTGCAGGGAGCCCGGCGGAGGAAGGAACTTGTCCCTTCCCTCTGGACTCGCGCCCCCCCAGATGTTGCGCCCGGTGCGGCCGGCACCCTTGGCACCCCCCACGCTACGCCACTGCTACTGACCCTGTGCCTTGGATTTCAACCTCTCTATTTGGCTAAGTGCTGGTGCAGTGGTTGATCAGCTTGCACTCTCTTTGTGTTGTGCTAATTGTTGCCACCCACCCACTCCTTGGGTCCTGGCTGGGCCCTTCAAATCCAGAGAGAAGCTGGGGTTATGCCAAAGCAGCCAGCCCACATTGATAGGTAGTAAATTACATACGATAGGATGTTCCAGCCCTGAATGACAGAAGTGTGGAAACTTGCTCTAATTGCCTTGTGAAAAGCTCAGGAACAAGGCAGCAAAAATTACGCTTGTCCTCCTCTCTGGTCCTCTCCCTGGTCTTTGGTTCTGTGTTGTGATTGATCCTGTTCTAGCCACTGAAACATGGCTTGGAATAAGACTTGTCAACTTCATGATTGCCTAAGAAATGGTAGGGAGGAGCATAGGCTAATTGCTCATGGAATTATAAAGCTTTATCAAGTACCTCCAAAGCCATTAAGAATCTGTTTGGTATACAAAATAATTGAGCTTCTTCTTATAAAAGTGTTGAGTATAGTCAGGCAGCTGATGTGATAACTGGGGTCTATAAAGAGACTATTAATCTTTGGTCTGTGGTGTAACCCTGCACGACTCTTCAACCAAACGTTCGGCCCCTGTCTCCGGATGGGAAGAGTAAGTCCAAGGTGCAGGGTTCTTGGTGTTGGGCAAAGTTATCCTTGGGCCTTCCTAAGTCTGGGCTGGTTTGTTTTTCTTCATTAAGAGTTTTTTCCTGGGCTGCTTAAGCTTTTCTTTCTTTGGTGCTGCTTTCATTTCATTTCCTCTTTTTGGGGGGGAAGCTTCAGTTTGGGAAGTGCTTTGTAAAAACAACCTGGACGTTTTTCTTATTTTGTCTGCTCAATCTCTAGGAATTTCCAAAGAGAGGAATTTTTGATCAAGACACCTGCTGAAAGGTCAGAAAGGGGAAGTGAAGGCAGAGGTGCCTGCAGCTGCTGCTGCTGCTCCTGCCCCAGTGGATGCCTGGAAAAGTACAGGACAAGTGCCTGGGCAGCAGGTCAGTACAAAGATAAGAAGTTTATTAGCTTTTGAAGACTTCTTTGAAAGGAGTAGCTGAACCCAGAAGGGCATGTTTTCTTGGTAATGTCTAGCCACAACTCCCAGTCATGCTCTTCAAGAGGCATCACATAGAAGGGGTACAAACTCTTTGTTCATTCTTTGTGATCTGTCCCACAGGCCTCTGTTGGCAAGAAATGGCAAGCTCTCAGAGGGGAAAAAGTATTGTATTGTTAGCCTTCGCCAATTCAAAGTGGCACCTAAGGGGATGGAGAAATCCATGTGTTCAAAGACTCAAAAGGTGAAAGGGATTGGTTCTGAAATCACTGAAGAATGCCTAGTATTTGACGACTTGCCTAGTAGCCCCAGGCAACCAGGAATTTCATGCAGGTGACTGAGCAGCCAGCTCACTTGATTTCTTGGCTAGCTGTAAAGGAAGAGTAGTCTTGTCTCATCCGCAGTCATCACAGAAACACAGTGGACTATCAGAGTGTCTCTCCTCCACCATCCTTCATGGAAGAAGGCACTTTTTTGCTGCGTTTCCATGCTGACTTTGGAGGAGGGGGCAAAACAAATATTGCAGGCTAGTAACGTTTTGACATTTGTAAGGCTGGCTGAAGAAGTACCCTTCTTCAAGGCCAAGTCTCCCCTTTGTGTACAAAATGGATGCAGCAGGTGGAAGGAGAACGGCTGCTGCATCCTTGTTGAGCTCCTCTTGTCCTGGCAGGAGTAGAGCTATGGGCCTGGGGCCCTGTGCTGTAGGATCACCCTATACGAGTTATTAGAGGGTTGAGCTGTTATGTCACCAGAGAAATGGATGGTTGTTTTCAACCCTTGCACAAAGCAGGCACAAATGCCTAGACAAGGGCTGGGATCTAAGAAATACCCATGCTTAGATGTGTGTCTATAATGTGTCTGCGTTGAAAAAGGTTCTAAATTTATATAGATATATAATAATTTTATTAAATTTTCAATAACAAAAATAAAACAAACACAAGAACAACCACAAACAATACTTGAAGCCTTTCTGTCTCACTAGCTTCCTGATCTGGTTAAGCCTTGGTCCAGAAGTCAGCTTGACACCTGCTTACTCACATCTAGGTTCAATGTTGAGAGACGTACTTCAACGGGAAGCTGGTACAGCTCTTTCCTGCTCACAGGTCTTTCAGGAGTCAATCCAGCCATGGCTACTGGAGAGAAATAATAATCATCGTATGGAAGAACCACCATTAATCCAGGTTTGCAAATTCATAAAGCTTGGGCTACTAGTTTGATGAATCATGCTGGGACCATAGAGGGGACAAACTGCAAAAAGGGGTTGTTTTGTAAAGGAGAAAGTTTGCTGCTATTTGTTTTAATATATAATTTTATTATTGTTGTTGTTGTTGTTGTTGTTGTTGTTGTTGTTACTACTACTGTTATTTTATACCCTACCTTTTCCCTGAAAGGGACTGAAGGCAGCTAACAAAATGAGAAATAAAGATATAGAAAAAAGAAGCCACTTTAAAAAAAAAAAACATTAGTAGAATTAGATATTAATTGGCTCTTGAGTTGTTTTTGTTTTATTAAGCATTTTGTGTTTTGATTTTGTGATCTGTCATTTGTGTGTTTATATGATAAATGCAATAAGACAACCTACACCGCACCACAGCCATAGCAATGGAATGCAGGGAGCATCCTTAGACCAAGCCCAGCCATTGATCCTCCAACCTTGTGTCGTCTACAGATGATAATTGGCAGTTGGCCCTCTGGGGCTTCAGGCGGAGAGTCTTTTCCCAGCCCCACCTGGAGATGCTGAGGATTGAACCTGGGACCTTGTGGATCCAAAACAGAAGCTCTATTGTTCTACTTCTGGAGCACCTTGGGCTCCCCATGCCTGGTTATTGGACTCCAACTACTCCTGACTGTTGGCCATGCGGACTGGGGCCAATGGCAGCACACCTGGAGAAGGACGCATTCTTCAACACTATTTCTTTTCAAAGAATGAAAACCTTTTTGCAGCCTGTAGCCAGAATGAAGGCAAGATATCCTTTGAAGTTGGGGAAAGAGCCACAGGGCTGGTGGTTGTGGTGAGACTTTATTTCTATACCACCTGTCCATTACCCAGGTGAGGGAACACCTTTTAAATGACACACATACCGAGAGAATCAAGAATATACACCCAGGGTCTCTGGTTGTTACATCCTTGTGATGGGCCAAGTGTCTCTGGCAGCATTATTCGTAGCTTACACGGCTCAGACTTTTTGCCCTCAATTTTTTTATCTGGCCACAGTTCCAGGCTGTACGGACAAGCCATTTCCCTCTGTTCAGATCCCTAGAAGCAGAAGGTCCAGTTACCTGCATCTCTGTTGCTTGCATGGGGCTCCCGTCTCTTAGTTTCTGGAAGACCTTCATGCTGCTTTTCTCCACCAGCTCCGATCTAACCTGTGCGTTCAGACGTGGCTGCAAGGCACTGAAGAGGAATGGGAAAGAAGAGGAGGGGAAATGATCCAAAGCTCACAGAAAAAGTGCTAATTCAGCAGCTGTGGAGCACAATTATGGAACCAGGCGGTAGGAAAGCAGGGCTGAGAATTTCACCAGAAAACAAAATGCAAAGATCAGTCACCAAAGTGACCTCTACAAAGGGTCATTGACAAGGAGGCCACCCGTGTATGTGCCTTCAGACAATTTGGGCAACTCTGTCAATAGGTTAAGAGGGCACTTTAATATGTCAGGAAGCTGAGACAGTGTCAGTACTGCTGTGATTTAGAGATGCTGGGAGACGCCTGCAAGGAATTCAGAGATGGTCTCAAGGCACTGAAGAGGAAAGAGTTGTGGGGAAGCACACAGCATGTCAGAGAACTGGAGACCCCATCACTGCACCACCACACCACCAAGCTACACTAGAGGTAATTATAAATAAAATAAGAGTAACACCAGAGATTCGAGGGATTAAAATAGGAACGAAAGAATTTAAAGTAAAAGCGTATGCGGATGACCTAATGCTATCCCTGGAAAACCCGCAAAGAAGCGTTGGTATAGCTTTGGAGATGCTAGAGGAATTTGGCAAATTATCCGGTTTTAAATTAAACAAATTAAAGACAAAAATGCTGGCCAAGAATGTGGAAAGTGAAAAATTGGAAAGGGAGTATGGAATTAAAGTGGCAAAAAAAGTAAGATATACACTCAGGGTATGCCAGGAATAGGTAGGGCAGTGACCGTACTTGCGTCATGCGGATTATGGTTTCCATCGCTTGGTGTAAGACTGAGAGCGATGCCAGCGGCTCCTCTTCAATAACTTCCTGTTGTGGGGAAGTACGGGGTACAATTTCTGGGTATGGCAAGGGAGGTGCCAGGGATAGGTAGGGCAGTGACCGTACTTGCGTCAGGTGGGTGACTGTGTCCATTGCTTGTCGCAGGATGGCGACAGAGTAGCAGCCCAGGGGCTCCTCTTCAATAACTTCCTGTTGTGGGGAAGCACACAGCATGTCAGAACTGGAGACACCATCCCTGCCACCACCACACCAAGCCCTGAACTGTGCTCTCTCTCCAGCCCAGCCCACTTGACAACTATGGGAGAAGAGTGGGCCTCCTGGATCTGGGAAGAAGCTCCATCTTTCACCTGCACAGAGCTCTCCCTCTCCCTCTCCCCGCCTGTGGCTTCCAGCAACTGATATTCAGAGACACTGCTGCCTTCCGCTGTGGAGGTAGAACAGGGTCCTGAGGCACCCTGGACCGAAGATGGTCAGGGCTTTGTAAAAAAAATTATTTACTTACTATGAGGCAGGTGCTCGGCTCCACTTTATGGGGGAAGATGACATCTTCCCCCTGAAGCGCTTTGCTTGTTAGAATTGTCGCCTTCATAAAAGTGCTCTTCACTGCCTCGTCCTAAAAGGAGAAGGGAATTTAAAATTGAGGCACCCAAACATAGAGCAGAGAGGCAGGTAATTTCACTCTCGTGAATAATGGGTTTTCCATGATCAGCATTTGTTGTTTGGAATCCATTATTATTGGAAACTGAACTTGGTTATCACTGGTTCCTCATTCATATAAAAGACCATGATTTGTTTATTTTTAATCAAAAAATCTGATTTTTTAAATTTAAATCAGATTTTTAAAATAAAATGCTTTTGGAGGAATTTTTTTTCTAAAGATAGTTTTCTATTTAAGTTGCATTATAGTCCAAAGGCTATTCATCAGGAAATAAGGATTGGTTTTAAGTTTTTCATATGTGCTAAAACTCAGTCTAAGTTTTTATTTTTTGTTTAACCCCATCACTTAACAACCATGGATAGATATGCTAAAATCTCATTGTTTTACTTAAATAAATTGTTTAAATTGTTATTCTCCTGCCAACAAAGTACAGCAGAAAAGTTGTCCAAATATAAAAAGTTAACTTATTAAACCTCACAATAAATTTCATAATTATTTGTCTATGTACTTCTAACACTATAACCAAATCAGTAATTTTTGATTTAACTGTAAAAACTACTCTGAAAATGTATTATTCCCAAAATGAAACCTTCATCTGATTGTAAATATTAAGATTATACCAGCAAGAATGTAAAAATATGATTTAAATCAAGTCTTACAGACTAGTGATTTGAATTGTGATTTGAATCGATTTGATTTAAATCAAATCCACCCTGCATCTCACACACCTGGCGCGCTGGCTAGAGCTTTTGAAAGACATTGTCTAAAATTTCTGAGAGAGAGAGGTGAGTAAATGAGGCAGGCGAGGGGGAAAGGTCAGTTCTTTGTCAGGGGGCTTCCAGTTCCTTCTTCCAGGTGGGATTCAATGGCACAGCGACAGAGTCAGTTCTGCTCCCCAACCGACTCCAAATTGGACATTTTTGGTGGTGGGAAAAGTGACAGGGAAACTAGAATGGAAAAGGGGAGCTGGCATTTGCTTGATGCGACATTGTCTCATCTCCCTGCGAGCGAAACGGAACGAGCGCTCAATCGCTGACCTCAGTCAACAACCCAACAAACTTTTGCCAACGGAGCAGGACGAAGGTTCAGGAAGCAGGTCATCGGGAAGCGGCCACAGAACCGCCGCATCCGCTCAGTTCCTCGGACCGGCAATGGCAGCCCCAAACGGTGGCTGCACCATGTCATCTTTGCATGCTTCCAACGGCACCAACTGGTGTCTATCATATTGGGGTAAACTTTCAGGGGAGGGGTCTTTCTGGGGTGGCCGAGGGTCATTTCCAGCTGTCATCAGGGACCTCCTAATGAGAGAGCTCCCCACGGCTCCTAGTACGGCAAGGGAGGTGCCAGGAATAGGTGGGGCAGTGACAAGCTGTAGGGAGACTAGAAGTACCTCCCCGTACTTGTGTCATGCGGATTATGGTTTCCATCGCTTGGTGTAAGATTGAGAGCGATGCCAGCGGCTCCTCTTCAATAACTTCCTGTTGTGGGGAAGCACACAGCATGTCAGAACTGGAGACACCATCCCTGCCACCACCACACCAAGCCCTGAATTGTGCTCTCTCTCCAGCCCAGCCCACTTGACAACTATGGGAGAAGAGTGGGCCTCCTGGATCTGGGAATAAGATCCATCTTTCACCTGCACAGAGCTCTCCCTCTCCCTCTCCCCGCCTGTGGCTTCCAGCAACTGATATTCAGAAACACCACTGCCTTCCGCTGTGGAGGTAGAACAGGGTCCTGAGGCACCCTGGACCGAAGATGGTCAGGGCTCTGTAAAAAAAAATTATTTACATACTATGAGGCAGGTACTCTGCTGCACTTTATGGGGGAAGATGACATTTTCCCCCTCAAGCGCTTTGCTTATTAGAATTGTCATTTCCTGACAAATTCCTCATCGGTCAGGTGTTGGTACAAACCCTTCCCTAGATTAAACACTGAAATCCTGAGCCAATGTTTTAGGGCAGCCCACCACGCTTTAGTTGAAATTAGGCATTCTAAATTAGCTTCTAACAGAAGTACGGAGTTGGGGACGCAGTTGGGTTGGATGGCAGGTTGAGAGGAGTTCCCTACCAGGACAGACTTTGCTTGTGTGCTCAAGACATTGATTCCATAAAACATATTTTGTTGCATTGTGCAAAATATGAGCAAGCCAGGGCTGAACTGATACTACCCTTGCTGGTACCTTTCCCGGGAAAATCAGAGGCTCACTATGTCAGGTTCCTACTGGAAGACTGGACAAATGTTAGAACATTAGCAGTGGCAAAGTTTTTATCGGTGGTTGAAAGATCAAATGAGCCCCATATTCTAAACAAAATGCTTGTTTAACCTGGAGGTAGGCTGTATGAATTGTGTATTGTTTTGTAATGATTTGTTGGGTCTCTGGACCATAATAAAGATTGATGATGATGATTAGAATTATCGCTTTCATCAGACTTTTCTTCACAGCCTCATTCTAAAAGGAGAAGGGATTTTTTAAAATTGAGGCACCCAATCATAAAGCAGAGAGGCAGGTAATTTCACTCTCATGAATAATGGGTTTTCCATGATAAACATTTGTTGTTTGGAATCCATTAGTATTGGAAACTGAACTTTGTTATCACTGGTTCCTCATTCACATAAAAGTGGGGTTTTTTGGGAGGGTGTTGTATGTTCACTAGGCATTTGGACACCTCTTTAGCTATTGTCAGCAAATTTTTCATGGTGGTTTCTGAGACCAAGGAGCGGTTTTTGTCCATGCATGGATACAATGGGATGCCATTTGGAATCAGGACTCATAAATACACTGATTTAAACCACTGATTTTTAAAAACTGCACTGTTTTTTCCAGTGTCTTAGAATTCTCAAGCGACTCTAGGTACTAGGATAGTTTAACATACAGTGGTGCCTCGGTTTTCGAACAGCTTAGTTCACAAACTACTTGAAATTTGAACGCCGCAAACCCAGAAGTAGGTGTTCAGGTTTGAGAACTTTTTTTGGAATCTGAACTGTTCGTTTTGAGTTACACTTCCTTTTTCCGTGCCACACATCCGTTTTGAGTGCCCCCACTCCTGCTTGCACGGAGTAGGAGCTGGATGGGGCTGCTCACCTGGTGAGGTGCAGGCTCCGTCACACTTTTCCATTGAGGGGTGCGTGGCTGCATTCACCTCAACAGAGAAGTTGAAAGGAGCATTGGTGGCCATGCAGAGACAGCCCGACAGCTGCCTCAGCAGCAGTTTAGGGGCTCTCAGACGCAGCTGCCTGGCTGCCTCCACCTTTGCCACCCCAGCAACTATTCTGCTTGGCTGCCTTCAGGTGGTGCAGGGGCTCTGATGCTGACATGGGGGCTTATCAGACATTTTATCCTCACCTTGCAAGCTCCTTAATTAAGTTTGCTATGCGCCTCTTGTCTTCAGGACATAAATCTTTCAGAGAAGCACTCTTCATTCCTCCTTTGCCATGGACCTGAAAATTAAAACCAGCTTTTAAAAAAGCAATCATGCCCTTCCTGATTGGCGGAGGGGGCATGAACAGGCAGATGCAAGGGATTTGTTAAAAGGAGGCATGTCTTCCTGCCATAGCTGTCAACTTTCAGATTTGAAAATAAGGGATCAGCAGCCTTGAAAATAAGGGATCAGCAGCCTTTCCTGTCCCGGGAACAATCTACGGGATATCTAACAATCCGGGATAGCAGCGGGAAGCAGCGGGAAATGGTGCTGAAATAAGGGAATTTCCCGGGGGGAAAGGGAAGGTTGACAGCTATGCTTCCTGCTCCTCCTATTTGAGGCTGAAAGGCAGCTCATCTGTCACAACGCTCTACACAGCTGCAAGAACAGGCAATAATGGAGGTGTATCCACTGTTTTGACTCCCTAAAAGAAGCTTTTAATCCTTAGGCACTGTGACAGAAACTGGTCTTGCTTGCTCCATTTTGGCCCCAGGCTTGCAAGTATTAATCTAGCCAGTTACAAATGCTAAAGAAGATTTTTAGACGCCTGAACAAGGAGGATTTTTCAAGGCCAACACAATTACTTTATATTTGCCCCTTGAATGCCACAATGATGGCACAAAAAAAGAAAGAAAAAAAGGCTTCTAAGCCAGATACAAACAGCCACTTTTCAGCTGTAGAAGAATAAGAAGAGAGCAAGGGAGGCAGGAAAAGTCTGCATTAACTGACTGCTCGCTGCCACCATCCTAGACCACGTTTACATTATACCTAATTTGTTTGTTTCAGTATTTTAACAACAGTAACAACAGTCAGAATATAAAAGCAAGTCAAAGCAAGCCAACAAAACTCTGTCTCACCTTCTCTGATACCTCTGAGTAAGGAAGAGCCAATTGGGAGTTGACTAGGCAAGCAAATGAAACTCAAATGCCCGGATCTAATTTGTCAGGAAGTCAGTGCGTACAATGACATTATTCACAGTTTGATCTCATATACTCCCAGGGTAGGGAGACTGCCTGAGAACCGCGTGTGCATGTACACTACCTTGGGCTCCATGATGAAGAAGGCTAACTGTAAGCAAATAAACATGTAAATATGAGCAGCTAGAGATCAAATGTTCCTAAATGGCAGCTTTAAGCCATTTCTCTAGCTCTATAAGGAGTACCTAAGGCTTCTTGCCAACCTGTGAAAATGAGATGATGGTGCCTAAAAGCACACCAAGATTTTTCCAGCCCTCCTAAAGGACCTGAAAAGGTTGTATCCCTAAGTTATCATTTGAACTCTTTTACTTCTAGCCCTCTCCCCAAAGACACAAACAGACCCCCAATCTCATTTTAACCCATTGCTCCAAAGTCGCTGAGACAAGGGTGCATGTGCCGTCTGCACAGAGTGAATCCGAATCAGGTCCTGGCCCAATTCACTACCCAACAATTCAAGCTAAATTTGGTGAGTATCAGGCTGGAGTCCCTAAATGTTCCTCCACTTTATCTGGTGTCCCTTAGGCTCTGCCAAGGGTAAGGGGAGGGTGGTCCAAGGGGGTCAATTCTCCAAGCGGCCAGTCCTGCCTTCTCTCGCTTCATCCTGGAAACCAGACTCAGCTCGGCAACCCAACCGGCCTCACTCTGTCCCAGGCAGCTCCTCCTGTCCTTCTCACGAGAGGCATTCCCTGCCCCTCCTTGGAACTGATCTCTTGCAATCCCTCCCTGCCATTTCGAGCCGTGTTCTGAGGGAGGGAGGATTGGAGGAGAGGCTCTCCATGGGGCAGCGGCCCTTCTTCTCCCCGCCCCCTCCCGCCGATTGGCCAGCAGGATCCGGGGGGGCAATCCCCGCCGCGGAACCCAAGCCTCCTGCCGGCGTGTTCCCAGCCGGAGCTGAAAAGGAGGCGGACCGTCCCGCCGGAAGTTCCGCTGCGGAGGCTGCGGGGAAGAGGGAGAAGGCGAGCGCCGCGTCGGGAGGGAAGATGGGCCGGAGTCGCTCGCGGTCTCCTCCGCGGAGGGGTGCGTAGTCTCGGCAGCCGCCCGGCCTCCCCCTTGGGGTCCTGCTGCTCCTCTTCGCCGCCCTTCCGGGAGGCCTCGTCCTCCTTCCCAGCTGCCCGAGCGAAACCTTGGCTTGAAGGTTTCTCCTTCGGGAAAGAAGGAAGCAGCTGCAGGCCGGTGCCTTGGCACCACACGCCGCGGGGCAGAGGGAGGGAGGTGGGAAGCCCAAGGCAGGCCTCGTCTCTCTGGGCCTGGGAGGCAGAGATCCCCGCGGATCTAGGCCGAACTGAGTCCCCCGAGGGGCGCGTCCCTCTCGCAGGGTGGTGGGGCTGGTGAGGTGCTGAGGAGCTGCGAGGCAGGCAGGGTTCAAATTCAGCCGCCCAACTCGCCCATGACGCTCACTGGAGGCCTTCGGGCCTGTCGCTGCATCTCAGCCGAACCCACCTCACAAGGCTGCTGTGAGGATAAAATAGGGAGGGGGAGAACCATGCTGGCCTCCTTGGGAGGAACGGTGGGCTAGGAACGCAATAAAAAAGAAAAGGAATAGCTCGCTCTCAACCACTTTGTGGAACTGGCCCTGCTGTAGATGCAGAACAGGTACTGTGTGGAACCAGTTAGATATCAATGTTTTCTGCTTTGTGGCTCCTTACAGTCAAGCAGCATATACATTTTGTGCAATACATAAAGGAGGTGGTGTCCGTGGTTCTCTACCACCACCACTAACACCCTCCATTCTTATCCTCACAACAACTCTGAGGTAGGTTAGACTGAGAGATTATAACTGGCCTAAATTCATTCTCATGTGTTCTGTATCTGACAGGATATATAAACCTGGGCTCTGCTGGCCTAATAATTTGATTTATTACCTGGCCTGCTCCCTAAGGTCCAGCACCCTAACCACTGCGCACACCCTGGCTCTTAATTAGAGAAGTTACATTTATCTCCATTAACTTTTTTTTTAAGAGGTCTGGATAAACTCATGCAGGATGAGCCTGTTGGTGGCTAGATTAACATTCCAGCTTTGGGCCTTTGGCTGGTGTAAGAAAAGAGGATGCTGGACTAGACAGGCTTTTGGTCTGATCCAACTGAAGGGCTTTTGTTAAGTTCTCACTCTGGCTCCCCCGCCCCCAACAGATTTTAGATTAGATGCACCTTGAAGGCAGATGCCTATTTCATGCTTATGAGAATTTTTTTAAAGCACCGTATCTATCAGTATGTAAAAAGCCACCGGAGCAAATATGGTTGTTTTGCTGTGGAAGGCAGAGTGTGCAGAACGTTCTTGGAGTGTGTTTTAACTTGGCTAGAACTCAGAGATGTATAGGTGTGGAGCTAGTGGATTTCACTAAGTGCCCCCTGTAAATCAAGCACAGCTTCTGAAGACAGAATGGGACCCGCCTTATGTTGCCCTTGCCTCTTTGGAAGGAAGGAGGTTGCAGGATACAGAATGGAGCAAACTTTTAAGATGCAGTACTGAGATGAAAAATACACTGTTTTTTTTGAAGCCAGTCGGTGTATATAGTATGTTACTGTAGGAGGAAAGCTGTACTTTAGAAATGAAATTCAGATATGCAACTAAAGTTGCTTGCTCTGTATTTTAAGAACGTCGGCGTTCCAGATCCACCTCACGTGAGAGGGAGAGGAGAAGACGGGAGCGATCAAGGTCTCGGGAGAGAGACAGGCGGAGAAGCCGTTCCCGTTCCCCACACAGGCGACGATCCAGGTGAGGAGGTATCATCAGATAGTAGCTCTAAAGTTTCTGGCGAACTTGTTCTGTAAACACTGTTCTCATTGTAGGCAATGGGTGTGTGAGGCAGAGCGGGCTACTAGCTCTTGCCATTAGCAAATATTGGAAAAGATGAGCGGGTAGTTTGCTTTTTAAAAACAACAACTCCCCCCCCCCCCCGAATTGGAGGAAATAATGACCCAGTTAACTTCTCTACCTAAGGAAATTTTAAAGGATGTATGGAGGCCCTCTTAGTGTTTTCTCTTAAAAGAATAGGGCCAGCATCTGGTCCTGGCAGTTCAGCTGTTTCTGTCCCTTCTCATGATAGCTCTAACCATATTAGCTCCTTTCTATCCCACCTTTAGCAGTGGCTTTGCTGTGATGTTTAACAATGAGAAAGGATTTGTTTTTAAGGTTGAACAGATGGTTTCTAGGTAGCTGAAATATCCTGCTTGAGTGAGGAAGAGAAAGATCTGTCCCTTGATGTGAGTGTAGCTAAACACAAGCTTTTTCTGCATTCAGAGTGAGCTGATGGTCACAGGGTCCTCCTTTCTCTGTAGACCTGCAACTCCCCTCCATTTGCTTTGTAGAGAATATTCTTCCATAGCACCTTTCTGTTGTTCTGAACGCTTCTCCTGCAATAGACTACCATATCTATACCGTTGTTTAATAAATGGTAGGAGAAAGGAGGAGCAGGCATGGGTGCTTCTTTGTAATCAGCTTTAAAGACCCAGCCTTTCCTTCCATCTTTCCTCCTGCAGCCTCTCCTTGGTTACAGGTGTTGACAAGGCAGAGCTTGCCTTGTTTCATCCTGACAAGATCCCTATGAATCACCTTTCTAAAAGAGGTAGCTGTGGTGGCAGCAATGCACACTTCCACCTCTCTCCCTCTTTGTGGCTGCCTGGCAGAGGAAGCCGTGCACTTCCTTGACTGAGGTGGACAGAGCATTGCAGGTCTTGACAGTTCTTTGCTCACAGACATGGTGTCGCCCACAAAGCCAAGTGTGGGATTTTGTGATGGTTTTGTTCTGTGTTTTCACAAAAAAATCAGCAAGTCTGCTGGTTCTTCTTCTTTTGTGTGTTGCATAATCCAGCAAGCACACCTTTCCCTTGCCATTCAAGTGCAACCTGCTCTGGTTTGACTCTCTAGATCTCCACGACGACATAGATCCAGCTCTTCTTCCCCTTCCCGGCAGAAAGAAAGGCGAGATGATGAGAAGAAAGAGACCAAAGATGCTAAAGGCAAAGAGCGTCAGATCACAGGTAATGAAACAGCTTGCGGTGTTGCGAGCCATGCTGGAGAATTGTGTGTCATGATGCACCTTATTAACCTTGGCATTCTAGTTTGTGGTCAGATTTATAGGGGAGGGGTAGTTTGCTAATGTGAGAAGGATCTTGCCTTTTGGGCAAGGTTTGTTTGACTTGATGTGTTTCTGGTTCTGTTGGTGAGGACGTATCCTGCCTCTGTTATTGAGAGCCTGTAGCTCATGTGTTGCACTGAGTCTGAGGGTCCATATAATCCTTTGTTGTGCCAATAAAGGCACCTTTGTTTCTCAAGTATATCATCTCTTCACACACCAAAAATTCCACAGTTATTGATGGGATGTTGTGTTTTTTTAAACACTTGTTGGACAACATTACACGTGGAACTATACTGGGTCCTTGAGTTGTGGCTCTTTTTGAAAAGTTGGAAGGATTAGCCTTTTGTTTTGGGTGGCTGACACCCTCTTCAGTAGAAATACTTTCAGAATTGTTTACCAGCCAAAGAATAAAAATACATAACACATTGATAGTATAAAATCAAAAGTGGCAGAACACAACAGACAAAACAAACTGATATGAAACAATCAAAACATTCCAAAAATCATGTTGGGGTGGAAGGAAGATACATAGGTGAACTGTGTCCTTATTACACATGTTAGAATGAATATATATATATACATGCCAAATAGAAAAGATAAATTACAACAGCAGACTTGCAAAGATAGCAAAAACCTTGGTGAGAGTCAGTGACATGATATCCAAACAAATAAAATCCAGAATATTGAAATAAAATTCAGGGTAACTCCCCCAAAAGAAAAATGAACAGAGTATGGTCTGGGTTCTTCTGGTGAGGAATTAATGACAGAAATGAAGGAAGACCAAGCTATAAAATTTATCTCTGGACATAGTCACCTCTGACTACTCTGCAGTGTTGTGTTAGTTTGTTTATGAGCACAATCTTCCAAACCCTATCATGCCAGTTTTGCATAGTTAACAAACAATCACTTCTCCATAAGAATGCAGTCTATATCCAGACTGCTGCCAGGAAATGTCTTAAATATAATATCTTTTATTTATTCCTAGCAAGGCCAAGTCAGGGTGTTTCACCATTGTAATAGTCTGAATCCTAGAAATATGCTGTTTGAGGATGGTTCTGTGGCATTATTTATCTTTAACTCTCTTTCATTTTATCTCCTTGTTTATCTCCCTGGCTTCTTTTTCAGAGGAAGACCTGGAGGGTAAGACAGAAGAAGAAATTGAAATGATGAAAATGATGGGATTTGCATCATTTGACACGACAAAGGTGAGTGTCTTCTTAGTGCCCAGAATTCCTAAGAGTGAGATGTGAACCACTCTGTGCACTGGGACAGAAAATCCACACCATGTGGTAGTGGATGCAGAATTCAACTTCCTGAGAATCTCTTCCTTTTTGCTAAAAAGGGGGCAGGTTTCTAACACTGCAAGTTTTTTATAGAGTGGTGCTTGAACGTGTTTGAGCAACACTAGTGAGACTTCAGAAGATTCTGTATGATTGGGGGCAATCTGGCTTTCGTACTCTCTGCAGCTGCTTGCCTCTCTCATGAAATACGAAGCGAAGCTGTTTTCATTCAGCATGTGTAACCTTTTGCAGAGCACAGGGCTTGGATTACCTTGGCAAATCTTGAATGCAAAGAGTTGTTTATTATTATTTTATAATAGCAACATCTCCTTTTGTAGCACATGGTAGGTTAAACAGAAAGCCATTTCTGGCAAGTTCAGATCTTCCTCACTTAATCAGACCATGGTCCTGCGTTTTCCTCGCCAGTCATTTAGAAATGGTGACTCCAAATGGTCTTTTGGTGTTCTTAATGGTGGAACAGAAATGACAGAAAGGCAGCTTGCTCATCTACTGGGGAGGATTCAGGTTTGTTCTACAGTTTGTCCATCCACACAAGGCAAGGTTGAGCTCCAGTAGGCCTGGCCTTGGGATTCTAGGACAGGAGTGAAGAACCTCCAGCCCAAGGGGCCTCCCCATCTGGCCTGCAGCCTCTTCTCCTTGCCTACCCAGTACAGCAGTTTAGCTTGAAGAAGCCTCCTACTGGCTTCATTATGAGGCTTCCTCCCCCCCCCCCCAAAAAAAAGAAAAAAATTGTGGCAGAGAGAGCACATGTAAATGATGGAGAGAGTGAGTGTGTGTGTGTTGTGGGAACTATGAGGTGGTCCTACCCACCACTGATACTCAGCCCCTGGAACATGTTCCCAAATCTTCTACACTACAAGGGGCTTCCAGACTTGAAACACGTCGTACAAGTTCCCAGGAACTTCCAGGTAGCTTGGAAACAACTCATGGAAGCATTACATTGGCATTGTGTGTAGGAACTCTGCCTAGACATAATTCCCAAAAGCAACTGCAAAAAAGAGTAAAGAGCAAGATATGATTGGCTTTTGTTCATGTCTTACCATTATTCCAAAGTTCCATTGGCTTTTATTCTCACTTTCCTCCCAGAAATGGGCTTTCACACTTCCTTATGCAGCCCCATGAAAATCTACTCAGGGTTGTGGGGATGTCTAGGATATGGCCTAGGGAATGCCAATGGAGTTGGGGGCGGGGTTGCTGAAAATCACCCCCTCCCTTACAAGAACAGAGGAGCACTGCAGGCTCCAAGTCATTGTCCTCTTCCCCTGGTCAGGCTTCCCTGCACCTTACATTGTGTGAAGATGACTTTGTATTTCTGTTTGTGTTTTGTAGGGCAAGAAAGTGGATGGCTCTGTAAATGCCTATGCTATCAACGTATCACAGAAGCGGAAGTACAGGTTGGCATTGTTCAGTTAGGACCCAACTGGCCATGAGTGCGGAAGCTCTAAGGTCATGTTTGTGTTGGGCGGGGATGTCACTATGTTCACAGGAATACTTGGAAGAAGAACCCCCATTGCTTCAGAACCCCCATTTTTTAAATAGAAAAACAAAAGCAGATTCCCATTTGTGGAAAATCCTGAAATGATTACCCTAAGTATTTCACTTGGTTCAGAAAATCAGTATATCCTGGGGTTTCTCAGACTTGTTATGTTGAGCTGTCTTGAGGATAAACAAGTTCCTAATTGTGGCAGTAGAGCAACCATGATTTCCCATTGCAGGAGCAAAAAACTGTCACGATTGACTTCCTGTGCCTCCCACCCTTTCAGGATTACCTTGCATAATGTAGAATTAGTTTGCTGCCATGTGAGGTTCTTGCTAATTGAAATAGAGGATCTGTAAGAGTTACTAGCCTTACAAATGGTATCTGCAACAAAGGTTTACAGTGTGGAATGCTTCTTTTCAGTATACCAGTTTTGCAATTCCATTCCCCCTCCCATTCCGGCCCCCCCCCCAACACCCTCCAGTTATTTTGTGAGCAGTAAGCATGCTTAGGCCCCAGAGGCTGTTTTTGGGTCATTATCCCCTACATAGGATTGTTCTTCCAAAATGTTTTTTTGTATTTCTTTAAACTTTGGAGTTTCCCCAAGCCTACTGACACCTCTGCTCGTAAGTGTGTGTTGTGCTGTGCTGTTTTAATTGCATATGGACCACACACAGAGAATGACTTCATGGATTTTGCTACCATTAATTTCTAAGTTAGAAAGTAAAAACAGTACCAATAAAGATGCTTCGAAGTCAAGTGTGCTTTTTTTATATGAATTCTAATTAGCACACAAACACAGAATTGTGATTCAGAATATAAAAAATAACATACTGAGATTATTTTTTCTAAAATTATTACAGCACTTACAGCTGGCAAAGGCATTCTGGGCAATGGATGGGCAATGCCAAGAAAAAAATCAGGAAGATGGGGTGGGCGTTCAGAACTTTTAGGGGTCGGCAAGAAAGTTCACTGCTAAGGTTTGCCTTTTCTCATTGCAGGCAATACATGAACAGAAAAGGTGGATTTAACAGACCTCTGGATTTTATTGCTTGACATCTGCACTTGTTACATGTGAAAGACAACTTCACTCTCTAGTCCCTTAATTGTCTTACCAGCAACACCTGCGGTTAAGCGGATTTCAGCTTCTTCCCACACAGAATGGGGATCTCATTTGTGGAGAGTCCATGGAAGTGACATTGTCTCATAGGAAGAGACGGTAACGTGTTTTCCTCAAATGACATGTTTGTACAAAATGACTTTCTTTTGTGTTGCTGTGTTTTTATTTTTTGTAGGTTTCTGTTTTAAAATATTGCCACTTAAATTAAAAAAGAAAAATCTGTCTTTTCTTCTTGAGAGCACTTCAAATAGGAAGCCCCTTCTTAAAAGCTAGCATGAAAAACGATTTTCTTTTGTCTTAATGAGGTTCTTGAGATAAGTTTATTTCATCATTTCTACCCCACCTTTCCTCCAAGAAGCTCAAGGTGGTATACATGGTTCTCCCTCGTCCTCTTTTTATCCTCACAACAACCCTGTGAGGTAGGTTAGGCTGAGAGTATGTGACTGGTCCAAGGTCCCCTAGTGAGTTTCATGACTCAGTAGGGATTTGAACCCCAAGAAATACTTTGGAGGGACGAGACTCTTCTCGGGACAAGTGTTCAACCACCACCATCTCTGCTGCCTCTCATTTAGAGAAGCTAAATTTCAACCCCCCTGGTTCTCCCCCTTCATTGTCTTGCTTCTGGCCAGCAGTGGGCTTGCCACTGTTCTTGGGTGCCTCTAACCAACATATGAACATGGTAACACAGCTCCAGTGGACTTTTCCCATTAGCTTGTGTGGTATCCTAACTTCTTCCAATAGTTTTATGGGAGAAATGGACATTTAGTGTCTTCTGCAGTAAATGTGCAGAATTTTACATACTAATCAGTGCCATTTCTTTAGTACAGAATGTTGGGGTAGGTTTGTTTATTGCCCTGTGTGAAATACACACAACCTTCATCATAACTCTGAGATGTAGTATCAAGATAACAATTACTGGTACAGTGGTGCCTCGCAAGACGAAAAGAATCCGTTCTGTGATTCTCTTCGTCTAGCGGTTTTTTCGTCTTGCAAAGCAAGCCCACTGAAGGATTAGCGGATTAGCACTATTAGCGGCTTTTAGCGGCTTATCTGCTGATCGGATCAGCTGATTAGCGGCTTAGCGGCTTAGAAAAAGGGGGGGAGGGAAAAAACCAGCAGGAACTCGCAAGACATTGTCGTCTTGCGAAACAAGCCCATAGGAGATTCGTTTTGCGAAGCACCTCCAAAAGGGAAAACTCTTTCGTCTAGCGGGTTTTCCGTCTTGCGAGGCATTTGTCTTGCGGGGCACCACTGTATTTGGGTGCTGGTTGGAGGCACTGATCACGAATATCAAGCCATAACAGTTGCCCTGCTGGGTCCAACCAAAGGTCTGTCTAGTCCAGTTTCTGCTTATATGTCTGGGAGAAGACCACATGCAGAACACGATAGTTCTGGCTGCCCCTTTCTCGGAGTCTCGTTGGCATGGAGGTTCCATTAGCTGGCATAGCAAATAGTCATTGACCCCAGCCTCCATGATGCCATCCCTTAAAAGCAGCTCAGAGTAGAAGCTAACATCCACAGTAACTTGCTAGTTGTGTTGGATGCTTTCCCTTGTCTCCAGTGGCATCAGAGTACACTTCACATGAAGCACAGAGTACTTGTTTGCCCCTCTTGTGGTACCTACTCCTTCTGTTTTGGAGTACACTCAATGTGTACATCATCACCAGAAGTTGGTGTTGCTGATGAGATGCTGTCATGCCTACTGGCAGAGCCAGAGTAGCTCAGTTGGTCCAGCGTGAGACTCTCACATTGAGCAAAAGATTCCTGTATCGCAGGGGGTTAGTTTAGGTCAGGGGTCTGCAACCCGCGGCTCCGGAGCCGCATGTGGCTCTTTTACACCTTTGCCGCGGCTCTGGGGCGGATACTAGCGAGGGGAGGAGGCGCATTGTGCGCCCTGACACTCCCCACTGTGGCGGGCGCTGTACTGGCTGTGACGTCGCATGGGGGCGGTGCGTACGTTAGTCCCGACGTCACCTTCCTGCCCGCTGTCAGATCGCGGCTCTGGAGATATATTTGTTTTAAATGTCGCAATGGTTTTGCAGCTCCCAGGTTTTTTTTCCTTCGGAAACGGGTCCAAGTGGCTCTTTTTCTCTTAAAGGTTGCAGACCCCTGGTCTAGGTGATCCTTGCAGTTCCTTCCAACTCTACCATTTTATAATTCTCTGACTCGCAAGCAAAATGAAACAAGATGACTTGGTTTTATTGGGGTACAGGCAGCACACATAGCTGACATAAATCACTCACTTTGTGACAAAATGAACAGGAGTTGCGCGTTCCTAATGAATTGTGCAACATGTAAGTGGAAGGAACTGCCCCTTGGGGGGCGGTTTCCCATCTTGGGATGGTCTTGACCATAGAGGGTACTACCAGGACATAGAACACTCCATACTGATAGCTAGAATGTACCCTTTAAGGCTGCAAACGTTTGCATACTTAATTTGGTATAGGACCCACTGAATTACTTAACACTGAGATTAGGGATTGGGCTGCATAAATGGTTCCAGCAGCTTTGCTGCTGCACAACTAATTTGATAGGTGCAGCCCAAATTAAAATCTCCTTCTCAACTTCCTTTGACCTAGAATGGCAATGGGATTTATTCCTCCCACACACAAGTACATACAGAGTTCTAAAGTGAACAGGATGTGACTAGCACACAGTCCAAGTGGGTGTAGCTTGCGTAAGATTATCTGATAGAATAATATGAAGACAAAACAAACAGTGCAGGGAGTCAAAATGTGTGCGTACACGTACACACACACACACCTCTCTCTGGAAATGAAATTTAATTATGAGGCAGCTCTGGACTGCAGTTTGATTTAAAACTACTTGAGTAATTGGTAGATATAAAGGCTGCTTTGCATTGCTTCTGTTTCAGCTGGGCATCTCAAATCTTCTCCCACTTCCCAATTGGTGAGGTCATATAAATAAAGATTTCTGCATCAATCCAAAGTAAATAATGACAAGCCTCCAGCAAGATTCTAATATCAAAATGAGGTCAACATTTGTAGCACTGGAATTAAAATCTGATGCTTATGTTCATGTAAACTCCCTGGTACAATGGGAATGACTTCTGGAGTAAGCACCCATATGATCATGCTGTGGGAGATGTGGTGTTGTGTCTCCTTCGAAGTGTATTCTCTCAGCCACCTACAACCCCATCCATCCTACCTAACACATTTGTCATTGCAAACAAAGTGTTTAAAGCAAAGGGGGACCCTGCAAGACACACTGATTTGTCTAAAATGTTTGGGTAGGATTAGAGTAACATCCGATTTGGCGCCTGTTAATAAATGTTCGAGACTGCTTCTAGAGTGAGCAAGTAAAAACTGAGTAGGACAGACATTTTATAGAAAAACAAACAGGCAGAATTAATTGTTAATAAGCTACATCTACTGCTTTCAATTTCAAAAACAAAGCAGGGACATGACTCTGCATAGGTGCCAACTCCCTGGGGCCCTGGGTGCCCAATCACCCACAAAATTCCCTATGAAGGGGCCAGGCACCCACATTTTTCAGTGCCAGGGCCGTGCACGCTGCATGGTACCCACGGCCCTAGGCACTCAAGGTTGCGGGGCGAAGTTGGCACTCCTGTGACTCTGTAATGACACATTAGGCATTGGTGACCAGTTTTTGAATTCTGTGTTCAGTAACTAAATTCTGGCAATCTTTGGATTATGCAGTTGTCATACTTGATGCAGGTAAAGGTAAAGGGACCCCTGACCATTAGGTCCAGTCGTGACCGACTCTGGGGTTGCGGCACTCATCTCGCTTTATTGGCCAAGGGAGCCGGTGTACATCTTCCGGGTCATGTGGCCAGCATGACTAAGCCACTTCTGGTGAACCAGAGCAGCACACGGAAACACCCTTTACCTTCCCACCGGCGTGGTACCTATTTATCTAGTTGCACTTGGTGTGCTTTCGAACTGCTAGGTTCGCAGGAGCAGGAACCGAGCAACGGGAGCTCACCCCGTCGCGGGGATTCGAACCGCCGACCTTCTGATCGGCAATCCCTAGGCTCGGTGGTTAAACAAGCTCAAATGTAGTCCATAGTTTTCTTAGCAGTGTATTAAGTTTCTTACTTTTTGTCTCCTACATACAGAGATTCTCTGGCCCTCTTAGAGACTGTCCTCAAAGGTTTGCTTCTTAGGGTAGCTATGGGGAACCTCAGATCATAGGGCAGAGTCGTGAAATGCAGCTTCTCTATCTGGTGGTCCTCATGCCACGCCCCTCGCCAGCCCTGCGTTGGACTCTAAAGGGAATGTATCCTTCAAGCCCAATCTTGCTTGTTTGCCTGCACAGAGGATACTGGGTGTTCAGTAACTAGTCTACTGTACTAATGTGCACTGTACACTTTTTGCTCCACTAACTTTTGCCTCTGGCATGTAGGCCCAGGAAGGGAATGAGGCTGTGTGATGTGCCTAAGAGAGGTTCCCCATTCCTCCTACCTTACAGCGAAAACACCAGAGACTCTTGAGATATGTTTATTATGGTATAGGTTTTTGTGCACTACCGCCTACTTCTTCAGATGCATGCAGTACACTGTGTTACAGGCTACATAAGGTGATGTGATGGGAGTTGTAAGCAGTGGGGTTGAGGGAAAAGGTAAATTCTCATTCACATAATGGTTGTTGGTCATGACACAGGCACCCTGGCATCAGTACAGGCAACCCCTGATTTACGTGGGGGTTGCATTCTGGGTCATTGTGTGCATAAGCCCCCACCCCCTTATGCCCTTTCTGGGTCCAAAAACAATGTGCGCATGCACAGTCACACATGTTGCCTGTAAAGTTTAAGAAAATGCTTTGCCTGAATTCAGTCCAAGTGATAATACTGAACTCCCTACCCGTTCCAGCAGTTTCATGTGGTCTTTGATTGAAGTTCCTTTGTTCTATTTTGGGTTACCTTAAGGTCACTTACAGAATTTCCTGGAAGGCTGAAGTGTTGTACCCCCAGGTAGTTTTGAGGTTATAACTGTTTTTTTGTAGAGGCTGCCACTTCATCTTACATCCTCCATGGATCATTTTTGGGACCTGTGCTTTTTAACTTGTTTATGAAGGGTGAGAGATGAGGGTGAGAATTGTGGTGGCCAAGTTTGCTGATGACACCAAAATGTTCAGAGTGGTTAAAACAAAAAAAGATCGTGAAGAGCTCCAAAAGGACCTCAAAACTGAGTGAATGGGCAGTAAAATGGCAAATGCTTATGCAGGCAACCCTTGATTTGTGCTGAGGTTGCTTTCCAGGTTATTGCACGCATTAGTGGAGCGTGCATAAACCTGCCCTGTTACGCGCCCATTGCACCCTCTTCCTGATCTGAGGATGGTATTTGCATGCATGGTTCCATGTGCTTTGAACATGCACAAAACAGTTGTTCCCTGTATGAATGTCTGTCTTCCATACAAACTTGCTGGGCTCTGAGACCATCAGAGGAGGCCATTCTCTTGGTCCCACCACCCTCACAAGCAGTGTGGGGATATGGAGGTCTGCTGCCAGACTTTGGAACTTTCACTGGTAGAAGACTGCTTTATTTCAGCAGGCCCCTGTGGACTGACTGTTCTTTAAAAAAAGGGCGTCTGATAGTGCATTGCTGCTTTTATTTGTAATGGATTATTTTTTTATATTGTTTTTATTCTGCTGGAGTTTAATTTTAACTATTAGCTTTTATATGTCTTTAGCTTTTGTATTTTATATTTGTTTTAATTTTTGTAAGCCACCTTGAGTCCCAGTCTTGGTGAAAGGAATGATATATGATGACGATGATGATGGTAGTAATAGTAATAAAGTGAGTATGTCAGGTTTAAAAACAATCTTAATTTCACATACATGGTTTACCACAGGCACCCAGTTGGCCACTGTAAGTACAGAACTGGGTATTTTTTGGTTTTGGTTTTTAGTGTAACTATTGTTGTCTATACTTTTAATAGATATTTTGGGATATATATTAATTCTCATGTTTAAATACTTTTAAAAGATTTATTTTCTATGTTTTTAGCTTTTTCTATTCTGTCTGTAAGCTGCTTTGAGTGTTTGGAGAGAAGGTGAGGATATAGAAGGTGGTGATATATATATTAATACAGGGCTAGATGGGGTGCCAACCCGATCCAGCAAAAGTAGAATGCCCTAATATAACTGAGGTCTTGGGTGCTCAACATGGCTGCCTTTTCTTTTTACGAGGCAAAGGGGTATGTGGTGGAAGGGTGAGCTCCACCAAGCCTTCTCCCCCCTCAGCTGTCACCTGGTGGCAGCAATTCCATCAGGCTGTCCCAGCGGGAAAGGTAGGGAGCAAAAGGCTCATTCCATCAGCTTTGCAGGAGGCTCCGCTCCATCAGGCACCTCCTCCTGGTGCTCCCTGAACTGGGCCAGCTTGTCAGTCTAGACAAGGAAATAGTGACTGAGTTTTTGTTTTTTCCGTCTCTCTCTCTCCATCAAAATAAACCGATTGCAAGCCTGTAGGGGCAGAGACTGCCTTGTTTTGAGCACAAGCACAAATGCCGCCGCCTTCTCCTCGCGGTGCCTGCGCCTGCCACGCTCGCCGCCTCCTTGCGCCAAGCCCAGGCTTTAGGCCTTCCTCTGCTCTACCCAGCAGTGCTAACTAGGCCTGGGCCTCCTAGAGCCCCCAAACTGATTGGGCAAGAAATAATGGCAAAGACGCGTGGCTAGTGGGCGGGGCGGAACGCTAGAAGTCAACACAATAAGCGAAGGGGAGGGGGCCATGGGCAGCACTGACCAATCAAAAAGGAAGGTTGGAACGGGGTTAGAAGGCAGAGCAGCCTGGATTGGGCCTACGGGAGTTAGCGTAAAACGTCATTTTGGTAGCCCTGACCAATGGGGCGCCCGTGCAAAGGAAAGGCGCGGCTTTAGCACCGTCGAATGGGACGTGCCTCTAAGGCTTGTCCAATTAGACACTAGATCTGAATTAGGGGCGGCCATTTCGCCTCGGCGAGCCAATCAGAGGCGGGAAACCTTGGGCTAGATAAAGGCGGGCTCAGGAGCAGAGGCGGCCAATGCCCAGCGAGCAGGGCGTGGCTGGTCGCTTATTTTCCCCTTTCCACTCTGCCTAGCTGAGGGCGAATCGGGCAGCGGCAGGGGCGGAGCCGGGCCAGGGGCGCCCAATGGGCGCCGCGCTCCAGGGGCAGCGGGTTGGGCTGCGGAGGGAGGGCTTGGTTGCGGCGAGTCTGTCAGGCTGTGAGGTGGGGTAAACACACACAGTCGGGCTCCGGGCGCTGGACGGAGGCGGCGGCGGAAGAAGAAGAGAGTCCTGGCTGCTGCGGCTGACTCTGTGGCGGTGTCGTCGGCGTCGAGGGCTCCGGCGGCGGCAGGACCAAGCAGCCGGCAAAATGGCGGCGGCCGCCCAAGTGTGCGAAAACATCCAGATGCTGCTGGAGGCGGCCGAGTTCCTGGAGCGGAGGGAGCGAGGTAGGCCTGCCGGCCGGCCGGCCCAAGTTCTCTCCGGGCCTGTCGCCTTCACCGGTCGCTCGCTCTCCTGTCTGGCGGCGGGGGGCTCGGGCCGCGCTGAGGGAGGGCATCCGGCCGCCCCGGTGACAGCGAGGCTTCCTCCGGGATGCCGCCGCCCCGTTGTTTTTGTTGTTGCTCTCGCTCCCCTCGGGAGAGGAGGCTGGAGAAGAAGGGGGGAGGGGCGACGCCGACCCCCCCTCCTTCCGCGTTGTTATTAGTACGTGTGTTTTTCTCCGCTTCTCCCTCCCTCCTTCGGCACGATCTCCGCCTTCCCTTCTTCCCATCCCCCCTGAGGGAAAGAGTAAACAACTCGGGCCTTTAAAGAGAAAATGGGAGCCGCCGGAAAGGCTCCGCCGCGCGAGGAGGAGGGGGCTAAAAATAAGCCCGAAAGGCGGCGGCGGGGGGGGGCGAATGGCCTGGCTGCTTCCTCCTCCTCCTCCGCAGATTTCCTTTCTTCTGAGCCTGTTCACTAGGGAGGGAGCCCCGGACTCCCTTCTGATCCAGCTTTGCCTTTTCTCTGGCTCGCTCCTCCCTCCTTCCCTCCCAGCCGCCGCCGCCGCCTCCTCTTCCCACTTAGCGCGGGGGGCGGGGGGCGGGGGCAGGTTGTGGGGCTGTAAAAATCTACCACGCGCCCCGCTTCCGATCGTCTGGATAAATCGCGCGCCCCTTGTATTTTACCCCATTTAATGTGTGACCCGCTCCGTACAAAGCCTCCCGAAGGTATTTAACGAGAACATCCATGGCGACAAATAAAGCGGCTGATGCCGACACACACAAATAAATTCAGTTTGGGGGAGCGGGCCCTGCTGTTGGGGGTGTGCCCTGCTATTCCTCACCCACTCGCTCCGCTTTTAACCCTAACGGGGGCCTGAACTGTAGAAGGAAATGGAGCGGCCATGACGATCGAGGTTAAGTGCTGAAACTGTCGTGATGGAAAGCTGCTGTGCCCTTGCCTGAGTCTGAAGGCATTGCCCATTTGTAAATTCCAAATAGCCTTTACAAAACTCTGTTACATCTTCTCTGGGGAAGGGGAGGGGAGTATCGCTGTGCTCAAGTGTTCATAATCTCTTGTCACCCCCACCCACAACTGAGACATTATTGATTCAGCATCATAATAATTGGTGCATTTCAAGCATTCAAAGTACCAGTACTTCCTGTACACTATTTGTGTATTCTTTATACCAGGCTTGTAAGATAAGATGTTAACATATTGCACTTAAGAATGCTGAGACAAAGAGAATACAGACTTGACTGAGGCAAGCCATCTAGTGAATTTGTGAGTGAGGGGTGTTTGGAATTCAGCTTTCATGGCATGTGAAATCCTGTGGATGGGATTAATTTGAAAGAGAACATGCACTGAATGTCAGGAGATGAAGTATTTAGTTATATCTGCCAGTAAACTTAAATGAGTTGTTTTGTTTTGCTATGAGTTAATAATGGGATAAATAATTGTTTCCCCCACAGAAGCTGAGCATGGCTATGCTTCCATGTTACCCTACAGCAGCAAGGATAGAGATGCCTTAAAACGAAGAAACAAATCTAAGAAAAATAGTAGTAGCAGGTAAGGAAAAACTGAGTGTTCTGCCTTTGTCTTGCAGGGTGAGCCATGCACATAACTCAGTCACTTCCAAAGCAACTACAGCAGAGGCATGATGAGTACATTGGGCACGTGCTAATTACAAGGATATTAGCCTTAATTAAAAGGTTAAGCTGTAGTCCTAACCCCACTTGCCCCATAGAGTTAATTAGGATTACAGTTTAAGTCAAGATGTAGATTGTATTGTGTAAAAGTTTTCATGTTTGTGATCAAAGGGGCATGACAGTTTCACTTTTGTTTCCTGTCAATGTTTACACTGGCCTCTGAACCAATATACTGCACTGTAATGCTGCAGTTGGAATATCTGAAGAAGTATTTGTCAAAAATTTAAATTAAATTCAAATTTAAAACATCCTTCATCTTGAGTTGACTGTGCTTCATTCTAAGGATTCTGAGACACGTTTTTAGGAAAAAAGGCACTTAATCAGTCTAAATACTCAATTTAAATTTGCAGGAAACACCACACACATTTCAGTGCCAGTTTAATTTCTGGAAGCCACGTTTTCTAAGAAATTTAGAATGGATTTGAAGAGTGTTTATTTGAAGCCAGTGAAATTTGAAAACACATTAACAGCTGTAATCCAGGGGTGAGGCACCTTTGGCCCTCCAAATGTTTCAGAACTCCCAACTTCCATCAGGCCTAGAAAGTATAGTCAATAGCCAGGAATGATGGCAGCTGTAGTTTAGGAGACCAGAGTTTCCCCACACTTGTTACAATTCTGAGCACAATTATTAACGAGTAAATGCTGTTGTTGAAATGGGGTTTACTTCTGCATAAATATGCTGCTTCTCTTGCATAAGTACAATCATATGGATCCAGGTTTTTGCACCAGTTCCTTAATTTTGTGCACAAAATGACTATCTGCCTATGGGGTATTTGTAGTAAGTATTTAAGACTGCTATATAATACAAGATGTGTTTATTAGGCATATTTATGTCCCATCCTTTATCCCTAAAACAGCAATCAGGGTGACTTGCAGCATGTCAAAACAACCATATAAAATATAGAAAAGCAAAACAGTTAATGATGGCAGATAAAATAATCTTAACAGTGAGGGTCAGTATTATAACAGCGTCAGTATAACATCTTGGTGTGGAAAGCCAAAGTCTGTTGGAACAAAAACATATTACTCTATTACAATTCTGCTAGATAATGGCAGATTTAAGTTCCTTGGACATTGATGAACTGGGCAGTTTAGGATTGCCATATGTCCTTTTCATGGGTATATAAAATGAGAGTTGTCATAGTGAAGTCGAAGTCGGCAAATGTGGCCTCTTTTTTGCTCTTCAAAATATGGCAACACTCATTTCAGAAGTTCTTATTGAAGTATGATAATCTTTTTAAAGGCCCAGTTGATTTAACCATTAGCTTGCTAACATTTGTTTTAGTTTTCTGTTTACATATCTGGAGATTCAGGCTCCCTTTCTGTCATTGCATGCCTTAGAAGCAGGAAGTGCCCAGTTAAAGCTTTATCCTTAAATTACCCTGCTGTGCCAGTGGTTAGTGGTCTTGAGATAAGTACATGATGTTCTGCCGTTTGGGAATGGTATGGAAAGTGGAAGATAAAGTTTCAGTGTTAACTCTTCTTCCCCCTTGCCCCAGCTTTATTAGCTTACCTTTTAATGTGAACCTTACATTAGATATAGTTCTCCAGGGAAGTGTATAGTTTGTATTAAATTATGTTGGGACAAGTAAAATATATGCTCAAATATAGTTCAGGAGTCTCTGGCAAGCTAATCAATTCAGTTCATAGGTTCTCCCGCCAATGATTTTCATGTCAGCCCATTTTCCTGCTTTAAAGATGAGTGTGTAGTGGAACTTTACTTTGAAAGTGTGCATACCATTCGATTTAGGTGCTAGATCATCAGTTGCATCAGATATGGAAGATTTAGAATTGTAGAATTGGAAGGGACCCCGAGGATCATTTAGTCCAACCCCCTGCAATGCAGGAATATGCAGCTCTCCCATATGGGAATTGAACCTGCAGCCTTGGCATTATCAGCACACGCTCTAACCTAACCTGAGCTAGGAATCTTCTGGAGTCTCATTCAGCTGTCCCTTCTAATTTGTTGTTGCATGTGTGTTTTTATTATTTCTATTCTTCCTTTATTTAATTGTAATGTAATGTTTAGAATAATAAAAAGAACATACTAAAAACAAAGGTTTCTACTTAAGAAATACTTTTCTAGCCTCTCATGCGAGTAAACACAACAGTCTTCCCCAGGATTTGGCACATGGGGGTGTCACCTGACGGCCACATACATGGGTTTGTGCAGTATGTTTTTGTTGTACAGTTTTGTCTTCATGAGTACATCATGTTCAGAGTGTATATAATCTGTTCTCTTCTCACATACTTATTTAAATGAAATTATGGTGATGATTATGTTGGGTAAGTTATCCAAAATCATTCACAAGTTCTTCAAAAGCTTTAAGAGGAGCAGTCATGTAACTTGGATGGGTTAAATATGTGCATTTTTTTTTAGTTGTAATCAAATGTTAGCAAGTTCTCCTGGAAAGTTTTTTTCTTGCTCTTAAAAGCAACGGTTCCCTACTCCAGGACAGGAGGAAGAAAGACTTTTAAAATAGTCAAGGAAATTTCTTTCTTAATCTGTGTTCTGGGGTATAGTTGGATTCAGAAAGACTGTGGGTCTTGCAAAATAAGTGGTTGTGATTCATTCAGTAGATTATTTTGCCACGCCTTATGGTGAGAGCCATGGAACGGGCAGGCATGATTGTATCTTATTCATAATGCAACTGTGGTCCCTGGTTTGAGATCCCTACTGACCTGGGATTCAGTAACAAACAGAGTTGCATCTTGTTGATAGTGGTTTGAAACCTGCAAAGGTATGTTTACTCCATGGTTGACAAGTGTAAATGGTTACATTAATCCCCTCTTTCTCTATTTAGATCAACACACAATGAAATGGAAAAGAACAGGTGAGTCTTCAAATGATTAAATGATTTTAATTAATCACAGCAGTAGTCACATCTTACATTTTATAGTAATTTGATGAAGTGAATCAAAGCAGTGTTTTTAGGTTAAAAATCCAGTTTGGGGAAGCTGTTTTTTTCTGGGTGGTGGCTTGAAGTACAGTCATACCTTGTTTTGAGTCTGCCCCATTTAGGGTCCATTTCGTTGAACGTCCGTGGCAAACCCAGAAGTACCGGAACAGGTTACTTCCGGGTTTGCCGCTCACACACGTTCAGAAGCATTAAATTGTGCTTCGCACATGCGCAGAGCAGCGCTTTGTTGAGCATCCAGGGCTCTGCAATGGATCCCAGACGCAAAAGGAGGTACGACTGTATACAGAATTGTGCATGTGGCAAGAGCTGCTGAGTGGAAAGGCTTTAATGCAAAATCTCACGTGCACTGTCTTTGGGCCATTCTGTTTGCCATATGCATTAAATCACCCCACTATAATCAGAATTCTCAAACCACATTGAAATGATTCTGAAAACTGTCCTTCAGCCTTTCTGTGTTTGAGTGCCTTTAGGTAATTGGGTCTGTTATGAAAATAACGTTGGTAGTGATGGTTCTCCGAATGACAAAGTCTCAGAAAAAATATTGCTGAAGGAAAAACTTCTCAACAGCTTTACTCCTCCGTGGTCTTCAGAAAGGGGCTATTGCTCCAGTGATGTTTGCTTAGGAACTGTGTGATTTCATTCCAACCACATGTGCTAGTGGGGGTCTGCAGTCTGTATTTCCCAGCTGGCACACAGTACTTCAAAAGGCTTTCACCGCAGGGACTAGTTCGTGGTTGCCTGTTGCCACTTTTCTTGCATACGGTTCACAGACTAGTAAATGAATGTGGGGAATACTGATTTATAAAGTTCAATAACCTGTTCAAAGGATCATGCTGAAGTGAGGACTAAGTTTAAGGCCAATTTGGCATCCATACATGTGATTGCTGCTCTAACTGGGTTGGCACAAACAGGACATCTAGAGTACTCTTTGGAGGCACTTAGTAGGTGTACCTTAGTCACAGTGTTGTGGCTTAATTGAGATGGTTTTATTGGTGTGGTAGGCTGGTGTGGTAGACTTACCATGTGAGGCTGGAATGTTAGACTAATTCCTATGTTATATAGAAAAAGATCTTGGTACAGCCTCTCCTGAAACATTTTATGAATTAGCTGCATATCTTTTGTAAGAACTGGAGCTTAATTTGGGATATGGCAAATGATGAGTTATTGGTTATGAAAAGAAGGTAATGAAACTTAGAAAATAGGAAACTACATATTACTATTTCTCTAAAATGCACCATGGGCTTCATTTTGACATTTTTCTACTTTATTTAAGAATGAAATTATTTTTTTTACACAGACAAAAAATCATTCTGTGTTTTTACACATGCGCTTTCAACAAGGGATTAAACATGCTGCAACACTTTGCACCTAAAGTGAATTTAAATGGCTGCACATCTTCAGTCTTTTAAATTATAGAATTGAAACAATACATTGTGTTTTAAATTTTCAGCTTTTGATCATTGTTAGCATGAACTGGATTTCCAGGAAGAAAATGTTTTAGGAAAAATTCCCTGTTGTCCTTCAGGGCATTTACTGTAGAGCAGTTTGGGCCTTTTTAGTAAATGTAGCCTACAACATGTAAACATTTGTCTGTGTTCCAAATTAGGTGTGTTGTAAATCATTTTCTATAGAAAACTCATTCAGCAGTGCTTAGTAAATTGCCTCCCATAATATTTACCAAGGAAATTACAGAAAGTGAAGCAGGGAAATTCCGTCAGCTCAGCCTGTAAATCTCATGATCCGATAAGATATCTTAGGAACTACAATTTAAAATGATGTGGGCATGATTTAGTCATGGTTAAGCACTTTGTACACTTAAATTCAATAACAAAAGCTAAGCACGTGTTTTATTTTCTTCCATGGAATAAATGAAAATTAAGTGTTTAAATTTTAAATGTGTTTACAGCATGTCTACAAATAGCAAGGTTGCATTTGTGAAGACTGCTTGCAACATAACCAAATAAATAGTGTTTACTGTGTTTTATTTTAACAATACCTGTAGGCTGCCTTTCAAGGGATTCCAGGGAGCATACAGTGAACATAATAATTAAAAATACAAATATAATAAAACATCTGTCAAGTGATTTAAAGATTGAGAGGCAAAGAGAACTGTAAAAAGTAAAAGAAGAGTGGGACAACAAGCCTTTCAAACTCCTGAGCAAATATATGTTAAACTGGTGCTGAAAAGATAGTAATGCCAAAAATAGTAACGCCAACACCAGTCATATCTCCCTGAGGAGGTGAGTGTGGTACCAGCACAGATTCTACCCTGTCCTTAGTGCATACATAATACGTTTTCACTAAGGAAGAAGGCCCTCTGCCAAGGATCTCAAGGCATTGTCCTATAGGCATTTGGGTCTGAAGGCACTTAGAGCTTTAAAGGGAATTCCTTGAATTGGAAACAACTAGGAAATCAGTGTAGTGCTTTGAAAATGGAAGCACTATGACTCATCTGGCTTAAACAGTCAAAATTCTGGCAGCCAAATAAAATGTTATGGTTATCCATCTGGATAGGGGGGAAAGGAAATTTTAACAGTGCTCTTTTTGAAAATGCAATACTTTATTGATTTGATGTCATTGCATTTACATCTGGAAGGCATCACATTGGCTACTCCTGACCTAGACTGTATTTGAAGAACTTCTGAAACTTTCCTTGTTGTGTCAATGAAATTCTGGTTCACAACATAGTTCTTGCTTATTAAATATATACTGTTCCATGCTGGTATTAAGAGTACTTTTGTATACTTAGTAAATATGTATCTTTACTTAGGATTGCATAGGACTAAGCCACCAATTATTTTTACTAGCCTGTGGGAATATTTGTTTTCTTTATTTTTATTGTTGTATTAAAAATGCCCCTAAGTATGTGGCAGTTTGACTTGAAGGAGGAGGTCCTATTGTCCCCACAGTCCTAACTCCCAACACGTTTTTTGTTTGAAAAGTAAAGACTAATCCCAATAATTTTGTAAGCATAAAGAACACCATCTCCCTCAGCAAAAACTTTCTGGACTGTGTTTTCCCTGCTCCTGGCTTTCACCAAAAGGCTGTTCCATGTAACTCTCCCCTTACCTTAGGCAGGCTCTCTGTTCTTCTCACCCACCTCTGCAAAGGGCTTCATTTGTACATCCTGACAGGAATTCCTTTTTAATACCAGCATTAAAAAAGGACCATAAACATATACTTCCTCCAGAGAAATGTGCTCTGGGGGTTTCTTCCCACCTTATTTCCTTTCATGAACTATTTTCTTCACAAGCTAGCATTCAAAACATCAGTAGGGAGCCTTCAGCCCACTGGCTGAATTTGGTCCAGCGTGGATTCCATTTTGACCTGTTACGCTGGTTTCCCCCAAACCACGCCCATCTGCTGCACACCTGATGTCATATGTGACAGGTTGGCAGCACAACCAAGTTCCTCCTTAGAGAACCCTATTGTGCAGCTGATCCCTGCCTAAATCAAGGGAAACATAAAACAGGGTTGAAGTTCAAGCTTGCTGGATCAGCTGTGCAACAGACTTCCCTGTGCAGAACTCAGCTGTGCAGCCAATTTTTGCAGAAAGCAGCTTTGCCAGCTGTATGCTCAGTGCCTGGGAAGCTGGCAAAGGCCTCTATGCTGCAGTTCCCAACTGCCTGACAACCATATGAATGCAACAACCTACCTGCATCTGCTCACCTGTCAAAAGTTGTGCATGGTGGTGTGGAAATAGAGGAATCTGGCCCACCAGTCTAAAAAGCTTCCCCACCCTTGCTTCATACACATACTGTTTATTTTGTCATCAGTCCTGAGCCGAATAGAAGGCTAGAGTGAATTTGTTTTAAAAATCTGTTTTCTCTTTCGTCCCATGTGGTTAAGGAATGGAGAAGGACTGAGGCAAGGAAGGAAGAGTAGCAGAAAAGGGTACACACAGAAGCTGGGAATTTAAAAGGTTGTAGGACCAGGAAAGAGGCCTTTGTGAACTGCTTATGGTCAGAATAGATAGTACTTGGTTAGACGTGCCAGTAGTCCAGTAGGCTTGAATGTTGTGTGGGGGTATCTGCAAAAAAATGACAACAGTTAATGAATAGGCTTACTAAAACTATTCAGTTTAAAGGCTTTTGCCTTTAGTTGAAAAATTCTAAAGCTAAACAGACTATTACATGGAAAAGCTCAAGGTCTCCAACAGCTAGTTAAAATGCTGGTGATCAACTTATCAGTGGTGGTTAGTTATCTCTGAAACTAATTTTGCTACATTACTGGGTAAGGTAAAACTGGAATTAGTTTTAATTAAAATGTGTGGGTATCTTGCGTTGTGTAATTATAATTGCATCACTTTATGACTTTGTGGTGTATTTTATTTTGAGATTGACTAGCTTCATGGCATATGTTACGTCAAAGTACATTTAAACTAGTGCAGCTGATCTCAGCAGGTGGTTGGACCTTGAAAGGAGTCTTGTGCCGCACTTTGAAGCCCTGACAATCAAATGGTGGTTGAGCTTCAAAGTTACCTGTAAACCCCTTGTTTGACCCAGCCTCAATATTACTGCCCCACATTGGACATAGGACAGGAGAGCTTGGCTTGCCCACTGTGGCCTGGCAGTTCTTTACCCCTGTTTTAGACATTTAGAATGGGTATTGAATCAGGCATAGCCAACTTTCAAAAGACCTAATTCAGAATGGCCTGAGACAGTGATGAACATGCTTTTCATCTCTTTTCTAAGCTTCATGATTACTATTCCTAGTTCCTTAGTTATATAATAGAGAAGTACCCATGATGAATGTTTCCAGATCGTTGATCTTACACTCATAACAACCTGTGTGTATCTTGGTTAACAGACGTGCTCATCTGCGACTGTGTCTGGAGAAGCTCAAAGGGCTGGTGCCTCTTGGACCGGAATCCAGTAGGCATACCACGCTAAGTTTACTTACAAAAGCTAAATTGCACATCAAGGTGAGTTGAAGCGGATGTGCTCTAGAGCTCCATGTAAAAAAGCTCATTACTTTATGTTTGTCAAATATATCATGGAACTGAGATAGGGAATAAATAACGCCATATTCCTAAAGAACATTGTTTCCTCGTTAATGAAGAGGGCTTCTTCATCATGGTACGAGAAAGGACAAAACATCATAATCTTTGAGTCAGCATTATACCACATTGGAAGAATACATACAGACATTAAGTCTTGGCAGGCACTTGAAGGTAAATTTTGATGAGTAGGTGCCAAAGACAGTGCCTGCGCGTCACTGATGAAGGGTCCACATGATTTTATACAAGGCCTTAAAATTGCTTGGCAAGTGCCATTAGACATACTTTCATATGCAAATAATAATAAATTGATATAATGGCTTTTAGCTTTTAACTTTTGCACATAATGCACAAGAATCATATTACACCTGTTTTGTTCTACAGAAACTTGAAGACTATGACAGAAAAGCAGTACACCAAATAGATCAGTTGCAACGAGAACAGCGGCACCTGAAAAGGCAGCTGGAGAAACTGGGTATTGAGCGAATAAGAATGGACAGTATAGGATCTACTGTTTCTTCTGATCGATCCGATTCAGACCGAGGTGTGTACTGGTGGTGTTTGAGTTGGGTCCCTGCTTCCATGACCAAATAGGAATCGCATTGTTAGGAAGTGAATGCTGTCTGAGTTACCCAAGTAACATTGCATTTCTTTTGCAGAAGAAATCGATGTGGATGTGGAAAGCACAGACTACCTAACAGGGGACCTAGACTGGAGCAGCAGCAGCAGCCCAAGTGATTTGGACGAAAGGGGAAGCTTGCAGAGTGTCTGCAGTGATGAGGGCTATTCGAGCGCCGGCATTAAGAGAATAAAGCTGCAGAACAATCTCAAGGCTTGTCTCAGCCTATAAGGAGCCAGTAGCTTTCTTTCCATCCATTGCTGTTTCCTTGTTGGATCTTACTAGATAGTACGTTGGACCTTCCCACAATTCTCTTGCACGTAAACTTCTTGTGCCACCAACATTACCAAAATCTGCTTTGCCTAAGTCTGAAAACAGTGCATAGGGTTGTGGGTTACAAGCTACTCTCTGGAGCACACATCTGATGGCATCCACTAGCTTCCCTTTTCTGTCAGTAAACTCATCTCTATGAGACTGAACATTCCTACCAAATTTCTAAGCACCCAATAATATTGTTGCAGTAATAGCAACTTACACTTTTTGCCTGTGCTGCTGTTGCTTAATGTTCAAGATTTAACTTTTTCACTATAGGGGTGGGAGGAGGGGAGAGCATAATATAAGGTGTCCGAAATAGCCAGACTAGCCACTATTCCTCAAACATGACCTCTATAGGAAGAACTCGTGGTTTCTGTCATTCAGAGCTGGTAATTGGCAGAGCATACTTATGAAGCATTGCAAGTTTCTGCGAGGGAATTGTGCAGTGAAATGTCCCAGCCACTGTTCAGAAGTTATTCTGAAGTGTCCCAAGTCATTGTAGTTGTAATGTAGTAATCTCTGAGACACTCCTGCCAGTACTGAATCAAAGCTCCATTTGGATTATAAGCACTGAGCTACCTTCTCATCAGTAGTCCCAGAGGGCGAGGATTGAGACAGGCAACTGGCAGACTAAAACTAACTTTGGCAGAAATATAGTAGGAATAGGATTGTGCAGTAGGCTCTTGATGGGGTGGGGTTCTTTTCACTATTAGCTCATTACCTTGGTAGGATGCCTTTACTTAAAGACATCTCAATTATCTTTGGTGTCAAAAGACCAAATGGTACTTTAAACTACTCCAGTGCAATCTTTATGATGATGTCTTTGCATTGATAGCTGCATTTACCTTTTGTTCCTAGCAGCAGTTCTAGCTAAGTCCTTCTTGTCTCTGGGACAATTCTTTCTACCTCAGAGAGATGAACAAAGCTGATCTCGATCCCTTTAGCACAAAAGAATTATGCCTCATTTGTATACTTGGTTCTAGTCCAATCTGTTTACTAAAAAAAATTCAGCAATAACTGAGTGACAAAGTTAGCTGTGCTAGCTTTGAGTTAATGACTGAGGAGACTGCATTACAGTAATTCTGTGGTGCCATCTTGGCCTTCTAGCACTCCTTTGCCTGTTTAAATTATTTGGTAGCCCTCAGAAAAGTGACTTGCATGTGGATTTTAGGTTTGACTTTATTATCTTTTCTGTCTGCTTCTCACCCTGTCTCTGGTGTCCCACATCCAACAGCATTCTAACCACTAACTAGAGCACACACAAATGTACATAACATGGTCTATGAATAGTATTTATTCATTTTTATATAAACTTAATGTAATAACATTCTTATGATTTTATGCTTTTATAGATGTTTAGGAAACTTTGTATTTCATGGTCCACTGAGTGAGATTTCCTTAGTCCCATTCTCTTTGCTTTGAACATTAACTCCCAGGGACTTTTAATATTTATTTGTATACAGCTTGCTGTCCCCGAGCACTTAGAGGATACCTGAGAGCCAGTTAAGCAACTTCATGTCACTTCACTCTAAAAGGGCTATGTAGCTTATTTAGCTTCAAAATGTAATTCATGCTTGCTTGCATGACCTGAGCTGCCAAAATCCACTAGGACACAAGTTCTAAACAACATGAAAATTACATTTGATTTCTTCAAGAAGCTTAAAGCTATCTTTGGAAAAAAAATTCAAGATGGGAAGTGGGGCTAGTGGATTGCTAAAGATCTCCAAAGCTATTTCTTTTGAGTGTGCTATCTTTTTTTTTTAAAAAAAAAAAAAGGCTGGAATTTTAAGTTGTCCAGCAGACTTGCACTGAACTCCTATTTGTTGGAGGCCTTCTTGCATTTATAAGCTGGCTTTGAATCGAAGCAGAAAACCCTTCAGAGAGCTAGCTCCCAACCTGTAAACTAAAAGAAGTTGAGTAGCTGCACTTTGAGGTCCTTTGTTCCGACATGTTTCTTGCCTGAGACCTTTGAGCTTCTATATTTGTTAATGAGTTGCATAAAACTGCCTCACAAATTCAACTCCATGTTGCCACTTTAAGGTTCAAAGTAACTTCAGATTTTGGGGGCATTTTGATGGGGTAAATTTGAATTACAAATTTGTGTACTTTTCTTTAGACGTAACGGGTCTTAAGGATTCGGCCTAATGTGTTTTAATTGTTGTGCCTTTATATGAGTTAATTATAACTGGGCACAATCCACTTCTAACTTCTCCTAGATAGTACCCCTTCTTTCTCTCCCTCCTTCCCCAAGCAACAAAAATATATAGACACATGGAAGTAGCAGTTTAGCCATGGTTGTATGTGGCCACTTTTGTTTTGGTGTACTTTGAGCCGGAGAAATTCCTGGTGGATTGTGCCTGTTGTATTTTTAGTAAAATACTGTGGGATTCTTGTTTTGGGGGGTTGGGGTTTTGGTTTTTTGGTCCCTATTGTGAACCGGTAATTAATCTTTGCACTGTTTGGATGTGGTTCTTTCAAAATTTGGATGGTACAGAAAAATTGAACTTTGCAAATGATGCACTAATGTTAAAAAAACCCCTAACCCTAAGGAGGTGAGCGGGGTTTCAGAAGCACCTGGGCATCTAAAACAAATTGTCCTGTGGGCTCCAGGGACACCTTTAAATCTCTTGGCTAGGACTGGCCTTAGCAGCTGCAAACTTTTGTGGTGCTCTTTGCTATTCACCCAGCCCATCCCTCAGATAGTTGTGCCCACTTCAAGGATGGATAAATAGGCCCAGTTGCATACATGGCCCCCATTATTAGAAATTCCTGCCAACAGGGTGAGGGAGGTTTGTACTGTGCTTGCAGGTAGGTGTGGTGCATAACTGCACTAATCTATCCTGTCTCAACTTCATGAGCAGAGGTTTCATACACTGCCAAGGTGGTGTGGGAACAACCACAGGGGTAGTGAGTGGCAACCATGTCACTTGGGTGACGTGTAAGCTGGGCCACAGAAGTGTGACATTATGGTCTAGCCAGACTTTCTCTCGAATTCACTGATCCACCAGCATTATGACTCGATAAGCTACAGATACATTAATTTTGAAGATTACTAAAGGGGAACTGGGGTTGTTTCTGTGCCTGTGTTTACAGCTGGAAGCCGCATGTGTTAAAAAGGTCGCACTAAACGCTGTTGCACTCAGTAACGGCCTGCGCAGATGCGAATGTGGGGTGCACTTGATTGGAAATGGAAATTCAAAATTTTTGCTCTTTCTGATCAGAAGTAAATGTGGATGTCAGGGTGACAGTCTGAAGTAGCCTAAAAAGTATTGTCTGTACCTGATGAACTTTTCTCCTGAGTGTTGAACACCCAGAACTTTTATTATGGTATTGTGTTTTTTATAAAGCAGAGCTTTCAAGGTGCTGATAGTCACATCTTGTGAACTTTTTTCCAGGGTTGGTGTGAATACCTGTTTTTGATTCAAGCTGAGCACTTATTTGAGATGTCCAGTGAGGTGCCACAAACTTTCCCACCCTCTTGCAAGATTCCAGAGCTCTGGGCATTAGCAGGCTGAGTTCTGCCAACTGCCATTTTAGCACTTTGTTCTCAGAATATGGCACTTCTCTCCCGCCCTTATCCCCCTCCCTCCCTCTTTTGTCTTGTTGCTCTCTCTCTTCAGGAGTGCTTACAAATCCACTAGAAGGAAGCCCTGTGTTCTTTGGGAGGATGGGACGAATGATGGGGAAGCTTCATTTTTTTAAGTGCTTGCTGCCTAATTAGAGTGAACTGGGCATCTGGTGTAAGCTCTAGCAATATATTAGGACTCGGAGTCCTCCTTTTGCCCTCTTGGTAACAAATTTCAGGTTTTGACACTTAACTGTATTGAGACAAATTCTGCTTTCTATACCTAGTTTATGTTTGCTCCCCTGATTACAAATACTGTGTTGCTTACTTCCTTGCTGCTTTGATTTGAAGAGGGTTTATTATTATTATTAATTCTTTCTGTTAGGGCAAGTGTTTGGTTTTTGTACATTATGACCACCTGAAGCTCTTGGAACATCTATGTGAATCAGTGACACTCTTAGTTTGGAGGAAAAAGACCCCCACACACTACTGAGCAAACAAAATCTCTTTCCCTGCTCCTGCGTCTCTGTACAAAGATTGACTATAGCAAACCTGTTTGTTTTGAATATTGTGGTCTGGTTGAACAACTCTTAAAGTCAGCTTGTTTGGCTGCCATCTGCTTGACAGCTTAAATATGCTTACTGAAACATACCTGTTCCCTTCTGAAGTGCCCAAAGATTTGGCCTCTCTGGAGGAGTTCGGCTTTATTTTTGTGCTGTTCTTTTGATTGACCTTTCCTCAAATAGGTGCTCTTAACAACACTTGCGCTTTTGAACTCTTGACATTAGTTTTGGAGTCTTCCAAATAAAAATGCAGCCTAAACAGGGGAGCAGCAGATAGGGAGAAAATAGGAATTCAGTTTCCAGATGTTCAGTTCCTAATGTAAATACCATGTCATAAAAATCCTGTGTCAAGACCATATAATGGTGCTTTTTATTACAGTTAGCACATGCATTTTTAGAAATTACATGTTTTAGAAGACCTTGCTGTGTATATGTATACTTCTGTATTGTTCAACTGTTAGAAAATAAATTATTTCATTATTAAAGAGTGCTCCAGTGTGGGTTTTCCTTGAAAGGCAGCTCTTATTCATTCATTTATAAAGACATTCAGATCATTTTGAAACTAGCTAGTAAATCTTTTTTCACAGTCTGTAGGGAACATGCAGCTGTCTGAAAACCACTTCTAGCATTTTTTTGCCCTAGCTTCCAGCAGCAGCACCCATACTAAGGACCCATTGAGATTCTGGGAACTTGAGCTGATGCTATGGCATTGATGAAACTAAGCAAATGTGGACCTGATTAATGTTTGGCCACTGACAGTACCATATCAATTACTCTGAGCCATGCAAGGGAAGAGGGGGTGGAAAGTATAGTATGGAAGCATAATTTCCTTCACTTGTCTGAATCCTGCTGGTTGATGCCTGACTCTTCCACAGCACTGGGGACTAGAATAGGAGCTATGGTCTTGGGCCAAATCTGGTGAACTGTCAGCTCAAGGACAAAGGAAGTGGGAGGAACAAAGTACAGTGGTACCTCGGGTTACAGACGCTTCAGGTTACAGATTCTGCTAACCCAGAAATGGGGACACAGGCGGCACTGTGGGTTAAACCACAGAGCCTAGGACTTGCCGATCAGAAGGTCGGCGGTTCAAATCCCCGCAACGGGGTGAGCTCCCGTTGTTCGGTCCCTGCTCCTGCCAACCTAGCAGTTCGAAAGCATGTCAAAGTGCAAGTAGATAAATAGGTACCACTCTGCCAGGAAGGTAAACAGCATTTCCATGCACTGCTCTGGTTTGCCGGAAGCGGCTTAGTCATGCTGGCCACATGACTCGGAAGCTGTACGCCGGCTCCCTCGGCCAATAAAGCGAGATGAGCGTCACAACCCCAGAGTCGGTCACGACTGGACCTAATGGTCAGGGGTCCCTTTACCTTTACCTTAACCCAGAAATAGTACCTCGGGTTAAGAACAGAAATCGCGGTGCAGCAGCGCGAGGCCCCATTAGCTAAAGTGGTACCTCAGGTTAAGAACGGACCTCCAGAACGAATTAAGTTCTTAATCCAAGGTACCACTAGCTACCGCACTGGATCTTCCTAGCAGACTCCTTTGGGCTAAATAGTGCCGCCTCCATTCTCTAACAGCTGTTGGCCAAGCTAGTTGCCAACCAAGGAGAGTCTTGGGGCATGAAACCTACTTGGAACAATCTGTCTTGCAAGATGGTTGTGAGAATAAAATAGGGGCAGGTGCTGCTTTAGAGAATGGGTTTGTGCAAAGAAAGCAGAGAAGAGAGCCATTGAAGAAAATGTGATTCTGGATCTCACAAACAGATGTTGCTGGAAAAGAGTCTGGAACCTGCTAAAGAAACAAGTAAGTTTACTCTTCTTGTTTTATCTGGAAATGCTCCCATTTTTCTGCTTTGTTGCACAGTCCCAACTCCTAAGCAGTTGCGTGCACATCAGGCAACATAGGAATATCAGAACAAATCTAGTCCAGCACCCACTTTGCCTCTGGAAAGCCCACAGACAGAACATAAAGGCAACATCACTCTCTGGTACTCATTTCCCAGCAACTGGAAGTGGAATATGCAGCCATCCTGCCTTGAAGCCATTGATGGCCTTATGTTTCATGGACTTGTCCAACTTGTCTTTAAAGCCAGCTAAGCCTAGTGGCAATCATCATATCTCAGCAATGAATTCCATATGTTAGCCTTGTGTCATATGAAATTATACTCTTCAGTCCTGAATCTCCTGCCAATCAGCTTCATTTGATGGCTCACAGTTCTAGGGTTCTTGAGAGGCAGAGAAAAGTTTGTGGCTGGATTTTCCTCACACCATGTATTGTTTTATTATGAATTTCTATAATGATCCCCCTTTGGCTTCCCTTTTTGTTTTATGAACTCAAACACTTCCAAAGTAACATTTCCTTGCAGAGAAGGTGCTCCACTCCCCTGATCATATTGGTTGCCTTCTTCTATATTTTGTATTTAGTTTTACAATAATCAATAACCTCTTCAATAATCAAGACTGGAAGCAGCAAAGTTCCAAAGGAACAAGTCTGTGCTGTGGTGATGTATTTGCTGCCTGGGCAAATCTTGACTTTAACTATGGATGTGGGAAATTTTCCATTGGTATCATTTTCTGCTAAAAATTTCCTGGGTTTGGGGAGTGCACGTTTCATAAAATTAGTAGCAAACTGGCTACACCACCAGTCAAATATTTTCAGTAACTTCCAAATAAAAATTTGAATTTGTTCATAACATTTAAACCTCTTAATTGCAATCCTGTGCATGTTTACTCAGAAGTAAGTCTCGCAGGGTCCAGCGGGGTTTGCTGGGCAGTGGACTGGAGACTGAAGTATACTAATCAAATTATTTTGCAGCAAATACTCCCTCTTCCTTGGATTCCTGTATCTATAGATGCTAAGTCCCGTATGGCAGGACCTTACTTCTTCTGCCAAGGAGTTCAGGGTGGTGCAAGTGGTTCTCCCCACCTCAATTTTATCCTCAACAACAACCCTGTAAAGTAGGTTAGGCTGAGTGACAGTGACAGGCCCTAGGTCACCAGTTCATGCCTTAGTTGATACACTAACCATGACGCCACACTGACCCTTTGCCAGTAATATAATATACTGTTGGCTATTGTAAAATTAAGCATGTAAAATTAATGTGGCATGCTGCTTAAGTTCTGCTTACGAAAGCTAAGTCAAATGAACAGGCAAAATCAGCTCTCAATCAACCCAAAGAGCAGTGGGAAAATGTCTCAATTTTTTTGTGGTAAATGCCTGCCTTTTGTGGACCCCCCCCCCCCCCCCCCCGTGAAGACTGCCCACAGGTCTTCCGATTTTGGACAATGTTTTGTCAATAAATGACCAAAATACTCAAAACATCCCATTGTTTAATAAATCTATGGGGTGAGAAGTTTCAAGTCTCAGGAGCATTTTACATGAAAGCTGGTGGCTTCCAGAACTTCAGTTGCCCCAAAGTGCAGAGCCTTAGTGCCTTTTGCTTTGGTATAAAAAATATGTGGAGCCTAGCATTAACTGAAACTCACAAATCATGTGTTGCTTGGGGGACCTGGTGAGTTACATCAGTTAGCACTAAAGCAAAACCACAAAGATCAGCAGAGAACAAGCACAGGAAAGCTTGTGGCATCAAATGTAAGTTTTCAAAATGCAAAAAATAAATAAAGCCAATCCTGAAACTGGCTCTGTTCTCAAGAGATTGTGGCTCGTTCTAGGCAAGAACGTGCTGAGAGGTAATCTGTAATCTCTGGAAGCAACTGCCCTGCCCATACAGATAGAACGGCCTGCTCTGTGCCTCACTTTTGCTACCTGGCGCTTAATGGGCAACTAGCCAATGCCATAAATCACAACCTTCCTGACAGGGTTTCCCCTGTCTTGTTTTGCTCCAAACGTGGTGGTGAGGCTTGAAGTGTCGCTCAGAATGCCTTGAAGTTGGCAGGCCAACCATTTGTTGTTGTTTTCCCACTGCAAGAGCCAAAGAAAAAGTAAAGAACTTGGTGTTTGTGGCAGGGAGGTGTGCCGGTTAAGGAGCAACAATCTGTGTGGAGAGGCGAGTTCTTGGTTTAGTAGCTGTTGTGAAGGAAAAGGGGGCAGGAGAAGACTGGTTTGAGCACTTCAGGCCCTGATCCACAGACCTATGCTTTAAAGAGGCGGTGGCACAGCAACGGCCTGCTGTCATCTTACTGGTTTTTAGGCAGCACTTAGTGTTTTACAGACTGGCATAAGCAGAAGGCAGGTTCCTGCTCCTGGGAGCTTCCATATTTAAGTTTTTGTAATACTGAACTTGTGGCACCTGTGTCAAAAGGATGTGTCCATCTTGCATGCAGGCACTCCCAATTTTATTTTATTCTGTTTTATTTTATTCTGCAGTGGTGCGACTGGACCGGGGAGACTGCCATGACCGGGTCGCCGAATACTTGTTCATACAACACATCACCCCTCATGTGGCCACAGGGCAGAGTCCTGCCGAACTGCTTATGGGCTGCCGCCTCAGGTTCCCGCTCGACCGGCTGCGCCCAGACTTTGCCGTGGCCGAACCCCCAGGCTGTGCCAACGCGTCACGGTCATTTGTTCCAAGAAACCAGGTCTTTGCCCAGAACTTTGTGGGGGACATTCCTTGGGTGCCAGCCACAGTAGTGGGAGTCACTGGACCTCACTTGCACCAGGTGGCACTCGAAGACGGACGCTTGTGGCGCCGGCACATAGACCAGCTTAGGTGCAGGGTTGGGGACTTGGACACTATCGTGGTGCCCCCAACTGCGCTCGTGGCTCCGGAACAGACACTTACAGATGGTGAGGCTCCACCTACACCTCTCTCACAAACTGCCGGCGTGGAGCCGAACCAAGCCACTTCAGAGGGTCTGCCAGACTTACCACAGACTCAGACCACTGCCGTGCCTGACATTCCGCCAACACCACTTGCGGAGGTTCCACCCACAGCAGCGGATCCAGGGCACTTGGTTTCAATGCCACCTAGGGTCGCACCACAGCCTCAGCAAGAATTGGGTGGCCCCCCGGAATTGGCTACCAGTCCCCGGCGGTCTGGCAGAGTTTCCAGACCAGAGTTTAAAGGACTATGTTGTTGGACATGTAACACTGTTGGTCTAAGTATGTGGAAGTATGTGAAATGTAACCGATATGCTTTTGTGCCTAATTGAACCATTACGTGTAGCGCTGTATATAAGGAAACCATTACGATTGTAACTAACGCCTTATCTCGGTGGGGAGGGGTGTTATGTACTGAAGTTCTCACCCTGGGCCAGCAGGGGGATACTGTAGATAGTTATGCAAATGAAGGATCGAAAGTGACGTTCAGTGATTGGATAGTTTTAGAAAGTTGCTACAGTAACGTTGTACTGGAGCTCTATATAAGCAGGCTGACTGAGTCCTTCAGCTCAGTTCTGTTCTGGCCTCTGAATAAACAAGAGCTGTTTGAAGAATCACTGTGTCGTCTGATATGTTCACCCACAACATAACAGAATCATTGAGGCCCATTGGTCGAGAAATGGGGCGAGGGGGGTAGGTTTTGAGAAAGCAGAAGAACTGTGGTTCTAATTCTGCTCAACCTTTTTGGTGCTCTGTGAAACATGCAAATATCTTCTCCATCTTTATTGGGTACCTATATTTTCAAATCTCATTCAGGTGTTGTCTTTTACTTTGAACAGGGAGAAGGACCTTTTTTCAGGCTCTTGCCCCCATCCTTTCTATCTCTGCTCTCACCTCCCAATATCTCCCCACTCAGGCATACAAGGGTCACCTTCACCTTTCCTCCTGCCCTTTGCCAGCTTGCAGGATCTTTGGGATCCCTTCTCAACATCCATGGTGTCCTTGACACCACACTTTTGCGTCCCGTCCTGTCCCGTCCCCGCACCCCACCCCGCCTACTCTTCTCTCACTCAACTATGCCAAAGCAACAGAAATAGTCTTCCGTTGTTTCTACCTGCCTCCATTTCTCCCCCTTTCCCCTATCTCAGATTCTGAAATTGTGAAACACGCTTTGGGCCAGGTATCTGCCCTCTTATACGTGAACATTGATGGTGTTGCATGAATTCATTCATTCACATTCCTGGATAATCTTAGTGTTGGCATTTATTCTGTGACCTAAGAGTGCATCGCAAAGCAAACCCAAATCTTCTGCACCTGTGCATGGCATGGGACTCTCGGTAGCAGAGGGCAAGCTGCCTTTCCGGTAGGCTGTTCGCCGCAGCGGCTCCCACTTCTGAATATCAGTGCTTGGGAGAACAAGTGGGGAGAACGCTGTTCAGTTGAGGTCAAGGTGTCGGCCAACACTCTGCCACCGCCATCGCTGCAGCATCAACGTCCCGAACGTGTAGTATGTATGTATTTATTTATTTAACGTATCCCTGCATTCACTGAAAAAGATCTGGTAACCTTACCCTAAATAGCAAGAGCTCTGTGGGACGGTGAGGATGACACTAGGAACGCCCCCCCCCCCCCGCTCTTGGTGGAATGAAGATTCCACTAGGAATGTCCGCCCTTCCTCCTGTTCAATCACCCGATCTGAGATGTCTACAAAGGCAGATTGACTAATCAGGGTGAATCAGCTGCCAGATCGCCTCTCCCTTGGTTACCAGGAAACATGATGGGGGAGGGGAGTAACCACATTGCCAGCTCTTGGTCACCTTTGCAAGAGCAAGAAAACAAGCAATTCTTTGTCACAGGAAATTGCCCAAGTTCCCCAGGTCTGAAGGGTTAAGAAGAAAATGCCTTTTAGGGGTGACTTACGGGATGGCAAGCTGCCAGGGGGTTTGCTGGGTATTTGAGAGACTCAGAGGCATGAGCCCATGCACATATTTGCATAAAACTTTGGGTATGCAAATTTATTCCTATAGATGCCTTTGGCCAGATTCAGATGGCCAATTACAACTGTTCTGTGAGCAAAGGTGGGGGAGGAAAAGGACCTGGGAGTCAGAAGCCCTGGGGGTCAGACCCAGCCTGGTCCCTCAGAAGGTCTCTGGGAGCTGATGATGTGCCGGCTCTTGAGTTGGGATTAGGCAGGTTAGCATAACCACCCAAGAAACTCAAATTCTTCAGTGCCTGCTTATGAAGTCATTTTAGGCTGGATGAGTCCAATGCTGTCAACTGACTGGCAAGCAGACGCCCGGGGCATGCCAATGTCACCATGGACTGTGCGCGTCTCGCTCACGTCACGGGGCGTGTCAGCGTCATGCACATATGCGCTGCGGTGTGCGTCTGCTGCTGAGTAGAACCTTGAGAGGGACCCAGCCCCTCCACTGAAAATCTGTGGGTGCCCAGGCCCCCACAACCCCACACAGATGGTGCCTAGGTGGCAAGTACTGCCTCTACAAGGGCTCATGCAAAGGGACTTTTGCCAGGCCTACCATCTATGATTGGGGATGGCGAGGATTGAACCCAGAGCCTTCAGCAGGCAAAACGTGTTCACTGCCGCTGAGTGGAGAACAGCAGCTTCAGGGAGGCCAGCGAAGCAGAGAACCTGTGAGTTGTCACCCCACCTGCCTTCCACCACATTGCAAAGGGATCCTGGCATTACCCTCGTACTTATGGGCCGCCTCTCCTGGTCTGCCCCGTGGAGGGCCTTAAGGTCCATGAATAATCATAGTTTAGAGGTCCCGGGCCCTAAGGAAGTCAGACTATCCTCCACCAGGGCCAGGGCCTTCTCAGTGATGGCTCCGACCTGGTGGAATGCTCTGTCCCATGAGATCAGGGCCCTGCAGGATTTAACTCCTTTCCGCAGGGCCTGGCTTTCAATTTGAACCTCCCCTGAACTTTTGTTCCCCTTCTTTCCCTCCCCCTCCCCTTTTTGTGACTATTACCTGCTCTGGGATCCCCCAGTTAATTCTTCCCTGTTCTCCTTGCTGGCCCAAGTGGGACTAATTTAGCCAAGTAGCCCTGGTGATCATCTAATGTTTATTGGATGGATATTCCCCCTAAATTGATTTTTAATTTATGCTTTATACCATATTTTATGCTGTTTTTTGTAGTATCAATTAAGTGTTTTAAATTTGTTGTTAGCTGCCCTGAGCCCAGTTTCCTGAACCGGGAAGGGCGGGGGTATAAATAAAATATTATTATTATTATTATTATTATTATTATTATTATTATTATTATTATTAGCCTCCTCTTGCGTTGAGTCGTGCTGCCGTTTGAGGTGGTAAAATGCCTTGGACACTCTCTGGGGTTAAAACCTGTCCCCCTTAGACCCAAGATTTGCCCACCGTGGAAGAATGGCAGACACAACTGATAGACTACATGGAACTGGCAGAAATGACTGGCAGAATCCGAGACCTGGGAGAAGAGGCAGTGGAAGAGGACTGGAAAAAGTTTAAGGACTATTTACAAAAACATTGTAAACTGTATGAGTGTTAAGACGGGTGCAGGACTGGAAACAACATGGCACCAGCAATTTAGTTGAAAGAAAAATGAGAATAAGTGAGATTTGAGAAATAAGATAAACTTTGGAATAACATTATGTCTAAATTAAGTATTTGAGTATTTGATAAAAATGTTTAAAGTCGGGGACATAATATTTGAACACTACAAAATAAGAGTTGAAATAAGGCGATAAATTGCTGTTTATAATTTTATAACTGGGAACGCAGTATTGGGAGATGTGAGGAAGTCCAAAAGCTTAAGAAAAGATGGATGTCGGATATCTGATTTTGTTGTATGTTTTTTTATTATATGTTAATCTTTTTGCTTTTTTCTGTTTTTCTTTGTTTGTTACATTTTGGTGATGGTTTTATATGTGTGTGGTGAATTTAATGTTTAAAATGCTTAATAAATATCTTTTTTTTAAAAAAAAAAAAACACCTGTCCCCCTTTCCCTGGTGCTGAGCTTTTGTCCCTACAACTTCAGCACACAAGCTCCTCCTTCGGAATGGTAACCAGACCTCCAGCCTGCAGCAGAAAAACAAGGCGGTGTCAGAGAATTACCATATTTTTTGCACCACAACACTCACTTTTTTCCTCCTAAAAAGTAAGGGGAAATGTCTGTGCGTGTTATGGAGGGAATGCCTACGGGTGGCATGCCTACGGATTTTCCTCTTCTAAAAACTATGGGCGTGTTATGGTCGGGTGCGTGTTATAGAGCGAAAAATATGGTACATTGTTTGTCTGTCTGTTTGTTTGAAGTATTTTAATCCCACCTTTCTCCCAAACTGGGATTCAAGGTGGCTTAGAACATTTGAAAACAGCATTGTAAAATTCAAAGCAACCAAGTCTGCCTTGATCAGCATCCTTGTTTTCAAAAGGCCTGTCTCAACAGGAGAAGGAGAGCAGAGAAGGAGCTAGGCTAACCTCTCTTGGGAAGGAATTCCACAGTACAGGAGAAGCCACAGAAAAGTCTCTCCCATGTCACCATCTACCACGCCTCTGATGCTGATGGGACCAAGAGAAGGTGCTCACTTGAGCACCCAGGCAGGTTTGTATGGAGAGCTATGATTTTCCCTACTTCCTAGTTTTGATGGCCTCCCCAGCTATGGCTTTGCCCTCAGGTGAACCTCTGCCCTCATCAGCCACAACTGCAGACCAGACAAGGAGGAATGTCAGGGCAGGGGCTTTTCGCTTCTAAGCAAACATGATGCAGAGAAACAAGAGCTCTGAGGAGAGGCACCACACCTTGCCAGAGATACGCACAAACAGTTGTTGCAACACATCTGAGGGTGACTCAGAGACACTTCTTCAAGAGCCACTTCTGTCCCACCAGTAATAGTTGGAGTGCTGGACTAGGACTTGCGAGACCAAGGTTTGAATTCAGAGCCCACTCACTTTGCATCAGATCCAAATTAGAACTTCACTTTGGAAAATCCGAAGTTTCATGCCTTCCCATTGGCTATCAGGAGAAATCAACAAGCTGGCTTTTTTGCCAGAATCTTCAGGCATTGTATTATTATTATTATTATTATTATTATTATTATTATTATTATTATTTTATTTTCCGCCTTTTCCCAGATTGGGACTCAAGGCGGCTTGCACAAATTAAGACCACACAGATAAAGCACAAAAGCTAAAAACAAATAAAAGATCATTGTTAATAAGTAATTAAACTCTAATAGAATTTAAATAATATAAAAACCTATTAAGATACTGATAATAAAACTAGCACAGCACAGCACTATTCCTTAAAAAAAACCCAGTCAGTTCCTTAAAACCTGTTGGAATAAAACAGACTTCCCCTGCAGGCAGAAGGACAGCAATGAGGGAGCCAGTCTAGCTTCTTTAGCCAGGGAGTTCCAGGGTCTGGGAGCAGCCACCGAGAAGGCCCTGTCCTGCATCCCCGCCAGTTGAGAAAAGCCCCCTTCTCCAAAGATCTCAGAGTCTAGGCAGGTTCATATGGGAGGATATGGTCCTTCTGGCAGCATGGGCCAAAGCGGTGCATAACCAGCCTGTTGAGTTATGCCCAGAAACAGATCAATAGCTGGAAGAGCTGTTGTAGCAAGGGACTGGATGGCGCCTGCCATAATTTAGGCAAATAAGTGCACGAGTTTTTGCTCAAATCTTCACATTTGAGGCTTTGAAAAAGTCTTTGCAAAAGTAAACTGCCCATACGTCTGTTTGGTTTTGGCTTGTTGGTTTTTTGTTTGCTTGTACGTTTTGCAGAATTGAATGGGACACAATGTCTGTGTTCCCATGAGCCTCCAATTCACTGAATCAGTTCTGAAGCTTCAGGAATGGCCTTGTTCATTTCAGCCCAGTTTGGAGGGGACTCGCATTGCTTTGCATGATTCCCAAATCTAGGTCATAATCCCAGTGGTTCTTCATTGTTTTATTGATGTTTAATATGCTGTAAACCGCTTTGAGGATTTTTTTTGAAAAATATAAAGCGGTATAGAAATGAAATAATAATAATAATAATAATAATAATAATAATAATAATAATAATAATAATAATAATAGCTCCACAACGAATCTCCAAGCCTAGTTGTAACCATTTGTTTCCAGCCCATAATAAACAGATAAGCCAAAGTAGGAAAGTATTTCCTCTCTCTCTGACAAGTCTAGGAATCTCCACCCTCAGTTTCTTTTTTTTTTTTTAAGACGTGTATACATTTAATGAAATAAATAACGTTTGTTAGAGATACTTATGCTGATGATGTTTTCATACATTTTTTTTAATAAAATTTTTTATTGGTTTTACAAATTTTTTAAAGACAAACAAACACTTAAAAAGACATACAAACACGTATAGATTCATAACATTTTTTCATAGACCTCTTTTCCGGGACTCCCCCATACCCCCCCTTTCTGCATCCCAATGTCCATAATTTTTTAGCAACTTCTAAATATTCCTTTCCAACATCTGTCATCTTAATCTTCTCTATAATCTGGTCTTATATCACTGTATCCCTTTTTTCTGAAAACCTCAACATTCTAGCATTCATCAAGTTTATAATAGTCCTTAAGATAACTTTTAAATTTTCTCCATTCTTCTTCCGCCGTCTCTTTCCCCTGATCACGGATTCTGCCAGTCATTTCAGCCAATGTCATGTAGTCCATCACCTTCATCTGCCATTCTTCCAGAGTGGGTAGGTCTTGTGTCTTCCAATACTTTGTGATGAGTATTCTTGCTGCTGTTGTAGCATACATAAAGAAAGTTCTATCCCTCTTTGACACCAATTGGCCGACAATGCCCAAGAGAAAGGCCTCTGGTTTTTTAGAGAAAGTACATTTAAGTACCTTTTTCATTTCATTATAAATCATTTCCCAGAAGGCCTTAATCTTCGGGCATGTCCACCAAAGGTGATAGAAGGTACCTTCAGTCTCTTTGCATTTCCAACACTTATTATCAGGCAAATGATAGATCTTTGCCAGCTTGACTGGGGTCATGTACCACCTGTAAACCATTTTCATAATGTTTTCCTTTAAGGCATTACATGCCGTGAATTTAATACCGGTGTTCCATAACCATTCCCAGTCAGCAGACATGATGTTATGACCAATGTCCTGTGCCCACTTAATCATAGCCGATTTAACTGTCTCATCCTGTGTATTCCATTTCAGCAGCAAGTTATACATTCTTGATAAATTCTTAGTATTGGGTTCTAACAATTCAGTCTCTAATTTTGATTTTTCCACCTGAAAGCCAATTTTCCTGTCCTGTTTGAAAAACTCCATTATTTGGTGATATTGAAACCAATTTTGTACTTTATGTTTCATTTTCTCATGACTTTGTAATTTCAATTTATCTCCCTCCTGTTCCAAAATTTCCCAATACTTCGGCCATCCGACCTCCATATTGAGTTTCTTCACTGCTTTAGCTTCCACTGGAGACACCCATCTGGGGGTTTTGTTTTCCAACAGATCTTTATATCTTATCCAAACATTAAACAATGCTTTTCTGACAATATGATTTTTAAAGGCACTATGCAGCTTGATTTTATCATACCATAGATATGCATGCCAACCAAATGCATTATTGAAACCTTCCAGATCCAAAATGTCTGTGTTCTCGAGGAGCATCCACTCTTTCAGCCAGCAAAACGCTGCTGCCTCATAGTACAATTTTAAGTCCGGCAGGGCAAAACCCCCTCTTTCTTTAGCATCTGTCAATATTTTAAATTTGATTCTGGGCTTTTTGCCCTGCCAGACAAATTTCGAGATATCTTTCTGCCACCTCTTAAAACATTCCATCTTGTCAAGAATCTGCAAGGTCTGAAACAAGAATAACATTCTAGGCAATACATTCATCTTAATCGCTGCAATTCGGCCTAACATTGACAATTTCAAATTTGACCATATTTCTAGATCTTTTTTTAATTTCTGACCAACATTTTTCGTAGTTGTCCTTATACAAATTCAAATTTTTGGATGTCAAATAAACCCCTAGGTATTTCACCTTCTTGACCACCGTCAACCCTGTCTCCTCTTGGAATTTCTCCTTCTCCATATCTGTTAAATTTTTTCCTAAAACTTTGGTTTTTTGTTTATTCAGCTTAAATCCGGCTACCTGGCCAAACTGTTGGATTATTTCTAGCACCCTTTTCGTACTAGTGTTTGGCTCTTGCAAAGTCAATACTAGGTCATCTGCAAATGCTCTTAACTTGTAATGTTTAGCTCCGACCTGTACACCTTTGACCTGTTGGTCATTTCTAATCATATTCAGCAACACCTCCAGAACCGAAATAAAAAGCAATGGGGAAATCCACCCTCAGTTTCTGTTTAACAACTCTCTCTCTCTCTCTCTCTCTCTCTCTCTCTCTCTCTCTCTTTCTCTTTCTCTTTCTCTTTCTCTTTCTCTTTCTCTTTCTCTTTCTCTTTCTCTCTCTCTCTTTCTCTTTCCCCTCCCGTCACAGGCCTAGGCCAATAGGCCAATAAATCACTTCTGTGTAGACATGGCTGAAAGTGCAAGATGATTGCCCCATTGCACTAGGAGGAGGCAGCCAGGGTCTAGGGTCTGGGTTTACTAAAAAGATGCTCCTGTAGGCTGTCTTCTCTCCTCTTCATTATATAAACTGTTCTATCACCCTTTGCCAAGCTGGTGCCCTCTCCGTCCTGGTAACCATGCTACTTAATTCCATATAGGTGGCAAACTGCTTGCGGTTGCTGACTCCTCCAGCACACATGAAAAAAGTAAGGAAGCTAAGCTCTAGCTAATTTGAGCGCGTTAAATGATGAGACCTGGCTCAGATTAAATGGATGCAAATTACTCTTTTTGTAAATCTACCAAAGAACAAAATACAATCGGGATTAAGGAGTTTTCTCAGGACGGTGGAGGGTGTCTGCGTCGTGGGGGTGGCACTCGCCCTTCTGACAGGAAATTATCTGCGGGAGGACGGGACAAAAAGGTGGAGGTCGAGGAGGGTCAGTGGCAGACCCTCAGAGTGTCTCTATTTTTCAGGGACAGTCTTGGATTTGCAGAAGCCATCCTGGTTTCTGATTTGATCCCAGAATGTCCTGCTTTTCCTTAGAACGCCCCAATTTTCACAGAGAAATGTTGGGGGGTATGGAGTTATGCGACCCCCGAGCCCTGGATCAGGAAGGGTTTTAAATGTTTTATTATGTTTTTATATATGTTAGAAGCTGCCCAGAGGGGCTGAGGCAACCCAGTCAGTTGAGGAGGGGTATAAGTAACAATTATTATTGTTGTTATTATTATTATTATTATTATTATTATTATTATTATTATTATTATTAAATAGGACGTCCCTATTTTCATTGGAGAAATGTTGGCGGGTATGCAGTTGGGGGAGTGAGAATGTCCCTATTTTAATCTGAGGAATGTTGGCATAAATTTAAAATATACCCCTCAATGACCCTGCCATAAGTCCTGATCCTAAACATGTCTGCCTCCCCCCATATGAACAGACCCAGACCTTGCAATCATTACCTGAGGCCCTTTGTCATGTGCCTCCTCTGCAAAAAAAAAAAAAAAAAAAGGGGCAACATGAGAAAGGGCCTTTTCTGCGGTGGCTCCCACTTCTGGGAAGCTCTGCCTCCTTACATGTCTTTAGGCACAAGGCAAAAACATTCCTCTTCTCCGAGGCCTTTGGCTAAGTAAACAGTCTCTGGCCTTCCAAAGTGTGGGGGATTGGCCTTTCTCCTGGGCATTGTCAGCCAATTGGTGCCAAAGAAGGACAGAACTTTTTTATGTATGCCACAACAGCAGCAAGAATACTTATTGCAAAGTATTGGAAGACACAAGATCTACCCACTCTGGAGGAATGGCAGACGAAGGTGATAGACTACATGGAATTGGCGGAAATGACTGGCAGAATCCGAGACCAGGGAAAAGAGACAGCGGAAGAAGATTGGAAGAAATTTAAAGACTATTTACAGAAATATTGTAAAATTAATGAATGCTAGAAGGATGTTGGATAGAAACTAGGGGGTTTCCAGCTGTAATACTTTAGAAGATACAAAAAAAAAAAAAAAAAAGGTTTACAAATGGGTAAAAGCTTAATGGTAAGGATTTGCTGAACTAACAAATTGAATACCAATTTGTTATTGAATACCAATTTGTGCCATACCAAGAACTAACTTAGTTGGTCTTTAAGGAGCTACTGGAAGGAATTTTTTTATTTTAACAAATTGAAGTGGAATACAAAGCAGGGAGGTATGAGGAGGTCTGGGGAAATAAGTGTAAGGAAGATATGTTATGGAAAACTATTTGTTTTTTAACTGTTTTTATGTTGTATTTTGTATTTTGTTTCTTTTTATTTTTCATTTTCATTGTTATATTTTAAAAAACTTTAATAAATATCTTTTTTTAAAAAAAGTGGGGGGGATTGTTTGTGTTTATTACTATTTTATGTGTTTTTGTGTTTTTATACTGTAAACTGTCCTGTGATCCTAAGATGAAGGGCGTTGTAGAAATTTAATTAATAACATAATGACATAAATAATGTCCTGGAAGGCTTCCTGATGTCCTAAGTCTTCATGTAAAGTTCAGCACAGTAGTTTGGTATTACCATATTCATAACAAACACACATCATCACTCTGACAAGAAGTACTAAACCTGTTGGTAGCATGTGCTGGAATACACGCGTGCTGGACACAAACATGGATTCAGACATGCGCCTTGTAACAACTCCTATTACCCCCCAACTGTCCAAATTTACCAGGGGCAGCCCTGTGTTGGGACTCTGTCATATTTCCTTCCCTGTGATACTTTTTTATTTTTTAGCGTGGAGGATGGCTACAGGTCACCGGTGGTAGAGTTGTGCCTGGCAGAAAGGGGCATGTGAACCTGGGTGGGGACACACCGATGCCCACAAGTGTGTTTCTGTTTTCAGACGCGGGGTGTTGGTGGTTAGGCTCCCTCGCGTTGCAGAGTAACTTCCATAGTCAAGGACTGAGCTGTCATTCTTAAGACAAATATGTCACCTGCCCAGTAAACAGACCAGCCCTGCTTATTGTTCAAAGGAACAAAAGCAGGCAGGGAACCATCTCGATGCCGTGCCTGAGAAACTGGTTGTCACACAGCTTCTTCCAGGAGGTTCTGCCTTGCTGGCATTCTGGTCAAGCTCACAAGGGACGCAGTGGGGAAGTGTGTGTTTGGCCAGGGGCTCAGGACTGGGGAAAGTGGCTGTTCGCATAGGGATCTGATCTTTGACCTCAGACCTTCAGAGCAGTATAGATTTCTCCTTCACCTGGGATGTGTCAATATTTATAAGGGGAGGGGAGGGAGGGGCGCCACCGGAGCAGCTGGCTGGGCAGGCTGTCATCTGGAGCAAGATCCCATTTATCTTTCTTTCTTTCTTTTTTGAAGGAAGAACCCAGAGGGTGCCTGAGCCAGCAGTGACTCACAGAGGTGTTTCCTCTCCAAAGGGTAATGATACATAAATAGGGTTTGAGTTTCCTGCTTTTATTTATTTGCAAGTCCTCTGACCAACTTCTCTCTAACCAGATCGGCTCATTGGTGACGTGGAGATCGGCTCATTGGTGAGGTGGCATTCCCGGATTGGCAGTGCCCGCTCTGGAGGGGCGGTGACTGAGGCAGAAAGGCGAAGCAGCAGGCAATGGGGCTGTAGGCAAGAGAGGCTGTCGCAGAAGGGCAATGTTCAGGCCAAAAGGTCTGCTGCCAAGGCTGGCCAGTCAGGAAGCCTAGAAGCAGGCTGGCAAGGCTCCCTCGTGGTTTGGCCCCAGCCTTTAATATGTGGCAGTAAAGTGTGTATCTGAACACAGAGATTTCTCCCATCTCTCTCCTCGTTATGAGGAACGGCTAAGGGAGCTGGGCATGTTTAGCCTGGAGAAGATGAGGTTAAGGGGTGATATGATAGCCATGTTCAAATATATAAAAGGATGTCACATAGAGGAGGGAGAAAGGTTGTTTTCTGCTGCTCCAGAGAAGCGGACACGGAGCAATGGATCCAAACTACAAGAAAGAAGATTCCACCTAAACATTAGGAAGAACTTCCTGACAGTAAGAGCTGTTTGACAGTGGAATTTGCTGCCAAGGAGTGTGGTGGAGTCTCCTCCTTTGGAGGTCTTTAAGCAGAGGCTTGACATCCATGTGTCAGGAGTGCTCTGATGGTGTTTCCTGCTTGGCAGGGGGTTGGACTCGAAGGCCCTGGTGGTCTCTTCCAACTCTATGATTCTATGATTCCCTCCCTCTCTAATAGCATTTATATCCCCTTTTCCTCCAAGAAGCTCCAGGTGGCATGCATGGATCTCCCCCTCCTCATTTAAACCCCACAACAACACAGAGGCAGGCTGTGCTTGGCCCAAGCTTTCACCCAGCGAACTTCATGGCCAAATGGGGATTGGGACCCCTGTCTCCTGGGTCCTGGTCCAACACTCTAACCACTACACCACTCTGGCCAAGATCCATGGTCCAGCCCGAATTTGCCTAATCTTTGGTACCAGTATCACATGCTTATTAGCAAAGGTGTCCTTATTGCGTGTTGCTTCACAATGGGACAGTGACTGATATAGTTCCCCCTCTTAAGAAATGCAAATATTATCATTGTTACCTGCTATCCCAATCTCAAAGTGAGGAGAAACTCTGGACTTTTCCAGGCACTTACTCAGCTTTGGTTTGATTGGAATGAAGGTATAGATTTTTAGATAAATTTATTGTCATTGTCCGTATATACACAGTATACACAACAACGAAAATCAAACACCCACCCAAAGACCGGATTCACATATACATTTGCACATATCTCCGACACTCTCATTCTATTCTATTCTATTCAATTCTGTATAGAATGCAGTCGTACCTTGGAAGTCAAATGGAATCCGATGCGGAAGTCCGTTCGACTTCCAAAACATTCGGAAACCAGAGTGCGGCTTCTGATTGGCTGCAAGAAGCTGCGGAAGCCCCATTGGACGTTCGGCTTCCAAAAATAGTTCGCAAACCAGAACAGTCACTTCTCGGTTTGCAGCGTTCAGGAGCCAAAATGTTCGAGAACTAAGCTGTTTGGAAACCAAGGTATGTCTGTATATGGTTTTATTTGTGCATATATGCAACCTGAGCGTAAGATGGAGGGGCTCGCAGCATTGACACCCCAACAGATCTTGCTTCTCCATCAGTCACAGCTTTGGATCCAGCACACAGAAAGCAGGTCTCTGTGTCTCCATCCTCCAGCCTGCTTCCAGCCCAGCCCACAACTCTGGCTATTGTTCTCTTCCATAGCAGTTAGGAGAGGGCTTGGTGGAAAGACCCACCCATTTGTTCTGGTGGCACAGAGCAGCTTATTTGGCTGTGCTAAATTGTGGTGCTTAGCCAGCCAGCCAAAGCCATTGCCTGGCTCAAGGGATTGCTTTGGCAAGCTTGCTACCATACCTTCTAACCCCACTGGTGCAGGATCCTAAGAATTGGAAGGGACTAGGCACATCGTGAAGACTGAACCCCACAACTCAAACCATCACCACCATCATTAATAATAATAATTAATACTATCACTGTAACCTTAGGGCTGATGGAAGTTGTACTCCAAAACACCTTTGGGGCATTAGATTGGGGAATGAAGGTGCTTGGCTGCTGCCTGAGAGAGCTTTCTCTGGCAGAGCCCTTTGCAAAGACCAGGCCAGCTGGCCACCAGACCAATTCAGATTCTCCAAAGTGAAGTTCTAATTTGGATCTGACGCAAAGTGAGTGGACCAGTTCTGGGCACCACAATTCAAGAAGGACACTGACAAACTGGAACGTGTCCAGAGGAGGGCAACCAAAATGGTCAAAGGCCTGGAAACGATGCCTTATGAGGAACGGCTAAGGGAGCTGGGCATGTTTAGCCTGGAGAAGAGGAGGTTAAGGGGTGATATGATAGCCATGTTCAAATATATAAAAGGATGTCACATAGAGGAGGGAGAAAGGTTGTTTTCTGCTGCTCCAGAGAAGCGGACACGGAGCAATGGATCCAAACTACAAGAAAGAAGATTCCACCTAAACATTAGGAAGAATTTCCTGACAGTAAGAGCTGTTTGACAGTGGGATTTGATGCCAAGGAGTGTGGTGGAGTCTCCTGCTTTGGAGGTCTTTAAGCAGAGGCTTGACAACCATATGTCAGGAGTGCTCTGATGGTGTTTCCTGCTTGGCAGGGGGTTGGACTCGATGGCCCTTGTGGTCTCTTCCAACTCTATGATTCTATGATTCTATGACTCTGGAGCAGTTCAAGCTGAATCAACTTATTATTATTTAATGCACTGAGCAGAGAAGATGGGGCAGGATGGGAATGACTACGCACATGTTCCTCACTGGTCTGTAATCAACAGCACCCAGTTAACCTGCTCAAGCCTCGGGTGTCTTACAGACCCGGAGGAGACTTTGCAGGAACTGGGTCAGAGACGCTAGTACTCAGCACACTGTGGGAGGCCAAGGGAAGTAAATCACTGGAATGGGACGGGATCCGCCTTCGACTTCCATCACTCCCCATGCCTGCAAAAGATCTCTCCCTCTCACCGCACACACCTTTATGATATAGCACCCTGTGGAAGCGCCTGCATTTAAGCAGAGGGCAATGGCGCAAAAGAACACAATGCAAACGTCTCGGGGGGTTGTGCCTCTGGAGTCAAAGCTGCCTGCCTCCCCTTCTAACAGGGCATGACAGAAGCCCCAGTGGGAAGCCAGCAAGCGAAGTCTGAGTGCAACAGCAGAACTCTCACCACTGATATTCAGAGGCAAGTTGCCTTTTAATAACACCCAAGCTCATCTATCTATCTATCTATCATCTATCTATCTATCTATCTATCTATCTATCTATCTATCTATCTATCATCTATCTATCTATCTATCTATCTATCTATCTATCTATCTATCATCTATCATCTCTCCTTCCTTCCTTCCTTCCTTCCTTCCTTCCTTCCTTCCTTCCTTCCTTCCTTCCTTCCTTCCTTAGTTTGTTGCATTTATGTCCCACCTTTTTCCTCCAAGAAGCTCAAGGTGGTTCTTCCCCACCTCGTTTAATCCACACAACAGCCCTGCGAGGTAGTTTAGGCTGAGAGTGAGTGACTGATCCGAGGTCACCCCCAGTGAGGCCCAGGGCCAAGTGGGGATTTGAACCCTGCTCTCTCAGGTCCTAGTCCTACACTCTAACTGCTACACCACACTGGCTCTCTGAAGCAGAGGCGACACACAGTAGTTGTTGCTTTAAAAAGACAAATGGTGCCTTGCAGGAAGACCTTCGCCTCAGAAGCTGCTGCCCACAACGTCCATGTTGTTTTTCAGGAGCGTCAGGAGATCTCCTTCAACCACGCTCAGCTTGACAGCTGGCCTGCGCCCAAATGTTCCTCCTTTGCGACCCCGCCCCAAACCTCTAGGGCAAGTCGTACCTTTTTTGCACACTGACATTGGGCAACCCGCCCAGCCTCGGAAACGCCTTGGCTGACCTCCAGGAGATTGCTTCAGCCTCGCAGGCATTGCACCATGTGTGTTTCGGAAGTATGCTTTTGTTGTTGACTCTCACAGGTGCCTGACTCACGGGTGGTGTTTTGCTCAAGGAACGTTGTGAGCAAGAGGCATGGCAGGAGAGCAGGAGAGGCCCTCAGACACAGGGCAGCCTGGAGCTTGGGGCATTTGGGATCGCAGCAGCAGGGCTTCTACGCTGCTCCCTTCCCTGTCCTGCCTTGCCCACCACCCCTCCCTCTTGTCCTGACTCGGCCCCCTTCCCCCAGCATGAACTCTCAGCCTTATGAAAATATTTCCATTTGCCTTCCTTAATTTCAAGGGGAGTTTCTGGCTCTAGCACAGAATCTAGAAGGCATGGAGAACGTGGAGAGAGAGAGAGGTTTTCCTCCCATTCTCATGGCACTAGAACTCTAGATGCCAAAGAAGCTCAAGGTTGAAGATTCAGGACAGATACAGTCATACCTTGGGTTACAGATGCTTCAGGTTGGGTTTTTTTGAGTTATGGACGCGCCAAAACCCGGAAGTACTGGAACGGGTTACTTCCAGATTTCGGCGGTCACGCATGCGCAGAAGGACTAAATTGTGCTTTGCGCATGCGCAGAAGCGCTGAATCGCAACTGCGAGTTGTGAACGCTGCGGGTTGCGAACGTGCCTCCCGCATGGATCACGTTCGCAACCTGAGCGTCCACTGTACAAGAAAGATTTAAAAGAAAGGATGTCTTCAGGCAGTGCATACAGGTAGCTAAACTGTGGAACTCCCTCCCACAGGAGGCAGTGATGGCCACCAACTTAAGAGAGCTTTAAAAGAGAATTAGAGTACCATAATTCATGGACGAGGAGAGGGCTATTGATGGTTCTTAGCCAGGGTGGCTTTGGTCTTCCTCCACAGCTGGAGGCATAGGCACCATCTCTGAAGGGCTGAAGCCCCCTCAGCCCCCTCAATATGTCGCCCATGATGTCATGTTCCCCGAGGCTGGCTGCTTTGAAGACAGGGTGATGGAATTGGTGGGCAGTTAGCCTGATCCACCTTCAGGGCTGTTCTTATGTTCTTAATCCGTGGGCAAATAGATGCCCCCTCCCTTTGGGTGCCCCTTCAGGTCATGGGATTCCAACGGGTTCCTGTTGTTGTTTTCAATTTATCAAATTCCCCCCTGAGAGGGCAAACCCAGATGAAATTGGGGGGAGGGATACGGGCTGCCATTCTGATGCTGACCCCACTGTGTAGGTTCGGGGGGGGGGGGACAGCCCCAATCCCTGAAATATCACCTGTGTGGAAGGAGCCTGAGGAACGGTGATTCTGCAGGTGGCTGTTTCCTAACAGTGTAAATGAAATTCCAGAAGCAAAACAGTCTTGCCACTTGAAATGCGGTTCCAACTGAGCACATGGACCAGCAGGACAAAAATGTGTGCAGTAACAAGACCTACCCACCTTGGAAGAATGGCAGATGAAGGTGATTGACTACATGGGATTGGCCGAAATGACTGGCAGAATCCGAGACCAGGGAAAAGAGACGGTGGAAGAAGATTGGTAAAAATTTAAGAACTATGTTAAGAAACATTGCAAAATCAATGTGTGCTAGAATCATGTGGCTTTAGAAATCAAATGGAGTACAGCTGTAAAGATTAAGTTAAAAGAAAAGAAAGGTTGACAATTAGATAAAATTAAGGGTGAGGATTTGCTGAACTAAATATTTGAAATGGGAATGCAGAAAGGGGAGGTATGAGGAGGTCGGCGAAGTAAGTTTTAAGAAAAGAAGGTTCTGAAATTATCCTTGTTCTTTTTTTGTTTGTGTTTGTGTGTATTGTTTTGTTTGATATAATTTGTAAAACTTCAATAAATATCTTTTTTTAAAAAAAATAAATGTGTGCAGTGAAGCGGTGCCAGCCTGCAGGCCTCTCCAAAGTTGAGGCTTCGGGCTCCTTTTGCACCCAGAAGTGTGCGCTCCCTTACGGGGTGGGGGGTGGGGAGCCACAGCAGCAGTAACTGCAGCCTGTGAGTGGCAGAGCCTTGAAGCTGCTATGCCAGGCTGGCAGGCCCTCTGCTTGCCCAGGCATATCCCTGCACAATATTGCACCCCCCCCTTCTCGCACTCGCTGCTGGCTCCACCCCTGTTTGTGACAGCTTCTTTCGATACACCGCTGTTGCTCTCTGGATTGGAATTTGGCTAGACGCCCCAAGGCCATTTTTGCCAATAAAGTTTCAGTTTCCAAGAACTGAGTTAGTTTCTGTTTGTTTTCTCGGGGGGGGGGGGGAGAGGCAGCCTGGCTAATTTAAATATTTTTCTGCATCTCAAAGTAAACAGAGCTGTCATGCGGGCAGGCAGCTTACGTGCCAAATTTCACATACCGTGGACTGGCAGGTCACAAGACTGACTGGCACCAGACCCTTGCCACGTTGTGTGTGTGTGTGTGTGTGTGTGTTGGAGTTCCTCCTTCCTTGGCACAGAGGCCCACTTTCATTTTGAGAGCAAAAGCGAGCAGTTTCTGTTTCCCAGAAGCGTGCCTCTTCTCGCAAGGCGACAGCATCTCTGCTGCTTTGTGGTAGAGAAGCCTTTGGTGGCAAGAACAGAAGAAAACCAATAGCCCATCTAGTCCACAAGAGCCCCTCCGCCCCGCCCCTGGTCGTCCAGAGCTGAGGTGTGGGAGAATTTTGGTTCAATTCACATTTAAAGGTGAACCAACATTTAAAGGTGAACCAACCCACTTTGCGCTTCCCAAAACAACACACAAATGGAAATATAGCCATCCTTTGAAATCCGCACTTCCCTGAATTTTGCGGCAAGGTTCTTCAGCAAAGTACCGTAATTTGCACAAAAATGTGCTTACTAGGGTAAAATGTTCATAGGGTAAAGGGGAAATGACATAGAAAAAGGTTGTTATATTGGGGAAAAACATTTGCAAAAAAAGGTATTTGATACAAAATTGCATACAAAAATTGTGTGTTGCAAGTACAGTGTTAAAAATTCACAGTAAAATGCTGTTGATCTTTCAGGAGGACTTTTTGAATAAGTAAATAAATCGCCAGCTGGTGTGGAAACTTGGAGAAATTAGCTTATGGTTGGGAAAATGAGAAACTGAGAGAAACTGAAATTGACAGAGCAGCAAAATAAACCAGTAAGCAAACTCTGAGCTCCCCTTATGAGGTCCTCAGGCGGGAGCCTGGCCTGAGGTGTTGGCATCGCCTCCTTTCCTCCCTTGGCCCTCTTCTGCAAATGGATTTCGAAACCTCAAGTTGACTCCCTGGCAAAGGAGGAGAAGGATCTGTGCTATGATATGAGATGATAAACAATTCTGGGATGGAAGAATCCAGTCAATACAAATTTGGTCCCTGTTCATTTGGTATTGGACTCAGTATAGCACAGATGGTTTGACAGCTTGATATATTACTTATGAAATGGGCAATTGTGTGTACAATATCACATGCAAATATAACATCTAGGAGATTTTTAGAAAGAAAGGACTCACCAGCTGGCTTTTCATGGGATCCCAGCCTTTTGAAGAGCAGCAGGAGCCCCCCCCCCCCGGTGGCAAATATAATGATTGCCTGTTTGCTCCCGTAATACCTGCCACCTGAAGTGGATTGCTTCTCCCCCCTGCCAATTATAGACCCATTAGTTTGTTAGATGTAGCCTCCAAACTATATGCCAGGCTCCTTCTTGGGAAACTAGAAGAATGGGCAGATACAAATAAGGTGATATCTGAAGTCCAGGCAGGTTTCTAAAGAGGGAAATCCACATTGGACCAGTGCTTTGTGCTGAACTTTCTGCTATGTAAATACATCCATAATTTGAAGCAAAAATTATATGTTGCTTTTATCGATCTAAAGTCAGCTTTTGATACGGTCCCAAGACACGCATTGTGGCAAAAATTGGAAAAGACAAATATAAACCTCCGTCTATTATTTCTCATCAAAACATTATATACTGACACATCAATACAAGTAAAGGTGGATCTGGCTGGCCATCTCACCACTAGAATCAAGACCACTACTGGAGTCAAACAGGGATGCATTTTGGCACCTTTCCTGTTCAATTTTTATATTAATGACATGGTTAAAGAACTGGAGGGCCTACAGTTTGCCCCTGTCACAATTCTCGACCAAAAACTCTCAGTTTTAATGTATGCTGATGACCTAGTACTTGTATCTAGAACCCAGGTGGGCCTGAGACGGCTGCTTGCAAAATTAAGTTCATAATGCATGAGGAATGCTTTATCTATAAACTATGATAAGACGCAGGTCATTGTATTTGGGAAGCGTTCTAAAAAGCATGTTTGGCACCTGGATGAACACATCATAAACCAAGTAAATACGTTTAAATATCTGGGATTGATTTATTCAGAAACGGCATCTTGGAATACACAGCTATCCAATATTAAATTGCAAGCCTTTAAATCAGCAAAAGCCATTCTGAAATTCGCTGCATGTAAAGGTGGAAATCTGGTCAACCCAGCTCTATCTGTGTATAAAGCAAAAACAATGACCCAGATTTTATATGGTGCAGAGGTTTGGGGTACCTCAAAGGTCTCCGGTCTGGAACCCTCACAGAATTATTTTTTAAGAGTTCTTTTAGGTTTACCCAAAGACGTGCAATCTGCCATGGTCAGGCTGGAAACTCGCATGTTGAGCATAGAGAGCCAAATACAGTAGATAAAAGAATTCTCTGTTACTGGTTTAGAGTTCAACAGATGGACAACACTAGGCTACCAAAGAAATGCCTGATTGAGCTCTCAAATGGATTACCCCTTAAAAACTGGGTACATCATGCTGCCCAACTGATGGGCAAATATGACCTCTCAGTGACTGAGATTAAAGAACTCCCCTTATATTCACAGAAAAATATTTTTAAACGAACCATAAGGGCAGTGGCAACTAAAAACAATCTAAACTCTATGTGCACATCTACATGCGCCCCATTGTATTTTAAACTTAGAGAGGTCAATGAACACATATCTTATTTTAATGAATTGACTTTTGCACAGCTTCGAAAAGCTTTTACAGAGCTACGACTAAATACAATAAGCTCTGCTTATAGAGATGGGAGACAGAGGCATACCAAAAAACGAACGTGTTTGCATTAGGGGATGTTCTGAAGTAGAGGACCTTATGCATTATATCTTGCACTGTCCGTTATATAATGATGCAAGAAAAAGATTTTTGGTACCTATAATGACAGGGTCCCCTGGCCAGAACCCCCTTGATATGATGCTATATCTCCTTGCAGACACAGATAAGTATGTGACCTGGCGGGTAGCACTTTTTGCAACTGCTGCTAGGAAAATTAGAGCAAATTATATAGCCAAGGTAGCCATTAACTGTAAAGGAGATGAATTTATTTGATCCTATCTATCTACCTCAGGCTATGCTCTATCTTTGTCACCAAACTCTGAGTATAAATTGCACACTGTATTAATTGATATTGTTTTTAACATTAGTGGCCATGTGATGATTTTAGCTTATGAATTTTATTGTTTAATGTTTTTATTTGTACATTTGTACTTTTATAGCTTTGTTTAGAGTACGTAATGTTTTAATAATATAAATGTTTTAAGTCTTTTTTTACCAATTCAGTATATTATCTTTTAATTGTCAAATAATTCTGTGTACATTGCGGCAGCCTTTGGCTATGTGCAATAAAACTGACTGAGACTGAGACTGAGATTGCTTCACCCTGCCTGATAAAAGGGACAGCAGAGGACGTGCTTTGCTGTGTGATGCTGCTGGGTTGCAGGTTGACAGAATCTGGGGGCTCCTGAAGTCAGCTTGAGAATATTTTGTATTGTTTTCTGCGCTCATGCTTGCATTTTAAATTGTAAACTTAACAACTTGGGACCAGGTTACCTACAAGATCGCCTTACCCCATATGTGCCCCCTTGACTGCTTCAAAAAGAACCCCATCTTTTAGTCTGGCAGCACCTGCACTTCGGAACTCCCTGCCTATTGACATCAGATAACTACCTTCGCTGTACTCTTTCTGGCACCTGCTAAAAGCTTTCCTGTTTAGACAACACTTCCCAAATGTTTTGAAAGTTGATGCGAGTGTTAATCTGTTTTGAGTCTGTTGTTATTTTAACGTTTTGAAATTCTTAAGTTATTGTTAATTTTTCTTACTGGTAATTTCATTCTTCTATTATTCTTATTATTTTGTAAAGCACTTTGAGCCCCCCCCCCCTTTTTACAATCAAGCAGTGTATACATTTTATGACTTTGGCCACCTCATGAGAAGAGAAGACTCCCTGGAAAAGACCCTGATGCTGGGAAAGATGGAGGGCACAAGGAGAAGGGGACGACAGAGGATGAGATGGTTGGACAGTGTTCTTGAAGCTACTAAGATGGCCAAAGTATTGGAGCCTCAGCTTCAGGATCTGTCCTTCCAGTGAGCACTCAGGGCTGATTTCCTTCAGAATGGAGAGGTTTGATCTTCTTGCAGTCCATGGGACTCTCAAGAGTCTCCTCCAGCACCAGAATTCAAAAGCATCCATTCTTCGGCGATCAGCCTTCTTTATGGTCCAGCTCTCACTTCCATACATCACTACTGGGAAAACCACAGCATTCATCTCTACTCTTCCTGAATACAGACCAACAGAGATGCCTTTGCCTCCATTAGATGGTAAAAGAAGGGGACATGGCTGCAGGCAGGGCAACGCCACCCCTTACCAAGGACAGCATTGCCCAAGGAGTCCTTGACTGAGGGGTGGGGTGGGGATGCCACCTCCAGCCATTTCTCTGCATGTCCTCTTTCTTGCCGGTTCAAACCTTCAGTGGCAGTGCTGTTGGCTTGCACATATGATGTGAGCATGCCCTGTGGGGTGGGCGCATGGCCGTCACAGACTTTTGAGGAGGCCCGGCCCCCTCCTTGAACATTTTGGGGGACCCTTGGCCCCCACCCCCACCCCCACCCAGATGGCACCCCTGTACCTCATGCACACCTCTCGTTGCCCCTCTCATAGCTTCAGCAAGCTTGGACCCAAAGCACCAGGCAGGCATGCCTCCCGGTCTCTGCCAGCTCCACACAGAGTTCTGCCTACGTCCTCGTTCTTCTTCCCAGAACACCTTTAGATTTCAAAAAGGGCACATTTTTCTGTGACATCACGCCACCCCACACCCCACCCCGCATCACCTAGGCAACTTCCCAGATATTCTGTCCCTGTCCACTCCTTGCAGTGGGGTGTGGGTGTGGGGGGGGGCGGAATAGCTTTTTGCATTGCCAACCGCCTTTAATTGTTTCTCAGTGGCTCTGCACTTAGCTAGCCTAGCCAGACTGGCTTGTGCAAGGTAACCCAGGAATTTCTTGTCTGGCACAGTTTTGCAGCTAGTATATTCCTTTCATATCCCAAATTTTATCTAGGTACTGCCCTTTATTAATTTATCCCATTCACTAACAAACTCTGGTACCCTAGATCTAGGACAGTATTTTTTTCTGCAATGGGAGCTCTCTTGCAAGAGTTGCTTGATGGGACACAGACACACACACTCCTGTCCTGAGAGCTGTGCCTTTGCGCTCCAGAATGCAGAGCTTTTATGTAGGAAAGATGGCAGCCTACAACCACCTGTCATTGTTTCTATAAATACTTTGTACACAGAGGGAAGGCAGGCCACCCAGAGCTGCTTAGTGTGTGGCTCCCAACCAAACCAGAAATGCCAGCCTTCCAAGTGGCTGGGAAACAAATTTGCATGAGCCTGTAGGAATGTACACGTTGCCGGGTCATTTCCAGCTAAGCAAAAGCCCATCCCTGCACACTCCTGAGTCAAATCAGGGGAGTCAGCGAGCCTCCTTCACACATGAAGGTCTGAATTTCCTGAAAGAAAAGCAAAACCGAAAAGCAACAAGCAATATTATGTTTCTGATGAGGGTTGTTTGTTTGGCCGTCTGTTTTGTTGGGCTGGATGTTCAGGTTGTGCTTTGGTTCTGGAAGGCACCCAATATTATGCAAACAGCATAATATTGTGCTGGGCCCTGTTTTGGGGTATTCTTTCATACAAATGAAAAGGTGCAAAGCTTTCTGGGTGGGGCTCAGGCCAGAACAAAATACAATAGGAAAATTACAGCCCACCTGCAAGTCCAGCCATGGGGCTGATCCAAGGGTTGCCCAAGTGTAGACGCCTGTGCGTGAATTTGTTTTATGTGTGTAGATCAGTGCACGCTGATCAATGCACAGTCTTTGCAGTAGGGCTCTGTTCCGATGGCATGAGTAGTCACAATGAACCGGTAGATCCTATCTGCTGCAGCCTTTATCCGCCTTCACAGCCATTGTAACATACCGTTTGTTATCATCTGCCTGTTCTGCCATTGAGGACTTCTTGGATCATTCTTTGTCTAGCTCCTTCCCTTTGACCTTACCGCCTTGGGTGACCCTGCTGGGAGTACGAGATTCCTGATGGCTTCGCTCACAAGGACCTTGTCACGGTGAGTGGGCTTGCAAGTGTAATGCTAGTCTGGCAGCTGGCAGAGATGATGGTGCTTCTAAACCAGCCAAGATCAATTGTCTGCGGACAAATGTCAGCTCCCTCGGCCAGTAAAGCGAGATGAGCGCTGCAACCCCAAAGTTGTTTGTGACTGGACTTAACTGTCAGGGGTCCTTTACCTTTACCTTTTTATACAAAATTTAAAATCTACAAGGCTCACCCTGCAGGCTTATAAAATAGCAAAACAAAGGACAAGGAAAACACTTACGATCTAGCATGCCCTACTTTGGAACTGTTTGTGGGATCTTCTGCTCACATTCCCAAGGTAAGGTAAAGTGACCCCTGACCATTAGGTCCAGTCGTGGCCGACTCTGGGGTTGTAGCGCTCATCTCGCTTTATTGGCCGAGGGAGCCGGCGTACAGCTTCCGGGTCATGTGGCCAGCAGGACTAAGCCGCTTCTGGTGAACCAGAGCAGCACACGAAAACGCTGTTTACCTTCCCGTCGTAGTGGTACCTATTTATCTACTTTGACATGCTTTCAAACTGCTGGGTTAGCAGGAGCTGGGACCGAGCAACGGGAGCTCAGCCCGTCGCGGGGATTCGAACTGCTGACCTTCTTATCAGCAAGACCTAGGCTCTGTGGTTTAACCCACAGCGCCACCCGCGTCCCTTCACATTCCCAAAGTGCTCTGTAAAATCACCTAAGGAACATAAATGTAAGACTGCTGGATCAGGCAATGGCTTTTCCAGTCCAGCCTCCCGAACTTAGAGTGGCCAGCCAGATGCCCTTCTTATGTTCTTATGAAGCAGGAAAAATCTTGGCCCCCTTGCAACCATAAGGTCAATTCAAAGCCCACACTGATCAGAATTCTAAATAAATTCTCAAGGGCCCTGAGAATCAGGCAGGAAAGCGGAAGCCTCTTTTGAAGACAACTTTCAAGAAAATGGAGGACAGATTTGAGCACAACATTAGAATGTACTTCTGTTGTGCAGAGTATTTTGCTGTCTCTGTCTTCCGCCTGAGTCAGCACCAGAGAATGTTGTCACCCTCACCATCAGTCAGTCTCTACAAAATGGCAACGATACATTTAGTATCGCTGGCAAATGATGAGGAAAGGGCCACAGGTCAGGCTGACAAAAGATCAGGGAGCCAAATAACATTCCAAATACTGAAGGGGCAAAATATGCTCTCTCAGGAACCCCAAAGCAGCAAATCTGTCATTCAAGATGAGGTCATGGGGAACTGGCGCAGTCACCAGAGTAAATGGCAAATTATATTATAGTACCATTCTTTGGAAAAGGAAAAGAATGGTCTGCAGAACTATCAATGGGAATGTGGGTTTGTATACTCCCTGGGGGTGGCGGTGGGAGGGGAGAAGTGATTCATAGCCACCAGCGTGGTTTTGCACTAAGAGGGTCAGGCTAACCGCTGCTCTTGCAGATTATGGGTTCTTGACACAATCAGAGAGTCATTGCTCATTCGTTGCAGCAGAATCCAGGTGACCTCACTCTGTTCTGTTGCAGCGATATCTCACTCACCCCTCAAACTGAAACACGTCTGGAATCCATTGTACCTGCCGCGGCCTCCTCCAGATCAGCCAGAGGGTGGAGAATTCTCTGTTAAGAGAACCAGAGACTTTGCATCAGTTCCTCCTCAGGAGATTTAATGATCAAACAATCTTGAAGCTGCCCCCTCATTCCCACAACATCCAAAAAGCAGTATCTTGACACCGAGAAAATGTGATTTTGGCCTCAAGGTGATGTGTACCTTTTGCAATGGTGATATCTGAGAAGATGTGGTTGGCACAACTGTTATTTTCTCTCTCCCCATTGCTGTCCTACAAACCCTAATGGCAAACTCAAATTGCCAAGTGCCAAAACAGTATCAGCCACAAACAAGGGGGAGTTTGGGGGGAACCCAAACATCTGCCGATGTACAAACATCTTTGCAGGAAACCACCTCAAAGGTGAGGAGCCCAAAAATTGAAAACCAGAGTAATGGTTGGGATGGAGTGCCCTGAAAGAGGATACTACTGGTTCTGAGTAATTTCCAAGTTTTCCCAACCCGAAACGGTACTATGCTATTGCCACTGTGCCAGTCTCTCTGAAAGCTGGTGGGCTTCATCCCTTGAAAAGGAGTAACCTTGAATGTAGTACACATCCCAAAAATTAAAAAATCTGAGACTTAAAAAAACACACCTTTAAATGTTCCCTGCTTGAAAACCCCTTGGCAGATCTGCCTGATGGGCTTAATCAGATGTGGAGGGGCTCATTTCACCCACTTGCACGAAAAGGAAAATAATTTCTGTTGTTTTTAGATTCCCCATTACAGTCAATGGGAGCAAAACAGACCTTTGGATTTAGCTTATCAGATCTGGGCCCAAATGATGAATCAAATTGGAATGACCCAGCAGCAGATCAGGCTGCTTGTGGGCTTCCTATAGGCATCAGGTGGGGGGCTGATGGAAACACAATGCTGCCTGTGGATCTGATCCTGCAAGCGCTTTACCAATGTGGTGGCACTTTTGGTAGTGAGATAACAAGGGTGTGAAAGATGTCCCAGCTGGAGAGAGAGTCACCAGAGTCAGCTTGCTTGGAAATGGCTTGTGACATCACAGCCAAGAAATCCACGGCTTCTCTCTAGCCGGCTTCCTTCCTGCTCTTGTTGACTGTACTGTGGGTTGCGTCATGGGAGAAATGGAGCAACACATTTTAGCTGATGCAACCCTCTCTTGAAGTTGTGCGGTTTCACACACTTTCCCAAAGAACCCTGCAAAGTAGCCGGGCAGCAGACACATGCCCTTTTTTTTACTGCTGAGCACGTAATGTACAAAAGGTTTTGCTTGTTTTTTTCCAGGGGAACAAATCTGCCACTCCCACCACCAGAAAGAACCATTATTTGATACACAGCTCTGGCTGTGAATCTTGGAGGTCCCGGGCCACAGGGAGGTTAGGCTGGCCCCAGTCTGGTGGAACGCTCTGTCACAAGAGACCAGGGCCCTGCGGGACTTGATATCTTTCCGCAGGGCCTGCAAGACAGAGCTGTTCCACCAGGCCTTTGGCCAAAGAACAGTCTGACCCCCTTTCGCCTTCTGTAATCCTCATAGAACTCTAGCCCAGTGTTTCCCAACCGGTGTTCCGCGGCACACGAGTGTGCCGTGAGACATCGGCTGGTGTGCCGCGAGATGCCTGGAGGGAGGCGGGCGAGTGGGGCGGCGAGAGGCGGGGCGGCGGCGGCGAGGAGAGGCCGCGCCTCCTGCTGCTGCCTGGCGCTCCTCCTCGCAGCCGGCAGCGCTGCCTGGGCGCCTCCCCGCGACTCTGCCTCGCTGGGTTTGGTCTCCCAGCAGAGACGGGTCACACGCGCACCTCCCTCCCTCCCTCAGCCTGCGCGGAGGGAGAGCCAGAGAGAGGCATCGCTCCTGCGCGGCGGGAGAGGGAGCAGCCGGAGCGATGCCCCAAACGAGCTGAATTCCGAGCGAGGGACTGAGGGGGGAGGGAAAAAACTTTCACTTTCGTGCGTCCCTCCCGGCGTGACGCTGCGCGCTGACGTCACGGGGCGGGGCTTTAATGGTGGTGTGCCGTGAGATTTTTTTTCAGTAAACAGGTGTGCCGTTGCCCAAAAAAGTTTGGGAAACACTGCTCTAGCCCAATGGTTGCCATTAATTTGATTCTGAATTGATTTTAGAATGTATTTTAATTAATTGGCTGTGTGACTTTATGTACACTGTGCTAATTTTACTTGTTAGCCGCTCTGAGCCCGACTTTGGCCAGGGAGGGTAGGATACAAATAAAATAATAATAATAATAATAATAATAATAATAATAATAATAATAATAATTCTGTTCTCCAGGCTAAATATCCCCATCTCCCTCAACCGTTCCTCATAAGTCTTGGCCATTGACCACCTTAGTTGCTCTCCTCTGCACACGTTCCAGCTTGTCAATATCCTTCATAAATTGTGATGCTCAGAACTAGACACAGGACTCCAGGAGGCATCTGACCAAGGCAGACTAGAGTGGGACTATGACTTCCCTCAATGTGGACACTCGACTTCTGTTGATGCAGCCTAGAATAACTTTTTTTTTTACCACCATTCACTCATGTTAAGCTGTTAGTGGCACAGTTCCTTTCAAAACAATCTGGCTTTTTGATCTTTCCATTCCTCCTAATATTCTTTGCAACTAATTTTTAAATCATTCAGGAGCTGATAGAGAAGAAGAAGAAGAAGAAGAAGAAGAAGAAGAAGAAGAAGAAGAAGAAGAAGAAGAAGAATTGATATCCCACTTTATCACTACCCAAAGGAGTCTCAAAGCGGCTCACATTCTCCTTTCCCTTCCTCCCCCACAACAAACACTCTGTGAGGTGAGTGGGGCTGAGAGACTTCAAAGAAGTGTGACTGGCCCAAGGTCACCCAGCAGCTGCATGTGGAGGAGCGGAGACGCGAACCCGGTTCCCCAGATTACGAGTCTTCCGCTCTTAACCACTACACCACACTGGCTGTGTGTGCAAACAATTGATGGCTGATTCCTGGGTACCATAGACAGAGCCAGGGCCAGGACAGATGGGACATGAGAACACACGTAAGGAGAACCTGTTGGACCAGGCCAACAGCCCATGTAGTCCCGGATCCTGTTCACACAGTGGCCACCCAGAAGCCCACGAGGGCGCTCTTTGCTAAAGAACAGTACTTTCCCTCTGACAGTTTCCAGCACCTGGTACTGAGAAGTGAAGCAGAGCACAGCCATCATGGCCAGGGCCCCTGGATGTGGCCCCCAGAAGCCCCCCTCCTGTGGTGTCCCCCGAGGACAATGAAGAGAGCATCATAACATCATAGAACTAGGAGGGGGGAAGCCATGTTTTTGGGGGGATGCAGGGCAAAAATGTTGATCACGATCTACCTCTTGGACATGCCTGATCTAGTCCAATGCCCTGCAATGCCGGCAGCACTGCGTCTGCTTCCCCCAGTAGTCTCCTCCTCCGTGCTGGGCTGAGCGCCGTCACCACTGCCCTGCAACTCCCAGGGAAGCTTTTCAGGCCAGGCCACTGGAGGCTGGTTCTCACTGTGAGGCCAGGGAGGACAACTGCAGGTGGAGCCAGAGCAAAGGACGGCTGGAGCCAATATTAGGCAGAGGCAACTCTGCTGGTTTTGTCCCCAGCTGCCTCCTCCATGCTGAGTTCTAAAAAGGCAACGGCAAGGCTGAGAAGAAAGCCAGTAGCAGGCAGTGCTGGACCCTGGATCCGTTGTCAGCAAGGAGATAGATAAGGTGAGGTGTGGTGGAGGGCAGGCAGAGGTTGGTGGGGCAGTGACCTATTTGCCCCAATGGAGCAGTCTCTGCTGGGACAGGTGAGGACGAAGACCACCAGCAGCAGAAGCAGCAAACTCCGGGTGAATTGGCTGCAGTTGGCACTGGTTTTGTTACACAGCAATGCCTCGAGGCTCCATATCAAGTGCCCACGCATCCTCACAGGATAGTCTTCTCTTTGAAGAAGATGTCTGCTCAAAGCAGTGGTTCACAAAGTGGGTGGTAGCAACCCTTGGGGGGCAGTGGGATCACTGGGGGGGGGCAGGGTACTAAGAGTCAGCTGATGGCAGCAGGGGGCTGGAGGTGTAAATGGCTATCAGACTTTGAAAAGCTGGCCCCACTGGATCAAGTTCATCAGGTTTGTTGAATTAATTACACTAAATGGTTTAAACTGGAGTTTGAATAAATGGGCAGTGGACCCCAGAGCGGGAGGAAGAAGAAGAAGAAGAAGAGGAGGAGTTTGGATTTGATATCCCGCCTTTCACTCCCCTTCAGGAGTCTCAAAGCGGCTCACATTCTCCTTTCCCTTCCTCCCCCACAACAAACACTCTGTGAGGTGAGTGGGGCTGAGAGACTTCAGAGAAGTGTGACTGGCCCAAGGTCACCCAGCAGCTGCAGGTGGAGGAGTGGGGAAGCGAACCCGGTTCACCAAATTACGAGACTACGCTCTTAACCACTACACCACACTGGCTGCAGCTGCTCTCCCTCCTTTCCTGCTGCATCTGGGAATGCCAAGCTGGGCAGCAGGCCCTCTTCTGGTTGTGGTGGTTGCAGGATTGTGCCCACGGTCTGTCTTTAATAATTAGTTGCGAGCTCCAGAGGAACGAGCCCAACGTGCTGCCCTGCCCAGAAAATTAGACTGGTGATTTCAACTCATGAAATCCTACAGGCCGTCCAGCAGCTCTGTCTGATGAATGTTGACAATAAACAAGTGGTTGCAATTGCTTGGATGCAGGGAACTGTATTGGACACTGAGGGTTCAGAGCAAGATCTTTGAACCAGCACTGAGAGTTTCCTGGTCCAATAAGTTGCTCACCAAGCTCACTCCATGTACACCTGCCTCCTGCAACCTCCAGATTTCTGATGGTGTTTCCTGCTTGGCAGGGGGTTGGACTCGATGGCCCTTGTGGTCTCTTCCAACTCTATGATTCGATTCTATGATTCTATGAAAATCAGGTGTTGACATGAATGGAACTCAAAGCTTTCCCAGCCTATCCAGATATTTTTAAGCACACCAGTTGGAGGTTGCCTTGCTCACTCTAGGCATTTTCTGCTGCCTGGCAGGTCCACACTTCTACCTCTGCTAGAACAGGAATCCCAGACTAGTGCTCTGTGTGGAGGAGGTTTCCTGGCCACAATACAAGCTGCCAGCTGGCTCAGCCCCTGAAAAATGCAGGGCTGGTGTTCTTACCCGGATATGTGTAAATAGCAAACTGCAGCATCACCTGCTGGGGGGAAAGGGAAAATGTCATTTTTTCACAGACAAGTTGTTTTCTGTAGACCAGAGGAGGTGCACTGAGCAAAGGACTTGTTAGGGGGAAGGTAAAGTTAAAAGATTTCATCTAATGGTGCCATGAAGGAGGACTAGTTTTGGGGTCTCATCTCTCTCTTGGATGCAGGGCCATTTGTGCTTTATGCCGAAATTTTCCAAGAACCTCCAAAGTACCTACTCAAGACAGTGGGAGGAAAATATGAATCCCCGTCACCCACGTGTGTGAATGGGCAGCGGCAGCGGCGTAAATAACCACAGAACTGGCTGGGTGCCTGGATTCAAAATGGAGGTCTTGGCTCACTCCCCAGCAGGAGCGAGCTCCTAACAGAAGGGTTTAAACATACAAAATCAAGAAGCAGTACAGTGCTAGGACTGCAGGTTGTTAGTCTTCATGCACTAAGTAGCACTCATGTTTGACTGCAATTTCCCTCAACGATAAACTATGTGTAACAAATCTCTTTGAAGGCCTCACTCACCATATCTCAAAAATGCCTGATGCCACATAAAACTAATACTGAAACGGATGTTACATCTGTCTTTCAGAAACAGCAAGGAAATAAATGAGATTAAAATACTGTTTTAGGAAAGAGGAGGAGAGGATGAACAGCTGCAAAGGAGTAGAGATTTCCTGTCCTTCGAAGAGCTTGGCAGAAGCTGCAAGTCTTTCTTCAACAAGCTGGAACAGAGCAGAGCATCTAGTACCAAGCAAAAACAGAAACCTTTCCCCTTCAATGTACAAAGTGCACTTAAGAAAGGCAAATTCTCCTTAGTAAACCAGAAGGGGGCACTGCGCTCCAACAGAAGACACAACACCCTTTGTGGGATCCCTCACATTTGTTTTAGGACTGATATTATTAGTCATTTCTATATCACTTTATATACACCCGTATTTTCCCATGTATAAGACACCCCTATGTATAAGATGACCCCTATTTTTTGAGCCCCAAATTAAGAAATATTTAATTGCAACATTCTGTGTATAATATTTAATTGCAACATTCTGTGTATAAGATGATCCCCAATTTTAAACTTTAAAAAATTGGGATAGAATATATCCCAATTCCGTGTATAACACGGAAAAATACAGTACCTGTATACAGTATTATATATTTTTAATAAAAAATCTCAAAGCAGTTTATGACACATTAAAATATCAAATAGAACAATCCAGAATAAAACATTACTGAATGAAGCTAGGTATAAAGTATGCATTCAGAGCAGCATACTTAACAGGGAACTAAAATATTATCTTAACGATTTCAAAATAAAACATTACAAAGGGCTGTCAACTACAGAAGGCACATTTAATGCAATGAAGTTAACCAATTATCTCAAACATTTCAAAGGAGAACATTACTAAAGGAAGTCAATCATGTCCATCTTTTTCTCCGTCCCTCCTCTCCTTGTTTTTTTCTTTTTTGGAGGCGATAAGAGATTGCTTAACATTGCTATAATAAGATGGCTTGCAATAGGCTAGTAATAGCTAGATTCTGGGAATTCTTACAGGGTGTGCCATTGATCACATGGTGTAAAAAAAATCAATGTATGGCTGATAGAAAAACTAATCACTGAACTAGAAATAGCAAGGGGAATGAAACAAAAAAAGCCTTTATTATGTGCAGTGCAAGAGAGGAGAATTAGGGATCTCTGCTATATTACTGAACATTTTGGTTGCTGCAGTTGGAAATATAAGTAACTTTTTTTAAAAAAATATTTTTATTAGGAATTTAAACAAAACATATTATCTTAAAACATATCATCCTTAATTCCCCCCCATTTTCCCCCTCCCCCCATAACCCCCCTCCCCTCCCCGCCTGACTTCCCTCAGTTCCAATCTCTGTTTTCTCTATGGATGCTATTGTCTGCATGTTACAAAATTGTATAAATCCTTAATTTATCTGACTGGTTATTATCAATAAAAAGTTTGTGAGTGTTTATCCAAAGCCTGCCAAGGAGTCCCCTTCACTTTGTTGCCTCTTTAAATACTTTGTATAAGGTTCCCATTCATCTTTAAAGTCACAGTTATCCTTGTCCCATAATTTGTGTCAATTTTGCCAGTTCTGCACAGTCCATCAGTTTCTCTTGCCATAGTTCTTTAGCTGGGGTTTCTTTGTTCTTCCATCCTCTCGCCGCCGTTGTCGCATACATGAATATAATTTTCAACTTCCTTGGCAGGTCTTTCCCTACAATCCCCAACAGAAATGCTTCAGGTTTCTTAGCAAATGTTAGATGGAACATTTTCTTCAATTCATTGTATATCATTTCCCAAATTTTTTTAATTACAATCCCACCACATATGGTAAAATGTCCCCTCCTTTTCCTTACACTTCCAACACATGTTTGAGCTAGTTTTAAACATTTTCCCTAGCTGCACTGGAAATATAAGAAAAGGGATGCTCCAGAGAGCAGAACCCAAAGCTATGGATTCAAGGAGATCTGGAAGATCTTTATGGTGGTAAAAGCTGTTTGACTGTGGAACCGACTCTCTTTCTGCCCATTTTGCAGGGGGCTGAATTCAATGTCCCTTGAGGTCCTTTCCAACTCTACAATTCTGTGATTCCTCCTACGGGGGGAAATAGCTGTGGTAGTGGGAGTCTGGTATAGCAGCAGAGGTAGACTTCCCTCTCCCCCAAGCCACCCAACTGATAATGACTACTGTGCTGAAGTGGCCTTTTTGCCTCACAAACCTTGCCCCTCTCGCCCCCCATGGATCCCCTGAAAATTGCTGGTGATTCTTCTGCCTGTTGCAGCAGCTGTATGCATGCCCTAGCTGTATGCATCTGGCTGTATGATTTTAAGTGAATTCAAATTTGCTTCTTTTATTGCTCACGCTGTATCTTGTTGTATTACTATTTGCATTCCATAGAATTCAAACTGTAATGCAATAAAATACGTATGGTTGGCTTTCGTCTGTCCTGGCAGACAATGGAGGGGTGCACCTTTGGGGGTGAGACTGAGCTGTTGGAAGTTTGCGGCGCTTGCTGTGGCTGCAGAGACCAATACGGGAGAGACATGTTTTGTTGCAGCCGGGGCAGGTGAAGGCTGCATCATGGTGTCTCTTTTCTCTCTTTTTAAAAATATAATATTTATTAAATTTTCCATTTTGACAATCCAATAAAAACCGCATTAAAACATTCCAAATTATAATACAATTTTAAAAAGCCAAATATTCAATGCCAAATTATATCTCTTTTGGGTGACTTCCCATGCTCTGAAGTTTGGGGAGTGATGATCTAATATCATACTGCATTTCTTAATTAGTCCAACTAGTCCAAATAAAACATTTCTGATGTTGATCCTTCATTTTTAGCAGCCTCTGAATTAGTTTAGCAAGTGGGCAGGTTAGTCCATTGTAGTTCTGTGTGAAATATTTTTAGTTTTCTTCTTCTTTATTTTTCTGTTGTAATCCAAAATCCTCTAAGACGCCACTTTCGATTTCTGCACACAAGCGCAAATCTTACTGCATCACATCCAAGACAAAGGGAGATCTAGCCTTCCGCCATTAGCACCGGGCAAATATCCCAGATTCCCTTCTGTGATCTTGTTCCAGCAGCTAACTATCCGATACATGGTGTTTTTTTGCTCTGCGCTCCTCCCAGTGGTCATTCATCCTGTGGTCACTGCTATGCATACATGACCTGTCCGTCTCCAGCCACCGCGGATGTCTGTAAGGGATTCCCACATGGCAGGGTTAGTCTTGCCAGCCTTCATGTCATGTTTGCAGATATCTTTGTAATGCAGAGGTAGTCTGCCAACTGACCTAATGCCTAAACTCAGCTCCCCATAGATCTTGTCCTTGGGAATTCTGCCATCATGTGAACATGACCAGGCCAGCATAGATGTTGCTGAGAAAGGACTGCAAACATGTTGGGAATGTGGGCTTGGGAGAGCACATCTCTGTTTGACACTGCCCTGCCATGTTGATGCCCAAAATCTTCCTGACTCAGCGCATGTGGAAGGCATTGAGGCGTTGCTTCCACAAAGAAGCTTAGGGACCCCACTGGTGGTCCACAGACTACCAGTTTGGGATTGCCTGGTACATAATTTAAGAGAAACTTTTTGATGAAATAGGGGTATCCCCAACAGCCTTGAGCAAAACATCAACTAGAAAGCAGAGAACATTGCAAATGAGAACAAACAGAAACACAGCAGAACATGTCACTGAAGTATACTGAAAGAAAATCAATAAAATGTGGGAAACAAGGAGAAATGCAACAGAATAATTTGCAAAAATCTTATCATTGTAGGGGGGAGAGCTGTGTCCTCAAATCAAGTAAATAAATAGAAATACTTAACTAAAGTTTGAGGTAAAAAAAGTAATTTAAAACAACTATTGTTGAGATGTTTCGGTCCAAATTTGCTAGACAGAACCAGAGGGAGGATGGTGACAGGTGGGTGTCCTGCCCACCCTAACGTAAATAAAATAAAATAAACTAATAATACAATAAAATAATAATAATGATTATTATTATTATTATTATTATTATTATTATTATTATTATTATTATTATTATTATTAACTAGAACTCCCATCAGCCCCCGTGCTGGCTAGGCCAATGGGAGTAGGTTGGCAAAGCCTGGTCCAGTGGCGTAGCGTGGGGGGTGCAGGGGGGCTGGCCGCACCGGGCGCAACATCTGGGGGTTAGGGGGCGCAAATTACTTGCCTTGCCCCGGGTGCTGACAACCCACACTACGCCACTGGCCTGGTCTAATAGTTTGCAAGTGATTCATCCCATGTGGAACGAACCTCTGGCCAGCCCATCAATGCTTGCTAAGACCCCACCATCTGCCCCTCCTGCTTAGTCACTCAGCGCTCCAGGAAGATGCTCCAGGTGCCTTTTCCACACAGAAACTGCACCAGGATTCCAAACATAGCTGAGTTCATCCTTTTGCCCTCTCACTGCAGTTTATTTTCCTGCCCTGCAGAACAAAGCTGTTTCAACATCCACTTTTGATGCTTTTTAGATTCATCAACCTGACAGCAGACGGGGTCATGTCTGGTTGCTGGTGTCTTGCTTCTGTATTTCTGACTCTCTCTCTCTCCCCTAAAAAGAAAATCTCTTGGTTCTAAGCTGGAATTCTTTCTCTCACTTATTAAATATAAGAAATAAGAAGTGACCCCAGCTTCCAGTGATAGAAGGATAATAACGATGATGCCAATTTAAATTATGTATATCCTGCTTTTTAAAACAGCCAATGATCTAAGTGGCTTACCAAAAACCTGAATACAGTGGTACCTCGGGTTACAGACACTTCAGCTTACAGACTCCGCTAATCCAGAAATAGTACCTTGGGTTAAGAACTTTGCTTTAGGATGAGAACAGAAATCATGTGGCAGCGGGAGGCCCCATTAACTAAAGCGGTACCTCAGGTTAAGAACAGTTTCAGGTTAAGAAAGAACCTCCAGAACAAATTAAGTTCTTAACCCGAGGTACCACTGTAATAGAAATATACTAATATTATATATAGGTGGAGCTGTGGGTTAAACCACAGAGCCTTTGGGCTTGCTGATCAGAAGGTCGGCTGTTCAAATCCCTGCGACGGGGTGAGCTCCCGTTGCTCGGTCCCTGCTTCTGCCCACCTAGCAGTTCGAAAGTGCCGCAACCCCAGAGACGGCCACAACTGGACCTAACGGTCAGGGATCCCTTTACCTTTTTAATATTATATATGAAATGCAGAGCACACATACCCTGGGCTGCCAGAGAACACTTCTGCTGAGCCTAATTTCATCAGGGAGGGGTGACTCTAGGGGCCCCAAGGACGGCTTCTGGGGGCAGACATGGACCCACAGGCACCACACCTGGGTGGGCCCTGCCTCCCGGGGGCTAGACGAGGGTGGCTGTGGAAGGTGGGAGAGTTAAGCTGTCATTCTGCCATCTCTCCTTGCAACGAGGCTTCCTCAGACTTTTCTGTTCCAAGGGACGAGGAGCTCTCTGGCTTTACAGCCCATTCAATCACTGGTCCATCCCCTCTACACCCTGGTCAGGCTCTGGCCATAATGAGCAGGTGCAACGGATATGGCTGATTCAGCATTAGCTAAACCCTTCCCCCCCCACAAAGACAGGCTTTAGATGCTTTCTTGAAAGGAGCATTGATTTATTGCACAAAGAAGAGGAAATTAAATGGGGAAGGGACAGATGGTGCCATGTCGTGGGGGTTGGGGGAGGCGCCATCGGCCGCTGCAGGGAAGCAGGATGTGAAGAAGCCATCTTTTCATCCTCGTTTTTAAATAGTATTGATTTCTTGGTGCATGGTAAAATCATTTGCAGTCGCTCACACCCAAAAAGAAGAAAACACCCCTCTCCCCAAGGATCTTTCCTCTGATCCTGTGGACATGTGGAGCTACAATGGGCCACAGATTAAACACACACACAGTGACACCGGCAGGCTCTGCAACAGGATCCAAGAACAAGAACGGTCTCCCTTCCTGTGGTTTCCAGCAACTAATATTCAGAAGCATTTACCGTCTCTGACAGTGGAGACAAAGCAGAGCCATCAAGGCTTGTAGCCAAGCCCTCTCCACCTCTATTAAAGCCACCTAGTTTGGTGGCCATCAGCATAGCTGTCAACTTTTCCCTTTTCTTGCGAGGAATCCTATTCAGAATAAGGGAATTTCCCTTTTAAAAAGGGAAACGTTGACAGCTATGGCCATCAGTGCCTCCTGCAGGTGTGGGTTCCATAGTGAGGAGGAATTAAAGAACCTTTTAATGAGGGTGAAAGAGGAGAGCGCAAAATATGGTCTGAAGCTCAACATCAAAAAAACGAAGATCATGGCCACTGGTCCCATCACCTCCTGGCAAACAGAAGGGGAAGAAATGGAGGCAGTGAGAGATTTTACTTTTTGGGGCTCCATGATCACTGCAGATGGTGACAGCAGCCACGAAATTAAAAGACGCCTGCTTCTTGGGAGAAAACCTAGACAGCATCTTAAAAAGCAGAGACATCACCTTGCCAACAAAGGTCTGTATAGTTCAAGCTCTGGTTTTCCCAGTAGTGATGTATGGAAGTGAGAGCTGGACCATAAAGAAGGCTGATCGCCAAAGAATGGATGCTTTTGAATTCTGGTGCTGGAGGAGACTCTTGAGAGGCCCATGGACTGCAAGAAGATCAAACCTCTCCATTCTTCAGGAAATCAGCCCTGAGTGCTCACTGGAAGGACAGATCCTGAAGCTGAGGCTCCAATACTTTGGCCACCTCATGAGAAGAGAAGACTTCCTGGGAAAGATCCTGATGTTGGGAAAGATGGAGGGCACAAGGAGAAAGGGACGACAGAGGACGAGATGGTTGGACAGTGTTCTCGAAGCTATCAGCATGAGTTTGACCAAACTGCGGGAGGCAGTGGAAGACAGGGGTGCCTGGCGTGCTCTGGTGCAGGGGGTCACAAAGAGTCGGACACGACTAAATGTCTAAACAACAACAATGGTGTAAAGAAGGACTTCCTTTCATCTGTCCTGAATCTCCCAGCATTCAGCTCCACTGGGTGGCCACAAACGGCCTTTAGCGCATTCAGGGCAAAACCAGCGGTAGATCCTAGAGGAATCTGGCAGCCCAGAGCAAAGGCTTCCAAGGCACGTCCCAGGGGACAGGTGGTGGCGGAATCGCCTGGGTGGCCCTGGCTTCTCAGACCCCAGGAGTGGTTCCCAACAGTTTTGTGAGTAGGGAAAACCTGGCTGACCAGTTGGCACATCAATGGAAAAATGGGGCAGGCAATGTCCTTGGTCCTGCCGCCCCACGGAAAGGGGCTGGGGCCATCTCTTAGACACATGCTGGTAGTATATTGGGACTTTGCCACCTCCCTTCCACATGCCCCCAGCTCCATTCTAAACACCTGGGAATAGACTACAGATGCTTATACAGTCTGTGTGCACAACAGCTGGGTGGTCAAATCAAGTGTTTCACACATACATTTGTACATGTGTAGAGACAGCTTGCGCTTGTGTAAACTTAACATGGGAACAAGCCATTGGTGATGTGGGAACAGCACTCTGTACATGCTCTGATGAACTACACATGGCTCTGTTTTTTTTTTGTTTTTTTTGAGATGAGCAAAGAATTGGATGGAGGGTATCAAAGTGTGAGCCTGAAAGGACATTTAACAGGCAGGATTCCTGCCTCCCCGGAACATATCAGAGGCACCAGGCTGGCAGCTGTTGGGAGCAGGAGGAAATCAGGACCAGCAGGATGGCTGTTGCCTGTGTCCCAGCAGGGCTTTAGGGGAGCTCCGATGCCCGGCAGGAAAAGTGGCAACAACAAGCAGGTTCCCTTGGGAATATTACTCCCTGCCACCCTATTATCACTGCCAGAGAAACGCTATGCAAAGGCTCACTGGGAGTCAAGTCTTGGGTACCCTGGACGGACCACGGCTCAGCGGGTGAGCATCGGCTTTGCAGGCTGACAGGTGCAGCCCGGAATGGACAAACCCCGTTGTGCAAGCCGGGAGACGCTGCCGGTCAGAGCAGAGGACACTGAGCTAGGTGCCCCAACGTAGCCTGATTCGGTAAGGTAGCCCCCGGTGCTCCCTTGGTTGCGATTTCCGCCTCGGGGGCCCGATCCGCCTTTTGCAACGCAGCCGCGTGGGGAGACCCGAGGGCTCGTCCGCCTCCTGCCGCGACCCCCGCCCTCCCCATCTAGATTTCGGGGCTCGGTCAAGGCTGATCTCCGCCACATTTGCTGATGAAGCTCTTGGCGGCGGCAGCCAGCGAGAAAAATCCTCCTCCTTCTCCCCCCCGCGCCCCCCTCCTCGCCTTTGCAATTGGCTGCCCGACGTGACTTTGTCGCCGCTGCGCCGCTAGGATTGGCGCCGGCCCGGCGATAAAAGCGCCTCCGTGCCGCGCTCCCCGCCCGCTGTCGAAGAACCTCCGCCGGCGCCGCGACCCTCTTTCCTCGCGCAGCCCCGGACGCCCCTCGCAGCCGCGGCCATGAGCTACAGCCGGGAGCTGCTCTTCGCCGCGCCGTCCTACGGCAAGAAGCCCTTCGCGGGCCGGAGCCTGGCGTACGGCTCGACGGCGGGCCGCGCGGGGGCGCCGGGCCCCTCGGCCTTCTCGTCGTCGTATCGGAAGCTGCCGGCGCCGAGCAGCTCGCTGGACCACCTGGAGGCGCTGCGGGGCGGCGGGGCGTCGGCGGCGTCGGGGCCGAGCGCGCTGAGCAACGAGCTGAAGATCGTGCGCACCAACGAGAAGGAGCAGCTGCAGGGCCTCAACGACCGCTTCGTCAGCTACATCGAGAAGGTGCACCAGCTGGAGCAGCACAACCGGCTGCTGGAGGCCGAGGTGGCGGCGCTGCGGCAGCGGCAGGCCGAGCCGTCGCGGCTGCAGGCGCTGTACGAGCAGGAGGTGCGCGAGCTGCGCTCGCAGGTGGAGGCGCTGCGCCACGACGGCGACCAGGCGGCGCTGGAGAGCCAGCAGCTGGGCCGCGCCCTCCAGCGGCTGCGCGAGCAGGCGGCCCACGAGGCGGCGCGGCGCCAGGAGGCCGAGCTGGCGCTGCGCGACGCGCGCAAGGACGCCGACCGCGCCGCCCTGGCCCGCCTGGAGCTGGAGAAGAAGGTGGAGGCGCTGCTGGACGAGATCGCCTTCCTGCGCCACGTCCACGACGAGGAGGTGGCCGAGCTGCAGGCCGAGCTCCAGGGGGCGCAGGTGAGGCGGGCAGGGGGCGCGGCGGGGGCTCCCGGGGCGCCACTGTCGGGTCCAGCGTCGTGCGCTCACCGGGGCCGACCCGGAGGGCGAAAGGACATGATGGTGGAGGAGGGAAGGTGAATGTAGTGAAAGCAGCGCCCAAAATGTCCTGCTTGAGGAGGGAAGAAGAGCCTTCTGACCTGGATCAGGCCAATGGTCCGTTAGTTCAAAATCCTGTTCTGACTCAGATGCCCCTTTGGGGAAACCTGCAAGTAGGATTTGCGCACAACGGCCCCTCTCCCCTCCTGCTGTTTCCAGAAATTGCTGATGTGGAAGCAGAGCATCGCCATCTGGCCCTCTCCTCCAGGACTTTGTCCAATCTCCTTTGAAAGCCATCTAGGTTGGTGGCCAATCCTGCCTCCTGTGGGAGAGAGTGCCCCTAGTTTAGCTGTGCCCCACTGTTTAAAGAAAGACTCTTATCTGTCTTCCAGCATTTAGCTCCACTGAATGTCCCTGAGTTCTAGTCTCACTCCTTTTCCAGGAGTCAAGGCTACATCCTAGGAGGCGCTTCCAAGGATCCGCGTGAAAGATTTAGAAAACTAAGCATTGTGTGGACAAAGTAGATGGATGGAGAGAAGTTTACTTAGGGTTTTCATTTCCCCCAAAGTGAAAATCCAGAGAGAGTTGTTGAGCTTTTTCTGTGAACAATTCCCCCCTCCAAAAAATAGAAACATTTTTGCGCTTTTAAAGAACTTTTGGGATTTAATTTTTTTAAAAATCACCCTACTTGCCGCATGTCTGGGTTTTCCTGCACATTTTGCCAATTCAGCAAAAATCCGCCTTTGCGCCATTTTCAAGCCCAATTCCCAGATGTGTCCCGGAAAACCCGGACATATTGCGGGCTTAAGTTTACTCCTCTTAGCATAATACTAGGACTTGAGGTTATCCAGTTACCATTGTCTGCCTACATGCGATTCATTAAAAGAACAGTTAAGGCAAGTTTTGTCTCCTCATAGAATTGTGGGCAGTGTAGTTTTTTCAGGGTTGCCAGGAACTGTAACTCTGTAAGGAGTAAACTTCAGTGTCTGGAATTCTTTGAGAAGGAACATTGCACTTTAAAGGAATTGCGTGTGAGAGTCAGGGCAAGCTAACGCTTCTTTGCACACGGTGCAGTTATTTGGGGAAGTGGTTGCTGCTGCCAGATGTAGCAGTTCGTGGACATCGTCCACAGGTGCAGAGGACTCGGTGGGCCTTTGGTCTGATCCAGCAACCTGGCTTCTTCTGTACAGTTGGGAAGCGACATGGATTGTGTGCCTGCGAGCCCAACTCCTCCCCTCTAGGGTTACGCAGTGAATAGTTTGACTGGGAGTGCCGCTTCAAGTGTCAGCTGATCAGTGGAACTCACTGCTGCAGGGTGTGGTTGTGGCTACAGGTTGAAGTGGATTTGGGAAAGAAGTGGTGCGCCTTCCAGATGTAGTGGCCTGTGGCCTAGCTGTGACCATTGGCCATGCTGGCTGGGAGCGATGGGACTTGGGAGTCCTGGGTTAGATACCTGGTGAACAGGGCTGCCTGCAGCTTATTGGGAGTGGAGTTTGGAGAGCAGCAGCAAGAGACTATGGCTGTGCTCTTCCTCCACAGCTGGAGGCAGCCGTGCTTCTGAATGCCAGTTCCTGGAAGGCACGGGGAAAGAGTTGCTCTTGTGTTCCAGTGCTGCTTGCAGGTTTCCCACTGGAGCATCTGGCTGGCCCCTGTGAGAACAGGAGGCTGGCCTAGCTTGGCCTGATCAGCAGGCGCTTCTTACGTCCTCATGAGACAGTTGCTCAGGCTTTGGCATCCGATCCCCGGCTGTGGCAACTCTGCTGCCTCCTGAAGCACATGGGACGAGCGACCAGCCTTTCTCCCAGCTTTGAGGCTGCAGGTCAGCGGAGATCACCCCTTGCCCCTCCCCCGCTCCTTGCTAGTCCAGTGGCTCTGCATGCAGAAGGTCCCAGGGTCAGCTCCAGGAAGCATCTCTGAGCAGGGCTGGAAATGTCCCTGGAAACCTCAACACGAAACCACACTGAGCTCAGTGGACCAAGCGCACAGAGACTCCATAAAGGAAGCTTCCCACTTTCCTAGGGGTGGGTGGGGGGCGTTTCAGTTGCTTGGAAGCACAAAGCCTCAGTGCAGCCAATCCGACAAGCCCTGTTTGGAACCAGGAGGGGTTAGCAGGGGCATTCTTGACCTCTGGGAGAAATTTAATTCTGTTCACAGTTAAAGGTGAAATTGCCCAGGTAACCGTTTCTGAAACAGTATGCCAGCCGAAATATGCCAGCACACCACCCATTGAAATTTGCACCTCTCTGAATTTTGCCTTGCAGTTCTCTAAGTTGTGTTCACCAAAATACATACAATGGAGGAAAGTGTACTTAAAGGTAAAGGGACCCTGACCATTAGGTCCAGTTGTGGCCGACTCTGGGGTTGCGGCGCTCATCTCGCTTTATTGGCCGAGGGAGCTGGCGTACAGCTTCTGGGTCATGTGGCCAGCAGGACTAAGCCGTTTCTGGCAAACCAGAGCAGCGCACGGAAATGCCGTTTACCTTCCCGCTGGAGCGGTACCTATTTATCTACTTGCACTGGTGTGCTTTTGAACTGCTAGGTTGGCAGGAGCAGGGACCGAGCAATGGGAGCTCACCCCGTCAAAGGGATTCAAACCGCCAACCTTCTGATCAGCAAGTCCTAGGCTCAGTGGTTTAACCCACAGCACCACCCACATCCCTAAAGTGTACTTAGGAATGGATATATTAGTGAAAATCTGAGCTTATCCACACGGGTCTCACCTTAAGCTCCTTGGAGGGGGGGGGGAAACAGGGTATGACTGTAATCATAAAGCATGATAATAACTGCATTCCCAGCCACCATCATAATAAATAGAGCAGATTCCCAGGGCCTCTCATTAGGAAGAGTGGACCTCTTCCTGCCACTGAGGGCCTTCCCTCTATCTGTTCCTCTCCAGGTCTCCGTCGAGATCGACATGAGCAAGCCTGACCTCACGGCTGCCTTGAAAGAGATCCGCACCCAGTACGAAGTCCTGTCCGCCCGGAACCAGCAGTCGGCTGAGGAGTGGTACAAATCCAAGTTTGCCAACTTCACTGAAGAGGCAGCTCGCAGCAGCGACAGCATCCGCCAGGCCAAGGAGGAGATTTCCGAATATCGCCGGCAGCTGCAAGCCCGGAACATCGAGATCGAGTCCCTGCGCGGAGCCAATGAGTCCCTGGAGAGGCAGCTGCAGGAGGCCGAGGAGAGGAGCAGCAAAGAGATGCGCGACTTGCAGGTGCGTCACACGGAAGCCACGGTTTGTTGAGCTAAGAGTTGTTAACAAACCGTGGTTTGGTTGTTTTCCAGCTGCCTCTTTAAGTTAACCTGCCTAACTCTCTGCCTGTTGCCTTTTTTGTCCTAAAGGCCTCAATGTTGAGCTGTGCTCCACAGATCAGTCAGGGAACATTTGTAAAGATTGTTCTTGCTTTTACTTGTCTACTGTTTTCCTTCTGCCCTTATTTCCCCATCTTCTCCCTGACAATGAACTCCGTTCTCCAAGCCCTGCTCTTCCTCTGTCAATTCTCGCTTGCTGTCCCAAAGTTCTGCACACCTTTCTCCTTAAAATCCGCTTTTCCCAGACAGTCCCCCTGCCCACAGCTCATGATCACATCCCCCCATGGCTGTCTGTGCCATCCTGTCCTCTCCTCTGACAACCAGCCATCCTCATCTTAGCATACGCAGGAAGGTTAGACTACAGTTCCCAACATCTAGGGCAGTTGGCTGAGGCTAATGGGATGTGTAGTCCACAGTTGGAGAGCACCTGGTTGGGGAAGGCTGGTTTTGATTGGCAGCACCTGGGGGATGGGGATCTGCCTTCCTTGTTATGCTTTAAAGTGCTACAGGTATTGATGTTACGTAGAAATTGTGATACATTTCAGGAGACCATCAGCCAGCTGGAAAATGCCCTGAGGACAACCAAGGGGGAGATGGCCCGTCACCTGCGGGAGTACCAGGACCTGTTGAATGTGAAGATGGCTCTGGATATTGAAATAGCAGCGTACAGGTAGGAGAGCCATCTCCCCCTTCCTGCTCACCTGTTGTTCCGTTCTTTGGGCAGTTTGGGGGAGAAACAGAGGTTGAGCACCAACGTTTTGGTCTCCAACATGCAGGCCCCACATAAACTCATGCTAATTTTGGGGTGGGGAAACCACCCACCAGGAATATCCCCTGCACAAATCATTGAAACATCGAATGGTATAGTTGGAAGGGACCCTGAGAATCATCTAGTCCAACCTCCTGCAGTGCAGGAATCTCAGCCAAAGAATCCATGACAGATGGCTAGCCCACCTCTGTTTAAAAACATCTGATGAAGAGGAAGAGTCCACCACTATTGAACAGCTCTTACCCTCAAAAAATTCTTCCTGATATTTGAGTCCTACCCTCTGTAGCAGAAGGGAACAAGCTTTCTCCTTCTCCCATGGGACATATTATTATTGATATTATTTAAATTGATATACCGCCCTTCATCTGAAGATCCTAGGACAGTTCACAACAGAAATGTACAGAATGAGTACACAAACTAGCCAATGACCAACCTTCCAGAAACACATTTTAAAAGCCATAGAATGTTGTTGGTACTAAAGGGTTAAGAGGTAACAAGTCGCTCTAATCACTGAGCAGCTGGAAGTCATTAAGCATCCAGGAATGTGAGTTAGTTTGTATAAATAGTCAGTTCACCCGCGTGTTTTCTCCCTCTTCCCCACCCCTGACCTGACTCGCAGACTCAGTATGTGGCCATGGGCGTGTTTGCTGATAAGAGTTAAGTTTAGAGTAAAGTTTTCTTTATGCCGGAGATAAAAGCATGTGTGCTTTATCGCCAGGGCTTTTCTTTTGTAAATAAAGTTTTTTCCTGAGTTCCAAAGTGCTTGCTCCAGGATTCTTCATTGAAAGGTACTGACTCTCCTGCCTTCTTCAACCGCTGCACGAAATTCTCTGCTGAGATAATGTTTATGGTGTTGGAAGCGCACTGGACGTTTGCTTAACATTAAACTAATTAAAGTTTAATGGACAAATGTTAATCAGCCCAGCACCCGGTTGAAGAGGGAACATTTTCACCTGGCACCTAAAGTTGTGTAATGAAGGTGCCAGGTGAGCATCTCTAGGGAGAGTGTTCCACAAATGGGGGGCCACCGCAGAAAAGGCCCCGTTCTTGTCTTGCCACCCTCCGGACTTCTTGTGGAAGAGGCACACAGAGAAGGGCCTCAGAGGATAATTGCAGGGTCCTTGCCAGTTCTTACAGAAGGAAGTGGTCCTTGAGGTATTACAGTCATATCCCCTCTCAATCTTCTTTTCCCAGCTCCCTCGACTGATCTTGGCTTCTTTTCCAGGCCTTTGATCATCTTGGTTGCCCTCTCCTGACTTTTCCCTTTTTTTAGTCTTCTATTTTTAATTGTGGAACCCAAAGTAGAGAGCTGTGGTTTCTAGGCAGGTTTCTGTGCATGCGCTGAGAAGACCCAGACCTTCTTAGCTTCAGCAAACTTGCCTGCCCTGTGGCTGCTCCCTGCCACTGTCCTTGGCGCTGCCCTTGGCAACATGCTGCAGCGTTTATTTATTTCTCAAAAGTACTTGGTTGGGTTTCTACAGCAGTGGTTCCCAAGCCTTTTAAGGGCCACGGCCCCTTGGTTCCCTAAACCCACCCCCAGTGACCCCTACCTTATTAAAAGCATTATTTCAGAATAGCAGCTTGAACAAACCACTAAGTAAGATTCACAGAAAATCTAAAAACCTAGCCAGAATTCAAGAAAACTGATGCATTTGATCCAGATTTTCAAAGGCTGATAGTCGCTGACCCCTCCAGTGTCCCCTATGCCACCCCCTATCCCTTCATACCCCCCTAGGTCATCACACTTTCGCTGCATGAGAATACTTGTGTGTAGGCACCTCGTTAGAAGCTTTTGTCCATTTAGCAGAGTTTCTGGAAACAGTGGCCAGCAATTTACACTCCCAGACGCTGTGCAACTAAGTCAAGTAATTTATTGCTTGACTGGTCATAAATGCATCACGGTAGCACTATTTACAATCATTACGGCAATAGCTGTGACGGCACACTTAAGTGTCAGTTCCTCTTTCTCTTTAGCAATGACGTAGGCAGACACAGCCCATCGGCAGTCAGGATGCAGCAGTTTGCAGACAGCATTTGTTGGTCGGTTGTCTGCGAAAAGCTAAAACAAAAGTTCTCTTTTTATCAGCGCTTCCAGCTGAAGCTGCACGTGCTCAGGGTGCCACACCCACTTATATACAACTGTTCTGGAATCTTCTCCGTGTTTCTGGGTGAATGACTCCCTGACACCTCAGCCCCCAGGGGGCGCCACCACCCACTTTGGGAACCACTGCTCTAAAGCATCAGTGGTGGACCTTGAGAGATCCATAGTGTTGTTCTGACGCGGTTTGTGTGTTTTTGCCCCTGCAGAAAATTGCTGGAAGGGGAAGAGACCCGCCTGAGCACCGTCAGCAGCAGCAGCAGCAGCAGTGCGTTTGGCTTGGGCTACCCCTTCTCCTCAAGCCCCCTGGCCGGCTTCAAGGGGTTCTCGGCCAGCACAGTGGCGATCCGGAAGGACAAGAAGGCAGAGTCCCAGGACAGCCCCAAGGAGTCCAATGAGTCGGGAGAGTCAAAGGACGAGGATGATTCTGGAGACGAGAAGTCTGCAACAGGCGTGCCCAAAACCTAAAACTGTGTCCCAAAGGCAGTCCTCCCTACCTGCCCTCTCACTGAATTTCCTCAGAATGGGGTGAGGGTGTTGTAGGTTTTTCAGACATGGGATGGCTCTCGGGATGAGTCCGCCAGGCAGACCACGATAACCGGACACCAAATTACTCCTGGACAGATCCACAAGCCTCTGGCAACTCTCCGGGAGCCAGCACCACACAGATCTGCCGAGAACTCAGTTGCATATCACAAGCAGCAGCTTTAGAGCTCTCGGGCAGCTAGCCGGGCCTCTTAGCTCTCTGGCATCACAAACCTCTGCAAGTTTACTTTGGAGTAAATCCCACTGTGTTTGTCTGTGAGCGACACACAGAAGTCTTCCCCTGTCTGAAACACTTCCTGCAAAACGTAATCTTCCAAGAGGGAAACTTGGCAGGGGTGTGGGTGTGCGCGCGCTTAGGATTAGCCGGCCCTTCATTCCCCCCCCCCTTTGTTGACCATCTTCAGTCTTCTAATCTAGAGGGCACCAGGTTGGGGAAGGCTCATTTAGGTTACATTAGCATTCCCGACTTCTGCTCTGAGGCTGACCTGACTTCAGACAAGGTCCTTGAATGCTGAAGTGCAGCGATTCCCAAATGTTTTTCAGCCCGCTGCCCCCTTCGTTCCATAAATTCAACCCCCACTGCCCCCTCCCCTATGAAAAGCATTGTTCCTCAATACTGGTTTGCATGACCCACTAGGGAAAATCACTATGTAGTTAAAATGATTCAACAGAACTGATGAACTGGATCCAGTGAGACCAGCTTTTCAAAGTCTGCTTGTCATTTACACCTCCAGCATCCCTTGCCACCCCTTTGCCTCTTAGTCCCATCCCCGTCCCCCCCCCCCGGAAATCCCACTGCCCCCAGGGGGTGATCCTACCCACCTTGGGAACTGCTACTCTAGAATATATTTAATACTTCCAAGTTACTCATTTTGTGCTTCTTTCTCATTCAAAACCTCTGACTTTAAAAGCCACAGGGCAGATCATTGTGGTTAAGTGATCTCCACCCCTTTGTCTGTCTGTTTGTTCAGGTAAAGCTGCAGTCAGGAGGAGTGGCAGCCAGTTCTCAGGGGCGAACTGGATGTTTTACTCTTTCCTTGACAGCTTCTTATCCATTCAAAACTGATCTTCCTCCCCGTTCTGCAGGTGGACAAGCAGTTTAGAGTGGCTGGGTGCTGACTCACAGCTGGCAGGGAAAGGGTTAGGGTTACTCAGATCCTTTGTGGTAGAACTGTAGAGTTGGAAAACATCCAATGAGCCCCCCCCAACCCCCCCATCTCTGCACTTAGAGATTCCCTGCCTGCAGCTAGAGGCGCAGTGCCTTTGGGTGGGGCAGACCGGAAGCCCTCCCTCCTCACCTGTGCATGTTAAACTTTTCTTAGGTCTTTCTACAGCTGCCCCAGGTGGTCCTCTAGCCATGGAGGGTCAGAGAATTAAAACCCACCACTGGGCTCTTGTTTTCCCCCACAGGTTTTGCCCTTTTTAACAACGGTCCTAGCCTTGAAGTTATTCTCTTTACCTGTTAGGCTTCCCAAGGTGTGACCGATCTCCGACTTTCTAATTCTTTGTTATCTATTTTAAGGTTGAGGTTGAGGAAGCCCGGCTTAAGCTTTCCCCTGTCCATCATTTTCCTGTGTTACAGTTTACACATACAGTTTGAAATGTGTTTCCCTTTGCAAGCACACGTTTGAATGCCATTTGTATCTCGGTTCTAGGAATGTACCCATTGCATGCTGAGCAATTTGTAGGAAGGGTTCGTTGGGTATTCTGAATGTAAAGCCTGTGGTGACTGGTCCACAAGCAATACTAGAGAGCTGCTAAAGGAGTTGAAGAATTTAAACCACCCATTTTGGGTCCTTTTTAGAGAAAGGAATTAGGCAAAGACATTTCCTGGGCAAATGTCATCCCTGTCAGCTGCTCGGTGGCAGGCACAGTCTGCAAGGAACATCTCAAAAAAGTGGGAGGCAACAATCAAATTGGAATTAAACATTCCTATCGTAGAATGCCATTTAAATGGGAAGGCGTCAGATATGCAAAAGCATTTAAATAAGAAAAGTTCGTTATCGTTGTGTTCCTGGAACTTTATAAAACAGTTGTGTTGTAGAACAAATACGTTAGAAGGATGGATAGTCAGTCTGCCATAACTTGCCTGTACAGTCGTACCTTGGATCTTGAACGCGTTGGCTCCTGAACAAATCGGCTCCCGAACGATCAAAACCCGGAAGTGAGTGTTGCAGTTTTCGAACGTTCTTTTGGAACCCAAACGTCCGACGGGGCTTCTGTGGCTTCCGATTGGTTGCAGGGGCTTCTTGCAGCCAATAAGAAACTGCGCTTTGGTTTTCAAACATTTTGGAAGTCGAACGGACTTGCGGGACGGATTCTGTTTGACTTCCAAGGTACGACTGTAGTAGTATCTGAAGAAGTGTGCATGCACACAAAAGCTCATACCAATAAGAAACTTAGTTGGTCTCTAAGGTGCTACTGGAAGGATTTTTTTTTATTTTGTAGTAGTGAAGGTGCCACATAAAGTTAAATACAGTACAGTGGCATCTTATGTGCATTTAACCTGCACAATTTCTACCATATGCAGTTAAAATTGTGCAAGTTAAATCCAAGCAAAGCGGAGAGCTCAAAAGCGTTTTTTGCGCCAGGTCCTTTTGTGGTTACCCACTACGGAAAGAGCATTTAAGCCTTGCTTGATGAGGCCAAGACCCAGACAGTGCGCTAGCTCTGGGATGCTCTTGCAAGATCTCGCAGGGAAATCTGAGGTCCGGTGAAATCTTCCATGAGCATCCCTGGCCTTCCAGAAGTGGTGCGTTGAGCAGGCCTTGCCGCTTCCCCTCCCCCAAGCAAGGTGGAGATCTTAAAAGGTAACCCCAAATGAAAAGAGCTTTTGAGCTCTCCACCTTGCTTGCGGGGGGGCAAGGCCTGCTCAGCGCACCCGCTCTAGGAGTCCTGCGGTCCCCCCCCCACCTGCCAGCTGGGGCAGCTCCAGGGGGCTGGATATGTGCGACCTTTGTGGTATACACAAAACCCTTGGAAGCAAAACTGCGTAAGATGCGATTGTGCTGTAATCCCATTGGCTGCCTGCAGATGATCATGGTCTTCATCTTAACAGCACGAAATTAAATGTCCCAGGTGTTCTCTGGTTGGACGTGTTTTCACCCAAGAGATGCTCCCCACAGATTCTGCCCCAGCCTCCCTTTTGAGTGTCCGGAAGTATGTGTTTCCTATTAGAGAATGCAATGCATGTCCAGATAGAGAGACTTAAGTGTCTGTGTATAAATGTAGAGGAATGCAAATTGAATGTAAGACAAGGAAGGTCATACAGTCATTTCAAATGCTGTTTATTTAATCATTGGTGTTACCTGTGCATGAACCTACATTCCAGTTGATGTCCTGTGATGGTTATTTATTTATTTATATATTTATTTTCATTGTTTGTTTGTTTATTTGGAAGGCAAAAATAAAATGGAAACGAAAAGGATTGTGCCTTTTCCCCCTCCCTCATTTGCCCCGTGTGAAATGGTGTTGCAATGCTGGTTTCAAGGGGGGGGGGGCTTTAAAGTTGTGCTGGATAAATGTTGAAATCAGCAGGAGTTGGAAATTGCCTAGATTTCCCTGGATTATGCCCCTTCTGCTTTAACCACTGAAATTCAATTGATGTAGGCAGAATTTAGAACGGTTATTGAGGCTCAACCCCAGTGTGGAACGCTCGTTCATGGGGCCTGTTTTGGAAATGTTTAGGTGGTGCATAGTTAATCTCTGGAACTCCCTCCCACAGGAGGCAGTGATGGCCACCAACTTGGATGGCTTTAAAACAGGAAGAGACAAATTCATGGAGGAGGAGAGGGCTGTCAGTGTGCTCTGCCTCCACAATTGAAGGCAGCAATGCTTCTGAATCCCAGGTGCTGGAAACCAGAGGAGGAGGAGAGCATTGCTTTTGGTATCCCTTTGCCAGCATCTGGGTGGCCACTGTGAGAACAGGATGACGTGTCAGGTGTGCGTTCAGGAGCCAGGGCCTGTGACCAGTAGGACTTTGCAGGACTGGGGCCTTCCTAAGTTTGTTCTGGAGAGGTAAGGCGCGGCCGCACAGGTGAGGCCAATTGGTAACTCACAGCACCTGGTGGCAAGAGCCGGGAAGGAATATAAGGTCAGCATTTCCCTTCGGCTCTTTGCCACAGCAACACGTTTCCTGCCTTGCTGTGTTTGGCTGCTTGCTTCCTGACCCTTGAACCTTGGCTTCTTGACTCTTGGATCCTTGGACCCTTGATTTTGTGACTCCTTGCTTCTTGGTCCTCGGACCCTTGACTTCATGACTCCTTGTTTCCTGACCCCCGGACTCTTGGCTTCCTGATTTCTGGCTTCCGGACCCCCATTCCTGCTCCCACCCCGCCATCTTGCCCCCGGTCCCGACATCCCCTGCCGGGACTTCGATCACCCGTGAACCGGACCGTGACATAATGGACCAGATGGTGCCCGTTTGGCCTGATCCAGCAGCTGCCTCTTCTTACATCCTAATGCAGATAGTGTTGGCATGATTCCTGTGTTACTGGAAACTTCTTCAAAGATTATTGCATTAAAACTCAGGCTGCGTTAATGAAATAACTCCTGCAGAGGGAAATACATCTCTGGCAAGAACAAGAGGTGCTTTTCCAGAAACTAATAGATCAGAAAGTGGCCCCCAATGAGCCATTGGTAAAGCAGCCCAGGAGAGGCAGCTAATGAAATGAGGGAGGCAAGTCTATTATTGATATGGGAGAAGCTGCTTGCCAAAGTATGTGTAGGGCTGGATAGATAATTGCATATATTTAATTAGTCATTTATTTCCTCCTCCTCCCCCCAAACACACACTTTTTATTGCATTTGTATCCCACTTTTCATCAGAGGAGCTCACTTAATCTCCACAACAACCCTCAAGGTAGGGTTAGGTTGAGAGGCAGTGACTAGCCCCCAACAAGTCACCCAGTGAGTTTCATGGCCAAGTGGGGATTTGATTGACACCCTAAACCACTGCACCACACTGGCTCTCCTGTATGCATGTATGTATGTATCACAAGAGTGAAATTGGTAAAAACCTTGTGGCTTTTGGTGTCTCTTCATGTCCAGCCCAAATAAACATTTTCTACCTGCTACTGACCACTCTTTTCCACATCAGGCCTGGGAAGGCAAATGTGGTCTTCCTCTCCTAAGCAGTAAGGAGCCTGCCCTAAACAGTCTGTTTAATGCACACAGACTCTGCCTAATTGAAGGAGACGGGAGCCAGGCTATTTGCTACTAATGCCTGGAACCCAGCGCTGTCAGGAGCCCGCGGCAGAATTGAATCACAAATGTATTTTCCAGCCTTAACACGGGTGCTTTGCTAGGCAGAACAGGCAAACGAGATTAGGGCCCCCGTCAGGATCCTTGATTCTCCTCCTCTGTGATGCTTCCTATTATAAATTCAAAAAGCACAACAACAACAATTCAGGTTTCCCGCAGATTGCGATTTGCTCTGATTCGGGGTTAAAGAGCGGTTTTTGTGGAGGAAGCTCTCGGGCAAAAAGAAGAAGGCTTGGACATGGAGCTTTACAGCACAGAGGAAATGTGTGGACAAGTCCTCAGTGGATGTTGGTGGAAAAGGCAAGATGTGATGCTGGGCGATGCTTCCATTTGGCCGCTAGAGTGCACCAAGACCTCTTGGAATCCATTGAACCTCAATACTGGTTGGGATGTCTAAAAATTAGCACATGTACTAGAGATTAGTACATATATTGTTGCAGTCTTGTCACACATCATTAAACCACCTTTAAAACAAACAAACCCTGTTTATCTATAATATTGTGAAAACCAATAAAAAAAGTTGGGGGGGGGGAATAAAACAAACAAACCCTATACCCGTTGGCAATTTTACAGACCCCCATACATTAGAGAACTTGCTTCATTTTGTCCAATTTCTAGCATAAAGGTAAAGGGACCCCTGACCATTAGGTCCAGTCATGGCCGACTCTGGGGTTGCGGCGCTCATCTCGCTCTGTAGGCCGAGGGAGCCAGCGTACAGCTTCCGGGCCATGTGGCCAGCATGACTAAGCCGCTTCTGGCAAACCAGAGCAGCACATGGAAACACCCTTTACCTTCCCGCCGGAGCGGTATCTATTTATCTACTTGCACTTTGTCATGCTTTCAAGCTGCTAGGTTGGCAGGAGCAGGGACTGAGCAACGGGAGCTCACCCTGTCATGGGGATTCAAACTGCCGACTTTCTGATCAGCAAGCCCTAGGCTCTGTGGTTTAACCCACAGCACCACCCGCGCCCCAAATTTCTAGCGTATCTCCTCCCTATTTGACTTGCAAAACTGTTCCTTGTGTACTTTTATGGATGAGAACCAAATTGGATAATGTGCAAAAAAACCCACAACCCTATGAATTTTCTGCAATTCTTAGGCATGCAATAGAGATTCCAAATACAGTGGTACCTCAGTTTAGAAACTTAATCCATGCCGGAAGTCCGTTCTTAAACCGAAACCGTTCTTAAACTGAGGTGCACTTTCCCTAATGAGGCCTCCCGCTGCCAGTGCCCTTCCACTGTTCGGCGTCCGTTCTTAGACCGAGGTAAGTTCGCAAACCGGGACACTACTTCTGGTTTTGCGAAGTTTGTAAACCAAATTGTTCTTAAACAGACCAGTTCTTACACCGAGGTACCACTGTATGTACAGGAGCCTCGCAATATCAAGGGCAAAGTTGTCATTTCAGCATGTGATACTGTTTCTCCCCACCTAGCCCTGGCAAGAGATAAACAAATCATTGATCCCCTGGAGAGCACAGTTTTAATCATGCACCAGATCTCAGCTCCAAGTGCAGAGTGGGCACTGAAAGGAATAGCTGTGTTGGTAAGTTTCTTGGGCTGCACAGTGTTTCACTTGTTCTTTTTTAACCTAATTACGTTTGAATGAGGAGGAGAGAGAAATGCCCTCTGCCATCCCCTTGAATGGTTTTAAATGCTGAAGAAGCAATTTAGTGTTATTGCAACTCCTCGGAGTGCTCAGCTCCCAGCCATCAAGCCTCTGGGTCCTTCCGGAGGTTAACGAAAGTGGCAGATTAGGGGTGTCACGAAGGACATTGGAGGGAGAAAGATGGGAGCCACCAGGGCAAGCCTCTTCACAACGGCTGGGAGGGGAACATCTGAAGAGACAAAACAAGGCAGCTGCAGGATACGTTGCGGGGAAATGGTATCCTGCAAAGTGAGAGAAAGGAGAATGTGACAGGAACCTCCCTGGGGTTGCCTGCTTTGCTTGGACAGGACTAAGCTAATGCATTTCTAGGCTGTATCAACAAAAAGTGAGTGTCCTGATGGAGGGGTTTAAGATGGATAGTGACAAGCTGGAACAGATGCAGAAGTGGGCAACCAAGATGACAAAGGGTTTGGAACCTAAGCCTCATGAGGAGTGATGGAGGAAGTTGGGTATGTTTAGCCTGGAGAAGAGAAGATTGAGAAGTGATAGGATAGCTATCTTCAAATATCTGAAGGGCTGCCATGTGGAAGGAAGAGCAGGCTTGTTTTTTGCTGCTCCAGAGGGTAGGAACCAAACCAATAGATTCAAATGTCAAGAAAGTAGATTCCAGCAGAACATTAGGAAGAACTTTACAATGGGAAGAGCTGTTTGATAGTGGAACGGACTCTGTCAGAAAATGGTGGAGCCTCCTTCATTGGAGGTTTCCCAGCAGAGGTCTGATGGCCATCTATCATGGGTTTGTTAGCTCTGATTCCAGCAGTGCATGGGGCTGGACTAGAAGGCACACGGGGTCACTTCCAACTGTACAATTCTATGGTTCTGTGAATAGTGCAATAAAGTTTGTTTCTCACCCACTCAATTGAGTGGGTCAGAGCTTTTAAAGTTTAAATCTTAACATAGCTAGCCTGTCTTTTTCCTTCCTTCTCTTTTCTTCTATTCCTCTCTTATATAAATTTCCTCTAGGAGTCAAAATCATCTGCCTATTTGAATAGGAACCAAAGGTGAATTTTGTTCTACAGACACTACAGTATTAATATAGCAAGCAGGCCTGCTCTTGATATTTATTATGAAATATTCCAAACTGCCACAGGCTAGCTTCAACATCTTGATCAAATAACGTGGTGGGGCTGACGATTCGTTTGGCACAATTATCCCGCAATCTGTATTCTCTCCCTCCCCCCAAGGGCACTGGAGAAAGCCTCATGTTGACAAGGTCACAGGCTTGCCTTGCTTGGTTTGATTTCCATCTCTAAAGTGCTTCGAACTGCAATGAGTGGAAGTGTCAGCAAAGTCAATGGCTCGCTCTTACACAGATTGGAAAAGAGAGTTTTAAGCAAATGCCTTTGACCCAGACCTTCACTCAGGGAAAGCGCCAGTGGCTTCAAGAAGGCCCTCCAGACTGGGTTTGGTTGTGGGTGCCTTGGTTTTAACACAATCATAGTGCACTAGTGGTGGTGTTGTTGTTATGCTTTAGCTTTATTCTGAGATGCTTCCCCAGTGTTACCACATACATAGAATCAAATACCGTATTTTTTGCACCATAACACTCACTTTTTTCCTCCTAAAAAGTAAGGGGAAATGTCTGTGCGTGTTATGGAGGGAATGCCTACGGGTGGCATGCCTACGGATTTTCCTCCTCTAAAAACTACGTGCGTGTTATGGTCGGGTGCGTGTTATAGAGCGAAAAATACGGTAATTGTAGAGTTGGAAGGGACCCGGAGGGTGATCTAGTCTAAGGTTACCAGACGTCCCCTTTTCCCGGGGACAGTCCCTGGATTTACAAATCAGTCCCCTGACAAAATCCTATCATTCCTATTGAAGTTGAAAAGTATCCCCGGATTCACCGGAAAAAATCTGGTAACCTTAATCTAGTCCAACCCCCTGCAACGCAGGAATCACAGCTAAAGAGTCCAAGACAGATGGCCACCCGACCTCAGAAAGTTATTCCGAATGTTTAGTTGGAATCATTGGCGTAGCGTGGGTTGTCAGCACCTGGGGCAAGGCAAGTAATTTGTGCCCCCTAACCCATGGATTTGCACCCCCTAACCCGTGGATTTGCGCCCCCTAACCCTAACCCCCAGATGTTGCGCCCTGTGCGGCCGGGCCCCCCTGCACCCCCCACACTACGCCACTGGTTGGAATCTCATGTTTTGTTACTTGAAGCCATTGGTTCAGTATCTCCCTTCTGGGGCAGCAGAAGACAAGCCTGTGCCACTTTCCATGTGACAGCCCTTAGATATCTGAAGGTGGCTGTCATCTCCTGTCTTTTCTTCTCCAAGCTAAACATACCGGGTGTCATGAGCCAGGAGTTGGCTTCACCTGTTGAGCAGCAGCCTGAAGGAGCAGAAGTGACTCCATCTGCTGCTGATCAGCCTTCTTGCTCCATGATGAGAACCAGCTGGTTCCGGCTTTCTTAAGCAAGGTTTCCAGCCTCAGTCAGTTGCTGGGAACAACACCCGTTGTTCTTGGCCAGCCCTTGCTGCTGCTTGCTTCTCAGAACCTTGGACCCTCAGCTTTCTTGACCCCCCAGATTGTCTGACTAGATGAACTGAGATACTCCTGACCTTTGGACTGGACTGAACCTTGCAGACAGACTTTGCCTCACTCGGCTCCCTCAACCGTTCCTCATAAGGCTTGGTTTCTAGACCCCTTGCTCTGCACACCTTCCAGCCTGTCAATATATGTCTTAAACTGTGGTGCCCAGAACTGGACACAGGACTCCAGATGGGGTCTAACCAAGGTGGAATAGAGCGGGACTATGACTTCCCTTGACCTGGACACTCTACTTCCATTGGTGTAATTTAGAATTGCATTAGCACTTTTGCTGCTGCATTGCACTGTTCACTCGTGCTAAGCTTGTGGTCTACTCACACCCCTAGCTCCTTTTCACACATTCTGCTGTTGAGCCAGCTGCCCCCCATTCTATATTTGTGCACCTGTTTATTCCTGCTTGATGCAGGAGCCCTGAACCCCCAGAATCATACAGCTGTGCCAGCTAGGGCTGGTGGGACGTGTCATCCAACAGCACATGGAGGGCAGCAGGTTGAGGAAAGCTTCCATCTGGGCTTGGCCTAAATGGTTTATCCTGGTCTGGCAAAATACCAGAGTCCCACCCTGAAAGGATCCCTTGGTTTTATCCAACCTATTCATGCCTCCTCCACATTGATGACAGTTCCTCAGGCAGTTCTTTCAACATTCAGAACCTTAAAGGCGCTTTACAAAGGGATTAGCGGCTCCCAGGCAAGAATCATGCACCCCACAAGAGAGAACTTGAGAATCCTAAACACTAAGAAAGCACTAAGCTTTCTTTGGAGGCATTCAGATTAGAGGGCGCGGTTGGGTTCCCACCGGCCTAGTATTGTGACTTGGGTAGGGTTCAGATTTCTACTGTCAACAGATTTCTACTGTAACAAGGCTCTTTCAAAGCCTGCCACTGAATGAAGGGCTGCAAGTTCAGACTAGTAACCGAGGACAGGAGGGTAAAGGGTAAAGGGTGGCATGAGAACGGACCACCCTTGGTGCTCAACCAACTTGCCTGGATAAGGTCAAAGGCCCACATACTCCAGCCCCCTGCCTGTGGCAGCAGCAAGGCAGATACAGCTGGGTAGCCTGCAAATGAGGCCTGAGGGATACTGCTGTTTGTTCCCCAGCGACTGGTATTCAGAGACAGAGTGCCTCTGAACATGGAGGTTTTCACACTCCATGAATTTGCTCAACAATACATCTAAATGAGTCGCAGGGTGGGATCCCTTTAAATCACATTTGTGGCACATTTTTTTATCCAGGGAATTCTGGGCACTGTAGTTCTCCCCTCACAGAGTCACAGTTCCCAGCAACCCTTAAGCAAACCGCAATGACCAGAATTCTTTGCACTGAATGTACACAGCCGACGCCTGCCATCCTTCTGGAGAGTTCATGGCTACAGTAAAGGTAAAGGGTAAAGACCATTAGGTCCAGTCGTGTCCGACTCTGGGGTTGCGGCGCTCATCTCGCTGTATTGGCCGAGGGAGCTTGCCTACAGCTTCTGGGTTGTGTGGCCAGCATGACTAAGCCACTTCTGGTGAACCAGAGCAGTTCACGGAAACGGCGTTTACCTTCCCGCCGCAACGGTACCTATTTATCTACTTGCACTTTGACGTGCTTTCGAACTGCTAGGTTGGCAGGAGCAGGGACTGAGCAACAGGAGCTCACCCCATTGCGGGGATTCGAACCGCCGACCTTCTGATCGGCAAGTCCTAGGCTCTGTGGTTTAACCCACAGCACCACCCGCGTCCCATGGCAACAGTAGTTATGGCCAAAGGACCGACTCTGCCACAAGGCAAAGTGAGGCGATTGCCTCGGGTGGCAGACATGGACAACGGCCCCTTGGCTGCTCCTTCTAAGCTCTGGGGCCATTCCTCTCTCTATCAAAGGACAGAGTTATTTACGGTACAAGGGCTGTCAGTGCTGTGGAAGATGCTGTCCGATTCCCAGTACTGAATTAAGACTCAACTGTCAATCCACTTGGCTTCTGTGCAAGGAATAATGAGGGGCGTCGCCTTGTACTGTGCCTCAGGCAGCAAAATGTCTTGGGCCGGCCTTGCATGGCCAATGCACACACACACACACACACACACACACACACACACACACACACAGCTTTCTCTCTTTCATTGTGATTCCTGCTTTGCAGGGCGTTGGACTAGATGACCAATGGGGTCCCTCCCAACTCTACCATTCTGTGATTCACTGACCCTTGTCAGCATGCCATCACATGCACACATCCCACCTAAAATGTATAAGGTCTTTATGTTTTTTGAAGGGTGGGGCTTCACGGTCCAGCTTCAGATAGTTATGTAAAAGTTTTCATCCTCCAGCCTTGCATTGGCTGAAAACGTAGCCAATGACTGAGGAGCATGTGGGTGTTGCAAATCCCCCAGTTTCCTGGATTTCGTGCATAAAAACCCAGCGCCTGGAATAGTGAAAGGCAACAGCTGAGAGAAACCAAGAGTCCCAATGGCTTCCACTACGTTCCTGACTCTGCCTTCTGGCAAGAAGATGCCACAGTTGGGGCTGGGCACCTGGCTGGTAAGCAAAAAGGATGCTTTGCTCATCTAAATTTTTGTTCCTCTCTCGCTGTCAGGAAACTGGGTGGGGAGCTGAGATCCAGACCTCCTCAAATCTTTCTCCCAATTTAGGGGTGGCTATGGGATTCACTTGTGAGAAATGCGCTTTTCCTCAGTCAGTGGCAGTTTGTTTTATTTATTTATAAAGTTCATTTACATTCCACTATCCAGAAAAGGTATCGGAGCCATTTACAACAATTGAATGTTAAACCACACAATCAAAACCACATTTTAAAAAGTTTAAATCAGAAATCGGTGAACGGTTTTGGAAATATGGATTCTTAATTGCCTTGCATAGGCCTGGCGGGAAAGTAAAGTTTTCAGCAGGCACTTAAAAGTTGGCACAGAAGGCACCTGCTGAATCTCTTGTGGCAGAGAGTTCCACAGCGCCAGGCCAATGAGACTAAAGGCTCAGCTCCTTGCTGTTGTCAAGTGCACCTCACCAACTTGAAGAATGGCCAGTGATGTTCCTGCATATGATCTCAGTGATTGAGCTGGGATTTGAGGGTTCAGGAGGTTCCTGAGGTACTCTGGACCTAAGTTGTTAGGGGCTTTGTAGATTAATATAAGGACCCTGAACTTGGCTTGGCAGTAGATGGGGAGCCAGTGCAAATGCTTTGGGGGGGGGATTAGGAATGGAAAGAGGGCTCTTGTAGGAGAATAGGATGCTGGACTAGGTCTGGTCCAGCAGCCACCATCTTCTTACTTATTATTATTTTATTTACTGTATTTATATCCCCCCTCCCTTTTTCTCTGCGGAGCTCAAGGTGGCAGAGCATAGTTCCCCCTCTCCTCATTTAACCCCCATGGCATCCCTGCAAGGTAGGTTAGGCTGAGAGGCAGTCACTGCCCCCCAAGGTCACCCAGCGAGCTTCATGACTGAGTGGGGATTCGAACCCAGGTCTCTCGCAGGTTCTAGTCCAACACTCTAACCATGACACCACACTGACTCTCAAGTTCTTACCTGTAGCTGTGATCTTTTATGGGTAGTGAAGGGATGAACGAGCTGCGAGGGAAACTGTTTTCTGTTAATAATTTTAATATTTCTTGTAAACTACTTGGAAGCTTTACTATAATCAAGTGGTATATAATTTTTTTAAAACGATTTTTATAATCTTGCAGACTAGAAGTTAGCCATCCCTGTTCTGAACTTTGGAGGGAGGAGAGAGACTTCTGAGTTTAGCAAATAAGTTGACTAAGAGAAAGTCAGGATGGTTTATTGTAGGAAGACAGAGCTTTTACTCCTTGCTAAACTCTACTACAAGATTTAGTAGAGGCTACTAGCTTAGATAGCTTTTTTGGGGGGAACACCTTTCCCCAAATTCATGAAGGATCGGTGGAGCTTCCATGTTCAAGGACAGTCTACCTTTGAATACTTGCTGGGAGGAAAGGAAAAAGGAGGTTTGCTGCCTTCATGCATATTTATAGGGCAGGGTGGGGGGCACGGGAGATGAGCTTATGGAACCAAGGGGCCAGTGCTCCAAAAAAGTTTGGGAACCAATGATCTGAAGTTTAATCCCATCCACCCCCAGTCTCCAAAGTGGGTGTCAGTGCCAGCTGGGAATCCTATCTCTAATGCCCAAAGCATGATTTTGCTAGTGAGCACAGCTTAGCAGTTCCCATGCTATTTTGAGCTTTTGATAGCAGATGACAAAGAACTTTCTTAGTGGTCCTTTAACCTAAAGAACAAAATCCTTTGTGGTTTTTAATGATAACAGTCCAGGGGGGGGGGGGCATTGCAAAGCAAAACAAATCCGCTTTGGGAGGTGGCTTACGAGGAGACCCGTTTTCAACTCTGGGGTGTAGGAGCCCCATTCCTCAATCGGATGCCCTCTGCCTGTTTGCGGGACTAAAACACCCCTCCATTGCTAGCCATCCTGGCCCTTCCAGATGGGTCTGTTGGAAGATGGGGCTGCAATTGTAACCACCGTTATAATTATCCATATCCTTTCCCCCAGGCTGGGACTCAAAGTGACTTGCCCAAATTAAAATGACACAGATAAAAGACAAAAAGCTTAAAAGTTATAGAAGACGATCGTTGAAAACTAACCAAGCTCTAAAACAAACTATTAAAATGTAAAATAAAATAAAATAAAATAAATAAAATCCTTCCAGTAGCACCTTACACACCAACTTTTGTGCATGCACACGAAAGCTCATAACAATAACAAACTTAGTTCGTCTCTAAGGTGCTACTGGAAGGATTTTGTTTGTTTGTTTGTTTGTTTCAACTACGGCAGACCAACACGGCTACCTACCTGTTATTAAAATGCAGATGTTAAAAACAGTACAGCACATCTGGGCCATAGCTGTCAACTTTCAGATTTGAAAATAAGTGATCAGCAGCCTCTCCTGTCCTGGGGACAGTCTACAGGATATCTAACAATCCAGGATAGCAATGGGAAGCAGTGGGAAACGGCGCTGGAATAAGAGAATTTCCCGCAAAAAAAGGGAAGGTTGACAGCAGTGGCATAGCGTGGGTTGTCAGCACCCGGGGCAAGGCAAGTAATTTGCGCCCCCTAACCCGTGGGGGCAGAGAGCTGCGAGTGCCCCCCCAGATGTTGCGCCCGGTGCAGCCGGCCCCCCTTGCACACCCCACGCTACGCCACTGGTTGACAGCTATGATCTGGGTGGGGGGTGCCCAGTTGGAAAAACTGCTCTGGAGGGGGAAACAGACCCCTCCCAGGCCTGCTGCATTCGGGGCAAGTTGGCAACTTTCTCCAGCCCCCTCTTGCCCTGCAGCAGCTCAGAAGAGCCAGACCTTTGCAGGTAGGAGGAGTCCGTTGGCTGGACGGAGAGAGGAAATAAGAAACATTTCGCTCTGGAAATCTTATCCCATCCTGGGCAGCCAGGAAGCGCCTTGGGGCAAGGCAGGGGAAGGCGAGGAGAGGAACCAGCGGCTGGCTACCTTCCTTGTCCGACAGAAAGGCCCCTACTTCGCCCCAGGCGACCAAGCCCCGGCTGAGCTTGGGAACATCCACCCTCCCTGTCTCCCATCCTTTGGGGGAAGGAACAGCCAAGCACAGCACTGCAGAGCAGGCACATCAACACCCCGGTCAGCTGGCCGTGACCCCAGCAAATATTACCGTGGTTCATATAATTGTAAAGTTGGAAAGAATCCCAAGGGTCAACTTAGGCAAGCCGCTCAGAATGCAGTTAGATAGCACTTATATTGTGACCAAGGCTGTTCCACGACTCTAACAATCCTGTGGGTTATAGGCCAATACTATTGTCCCCATAACTTTTCTTTACGCTTTAAATCCCCCAGCAGGCATGTCCAAAGTCGGTTTCGGGGGCCTGATCCGGCCCGCCAGTCGGTTTAAACTGGCCCCTGTAAAATCCTACAAAAAACTCAACAACTTCAATCCTAAAAAAAAAAGGTCAACAAGTTTGGTTGGCCCTCATGGCTCTTCACTTCATCAAATCTGGCCCTCTTGGAAAAAGGTTTGGACACCACTGCGGGAACAAAAGGCAGGTTCTCTAGAAGGGGGGGGCAGGCATCCCACCTCCAATACTGAAGATAGCACATGCCCACTCTGGCTGGCAGACGCTGGTCCTCTTATTTGCCATGAAATTGCTCACTGAAGTTGATTTGGCCCAACCTAAGGTGCTTTGTGGCACAAGGCGGGCATCTCTTTCAGGCCCAGGCTGCTGGTTTTTATAGTGGAGGGTGTCTGATATACAGTGGTACCTCTGGTTACGTACCTAATTTGTTCCAGAGGTCCGTTCTTAACCTGAAACCGTTCTTAACCTGAAGCACCACTTTAGCTAATGGGGCCTCCCACTGCCGCTGTGCTGCCATCACGCGATTTCTGTTCTCATCCTGAAGCAAAGTTCTTAACCCAAGGTACTATTTCTGGGTTAGCGGAGTCTGTAACCTGAAGCGTCTGTAACCCGAGGTACCACTGTACACCATAAAAATAATTTCAGGGCAGGCTTTATATAAACTATATAAAGTCAGCAAGAACAACCTTATGAAATCTATAGGACACAACATAAAATAAAGACCACCATTCCTCCCTTGGTCATCCTGTGATAAATAGGCCATTCTTAATTCAAGAAGAAACTCTGGTGAAAGAGGGATGTTTTAGTCTGGGTTCTTCAGTAAATGGGCTCCTTGCCCCCCCCCCCCAGATCAGCATAATTCACGCCAGCCACTCCTCTCCCCTCCTGGCCAGAATACCAATTTCCTTTGTTTACACAAACACAAAATTTCTTCCAGTCGGCGTAAACCTGGCTCCGGGCAGGACTTCTTTCAGGACAAAAAAACAAACCCACTCACGTTCTGACTTTGAGAACAGCATAACGCAAAGCAGACGTCTTGCCTGCTTGGCAAACTGAGGTCAGGCTCGCTGGGACATCCGAAAAAGAGAGAAAGAGGGTCTTCTTAACAAAGACATCAAAGAATGGCAGCAGCTTTGGGGCAGTTTTTGGTGGGCAGGCTTAGGGTAACAGGGACTGGGCGTGATGTGAGGTGAACTACGGTGGGCTACAGTCAACTTAAATGAAATAAATATGTAAAATGATTATGGTGGGGGGAGAGAGAGGGACTATTTTCAGGCAGAGGGTCAGATTACTTGAATGGAATAGGGATGGACAGGGTCAGATCCAAAAGTGGTTGGGGCCACATTCACACAGCCATACACATTCCCAGTACACAAACAATGGGTAGAGTTAGTGAATGGTTTCTTGGGTTTGGGTGATACTCAGAGAACAGTGGTTTAGTCAATGCTTTTAACTTTAAGCTACTGCAAAGTTACAGAGCTGGTAAATTCTAATCTGTTTAAGCATCTTATTTAAAAAAAAAATGCAGGAGAAGGAATGAATTATACAAAATTTACAATGGAGAGGAAAAAGCCAGATGTACAGAGTTTGCAAACAGGTGTTCCAAAAGGCAATAATCAATATCTATTTCACAGTAAATCTATACACATTTGTGGCATTAATTTGTTTTTTAGAAGTACAGTGGTGCCCCGCAAGACGAATGCCTCGCAAGACGGAAAACTCGCTAGACGAAAGAGTTTTCCGTTTTGGAGGTGCTTCGCAAAACGAATTTCCTATGGGCTTGTTTCGCAAGACGACAATGTCTTGCGAGCTCCTGCAGGTTTTTTCCCCTTCCCCCCCTTTTTCTAAGCCGCTAATCCGTTTATCAGCTGATCCGATCAGCAGATAACCCGCTAAAAGCCGCTAATAGCGCTAATCCTTCAATGGGCTTGCTTTGCAAGACAAAAAAACCGCTAGACGAAGAGAATCACAGAACGGATTCTTTTCGTCTTGCGAGGCACCACTGTATGTTCTAAAGTGGTTTCTTATGTACATTAAGGATACATATTTAGAATCCGATTGTGGTTATATTGGTGGGTCTTTTTCTTATGTTTGTACATCTAATTAAATAGTAGCAATATATTATAGGGTGTTTTTTAAAAAACCTTTTACAAATATTTTTACCCATGATGCTCAAACTATCAGTGAGTCTCTTGTATGCTCTCTGCATAATCAAGTGAATGTTCTTAATGCCAGGTGGAAGGTGGCAAAGGGCCTCTTGCAAAATCATATTTTACATTCTAGTCAATGAGTATTAATACAATAGGCGTGGGAAATGCAAAACAGGTGTATGTTTAGGTATGTCTAACCTGGAGAAGGAAAGACTGAGAGGTGCTATGATGGTCATCTCCAAATATCTAAAAGGCTGCCAGAGGGAAGATGGAGCAAACTTGGTTTCTGCTGCTCCAGAGGGGAGGACCCAAACCGATGGCTTCAAATTACAAGAATGGAGATTCTGACTAAACCAGGGGTCTGCAACCCGCGGCTCCGGAGCCACATGTGGCTCTTTTACACCTTTGCCGCGGCTCCGGGGCGGATACTAGCGAGGGGAGGAGGCGCATTGTGCGCCCCGACACTCCCCACTGTGGCAGGCGCTGTACTGGCTGTGACGTCGCATGGGGGCAGTGCGTGCGTTAGTCACCTTCCCGCCCGCTGTCAGATCGGGCATTAAGGTAAGAAACAATATATGCAGTGTTATATTTGTTTTAAATGTTGCAATGGTTTTGCGGCTCCCAGTTTTTTTTTCTTCGGAAAAGGGTCCAAGTGGCTCTTTTTGTCTTAAAGGTTGCAGACCCCTGGACTAAACTTTAGGAAGGTGGTGGACTTCCATTGGAGGTTTTCAAGTAGAGACTGGATGGCCCTCCGTCAGGGATTTTAAAGCTGTGTATTCCTTCATTGCAATGGGTTGGACTAGATGTCCATTGGGTTCCCTTCCAACGCTACAATTCTATGATTTAAATACACACGTTGGAGTTGAGTATCATTTAAATTGGTGGGACTGACTTCTGAGCAACATGCATAGGATCAGGTTGCCCAAATTTTCCAAAGTGCTAGTTCTTACAGAAAGGCAGATAAGTCCTTTCTTTTTAAACCCCGTGGAAGTTCTAATCTACAGGGCTCTTGAACTCATTTTACAAACACTGGAAATTCCCAAATGGTCCATTTGGACTTTTGAAGAACTTACTGTATTATGGGCAGCAAAACTTTTTTCTTTGCAGCCACGGGGCCTGCCTTAATGTTATGCATTTTGCAGAAAATTGTGTATTTGTTCTCGTCCTCCCACACAAAGGGCTTCCACTGGCTCCGTTCCACAATTCAGAATTAAGATGCCATTCGCTTGACTGACACAGATTTCGAGTTGTATTTCCTGAGGCCAAGCCCAAAATTAAGCCCAGATGGGAGGCTTGGAAGCTTCAGTTCCCTCCTCCACCGTCCCCTGCTGCGTAAACAATTTAATCTAGCTGAGATGCAGAGAGGGGGAAACTTCTTCACGCAGCAGAGAGTTAAAGTATGGCACTGGCTCCCACAGGAGGCCGTGATGGCCACCATCTTGGATGGCTTTAAAAGAGGACTGGACAAAGCCATGATGGAAAGGGCTCTCAACGGCTGCTAGCCAGGATAGCTCTGCTCTGCCTTCATGGTCAGAGGCAGCAATGCTTTTGAAGACTAGTTGCTGGAAAGCACAGGAGAGGAGAGGCCTCCTCGTGTGCTCCATTCCTGCTTGCTGGTTTCCCGCCGGGCCGGCATCTGGTTGGCCACTGTGAGAACAGGGTGTTGGACTTGATGGGCCCGATCCAGCAGGCTCTTCTGATGTTCTTATATGTGTGCAGCAGGTGAAGCCAGCTGCAGTCATACAAGGCTGGATTCTGCAAACAGGGAAACCTTGTTCTGCTTCCAGTGGCTTCCTCATGAGAGGACTCCAACTGCCCGCCCACTGCAGAACAGGAAACGGTTGGTTGCGCCATCTCAACAGAAAGGGAGCCATATCTGTCAGAGTGCCCATTAAGTGGGACACAATCCTTAGCCAGGCTTCCTCAAACTTGGCCCTCCAGATGCTCTTGGCCTACAACTCCCATGATCCCTAGCTAGCAGGACCAGTGGTCAGGAATGATGGGAATTGTAGTCTCAAAATATCTGGAGGGCCGAGTTTGAGGAAGCCTGATAAGCAATGCACTATGTGATTCCTTGAAGTATCCCAGAGGTACAAACACTTATGACACATGGTGTGGCTTCTGGTAAGAATAGGACAAGATTCTCTCTCTCTCTCTCTCTCTCTCTCTCTCTCTCTCTCTCTCTCTCTCTCTCTCATTGCTTATTTCACATCATCATCATCTTCTTTTGTTCATCTGATAAATATAAATTTATCAAGCATTTTCAGGGCAGCTCACAAAATTTAAAAAGGATGACATTAAGATTGTTAAATCAAATTAATCAACCCATTCAGTTGCAGTCTCCCTCACAGGGTTGTGGGGTGGGACAAGTCTAATGCACAGCACTTTGTAAATGATGTACAGTCCTTGCTTGCAACTTGCTTGCATTTGACTTGCACAATTGCGGCTTCACAAACTTGGCAGGTCAGAGAGAGTAAAATCTCTTTCCACTGTAGGCTTTCCTGCCTCAGTGAGAGCTTTTCATCTCTCAGGCTTGCTTCCCAGAGCCTGGGAAGCAAGGCGAAGAGCTTAAAACCTTGCCGCTTTGTGCCGGGGTGGGTGGGACAAGGCCTGTTTGGTGCACTGGCTACACAAAAGTAGGGTTGGTCACACAGGGGTGGTTCTGGGGTTGTTCTAGCTACACTCAATTTCAGCTTTACACACAATCTCAGAACCTAACCCCTGCACAAGTCATGAGTTGACTGTCTCTCTCTAGGGTAGAGAACCCTCGCAGTCAGGGCTGGGAAGGAGGAGGTATCTGCCATGGCTAGTTCTTGCAAGCTGCTTCCTCAGCTGTGCCTCCGGGGTGAAGGCCCCTTTCTTGCTCAAACCATTTGGCTTAAGTCTGCACCCCAAATTCCTGGCGCAGGTTCCCCATTATTTCAATTTCCACCCAGACTAATGTTCGGACAAAAGTTGAAACGCAGATGATGGCCAGCCTCCCAGACTGGCTGTTTACAGGAGGCGGCCTCTGCCGTGTCACGCAAGGCCCCTGGCCACGTTGCCAGGCCCGAGGCTGCCTCGAACGGGCATCATCTGTGCCTCCAACACACAGCCAGCCTGCCCAACCTCTCGCTCAATGCTCCCTTGTTCTGCAAAGCTGGCAGCCGTCTCCGTTGGGCGTTATCATGCCAAGATCACAGCCACAGGCAGAGAGAGGCATGTGACGACTGTTCTGCCAGCTTAATCCCATCCACGCCCTGCAAGCTAAGTGGAGCGTGGAGCCAGCTGTGAAACTTCTTGAGAGAAAGCCACCTGAGGGCACATCTGCACAAGCGACCTACACCGGCCTAACCCTTCCTCTCCCCCGGGGAGCAGGGAGTTCTGAGAGGGAGGCATGGAAGGACTGTCCTCTGCCTCTGCGAGAGAATCTTTGGCAGAAGACAGCTCTCTTAGATCACATCCAGATGACCTGTTTCTTGAGCTTTCGTCCTCATTTGTTTGCACAAAGTCTTTGAGGAGGATATAGAATCATTGGCTTTCATTTGAACTCTTGCCTCTTTCTTTCTTGCGAGGCAGGACAACTGAGCCTGGCTGATAAGACCAGAAAAGGTGCAAAGCAAGGGAGCCTGGCTATGGCGGGGGTTGTGGGTGTTTCTTGAGAGCACCTTCCTGTGCCTCGCCTTGCCAGAGAGCTGGGGTTGCCTGAGGGACTCGGCCACAAGGCAAATAAAGCCTTTCTTCTCTGTTCAAATAGGCAGAGCTCAAATTCTCATCCAGCCCTTGTTGGCGTGAAATGGAAAAGGGCCGGTTCAAGATAATGGATTGTGCTATCAAGTTATTGCTTAACAAGGAAAATAAATAGTACCCAGCCCTTGTGTACACCCCTCTCAACAGGCGGACAGGTGTTTTGGTGTCCAGTTAATTCATCCAGGTCTGACTCTTGCTTCTTCTGGTTCTCTTTCCCCCACAGACCATGGGTGGTTCCCCTAAATGTGGCCACAAAAAGGCTGTTTACCTGCAGTGTTTCCCCCCTCTCCAGTTTAGATGTGCATTTACGCTGCTCAGGGTGTCGGATCTTGCCCACAGAGCACCTGTGTACTTAAGTCATTAACAGGATTCTTTAGCTGAGATCTGTGCATTGCAAGGGGTTGAATTGGAGAACCCTGCAAGTGTGGTTCTAGGCCAACAAGTGACTGCTTTGTGTCTCCCTTTCTACAACTCACCGAGGGAAAGGCTTAAGTTTGTTTCATAATTTCCTGGAAGATCAACCAGATTATTTCAGAATTAACGGTTGCTGGCCAGTGCGCACGTGTTTGTAACCTGGCACAGGGCTCCCCAAGCTGTGGTCCAGGCAGCACCAGCTGCCCATGAGCTTCATTCAGGTGGTCATAGGGACTCTGTGGATTTGTGATTGGAGACAGCAGGCAGCCCATCCATCACACTAAATATTCATGTTGATTTTTAATTCTTGAAGTCTCCTTGTCTCAGACCACTTGAAACTTGGTGGACCATTCAGTGCTTTTTCTGTCTTTTTCAGCAACTGTGCTATGCTGTGCTAGATTAGTCATAGCATCATGGAATCCTAAAATTGGGTGGGACACTCAGGGACCATCGAGTCCAACCCCCTGCGATGCAGAAACCACAACTAAGGAATCTGACAGATGGCCATCCAGCCACTGTGTAGAAACCTCCAGTGAAAGAGAGTCTGATGCCAAATGATTTCCAATCAATTTCCCCCCTGCTTTTATTTATTATATATTGCACTTAAACCCTGACTTCCTCTCTCGCTTCCAGGCATCACTTCTGCTTTCCATGTGTGTTTGTGAAAGGTGGGTCTTGAGGGCATGATATCTGCATTTCCAAGGGTCAAACGAAGTCTTCTCTTCCTGTCAGTCTCCTCCAGGTATTGTCCAGGGGGCCATTGAAGTGGCGATAAAAAACGGCTACCGGCATATTGACTGCGCCTACTTCTACGACAACGAGGGGGCCATCGGGGAAGCTTTCGAGAAAGTCTTGAAGGAAGGGCTAGTGAAGAGAGAGGACCTTTTTGTTGTCAGTAAGGTGAGCTGCTGCTGCTGCTGCTGCTGCTGCTGCTGCTGCTGCTGCCAAGAAGCTATGAATGCAAGTCCCTGGGGGAGGCTGGGTCTGAAATAAGCTTTGAAAGCAAAATCCAAAAGTCTGAAGTTTCTAGTTCGGAGCTTCAAATTCAAATTTCAGAGACTGGATTTCCAAATTTGCATCTTGGTTATATAAAATAATAATAATAATAATAATAATAATAATAATAATAATAATAATAATAATAATAATAATTTATTATTTATACCCTACCCATCTGGCTGGGTTTCCCCAGCCACTCTGGGCGGCTACCAACAAAATATTAAAATACAATAGTCCGTCAAACATTAAGCGCTTCCCTAAAGAGGGCTGCCTTCAGATGGTTCTGTTTCCCATCATTTGGTAGATACAAAGGCAAGGAAGTTTACCTTGTTTATCGCTCCTCATTTGTCTCGTGTTTTTCCAGAGAAGATCCCACCATCGTATTTAAGCCTTTGGGGGTAAAAGCCTTTTTTAAAAAAAAAATTACAGCAATATGTAAATAAAATTTCCAATTATTTTGAATTCATGCAAACTTTTAGACATGCGCAAGTTCTGTTTGGGGAGATGGACTGTTTCCTGTGATGCTCTGAGGAAGAAGAACAGCAAGGAGGGCTGCTGTCCTAGAGGGGCCTCTGGCCTGATCCAGACACAATGCACCTCTGATGTTCTAAATTGCATGTCTCCTCAGCCTCACTTGAATGCTCTTCCTTTGGCAGCTGTGGAATAGCTACCACGCTCCTGAAGATGTGAAGCCAGCTCTCCTGGAAACCCTGAAGCTGCTGCGCCTAGATTACCTGGATCTGTACCTGATGCACTCTCCCATGGGCATTAAGGTGAAATGGAAGTCCGCCTGGCTAGCCTGAGCAGCTCATTCTCCCAGCTGTTTCCCCAGAAAGGTCTCTCTGGAAATGCCCTGCTCTATCTAATCTGGAAGCCCCCACCCAATAGTCCTTGACTGAGCCAAGTTGGCGGGGGGGGGGGGAGGGGGACACACTTTGCGGCTACACAGGAGTCAGGGAAATGCACTCTGCATCTGCTCAGGGGCATTTATGTCTATTTGCGTTTCGTACGTTTCAGTAGCACCAAGTCTGGCAATGCAGAAGAAAGGCTGCCTTTGGTCTGCTGGCAGGTTCAGTGTGGGAAGTTTGGATATTCACAGGTGGGGCTCACCTGAAGCAATGAAGCAATAGGCAGGCAGATCTGCCCCATGGAGAGGGATCCATGGGGCGGCTGCTCTGCACAAGCCTTGCAGAAATGAACAGGACCCGTGCAAGAGGCCGGCAGTCGTGTCCCGTTCATTTCAGTATGGCTCTTGCACGAGCAGAGCTTTCCAAACTGTGTGTCGCGACACGTTCGTGTTTCGGCTGAAGTGTGTAAATATGTCACGTGAGTGCTCCCCGTGCTGCTCCTGAGGCTGGAAATGGGTTTTAACCTCTGGTTTGCTTGTAAAACTGAATTGCCGTGTTGCTGAAAGATGCAAAACTGAATGATGCCTCTCTAAAAAGTGTCACACCAACATGGAAAGCTCTGTGCTAGAGGAATAAGCTGTGTCTCAGGTTCATCAGGAGGGACGCAGGCGCCACCTGGTGGCAGCAAGATGATCCAGCTGCATCCCATCCTGGTGGCGGTGGCCTGTTTGTGTACCGCATTTTGCATGACTAAGTACATCCATTCTATTTGATTATTGATCTATTAAATTTATATACCACCCTTCATCCAAAGATCTCAGGGCAGTTCAAAAAATAAAAACACAAAATACATAATAAAGACAAGAACAAGGAAAACCCATAACGCCCCCCCCAAACACATTTAAAAGCACATGGAATGTCCTTTTCAATAACTAGCGGGGGGTGCGGGGAGCGATGGCAGGGCGAAGCATAGGAGCATGGGGGGGGGTGCCCTGGGAAGGCAGGTGAACAGGCAAGCAGACCGACAGAGGAGGAGGGGGGAGGTAGAGCAGAGCAGCCCGCCCCCCCATGGCTGTGGAGGAAGTTACTGACGGGGTGCAAAAGTTCAAAAGAAAAATAAATAAAGAATAATAAAAAAGCCGTGCACTCTCCCCCTCACACAGAACATCTCCCAAAGTTCATCTGGGCAGATTGAGGAGCGGATTTTAGCAGGTGCCCAGTTGCTAGGGCACCTTCCACACGAGCTTGAGAAAGATACCCACTGCTGACCAATCCTCTGTCCTGCTCTCTGCCATGCTCAGCGCTCATGGGGCACCGCCACTGCCACTTGGGTAGATTGCCGAGCCGTTGCCCCTTCGTCCCAGCCCATCAGCAGGTGGTGCCAAGGAGCTCCACCCCACCCCACTCTGCTCTCCCCCTTTTCCAGCTGGTGCTGCTGGTCTCAGGGGTGCTGCAGAGGTGAGGGGGGGCTGCTGGGGCAAAGGTTTCAAGGGGTTCCATCTGTGCACATTGAAGATGTGTGGTAGAGTCTTTCATTGACTTTATTCAGTACTGCACTAGTGGACTCGGGGAGTGTTCATGGGTCAGGGGGCACAATACTTGCCTTGCCCTGGGCCCTGGCAACCCACACTATGCCACTGGGATCGTTACGTCTCTTTGCCAAGGGCGCAAGGGAGCTTAGGTACACCTGCTGGGGGGGCATGCCTTGATGGCTAGCACAGTCTCTGCCCCCCTCATGCTCTCATTCTCCTTCGTGTAGAATGTCAAGGGTGATACCTTGCCCCAGAAGGATGGGAAGGTTCTGCAGACTGATGTCGATTACGTGGACACATGGAAGGTAAGCGACAACCACTGTGCCTCTTGCCACAAGTTGCCTGCTGGATCAGAGTCCTGCTGATAGAGACACCGCCAAGGAAAGGGGCTCCTGACTTGGGAGTAAGCCCCACTGAATTCAGTGGGCCTTACTTCCAGGTAGTCATGGCTAGCCTTACATTGTCATGTTCCTGTCCTAGGGACTAGTTCGCACACAGAATCATAGTAAGCAACAAACACAGGCGGCTTTTTAGAAAGTCCACCTTGGATCCCTGGTGGTGGGAGAGAACAATGCTGCGAGGGCAGCTCACCTTTCTAAAGTCTCTCTCCCCCTTGTCTTTGGAGGGTTGTGACTTCTGACCAGTAAGATGCTGAGTTCGTTGGTCAGGTCCTGCACCTCGCCCACAGGCCTCCTAAGCACCATTTTTGCAGACTAGCAGGAGATAAGTGACAGACTAGCCTAGAGAAATGGGGGCAGGTTGGGGCCCTTCTTCACAGCCCACACCACCTCAAAACACACAGGTCTACCACTTCACACCTTTGTCTACCAGCCTTCATGTGTAGAGAAAACACAACCGGATTGTCTTCCTTCCCATGTCCCTGTTGCCTCTAGAGTGACCTTTGTCGACCTGGTGCCCGGCAGATGTTTTGGACTACGACTCCCATCACCCTTAGCCAGGAACCAGCTGCTCTTAAACTTTTGGACTTGTCCCTTTTCTTGCAGGCTATGGAGAAGCTGGTGGATGAAGGCCTGGTGAAGTCTATTGGGGTGGCCAACTTCAACCAGTGCCAGTTGGAGCGGCTGCTCTCCGTCGCAAGGATTAAGCCAGATGTTCTCCAGGTATTCTTCTTCTTCTTCCATTTGGAAGTGTCAGAATTGCATCCAATAGGAGGGAGGCCATGTTAGACGGCCTTGGCCATGGGTTCAAATTCCCACTTGCTTGAGGATGCACCTGGTGGCCTTAGATGCTCATGTTATGATCTCAAAACATTTGCTCCCTGACTTTATTGATATGTGCCACCCCAATCTCCAAGCAGTGAGACTCCAGGGGTTCCACGTGCCTAGCCTGGGTTTGGTTTCCTTGTGGTGTTTTTAGGATGTAGGGTGTAATTTGCACATATATACAACCTGAGCATAAGATGGAGGGGCTCACAGCATCAGCACCCCAACAGATCTTGCTTCTCCATTAGTCACAGCTCTGGATTCAGCACAGAGCAAGCTGGTCTCTGTTTCTCTATCTTCTAGCCTCCTTCCAGCTCAGCTCTGTCTCTCACACTCTGGCTACTGTTCTCTTACCTAGCAGCTAGTGAGCAGGTGGAGGAAAGGCCCACCATCACTTGTAGTTCTTGCAACCTAGCCCATTCTTTTGGGATGCTAATGAGGACACTTAAGTGCCAGCTAAGGTCTTTGTCTTACAAAAAAGCTTGCCTGATAGGTCCAGCAACCTCTTCTGTTAGTTTGCCTACCCATGCTCTAGGCTCTCTCTCTTTCCTCCACAGGTGGAGCGGCACGTATACCAGATCCAGCGCGCGCTGATTGCTTTCACCAAGTCCAAAAAGATGGCCCTCACAGGATACAGCCCCTTGACATCCCCCAAGCGTCCCTTGTAAGACATTGTCTTTTGTACCTTAAGGGCCCCCTGTTCTGCTCTGCACAACGTACGCATCTTCAGTAGTTCCTCTGGCAGGCAATACCGGGTTGGGGGTGGGATGGCTAGCCTGCGAAGAAGGGCCTCTGCAGGTGGCTTGTGGACTTGGCCTGCATCCTGATTCCCCTGCACAGCCTAGGGCAGAAAATAGAATATATCCCGTCTCTATTGAGCATTCACTCTGTTTTCTTTGGGTTGGGTATTTATATGACAATAAGCATCCTGCCTCCATCCCAGTCCCTCTTTCCGCGTGTCATTTGGTCACTCCACACTTTCCCATCCTCATCACATTCCAAACCTCCCCCAGCAAACAACCCCCCCTTTTAAAGTGGATTGGTTGTGCTAGGGCAACAGAACCTTTCAACTCATTTTAATGGTGCAGGCACACCCCTACAGTTTGGGGGTGTGCTTGAATCCCTCCTGAAAAATAGCGAGAGTCTGGAGGCACCCGAGTTGTGTAAGGACACGGTTCTCCAGTGGGGCTTCATTCCTAGAATAAAGGACCAGGTGGAGTGGAGACGTCTTTAAGACATCCTCGCTTGCACTGAGCTGTTGGGAGTGAAGGACGTGTCCCCCAACGTGGTCAGCTCTTGCATGTAAAAGGTACAAAACCAGAATCACTGGAGCAGTCAACTCATCAAAGGTGTTGTGACTTGATTTACTGAGTTAAAAAGATGATTAATCAGTTGATTAGATTCAAATGTGTGTTCATATTACTCTTCTTGAGACACCGAGGAAAGGGAAGATGATTTGTAATTTGATAAACAAAATCAACCATCTGTTAGACCTCTAATAACCTCATTTTCTCTTTAATTTATTGCTACAAACATTCAGCACAAGCAAAGTAGATTGAAAACCAGACCTATCAATTAAGATATTTCCCCTCTCTCAACCCTCCCCCCTCCAGATTACCGTATTTTTTGCACCATAACACTCACTTTTTTCCTCCTAAAAAGTAAGGGGAAATGTCTGTGCGTGTTATGGAGGGAATGCCTATGGGTGGCATGCCTACGGATTTTCCTCCTCTAAAAACTACGTGCGTGTTATGGTCGGGTGCGTGTTATAGAGTGAAAAATACGGTAATTAGCTGAAGCTTTGGTTGCTTGAGGGACGCGGGTGGCGCTGTGGATAAAAGCCTCAGCGCCTAGGGCTTGCCGATCGAAAGGTCGGCGGTTCGAATCCCCGTGGCGGGGTGCGCTCCCGCTGCTCGGTCCCAGCGCCTGCCAACCTAGCAGTTCGAAAGCACCCCCGGGTGCAAGTAGATAAATAGGTACCGCTTACCAGCGGGAAGGTAAACGGCGTTCCGTGTGCTGCGCTGGCTCGCCAGATGCAGCTTTGTCACGCTGGCCACGTGACCCGGAAGTGTCTCCGGACAGCGCTGGCCCCCGGCCTATAGATGTGAGATGGGCGCACAAACCCCAGAGTCTGTCAAGACTGGCCCGTTCGGGCAGGGGTACCTTTACCTTTACCTTTGGTTGCTTAATCCACATGCTGATAGCCCCGGGCTCCTTTGGAAGGGAGGCATAGACACTTAAAAAACTAATTGATTAAAAATGCAAAAGAAAAAGAGCCTTGGTTTGAAAGGCTGATTCCCCTCTAGCCCTCCAGGTCCTCTGGATCCTAAGAATGGCATGGAGGACCCTGTGGTGAAGGAGATTGCCAAGAAGCATGGGAAATCCCCAGCTCAGGTAAAGTGTTCCAGGTGTGCAGGTGTGTGTGGAGGTGTGTGCAAATGGTACCTGTTCAAACAGAAAAGTCTCCTTTTTTGCAAGTTGACTGCTTGTGTCAGGAGTTACGACCCAAGATCAGAGGTGGGTGGGGAATACAGAGAGCAAGGCAATGGTACCAGCTTCGAAAGTGTTGTATTAATTTTGCTTGTCAAATAATTCCCAATCATGCAACACAGCCACTCAAGCGCTGCAAAGATTGTTTCTCTAACTAGCCAGCCAGCCTAGTATCACAGAGGGATGGCTGGAGGAGGGCATTGGAGGGCAGCTTGTTGGGGTGCCCAGAGCCCTTCCCTCAAAATGTCTGTGTCTCTAAAGTACTTACCATTTTCCTGCCGTTAGTTGTTCAGTCGAAGTCTCTTTGTTGACGAAGGCCAAAGTTGCATGGCAGGCAAGCTGACATTGCATGATCAGGATGCTGTTGCCCTTTGTGGAAGACCACTGCCCTGACTAGGCAATTTCAACCAGTCCTTGCCTTGACAAGCTGTAACTTCCAAGGAAAGGAGATCGCCTCTTGGTTTCCCAAGTCAAAGCCCTGCTTATCTGAGATGGTTCAAATTGCTGAAAGCTATTGTCGGCTGAGTTAACATCCAGTCAGACAGTTTCTCCTTTGTTCAGCATGTGACTGATTATATTTAAAAGAGTCGTATGATAGAGATAATGGAAGCAAAAGTGTCCTGAATGCATGAGTCCACAAGGTTTATTGAACAAAATAGCTGTTTTTTTATCATGGTTCTTATTGCATGTGCAGTTTTTCTTGAGCTACTTCTAGGGCTTCATGTGAGTTAGAAACAACAATAAAAAAATCCAGTAAAACATTTTTAAAAACATAACAAAACACCGTAATGTTTTAGAATGTCTCTTCCTGAATGGCTTCAGGACGTTGGTCAGGATCTGACTTTGTTGGATCTCCAGAAGGCCCCTTCCTAAACCACCTCTCTTTGTGCCTTTGCTCTCTGAAGTCAGTGCAGGGGCAAAGAACGACCTTTGTTGTTGGTCTAAGGATTGGGGAGGGACCATAGACTCAGAGATATAGCTGCAAATAAAACATTTTAAGTGTGCTTTAAGTGAAATATACAGCGTGACACTGGATGGCGATGACGAGCCTTGGGGAAAATTCAATGTATTTTTAAAAGCACTTTTAAAAAAAAGCATTTTCAGACCATTTTTTGTATGTGTGTAGATTTCACACATGAAGAAGCTCCCATGTTCAGTCCCTGACACTTCAGTTAAAAGATCGGATAGCAAAACTGGGAAAGACCTCTGTGGGCAAAGCAGATGGTATTTGGCTACATCATCTCACCTGATCCTGTATATAAAACAGCTCCGAATCTTCACAAGGATGCACCAGGGCACAGAAGCTGTAGCACTAAGATAGGAAGGGGATGGTAGATTCTTACATGGAAGCTTAATTGACTGGCACTGCAGAACTGCTACTTGCAGTTTCTCGGGGACATGAGTAAGAATCACTCCCAGGTGACCAGGTGGGGGAAGCTTTTTCTACAACTGACAAAGGAAGAGCAGCAAAGCTGCCTTTCACAGAGTCAGACCACTGCTCCATCTAGCTCGGTACAGTGGTACCTCAGGTTACAGAAGCTTCAGGTTACAGACTCCGCCAACCCAGAAATAGTACCTCAGGTTAACTACTTTGCATCAGAATGAGAACAGAAATCGTGCGATGGCAGCGGGAGGCCCTATTAGCTAAAGTGGTACCTCAGGTTAAGAACAGACCTCCAGAACAAATTAAGTTCTTAACCTGAGGTACCACTGTACTGGCAACACTGGCCAGCAGTATCCAGGCAGAGGTATCTCTCAGCCGCACCCAGAGAGGCCAGGGATTGTACCTGCAGAGACAGCGACTGCTTCTATTCATGCATCACTAACAATATCCACGGATGTATGCTGGCAGGCTATATTATTATTACCGATAATATTTATTTCTAACCACCTCCCTTTTCTGTTTAAAAACACACACATGAAGTGCTTACAGCGAAGGCACAGTAAAAATATTTGCAAGGCCTTTGTGGTGGCTGCAGTGTTGACAGTGGAGGGGGCACTGGCCGCCCCCTGGGTGAGGGCAGCTGGTTCAAGGTAAACTGGGTTGGTGGTCCTGGCTCTTGAAAGAGGCAGGTGTCCAAGTTTGTGATGATGAATGTTGCCAGTTCCCGGACACAGCAAGTACATGGAGAGTCCAAATGATGACCGGTCTCTCCTTATCGCCAATGTCTCCACAGATTCTGATCCGCTTCAACATTCAGAGTGGCATTGCCACTATTCCAAAAAGCCAGACACCTGCTCACATCATCGAGAATTCAGAGGTAAAGTAGACGTCAAGCTCTTTCTGCTAACACCTTTATATGCTGCAAGATGCTGCAGACTGGAGGCTTAAAGGGCCGAAGTTTAGGATGCTACTTGAAGTATGAATAGTGTTGCTGTTAAGGGGCGAGTAAGCCCATAGATATCAAAGCTCTTCTTTTGAAAAAGTGTACTTGATTATTTAAATATTTGTTCCTTTGGACTATTAAGCACTGAGATTTTAAATTCGCATGAAAATAAATATAAAAATGCAGCATTAAGCTAGATCTTGAAATGCCCATGATGATATTCAACTCTCTTGTATTCCGAGCAGACAAACTGGAAATTAATGGGCAGGTCCATTAATTTCAGTGGAAATTACTTAGCTGGTTATCACCCAAAAAGACCAGTATCACAGTTATTGTTTAACTTAAAATGGCCAATTATTTTTTATTACAAAAGGGAGGGAGGGGTTCACCTTTGTAACCTCAGCCAAATGCAAGGCCAAATACTGAGTTTTCAATGAGTTTTGGAGCATGGGTAGTGAAAGTCTCTTATAACCCCACATAATTTGCCTCCCTCTGACACTGGTGTCAAAAGGTAGTTGGGGTGCATGAGAAATATGTTTTTTTTAAAATCCATTAATATCTTTGCTACCAACTTGAAAGTAAGGGGGTTTAAAGCTTCTGTCTTGGGTATCAGGCCTCAGACCCTTTGGGATTTTCTCCTTTTCAAAGACTGCACCTACTTGCACAGCGCCAAGCCAAGTAACTCCAAGCAAAAGTCATTGCTTCTCTTCTTTTATAGGTTTTTGATTTCCGACTGGCGGATGAAGAAATGAAAAAGCTGGAATCGCTGCACTGTGGGGCACGGGCTGTGGCCTGGGACATCTTAGGGTGAGTCTGTGCGCTGAAAACATTGGACACTTTAGGGTGTGCAACACATAATTATTTTATTGCCTTATATCTCACCTTTTTCTTAAAGATGCTCAAAAGTATCTTTAATCCCCATTTAATCCCCACAACAACCCTGTGAGGTGCGTTAATTTGAGAGGCAGTGACTGGCACGTGGTCACTTATGGCCGAGTGGGGATTTGACCCATCGTCTCCCAGGTCCTAGTCCAACGCTCTAACCACTACACCACACTGGCTTCCAAGCACAACGTGGAGAGCAAAGGTGCTGTCTAGGTGGATGAAACACCCACATTGGCCTGCTTGACCTGTAAATAGGAGAAATGCGGCTTTCCTGAGCTCTCTCCAGCTCAGTTTACTTCTGTAGAACAATTGTCAGGAGGTTGCTGACAGTCAGATTGGCCAATGAAGATGGGCCACAGCTCCTTAGCGATAAACCCACCCACTGCATTCATCAGATTTGCCAAAGCTAGCAACTCAAGTCTTCAGTGGCCTCATGTGATGCCAAGGGCAACGCAGCTGGTAAAGACTAAGCAGAGGCTTGACCTCTGAACTCACATATGGGTGGGCAACTTTTTGGGTGAGCGTTCTGCAACTCAAAACCACAGGAGGCAGCACTAACTTTGTTGGGTGCTTTTCATAAATTTTGTACCTCGCTTGATTGTTAAAAAAACACACCCCAAACCTCAAAGTGGCTTACAAAAGAGAGAAAACAAAAAAATTATCAGTAACAACAACAACTCCTTAAAACATTCATAAGATAAAACCAGCAATAAACCAAAAACAGATTAGACAAGGCTAACCAGACATGTAGAATGTGGCTGTGCGTTTTAAACAAAAATGTTTCTATCAGGCACCAAAAAGAGCACAGCCAAATTGCCTGCCTGATAGCAATGGGCAGGGAGTTCCAGAGGGTAGATGCTGCCACACTTAACTCTAGCATCTTCATGCAGACACGAGGCTTTGTAAGCATTGTTTAAATGTGGAAACAGCCGTATGTGGTTGGAACGACCAGCGTTCGGTGATTTAAGGAGTGTTGCTTTTCCTTGCAGGATGGGGACGCACAAGCACTACCCTTTTACCAAGAATGAGTGATTCTGCAAGCAACAGCGCTCACCCCTCCCAGGCTTCAAGGCATGGAAATAATGGAGATGGCTTCTGCATTTTGCATCTAACCAAAGCGAGTTGATTCTGCTCTCCCAAGGCTGACTGCTCCTTGTCCTCCCTGTGTCTCATGGGGCATAAGTGAAATGAGGACGAGTGGTTTGTCTGCAGTGAGGTCTGATGCTTCTGCTTCCGCTGGACTTGACCCTGCCCCACTGGCAGAGGAAGGGGGTGCAACAGGTGTGGCCTGCCCTAGGTGTCGTCCCTGGGGGGGTGACATCACCGTGCCACCCCCCTGGGAGTCTAGCCCCACCCCAAGTAAACAGCTAGCCCCGCCTCTGCCCTGCCCCACAAGTTGGAGTTTAAATGCTTGGCTTTATATGCACGCTCAGCTTTCTGCATTGCACCTGCAGTTTGAAAAGTTCTGTATGCTTGGGGTGAGGGAGAATGTTAAGTGTGTTCCATTTTCCCCACTCTGAAAGTTCACTGAATGGAAAAAAAAAAAAATTTCCCATAGTACGATTACACGAGTCTCGTGACTTATTTGCAACTTCACTTTATTTCCGATTTGTAATTTGTTAAGTTGTGGGTGAACATATCAGACGACACAGCGATTCTTCACGAGGGGTAGTCTCGTAATCTGGGGAACCGGGTTCGCGTCTCCGCTCCTCCACATGCAGCTGCTGGGTGACCTTGGGCCAGTCACACTTCTCTGAAGTCTCTCAGCCCCACTCACCTCACAGAGTGTTTGTTGTGGGGGAGGAAGGGAAAGGAGAATGTTAGCCGCTTTGAGACTCCTGAAGGGGAGTGAAAGGCGGGATATCAAATCCAAACTCTTCTTCTTCTTCTTCTTCAAACAGTTTTTGTTTATTCAGAGGCCAGAACAGAACTGAACTGAAGGGTTTAGTCAGCCTGCTTATATAGAGCTCCAGTACCACGTAACTGTAACAATTTTCTAAAACTATCCGATCACTGAACATCACTTTCGATCCCTTATTTGCATAACTACAGTATCCCCCTGCTGGCCCAGGGTGAGAACTTCAGTACATAACATAATTAATACTGAATTATTTGACTTTTCATGTCAAAGTGCAAGTAGATAAATAGGTACCGCTCCAGCGGGAAGGTAAATGGTGTTTCTGTGCAGTGTTCTGGTTTGCCAGAAGCGGCTTAGTCATGCTGGCCACATGACCCGGAAGCTGAACGCCCCCTTGGCTAGTAAAGCGAGATGAGTGCCGCAACCCCAGAGTCGGTCACAACTGGACCTAATGGTCAGGGGTCCCTTTACCTTTATTTGTAGAGTTTAGAGATTTAACTTGAAGCTAAAGCAGGTATGATTGCTGTGGACTGAGTCTCGGACCCTATACAGAACTTGTAGCCAACGCCTCAGTCTAAAAGGCATTATCAGCATTCGGAAGGACTGGCTTCCATATAGCGGAAGCTGCAGCCACAAGCATAAACGTCAAGGCATAGGAGCAGAACTGTTGCCTCGGTATTCCACACATCCAGCAGGGCTTTGACCATTTATGCAGCCAAGGACCAATGCTGAGCTGGGAAAAGGGGCTGTGGTCATATGTTCATTTAAATAGTGTAAATGGCAGGGTTGGAGGTGCCTGTTCAATAGCAAGTTTGAAACCATGCTCTTTTCTGTACTGCGCTGGGACAAGCAATCCTTTGTGAGGAAGTAATGAAGAAGAATTGCAGCCTTTGCTTCTCCCCGTCCTTTTATCAAAGGCAGCCTGGGATGTTGAACGTACCTCCAACTGCAGCCTTTGTGGTTCCTGCTTAGGGCAACACTGCCTCCTAGTGTTACTAAGCAGTACTTGACTTTGCTTACAGTGGACCCCAGTCCAAACAGCAGGGGACGGATGGCCTGTTACAAACCAAGGTCTGCTGCTGCCAGAAATAGTAGCCCCTGGGCCAAGTTCAGTGTTCGAAACTCCCATTGTTCTAGGCACATTTTGCAACAGGGAATTTCATTAGCACGAGCAATTTGAGCTCTGGGCGCAGAACTGTGCCTAACATTTCAGATTTAAACTGCAGAGTGGAAGAACCTGTTTTTTGCCTCCCTACTTCCAGCTACTCTCTGAAGACAGAAGAGACCCTCTTAAGAATATTAGGGGTGGGCAGGTGAAGGACCAGACCATGTGAAAAATGAACGTAATGTTTTAGCTGCAGTTCATTCCTTTTCAGCTTTGTATATAAAAAAAGAGCAGCTAGACATTCCATCGTTACACTCATAACCTAGGTTTAAGGTGCCAATTAGCTGCTAGCTTTCATATCTCAGTTTCTAACACTGGTCAAGTTCTTCCCTCTCCTCTCCCTAACATTTAATGCCATCGTGTCATCTATTTTCCTATCAATTTGCTTCACAACATTGAATGGTCTAAGATCATTTGTACTAGAGAAATGGGAAGCAGGAGACTTTCCCCGGGGCTGGTGTTGATGTCTCTGGGAAGCTGTAATTCTGCCTGATATCTTTTGAAATGCCACTGGTTGCTCACGGTGCAGTGTGTGCTTAAATCATGTCCATGCCATGAGTAAGACTTAGTGCTCTACTTTGCCTCGATCCTGCTTGGTGTCTCTGTTCAAGTGCTGAAGAAAGCAGTGCTATCACCTGCAAACTCCACACCTCCTTTGTCCACAAAGAAGTCTGAATTTGGTTCCCGATGCACAGACCAGCTGATGCATTCAACCTGTGCAAAGTCAGTTCACTTGCAGGAGTTTGCAGTAATTGCATAGGTAATTACTGGACACAGACCCAAACAAGCCAGAAATTCCAGCCTCAGTTTTGCTTTTGTGTTTTTTGAAAGTACACTCGAGGGGTGACTCAAAGCAGGAACTGTGTGAATGGGAGAAGGCTCAAGCTTGCTGGTGAGAGACTGAACTCAAAACATTGGTTCAATTTAGTTTATTGTAGAAATATATTGCAAAATATGCCAGTAAGGGGATAGTAATTAGCCAAGGCAGCTGAGCACCTGGACACTCTGCTCCACCCTCACCTGTAATCTGTCAACTGTGCAAAATAGGGTGGCGGAAAAAACCAGCAATCACAGGTGAGTCTCAGAGTAGAAGTGGAGAGTGCATGAATTAATTTTGTCCCAAGAAGCGACTGAAAATGCTGTTTGAAAGGAAAGAGGCAGAAGTTTCTAGTGCAGCTGCTTACAAAGAAGTGGGTCGTTTGTAGTGAAGCCCCGCTGCATTCCGGCTCCTGGCGCGTTCCCCAGTCAAACGGCTAACTGATAACCACAAAGGCTGACCAGCTACAGGGCAGGGGTTGTGCAAACCAAGCTGTGCAAGAACTGCATGATGAGTTCAAGGGAAGGTGATGGTGGCGAGAGGCATAAGTTCCAGCGTCTGTTCGAGGGAAGTGCGCTGCTCCTGGTAGTCGGTGGTGTGACCGTTTCTGTAGTGGCCATATTCAAACTTAATCCTCAGTTCACCAATTTTCGACTGGGGGAGGATATCTGGAATCCACTCAATGATGAAAGGCGTCGGTTCCTTCTGATCAGGGGATGTGTTGCCTGGGAGGAAGGAAGCCAGAAAAAGGAGAGGAGCACTTTGGACCTTCTTTCCCCATTGTGTGTGGAAAAAAACAAGTTTCTCCAAGAGGAGGGTTGGATTCGCTTCCAACTCTACAAATCTGTGAGCTGGTGGGAAAAGAAGGCTCCTTTGAGGTGCAAAGGAATCAGGTTATACACCTACCGACTTTCAGGAAGGTTTTCAACTCCAGAGGCCGGAGGACTGGCTGCTTCTCCAAGCGCCCGTAAGTGTCTGGGATGCTCTCCACCTCAACTTTGGGGCACTTAAAGGGCTCATAGGTGCCATCCTGGTTCTGGATGAAGCTGCGTGTTATTTTCAGAGGCATCTGGGAAGAGGAGTTGGGAAGAAGAGATGAAAACACAGGATTTCTGAACAGGCAAATGAGAGCAGCATCCCTTTGCAAGAGGCCCTTTGTAAGCCCAGAGTTTGATCCTCACCCTGCAGAAACCAGGATGCCAAAGTTCTGGGAGTTGAGCCTCGCTGGAACAGGCCAGTGGCCCATCTAGCCCAACATTCTGTTCTCACAGTGGCCAACCAGATGCCTGTGGAACCCTGCAAGCAGGATTTGAGCGCAAAAACTCCCCTCCTGTAGTTTCCAGCAATTGGTATTCGGAAGCATTGCTGCCTCCGACTGTGGAGGCAGAGTCGAGCCCTCAGGGCTAGCAGCCACCAGGAGTCCTCCCCTCCATGAATTTCTCTAGCCCTCTTCCATAATCATCACAACCAGTAGATCATAAGAGAATTATTCTAGGAAGCTCATGCTAACCCCCAAAGGCCAGTTCCCCAAACTTTTAATCCCAGGATGCAACATTAAATGCTATGCCTAGCACTGGCCCTTCCTCCCCAACCCCCCAATGAATGCCCTCCCATCTTTTCACATAACAGAGAAAAACCGTAGACAAGAGGAGCAAGGGGGGGGGGTCTTACCTCAAGGGTATCAAAGATCTGTTTGACTTGCAAGATGTTTGTGATGTGCCATGTATATTTGGAAAAGGTGCCCAGGGGCAAAGCATCTTTCCGGACAAAAGCTGGAAAGGAACATCAAGGTGGTGTGATGGCGGCCACATTCCTCCTCCTGTGGCCAACTCCAATGGCAGAGGGAGCCAACACGGCACCCTCCAGCTGCTGCTCCCTACAATTCCCATCATTCCTGATCTTTGGCCACGCTGGCCGAGAGTGATGGAAGGTGGCGTCCAACAACACCTGGGGGGAATCTGTTGGCTATCCCTTTCACATGGTGTTGAGAAAGGAGACGAAATGTGATCTCAAGGGAGTCACAGAAACAGATGAGTTGTAGAGTTGGAAGGGACCACAAGGGTCACAATCACTGTGGCATAAAGTTCTTCTGAGGCCACAAGGAGAGGTTGTGCAGAGAGACCTTTCAGCTCTGCAGCATGCACTCACAAGGGACTGGTCCCCTTCAGCTGCTGCTCCCACTGTCCCTGAGAGTTCACAGAATTTTAGAGCTGGAAGGAGCCCTAAAGTAGGCTTCCTCAACCTCGGCCCTCCAGATGTTTTGAGACTACAATTCCCATCATCCCTGACCACTGGTCCTGCTAGCTAGGGATCATGGGAGTTGTAGGCCAAAAACATCTGGAGGGCTGAGGTTGAGGAAGCCTGACCTAAAGGGTCATCTAGTCTAAGCCCCTGCAAGGCAGGAATCACAGCTAAAGAATCCTGACAGGTGGCCACCTGACCTCTGCTTAGAAACCTCCAGTGAAAGAGAGTCTATCAGCTTCCTAGTGAGTCAGTCTCACTGTCTTACAACTAGAAAGTTCTTCCTAATGTTTAGTCAGAATCTTGTTATTTGAATCCACTGGTTCTGGTCCTCTCCTCTGTAAAAAGGAGAGGACCACAGCAAAAAAAAAAAACCACAACCTGGCTCCACCTTCCATGGGACAGCTCTCCACATATTTGAAGATGGCTCTCATATCACCCCTCAGCCTTGCCTTCTCCAGGCTAAACATCCCCAGCTCCCTCAACCGTTCCTCACAAGGCCTGGTTTCCAGACCCCTGACCCTCTTGGTCACCTTCCTCTGCACACCTTCCAGCTGGTCAATATCCTTCTTAAATTGTGGTGCCCAGAACTGGACACAGGACCCCAGGTGGGGTCTGACCAAGGCAGAATAAAACAGTGCTATCGCTTCCCTTGATCTACTTCTGCTGCAGCAGCCTAGAACAGTATTAGCTTCTGTTGCTGCTGCATCACACTGCTGACTCATGCTAAGCTTTCTTATGCCTCAATACAGCCTTTCGATTACAAGTCAGCATCAATGTGCAGCTAATATCCCAAGTGGCTTCCCGCAGAAAAGATGCTCTAAAGGTTGCGTACCTGTGGTCGAATTTGGCATCCGCTTCTTGATGCTTCCAACAGAAATCCTCTGCTGGAGAGCCTCAAAGAAAGCCTGGGGGATGTGGAACACCAGTGGCTCTGGTTTGCCTGGGTAAAAACATGCACAAGTGAAGAAATGCTTCTGAGAGGAACAATATAATTATGTTTAGACATTTCAGCAAGGACCAAGGCTCAAGCTAGATCATAAAAAAGGAAGGGCGGGAGAAACCTATTGAGGTGAAAACGCTTGAAAATTCACAAAGATAACCAGAGAGGAGGTTGGATCTGTAGGAGTGAAAGAGAGAAAAAACTTCACAGCTATGGGATAGCTATGTAGGATTTCCTCTGGGTGAATATTTTGTGGGCAGCCAGGGAACAGATGGAGACTGATGTGTGTGAGAGAGCCTAGCCACCCCAAATTTCTGATATATGGGGCAGTTTTTATCAGTTAGTCCAATTCTCTTCTATGCTCAAACACTTACATATATATTTTATTGACTGGCTCCTAGAGTTAGCAGGCATTCTGCTTGCAACTGCCCAGGTGAAGTGATGGGAAGTCCTGGCCAAAGTGAGGTGTTCTGCTTTGTGCATAAAAACTGCATGAATGGTTGCTTGGGGGTGGACAAGCCATCTCCTTGCTGCAGTGTCGGTCCTGCGCCTGTAAAGGCTGGGAGATCAGTCAGGCTGATTTGCAGTAAGTGTGCACAATTCTTTAATGAAGCACTAGAACTGGCCATTTTGATGTTTTTGACATCCTTCTTTGGTACTCCTGCACCCAACCACTCCCACAAGTCCTCTTTTGGGTCTGCAGTTCACAACAGCACTATGTTCAGCTGGGAACCAGGAGTGCCACTATAGACTGAGTTTGTGACTCCAGAAAGCAGTATAGGAGTACAGGAGGAGGCGGCAGGAGGTTCTTGATTGGCTCCAGTCAATCAACCTTGTCTAGATTTGGTTTCTGCTGCTGCCAGTTTATTTGTGCCCAGTGTGTAAATTAAACATAGTGAGAGGGCTTCTCTGCCAGTTTCATTTAGCCATAAATGCTCTCTCTCTCTCTCTCTCTCTCTCTCTCTTTCCCCCTAAGAAATTAACAGTGTTGAGTGCAACCTGACACCAATCATATCAGTACCATCTGAGTGCTACTGGAGAATAGCCTTACACAGACAAAAGCCACTTACACAAGACACTGCAGGGTATTCCATCCAATGATCCTCTTATAATATGAACAAGGATTCAAGGGATAAAGGTGAGGTCAAAGGAGACTTACCGTCAAACTGGTAATGCATGGCTTGGTGGATGCGTTCAGTGACACTGGCCAACCACTCTTGGAAGGACAAGGTTACTTGTGATTCATCAAGCAGCTGACTGCAAGCTAAGGAAAAGGAAAACTCTTAACCTAAGAAGATCAGGCCAATGGCCACCTAGTCCAGCCTCCTGGCTCACAGTGACCAAGCAGGTGCCTCTTTTGGGAAACCTGCAAGCAGGACCTGAACCACAGCTGTCAACTTTTCCCTTTTCTTGTGAGGAATGCTATTCAGAATAAGGGAATTTCCCTTAAAAAAGGGGAAACGTTGACAGCTATGACCTGAACACAACAGCACTCTCCCCTCCAATTGGAGAACAGCCTCTACTAAAGGCCTCGTAAAGAAGCACAAATTCAGGAACAAAGGGAGAAAAAAACTAAGAGGAAGGTACGTTTGGCAAATCCTCACTGCGATCAACTCCCACCCGGAAATCTATGTCCCCACTGTGGAAGGATGTACGGATCCAGAATTGGCCTCCACAGCCATTTACAGACACACCCCTAAGACTGCGTTCATGGAAGACAATCTTACTCGGTCACAAGTACTCACCAAGAGACAATCTAAAAATATGTGAATGACACAAAAGGAAAAAGGGTTGGAGAGGAGAAAAGAAAACAAGCAAACACAGGCACTCAACTATTAATGTTACAAAGTTCTTATAATGACCAGCTTTCACTTTAGGATGCTCAGAATCTTAAGAGAGACAAGGTCAGTGCTGAGGTTTCACGTCTTTAATTTCTTATATTAATTTCTTTTCTCATGGAGAGGGAAGGGAGTGTAATACAGTTCCCCAGACATGCATATAAGGCAGGAAGACCAAAAAGCTGAAGGAACTAAAGAAGACAGCTGGAAAGTAGAGTGTAGGCTGAGCAAAACTGGCCTTTTGTGGAAAACCCTCTCAGTCCATTTCTGCTTTGCGTTCCTTGCAGCTTGCCGAGCCGGCAGAAAGAAAACTCACCTTGCCTTTTCAGTGAAGCAACCGTTGGCTTTTTCAGTCCACTTTTGCGCAGGTTTGTGTTTGCCACGTCTTGAGACAAGAGGGGGCTACTTGCTTGTGTGCCTTAAAAGTAAAAGTTGAAACAGCTTTAGAATGAGTAGCGCTGGGAAAGCCAAGATGGTGCCTGCCAGATGTTGTTGAACTACAACTCCCATCAGTCCCAGCTGGTCCGGTCAGGGCGATGAGAGTTGTAGTCCACAATGTCTGGAGGATATTGCATTGGTGACCCCAGAATAGACTTTTAAAATGCTTCCCATGGCTCTCTTCTAATTGTGGAAGTATGTCTCCAAGCCACACAGGACTCAATGAAGGGTCTAATAATAATAATAATAATAATAATAATAATAATAATAATAATAATAATAATAATATCATCATCTTTATTGTTATTGCCCCCTCTAGCACTATAACAAGTGCTGCTAGTAGCTATGATGATCTCCGAAAGGCAAACTCTGCACTATGGATGCAGGTAAGAGTCATCCATATCAAAATGGAACATGTAATACAAAACAAGTCAAAAATTAATATTCTCACCCATTCCTTCATCTTTTTTCCTCTTTTTGGCCTTGGAGGCAGCAGCCTCTCCAGAGCTCAAAGCGGATTCAGGCTGACAGAGAAGCTGGGCTCCTACTGTTGACTTCAGACCTGGAGTTGCAGGAGAGAAGAGGTTGAAGGTTTGAGTCTTCACTCTGTGTTTCTCCTCGTAAAATGTGAGCTTAAATCCGGTGAGCTCCCTTTGGTTCTAAGCCTGCCTACAGGGAATGTCAGTGGTATTCCCAGGGTGAGCTGCAGGGGCCCAGCCCTTCCAAGGTATTCCAGTCTGCACACCCACACACCCCACATACAGGCATGGCAGGGGATTCTTTATTTCATGCACTTGGCCTGAGCTGTCTGCTGACCACATCCTTTCAGCCTCACTCATGTTCTCTGACCTTACCCACCGCTGGAATCATAGCTGAGGAAATCTGCAAACTCCTGGGCCAAGAGATCATCGCTGGCAAAGGCACAGAGGCAGGCAAAGAAGTGATTGCATTTCTGGCTTGCCTCTTCCTTAGCAGAAGCTGCCTTGCTGGACTTCAGCGACTGGCAAGAGCAGAGGAAGCGGTGTTCCGCCCTGCTCTTGTGGCCAGCCTTGTGGGAGAAGGAGATGTGGAGGTAACCCAAGCTATGCTTCTGGCTGGCTTTGCACTTCACCACTAGGATGTTCTTGGTAATCCTCTGAACTAGGGGCCCTGTGGACTCCGTGGCCAACTGCCATAAGGTTTGCTTCGTCTCAGCAGAGGCCTGCAACGAGTTCAAGACTGAGCTTTTCAGGGGCAACGGGGTGGCCTCTGCCTGGCAGTTCACAGCCAGTTTAATGTGCTGGCACTGGTTTTCCACCACCCCTTGTGCAGCCGCCTTCAAACACGATGGGACGTAGCAGCGCCCAGAGCTGAGCTGTGTGATGATGGTCCCATCTACTGTCTGGATGGTGGTCTCCGAAACTCCCAGCTCCACAAAGCACCGGTACTCTGGCCCCCTGTCCCTCTGTCGCACTGAATAGACCTGTAGATCAGAGCCAGTGTTGATTTTGACCGCGTCGACACCGGCCTGCTTCCGGGTGCCGTAGCGGAAGATGGTGCCGCAAGTCTTGTTCTTGCAGCTCAGCCCACGGGTGCCGTTGTAGGTGCCGCACCGGGGGCATTTCCTGATGCCTCTCAGGGTAGCTTTCCCCAAGTCTGATAAGAAAGCTGGGACTTTACTCCTGGCAGGGTTTGATTCCATCCTTCAGGCAGCCTGGACAAAAGGAAGGCACAAAGAAATGAGAGTTCTGATCACTTGGAATGCCTCGCTCCACGTGCATCAAGCAAAGGTGCTCTGTAGGGGCTTTCAGAGGCAAACATGATGTCAGAGATGATCTACCTGTTTGTTGTTGTTGCTAAAAAGAAGCTGCAAGGGGGTCAGTTTTGAGCAGCTGTGCAGGAAGCACAAAAAAGAACTGCTGTTAGCTATGGACAGACAGAACCATATAGACATCATAGCTCCCTGTATATTCACATCTCAGCAGCAGATACAACTACTGGGGGGGGGGCTGGTTAGCCCCCTCCACCGCAATATGAGCTAGCACACTGCTCTCAGCAAAAATAATAAAATGCTTCTGAGATGTCAGGTCTCTTTTGTCCCTCAGGTGCACCTGACCTTTTCAACCTTATGAAACACACACAGCTTGGTTCATCTTGTCTTCATTTTCCCTATATGCCCTTTTAAATCCAGAGTGATAAATATGGCATTGGAAACATTGCCATTAAAGAAGCAAAGGACCCCTATTAACATCCAAACTCCGTTCAAAACACTAATCAGTTCAGACATTCATTTTCCAGGTTGCTAACCTTAGGTGACCTTTCCTGCAAGGAGGATCAGATTAAGCAGAACTGCTCCAAAACTTAGGCATCTCAGTCCAGTTCCACTTGATGGGCCACATTATTAATCAACAACAAAAAGTGTGTATGTGGAGAGGTATCTGTACTGTGCAAATCAAAGCCTCAGTTTCCCACCTCCTAAAATGGGAGGAAGGAACTTTCCTTACAGGACTGCAGAATGAACAAAGTGACTTAAATAAATAAATTAGGTGCAGTGAGACTGTTGGACTCCTGACTCCCAACAACTGCATCCAGCGTGGCAGCAGGTCAAGAATGATAAGAGCTCTCCTCCAGCAACACCTGGGGGGGCACCATGTTGGCTGTCCCTGATGCACGGCATCGAACATACCAATCCCCACTCCTGCTTCCCCCAAAGTCCAATGGAACATCATTAACCAGTGCTGTTGAGTCCAATGTCCAGCTATCCATGTTAAAAGTAATATAATCTGTTAGGTGCCTGTTTTACATGACCCCAGAACTGAGGATGGACCAAGAAGTGGTGGGATCTAGTGATGCCATGAATCATTCTCAAGATTCTGGCAAGAACTTGGACCATCAGCCCAGTGGTGTCACAATGAAGCATTTTCTGGCAAGGAACCTCTGCTGTGATGTTCCAGTGAGGTCATAAAGGGGAAAAGATGCATGCGAAATGTGCATCTTGCCACTAGCCCTTGCATTCTCAGATTGAGTGAGAGGAATCCTAGGAAGTCACAAATATTGGGACTCACTGCTGCTGCTGCTGCTGGAAGGCAAATATTGATTTGGGGACTGCTCTCTCTCTCTCCCGATCACTGTCAATAGTGGAGGAGGAAAGGACTGATCAGATTCTGCCTAGGTCAAGGTCCAGTGGACAGGCAGGCAGGCCCTTTTCACACTTAGAAGCATCACCCCCCACACCCCAGGTGCACCGTCGCTTCCAGCCTACTTTTGGCTCTAAGGGATGCCTTGCATTTCAGATTATTCACGACACATCTCAAACTATAAACAAATGCAGAATTATGAAAATAAACAAAACTCTTCAATAATTAATACAAAAAGGTGAATTCAAGGAGGAGGCAATCATTTAATTATTTTCTTTATATCTCACCTTTTTTTTCTAAGGAGCTCAAGGTGGCATATATGGTTTCCCCTCTCCTCATTAATCCCCACAACAACCCTGAGAGGTAGGTTAGACTGAGAGGCAATGACTGGTCCTAGGTCATGCCAAGTGAGCTTCCTGAGAGAGTGGGAATCTCCAAGATCCTAGTCAGCACAGAGGGCTGGATGGAAAGCCCCTAATTCTCGATCCCTAAGCCACACCAATCTTGAGCTACAGCACTGAAAAACTGCAAAATGCTCACCCTACCTGATATGAGCCACTAGGAGGTCTTAGAATGTGGCTGTAGATTTGCTGTCTCAATCCCCTCAACCCCATTTAGGATTGCTCTGCCCTGCCCCAGTATCTGCCAGGACTCATAAATATTCATTTTTCCTCCCCCCATTCCATGGTTCCAAGAAGTCCTCCTAGTTCATGAACTATTCCACAGTCCATCAAGTTGTCTGTTCACCTGCCAGCCAAGTGATCATTAAAATGAGAGAGTTCAGAGCTGGGAGAGTGGCAGTTTGTTTTTTTTAATCTTTTGCCCACTCTTCCTCCAGGCACCAGAGAGCAGCACACACAAGTTCTCCTCTTACCTATTTTATTCTCAGAACAATCTTATGAGGTGGGCTACATTGAGAGAGAACAACTGGCCAAAGTCACCCAGGCTGATGTCCTAACCTGATCACCACCAGATGTTTTGGACTACAACTCCTAGCAGTGGAAGCTTAGCCATATGATTCTGGGGCTAATGGAAGTTGTAGTGCAAACGACACCAGGTTGCGGAATGGTGCTCTAACCACTACCTAACAGTCTCCAATGTATTATTTGCACAGGTTCAAACCAATTCACATATTTTGTTGTGAAAATTGCAAAGGTTTCCAGCTCTTTAGCTAAGTCATCACATAGCGTTCCTTTGCAAGTAGTACTGCTGAAACAACACAGCAAACCCGAAAGCAGTGATTCAGGCATTTTTAAGAACATAAGAGGAGTCTGCTGGAAGCCGCCCAGAGTGGCTGGGGCAATCCAGTCAGATGGGCAGGGTACAAACAATAAAATCATCATCATGGTAGTTATCATCATCAGGCCAATGGCCTATCCAGTTCAGCACCCTGCTCTCACAGTGGCCAGCCAGATGCTTGTGGGAATCTGCGGCGAGCAGGATCCGAGCCCAGGAGCAGCCCTCTTCCCTCCTGTGGTCTCCAGCAACGGGTACGCATGTTGCCTTCCAGGGCGGCGGCAGCAGAGCAGAGCCAGCCTGGCGAATCGGGGCAGCGGCTTCCTGCCCTCTCGCCGCCGTGTGCAGCCCCCCAGCAGGCGGTGGCAGCAGCTTCCGTGTGGCCGCTGCTGCCTCCCCAGGGGCGAAGGACACTCACTTGGACAGAGACCGGGCAGGGAGGGAGGCGAGGAAGCATTCGTTCCCTTCACAAAGGGAAGGCGCTCTGCGCGCTCAGGGGCACGTGGCCCGCGCGAGCTTCTTCAGGGAGGCAGGAGAAAGCACTCTGCCCATGTTCAGAGGCACCCTGCCTTCTCAGAAGCCAGACTGCGTTTTGAGAAGCAGAGAGAGGCGGCCCCACGGCGGGGCATCCCTCCTGCCCGCTTGGACGTGCGGCTCAGCCGGCCCGAGAAGCGGCCATCCTCCGGCCCCGCGCTTGACACCTTCCGCATGGCGTCACCAGCAGCAGCTGCGCGACGTGCGGCGATGACGTCACGGGCCGGCAGCGGCCGCGCCCCCTCCTCGGTCGCATGGCAACCGCGGGCGGGAGAGGTGAGGCCTAGGCCAGAGAGCCTCCCTCCAGCCCGCCCAACGTCACTTCCTGCCGCTCCCTCCGCAGCGGGCGCGCAGCAGGACCCTTCCCCTTCCCGCCGAGGCCCCCGCCGCGTCGCCTTTTACCTGGGCTTTTACCTCCTCAGCCTCGGGCCCCAGCCGGGCGGGCGGCCGGCGGAGGAAGTCGGCGAGCGGCCTCCGCTATGGCTCCTTACAAACGGTTCGCGGGTCCCGTCTGTAAGAGCGGCTCCCATTGGCGCAGCGGAGGCGCCGCTGGCTCGCGAAGCACGACGGGAAACGCAGTCCGGCTGCCTCCCAGGGTCGCGGAAGTCCCGTGCGGGGCTCCTCCTTATGTAAAAGACCCGAGAGCTCGAGGGGAAAGGATGGGGGGCGGGTACGAGACGGAGGCGTCAGGGCTGCGCTTTATTCCTTACAGGCGTAGCACGAAACTGCACCTACCTGGCTTTTGGGGCAGCGCTGGCTTTGCAGCGGTCTCGCCTAGTTTACTTAATGTTCTTTCGTGTTAAGAATGCACTTGAAGCGCGGCTTGGAGGCCCCCTTGCGATTCCCTCGCAGAGGTGAGCCCTTGCACGCCTTTAAAGGACGGCTCTCTCCGTTTTCTCCCTTTGAGGCTGGGTGACTAGCACCGAGGCAGGATGTCAAACAAGCTTGAGGAACCTACTTACTAAAGTGGCAATTGTTGTTTTGTCGTGTCCGACTCTTCATGACCCCATGGGCCAGAGCACGCCAGGCACTCCTGTCTTCTATTGCCTCCCGCAGTTTGGTCAAACTCATGCTGGTAGCTTCAAGAACACTATCCAACCATCTCGTCCTCTGCCGTCCCCTTCTCCTTGTGCCCTCCATCTTTCCCAACATCAGGTTCTTTTCCAGGGAGTCTTCTCTTCTCATGAGGTGGCCAAAGTATTGGAGCCTCAGCTTCAGGATCTGTCCTTCCAGTGAGCACTCAGGGCTGATTTCCTTCAGAATGGATAGGTTTGATCTTCTTGCAGTCCATGTGACTCTCAAGAGTCTCCTCCAGCACCAGAATTCAAAAGCATCAATTCTTCGGTGATCAGCCTTCTTTATGGTCCAGCTCTCACTTCCATACATCACTACTGGGAAAACCAGAGCTTGAACTATATAGACCTTTGTCGTAAAAAAAAAAAAGTGGTAATACCACTTGGCGGCAACTGCAAAGCCTCAAGAGTGAAATTTATTGAGAGGAAATGAGCAATAGCTGCATGGGTTGCTGGAGGCAGTGAAGGCTTCTATTCAGGATGTAGCCTTCTTTGGGTCTAGGTTCTGAAGTTTCCAAGAGGCTGCACACCAGAAATACCCCTTAGGAAAGGCTCCAGAGAATATGAGCCTTTGGTTGGTTGGAGCTGCTTCTATTTCATAATATGCCACAACTCCCCATTTTCTATGAAGTGGTTGATGATGAGTCAGTCACCTCTCTGAAAAATATGACCTTATTACATTTGCACAGGATGGTCAGCAAACAAAGCAATGTGTCACTGAAGAGTTCACCCAGGGTTGAAAAAGCACAACCTGTCCAGTGTGAAGTAAAGATGCTGCAATCAAAAACCAAAGGAGTTATGGGTTTGGACATTCACCTCTATGCCCGGTGAGAGATGCTCAAGGAAGAATTTCAGGCAAGTGCCAAACGCCCACTCTTTATTTCTTAAAACACATAAGAGAGGTGGTGAAATAAGGTCTCAACAGCCCTTCAATTGATTAGGATGGCTACCCAAGACACTGGCTGCTCTTGCTAAGGCCGCCTTCAGAGTCACATCACCCAAGAGAAAAAGGCTGGCAGGTAATTTAGACTTGGCAACTCAAGAGACCTTTTCCAGTTCCACTTTTCTCCCAAACCTGTGCTAGAATATCTGAACAGTAAAGTAAACAAAAGGTTAAGGATGAAATACGCAAGCTCACATCTTTTATTAACATCTTAATGGCTTTCAAAAATCACGGCTTCTGGAGTGAAGTTCTTGAACTTCTAAACACAAGTATCAAAATACATTAGTTCAAACGAAGCTTTCAATGTTCATACAGAGACAAAAATGGGCTGCTACTTTTAAAAACAAAATAACCCAAAAACAATACCCCAGGCAGCTTTATCCTCCTTTGTTATCTGTATGGGGCATTACTCTCGTTTACATTTACCGTATTTTAAGAAGACTCCCTTTTAAAACTGAAAGGCTGCTTAAACTAAAAACAAGAAGGAAAAGGGCAATAGTGAGAGAAAGAAATAGGCTCAAATGCTTCACCCACATTTTTTTGTAGGACCACTGGAGAAGTTACAGCAGAAGAGGCTGACACTTGGTAAGCAACTAGTTTTTAATGTGGCTTATGTAGCAGAAGTGACCTCCAGAAAAGTATGAAAAATCCTAGTCAGAAGTAGCTTAGCGGTAACAATTGTATAACTGGAAGGGCCTCGTCCATTCATTTTTCTCAAAGCATTTCTAAGTCTGAGGAACTTTAGAATTTTAAGCCTTTAATTATGCTTAACAAAAACAACCTGAAATTCATGTCTTTCCTGGGTCCCCAAATGGAGAGTAGGGGAAAAGCAACCAGCACTGACATAATACTAAAAGCCTTGTTTGTGTGTTTTTTAACCTAGGTAACAGTATCTCAGACAGTTCTAGTGACAGGAATTTTATTTAAGACAACTAAACCTGGGCAGTTCTATTGCTGAAAATACACACATAGAAATTCCAGTGCGGCACCAAACTCACCTCAAACCTATTCCTGTCCTCTTTTGAAAGAATTGTACAGGCAGAGGTGGTAAAAATAATTTTAAAGATATGTTTATGCAAGTTTAAAAGGCAGCAAGGAGGCAGAAATAAGAGTGGTCTATGAGTTAAAGCTGTCTTTTCAGTATACTTCACCTTTTTAAACATATGGGGGGGCCAGACCCTGCTTTCAGGGTAAAAACTGGTTTTTGATTGTTGTTTTTTACAGCCAGGTTTCACTGAACTCAAGCCATCTGGTTCTGCTTCCTTTACAGAATTCCAGTTGTTAAACAGAGTCAGGGACAAGAGTTTCTCAAGAGTCACCATAAGTTTTCTTTTGTCTTTTCCTCTACCCCCTCCCACTGCAAATTATATTCGTAGCAAACTTTCAAATTTTAGAACACCATTCACACCCAGCAAATCATGGAACACTCCCCAAAGGTGAGGGGTTGAAATCAAGACAAATAGGAATTTAACATCTCCAAAGCCAACACTCTATCATAGGGTCACTTATTTCCATAAAACACATTTGTCATAGGACACTCCATATATCATAAACTCAATAATCCCTTGATACATTGCTCCACTACAACCAATGCAGAATAAAAAGCATACACCTCCATGGGCCCAGACATTAACTGGGATAAATAAATATTACACCTAGGGGTAGCTTTCTTTTTTGCACTCTCTGAAGGCTAAGTCAAGGAGGTAGGATAGCAAGGTTTTTTTTGGCCTCTGAACAATTAAAAATGCTTAATCCAGCTGGTCCTTCAGGCTTAACCGGAGCATTCCTCATACTCCTGGCCTGATCCGCACAATGCTACAAGTTATCAGAGCTCTACCTGTACATGCTAAATCAAGTCAAATTTACTCCACTTGAGTAAGAAGTTGCTAAGACCAATGTATTCTCTACATATTTGAAAAATGAGAGCATGACTGGTGTATTCAAAATCTAATAATGTATTTGATATTCACATGCAAAAAGCCAAAGTTTAGAATCATACTCGTTAAGTCACATAGACCTCTCTGCCTTTTACCCTTTCAAAGAAGGAGACATACAAAAGCTGACCAACTTTTGTGAAAAATATTAATTTGCTAAAATAGTTTACATGGTATAGGATACATGTAAATGTAAAAACTGAGAGATTTAGAAAAGCTGGTTCATTAGAATGTGTCACATTTTTAATAATATCTGAAACTGGGTTGAAGTTCATCGGTGAAGATCTTTGCACAAACCCAACAGGGATTTCCCAGGCACCTTCTCACGTCTAACAACAGGAAGAGTTGGATCCGTTGGAGAGCTCTGAACAACTACTGCTGCCAACCACCACTTCCCACCGCCACCCCCATTTAATAATTTAACAGCTGACAGTAAGGCAAAAATCACTTTTTGAAAAATGTCTAGATACAAAAAAATGTAAACCAATAAGTTATATTTGAAACCCCAGTATAACAAAAGTGAGGAGATGGGACACTTTATACAATAGGCTCTCTTTAGAACAGAATTGTGCACAAGCTGAAGATCACAATAAACCTTCAGAACTCACACAGTTTTGGCGTGTTTTGTTTTTGTACAACTTTTCATATACATTTTCAGTCATACTAGGAATGCAACTAGAACTGCACACTACTTCAGTGGAAAAAAGTTTGATATTGTGCAATATTCTGCCCCAATCTAAAAGTGGCAGAAATCCCTGCATTAGTTGTGTTTCAAACAAGGATCTTAAGAAACACATCTCAAAAGAGGAAAAGAAGGCAAAAGTTGGCAGATATCCAGCATCTAGTATTTCCTGTGTGTGTGATTTAAAAAAAATGTGGACAACATAGTTTCATGATTAAAAATAAATACTGTTTTCTGACTTTTGCACTGACTTGATAGGATAGGTTTTTTTTAAGTAAACAAAGGGTTTTACAATGCTCCATATATAGCCTCAAAGCCACCAGTTGTTTTATTCCAGAGTCTTTCTCTGTTCCTCTCACTGTGTTTCAAAACCTGCCATTCGATATCCAGTTTGACTAGTTAGAACGCTTCCATTTTGCCCCTGGGGTGGGGGCGGCGGCGGTGGGGGCGGGGGCGGCACACCATAATTTGCACCCATCCATGCTGCAGAAGACTGTGTCTGACTGAATGAAAAAGGAAATGAAATAAAGCTTAGAAAGTTTACACAGACATAATGAACTGGAATCAAGACAACAGTGAATGTCAAACCAAATATTTTATCACTTTATCCACCACCACTAGTCCAGGCCCACAAAATTAAACCACACAGGATGCCTTCAGAAATTCATTCCCGCTTTCTGCACCAAATAAACAATGTACAAAATAATTTCCAAGATATATGAAGATAGATTAGTTTGAGTGACCACTGACTTCTATCATTCTACACACATCAATGTGGATCAAAAGGGTCTATATTTTGCTTAGAAAGGACACAGAACTGCAAGTCCAATGGCCTGTTTCAGAATTCAACATAATATGGTCCAGATGAGAAGTTTCAGAATTAAAGCCTTGTTTCATGACTGTGCAGTTATATTCGTTCTGAAAAAGGTTCCTTGGCACAGAGCCTGTACAAAACAGCAAACACTTACTTGAATCCCTGATTCCATGCTTGTCCATACATTCCATACGCAGGGACCTGCCAGCCATTAGGCATGTACTGGCCAATCTGTTGCGCATTTCCATACCACTGACCCCACTGCCCATACGGCGGTGGGTATCCCACTTGATTCTGCTGAAAAAGTTCAAATTAAACAAAGTTAGTACATTGGTACAGGGAAGACACACGAAGGTGGATGGTTTTCAGTTACACTGCCACATGCCCCTTTGCCTTTGGCATCCTAAAGCTCATGTTATCACAAACACAGAAGTGTTTTAGTTCGTACAACAAAGCTCATTCCAAAGACTCGTACGGACTGTATTTCACAACATAAAATGATTAAATCATACCATGTTGGGGAGCTGAAGAATTTGTTATTTGTTCGATATGAAACTCAACTGTAGGAGTCAGTCAGACCAGTGGTACATCAGTGGCACAGCTGCTCTGACATTGGCCTCAGGCAGAACCAGTGTCAGAGGTAACAGAAAATAAATCGGGGATCTTACAGATGCAAAATATGTTCTCTACCATTAATTTCTGGCCCTCTTATGGGAAAACAATTGTAAGAAAGCTAAACAGCTAAATTTTCAGGCAGCGCAGTTAAACTGTGGAACTCGCTCCTGCAGGAGGTAGTGATGGCCATCAATTTGAACAGCTTTAAAAGAGGATTAGACAAATTCATTGAGTAGGTGCCTATCAATGGCCACTCGCCCTGATGGCTATGCTTTGCTTCCTACAGTTCTGAATACCAGTTGCTGGAAACCACAGGAGGGGAAAGGGCTCCTGTGCTCAAATCCTGTTTCCTGGTTTTCCATATGCATCTGGGTGGCCACTTTGAGAAGAGGACGCTGGACTGGATGGGCCACGGACCTGATCTAGCAAGCTCTTATTATGCCATCATAACTTCTGCTGCCCACAAAAATACATTTATAACTCTAGCTTGTGCTTGGGTAACTCTGCAGCACAAGCAGGGGCTTGGACCACAAAAGCTAAATTAGGTAACTGAGGCACCAAGATTCGGCACTCTCCCACTTATTTCTATACAGCATGCCACCTCCACTCCCCATTTTCCAAAAAAACCAAGTTTGTGTCAGTGCTATAGCAACAGTACACACACCTTAGGGTGTGTTGCTAGGTCTGTGGTTAACCCTAGGATTATTTTCCTTAAATCCTCTTAAATTTATACTTTTATTCCAAGAGTTCCACAGCAAAGAGAGCACAATAACTGAAGAAAGATCAACACATTATCTAATGACCTTTTACACCTCCAGCCCCGATCATTTGTGTATGTTTTACAGTTGGATCCCATGTTAAGCAACATGTGGGAAATGATGCATATAAATGAAATGAACAACCAGTAAAGGGATTTGTGGTCTAACTATTTAGAATGAAGAAATCTACCAGAACAGAATTATTTTTGGGGGGAGGGGAAAAAAACCCTTTTTTGGCAGACACTTACCTGTTGGATTGGATTTATCATATCTGGCGTTTCTTTGCCCCAGTAACATTTCACAACATGTCCTTCTATAGTTGTGCCATTGACTGAAACAATTGCATGTGCAGCGCTTTCATGAGAATTGAACCTGTAACCATTTGAGAAAATTAATCAATAATACAAAATCCCATCAAACAACCAAGTAATACAAATCCCTCTCACCAAAAGTCCATCCAACAATTCATTTCAAGGGATAATCTATCCAATATTGCAAGCCCACCGTATGTAGATCCTTCACAATGTATGACATATGCACAAGGCCATGGGGGGCACATCTTCGGGGAGGAAGGGCAGGATATAAATTCAACAGGTAAATAAGTCAAGAAACTTGTGAGGGCTCCAGGGAAAATTGCAGGCCTGATACATTGGGCTGCTCAGTAATCATGGCATAGCAGGAGCAAGGCTTTTCTTTGTGCAAGACAATGCCTTCCAGAAAGAGAATGAAGGTGGCCACCATCAGCCGCCCCTCCATTAAGCTGCTGTATTAGGAGTCAGAATACTGAGAAAAGAACACCTGAGTAGCAGCTGTGATGTCAAAATCAGGTGCAAAACACCCAACAGCCCCAAGACACGCAAATGAAAGTTTTATGTGAATGATTGCAGGTTCCTGTTTCTTAGAAATAATCAACATGAAGGAGAGGACACTGGAAGGAGTACACTTTAAGTCACAGTTTCAAAAAGGGATTGCAATACTTCAAACTGTACACTGTGGCATGGGCTTGCTAAAAAACACACAGGAAAGACAAACAGCATCATACCGTACAAAGGAGTATCCTTTATCTGGGAAGACCCGAATTTCCATTATTTGCCCAAATGGAGAAAATGTCTGGCGCATCAGCTGTTCTGCAAATCAGAAAACAGAAATAAGGATGTCAGGATATGGAGTTAGGGACAAGTTCTGAAGGCTACTAAAAACTCATGAAGTGCCATACCTGTTAGCCCTGAAGTAACACCTCCACAGTACACTGTGCAGTTGCTTGGACTGGACTGATTCACAACATCATCATAGGATAGTTGTTTGGCGTTTGCTGTTTGGGGAAAAAAAGTTTACACAAGTCTCTAATTTGCCCACAAATAAAAAACCCAAACATTTGTAGAAATAATTGGCTGTCCATTCCCCACAACTACCATGGCTTATGTTTTGCAATATATAATTACTGTTTCAATTTACAGCCACATTCTGCCCCAAAGGCTTACAATTCTATGTGGCCAGGGCTCCTGTCCCTGAACAATTTACAATCGAAACCTGCTTGTAAGGTGTTCCACCGAAACAAAATTCTATTCAGAGCATCAAACTCACCACCTAATGGGAGGCAGCACATCAATTAAACATATTGGCTAGCCCTAGACTGTCAGTTCTAAAAGCTTATTCTAGGCTGGAGAGGAAATATCCCCATGTGTGTTTTGGAAGCTAAGATACTCACACTCATATGTACTCTTTGGAGCTGGAGGTTTACGTGTTGCCCAGTTTGTCCTGATTTGTCTTCCACCAAGCCACTGTCCCCCCATCTGCTGAATCGCGTTTTCTGCATCCTACAGAGAAAGCAAAACACTTTCAGAAAGCAGCTCTGTAAGAAAGTAAACTACTAACAATGCTAATTTATAGAAAAATATTTGTTTCAATTACAGAATCACTTTACTACACAAAGGCTGCAAAAGCATCAGATCAACAATTAAATGTGGTCTCTTTAAATTTGCAAAAAAATTAATACAAAAAAACCTCCAAATACAAAGGCAGCTTACAAAAGGCTGTTCTGTGAATAGCCCTTTTGTCCATAAATTTTCTCCAGATGCTCCAAGTACTTCATTATGCAAATGAATGCTAAATGGCAAATGAAAATAGAGACAAAAGGTGCCTCCAACAACCATAAAGTTTTATTCAGTGTGGATCCATTGTAATAAAGTAACCTAAGTCAGTGCCATTTTAATATAAAAAATACCAACTTGCAGGTATAAAAATATGAAGCTCTATCATTCACAGGTAATCAGCTATCAAATTCTGAAAGACTACAGTTAGACTCCAAACCCAAATAGTACTCATTGTGTGAATTTTCCTATTGTGCTCCAAGTACCTGCAGCTCCATGCATGGCCATTTAGGGTCAAATTAAACATGCAGGGCAACTGCGTATATGCTACCCCGATTTAGTCTGATCTCATATATAATGGGGTTAAGTTGGTCTACTCTCAACATAAAAAGGAGCATGGGGGTGTGGAAGCAAAGCTCCCCACTCTCAGTTCCTTTGCCTTACCTTACTACACTTTTAGCAGTTTTCTCTCTGGGCGGCTGGTATCAAAGCAAGGCTCGGGGAGAAACTGCTTATAAGCAGCAGAATATAAGGTGGGGGAAGATTTTACTTTCCTGCTTCCCCACATTTGCGTAAAGAGTACCCCCAACCATGCTTTGTATATGAATGGGTCAAACAATTGTTTTAACATGTGGCAATTCTGCCTCCCCTCGACCAATCTTAGCTGTAAGGAAAAGTGAACTGTTACTACAGTTTTAGTACACTTTAAGCACAGTATGTTAGGGCATGTGTTCCACAAATGGAGAACAAAGGCTGAGGTTTTCTGACTGTAACCTCCTCCCAGAGAGAGATCAAAAGGACAGAGGCACATGCACTGGCTCCTAGATGGAGAAACAAGTGATCTAACTCAGAAACTCACTGCTCTTGAGAAAGTTATGCTGCTGCAAACCATTTAAGACATAGAGAGGTGATAACCACTTTTGTAGATTTTTACCACCACAAGGTGATACGACTGAAAGATATCAATAGCAACTATTTTAGCATTTCAAGTTAATGTGCACTTCCATTCATTAAGCTTCATTCAGTATTATTGGCAGAATATTTTCAATTAGCTCTCTTAAGATAAAAGCAAGATTTAAATTTGTCATATGTATTAAAGATGCACCATTTAATGGAACTACATACAGTACAAAAAAAGAAGTCCTGACAGTGGGAAATGTAGTCTCAGATGTTTTCCCTTTACAAAAATCTTGCTCACAAAATAAAAGTATCTTCAAGATGCTCTTATATTTACTTTAATGTAAATAAAAAACCTATACAATCCAAGAGCAGTTAACAGAAATCATCTAAAGAGATTCTTATTGAGCCATTTCATAGGATGATCTTAAGCTGCCCTGAGTATGCTGATTGTTACACCAGCACATAACTATTTAATACTTGCAGATCATTAGAATTTATCAGTGATTGCAGAAACAAGGGTAAGACTCTGGTACCATCTCCCTCCAAGAATAGATCAACTAGCCCCTAACAGGATTCAGATGCCCAGTAACCCCCATCTGGCATCATCAAACCCAACTCCATCCTCTTTCTTTCCCCATCCAGTCCTCTTTCCTTTCCTTGTGATTCTTATATTTTAGATTGCAAGCCTGAGCACAGGATCTGTATCTTATTCTGAGTTAACTTGCCAAATTAGTTCAGAACTCTAAGAACTCCATGAGAATCTGGCAGTGTTCATTTCTGGAAGAAGGGTTCTAAAGAATCAACATGCACTCACCCATTTATTGAAGAAAGAAACAAAGCCATATCCTTTAGATTTTCCTGTTGCCATGTCCTTAACAACCCGTGCATCCCTAAAAAGCAAAGAGAAGGCCAGTTAAACATAAAGAGAACAGAATCCAAGTGAAAATGTCTCACACGCAGCTCCTTTAATAAAATGAACTTCTTAAATGCACCAGCAATACATAGTCAAAGCAATTCTCCCTTTTACTAATGTTTTATCACAATAGCAAAAAATTAAACTTAATTGTGTAAACATGCAAAATCAATAGCTCTTTAAAACAAGTATTTTACAGTCGTTGGTTCACAGTTCAAAATGCTCTTACATACTGTTAAAAATACTACGCATGGTCAAAGCAGCTATTCAAAGGAATAACTGAGGGCATGTAGCTAACTAGCATATTAGCGAACGGCTCTCTTTAACCATGCAATTTATAAACTTACTATTGGCCAACACATTCTACCTACTTATTAGAAATAGAAAATAGAAAAAATGAAAAAATAGGAATTAAAAGGCATACGTCGCCTGTTAACTGAATTCTTTAATTTTCTCAGGTCAATTCGTTACCCCCTTTTTGGACTTGGGCAGCTGTAAATTTTGAGAAATTGACATTTTCAGAAATGGTTGCATTATGGAAGAAAATAAACACTAACATGTTTTTTCTTTTTTACTATACACTATTAAATAATCTTTTAAAGACTGCATTCGTAATTAACAATCATACAGGACTGATTGAAAACTACAAAGTATATAAAGTAAAAAATTTATAAAAGTAAATAGAAAAACTACAACGTTTGTCCACTGTGAACTGTAGCTTGCAGTTAGCCATGGCAATGCTGTCCATTCTTCAGAGACATTCTGCAAAATAACCAGAGCCCTATTATTTGAGATTGAGTGGAAAAAGACAAAAGACCCAGCTACAATAGCTAAACCCCACTGGTGAAAACTCTGTTTCTATTAGCTATATGCTTCTCAGGCAATTTGTATACATGACTAAACGGTCAATAACATTTTCAAACACACAGGCCTACTCTGCCCTCCCCAACCCACAAGAATCAGGCATTTATTACACACAAACACACACAAACATAGTAAGAAAGTCATGCAGTGTAACTAGTGTCACTATACAGCAATAATGCGAGAGACTGTATGATGCCAGACGGTCATCAAGGGAATTTCAACACACGCTACTATTGCATCCTGTATGAAGAAACGTGATTTAACGAAGGGAGCTAAATAATGCTGAGATCACTGAAAGTCCCAAATAAAATTTACAAATGTCACTCCATGGAAAATAACCTAATTTTAACAATGCACATATGCTTTAAAGAGTTCATTAGTCTAAGTTAAGGCTATGTTACAAATTGCCTGAGAACAGCCACTTTAATCATTACATGGATGGTTCTCTCTGCACATCTTAAGGGGGGGGGGGAGAATCCTCTACCAAGGATAACCAACTCCCATCAGCCCCAATCAGCATGGCCAATGGTCAGGGATGATGGGAGTTGTAGTCCAGAAAAATCTAAAGCGCTACCCATGGCTCTATACTTACCCCTCAACTGTCATTCTTGAAAATGACTCAAGAACTTAAACACATGTCACTATGGGGTTTTTGCATGAAAGTTCATAGTTACAAAGACTTGGAGTAACTGCACATGAAAATTTTTATAAAGGAAACATGACTATTAAGATTACAAACAGAGGGGCATTTATTTGCACTAAAGAAATTATTTTCTCTCAGCTTTAAAAATGAAAAGAAACTTTTGCCTATATTTTGTCTTTTAAACAGCGTGACCATTTGTAACATTTAGAATTGTAAACCAGCTATTCAAAAAACAACTTTGAACACTTACTATTGGAAAACTTTTAAAATGAGGGGTTTTTCACTTTGATCTGTGTCAAGTTTGTTTTCTATAGATTAACTTGATAGGATACAGTTCACAGGCTTAAGGTAATGATCTAAGTGACAAACCACTGTGAATCCATAAAAATACGTCAAGTCCCAGTTATTCCTTTCCCAGCAGCTTCTTCAGAGGTAAGAAAGTGCTCATGAGAGACAGTGTGCCAACACAAAACCATTCTCCCTGATTAGGCTTAGTGCCTAATTCAATCCAGTAAACTTGGCTCACTCATGGCCAACTTATTTTTGGAGGGTTTTGGGGGGGGAGAGTCTGTGTGGCATTTTTTTCAACCCAGTATTAACTCTGCCTTCCCTGTTCCTAGTATACCAGCACACATTAGTTCCACTGTACAAATTAGGCTTAGATCAACAGCAACCAGTCAATGCAGCTGCATCACTAAGCAGGAAGCCAACCAGAAGATCTTAGTGTTTTGCAGACTTATTCCAACAGAAATGTAGTGTAGAATGACATCAAAATACTAGCAGAACTCTTAACTTTAAGAAGGAATCTTGTTAATGCAAGCAAAGTGGATTTTAATTTTATCAAATTAAGCATACCAGAAGCACTCTGATTTCAAAGTCACACAGATGCTTAAGCCAAACTAAAATTCATGGGACTAAAATATTTAGCACTTGCTTTGCTATCACAGCCTTTGCTGTCCTAGGCCTTCACTGGTAAGACTTCTGCAAATACTTTGTGCCACTTTGTGTATCAACAGACAGCTATAACCCAGAGAATTTCAGGTCTTACTTAAATATGGAAGTACATTCTGAGAAGATGCTACACAGAAGTGGGCTGGCCTCATGTGGCCTTTCTGCAGATGAAGTTGCATTTCTTGGGAGCAGGGATTCTAGATCCAGATTCTAGACCCAGCTGCCCCCACCTTTTCTCTCCTATGGTCTGAAGCCCCTACTAGGAGGCAGCAAGTATAACTATTTAATGTAGCCTTAAATAAGATGTCTAGTGTATATGGGTAGGCCACCTTTTAGTACTGAGAGCCACATGTTGAGTTTCATAAAAGGGTCTGTGAAACTGATAACTTTTACAGTTTGTATATCAACTGTATTATTTCCTTGAACAAGGCTGCTATCGTCGATTGCCTTGATTCTACAGTACTCCAAGTTACTATGCTCAAGGACCCTTTAAAGATTTTTGAGCAAAAACTCTTCTTCAAAGAAGGCTAGCAAGAATATCCACTAACCAACGTTTCTTTATATGATTGTCCAGCTTTTCTGATCTTCCCCTGAAGCAATGCTTCTCCTCAAAACATGTCAGCAACCTGAAGTTCCTGCTGTGTTTGGAAACCCCCAAGGCCTACCAGTCTTGCAGCAGTAGTTGCAAGCCCTTCTAGCTGTTGATTACATTGAAACAGACCAGGTGACCATGGCAGCTGTTAGGCTAAGTCAAACCTTAGGGAATCCAGGAATACATTCAGGCTCTTGCCTCCATGTCCCAACACCTCAAACACAGGTATAACCAGGGAACCTCATGGGAGGAGGAACTTTAAGCAAAGAAACTCCATTCCCCCTCCATTTGGCCCAGGCTTGGTAGCACTCCTTAGCTCTTGGTTGTAAGGACAAATCATGTACACAGGTACTAACAACAGGCTTTGGAAGGGTAAGTTACCCTTACACCCCCCTCCCACCCCACTTTTTTGCTAGGATAAGGAACCTTTTTGACCAGCCATATTGAATGTGACTCATATGTACAATAATGCATCTCACAAAGTTGGTTTGAGTGCAAACACACTTGTGCCATAATACATTCATGAGTCTTCTAAGATGCCACAAGGCTCTAAATTGCTTTTGTTTCAAGAGACTTACAATATTACCCCTCTGGAAACTGATACATATGAGGCTACAATCTCATTGTGCTATCAGTTTTGAGATTACCTTCCAACCAGTTCTGAGAGTTGGTTGATATACTTCACAGCAGTAAGCAACACTCGGAAGAATTAGTGACAGATAAGAACAAACGTCCAAGAGATACACTACATCAGGGGTTGCCAATATGGTGCCCTCCAGATATTGGGACTCCAACTTCCACCAGCCCCAGCAGCCAGCATAGCCAATAGGACAGTTGTAGTCCAACAAAATCTGGAGGACACATTATGTATCCCTGCACTACATCTTGCTTCCATTGCATACTAAAACAAGTAATTCATAACATGCTACACTGATCTCCATACAGAAATCTTGTTCTCAAGTTGCTGCAATTATAATTCAATCACTGATGAAGATTTACATCAGATCTATCAGGAAATGCTACCAATGAAGTACTTATAATACAAATATTACCTTGCAACTCAGCCTAATTGGTCACTGCTATCAAACTTCCAAGTCCTAAAACTAAAAGAATGTTTCTCCACGGAAACAATACAGCTGGTTCCCTGGTATGTTACACACACTTTCACATGCCTTCCAAACTAAGACAATGACTGAAACCGAGAAACTATACTGGAGGCCGATTTCTAGTTTATTTTATTTAATAGAGCACCCATTTCACAAAAAGCCAAAATCTTATAGGCCATAACTTCTATGAAATCTGATATTTATTAAAGCTGCTTTTATAAGACTATGCAATGCCTTTTCATTGGTGTAAGTCACCCAGAAATCAGCTTTCCCTTAGAAAACCCCTTCTAGATTATCTAGTAATTGGATAATGAAATGAATCAATACTGTTTTTAAAATTAAGTTGCAAGTCTAAAATACAGAAATATAAATCCAAAGTCTAGAAATTCACATTCAAATAAAGCAAGATGAACTGTTTGATAGCTCTGAATAACTACAAAAAGATACAACTCTTTAGAGAATATAGGTATCCTTAAATATACTGACACTCTTAATCAGCACATTTTCCTTAGCTTTAGCATCAAATTCTTGCCCCCATTATCTTTCATAAGGCATTACTTACGATATTCTTCCAAATGGTGCAAAAGCTGCTTTAATATCTTCAGTTGTAATTTCTGGGCTGAGGTCTCCAACAAAGACATGGAAGTGGTCTTACCAAGAAAAAGAAAAAGAAATGTACAAGTTTGCAGAGAACTCATGGAAATACAGGATAGGTTTGCTTTTTTTAAAAAAAAATAATCTTGTATCAATTTCCACACATCTGGAAACTACATGAGAACTAGAATCTTTTTACCTAACAGATAACAAAATACATTATGGTTTAATATATAACCATGAACAGACATGATAGTACACAATTATAGAAAATTACATATAACTAGAATTTTTCATTAAATTATATCTGTAGTTATTCATAACAGAAGCTATACTTCCATGAGAGCTAAGTCCATTTAGTCCAAAGCCAAAAAGTTATATCACAGCCTTATTTAATAATGCTAGAGTTTAGCCTTAATTATACACAAGTTTAATAATAATGAGCTAAATATATCTACTGGTTCTGTGAGCAGAACAGAGTAGGATTAACACAAACCAGTATGGACAATATAAATTACAAGCAGCTCAATCTTAGTCATATTTGGTGAAGAACAGTCAAAAAGATACCTTGCATTGCAACAGTTTGATGTTAAAGTATTTGACAGTTTTCTGAAAAGCCAACAGTTTTGGTTGCCCAGCCTTTACACCATGTGAATCCATGTGAATTCAAAGTATGTGAAATCCATGAGCAAGTGAACTAAGACTGAAGGCAACAGAACGGAAACAGTAATCCCTTCACAGTTTGTTAGAGCCATTTACATAAGAACTGGTTGATACAAAGATCTCATATCTAAGGACTTTCTTCATACTCACATAAAGCCCATTTTAATTATCATCACCTCTAACTGATTTCAATGCACACATGACACTTTACATCTCCACCTTGGAAAGTCTACTTTAATCCTTCCCCAAAGTTTTAAAGTTCTAAGGCCAGACAAGTAGAGAAGCAACACACTGGGTTGCATAGGAGCAGAAGGGAAAATGATCCAATTGGAATAGCAATTTTGATATACCACAAAGGGGGCTTATGGCCCAGCACAGCCAGCAGCCTTGAAGGAAGCTGGCTATCTCACCCTCACAGAGAGGGAAAGAATTCTTACAGCAATAGCAGCTTAATGGGGTCAAAGGGCTTAAGAGTCAGCAACAGTCCACATCCTGATCCATTGAGAGAGGAGGGAGAAATCTTGTGACAACAGAACAACCCCCCCAAATAGCTTCAGGCGGTTAGTGAATACCCCTGAGAGATTTCATTTTATGTTTAAGAAGATACAATTACCTTGTGAACGCAGTGTGTTGACAACGGTACTACCTGATGACAAAGATTAGATTTGTTCTTAAGTTTATTAACACAAACACATTAAATAATATCTTAGGATAATGATCAAAACAATAGGGCAAATATTTGTATGATGCTTATTGCTTAACATTTAAAACACTTTTGTGCAAATAAAGAGTAATTACTAAGAATTGTAAGGAACTTACTGCTGGTATCTTTCTTCTGGCTGCTGGGGGTTGTTGCCCAGTTCACTTTGACCTCCTACAAATAATATTTGCTAAAATTATATTCAAGGAAGTTATGCTTACATAACCCACAAACCCTCAAAATGTAGTGTGTTTCACAAATGTGATTTATTTTATATTATTTTGCCATATTTAATGCAAAATATGCTCCCACCCTAATGAAGTTGAGTGATATTAGGTATTAAATAACCCTTATTACTTTGCCGAGCTATTTTACTTGCAAAATGCAAAGAATTTCATGATAACTTTTCACTGTACTTGTATTTATCTATATGGTGTTTTTAAAAAATTTAAAGTTCTACTATATACAACAGGATAAAAGTTTACCTTTAGATCTTCTTCTTTTTACAAAAGCGGTTTCATCCACAACCTAAAGCCACACTTCTGCTCCAACTCACCCTTTAGACCTGAGAGCTTACCTTACCCATTATCTTCCGTCCATTCATAGCCGCTAAAGCTGCAGCTGCATGTCGATGCTCATAGAACTCCACAAAACAGTATGGATCATTTCCAGCTGTCTGTGTAACACAGAAAGGAAAGCTATCAGAAACCATTGCTGAGCCATCTCAATGTCTGTGTTGATTTTGTTTTATGATATCGCCCAAGCAAGCAGCATCATTTAAGTCCACAATCCTAGGTACTATTACTATTATTTTGTGTTTAGGATTAGCAGGAAAAGAGAGTTCCACAGCAATAAGTAATATTTTATGCCTAAAGTGTTAAAAAAGTGGATTGAAACTTTAGACCTTGTAAATTATACACTGATTATTTTTAGTGGAAACAGAGTAATTTGAAAACTACTTTTAGCTTACTACTTTTTTCTTAGTTCTTTTACTTGTTAGTTACCCTTCAGTTTAATTTGTTTTACTGAAATTTCTAAAGGGAGGGCAACAACTTGTGAAACTCCTGGGGGAAGAAATCTAAACCTTCTTAGAATCCTCAAAACCACAATTTTTATATTAAAAGATATTTTTTGTGCAGAACATAACCACTGCATTAACTTACATCCATGATCATTTTGCAATTTTTGCATGGTCCAATCTGGCTGAAGAGCTGGAGAATTAGGGCTTCGGTAACATCTCTTGACAAATTCCCCACATACCTGCAAAAATTATCCAAATTTTAGATCCATGGAGGTCTGAGTCTCAAACAATCAAGACCTGTTTGCCCTGAAGGAAGGGAGAAGTGAGGAAGTCTAGGCCATACCACTAGCTCCTGACAGAACTATCAAGGAGAATTGTTGGGGCAGCCCTCACCCATCTTCCCTGGAGCTACCTAAGAAAGACCTGTGTGAGCAACACATAGCCTGAAGGACTCTGTCACACTGAATTTTATTTGTTTTTGTATTTTAAACCACTTTGGATTCCTTGGCAGAAATGTAGTAAGTAAACTAACCATCATAGTCAGACTTCCTTAATAAAAGAAAAGTAACTGTACAGTGGTGACCCGCAAGACGAATGCCTCGCAAGATGGAAAACTCGCTAGACGAAAGAGTTTTCCGTTTTGGAGGTGCTTCGCAAAACGAATTTCCTATGGGCTTGCTTCGCAAGACGACAATGTCTTGCGAGTTCCTGCTGGTTTTTTCCCCTTTCCCCCCCTTTTTCTAAGCCGCAAAGCCGCTTATCAGCTGATCCGATCAGCAGATAAGCCGCTAAAAGCCGCTAAAAGCGCTAATCCGTCAATGGGCTTGCTTCGCAAGACGAAAAAACCGCTAGACGAAGAGAATCACAGAACGGATTCTTTTCGTCTTGCGAGGCACCACTGTACCTTCCAAAGCAAAGCAACTGTACCTTCCAAAACAAAAATAAGCACTCAATCACAAGAACAGGATGCTCAGAAGTTAACAAAAGAGGGAGAAGCAGGCTTGAAAATGTGTGCAGAACACGGGAGGATTTTTTCACTGTTACTAAACCTAAAGGCTGAGAACAGGTGAAACCACAATACAGTATTACTCAAGATATTTGCTGCACAAATTACAAATGCTATAAAAAAGTTTGCAGAGCAGTAGTACAGTGCATTTATAAGAAAACTAAGTAAGGTATTTGTATCCCTTTCTCCATTTATATCCCTCCACAAAATCCTTCCTAAGACTCCAGGTTTACCTGACCACTATCAGCATCAACTGGCCAAATTTAAAATTCAGCACCAAATGCAACCCCATTTTCAGCAGGCATAAATTCAATTCAGGCTTACCAAGGAAGAAGAGAAAAATAGACAGCGCACTTAATAATGTGCACTTGATTCTTCCTTTGAAGTATGAACCATGTGATGTCAGATGACTGACAGTTGTCAACCCCATCAACATGTCAAAAGTGACCTGGGGTGGGTGGGCCAGATCCATCCACCACTGTTTATGCTTAGGTTGCCTCTAGACAACAGGCAATCCTTGTTTTGCATGGGAGTTACGTTCTGCCCCTCCTCCATGCTGCCCTTTTAGTGACATTTTATTTTTATTTTTTTAATAATATTTTTATTGCATTTTTTCCAGATACAACTGAATCAGATATACAAAGAAATAACAGAAAAGAAAAGAGAAAAAGAAAAAGAGAATCATCTTTCCAAAACATTTTTCCATAACCAACTGGACTTCCCCACGTCTCCCTCACCATGCGTTCTTTACAATAAAAATATCAGCAGATTATAAACTTGTTTCATGTATTCTTTTGTTCTTTCAAATAATTATATTTTGGGTTTAAAATACTTATTATCAATTTACTTTAAAAACAAATGTAATATTGTTTTAAACATTAGTCCTTTCATTAATATAACTTAAATTCCCTTTTAGTGACATTTTAGGGTCACTTCTGGGTTTGACCCCAGGCACACATGTGCAATCGCGGGTCAATCAAATGCACATAAATCAACCCTTGCCTGGTTACGTACTTACAGTGGTGCCTCGCAAGACGAAAAGAATCCATTCCGCGAGTCTCTTTGTCTTGAGGTTTTTTCGTCTTGCGAAGCAAGCCCATTAGCGGCTTAGCGCTATTAGCGGATCAGCTGATAAGTGGTTTAGCGGCTTAGCGGATCAGCTGATAAGCGGCTTAGCGGATCAGCTGTTAAGCGGCTTGGGGAAAAGGGGGGGAAGGAAAAAAAACCCGCAGGAACTCGCAAGACATTTTCGTCTTGCGAAGCAAGCCCATAGGAAATTCATTTTGCGACGCACCTCCAAAATGGAAAACCCTTTCGTCTAGCGGGTTTCCCGTCTTGCGAGGCATTCGTCTTGCGGGGCACCACTGTAATTCGTTCTGGAGATCCGTTCTTAACCTGAAGCACCACTTTAGCTAATGGGGCTGCTCCTGCCGCTGCTGCTGCCGTGCCGCTGGCACGTGATTTCTGTTCTCATCCTGAAGCAAAGTTCTTAACCCGAGGTACCATTTCTGGGTTAGTGGAGTCTGTAACCTGAAGCGTATGTAACCTGAAGCGTATGTAACCCGAGGCACTACTGTATATGTATTCAACACATAACTGCCTTTGAAGATGGTTCAGAATTTTCATGTGGTACAAAATGCACTGTCTTAATGGTTAATGGGATCAATACAATTTTCATATCTAAAGCCTATTTTAAAACAGTAGCAGTGGCTACAGAACCAAAATCACAGTATTGATTTTAAGCTTTAATGACCAAGATAGTATGAGTTCTGATTATCTCAGAGGCCACCTTGTCTGTTATGTGCCTAACCTGAATTAAGAACTACCAGTGAGGCTCTGCTAAAACATTCCACCATATGTGGGGGTTACCGGTAGTTTAAGGAGGTCAGAGCCGAAACATCCTCAGGAACTTGGTATGATTTCCATTTTTACTTCTTTATCAAAGGGCAAGTTAAAGCTTTCTCTTTTTCATTCTGCCTTTGCGAGTTGAATTATTAGCCTACACTGCTTTATTATCTGATACACACTTAAGCTGGTGTATAGTATTTTGTTCACCATTTTGATAATTTTGAATTGAAAAACTGCATTAAAATGTTTTAAGAATCAAGGGTGGAAAACCTTTGTTGGACCAAGAGTTGCATTCCATCTTGGCCAACCCTCCCTGGGCCTGCAAGCTGATGGTGGGCGAGACCAAAACAATAATGAGCAGGCCATTGCACCCTCTCACATGCACACACTCCAAGTAAACCCACCAGCACACAGTCTTAATCCCCAAACAATTGTCCAAGGGGATATAATTTTTATGGGGATTTTGGCTAGGCAGAGTTAACCCTTTTCTTACCAGTTACACAATGATTATCTACCTGCATTGCAATTAGGCTTGAAAACAACCTTCCAATGGTACCAACAGAAGGTTGCTTTCAAGCCTAATTGCAGTGTGGATAGGATGGTTAACTCTTTCTTCTGCAGCTGGAACTCAACCCACAGAACAATCTCCAATGCCACAAATAGGCTTTCAAACCTGCCTCCTACTGGCACTAATAGAGCAGCAAGGCAAGTCCCAGCACCATGGAGAGCTCCAAGTGAACATTTTGCTCCAAAAAGAGCTGCAAACCTTCTGGGGAACTTTGAGCCACTGCTTTCAAACCTGCCTCACCTCCTGGCAACCCAGTGTCTCCTGAAGGGCCAACCCTCTGGCAATTCTCCTGTGCTCCTGTCTCCCACCTACTGCATCACTGGAATGGTGAGGTACTATGTGAGTAGCTTAGGTCCTCAGGCCCAGGGGGAGATTCCTGTGAAAGTCCTCTATGGAAGCTGGTGCTGTGGGAGCTGGGTCAGTTGGCTCCTCCCTGCCAGCCTCAGTGCTCCCCTGATCTCCAACATCAGGCTCATAGTCTGGACTGGCTCATGAGCTAGACTCTGTAGCCTCCACTTGGCATCCTGATCACAACACACTTGAACTTACCGTATTTTTCACACCATAGGACGCACCGGACAATAGGACGCACTTTGTTTTAGAGGGGGGAGAACAAGAAAAAAAATTCTCCCCCTCTCTGCCCAGCGCCTCTTCAGTGAAGCGGCAGGAGGCGCTGCACAGAGAGGGGGAGAACTTTCCTCCTCTTGTTTTCCCGCTCTAAAACAAGGTGCCGTTTAAGGTGCATTCAGGCAGCTACCTTGGAAGCCTGGAGAGCGAGGGGGTCGGTGTGCACTGACCCCTCTCGCTCTCCAGGCTTCAGGTTCCTTTCGACCTGCTCTTTGGGGCGGGGGAAGCCCACCACCAGCCCCAAAGAGCAGGTCAGGGAGCAGTGGAAAGGCGCAGCGGAGAGGCTCCTGCCATAGCCCCGCGTCACCTCTCCAGCCAGGAGAGGGCTATGGCTTCTTTAGCCCCACGCGCGCTCTCCCGGCTGGGGAGGTGACGCGTGGCTATAGAGGCTCCTGCCATAGCCGCGCGTCACCTCTCCACACAGGAGAGGGTCGCGGGGCTATGACTTCTTTAGCCCCGCGCGCGCTCTCCCGGCTGGAGAGGTGACGCGCGGCTATGGCAGGAGCCTCTATAGCCGCGCGTCACCTCTGCAGCCGGGAGAGGGTCGCAGGGGGCTGCTTTAGCCCCCCGCGCGCGCTCTCCCGGCTGGAGAGGTGACACGGGGCTGTAGAGGTTCCTGCCATAGCCGCGCGTCACCTCTCCAGCCGGGAGAGTGTCGCGGGGCTATGGCGTCTTCGCTCCATAGGACGCACACACATTTCCCCTTCATTTTTGAAGGGGAAAAAGTGCGTCCTATAGAGCGAAAAATACGGTACATACTCTTCTCTCAAATGCCTTAATTTGTACTTTCCCTGAAGTGGGATTCACAATTAATCAACTATTTGAAGGCCAATACTTGTCATATAACCTAAACTTTGTTCCAGTGTTGAATGTTTAAGAAAAATAAAAGCAGTTTATCCCCCCCCCCCCCAGTTCAAAACAGATGTCTTGCTTTTTAAAATGATTACAGTGGTACCTCGCAAGACGAACGCCTCGCAAGACGAATTTCCCTATGGGCTTGCTTCGCAAGACGACAGCCCATAAGGAAATATCCGGGACAGCGGGGAAGCGCAGCGCGTCTTCCCCACTGTCCTCGGACCTCCTCCGAAGCCGGGCGGTGGGGCAGGAACGCCTCCTCCCGCCGCCGCCGGGCTTCGGAACGATGCTCCGAAGCCGGGCGGTGGGGCGGGAACACCTGCCCCCGCCGCCCGGCTTTGGAACGCTGCTCCGAAGCCAGGCGGCGGGGCGGGAACACCTTCTGAAGGCGGGCGGGGGGCGAAAGTCTTTGTCCCCCCTGCCTGCCTTCCCAGGGGCTTTTAAATCGCCCCGGACAGCGGAGAAGTCCTCCGCTGTCCCGGGGCGAAATTAAAATGCCGCCCGCCAGCATTTTAAGATCGCCCGGACAGCGGAGAAGTCCTCCGCTGTCCCGGGGTTTTTTAAAATGCTGGGGGTGGGAAGAAAAGCCCTTGTCCCCCCCCCCCAGCCTTCAGAAGAGGTCCGGGGACAGACTGTCCCCGGACCTGGTCTGAAGGCGGTTTCCCTAGGAACGCATTAATTGATTTTCAATGCATTCCTATGGGAAACCGTGCATCGCAAGACGAAAAACTCACAAGACGAAGAGACTTGCGGAACGAATTAATTTCGTCTTGCGAGGCACCACTGTAGGTTAATATTAAATAATCTGGATATAAGCATGTCAGTCATACAATTACTCTCTTAACCAAATCACCAAATATATTAAGTTAAATGAGGCTTTTTAATATAGAGAATCAATATGATCAATCCTAAAATTTAATTATTTATACCTACTAACATAGGCATTTCATTTTCGCCTCATGAAAATAAACTGCTTTAGTCTCTCTAGTAACTACCAGGCCTTCGTTGGACCTAGGCATTTAACTTTTGTTGCTACAGAGTGCAGCAGAAAGAAGCGTCACTGGAAAGAAGAAAAGACAAAAATGTCCAATGCAATGGTTCCTGCATTTCCTCACAACATGCTAGTCATAAGAAAGACATTGTTATGAACCTATTTTCAATACACCCCCCAAAGGTAAAAAAGAGAAAAGTGCATAAAATGTGTAAAAAAAGTAAGGTAAAGGACCACTGAACAGTTAAGTCCAGTCAAAGACGACTATGGGGCGCAGCATTCATCTCACTATGCAGGCCAAGGGAGCCACTGTTTGTCCACAGACAGCTTTCCAGGTCATGCAGCCATCATGACTAAACCACTTCTGGTGCAATGGGACAATCCGATGGAAGCCAGAGCGCACGGAAATGCCATTTACCTTCCCGCCACAGCAGTTCCTATTTATCTACTTGCACTGGTATGCTTTCGAACTGCTAGGTTGGCTGAAGCTGGGACAGAGCAATGGGAGCTCACCCCGTGGTGCGGATTCGAACCACCGACCTTCTGATCGGCTAGCCCTAGGCTCTGTGTTTTAACCTACAGCGCCATCCGCGTCCCATTCTCCTCCAGCTGAAGCTTGGCCGAAACTGAGTCATGCAACAGGACAATGATCCCAAGCACACCAGCAACTCTACAATAGAATGGCTGAAAAAGAAAATAATCAAGGTGTTGAAATGGCCCAGTCAAAAGTCCAAACCTCAACCCAATTGAAATGCTGTGGCGGGACCTTAAGAGAGCTGTGCATTGACAAATGCCAGCAAACCTCAATGATCTGAAGCAACGTTATAAAGAAGAGTGGGCCAAAATTCCTCCACAATGATGAGAGACTGATGAAGTAATACAGAAAACAATTACTTAAAGTTATTGCTGCTAAAGTTGGTTCTACAATCATAGGGTATTCACACATGGCTTCTCCATTTCAGCTTTATTTTTGTTAAATAAATCATTACATGGTTTAATATGTCATGTTTTGTTCATCTGAGGTTGTATTTACCTAATTTTAAGATCTGCTAAGGAACAAATGATTATGTCCTGGTATGGAGGGTGAACTTTCTTTTTCCCATGTTGGTAGCCTGAGGAAGTACCATCCACCTTGGGCCTGCCTATAAAAAGAAAGTCTTCTAAAGTGAGAGACTAGGGCAATGTCCACTGTTTCCAAGAACTCTTCTGGTTATGAGATTTTTGTGGGTGAACTAAGAGTTTGTTTTGGACCCTGGGTGAGAACTCAAGAGGCTGTTAGGGAGGATGTCAGAAGGAAAATGAAATGATATTGATATATATTAGTAACTTTGTATTAATGTGATATTTTTATACGTAACTATTCTTGTAATATTATAAAGTTGTCACTTCAGTTTTCTGTACAATGCTTTAATATGTTTTTAATATATTAAGCGGTCCAGATACTGTGCAAGCAAGCAAGCAAGCAAGCAAGCAAGCAAACAAACAAACAAACGGTCCAAAGGGCTGAGGAAGGCAATAGTGCTGCAAAACAGAAAATGGTGATGGTGGAGAAGAGTGCTGATATAGTACAGAGGTTAAAAGGCAATAAACAAGCCACTAGTAGTTCAGCCACAACCCTTATCCGCAACATGAAGGTAATACAGATCTCATTTACAGAGTTAGTCTCTAGGGATTATTCATGTTATTTAGAAAATATAAATATGTCCCTTTAGTATTTATTGCCAGAGTGGCTGACAAATTATAATAATAGAATAAGCTACCAAAACAAACAGCAGACAGCGTAATAAAATAGTTGGTTAACAGAATTAGCAAAATTCATATGGTATTTCATAACACCAAATAAAAATATAAAAGGTCCTGACACTCCGGGGACAGTGCACCAATAACGGTGCAGAACTGAAAAGCCCCCCCCCCCTCTATGGCCATGACCCGCCTCACCCTCAAAAGGTGGGAGCACCCAGAAAAAATCCATTAAATTAATAAACAAGCAGTAGGGGACACTTCCCTGCCATTCCATTGGGGAAGCCCTAGTTAATAATTGATCAGCTACATTTTGGACTACAGAAACACCTTCCATTGGTGGTTGAATACTGCTAGAGAGAGGGAGAGATGAAAGATGAGGGTCTGCTCTACTTATGCAGTGAAATGAGGCCTCTGCCACTCAGAGCTACAAGTGGATAACACTGTATCATTTTTGAATGCTGCTGCATATTTTGTTTTTAAACTGCAAGTAAAAAATCAATTACTGTACCCAAACCTAACTATAGGCAACAAATTTAACCTGACATTCTTCCTCCATTTACTCCTGCCTTCCATCCCCTTCATCCACTGGCTCTCTATCAGAAAATATAGTCTGTTTACTAGTGTAGTAGCCATAGGAGATCAAAAAGTGCAAGTAGGTGAATGGAATTCCATGCAAATAAGGAGTGGGCTAGCAAGGAAGAGATGGAGAGCCCTGTCATAGGAACACAGGCTAGCACCTTATAGTCAGACCACTGGTTCACTTAGCTCAGTACTGTCTACACCACAGGTCTTCAACTGGTGTGTCAGGACCCTAGTGGTTTATGGCCTAATTCAAGATGGGTCACAACAGTAGCACTGCCACCCTGCAAATATATTGGAAAAGATTAAGAAATTGGTCCCAAAAGGCATGTTTGAGATAAAAGTGGGTCCTGGGTCTTAAAAGTTTGAGGATACCTGGCCAATACTGACTGGCAGTTGCTTTCTAGGGTTTCAGATGCTCCTCCTCTGTGCCCACTATAGAAACCAAGCAGGCTATCAAAAGGAAAACCTCCTCCAATGTATTCAGCACAGAAATGAAGCTGTCCATGGGGTTATGAGGGGTTTTTTTTTGGGGGGGTAGGTTGCACGCCCCACTAAAGATGGGTCCTTAAGGGAACAAAGGGAATGGCTCTGTGCCAGAGGGGAAATGGGGGGGGGGGGCCTACCTCCCTCAACTGTCTCTTTCTTAGAAAGACAAAAGGCCAGAGTTGAGAGTGGAGTTATGTGAGCTTAGAAACTGGATGCAAAAGCTGTAAACTGGAAAGGCAGAGAGAGCCATGTCTAATTTCTACCCGTAGGCTGTGGCTATGGGAGAAGCAGGACTTTCTTGGGATGTTAATGCCAAGAACCCCTCCATCATAGGCTCAGGTTGTATATTTGCGTAAATAAACCACAAAGCATAAAGATGCCACTGTCTCTGCTGTTCCTCACTCCAAAAGGAAACACAAACTCTGAATAAGCATCTGGAACCCCTAGAATCTCACACCACTCACGAGATTGGAGAGGTATGCAACAAAACTTTATCTGCAAACCCTCAGGCAGGCCTATGAGACATTCTAGTCACTTCTTTAAGTTCCCTGGGGACCAGAGACTTGTAATCCTGCCTATGGAGCATAGCATACGGTGCTACAGAGATAATAACCAGTGCAAGGATTCTAGCTATGCACACACTCGTTGTACTGCTATCAGCTGTTCTGTTTTTCACAAGGAAATGTTTTTTTCAAATCTGAAATGGAGACTAGATTCTATCCTAGAACCAGGAGATGTAGGTTCCAATCCACACACTCCATCAAGCTTCACTGGGCGATCTTCAGCCAGTCACACTACATGCACCCCAGGCTCTCTCTCTCTGAGCCCAGCCAACCTTACAGGGTTGTTGTGGACAAAATGAGTGTGCTGTGTGGGGGTGGGAGGACCATATCTGCTGCCCTGAGATCCTTTCAAGAACAGCAGAATAAAATACTGTATCTATACTAACAGTCATTAACATAAAAGAGCCTGCTGGATCAGGCCAAAGTGGGCCCATCCAGTCCAGCAGCTTGTTCTCACAGTTGCTAACCGGATGCCTCTTTCGGGAAACCCACAAGCAGGATTCAAGCAAAAAAGCAACTCTCCCTTCCTGTGGTTTCCAGCAATGGGTATTCAGAAGCACTGCTGCCTCCAACTGGGGAGGCAGAGCATGGGCTGGTTAATAGCCATCTATTGCCATCACCTCCCAGAATTTGTCCCCCTCTTTTAAAGCCATTTAGGTTGGTGGCCCTCAGTGCCTCCTGCGGGAACGAGTTCCGTAGTGCCAACATTAGGCTTCACTGGCTGTACATGAGCTCTCCGTGTTGAGAGAGGGGGGAAACCTCCCTCGGTCCGCTTTCTCCACGCCACGCTTCTTTCCTTCTCCTTTCCGCCACAAAGCTTAAAAGGCTCAAACGCTGCAACCTTTCTGGGGGGGGGGTGGTGTCGCTCCACCCTCTTGATCATTTTGGTTGCCCTTTTCCATCCTTTCTCGAGTTGAGGCGAGCAGAACTGTGCGCCAGAGTCCAACTGCGTTCGCCCCATAAGATCCATCTAACAGTATTTGTGGTACTAGCGATTTTCAACACAGAAGCTCGCCCCGCTGCCTGAGAGGAGAAAAGGCCAAGGCCACCCCCCCCCCAAAAATAGTAATTCAAGAGGGGCGAATGCTTCCCCCTTCGCCTCCCCCCGCCCCGGCTTTTATGGGGAGCCGAGGGGTTTTATTCGCCCGCACAAAAGGAGAGAGAGAGGCAGCGGGGGAGGGGAAGGCGGGAGGGAGGGGGCGCAACGTGGCTCGACCCCTCCCCCTCACAATAGGCCTCCTCACAGCCTCCCTGCCGGCCCAACTCACAGCGTCTTGGGCATTTCGTCCTCCATGGCGGCGGCGGTTCCTCTCCCTCCTCAGCCCTCCAGCCAGGCCTGGTCACAACCGCGCCCGGCTCGCCGCAGGCCAAATCCGCGCGCGGGTGCGGCGGGGGTGCGGGGCGGGAGGCCTCCGGGGAGCCCCGACGACGGCGCGGCGGACAACAAATCCGCCGCTGGCCTCTCAAGATGGCGCTGGTGGGCAAAGAGAGGGCCCGGGCCGGCCGACGGAAAGGACCGTCGGCGCATGCGCCGCAAGAAGGCAATCGAAGCGCCGCCGACAAACGCGCACGCGCGCTGGCGCCTCCTCGCCAACCGCGGCCGCTCTCTCGCGCCCGACGTAATCCTCCGCCGGCCTCTTTGCAGCTTCTTCTCCTTTCTCTTGCTTACTCTCGCGAGATTTCTAAGCCAGTCCGTGCGTGTTAGGTACGGTTTAAATCTTAGGAAAGCTTAACCCTCAGCACCCCGCGCGCAAATCCGGCTTCACGTCTCCTATACAAATAAAAAGAAATGCGACTCCGCCCGGCCCGCCAAACTAGTGGTATACTAAATAATAATATTGCTTTGACTAGTTGTGGTGGTTGCTTGTTTTTGTGTTTTTTTACACAAAATACTTTTGCGCCGCCCGGGAATCGAACCCGGGTCGCAAGAATGGGAATCTTGCATGATACCACTACACCAGCGGCGCTGACGAGAAGACGCGTGGGAAATAGATGTTAGGAAGCAAATCATTTAACAACAAATCACAGGTATGCAGAGGAACGGTGAAGGACACTAGCCACTCTCTTGCCAATACTAACCCTTCTGAGCATGAGGCTGCGTCTGAATAGTGCGTTCAGTTGTACCTGGGAATAAACCCCGCTGAATTAAATGGGACTGACTTCAGAGCAGACATCTGCAATCCCACATTTGGAGTAAGATCCAGGGGGGTCTCACCCCCCAAAATGAGGAAACAGTATCTGGTTCTTTGATTATTTGCAAAATGCATACAGTACTTTTTATGCAAATCCAGTGGCAGAAGCTCTCTGTGCAGCTTCCACTGACAATCAAAACAAAGGAATGCAAAGCAAGGTAAAAGACTATGAAATTAAGACCAGCATAAAATCCAATACTGTACACTTTTCAAAAACAGCATGAGACGAGCACAGAAAATTAAACTAGTACAAGGAAACTTTGAGTAGCACCCAAAGGAAATAAATCTTAAAATTCTAAGAATACCCAGAATATTCTGAAATCACTAAGTTTTCCCCATTCATTTCAGTAGGTTTCATTGGCTGCCTGTACATAAGGCTTAGTAGAACAGTTAACATTACTAATAGCCACTATGGTTCATCTTTTTCAAACTTGTTTTCACTGAGTGTGCAGAGTAGTTTAATATATGACAGCAATCTCCATTGCAAGCACACACTAAATATTTTAAATTTTCAAAATGTGCCAAGGGCTGCAACCCTATGCAGAAGTGGGGTCTTGCGGGGCTGAAGAAGAATTGGTGATACGGAGTTTCAAATCTGTATTCAGCCATCAAGTTCACAGGGGGGGCTTGGGGCCAGTTGCTAAGTTTCAGTCTAGCCCGGCCTACCCTATAGGGTTGTTGTGGGTAAAAAGGATGGGGGGGGGCAAGCCAAGAATGGTACCTTGAGCACAGGATAAATTCAACTGAGATGTCCCCAGTATATGTGTGTCTCTCCATTTCATCAAACCCAGGGGAGATAGTTGTGCAGTTCTGATCCCCTCATCTGAAAAAGGATATTGTCGAGCTGCGAAGGGGTTTGAAAAACGGCAACCAAAATGGCCAAAGGGGTGAAGCAGCTCCCCTAGGAAGAAAATCTGTTCCGCCTGGCCTTTGGTTTATACTCGGTCGGACCCTTATGTTTCCCTCCCCTTATGGTCTTGATTTATCAGCTATTTTAAAATGAGGCTGCATTTTAAATTTCATTTTAACCTGTATTTTAAATTGGTTTGTTTTTTTCCTCCCTTTCCCCCCCCTATTATGTTTTACTGTTATTTTATTTTATTGGTGTTAGCCGCCCTGAGCCCAGCTCTTCTTCTTCTTCTTCTTCTTCTTATTATTATTATTATTATTATTATTATTATTATTATTAAAGAAAAAGGCAAGTACTGTAAGAGGTGAAATGATAGAAGCCTATCAAATTAAACACAACATGTAAAAAACAGGAAGAGAAAAGTTTCTCTCCATTTTTGTCATGGGCATCCAATGAAGCTGAATGTTGGAAGGTTCGGGACGCCTAAAAGAAAGTCCTTGAGCAGCACACCGTTGATAATAATAATAATAATAATAATAATAATAATAATAATAATAAAATTATTTATACATACCCAGCCCATCTGGCTGGGTTTCCCCAGCCACTCTGGGCGGCTTCCAACAGAACACTAAAATACAATAACCTATTAAACATTTTATTATTATTATTATTATTATTATTATTATTATTATTATTATGATCTGGGGAACTCGCTTCCGCAGGAGGCAGTGCCGATGGCCACCAACTTGGATGGCTTTAAAAGAGGATTAGACCAATTGGTGGAGGCTCTTCGTCCTGGCGGCTGTGCTCTCTCTCCAGGGTCTGGATCCCCAGAGGGGAGATTCCGGAGGGGAGTGGCTCTCTCACTCGAATGCTGCTTGCAGGGTTTCCCTTGGGGGCATCTGGCTGGGCCCCGATCCAGCATCCAGGCTCTCCTTATGGAGCCTCCGGGCCCAGAGGCAGTCTACCTGGACCCCTAGGTCCTTGCGGGTATTTGGCCAACTGAGAGAACAAGAGGCTGGACTAGATGCGCCACAGCGGGTGCTCTAAGGGTGATGACTGAGCCTGCCGAGATGAAGCTCCTCGTCCAGAGGCAGTCTACCCGCAAAGAGCAGATGCTTGTGTTGTAAACAAAAAATGCCCTCTTCCCTTATGGGGTATCCAAGAGCCCATATAGAGTCCTTACATTAGGTTCCCTATAGGTAGGAGAAAATAACAGAGGCCAACCAGAGAATATTGAGAAGCAAAGCAGCTAGTAAGCCTGATCTTTATTGATCTGCTGCAACAGGGTGCTCCCCTCACCCACAGGAAAGAAGGAGGAACCCAGAAAAATGGCGCACAAGGCTATATAGAGACATTTGAAATTGCCACCCTGTAGATCAAGACGTCTAGTTCAAGCTCTGGTTTTCCCAGTAGTGATGTATAGAAGTGAGAGCTGGACCATCAAGAAGGCTGATGGCCGAAGAATGGATGCTTTTGAATTATGGTGCTGGAGGAGACTCTTGAGAGTCCTGTGGACTGCAAGAAGATCAAACCTATCCATTCTGAAGGAAGTCAGCCCTGAGTGCTCACTGGAAGGACAGATCCTGAAGCTGAGGCTCCAAGACTTTGGCCACCTCATGAGAAGAGAAGACTCCCTGGAAAAGACCCTGATGTTGGGAAAGATGGAGGGCGCAAGGAGAAGGGGAAGACAGAGGACGAGATGGTTGGACAGTGTTCTCGAAGCTACCAGCATGAGTTTGACCAAAGTGTGGGAGGCAGTGGAAGACAGGAGTGCCTGGCGTGCTCTGGTCCATGGGGTCACGAAGAGTCGGACACGACTCAACAACAACAAGACCTCCAAATTTCTATCACACTCGGCGGCAGGGAGCCACCCCTTGCGGGTTTTCTTTCCGCGGGGCGGGCGGGAGGCTCCTGGCCGGCTCGCGTTGCCAGAGGAATCCTCCCGGCGCAGCAGCAGTCTACCCTTCTGGCCCGCGCCGCCTCCCGTTTCCGCCGCCGCCCAGAGGCCGCGGGGCGGGGCGCGGGCCCAGGAGACTCCCTCCCTCCCCGCTTCCCTCCTTCCATCTTTCCCGAGCAGCCGCCGCCGCCGCCATGGCCGCCCGCTGCCTGCTCCGCGCCCTGCCGCTCCTGGCCGCCCTGTGGCAGGGAGTCGCGCGGGGGAACCAGGAGCTGCGCCCCCCGCCCGCCAGGATAGGTAGGGAGTGGCGGAGGGGGGCTGGGGCCGGAGGAAAGGAAGGGTCGGGGGGGGGGAGCCTCTGCCGCCTCGTTACTTTTCGGCAAGGGGCTTAAGGGCAAAGACGCCAACGCGCACATATTTGCAATGGCACCTACGCGCACCCTCGTGCATTGATGCAAAGGTGCCTTGGAGCATGTGCAGAGCGCTCAGCTTCCAGAGTGCTACACGCATAGAGGAAAGGCGCTCTGCATCTTGCCTTTATGATCTTAGTTGCAATAGTCTTTGTTGGTGTTCCCCACACGGATTTTGACAAAGATGAGATATAACAGAGTCGTCCCTTCATTTCAAAGGGGGCTGGCTCCCTGGCCACACATCCGTCCTTTGAGGTGGATCTGCTTTCAGGAGCACCCAACTAAGTTTGGAAACTGAGTTTGAGATCCTGAGATAGATCTTGCGAAGAACTTAAAGCGGATGCAAATTCTCTGCCCTGTGTCCCATTGGGATAGGAAAAGCTCTGTGGGGTGAATTTTCACATCCATGCAAATCTTCGGACATTCAGCGTGCATCGCTTCAGCACCTCATTAATGCAGACTAAATACCACCTTTAAAATTCTAGTTTCCTTAGTAGGAGACCATGGGCAAAAAGGAGAGGCCTTTTTATTGGGCCATGACAACCAGCAGAAAATAGGGAAGTGGGTTTTTCTCCGCCCCCCTCCTCCTGAGCCTGGCATCATGTACTTGGGAGTTCACCCTTTGAGGAAATTCAATTCCCAATAACTGTGAGCTGCTACGTGTGCTTGTGGAGACATGCATTTCACATGAAACTTCAATTACGATAGGTGTAAAGTTAAAAATCGTCTTGAAGCAAATAATGCTTTGCCACACAAAGTTCCGCCAGCCCTATTGGGACATGACTTTCTGTGCGCCATCGACTCATGGGCTTGTGAAACATGTGCTGACCCTGGTTGGAAACCCACATGTGGCTTTTTGAAACAAGCTAGTCCAGTTTTTCCTTTAGAAAATGCTTACACCAAACTGCTTACACCAGTTGGACAGCTTATAATAATAATATAATAATAATTTATTATTTATACCCCGCCCATGTAGCTGGGTTTCCCCAGCCACTCTGGGCGGCTTCCAAAAGAATATTAAAATACTGTGATACATCAAACATGTATATAGGAGAAAGAAATGCACGTGCAAATAAAAGATTCTAAATGCTATGTACCATAATAATAATAATAATAATAATAATAATAATAATAATAATAATAATAATTTCTCCAGCCACTCTGGGCAGCTTCCAACAAAATATTAAAATACAATAGTCCATCAAAAATTAAAAGCTTCCCTAAACAGGGCTGCCTTCAGATGTCTTCTAAAAGTCTGGTAGTTGTTTTTCTCTTTGACATCTGGTGGAGACGCTCCTTCGGGTATATTGGACCAAGGCCGTTCTAAACCCTGATGGGTCAGTCTCAGCTTATGTGAGCAAGTGTTGAATGGAAGTCGTACACCAGTGCACAGCAGTGCAGATTGCCCATGTGACATTCCAGTCTCCTCCTCCAGTTGGGGGGGGGGCTGTGGAGACAGAGGCACCCTCCTCCACCGGACTGCCCACAAGTATCCAAATTCTGGACAGTGGTTTGGTCAACAAATGACCAAATTACTCAAACACCCCTTTCCAACTTCACCCCAGCTTTGTTTACTAAATCTATGAGATGATCAACGGAAAGGTTTCAGCTCTCAGTATACCTGAAGGAGCGTCTCCAACCACATCGTTCAGCTCAGACACTGAGGTCCAGCGCTGAGGGCCTTCTGCAAGAATTGAAGCTACAGCGGACCAGGCAGAGGGCCTTCTCGGTGGTGGCACCTGCCCTGTGGAACACCCTCCCATCAGATGCCAAGGAAATAAACAACTATCTGACTTTTAGAAGACATCTGAAGGCAGTCCTGTTTAGGGAAGTTTTATCGTCAGAGTGACTGAGGAAACCCAGCCAGATGGCCGGGGTATAAATAATAAATTATTATTATTATTACTTTCAGGAACTCCTGGGACATACCTTTATGGTAGATTGGTAATGCTCCTAAATGGTATGCAAGTTTTTCACAGTGATCACACAGTGCTCTTGGCATCAAAATCCCAGCCTGCACACCTCCCCCTGCTATTTAATCTAGATCTACGTTTTCCCGTGAAATATCCACTAAGTTTTTTTTAAAAAAATAAACAAACAAACTGTTGCCAGAGACCTTTTAATCCGTTCTGGAGGTCTGTTCATAAACCAAAACAGGTTGTAACCCAAGGCGCACTTTCGCCAATGGGGCCTACAAAAAAAATTTGTTCGTAATCCAAAAAAAAAAAAGGGTTGTAGTCCAAAAAAAGTTCGCAAACCGAGACACGCACTTCCGGGTTTGACTTGTTTGTAATCCAAAACGTATGCAAACCAGACTGTTCATAGAATCATAGAGTTGGAAGAGACCACAAGGGCCATCGAGTCCAACGCCCTGCCAAGCAGGAAACACCATCAGAGCATTCCTGACATATGGTTGTCAAGCCTCTGCTTAAAGACCTCCAAAGTAGGAGACTCCACCACACTCCTTGGCAGCAAATTCCACTGTCGAACAGCTCTTACTGTCAGGAAGTTCTTCCTAATGTTTAGGTGGAATCTTCTTTCTTGTAGTTTGGATCCATTGCTCCGTGTCCGCTTCTCTGGAGCAGCAGAAAACAACCTTTCTCCCTCCTCTATGTGACATCCTTTTATATATTTGAACATGGCTATCATATCACCCCTTAACCTCCTCTTCTCCAGGCTAAATATGCCCAGCTCCCTTAGCCGTTCCTCATAAGGCATCGTTTCCAGGCCTTTGACCATTTTGGTTGCCCTCCTCTGGACACGTTCCAGTTTGTTCGCAAACCAAGGTACCACTGTATTAAGCCTCTGCCTGGACTTTCATTGCTCATTACAGTTTATTTAAGTGGTTCCAAGACTCTTTCAGGCCACTGTGCCCTTGCTTCCAAAAACACATCCCTTGGGCCTGATCCAGCGGGCTCTTCTGATGTTCTTAGAGAATTACAGAATTGTAGAGGAGGAAGGGACCCCCAAGGGTCATCTAGTCCAGCCCCCTGCGATGCAGCAATCTCGACTGAAGCATCCATGAGAGATGGCCCTCTAAGCTCTGCGTAAAAACCTCCCATGAAAGAGTCCACCACCTTCCGAGGGAATCTTATACAGGTTACCTTATTCTGAGTTCTGTTGAAAGGAATTAAATACAGGAAAATTAACTTAATTCCAGGTGTGATTGGAGCTGGTGTCGGGGGCACATCTGCAGCCTATTTCCTGCGCCAGAAGTTTGGTAAAGACATCCAGATTGATATCTTTGAAAGAGGAGAAGTCGGAGGCCGTGCGGCTACTATCAATTTGGAAGGGAAATACTACGAAGCAGGAGGAGCTGTCATCCACCCCCTTAACCTGCACATGAAACATTTTGTGAAAGAGCTAGGTATGGACACCTTATTTTCCCTAGGAGCAGGTTTCATCCCTGCTCCTTTGTTCTTATGCCAGTGGAAACTGTTTTAGTTCCATTTCACGCCAATGAAAAGGCTATAGTGCAGCCTTCTCTGCCCACCAGATGTGTTGGATTACAATTCCTATCCGCTCTAGCCAGTTATAGTCTAAAACATCTGGAGGGCCGAATGTCTGGGGAAGGTTGCTATAATTAATTTGGAGGAAATGGGAGGGGCGTTTTCTTTCTGGGGGTGTTTGTGCACGGCCGTCTTAAGCATATCTGGCACCATGGTGCAAAGATCCCTCCTGCGCCCCTCCCTTCCCAGAGTTGACCTTTTTTTAGGGCTGGAGGAGGCGGGCAGCGGCTGGAAGGTGGCTCCTCTGGCGGGGAAGAGGCGGAGGCTGGACGCGGCGCCTCCGGGCTCAGCTGGACGCTTCGTGCCACGGTGGCCATGGCAGGCAGCACACCGAGCAAGCGGGTGTGCGCTGAGTGAGTAAGGGTGCATGCACCGCTCCCGCCAAGCGTCGGCTCGGTTTTTTCCCTTTTAGCCCTCTGGCGCCCCGCATAATTTGCTGCCTGCAGGCTAAAAGGGAAAAAGCAGAGCCGACGCTCGGCGGGAGTGGCGCACGCACCCTCGCTCACTCAGCACACCCATTTCGTGTTCCCCAGACTCTCGCCTAGCGCCATCCAGAACTTGGCGCTCTGGTGCCCCGCGCCACTAGCCTCAATGGGTAAGACAGGCCTGTGTTTGTGTGTGTGACAGGTCTGGGTATCGCTGCTTTTCTTCCTCTCAGAATGTAAGCTGTAAGCCACAGTAACAAGAATAAGATGGGTACATCTCAGGTGTCAAAAGCCAAGGTAAAGAAGTGTGTCTTCCACACTTGCCAGAAGCTTCTCTCCACCACAGAAAAGGCCCTTTCCTGGACTGCATCCCCCTATGCCATTCTTAGCACCCAAGTGTGTCTGTAGGGAAGGAGGCAATCTTTCACGTGCCTGGGGTTTTTTAGTGAGTAGCTTAGGGCTTTAAACACTCATGTGACCACCTTGATTTAGGCCCGGAAATGAACCGGCAACCAGTGCTATTGTTTTAAAACACTGGTTTTATGAGATCTAAATCAGATCTACGTAAAGCGTGACAAGTTCCGCAATACAGTCATACCTTGGATCCTGAATGCCTTGGTGCTTGGACATTTTGGCTCCTGAATGCCGCAAATCTCGAAATGAGTGTTCCAGTTTGCAAACATTCTTTGGAAGCCAAACGTCCAGCATGGCTTCCGCAGCTTCCGATTGGCTGCAGGAGCTTTATGAACGTTTTGGAAGTCGAACGGACTTCTGGAACGGATTCCGTTCGACTTCCAAGGTACGACTGTAGTCACATAGCAGAAAGGAAATGAACATTCCCCACCCTCTCAAGATTTCCGAAAAAGACACAAGTGAACAGCAGACTTAGGTAAAGGTAAAGGGACCCCTGACTGTTAGGTCCAGTCGTGGCCGACTCTGGGGTTGCGGCGCTCATCTCACTTTATTGGCTGAGGGAGCCGGCCTTTGTCCGCAGACAGCTTCTGGGTCATGTGGCCAGCATGATTAAGCCACTTCTGGGGAACCAGAGCAGCGCACGGAAATGCTGTTTACCTTCCCGCTGGAGTGGTACCTATTTATCTACTTGCACTGTGATGTGCTTTCGAACTGCTAGGTTGGCAGGAGCAGGGACCGAGCAACGGGAGCTCACCCCGTCTCAGGGATTCGAACCGCCAACCTTCTGATCAGCAGGTCCTAGGCTCTGTGGTTTAACCCACAGCGCCACCCGCGTCCCTGAACAGCAGACTTACTGGAGTTCAAATTTCGAAATACGTGTTCCCACCAAATCCTGTCTCTGATAGAGAGGCCTGTGTGCACCCATCCATCAGTCACCAAATCTCAAACGGATGCTGAGTTCTCACCCTGCTGCCCCAGTGTCAACTCAGACTGTCTCCCAGTTCACAGGCTGTGCTTTCAAACCTGCAGGTCTTAACATCCATCAGAGTCAAGGTGGCCTTTTGGGCGTCTACAATGGAGATGAGTTTGTCTTTGAGGAGAGCAGCTGGTACATTTGGAATTTTCTCAAGCTCCTCTGGCATTACGGACTGAATCCTGTGCGGATATACATGTGGGTAGAGGATGTGCTAGACAAATTTATGAGGTAAGTCTGCCTGTCTCAATGCAGGCCCCCTCCCCACCCACCCTAGCATGGCACCTATAGCCACTGCACCTTTCTCTGACACCTGTGGGGCCCCTGCCCTTGCCAGTACTTTTGAAACACCTGGAAATGCCAGACTGGCAAAGGCTGCCTTAACCCCAAACTGGAATGGTTTACTCATTCTGGCTAGGAAGTTAGATGTTGCCCACCTTTTACTAAAAAATAATAATACAGTGGTACCTCGGGTTAAGTACTTAATTCATTCCGGAGGTCCATTCTTAACCTGAAAATGTTCTTAACCTGAAGCACCACTTTAGCTAACGGGGCCTCCTGCTGCTGCTGCTGCGCCGCCGGAGCACAATTTCTGTTCTCATCCTGAAGCAAAGTTCTTAACCCGAGGTAATATTTCTGGGTTAGCGGAGTCTGTAACCTGAAGCGTATGTAACCCGAGGTACCACTGTAATTAAGAGTACCAATGGGGTAGGCAACCTAAGGCCCGGGGGCCAGATCACCTTCTCAATCCGGCCCGCGGACGGTCCAGAAATCAGTGTGCTTTTACATGAGTAATATGTGTGCTTTTATTTCAAATGCATCTCTGGGTTATTTGTGGGGCATAGGAATTCGTTCATCCCCCCCCCCCAATATAGTCTGGCCCCCCACAAGGTCTGAGGGACGGTGGACTGGCCCATGGCTGAAAAAGGTTGTTGACACATGCCATGTTCTCAGTGCCCGTGTTAGCTAGCCAAGCTAGGAATGTTATCTCATAGGTTTATCCTGTGATCAAGAGGATTTATTGATTACACAAATGTAAAGGAAACTGCCTGCCCTCTGCCCCAATGCACTCTAGACTATGGACTTGTCAAGCTGGTTTCCCCAGCCGCTCTCTGATACCTGTTTCTGATAGCCATTTCAAAGCTTCAGGAGCAAGCAGGAACAAGTCTGCAAAACGACTATAACCACCTGAGTATCCAGCAAGGCAGTTAGATACAAGATCAGATGCACAGTGAAGTCTGTCTTAACCTGGGGCCCCCAAATGGAAGTTGCCTACAGAGAAGAAATTACATACATAAGGAATCAATTGCTTTACTCCAGGCCTGTTAAAATATGCTCTCCCTTAAGCCTCGACTCACTGCCAGTATTTTCTGTCTCATTAAGCCAGTGTTCATCATTATTAGGACCCTTTTTTATTTGCTATTTACAATCAGGTACAAGGTGGGGGGAGAAAGAAAAAACCCGTCCTATCAACACTGCACACAGATTCCTAAATAAATACCTGGAAGCACTAGCAAAGCAATCTGGGGTGCAGGCTTCTTAGCTACCAGTCCTGTGCAGTGGAATAAGTTGCAATTAAATTAGGGTCAGTATTCTTAAGTGGTTGTGCATACTGGTGGCACTCAGCAAAGCAATCATGAACATCAATTTATTTTCTGTTTGAGAACAACGCAAAGCTTCTGAAAGGGCACCACCCAATATAAGTAAAGTCTTATCGAAAACAATACTAATCACTAACTTTGTCTTCCTCCTGCACAGTCTTTGCTTTCCCATATCTTAATTCTTTCCCCCCTTTTGCACAAAGGATCTATCGGTATCAGGTTTACGACTATGCCTTCAGTAGCACTGAGGGTTTACTTCATGCCCTCGGAGGGGCTGACTTTGTTCAGATGCTGAATGTTACCATTGATCAGGCCTTGCAGAAGACCAGCTTCTCTCAGAAGTTCATCAATGAGATGGTGACTCCAGTTATGAGAGTCAACTATGGCCAAGGTGCCAACATCAATAGCTTTGTGGGTAAGTGGCAAAGCTTGTTTGCAGATTTGCCATATCTTGAAGGTTCAAGGAATTGAAAATAAAACCTGCTGATTTTCATAATGCTGTTATACAAATCCATATTGTGTGTCTGCATTTGCAATTCTGGTCACCTCACCCCAAAAAGGATGTTGTAGACTTGGAAGACGTGTTGAGAAAATGCCAACCAAAATGATCAAGGGGATGGAGTGACTCCCAGTTCCAGCGTTTGGGACTTTTTAGGTTACAAGATTATGCAGGGCACAGAGAAAGTGGATTGAGAAAAGTTTTTCTCCATCTTCCTTCCGCAGGGCTTGTAAGACAGAACTATTCTGCCTGGCTTTCAATTTGAACTTAGCCTAATCTTTTATTCCCCTTCCTTCCCTCCCGCTCCCCTTTTTTTGAAGATGACCTGCTCTGGGATCCCACAGCTAATTCTCCCCTGGTCTCCTCGCTGGCCCAAATAGGACTAATTTAGCCAGCTAGCCCTGGGGATCATCTGATGTTTATTGGATGGCTTTCCCACCCAAATTGCACCCTGTGCAACTTCAGCAAGCGAGGCTTTGGCACCTTCTCATGTTGCCTCAGACGGCAAAACAGGATGGGTTGCCCCTGCTCCTTATTTTGTTTTTTGTCTGCCTTAAATTATGGCTTATTGTAGGTTACCTATTTGTGTGTGTGCGTGCGTACTATATGTTGTGTAAAGTTTTATTCACACTTTTGTACATACACACACACACACCCCGGAATCTTCTAGTAATAAAGAACTAATAATAATAAAATTCTAATATTAGATATACAATCTTCAAATGCTTTTTATCTTCACTGTTAGTTGTAGAGTTCTGCAGGTTTGTGTGAAATTTTATTATTGCCTCCCTGGTAGGTGCCGTATCTTTGGCAGGCGCCGATTCTGGACTTTGGTCAGTAGAAGGTGGCAACAAACTGGTATGCACTGGCCTTCTTTATGCTTCTAAAGCACAACTGATTTCTGGCACTGTTATTGCTCTGGAAGAGAAAACGCTGAAAAGGGGACGCTTAGGTGAGCTTGCTACAACATTCTTACACTTGTGATGCAGTAGAAAAAAGTAATTGCATTAGAATCTGCTGGTTGAGATATATTGGTTTGGACATGGGAAGTCAGAACTGGCTGGGTAGATGAAAGGAAGGGGCATAGATGTCGATAATAAAAGCCAGACAGACTACTTGTAGTTGCAACTACAACTTTTTTTCCTCTTCAAAGCCACATGAAATTTGCTGGAAAACTGGCCTAGTTCTACATCAGGTGGATTACTCTTGATTACGTTTTAAATAAATAAAGTGTTGCTTTTAAAAAAGTACTTTCTTTGTCTCCCAGGAGATACTGCGAAGCTCTATGAAGTCACCTACAATTCTACGTCAGGATTAATGTCAGAGCTGTACGACATCATTCTGATTGCCACCCCGTTGCAGCGTAAAATTGCCAACATAACTTTCCGCAACTTCAAGCCACCCATTCCCGAGTTCTCCCAGCCCTACCATCAGACTGTGGCAACGTTTGTCCATGGGCGCATTAACACTTCTTACTTTGGCTACCAGGATCCTTCAAAGTTCTCTTTAACTGCCATTTTCACAATGGAGCACCCAAAGTTGTTTATCAATTGTATTGGCATGGTCTCTCCAGTTGAAGATAAAACTAAGCCGCTTCTGAGCCCTGCTGTTTGGAAAGTGTTCTCACCCAAGCCTCTCACCAAGGAGCAACTGAATTTGCTTTTCTCGTCTTACGATTCTGTTGAAGTGAAGACGTGGCTTGCCTACCCGCACTACAGCCCCCCAGAGAAATGCCCCCCTATCATTCTCCATGACAGAATGTACTACCTCAACAGCATCGAATGGGCTGCAAGTGCCATGGAAATGAGTGCGATCGCAGCCAAGAATGCTGCTCTTTTAGCCTACCATCACTGGTATGATAAGGCAGACATGATTGATCAAGAAGATTTGCACGAGAGACTCAAAACAGAACTCTGAGGTAGAATACACACAGCTGGGGAGGAAATCTAGGTTGGTATACTGTATTTGGTGGGGTGGGGGAAGAGAAGAAAGTGGATCTGAGGATTTAGCAAGCTGTATCAGACCATGTGGTGCATCACCTACTGAAAACTCTTTTACTATATTTACAGGAAAAGATAGCAACGAGGCACAGGGGAGTGAAAGAATAGCTGTCTTTGAGCCATGCAGCTTAATTCAGGATTTTACTTTGTTAGCAACATGCAAGAGCCATCAGGTGCTGGGCTGGGGTGGATTAACAACTGAGAGCAAGTAGCTGAAAGGAGGGGTGACAGTAAATGAAATTGTTACGATTTTCCCATCAGTATACTGATGCCCACTCATTGTGTATTGTCATACTGTCCAATTATGTATCTCCCTTTCAGAAGTCCCAATCTTATACACTGTGATAATGGATAACTCAAGCCATATTATTGCTAGACAAAGTAAGATTTCTGATGTTTAGCTGCATCTGATATAAAATACAAATGTAGTCCAAGAGAGGGGACTGTGTGTATTTAGTTGCTTACTAAGGGAGGCTACTTACAGTTGATCAATTTGACAGCCTTTTCCCATGAGGCGCAAGACTGCTTTAAGCACAGTCTAAATCCACTAAAAGTACGTAGTAGGAAACTGATTATCTTAAATGCACCTACGGCATAGATGCAGTTTATCTGATTCTATGTATTTCAGTCTGCTTATGCTGCCCACTATTTGCACATCAGGCACAATAATGTCACAACATGCCTGGTAAAAGAGCACAAAGCTAGCACTGAATACCATTCTATAAAATTATGTGCACTGACCTTTTGCTAGTATTCAGAAATTCTGAATGAAATCTGGCAATTTCTTTTAGTCTCTCAGCAAAAGGAAGTATGTAATGAGTTCATCCTCGTTATCCCAATGTGCTCTAGTACAGTCTCTTCAAAAGGGTAAGGTGCCTTAACTGTGATGAGCCTTACTGCCAAAAGTTTAGTTTACTGCTACATGCTAGAACAATTCGTTCTGTTTATCAAATGAAAGAATTACATGGAAGAAAACAGAAGAAGCCCTCAGTTTTATCCTGTTAATGCACTGAGAAGTCAACCATGTAGACTTCAAACCACCCTGAATTTACTTTCAAAAAAGTAGAGTACGTTGATCCAATTTTAACAATTTATTTTAAAAAAAATCACAACGAGAGTGTCATGCCTGTAAAATCTACAATACAAAAACAAATGTCCACATTGTAGCTTGTTCCACTGGTTTGTTTATACTCGTTCCAAAGCTTCTAGCATAATGATGCTGTTTCCACGTATTACCTAGAAATAAAAACACTGAAAGTTAAACACCAACCAAATACTGCCAAGTGGCTTAAGGAAGAATATTATAGACTCACAAAAGGGACCTGTTTCCCACATCACGAAAGACAGCTGCAGAAAGTCACCACACTTCAGTGCTTAAGCTTTGTTATTATTATTCCTACATTATTTGCTCAAAGCCTTTTAAAGGGCAATAACAAATAATAGTCATACTCGGGAGTTAACCCACTGACAATTCAATTCATTATAATTAGTCTATTTATGATTATGACTAACAGTGAACATCACCCAAAGCACCTTAATCTTCTAACTTAAAATACCAAAAATAAAAGGCAAGTCATCACCTGGTACTGAAAGGACAAACTGTGTGCCGGATGAGCTTTCTTAGGGAGAAAGTTCTGAAACTGCAGCGCAACCACCAAAGTTTATCTCATGTGTTCCTACCCAATTAAGTAATGGGAAGAGAGAAAGCCGAAAAGGGCGCATCTAAGATTTGACAAGTTCATGTGGAAAGAGGCTGTTCTGAAGGAGTCTAGACACAAACCATACACCTTGGCCAATGTCAAGGTACCAGCTGTCCCAGGAACATGGGACAAGAAAACAAGGGGTTATGGAGAAGTCAGAGAAGAGCCTTCTGCAAGAGTTAAAAAAGATCCACAGCTACACTTAAGAATGTAAGAAGAGCCTGCTGGATCACGCCCATAGGCGTCTGGTCCAGTATCCTGTTCTCACTTGAGCGCAAGAGCCTACTCCTCTTCTGTGGTTTCCAGTAACTTGTATTCAGGATAACTGCCTCTAATATTATTTTAGGTTGGTCTCTTTATTTTCCTCATAACTCTTAAGTACACACACTGACTGCTCTGGGTGACCTCCTTTTAAGAAAAGGATGTTGCCAAAGATCCAAAAGTGCTGTAAAAGCCTTGGGGCTAAAAAGATATTTTCATGAAGAAATGCAGTTTGAATAGTCATCTAGAAGAAGCCTTTCAAACAGATCCTAAAATTCTTACTTTGATGTATGAGTTCCAAAGCCACTGTACCACTTTTTGCCAAGTATGAGTAGAGCTTTGGTATACTCTATTGTGAACAAGTGTCATTTGCAAAAGAATATGGATATTGCCTGCTTTCAGCGCAAACATGCCTTTGGAGCAGTATCCTGGTATTCTTCAGAAGTGTTCTGTGAAAGTGGGTGGGGTGGGGGACCTATGAGGTTTATTTTGTCTACCTCTTTAGTTTAATTCTTGATCTTTTTATTATAGTAGCTTTTGTAAGCTTTGAAAATCAATAAAACTAAAAAAGTACTGCAAGCTTTTGGATTACAGTTTGATATAGTACCAGGCAAAAGTGCAAAACCACATAGATGAACTCCTGCATTTTTTAAAAAATCTAACTCAAAGATATTTTTCTAGAAAATGCTTTCGATAAATTCTCAAGTACAATGAATGACATTAGCTTAGCTGCCTTTTTCGGTTTCAACTACATTTAAAAGGTTAATTAATTTCTACTTACCACCATCCCTATGTTGTTCTGTTGTCCTCCTGGTGCCATTTCCACACACTCATCTATTACAAGATTCATAAATGGATCAAATCCTCTTAAGATTCCTTGGACATGCCGGCCACCATTTAATTTCACTGTAAGGAACAGTCAGGTTAGTTTACTTCCTCTTGGTACTTTATCTTGATTCTACGTTTGCTATGTCCAAGGCAACATTTACGGAATTAAGATGGACAGATATGTAGGTAGTCTGTCTTTATCCTTTCTTGCTCACAATTGTGGAACCCAGTTTAAACCAGGGGAAAGATGCACAGCTCACTTTCATACGTTTGTTTGGCAGCTGGCTGTGCATCACAGGGAATCTAGGCTACTTTCCTGACTAGACATATAGTCATACCTCGGGATGCAAACGTGATCGGTGTGGGAGGCACGTTCGCAGCGCCGCATCTGCACACACGCATGATGCGATTTGGTGCTTCTGTGCATATGCTGAAACCTGGAAGTAACCCATTCTGGTACTTCCAGGTTTGGCGCGGTCCGCAACCCGAAAACGTGCAACCCATAACCCAAGGTATGACTGTACTGCTACAGAAGCAAAGAATGGGGGAAGTGAGAGCAGGTTGCCATTCAGCACAAGTTAAGATGACAAGAGACAAAGTAAGTCCCAGTAAAGTTTTCCTCCCAAAATGCAGCAAACAAAAAAAAGCCATTCAACTTACATGACAGCTTCTTGTCCATAAATCTGAAAATTAAATAAGAGTGAATAATTAAGCATCACTGCAGTCAAATTCATCTTAACACAGGGAAAGGGTGAACTATATGTCTTTAGAAAGAAAGAAAAATAGAAATACGGCCTCCCTAGCTCTATGATCAATTCGCCCTAAGGAGGAAAACGACGGCGGTCCCGAGCCATGTGCTGCTCTACTTTTTCGTAGCTCTATGACACACACGGGCGACGTGCGGTGCATGATGGGAGCGAGGAGGCCCAAGCGCTCGCTCGCCAACTAACGGCGGCCGCCCCCCGCTCTTCCTCGCCTCCTTCCCATCGGGCTCCCCGGCCCCCGCCGCCCCTGCCGCGCTCCCGCGCTCACTTCTTCAGCTCCGGCGGGTGTGCTTTGCTCATCGTGTCTCCTCACAGGCAGCTCCGGCGACGAGCGTCTTCCTCCCGCCTTAGCACGGTTCCGGCGTATGACGTCACGGCGCCGCTTCCGCTCTTCCCCAATCAGGAGGAGCCTGTTGCGCCGGCGCGGACGACTAGATCAACGCAAGGGACGCCTGCAGGGCGTGGACTACCTCGTCCTCGCAACCAATCAGCGCGGAGTAGACGGCCGCGGTCTACCCTCGGATTTCCGCCGCCAACCAATCAGCGGCCGAGCTGTTCCCTTTGCGGGTGGGTCCTATCGACTCGTTTCCCCCACGTGTAAAGCAACAGGCCATGCTTCATTTGCTTTTAGGGTTTATTTGCATATATGCTAATATGTTTATGTATAGGGTTTAAGTATTTTATTTCAGATTTCCTATTGCATCCCATCTAGTGGACAAATAAGGACTCTATTAGGCCCTTGGGAAATTAAGCCACACGTTTACCTGAGAGTAAAACTCATTTGTGCAGTGGATTTTACTTCTGAGTAGACGGGCAAAGAAGCGAGTCTGCCTACAATCTAGAGTATACTCAGTGCTTTTTTCTGGGGGTACGCAGAAACATTTTGTGAATTTTAGTACTTTTGTCCATTTACTGTATTTTTCCCGATTTGAACTATAATTTTTCTTGAGTCAAAATGAGGGTACCCCTAAATATTTTTTTAGGTAAAAAGCACGGAGTATGCTCATTGTAAGGGACGCGGGTGGCGCTGTGGGTTAAAGCACAGAGCCTAGGACTTGCTGATCAGAAGGTCGGTGGTTTGAATCCCCGCAATGGGGTGAGCTCCTGTTGCTCAGTCCCAGCTCCTGCTAACCTAGCAGTTCGAAAGCACATCCAAGTGCAAGTAGATAAATAGGTACTGCTCTGGCGGGAAGGTAAACGGCGTTTCCTTGTGCTGCTCTGGTTCGCCACATGACCCAGAAGCTGTACACTGGCTCCCTCGGCCAGTAAAGTGAGATGAGCGCCGCAACCCCAGAGTCGGTCACGACTGGACCTAATGGTCAGGGGTCCCTTTACCCTTTACCTTATGCTTATTCTGAAAGCAAGTCATATTGACATCATTAGTACTTTATAGTAAAAGCGCACAGGATCTCTGGCTGTATGCGGTGGAAGTTAAACACAGAAGCCGTTTCTATTATCACATCCTTTTACCGCTGCTGCCTGGAATAATTACCAAGCTTAAAATGCTGTCCCTATTTCTGTGATTGTAAACTGTTTTAACTGTTATTAATTCTAAATTATTATAGCCTGTCCTGAGATCTTCTGGTGAGGGGTAGGTAATAAATATAATAATAATTCCCCTAAATGCAATCATAGGCTACATTCACACCATACATCTAAAAGCATATGGCTTTTCCCAAAGTAAACCAGTTCCCAGTCCCAGGCCTCTTTGTGGGGAATTGTGTGCTTTAAATGTATGTTGTGGATGTGACCATAGTTTATCTCCCATGCATCCACCTCCCCAGTACCCATACCACTTTTTCAACACAGCTAAAATACCTACAATACACAGTTTTCATTTTTAAAAACCATTTTTAATTCAACTTTAAGAAAATAATTCACAGTTTAAAGAAAGGGAGGGAGAAATAGGGGGCAGGGGCTTTGTTAATTCTTGGAACGGCATTCCTGCAGCCCCAAAGGGTCCTTGTCCCTGGAATGAGCACACCCACATTCACAATAAATGCTGTTTGCTGGTCAGCATTTTTCTGGTTGTTGGGCCTAACCCAAGCACTCACAGCTCTACCTCCTACATCCGAAGGGGAAAACATTACTATTGGATTAGAAGGATGTGTAGTGCTAGTTGGCTCTGCAGCAGGGAATCCAAACCCTAATTAAAATTGTTACAGAATTCAGACGCAATTGAGGAGAAACCGTTTCAACACAGCAGCAATACTGTTGATCAGCACACATAAATTTAATCACACTTAAACAAAAAAGTATGTTTTCAATGCAAGGGTAGGAAGGAATTATTTATTGTTTCACTTGCTGAGGAGCCAGGTGGGGCTTTTATATGTCACATTGTACTTGTCCCATTGACATCTTTTAGTAGAATTGTTATGCATAAACCTGAACGTGACACTTGAGTCTTCAAAGGCTGTTCCATAAACAAAGCTTCTCCATCCAAATTTTACAGCACTCCAGCCATCTACAGTTCCCTGCATCCCTTAGAGGAAGACACAAAAAGCTGTTGGCCCCTAACCTTACCTCCTCTTTACCATGATATACCTTTAAAGTCATATATCTGAAGTTATTTTAAATATTACAAGATAGCAAAAGCAGCCATGAGAACTTCCTCCCAGGGACAACTTTGTCTGCTAGATGCCTTATTGTAACATCTCACAGGAGAGTACAGGGGCAGCCTGCCTTTCAGATGTTTTGGACTACAACTCCCATCACCCTTTCAGCTGGGGCTAATGGGAACTGTAGTCCAACAACATCCAAAGGGTACCACGCTAGCTGCCCCTGCCTTACCACAATACATTCTCTGCTTCTACAGCACACAGGTCAATAGCTGCCAATGAAAGAAAGGATGGAATAATTATTTTGCTTGGGTGGGGATCCCACAGTAGGTTCCACTGGGAAAATGTTCCTCACAATTGCTGAAGGTCTTTGAGCAGGGAAGGAGAGGAGGGAGTTGAAGGACTGTGGGTGCTTTGTGGCCAACGAAGGATTTCCCAACGGCTGAAATGAACTTGGGAAATGGCTCAAGCATTCATGCCTAGACTTCAAATGAAACTGAGAAACAATACAAGGTTTTAATTTAAGAATCAAGTTTTATAAGTGTTTAGTTTGGGGCTGACTTTCAGAGTGAGGAGTGCCCAATAAAAACAAAAAAACCAAACGTTGCTGTGTCATTCCAATGCCCAACAAAACAAAACAAAACACACAGAGGTGTTTAAAAATCCATTGAAAGCCACATTTATGATTTAATCAGCAAAATCCAAGTGGTTCGCTTTACAGGCTGCATTTTGCATGGTGGGGAGGTGTCATAAATGCCCCCTTCCTTACTGGGTCGGTAGAACCTCCCCTGCTCACTGAAAACTAGTATTTCAGTGAGAAAAACTGAGCCTACACTTCTCCCAAGCTTCCCCATATGCATGGTTCCAATTTGCTCTTCTTCCACACTGGAAGCCTTTGAGCAAGCAGTCTGAAGTGGTAATGTCCAGAAGAAGGATTAATACTAGATTCTGCTGAAGGCATAAGGAGCCCCTCAGCTTTGGGGAATTCCTATTTGGGGACAGTTTGGTTTCAGCACTGCTATTTCAAAAAACGTAATATCAAACCACCTCCTTCCGAAGAGACCGCAGAGACAGAACTTCTGTGTGTCTATATTTGTAAGGCAGCTTAAGAAAGAGGTGCACAGCCAGTTGAGACACCAGGTAGCAGATTTCGGAGCTACCTTTGTAGCACCTTCCGGATTCCCCTCCCCACACCCAACTTTGCTACAAGGTGGGGAAGAACCACAACAAAAGGGTCTGTGCACAAACATATCATTGATGCCAGAGGAGCATGTTGTTTTTTCTTTTACACCGTCTGACAATCTGCAGCCTTTCTCCCAAACCAAACCCTAAATTCTCAAGCCCTTCAGGAGGCCACAAGTATACAGTCACACCATAGAAAAGTCACTCTGGACACACCTCATGTTTTCTTTCTATGTTTCCAGAAAGGGTAATCATGCCCATCTTAATTTTAATTGATTATCTCCCTTTCCCGTTCCTCCGCACCCCAGGGCGTTTACTGGGCAATGTTGGCCAAGTTCTCCTTCATCTTTTTGGTCATGCTGGGGATGAGCTGCATGTGGTCGTCCACACACTTTGTCACGCAGTTGTCCAGCTGCAGTTTGATCTGCTTCTCTTTGCTCCCTGAATCTAAGGAGTCCTTGGCTTGGTCATTACAATGCATCGTGCAGCGGGCAAGGCGGTCCTATAAGTAGCAAAAAACATGCAAACATGGAAGTCAGAGGTGGGCAAGGCTAAGAACAAGTTGCATTAACAGCCTTCATCAGTGGACCAAAAGAACTTAGAAGCTGCCATTCAAACAGGACTCTTAAAGAGCTTTTAAATGACGGTTTCAATAATAATAATAATAATAATAATAATAATAATAATAATAATACAGTGGTACCTTGGGTTAAGTACTTAATTTGTTCTGGAGGTCTGTTCTTAACCTGAAACTGTTCTTAACCTGAAGCACCACTTTAGCTAATGGGGCCTCCCGCTGCTGCCGGAGCACGATTTCTGTTCTTATCCTAAAGCAAAGTTCTTAACCTGAAACACTATTTCTGGGTTAGCGGAGTCTGTAACCTGAAGCGTATGTAACCCGAGGTACCACTGTACTGATATTCTTGGATTTGCAATAATAATAATAATAGTAATAGTAGTAGTAGTAATAATAATAATAATAATAGATTTGTAGAATTGGAAGGTATCTCCAAAGGTAATCTAGTTCAACCCCCTGCAACGCAGGAATAAATCAAGGCTACATTCACCACTTTAAACAGTCCTGCCTCCCCCCCGCCCCCGAATTCTGGGTGCTGTAGTTTGTCAAAGGTGCTGAGAGTTTTTGGGACAATCCTAGCCCCTCCCAGTGCTACAGTTCTCAGGGTGGACCACTTCTCAGGGAACTCTGGGAACTGTAGCTCTCCTAGGGGAATAGGGGCTCTCCTAACACAGGCATCCAGTGGTGTCCACACTTTTTTTCAGAGGGCCAGATTTGATGAAGTGAAGGGCTGTGAGGGCCGACCAAAGTTATTAACCGTTTTCTGTTGTTGTTGTTGTTTTTTAAGGACTGAAGTTGTTTTCTGATTTTACCCCAAAGTCATTGAGCTTTTTTTAGGATTGAGGTTTCTTTTTAAGATTTTACCACAGGAAATAAGCTGCCACAGGGGCCAGATTAAACCAAGCAGCAAACTGGATTAGGCCTCCAAAACAGACTTTGCACATGCCAAACTCAGCCCTCCAGATGTTTTGGGACTACAATTCCCATCATCCCTGACCACTGGTCCTGTTAGCTAGGGATCATGGGAGTTGTACCTCAGGTTACATACGCTTCAGGTTACAGACGCTTCAGGTTACAGACTCCACTAACCCAGAAATAGTACCTCGGGTTAAGAACTTTGCTTCAGGATGAGAACAGAAATCGCGTGGCAGCGGCAGCGGGAGGCCCCATTAGCTAAAGTGGTGCTTCAGGTTAAGAACAGTTTCAGGTTAAGAACGGACCTCCGGAACGAATTAAATACTTAACCCGAGGTACCACTGTAGTCCCAAAACATCTGGAGGGCCGAGTTTGCCTATGCCTGTCCTAACAACTCAGCACTTTAAACAAACTACAGATCCCAGAATCCTTCGGGGGAAGCCGGGACTGTTTGAACTGGTACAATACTGCTGCAAATGTATGCTGCAAATGTGACCCAAGAAGTGCATTTGTTTAAGATGGTTCAGCAATCCAGACCATTGCCCTCTCGAAAGATAAGAGCGCAACCCTGGAGGGTCTGGCAGATTGAGACCAAAGTCCAACTTCCCACTGACCAGCTAGTCTCCCACCTACACCCACCCCCACTTTTCTCCTCACCTGAAATCTCTCCAGCTCTTGAGTGACCACTGCCTGTGCCTGAGCCAGGGGCGCATGGCAGCGCTCAATGCACTGGTGCACTTGCTGCATGGAGGCCTTGTTGTTCTCACAGCAGGTCGCGCTGCACCGGAACATGATTCCCTGGAAAGAGCCGGGTGTCAGTAAGATAACCTCAGAAGTGCCACCACAACTACTCTGGAGGAAGGGCAGGGTTGAAATTGTCAGGACCTAGTCCTACACTCGAGTAGGACTCTGGCAGAGACACATGCCCGACTGGCATGTTCCCTCCCTCCTGGCTGATCGTTCGGGAGCTTCATAAGCTTTCTTCAGCCCGAACATCACAACAACCGATGCCAACAGACACCGGCACACTTAGGGATCCGCAGAGTCTTCGCAGTTGTGTGACAGACCTCAGCAACTCAGCATTTTGGCTAATCTACTTTATTTACATATAAACACACACAGAGCACTGCAACATGGCTCCCTCTCTCTCTAGCATCAGGCAGCAAAGACAAAAAGGACAATAGTCCCACTTCACGGAACACAGTAAATCAAACATCCTGTCTCCGTCATGTCCCACTTTGTGGAGTCAAAACATACACTGTCATGTGATAGACTAAAACCCCATGGCTGTAGTCATGGAGCAGGAATTCTAACAGAAATGTGGCAAATACAGTGGTGCCTCACAAGACGAAATTAATTCGTTCCGCAAGTTTTTTCTTCTTGCGAGTTTTTCTTCTTGCGAAGCACGGTTTCCCATAGGAATGCATTGAAAATCAATCAATGCGTTCCTATGGAGACCGTCCGGGGACAGAGGGGAAGCGCCGCACGCCTTCCCCTCTGTCCCCGGACCTGTTTAAAGCAAGGGGCGGCGGGGAGAAGATTGCTTCTCCCCGTTGCCTGCCCCGCAATCTCCGGGGACAGAGGGGAAGGCGCGCGCTAGTTTTTCGTCTTGCGAAGCACAGTTTCCCATAGGAATGCATTGAAAATCAATCAATGCTTTCCTATGGAGACCGTCCGGGGACAGAGGGGAAGCGCCGCATGCCTTCCCCTCTGTCCCCAGACCTGTTTTAAAGCAAGGGAAGGGGCAGTGGGGAGAATCGCTTCTCCCCGTTGCCGCCCCTTGGTTCAAAAGGGGTCCGGGGAGAGCGATCTTCTCCCCGCCGCCCCTTGCTTCAAAAGAGGTCCGGGGACAGCGGGGAAGACGCGCTGCGCTTCCCCGCTATCCCCGGAGCTTGCGGGGCAAGCTTCGTTTTGCGAAGCAAGCCCATGGGGAAATGCGTCTTGCGAAGCGGCTAAGAAAACGAAAAACTCCTTCGTCTAGCGAGTTTTTCGTCTTCCGAGGCGTTCGTCTTGCGGGGCACCACTGTAATGGCCCATTCTTGCTGGGGTGCCTGTCCTAAGCTGGTGCCCTCCAGAACATGTGGACTACAACTTCCATCTGGAATGGTTCAGCCACACTTGTTGGCGGCTGATGGGAGTTGTAGTTTAAAACACCTGGCGGGCATCAGGTTGGAAGGCTGTTGCTGGGGGATTGCTGAGCACCCACCCGCCCCCTGCCTCGCTGCCCTCTGACCCTTTCAAGGAGATCAACAGGGAGGGACCTAAAATCAGCACGGTATCCATTATGCATCGCATGTACACTCCCCTTGCTGAACACAGATGATTCAAGAGCCTGCTGGATCAGGCCAAAAGGGGCCTATCCAGTCCAGCCCGATGCCCCAAGGGTCAAGGAGGACCCGAGCACAAGGGCGGTTCCAGCAACGGGTTCAGAAACATCGCTGCCTCCTACCATGGAGACAGCGCAGCCTCCATGGCTAGCAGCCCCCGATAGCCCCCCTCCTCCTCCATGAATTCGTGTAGCGCTCCATTGCAGCCCAGGCTGGTGCCCACGCCTGCCTCCCGAGGGAGCGAGTTCCCGCGAGTTCCCTTCCCGGGGCGCATCCCCACGTGCGCTCCAAGCGCAGCCCGACCTGCATCTTCCGGATGTTCTCCCGCTCCAGCCCCTGCACCATGCCGTCGATGGCCTCCTGCACGCGGAGCTGCTGAGCCTCGGCCATGCCGCCTCGCCCCGCGCATGGGGGAAGGTCGCCTCGGCGGCAGCCCGGCCCTCTCCCCGCCCCCGGGCACTGCTTCCCGGGTCAAGGCGCGCCGCGCTTCCGCGGAGCTCGCCCGCCCGCCTGCGCAGCGCCACGGCAGCCTCGTGCGCCCGCCGCCCGGCACTGCACGGCGCCCGGCAGCCGCTCTGCAGGGGAGGCCGCTCGCCTAGCCCAAAGCCGCGCCGCTTGGATTCCTGCCAGCCGGGCTCGAAGGTCCGGGCGAGGCGCTGCCGGCCCGGGAGCGCGGTGGTCCGGTGGCTCTGCTCCGCATCCAAGCTCGGAGGCAGGAATGCTTCTGAACCGCAGTTGCTGGAAACCGAAGCGGGGCAGAGGGCTCTTGCGCTGGGACCCCGCTTGCGGCTCTCCCATTGAGGCATCTGGCTGGCCCAGGGTGGATAAAAAGCAGCGGGTTTTAATATATATATATTTTAAAAATCAGATATTTTTATTTTCTTTAAATCGGATTTTTATAATAAAATGCTTTTGGAGGAAAAAATATTTCAGTTTTCTATTGGAGTTACATTATACAGTGGTACCTCGGGTTAAGTACTTAATTCGTTCCAGAGGTCCGTACTTAACCTGAAACTGTTCTTTTTTAAAAATATTTTATTGCAATTTTTACACAAAAGAAAATCACCAAACATATCACACAAAAGTAACAGACAAAAGAAACATAGGTAGACAAAAACATAAACATTTAAATGAAAAAAAAAATCATAACAGTTCATACATCATTTTTTCATAACTATCTGGACTTCCTCACATCTCCCTTTCCTGCGTTCTCCGTAATAAAATTATAAACAGCAATTTATTACCTTGTTTCAATTCTTATTCTCATATGTTATGCCTCAAACTTTAAGTATTTTTATCAATTGCCTAACAGCTTAATTTAGACATAACATTACTTCAGGTTTCATCTTTCTTGTTAACTTCCGCTTATTCTCATATATCTTTCAACTAAATTACTGATGCCATGTTATTTCTTTTCGTGCACTTTCTTAACATTCATACAACTTATAATGTTTTTGTAAATAGTCTTTAAACTTTTTCCAGTCCTCTTCCACTGTCTCTTCTCCCAGGTCACGGATTCTGCCAGTCATTTTGGCCAGCTCCATGTAGTCTGTCAGTTGCATCTGCCATTCTTCCAGTGTGGGCAAATCTTGTGTCTTCCAATATTTAGCGATGAGTATTCTTGCTGCTGTTGTTGCGTACAAAAAAAAAGTTCTGTCCTTCTTTAACACCTTCTGGCCAACAATGCCTAAAACTGTTCTTAACCTGAAGCACCACTTTAGCTAATGGGGCCTCCTGCTGCCGCTGCGCCGCTGGAGCACGATTTCTGTTCTCTTCCTGAAGCAAAGTTCTTAACCTGAAGCACTATTTCTGGCTTAGTGGAATGTGTAACCTGAAGCGTATGTAACACGAGATACCACTGTAGTCCAAAGGCAATTCATCAGGAAGTAAGGATTTGTTTTAAGTTTTTCATGTGTGCTGAAACTCAGTCTAAGTTGGTTTTTAAGGAAATTGGTATTACGGAAAGGATTGTTTTTCTCCTTCCAATAAAGTACAGCAGAAAAGTTGTCCAAATATAAACAGTTAACTTATTAAACCTCACTACAATTTCATAATTATCTATGTATTTCTAATAGTATAACCAAATCAGTAATTTTTTAATATAACTGTAAAAACTACTCTGGAAATTTAAATGGTTCAAAAAATGAAACCTTCATCTGGTTGTAATTATTAAGATTATACCAACAGGAATGTCGTTCTGTAAAAAAGAAAAAAAGATTTAAATCAAGTCTTACTGGCTAGTAATTTAAATCATGATTTAAATTTATTTGATTTACCGTATTTTTCTCTCTATAACACTCACATTTTTTCTCCTAAAAAGTAAGTCACCCCAAACTCACCATGAAATCACATGTCTGTGGCCACAGCATGATGATACATCCACTGTTTCATTCAGATTTTTTTCTTCTTGTTTTCCTCCTCTAAAAACTATGTGCGTGTTATGGTCAGGTGCGTGTTATCGAGCGAAAAATACGGTAAATCAAATCCACCCTGGGCTGGCCACTGTGAGAACGGAATGGTTGCGCCTGTGCATAGCGACCATGGCTAGTAGCCATCAATAGCCTTCTCCTCCTCCCCCCCCCCCCATTTGTCCAATTCTCTTTTAAACCTCTCCAAGTCGTTAGCCTTGCTTAGCCACTCGAAAGGGACTTCTGTGCGTGCGTGTTGAATGGAAGTGGCATCCTCTGGACCTCTCACAGTATCATTTGCACAAGACTGCACATGTGCACAGTCAAACACACAGGATGTTTCACATGGTCAGAGTGGATGTGCCCTCCAGAGGCTTTGCACTGCAATATCCACCAGCTCCAGGTTGGCAAAGCCTGGTTCAGTGTCACGCGAAGACAGGGAGATCTCCGCCTAGCCATGAACCTGACTGGGGCGACCTTAGGTCCATTGCCGTCTCACACGCTAACCTGCAAGTTGTTGTGAAGATAGAAGATGGACAGCGAACCTACGCTTGTCTTGGACAAACCTGGGTCCAAAAAAGGATTGACTATGCTGAATTAGACAGCCTATCTGAAAAATTAAAGAACAAACCAAGGAAAGAATTTATTTCAAAATGGGGAGCATTTAAAATATATTTGAAAATTAATAATACTGATCCGTTGCGGCAGTTGAATAATACAGTGGTGCCTCGCAAGACGAAAATAATCTGTTCCGCGAGTCTCTTCGTCTAGCGGTTTTTTCGTCTTGCGAAGCAACCCTATTAGCGGATTAGCGCTGTTAGCGGTTTAGTGGCTATTAAAGGCTTAGCGGATTAGCGGATAAAGGCGCTTAGCGGCTCAGAAAAAGGGGAGGAGCGAAAAAAATCGCAAGACTTGCAAGACGTTTTCGTCTTGCAAAGCAAGCCCATAGGGAAATTCGTCTTGCGAAGCGCGTCGAAAAACGGAAAACCCTTTCGTCTAGCGGGTTTTTCGTCTTGCGAGGCATTCGTCTTGCGGGGCACCACAGTACCAGCAATAGGTATATGATAGAATACATTATGAACTGATTTGAGATGATAACAATAACACGTATTGGCAGCAAAGAATGGTAATTAGATTTATGGAGTAGATGGGAAGTTGGATTTAAAAGGAAGAGACCATTACAGTTGATGGATTATGGAATTTATATTAATTCTTTATGTAAGGCGCGACTGATGATATTATGGTGTAATATGTATTTTTGTTGTTATGTGTTGAGCAAATAAAATAAAAAATTTAAAAAATAAAAGCAAAAAGAAAATGGACAGTGAACCCTGTGCTTCAGCTCCTGGGATAGAAATGTATAAACAAATAAAATGGATAGATAGCTACAAATAAAATAAAAAAAACATTATTGGTGGAGATGGGGATGACTGTCCCGTGCATTTGACTGGTGTTGATGTTCTAACTTTTTAGTTTTATCTTTGTTATGTTTTGTATTATGTATCCAGGTTTTTTTAGAGATCACCTCCCGCACTACCTTGTGACAGGGCATCTGGTAGACTCCCCACATACACAGAAAAAAAGGGGGGGCGTTTACAACGTATTACATCAACACGTCTCTCTTAGGATTCATCCACACTTCAGTTTCCTGCTGAATCGGAACAATCCATGGATTGTTGTTTCTTCCAGTCGGACTGCTTGGACCCGGCCCTAGGAAGCATGGGACAAGCGGGGCTCTGGATGAGACCTAGATGTCTGTGCTTAGACCCCTGTGCAAATGACCCCTTGGAGATCAGGTGCAAAGCCAGTGGCTGTGACCTAAATTCTGCCCCCCTCCCCAACCCCCCCCCACCAATTTAGGCACAGAAATAAATATCTGGCTGCAGGGGGTGAACTTCCTTTCTGTTGGTGCCAGCTACCTGATGGAGCCCCCCCAAACTTGAAGCATGGGAGGTCCCAATAAAAAATTATAATTTGGCAGAATATTTGGACTATATGATATGTATTTGTATAATTCGGAATGTTTAATGTGATTTGATTGTTAAAATGGAAAATTTAATATTTTTTTTTTTAAAAAAAGAAAGTACCTTACATTGTACGCCAGTCTCCCACTGGGGGGCAGGATTGCCCTGAGCTGAAATAGGCACAGAGTGGCTTTCCTCTTGAGTTCCTACCCTAAACTGCTTTCCAAGGAGAGGATTACTGTAAACTGCCCTGGGAATAAAAAGGTAGAAAAACGAGCAAAACGAGCGAGGGCCAGAGACCCAGCCTCTTCCTCTCAAGTATTTTGGAAACATCCTTTCTGTCCAGCGGCAAATGCTTTTTACACATATATTGCACCTCACAAGTCGTGTGTGCCCATATGTATTCATTCAGCTCACACTGATTTGCCAGGAGTTACCGTATTTCTCTACATTACTATATATTTATTATTTGCTGCATCTATAAGCCCATGTTTTTCTCCAAGGAGATCAAATAGGGTGTGCTTGCTTCTTTCCCCCCAACACACACAATCCTCACAACAATCCTGTGAGTTAGGCTGGTCTGAGAGGCAGTGACTGGCGAAAGGTGAGCTTCATGCCTGAGCAGGTCTCCCAGCTCCTAGTCCAATTCTCTAACCATAACATTTCCAAACGGCGGTTGGTTTATACTATAATAGCGCTACTCATTTTTTTTCCTAACAAAGGTCTAGTTTCTAGCCCTCACGGTTGTGATGCTAATAGACCTGAGAGTGCACATGTCAAAATTTCAGTAGCTGGAAGGTTGGCTAAATATTATTTCCAGTATGGTGGGTGGGTGTGTTTTCCTGCCATGGGGGCAGCACTGTAAAACAAAACAACAAACTCGGCAAATCTGATTTGCAAAGATGTTGCAGGTTAATTTCTGTAATCTGCAGAGGGGATGGCATGTCATGAGGGGATATCATGACATGATAGCCATGTTCAAATATATAAAAGGATGTCACATAGAGGAGGGAGAAAGGTTGTTTTCTGCTGCTCCAGAGAAGCGGACACGGAGCAATGGATCCAAACTACAAGAAAGAAGATTCCACCTAAACATTAGGAAGAACTTCCTGACAGTAAGAGCTGTTTGACAGTGGAATTTGCTGCCAAGGAGTGTGGTGGAGTCTCCTACTTTGGAGGTCTTTAAGCAGAGGCTTGACAACCATATGTCAGGAGTGCTCTGATGGTGTTTCCTGCTTGGCAGAGGGTTGGACTCGATGGCCCTTGTGGTCTCTTCCAACTCTATAATTCTATGATTCTATGTGTGTGTTCTTGCTGCAAAATCTTCTCCAACCTGGTACCATGGTGATGTTTTGGGCTATGGCTCACATCAACCCCAGCAGCATAAAACCTGGAGGGCATCAGGCTAGGGAACGATTATAGTCACAAGGAATTTGGCCTGGTCCAATTCCCCTGGGCCAGGGGGCAACAAGGAAGGTCAATTGCCTAGGCACCATGGAGAATGCCAATTGATCCACCTGCTCCTACAAGAGTTGGGAGTGAACTGAGGCCTTTTGAGCCTCTGCCTCCTACAAATTCATCTCTCCTAATTTCTGGAGAGCAAGTCACATCTACACTGTACATTCAAAGTGCCTGCCTTCCCCGAAAAAAATCCCACCATGTGCTTTTAATGTGCTTCAGCTTTATGGTGTGGATGTGACACTAGAGTATCCTAGCCTCCTTCCTGCCGCCCTCCAGTTCAGGGGTCGCTTGATCACCATCATCCAGGGCAAAGCCCAGAGTTGATAGAGCCTTCGATTCACTGTCCTGGTCACTGTGAGACTCCAGGGTCACAAGAGCTACTCATGCAAAATAATTATTCTGCTCAGGGATCCCAATAGTGGGGATTTCAGGAAAGGCATTAGTCAGAAAACGATGTGATAGGCAGAGGAAATGAAGTCAAAGGCAAAAGAACCTGATACTACAGAAGGGGATGAATGAATGAACGAACAAAGGAAGGAATGAATCACAAATGCATGTTTTCATGATCAAATAAAGACTTAACTAGGAAGAGGTGGATACCCCACATTGCGTCACGGACTGAGCAAGACTAAAATAGAGACGGGTTGAATCAGCTGCCTAAATCTAGAGAAGGCTTTCCTCTTTCTAGGAAAGGTTTTGGTTCCTGCTTCAAGTGAGATGAGCGGAAGAGAAGAAAATGTGAGCCACACAGAATCGCAGGAACTCCTGAATCATTGCTGCTCCACCTTCCTCCTTAGCATGCTCAAGTTCCTCCTAATTTTGTCTTCAGTACTTTCACTTTTTGCCTCCCTTTGTATTTGAGGCTCTCAAATTCCAAAAAAGGCTGCTCTGTGTGCGCACCCTGATACACACAAGGGGCAGAGACTGGCGGTGTTTCAAATCCTCAGTGATACACTGGGCCATAGATATTGGCCATAATATAGACATGGAAGCATGGGGACGATTGTGGAATTTGGATATAAAATTTACACCATGTTATGGTTTAAGAGAAAATTATATGATTACTTGGTATCTAAATTACTTGGTATCTAAAACCAAGTAAATTGGCAAAAATGTATAAATCTAAATCTAAATCAAACAAATGCTGGAAAAGTAAAGAGAAAGAAGGTTCTTTTTATCAGATGTGGTGGTCTTGTAGTTAGGTTAAAGCTTACTAGGAAATGATATATTATGAATTGAAAAAGACGTTCAAAATAACTTTTATTTTAAAAAACCCCAGAACCTTTATTTTGGGAATTATAGGGACAGAACTACCTAAATAAAAGAAATTTATTTAGGTATGCTACTACAGCAGCAAGAATGTTTCTTGCCCCAAATGGAAAGAAGCAGAAGTCCCTGTAAAAGAAGAACGGATACAAAAACTTTTGGAATACGCAGAAATGGTGGAACTTACTGGAATAATAAGGAACCCCTGCCCCACCCCACCCTCCCTCCCTCCCTAGGGCAGTGTTTCCCAAACGTTTTTGGGCAACGGCACACCTGTTTACCGGAAAAAAATCTCGCGGCACACCACCATTAAAGCCCCGCCCCGTGACGTCAGCGCGCAGCGTCACGCCGGGAGGGACGCACAAAAGTGAAAGTTTTTTCCCTCCCCCTTGCCGGGGTGGGAGGAGGCAGCAGAGCGAGGGACTGAGGGACGGCGGCAGCTGAGGCGGCCACCCCTCGACGCCGTCCCAAAAGCCGCCAAAAAGCCCTAAAAAAAGAGGAGCAGCACAAAAAACACACCACACACGGGGGGCGTGTTCTAATTTGCTTCTAACTCCGGGTTAGAGCGCAGCACGTGGAGGATGGGTGGGGAAAGAGAGAGGAGGCGCACTGATAGAACGCCAGGCACAGGGGCCGCCAGGGAGAGCCAGCGCGCGCCCCACCCCGGACGCTCGCAGCCACCGCCATCCCTCCCTCCCAGGGAAGGCGGGATTAGAGCAAGCGCCCGGGCAGCAAGAAGCGGCGCGCGCGCCGGCCCTGCCCTGGATCCCTCAGAACCGCCAGTCTCTGGGAAAGTGGGCGTGGCTTCAGAACTCTCAGGCAGCAGCACCCGCCGCCCGGCAAGGCTTCCCATTGGGAGGCGCGAATGCTTTAGTGGGCGGGGATTGGTGCAAATATAGGCAGGGCGGGCTGAGAGGAGGAGCCGCCGCCGAGGAGCAGCGACACCAGCAGCGTTTCCTCTCCCCCCTCCCCTCCCGTGTCAACAAGCGGGGCGCCTGCGCCGGGGGTTTGCGCGTCAGGCAGGCAGCCAGGCAGGCAGACGGCGAGAGCCCCGCACTGGGCGGCCGCTGCTCGCCGCCGCCGCCCCGCCTCTCGCCGCCCGACTCGCCCGCCTCCCTCCCACGGCACACCAGCCGGTGTCTCACGGCACACTAGTGTGCCGCGGAACACCGGTTGGGAAACACTGCCCTAGGGCTTCCCACTGGAGTGGAGAACCTTGTGGTGTGATCAATATCTCCCATCACTTTGTGTAAAGGGGGTGGTAGCACAATCAATGCAACAATTTAGCTGTGTCTGAGCTCTTCCTCAATGCTCCACACCTCTAAGGATAAGAACCTAAGAAGAGCCTACAGGATTAGGCCACTGACCCATCTAATCCAGCACCCTGGGCTCTCCGGAACCAACCTGATGCCTTTGGGAAACCTGCAAGCAGAATTTGAGCACAAGAGCCCTCTGTGGGGCTCCCTGTGGTTTCCAGCAACTGGTCTTCAGAAGCATTGCTGCCCCTGACCATGGAGCCTTTAGCCCTCTCCTTCACGAATTTGTGTAATCCTCTTTTAGAGCCATCCAAGTTGGTGACCATTGCTGCCTCCTGTGGCACTGTCCATGAGGTCATATATTGGGAGAGGGGCAAGGAGGTGCTACGGCCTCTCCTCCTCCCTGGGATGTGGGTGGTGTTGTGGGTTAAACCACAGAGCCTAGGACTTTGCCAATCAGAAGGTCAGCGGTTCGAATCCCTGCGACGGGGTGAGCTCCTGTTGCTCAGTCCCAGCTCCTGCCAACCTAGCAATTCGAAAGCACCTCAAAGTGCAAGTAGATAAATAGGTAGCGCTCCGGCAGGAAGGTAAACAGTGTTTCCGTGCGCTGCTCTGGTTCGCCAGAAGCAGCTCAGTCATGCTGACCACATGACCCGGAAGTTGTACGGCGGCTCCCCCGGCCAATAAAGCGAGATGAGTGCCGCAACCCCAGAGTCGGCCATGACTGGACCCAGTGGTCAGGGGTCCCTTTACCTTTACCTCCTCTTTCCAGAGGGGAGGGGTTGTGAGCGGGAGCAGCTTCTCGCTGGGGCAGGGAGGCGTGTACGGCTCCCTGCTCCTGATTGCTTCTGCTGCCACGCCCAAGCCTTCCAGCCGACCAATAGGCGGGGCTGGTGGGCGGGGCTAGCTGCATTTAAACAGCCGCGGCAGCGCTCAGCTCCCAGTCTGTTCCTGCTTTCTTCGGCTCTCCCTGCCTCCCTCCCTCCCTCTTAGGTCAGCTTCTTTTGCGTATTGACCTTGCTATGGACTTTGTTTGGTTGCCTTGGTTGCCCAAGGGGCCCGGTAGGACTTTTTTATCCTTTTGGCAAATTGGCACCAGCCTCTTGGTTTTTTCGCCTGCCTCGTAGCAATTCGTCACAACTTTCTGGTATTGGCGGTTAGGCATTGGAATATGTGTGCCGTGTTGGAGGATTGGGTATGGGCCATCATCTACCCCTCCTCTTTTGGGTATTCCGCTAAAGGAATCCGGCGGTCGTGGATCCTGTCCGATGCCCTGCTGGTGGCTAGGGCCATGGCACGACCCCCGGTGACGTCACGGGGGAGCTTCCAGTTGTATTTGCATCAACAAGCTCCTCCCATTGGTTGTTAACCCTGATAAGACTCCCGTGGAGTCTTGTATTGCTGTTTCATCCAATGCCAATACTACTCACATGCTGTAACCAATAAAAGTTGTGGCCTAATTTTGCCCATTAACTTAAAATAACGTGTCTTTGTGTCTTATTACACTCTTATGCGGGTGGCGGGTACTCGACTCACAATCTGTTGTATAGCAGACCTTCCTGCCTTTTCAAAAGTTATTTTGCCTCCCATTTGGTACCCTTCTGTTTTTATTTTCTTCCTTCTCTGTAATATTTAGTCATATATCACTTATGAGTCACTCATGTCATTCAGGCCAGAGCCATCTAGTGATTCTTGTTTCACTGGAATCAAGTGCTGCTGCTTCTTTGGTTTGTGACATTTTAGTTCTTCAGGTGAAGCTGCTTCCCGTCCCTTTCCCACATCATTGCCAAGTGTTTCCTCTTCTGTTTCTGTTTCTTCCTCTTCCCACAGAACGGGCAGTTGCAACAGGGTGAGAATATGAATCAGGTCTATTTAAAAACCAGTGCTTTCTGTCGTACACTATCAATTCCTAGGCAAAGGGGAATTCCTGCCTGGATTTCATCCCAGCTTCTCTGATTAGGTATGGAGTTGGCTTGAATAATTTTCCTCACCTAAGAAAGGCTGTTGTAGAGTTGGAACAGGTCCAGAAAAGAGTGGCTAAAATGATCAGGGTGTGTGTGGAGCAACTCCCCCTACAAAGAAAGGTTTCAGCACTGGGGACATTTTAGATTAGAGAAAAGGCAAGTAAGAAGCCACGTGATAGAAGTATGTAAAATTATGCCTGGAATTGCATAGTTAGCAAAAGTTTAAATTATGTTCCCAGGGAACATTTTTTATGTTCCGTTTGTTTTTGCTCCCCAAATATAGTGGGCTCTTTCTCAATCTGGATACATTACTTGTATATCACAAAATATTAAGGTAAAGGTAAAGGTACCCCTGCCCGTACGGGCCAGTCTTGCCAGACTCTAGGGTTGTGCGCTCATCTCATTCTAGAGGCCGGGAGCCAGCGCTGTCCGCAGACACTTCTGGGTCACGTGGCCAGCGTGACAAAGCTGCTCTGGCGAACCGGCACCAGAGAGGCACACGGAAACGCCGTTTACCTTCCCGCTAGTAAGCGGTCCCTATTTCTCTACTTGCACCCGGGGGTGCTTTTGAACTGCTAGGTTGGCAGGCGCTGGGACCGAGCAGCGGGAGCTCACCCCACCGCGGGGATTCGAACTGCCGACCATGCGATCGGCAAGTCCTAGGCGCTGAGGTTTTACCCACAGCGCCACCCGCGTTCCAAAATATTACCCTCCACCAGTTGATTGGAAAACCAATTAAGTCCTTGCTCTTAATAATTTTTATAATAAAGAGCAAAAAAATTAACCAGGAGGATTTCTCATATTAACAAGGAAATCTGGGGTCTCATAGTGTAAGGTAGTGATGACCAGACTTGGCCCTCCTGCTGTTTTGGGACTACGGCTCCCATCACCCCTAGCTAACAGGACCAGTGGTCAGGGATGATGGGAATTGTAGTCCCAAAACAGCTGGAGGGCCAAGTTTGGCCATCACTGGCTTAAGGGGGTCTCCCTAGCACAACCTTAGCAAGTTCCTGGAGACCCAGTTCTCGTATTATTACTTTTAAATGTGGAAAAATAATCACAAAGCCAACTGACAATGTTGATTCCTGGTGGTGGGCATCAGGTCCAAATGCACAAATTTCATGAACGTGGGGTTCATATGCGTTGTTAAGTGCATCCCACTTCCTTTGGGTTCCATGGTAGAAGAAAATGGCAGAAATAAATAGGTCTTTAAGGCCTGTTTAAAACACCCAGGGGATGGCACCACTAGAATGAAATCTGGCCATTGTGTTGCCACCACCATTTATCCATGAGGTCAGCCCTCCAACTTCCTTTATAGACTGGAATCTCAGTGCTACTTCAGAGGAAGATCATTATGGATGGCAAGGCTGGTCTGTTTACCAATGGACATATATGGGGTCTTCTTCCTTTGGCAATCCCTCGTAGCCAAGTAAGATTGTCTTCCATAAACACGGTTTTAACAGTGAGTCCGTAAGTGACTATGGAATCCCGTTCTGGATCCACACATCCTTCCACAGTAGGGACATACTTCCAGGCAGGAGTTAATCATGGGGAGGGTTTGCCAAGTGTGCCTTCCTCTTAATACATTTCTCCCTTTCGTCCTGAGTTTGAGCGTCTTCAAAGCCCATGACACCTTTGGTAAAGGCTGTTCTCCAATTGGAGCACTCGCAGGCAAGTGTTTCCCAGTTATACTGCATTTTTTTAGATTTGCCTTGAGAGAGTCTTCAAACTTCTTTTATTGACCAGCAGCATCACGCTTTCCACAAGGCGATCTCATGGGTAACCTTGTCCCAAGTTGCTAAGATCTTTATATGCTAATAGTAACAGCTTTGACTTGGCCTGGGATCAAATTGGCAGCCAGCGCATGCTACAAGGGTGCAGACAACCAACAAGACATTTGTTTGCTCCAGACAGAATTCAAAGGCTGGTGATCATGATCTCCCAGATGGTCCTCCACCATCACTTGAGCCTTACAGGGAGAGATCATCTCCCAGTGCCTCACCTCTCGCTTCTTATCTTTTTTGGATGAGCTGTTGCTCTTTATTTCCCCAGGGGGCTCTGATGGAAGATGCCAAGTGTCTCCCTGGGCCAGACTGACATGAAAACTGATAATTCTGCTCTGTGGGACCTGCCAACATTGACAGCATCTTAGTCGATATTAGTTGAGCACTTCATATTAAAAACAGGATGAAGGGGGCCAAAAGCAGCAGCCCTGAGAGGGTTCATCAGGTCAGAGAGACATCTGGATGGAAGTCTTCCCGGGGGATCCTTTGAAGATTAGCTTGCCTCTCATTTCTTGGGGTTACAAGTGGTGGAAAAGGACCGAACTCCAAATTCCACCCTTTGTACGTAGCGGCTGAGTCGTTGAGCCCAGATGTTGGGTTGGACGCGTCTCGGAAGCTGTCTGGAGGGAATTGTTTTGATGTGTGATGACGTTCTGCTGCTGCTTGTCAAATCAAAGGTGCATTAACTGGGAATGTCCCCAAGGCATCAGATATACAATGATCATCACACACGGGCGAGCCAAAGATTCAGTGCCCAGAGAAGAAACCCAAAGACTGGAGACACATAATCGCTCGGGGGAGGGGGGAGTTGAACAGGGCTGGCCTGCAGGGTGAAGCAGTTGCGTTGGGTGGTGGAAGAGGAAGAGACTGCCACCCAGGGCCGGATTTAGGTTTGACGAGGCCCTAAGCTACTGAAGGTAATGGTGCCCTTTATATGTCCAGCTGTCCTCTGTCAACAACAAATTGTCACTGTTTTTTGTGTTGAATATATGCTATAAGGTAATTTATGGACCTAATAAATGGATGAGGTCATACATTGAGAGAGGGGAGAGGAATTTGCTACAGCCTCTCCTCCTCCCTGGGACACGGGTGGTGCTGTGGGTTAAACCACAGAGCCTAAGACTTGCTGGTCAGAAGGTCGGCGGTTCGAATCCCTGCGATGGGGTGAGCTCCAGTTGCTCTGTCCCTGTTCCTGCCAACCTAGCAGTTCGAAAGCACGTCAAAGTCCAAGTAGATAAATAGGTACCGCTCCAGCGCGAAGGTAAACGGCGTTTCCGTGCACTGCTCTGGTTCGCCAGAAGTGGCTTAGTCATGCTGGCCACATGACCTGGAAGCAGTACACCGGCTCCCTCGGCCAATAAAGCGAGATGAGCGCTGCAACCCCAGAGTCGGCCACGACTGGACCTAATAGTCAGGGGTCCCTTTACCCTTTACCTTTAATAGGTATCTAAAGCCATTTGCACATAAAATATGTATTTTATCAAAGTAATTGTTGAACTGAAATACAATTAAGAAGAAGTATATTAATAGTGAAATACAGTTAAGAAGAAGTATATTTGGGGGGGGCAAGAGAGCGGGGCCCCAAGCTATAGCTTGTTTAGCTTATACATAAATTTGGCACCCCACCCAGTCACCTCCACCACTGGTTTCTGGGAAGATCTCACGCAAAACCAGCAGCACTGCTGGTGCCACTTCCCCACCGGTGACGCTGCTTCCTTGGCTTCCCAGGTGAGGGTGGCGCAGGGTGGCAGCAAAATGGGACACGCTGCCTCTGGAGTTGAAGGCAGTTTGAAATGGGGACCACCTCTCACGACTTCATAGAACTGTGGAGCTGGGAGGGACCAGATGGGTCAGCTAGTCCCACCCCCCACAATTCAGGAATCTTTTGCCCAACGTGGGGCTCAAACCCACAACCCTGAGATGAGGAGTCCCAAGCTCGGCTGACTGAGCTAGGGAGAGAGGCGGCATCTGGTTGTGCTGCTGCAGATGCACCATAGCGATTCTTCTCTTTGCACTCTTCCCAGTGGGGTCAGTCCTCCTCTGGTCTCTTGTACCACACATTCAAGTTTGCCCCTTTTAAGTCCTTCCAGAATGTGGCTATAACGATGTGCTGCCAGTAGGAGAAATCCAATTACTGGTTTACTCACCAAGTCCTGATTCTCATTTGCATACAGATTCAGGAAAGCAAGCTCTGGAGACTTTGTGATATGTTTATGTATAATTTTATTTATCTTAGACCAGGGGTAGGCAACCTAAGGCCCGGGGGCCGGATCCGGCCCAATCACCTTCTAAATCCGGCCTGCGGACGGTCTGGGAAGCAGGGTGTTTTTACATGAGTAGAATGTGTCCTTTTATTTAAAATGCATCTCTGGGTTATCTGTGGGGGATAGGAATTTGTTCATATTTCCCCCCAAAAAATACTGTATACTCCGGCCCATCACATGGTCTGAGGGACAGTGGACTGGCCCACAGCTGAAAAAGGTTGCTGACCCCTGTATTAGACACTTGTTCTCCAAAATTTGCCACCTTTAGTCTTGCCCACTGCAAGTGCCTTGGGCTGCCCCTGTCCCCGCACACTCGTCAGTGCATAGAATCATAGAATTGCAGAGTTGGAAGGGACACTGAGGGTCATCTAGTCCAACCCCCCAAAATGCAGGAATACATAGGAGAGGTGTGTTAATGCATATATGGAAGTTTAACTGCTGTTAAGTACCATTTCTGCATTGTCTCCAGCGTTGCTTCCTTGAGGCTGGCTGAGATGGTTGGCTGCTCCAAAGTGCTTTGGAATCTGATGTGGTCCACAGACAAGCAGATTGACATCTCCGTCCCGTGCCTGTCTACTGGGTGGGAGGGTCCTAAAGTCTTCAACAGAGAGGTGAGTTCCCTCTCAGCAAATGTGCTTGCTTTCTGCTGAAAGAGATGCACGGATCCGGGATCTATCCAACCTCAGCACGACTCGCTGACGTCAAGCACTTTGCAAACAAAGGCAATGCCCTGCTGTTCTCCTCCTCCTCCAACAAGACTGCTCATGTTGAGTTTCGGTGATGCGCAGAGGCTTACATGAAGGTGGATCAAATGAGGGTTAAGTACCAGCCATTCTGGTTCTCACCTCCTGAGAGGCATTGCTGCTTACACTAGTTATTTTGGGACTGAACTGGAGCAGGGGGCAAGCACACCTGAAGAGGCCCTCTCCTGTTACATGCGCAAGTTTTTTTTGGATGCAGGTATTAATTCTACTGGAAGATGCACTATTGAAATCATAGCAATACAGTCATACCTCGGGTTACAGACGCTTCAGGTTGCATTTTTTTTGGTTGTGGACTGCTGAAACCCGGAAGTACTGGAATGGGTTGCTTCCGTGTTCCGGCGGTCGCACATGCGCAGAAGCGCTAAATCATGCCTTGCGCATGCGCAGACGCACCTGTTAACGGAAAAGTCCGAGGGCTCCCTTGGACAAAAAACAAAGACACCAACCAGGATAACTTGGAGCAAAACAGCAGCCTGTAGGCTTGGCCTTTATTGATCTGTTGCAACAGGGTGTTCCCCTCACTTGCAGGAGAGAGAAAGGACACAGAAAAATGGTGTGCAAGGCCTTATAAAGACTTTTGAAATTGCCACCCTGTAGATCAAGACCACCCCCAGAAACATCATACATACATCACAGAAGGAGTGTAACCTAAGACCACCCCTCAGATACATCACACCAACATCACAGAAAAGGCAGTCTAAAACAGAAATCTGAATGTTGTTTTTCTCCTGTTGTTGTTTATCTCCTGTCTGGCAGGTTACTTGATTGGATTTCCTGGGGAGCCTGGCCAGTCTTTTGTAATGATAAATACTTAGTTCCTGGGCCAGGTCACAGGCTCACACCCTATTCAAACAGAGACATACCCTTAAGACAGGATTTGTGATGGAAAAGACAATGGGGAGGCTTTTCCAGTTTGACCTTGCAGAGAAAACATTTGCTCAGTTTAGGAATCAAAATGGTTCCAGGTTGGCCTTCCTGTGCTGATCTATGTACGTGCTTGGTTGGTACACTTATGAACATTACCATATATCTAAGACCATAAAATTCCTATCACACACCGAATCGCAACCCACGCATGCACAGACGCGCCACTGTGGGTTGCGGACGCTGCGGGTTGCGGTTGTGCATCCTGCACGGAATCAGTATAGGAATCAGCATACCAGTTCAGACCATTTGAGCATCCTGTTCAGTATTGCCTACACTGACTGGCAGCAACTCTCTGGGATTTCAGACTGGAGGCCGAAAAACCCCAAACTTCCAATTCCACTTAGACCAGCCCTCCTCTGCCCTCCTCCAAACCAGCAGCCTGAAGCTCCACTCCCACCCTGGCCTGGAACGCACTGGTTTCGAGGGGTGTCTCACCTCTCCCCCCCCTCCAAGGACAGGAGCCTCCAACTTGTTGAGCATCCTCTCTCCAATGCTTATAAACAGATGCCGGTCAGTGGGAGTCCAAAGGCATGGGAATTTCCAGCAGACCTGTAGGAGGAAATCAGATGCACGGCTGATTTAATAGCTGGGCTGCTTACAACAACAGCTTTGTGCTGCCCATCTCTGAGGCGTTCCTTGGACATTTTCACCCACTGCAGCCTCTGCAGGATCTCACAGGCCCCTTCCCAGCTGGCTTTGCTCCGGTTCAGGGAAAAGGTCATCCAATTCTGGGTCGAAGCCTCCCTTCTTTTAAGAATATGGGTGGTGATATGCAACTAGCGTTCACTCAGAGTAAACCCATTCAGATTAATAACCGTGACTACGTTAAGTCCATTAAGTTAGGTCTACTCTGAGTAAAACATATCTGAATACAGCCTACTCAGGCGTTGTTATGTACTGAAGTTCTAATCTGGGCCAGCAAGGGGATACTGTAGATAGTTATGCAAATGAAGGATCGAAAGTGACGTTCAGTGATTGGATAGTTTTAGAAAGTTGTTACAGTAACGTGGTACTGAAGCTCTATATAAGCAGGCTGACTGAGCCCTTCAGTTCAGTTCTGTTCTGGCTTCTGAATAAACAAGAGCTGTTTGAAGAATCACTGTGTCGTCTGATATGTTCACCCACAACTTAACAGGCGTATAATTCAGTCATTTGTATTTGGTTGTTCTTGTTTTTTAAGACTGCTGGCTTTAACTGTGCTTTATTGATAATTATTTTATTATTTATTCTACTCTCATTAGATATTCTTCTGATTGAGCTGCCGATACCTTTTCCTAAATAATAAAATAAAATTAAAATCAGATTACCTTCCAGCAAGACCGAATAGAAGTTTCTTTCTGCAAAGCTTTGACAGAGAAAGCAATTTCTGAGTCTCTAACATGAACAGTTTGCTGCTTGAAAACACATTACATCTTCCAAGTACTTCTTGCAGACATGAACTAATTCATGATATTTGCAAAAGTTCCATCCCGGTAAAATAAAACAAGGGGTGACAGCTCGGAATGGATGGAAAAGTCCCCCGTTCAAAGGCCGCTGTGTGTGAAGGTAGGGTCAAAGAGTTTAAGAGACTCCAGATGTACACAGCTCACTACACACTGGAAAGACTCAAAGGGAGCCAAGGAAGAAGGCTGGTCGGCTCGAGAGAACGATTTATATTGATTCTGTTTGAAAACCCTGCCTGGGAGACTCCAATGAATGCAATTCTTCTGAACTACCATCGTGAACACTCAGTGACTGATCTTCAAGCAAACATGCCGATTCAAGTGAGGCGTATCAGCGCCAGAAGTGAAGGGTGCTCCCATACTGGTGCAAATATAATTGGCTGGTTATATTTTGCTCCTCATCCAACTAAGCATTGCTAGCTGCTTAAAGGACTCAGGGCATAAGATCGTGGCACAAATTTGCACAGGGCAGTGGACGCCTCTGGACAAATTAAGGTGGCAGGAGGCTGATGAGGCCTCAAAACCATTGTGCTTCTCTATATTTCCAGTGTTGTAGACAAAACCTGCTCCCTTTCCCTTATGGGGTACACAAGAGCCCTTATGGAGTCCTTTGTAGGTTCTCCTTTGGTAGGAGAAAATAACAGAGGCCAGCCAGAGAATATTGAGAAGCAAAGCAGCTAGTAAGCCTGATCTTTATTAGAACTGTTGCAACAGGGTGCTCTCCTCACCGGCAGGAGAGAGGAGGAGGACTCAGAGCCATGTGCGCAAGCCCTTATATAGACATTTTAAATGGCCTGCCCGGGAGCCCAAGACCACCCCCCCAGTATACCCTACATACATCACAGGGGGCGGTCTAAAACAGAATCCTGTGTTGTTTATCTCCTGTCTGCCAGGTTACTTGATCGCATCACCTGGGTTTTGGCCACTCTTTTGTTATGACAACTACTTAATTCCTGAATCCAGGTCACAGGTCACAGGCTCACACCTATTCACACCTTAAATGTGCCCTTGAGGCAGGATTTGTGAGCACAGAGACAATGGGGAGGCTTCCCCTTTCCTTCGACCTTGCAGAGAAATATTTGAGGTCAATTTGGGGAGAGACAAAATGGTTTCAGGACTTTTTCTGTGGGTTTCAGACATGTGGTTCATATATTTATGTATGTGTTTGCTGGGTACATTTATGAACATTTATTATATGTGTGTGACCTTAACATTCTTATAACACCAGCAGCGACCCTTCAAGAAAAGATAATCATGAATAGTCTTTTCTGCTCTCTCAAAATCTCTGTACCTATTCATGTATGCGACGAAAGCAGCGAGGGTACTACTGGGCCAGAGATGGAAAGAATAGAAAGTTCCAACCAGAGAGGAACGGCTGATGAAGGTGACGGACAACGCCGAAATGGAGAAACTGATTGGGAAAATCAGAAACCAGGAAGAGAAGAATTTTAAGAAGGAATGGGGGGTGGGGGTGGAAATCATAATGTATTTAAGAGAACATTGTAAACAACTAAAACCTTTGGCAGGATTTGAGTAATGCTTGGACAGTCATACCTGAAGTAGCTTCGGGGTAACTATTTTTGGGTTGTGCGCTGCGGCGACCTGGAAGTAACGGAGTGCGTTACTTCTGGGTTTCGCCACTCGCGCATGCGCAGAGAGTCAAAATGACATCACACGCATGCACAGAAGCGGCAGATCGCGGCCTGTGCACGTGCAGACGTGGGTTGCATTTGGTTCTGGATGCGAACAGGGCTCTGGAATGGATCCCGTTCGCAACCAGAGGTACCACTGTAATGGACAAAAAATAAAAAATAAAAAATAAAAAATGGACAATACAGTGGTGCCCCACAAGATGAATGCCTCGCAAGACAGAAAACCCGCTAGACAAAAGGGTTTTCCGTTTTGGAGGTGCTTCGCAAAACGAATTTCCTATGGGCTTGCTTCGCAATACAAAAATGTCTTGCGAGTTCCTGCGGGGTTTTTTCCCTCCCCCCCCTTTCCCAAGCCGCTAAGCCGCTTATCAGCTGATCCTAAGCCGCTAAACCGCTTAACAGCTGATCCGCTAAGCCTCTTATCAGCTGATCCGCTAAGCCGCTTAACAGCTGATCCGCTAAACCGCTTATCAGCTGATCCGCTAAGCCGCTAAACCGCTTATCAGCTGATCCGCTAAGCCCGCTAATAGCGCTAATCCGCTAATGGGCTTGCTTCGCAAGACGAAAAAACCGCAAGACGAAGAGACTCGCAGAACGGATTCTTTTCGTCTTGCGAGGCACCACTGTATTCTTTAAACAACATAGAGGAAATAAGATAAACAGATGGAAAATTAGATTGATAATGGTAACCATGGTAGGGTAGAGGGAAGTCAAGGGATTCAGAGAATCCTAAATGAGGAGGTGATTGAGGTGGCTGAATTTAAATTTGTTATGTAAAACATAATTAAAAAAACAAAAGAAAGAAAGAAAGAAAAAGAAAAGATAATTGTTTTATGAGGAAAGAAACCTGGTATTGCAGGGGGATTGGACAGGATGACCCTGGGGTCCCAATTCTGTGGAAGGAGGACAAGATCCATGGCCTGGCATCAACAGTCTGGGGCTTGGACCCCCCCTCTAATAAAGCCTCTGATAAACTGGCAGGGACTGCCATTTGCCTCTTCCAGACCTGGGACCAGTCCACCTAGCTGCAGTGGAGGGGGACACGAGACAGCAAGACCCCCTCCTTCGGTCTGGCCTGTGATCAGCCGCCACTGAGGCCCCCCTCCCTCTTCTGGAACTGTCTCCTGCAGCGACCACTCTGCCTGGCCGTTTGCCATTCCCAGAACAGCTGCATGATGGGAGTCGTAGTCCGGAAGGCTGCTGTGGGTGAAAGGAGATGAAAGGGCATGGGTGAGGACTCCCCCAGGAAACGGAGATGTTGAAAGCAAATATTGGACAACAACTTGGCTGCACGAAGGGTAGGCAATGAGTCAACGATGACAGCAAGGCAGTATGGCTGTGAGACATGAGAGGGGAGCCCCTCCAGGAATGAGTGGCCAAAGTTGCAAATCTCTATCGAGCAGCAGGTATGATATACACCCAAAGGAAATGGTGGTTGAACGCGCCCACATCCTTCCTGCGTAAGTGTAAGCCTGCATTGCTAATAGAATTGTTACGGCAACCTCCTTCCTAAACTAGAAAGGTGGAAATTAAGCAGAATCCGTGGCAAAAGGCAGTTTGGGGAGGCGGGTCTTAGCCCGACTCTGTGGTGGAAATGACCTTTGCGAAGCAAGTTGCTCCTTGGGAATGCAAAGCAAGGATGACTGCCTTCCGGCCTTCCCCTCCCTGCGAGAAGCCAAGTTTCAGGGAACCAGGCAGAGGGCCTGCTCAGTAGTGGCTCCCACCCTGTGGAACGCCCTCCCACCAGATGTCAAAGAGAAAAACAACTACCAGATTTTTAAAAGACATCTGAAGGCAGCCCTGTTTAGGGAAGCTGTTAATGTTTAATAGGTTATTGTATTTTAATATTCTGTTGGAAGCTGCCCAGAGTGGCTGGAGAAACTCAGCCAGATGGGTGGGGTATAAATAATAAATAATAAATTATTATTATTATTATTCCTCAATATTAGGGGGGGGGGGAGGGCTGAGTGTGATGGTGAACACAGCAGCCCAGGGTGCACCTGTAGCGTTGGAAGGCAACCAAAGGATAATAAAGCTGGATAATAAGGTCCAGCTCCTGCAGTGCAGGAATCACATACCCTCCAACTGCCCCATTGCAAGCGGGACACTCCCAGAGTCATGGAAGCATCCCAGCTTCCATTTGGATGCAGGAATGTCCCGCTTCCCCTCTCCAGCACCACTGCTGCCAAGCTCGGAGAGGAGGATGAGCCGGCCAGCCAAGCCCCTCCATGGACGCCACTGCCAGCCTCCTCCCTCGAGTAGCTCATAGCACCTCCTGGAGAGTGGGAAGAAGAAGAGAGGCAACTGCTGCCGCAGCCCAGCCCCACAGCTCCCCTGTGTTGCAAGAATCTATGTATAGGTTTTTTTTGGGGGGTTGCCCCTCCAGCAGATATGATGCACATGCAGTCCACTACCACAACCAGCACAATCGCTTTTGTGACTTTTGTGATTTGTCGCCACAAAACACTTCATCACGGTTTCTTTCTATTCAAAGGGCCTCTGCTGCACGATACCAAATTTAACAATTCACTGATAAAGGTATCTATGCACTGGCTCACTGGGGAAACTTCAGAAATTCATATAGATATGTGAGGTCAGCTACTCAGCAGCCCCTCTGCCTGAGTGATAATTCCTGGCATCCTGACACCTGAGTGCCAGACAGGTAGCCATTCCAGAAATAACAAACCCAGATGAAGACAAAAGGGTGTGATTAACTTGGCTGGGAAACAGGGAAATGTAAAGATCTCTTTTTGTTACACTTGATGGGTGTTTGGTGGAGGGCAAGGGGAACCATGGGGCAGGGTCCAGGATGCTCAGATTACTGCCACCAGACCTCCCCTTTCAGGATGTAACCGTGATGTATGAGTGATGTAGTTTGGGGGGGTGTAACAGCTAATAAAAGTTTGGGGGCTCTTTTGTTCTGGGCTTCCATCTTGTTTCACCTGGTGGCAGTCCTGTCGCGACAGTCTTTAACAGTCTTCAACCAAGCCTACTGGCTTCTGTTTTGCTCTGGTATTCCTGGCTGGTGTCCTTGTTTTTTGTCCAAGGGAGCCCTCAGATTTCTCCATTAACACCTGCTATAGATGCTGCCAGTGATGCAAGGATGACCTCCCTTCAGGGGCCGTCCTTGCCTCCCGTGTGCCCAGCAGAGGAGAGTTGCAGCCTTGTTCCTCCTGCTGCTGCTTCTCCTTGTCGCTTCCGCCCCCAGCAATTTGAGGCAGGCATCATGCCCATGTCCCAAATCCAAAGGTTAACGGTAAAAGCCTGGCAAACTGTGCTGATCTTGCCTGTTCTCCTCCACTGCCAGCAAGTAGGAAGAAACAGCAAGTAGGAAGAAGGGACCAGCATTTATTTTCTTCAAATGAAGGTGGCCCTGTGTCCTACTTTACAGAGGGCAGTCCTCTATTTGAGGGCTTCCCAGTGCAAGTCTGGTTCAAAGATGAGGAACCGTGAAAGCGGAGAGCAGCTGAGACTTGAAGTGTCCCACAAGCGGCAAAACCTAGAGGGCATCCTGGGCAGCCCACAAGTCACCTGGGGTCTTCCTCGCTAGGGGGAGATGCATTAGATTGCTATTTAGATAGTAGCAACTCTCAGAACCATAGAATCTGCATTCGTGTCGATACCGTATTGGCCTGAATACAAGCCTCACTCCCCCCCCCCCAATTCTGACTCTGAAAAGTTAAAGCGGGGCTTAAATTCGCGACCTTACAAAAGTTGGCCTTTATGATATCGCTGCTGAAACAAATATACAGTAAAACAGAACGGGTGTGAGTGCATGTGGAATTTTAAAGGGGCGGGCTACATTCAGGTGGTATTGTCTTTTTTTCTTTTCCCCCCTTGAATTTTAAAGGTGTGGCTTATATTCGCGTGCAGCTTATATTCAGGTGCGACTTATATTTGGGACAATACGGTACATCTAAATCACAGTATGCAAATACTACGCAAGAATGTCATCTTTGTTGGTAATGCCTCATAGCTCAAGCAAATCGCAACCACTAAGCCAAGAGCAAAGCACAGCTGCAAATCATGGTTGGCTCAGAGCAGCACAAACCCAATGCTCAGTTTGGATGTGATGCTAAGCTCATGCTTTGTGTCTGCTATATGCTAACAGGGAGGAGCATTTATGGCAAACAGTGAACAGTGGATCTACCATGGTGTGCAAACAAGGCCCTTCTGTTAAGGCTGAGCTAAGATCAGATCGTGAAGCTGAGGCTCCAATACTTTGGCCACCTCATGAGAAGAGAAGACTCCCTGGAAAAGACCCTGATGGTGGGAAAGATGGAGGGCACAAGGAGAAGGGGACAACAGAGGACGAGATGGTTGGATAGTGTTCTTGAAGCTACCAGCATGAGTTTGACCAAACTGTGGGAGGCAGTGGAAGACAGGAGTGCCTGGCGTGCTCTGGTCCAGGGGGTCATGAAGAGTCGGACACGACTGAACGACTAAACAACAACAAAGATCACAGACTCATAACTCATGCTCTTAACCTCCCTGCGGCACCAGCTCTGTTGCTCAATGAAGTAAATAATCCCCACTGAAAAAAAGTACCAAGATAGGGTCCTCGCAGAAGGAAAGGGGAAGGAAGAGCCATCATGCTGCAATGACTGAAGCAACAGCAAAACATACCGGATAATTTGCTGATGAAACGTCTCCTGTGTGATCTCAGTGACACAGGCCCACACAAGAGAAATCCCATCACAAGATCGTAAGAGGATTCCCGCAAGCTCAGACCAAAGGCTTACCTCAGGTGTCGTCTTCTTCTTTGGCGATCCCTCGTAGCCGAGTAAGATTGCCTTCCATAAACACGGTTTTAACAAAGAGTCCGTAAGCGACTGTGGAGGCCAATTCTGGATCCACACGTCCTTCCACAGTGGGGACATTGGTTTCCAGGTGGGAGTTGATCACGGTGTGGATTTGCCAAGCGTGCCTTCCTCTTAGCATGTTTCTCCCTTGTGTCCTGAGTTCAAGTGTCTTCAAAGTGTACAGCTATTAACCAAATGAAAAACAACAAGGCCAGTGGACCTGATAGGATACCTGCTGAAATCTTCAAAGTGGGCAGAATTGAACTTACACAACAACTTCACAAGCTCAGCGAAAAAATCTGGGAAAGAGAAGAGATCCCAGCAGACTTTAGGGGTGCCAAAATTATCAATCTCTTTAAAAAAGGGCGAGAGAACTGATTGTGGAAACTATCATGGCATCTCTCTATTAGCTGCGGCCGGCAAAATTCTTGCAAGGATCTTAGCAAACCGTCTCTTAACAATATCCAAGGTATCCCTTCCTGAATCCCAAAATGGTTTTCGGCCTTCTAGGGGGACAGTGGACATGATTTTCACAGTTTGAAGGCTTCACGAAAAATTCAGAGAGCAAAACTAACCCCTGTATATGGCGTTTATTGACCTGACTAAGGCTTTTGACACTAAATTGTAACGCCCTGTGGACTGTCCTTCTGAAAATTGGCTGCCCAGATAAATTTGTGAACATCACCCAGCTCCTCCATGATAATATGACAGCAACAATTGCAGATAACAATGGCTCTCAAAGTGAACCATTCACAGTGGGATCAGGTGTCAAACGGGGTTGTGTTATTGCCCAAGCGCTATTCATTATTTTCATTGCCATGACCTCAGGTGTGGGGAACAGCTGGTCCTCCAGATGTTGTTGGACAACAACTCCCATCAGCTTCAGCAAGCTGAGAGCAAAGGATGTAGTAGCATCCTAGCAATATCTGGAGGGGCAAAGGTTCCCCACCCAGCCCAGCGTTCTGTTCTCATCAGCCCCCTCCCCACTTGGGATTGCCAACAACAGGGATTCAGAATCACCTTGATCCTGATGGAAGCCCCCAGCGGGCAGCCATCACAACTAGTAGCCACTGATAGATTTATCGTCCATGAATCTGCCCACCCCCACAGCCCCCACTTTGAAGGAATCTAAGCCATCAGCACATCCTGCAGCAGCCAATTTTGTGAATTAACGGCGGGATGTGTGAGAGGAAGAGCTTTGGCATCCGAAAGGAGCAGACAGACTCTGAGAGGCTTCTCCATTTCCAGCAGGGGGAACCACATCACAAAGCTATTCTGTGGAAATAACGGTTAAGAAAAGATTTTATTTTTTTTATAGCAGCAGAACTCCTACTTGATTTGTTCTAGTGTTTCATTTTCATCATGCTTTACATTGAAGAATTCAGGGCTGCAAGTTTGGTTTGTGGCTGGGCAAATCTTGCCTCCAAATTGCTCGACAGGAGCTATATGGGATTCAGTGTTTTAATTTCCCAGAAATGAAGTCAATTATTCTGCTGAAAGAGCCCGGGACCTCAGAAGACTCATTCATCACCCAGCACCCCGTTTCTCACAGTGGCCGATCAGATCCCTGTGATATATAAAAGGATGTCACATAGAGGAGGGAGAAAGGTTGTTTTCTGCTGCTCCAGAGAAGCGGACACGGAGCAATGGATCCAAACAACAAGAAAGAAGATTCCACCTAAACATTAGGAAGAACTTCCTGACAGTAAGAGCTGTTTGACAGTGGAATTTGCTGCCAAGGAGTGTGGTGGAATCTCCTCCTTTGGAGGTCTTTAAGCAGAGGCTTGACAACCATATGTCAGGAGTGCTCTGATGGTGTTTCCTGCTTGGCAGGGGGTTGGACTCGATGGCCCTTGTGGTCTCTTCCAACTCTATGATTCTATGATTCTATGAGAAGCTGCATTAAAATTATTATCAATATTTGCTGCATCTCTCTCCCACCTTTTTCTCTAAGGAGCTCAAGTTGGCACACATAGTTCTCTCTCCCTCCTCATTTAATCCCCACAACAACAACCCTACAAGGTTGGTTTGAGTGACTGGCCCAGTGAGCTCCATGGCTGTGTGGGATTTGAATCCTGGTATCCCAACCACTGGCGTATATACAGGAGGGAAAGGGCTCTGCTCCCCTGATAAACCACCATTTTGCATCAGCATCTACCTCCCAAGTCACCATTTCCCACCTAATCTCAGTTGCCGGGCCTCAGGATTCTAGTAAAAATAGAATCCCAAAGTAGATCCCACAACCTCGAAGTCTGTCCTTCTTTGGCAGAGGTGAGAAGCAGACAGTCCACGATCCAAGGCTCACAATTGCTGTCGTTCAGCAGATGGTCTTATATAGGTCTCCTCTTTAAAGATCACCTCTCTTGTCCTGGTGGAAAACAGTATGTGTGGTGCTGCTGAGAAGCAGCCAGCAGGAGGAAGAACAGAGCCCAGCGGGACAGACGCCAAAACCACACGTTTGTTTGTTTGTTGCATTTATATCTTTGCTAGCTTGGCCATGTCTACAGAATGGGAGAAGGCAGGATCCCCAAGGATGTGGTCTATGGGGAGCTGGCTTCAGGCACCAGGCCTGACGCCAGACCAACTCTATGTTACAAAGATGTCTGCAAATGAGGCATGTAGGCTGGCAACAGCAGCCCTGCCGTGTGGGTATCCCTTGCAGTGCCTGGAGACAGGCTGTCAGGTCATGCATCCACAGCAGTGAACAGAGGAGGAATGACCAATGGGAGGAGTGCAGAGAAAAGACACAGCACGGTGCATCGGACACCCTCATCTGCCCCAGCTGCAACAAAACATGTCTCGTCCGTGTCGGTCTCTACAGCCACAGCAGGGGCTGCAACCTTCCAATGGTTTGGCTTCACCTCCAAAGGCACACTCCTTCATTGTCTCCCAGGACAGATGAATGCCAACCAACCAGCAGTGGCGTCGCAACAGGGGGCAGAGAGGGCAGTGCGCCCTGAGTGCCATGCCTTGGGAGGGGGTGACGACAAAAAGGCACCTCGCGGGGGCTCGTGGCGGCATGAGCAGCCATCACGCCGCTGCAGCCACATGTGGGGAAAACTCCGTTTGCTACTGTAGCCGCAAGCAGAAGATCCCGGTGCTGGTGGCAAACCGCTATGTACAGCGCATGTGTGGCGTCACATGCATGCGCCATACATAATACCGCCGCACATGCGCTGTACATAGCGGTTTGCCGCCGGCGCTACTGGAGCACCGTACAGACGGCGGTGGGATCCCTCCGTCGCCGCTACAACTGTGAACGGAGGATCCCAGCACCGTCCATACGGCACTTGAGCACGGCCGCTGGCAAACCGCTATGTACAGCGCATGTGTGGCGTTGCTATGTACGCCACGCCCTGGGTGTCACGATGCTTGCCAACCAGCATTTATAGCCCACCTTTCCTCCAAGAGCTCAATACAGCATGCCTGATTCTCTTCCTCTCCATTTTATCTCTGCAACATTTTATCTTCGCAAGGGAGGTCAAGCTGAGAAGCAGTGGCTGGCCCCCAAGGCCACCCAGGAAGCTTCCTGGCCAAGGGGAGGATTCAAACCCTGGTCTCTTCTAGGCCCTGGTTTGACACCATAACCCCTAGGCCACACTGTCACCACCTCTCTCTCTCTCTCCCCCAAGTCAAGACTCAAGAAACAAGAGCCGCAGAATCTCTCTGGGGGGCGTGGGGGGGAATAGTTAATTGCTCGTGATATTTGGATTCTGCAAACTATTATTTGAACCAGAATTATTCCTTTGGCGGCCAGCAAACCAAAACCAAAACCTTTTGGGTGCCACTTTAGCAAACATGCAATTAAATGTGGGCATGCAGCGCTGTACCCTGTTCTTGAGCATCCCTTTAATGCTCCATCTCTGGGCCACATCTGACTTGAAGCAGCCTGCAGCCTTCTATTTCTGAGCCATATTTTCAGGCCTGGGAAAAAAAGCACATCCCTTGCCTCAAAGGTCCAGGGAAGATTCCAGGAACGGGGCTTATAAAACTGCAGAAAGAGAAAGCACACACACACACACACACACACACACCACGTTTGTTCAAGTGCTGTGGTTTGCTTTAATTCAGTGCAGGCCATTTGAGAGAGATGAAATTCCACTACCTGCTTGTGGGATTATCACCCAGCTCTTCTGGGGAACCAAACAATGCCAGATCTATATATTTTGCCATAGGGGCAGAACTCGGCAACAACAACACCCCCCACACACACACACACTCTGATGGTGAGCAAACTCCCACATAAACTTTTTACAATTGCAGCCAGTCACAAAGGATTTCTGACTCAGAATGGTTCCCAAACCTTTTCAGGACCGCTTCCCCCCCCCCCCCCCGGTTCCATGAACTCATCCCAAGTGCCCCTACCCTATTAAAAACATTATTCAGAATAGTGGTTTGTATGACCCACCAAGGAAGATGATAAAATTCAAAACAGTTACAATGAGTTGCACATTTATTCAACATCAGGTTAAAACCAAGTAATTTAATTAATTCAACTCGTTAACTTGGTCCAGTGAGACCATCTTTTCAAAGTCCGATAGTCTTTTGCAGTGCTCCCCCCCCCAAAAAAAAAAAACCTGTTTAGGGGCACTCTTATTTTGACTCAAGAAACTCTCCATTTTATAGTTCAAATCAGGGGAAATAAATACAGTAAATGGACAAAAGTACAAAGATTCACAAAGTCTTTAGGGGTATGCGTCCCCCCAGAACAAAAGCACTGGTCTTTTGCATCTCCAGCACCCCCTACCATCCACTTGCCTCTTACCAACTTCTCCTAGGTAATCCCACTGCCCACTTTGGAAACCACTGATTTAAATTAATACCTTCAATTGAACGAGGCCATTACCCACCAAGGGCTTCTGAAAAGGGCCGTCAGATTTAGACAGGTTTAGGGTGGGGAGGAGGCAGTTGCCAAGCTCTTCAAGGCTGCCACTTGGAATTGCGGCTGGAAATGGTCTTTGACTCCAAGACAGTTGGCTGCCTGAGGCCGCAGAGCAAATGGTCCCCCCTGTCCTCCAGTCAAGACTGCATTTTATTGCATTTATTATCTCCATGACCGTCCTCCTCCTCCTCCTCATTGTTCTCTTCACAACAACCCTGGGAGGTGGATTAGGCTGAGCGGCTGTGACTGGTCCATGGTCGCCCAGGGAGTAACAGAACTGAATGGGGATTCGAACCTTGGTTTCCCAGGTCCTAGTGCAGCAGCCTAACCACTACACCAGCCAGGCTGTCCTGGATTTGGTGGAATATGCCTTCTTGCACCCAAGACTGGCCCAGCTAGTCTGGCATCTGAAGCAGAAAATCCCATGAGTCGTTCTCCCTGGGAGGAATAAGAATAATCAACTAAAAGGACTCAAAACCAGCTACCTCACCCCATCTAATGGCAGAGCTGACCCTGAAGCTGCTCCCTGCTGAGAGGGTCCCAGTCTTTTAAACATGGCAGGTTCTTCTCTGTGCTTCGGGCAGTTGGGTTGATTCTGCAGCCCTTTTGTATTTTGCACAATTTCGGGTGCTTCCAGACAGGTGTTCATTGTGACAACTGTGCTTCTCATGCATGCATGTTGTGGTTTCAAAATACTGTATTCCACCCTGCCCCCACATTTAATCCCGATTTACCCTTTCCATGGGAAATCTGATGAGTAAAAACAAAACAAAAAACCTGTTGCCCCATATCCATTTGTGACATCTCAACAACCTGTTTGCAAATTAATCCCTTGCTTGGAAGCCTCCCTTACTCTGCTGCTTCCACTCATTACAGAGTTGGGGAAGGGCACTGTGAAATTTTATTCAGCAGCTCTTATATCCTCTGAGACCTTGCCAGGCATCATAGCAGTACAAATCCAGTGTGGTGTAGTGGTGGAGGTGTTGGACTAGGACCTGGGAGACCAGGGTTCAAGTCCCCACTCCGCCATTAACCACACTCGGGAACCCTGGGCCAGCCACTAAATCTCTCAGCCTATTCTATTTCAAAGGGTTGTTGTGAAATGAGGGGAGAAGCTGTGCTTGCCACCTTGAGTTCCTTGCAGAAAAAGCCGGGGTGAAAAGGCAAGAATTATAATAAATATTTTATTTAAAACAAAACAAAAGAGCTAAAAACTTGTTTTCAAAGCAAACATGAATGTGAAAATGCTCAGGAAACTGAATTCTACATCCCTGCCCCAGAAAAACACCCTGTGCCCTCTCTGTTTTTTGCTGACTCGTGGTGTGCACTGAACTCTGTTCCTCGCTGCCCACAGGAATATATGGCAGGCAGCCATAACTGGAGGAAGAACAGCTGTGAAGCCACAAGGGAGAAGGGGGCAGCCAGATCTGTCCATAGACAGCCTAGCATAACTGCAGGAGACTGGCGGAGGTGTACCGGGGCTGGATCCTTACGCGAAGGAAGGAGGAGCGACCCTTTGGTTACTCGCCACCACCTCCTCCTGACAGCTACCGGTCATTAGCCGGGGTGAGGAGTGGTCTAAATTAAGGGCCGTGAAGTCATTGCACCAGAATCCTGGGCATTTACTCTGTCTGGGGAGACACAGGCCTCCAGGGCTCCCTCTGGCATCGATTCACTAACTGCCTGGCCTTATATGGCAAGATGCTGGAACAAGTCCACCCCAAGTGTGTACAACATCCCATCCTTTAGGGCTGCAGGAAGCAACACTGAGCTGAACCTGAAGGCCTGCTGTTTGGTTCCCCCCCAAGGCAGGATGCTTGTGCAACTGGAGCCAGGCTCTCACATACTGTGCCAGGTGTTGAGACCCCAAGGCAAGGTGTGTGACAGATGACAGGGGCCAGCTTCTGAAGGCCATTATGAGCAGCTATTCAGACCACCTGGCTGCAGCTTCTGGGTTCCTGCGACATCTCATGAGAGTTCCGCAAGATCTTGCCCAAACCTGGAAGTAGCAGTCGCTTCTCCTTGCCTCTTTGGTGGCAGCAGCAGTGGATGGTTAGGGCACCCCTTGCCACAGGAGAAGGGAGAAGTTGCAGCAGCTGTGGTGGCAGGGGAGGGTTTGTGCCACCCGAGGGGCTTGCCTCCATCCTCTTCCTGGGCGCTCCAGCCCAGAGTGTTGTTTGCCAGGACAAATGCATGCACAGATGTTAAATCTTGTATGCAGTCATCCACATGGCATCACAACAGACTAGGAAAATCCTTTAGATTCCAGGTTAAGCTCACAGCCTAGAGAGTTGAGATAATTTCTCCACAGTGGCTGCTGCAACTGAGGTGGCAGGGAGATTACTGGGCAACCCAGTCAGATGGGCGGGCTACAAATAATAAAATAATCATTATTATTACTGTGCTGTACTATTGTTAATAAATGATATAAATTGAGAGCGTAAGGAGTCAAACCCATCTTTCTTTGATATCCCGCTTATCGCCCTCTGATGGTGAGTTAGGCACGCCATAAATGCTGTATTCCACATTTATTGGGCCCAAGTTTCTGTGGGGGGAGGGAGTGTTTCTAACTGGAAGCAACTCCCTGCTGTGGTAAGTTTGCACATGAAAGGAATTAGTTTGTCTCCCCTGGGGAAAGCCTCCATCTGAAGTGCTGCTGTGCCCCTCAAGAGTTGCTTGTCTGGATTAGGCCATTATAGGATAAGTGATGCATCATCCACAACAACCAATTTACCCTGCAGCACAGGAATGACCAAAATGGTCAACAAACTCTGTCACCTGTGCCACGCTTAAAAAAATTATAAGGAATTACTGTCTGAGTTATTTTGTGGCAAAAAATCTACCTATGTAAACTAATTGAAGGAGCACATTCTTCCCGAGGAGGGTCCTGCATGGATAAATCCTGTTTCTGTGGGGTGGGGGCAGGAAGGATGACAGGCAAGGGGGGCACCGAAGGCAGGCGTCTCTGCCTGATTCATGGGCTCAGATTGCACATTTGGCCTGTGAGCTGCTTTTTCCAGCTAAGCCCTGGAAATGCAACCCCAACCGCCCCCCCCCCCAATCCCGCTCCTGTCTTTGGAACAATTCCTGGCTTACCTCTGGGGAGAAATAGCCGGGCTCTCTCTGCAGTCGCTGCTCACAGCAAGAACAGAGGAGCAGAGGAGCCCTGGATTTCCTTCAGGAAGCAGCGATATTCTGTGGGAAATAAATGGTCCCCTGAGTCACTTCAGTGAGGATCCTAGCGTCCTCAGAAACGCTGCTTCTGTGGGGAAGCATCTTATCTGCCGCACTTAACCTTCCTTTCCTCTCTTTCATAGAATTATGGAATCAGAAGGGACTCCAGGAATCATCTAGTCCCATCTCCTGCAAGGCAGGGATCACAGCTCAAGTATCCCTGACAGATGGCCATCATCCAACCTCTTTTCAAAAACCTCCAGTGAAGGAGGGTCCACCAGCTTCCGAGGCAGTTCGTTCCATGGTTGAACAGCTCTTACATTCAGAAAGTTCTTCCATAGGGCAGCCTCCTCTGGAGGGAAGAGCCTTGAAGTGAGACGACAGCCTGGTTGAGGGTTATGGGAGTCGAAGTCCAAAGCATGTGGAGACTGACAGGTAGGGAAAGCTGCCCAGTAACAGGTGCATGAAAGCCTCTCCCCAGGCATTCCTTAGCAGACAAATCAAGGTGGAAAGTGTTCTCTTACCAGAATAAGTGCTAAGAATACATCTTTGACCTGCAAGAAAATTCTGCCTTGTGTTCCTACAAGAAGTGTGGGATGTGAAACACAGAGCAGTCAAATACAACATTCCTAGAGTGGACATAAAAAGGGATGTCTGGACCAGCCAGTCGGAACTTCCTGTTTCCTCCTGGGCTGGGACAGACTTCCTCTGCATGTGACCAGAGGTGGGCGTGGCCTCACCTGTGCAGGTAACAAAATACCACAGGGGAGGCAGCCACCTCTCTCTCTGACTCCATTCCTCAAAGAAGGAACATCTCCTTAGCCTGAGATGCTCCCTTGGCTTCCAGCCAAGAGAGGACAAAGGAACTATCTCCTTATGGGATAGATTCCACATGTATATATTTTGTAACTTAAGTCTGCCTTCTGGGATCCATCTGTGAACAGGATGTGTGAGTAAACTATTTTATATACTTTTACACATGACTGTGTCGTGTCTATTCTTTAAGGAGGGAATAAAGGGGTTTTACCAGGAAACTTATTTTAGAGGCTTATGCAAGCCTAGCAAAGACGTTATCTGCTGTGTTTAAAAAGGGGAATGTTACTCTGCTAAATCATAGAACTTGTTAACACAAGTTGGGGAGGATATAATTAAACAATATATCTTCTCCTGCCTCCCTGAACATTCCCACAAGAAGAACCGGCAGGTCAATGGCCCATTAGCCCAGCATCCTATTCTCACAATGGCTGGCCAGATGGCTTTGAGGAGCCCGCAAGCAGGGCTCAAGAGCAACTCTCTCCTCCTGTGGTTTCCAGCCACTGGTATCTAGAAAAAGTGCTTTTATTTCTATTTTTAAAAAGTTTAGGTGTACTCTCATTATCCTACTCATATTGAAATATTGTCCCTCAATGAGGCCAGACTTAGATTCGCAAAATATTAAGGGGTGTGCGTCCCCCTGCGTCCCCCCAGGGAAAAAAGCACTGTCTAGAACAGGGGTCTGCAACCTTTAAGACAAAAAGAGCCACTTGGACCCATTTCCGAAGAAAGAAAAACTGGGAGCCGCAAAACCGGGAAGGTGACGTCAGGACGGTGCGTGACTAACACACGCACCGCCCCCATGCGACGTCACAGCCAGTACAGCGCCCGCCACAGTGGGGAGTGTCGGGGCACACAATGCGCCTCCTCCCCTCGCTAGTATCCGCCCCGGAGCCACGGCAAAGGTGTAAAAGAGCCACATGCGGCTCCGGAGCCACGGGTTGCAGACCCCTGGTCTAGAACCATTGCTGGCTCCAACTGTGAAGGCAGAGCATGGCTTTCATGGCTGGTAGCCATCAATAGCCAGGAATCAATAGCCAGGAATTGTAGCCACGAATTCTCAATTCCAGGGCCCAAATTCAAAGCACCCCCACCCCTGTGCATGTTACGTTTGGGCTGACGCTGATTCAGGGGTGAACAGAGGCTCATACCTTTCAGATGAGCTACTTGCTTCGTGTCACTCAGAAGTCTTCTGGTGTGGATTCCTGCTTGTTCCTTGCCAGCCTGTGGGGGACGGGAGATGTGTTGGGGGGGAGTGTCCAACCATGTGCCTTTCTCATGAGTTCAGTCTCCACAATTAGCAGGGTCACATTCCTGACCCCCGCGAACAAGATGACGACAGGCTGCTTGCATTTACCCCGGGACACGCGACTGAGGCAGCAAGTTGGCGTCTCCAGATGTCAATACAGCCAGCCAAAAGCTGACTCCTCGGATGGCAGCCATAACTTTGGCACGGCTGCAAAGGCTCATCAGCTGCCTGCAGGGGGAAAAGGGGTTTGAAAAAAGGATAAAACCTGCTTGTAAAATGTTTTCGGTGCGGCCTGTCTTTTGTGAACTGAATCACACAGGTGCCTCTGCCCCCCCCCCCCCCGGATGGCAGAATAAAACGCTCTTTCTCTGGATTAACCCCTTGGTGTCGTTTGGCTCCTTTTGTCTCTGCTCGGGTGCAACAATTATTCCGACTCATGGATTAATAAGGCTCTCAAAGATTGTGCCGCTGTTTGTTGCAGCACCCCTGGCTACAAGCTCCCCAGGTGAATGGTGCCTCTGGGGCTGGCCAGGGGGTGCTTCCCAGGCTACAAATAATAGAAAAAGTATTAAACTGTACATTTCAAAGAATATATATATATATCTCACCCTAGCGTTGCATGGCATTAACATAGTTCTAACCACTAGGCCACACGGACTCTCCTAGAACCTTGGGCACTGAGGCTGGGAATTCCATGCTCTCAACTGCTGTTGCCTAGCAACGGAGCTTGGGACCGTTTGAAGTTCCTCAGCCCTGGACGTTGGCAGAGGCCGGAATTCCATGCTCTCAGCTGCTGTTGCCTAGCAACGGAGCTTGGGACCGTTTGAAGTTCCTCAGCCCTGGACGTTGGCAGAGGCCGGAATTCCATGCTCTCAACTGCCGTTGCCTAGCAACGGAGCTTGGGACCGTTTGAGGTTCCTCAAACCACGTTGGCAGAGGTGGCGTGTAGTAGCCTTTGCTCTGTCACTACAGGAGAATCATAGAAGAGTTGGAAGAGACTACAAGGGCCATCGAGTCCAAACCCCTGCCAAGCAGGAAACAGGAGAGGATGGCGTCCGAAAGACCCGGGGAGGAAAGTGTAGGTTGCCATTGCCAGGGGACCTAACCCTGGGACCTACTTGTATGAACTTTATTATGGTCACAGACCAGGATATTATGACCAGGATATATATTGTATGAACTTTATTTTGGTCACAGACCAGGATATTATGGTCACAGACCAGGATAAAAAAAAAGAAAGAGCATATAAATAAAGTAGCAGTGAGGATTTTTTTTAAAAAAAACCGATAATTGTTAAAGCAAATGAGGACAAAGAAACAGGCATAGGCTAAAACTAAAAAACAGGCATAGGGAGGGCTCCCCCTGCTTCGGGCGAGTGTCTGCAAGCCTTGCGCACCCGGCAGGAGGTCCCACCGGGTGCGCGAGGCTTGGGGCGGCAGCGGACTGTTTGCGCACACCTAGAACAGTGTTTCCCAACCACTGTTCCGCTTTAAAAAAGTCAAATTTTCGATTGGAGTGCCGTCACTAGATGCCCCCTGGGGTTCCCTCCCTCCCTCCCGCTCTGCGCCTCCCTCCTCCTCCTCCTCCTCCGGGGAGGCCCTTCCTGGCTCTCGGCCAAGGCTTGGCGGCTGCCACTCACTCACTTGCTCGCCCACCCGTCCCTCCATCCCTGCACCCGGCCTCTCCCCCTCCGTCCCCGGCGCGGGGGCTGCCGGGATCCGTAGTCCCCTCGCCCTTGGGTTCCGCGCCCGCACGGGGTGCGCGAACTACGTTTCCCAGCGTGGCCTGGCGGGCCGGGCGTTTTGTTTGAAGCGCTCTTCTCCCGGCCATGGAATGAGCGCAGCGGTGGCGGCCAGGCGGGCAGGGGCTCTTCCGCGCAGACCCCGCGCAGCCTGCCTGTGCCCCCGTGGAGATCGGGCGGCAGGATGGAGCCTGGGGATCCCCGCGGAGGCGGAGCGGCGGAGGCGGAGGCTGCCCCCCAGGTAGGGCTGCGTCGGGGGTTTTTTATTTTTGCAATGCTGCATCCGCGCCAGAGGGGACGCATCGGACCGCGGGGAGACCCCTTGGCGGGCGTGCAAGGCAATGCATGCGTGCAGGCGTTGCATGGAGTGCAGTGCAATGCAATGGCAACGCGGCGCCCTGCATGCATGCATGCAACTTCCACCGGCACTCCGGACTTGGCAGGTGAGGGGGGTCCCCAGTGGGCGGCAGAGAGAGCCGGGAGGGCGAAGGGGAGCCGGGGGGAGCAGCACTGCTCCCCGAGCCGAGCCCGGGGGGAAACTTTGGCGTCGTTGCGCCGGGTGTTGGAAGCGGAGGCCGGCGGGGGCCCCTCACCTGCAAAACCTGGTTGCCTCTCATATATTTCGTGCATTGCATTCATCGCCCGCTTTCTCCTCCAAGGAGCTCCCGGGGGCGCGCGTGGTTCTCCCCGTGTTATCCTCGCAACAACAGCCCTGCGAGGTGGGTCAGGCGAGTGGCCCAAGGGAGCACCCAGGGATTGTCCTGGCCAGGTGGGGTGATTTGAACCCTGCTCTCTGCCCGGTCTTCGTCCTCATTTAGCCCCCACATGTGCATGACTGTGCATGACTGAGGTTTTCCCCCCTCGTCTTGGCTATGGTGTGAGTCTGTGCTGTTAATTAATGGGGTTCTGCCTTCGGAGAAGATGAGCCAGCCCTCAAGGAGGTGATTATGTAATTTGCTAGCAATTCATGTCCCTCCCGGCGTGACGCTGCGCGCTGACGTCACGGGGCTGTAATGGTGGTGTGCCTCGAGATTTTTTTCATGAAACAAGTGTGCCTTTGCCCAAAAAAGGTTGGGAAACACTGACCTAGAAGCTTGGGGCGCGCTGAGCTCAGCACGCCCCAAGCTCCTGGTGTAGTGCAGCGATCCGCTAGCCCTGGGAGAGCCCCGCGGCTCTCCCAGGGCTAGCGGACTGCTTGCCGGCACGCAGAAGTTTGGGGCGCGCTGACCTCAGCTCGCCCCAAGCTTCTGGATTAGCGCAGGGGTCCACTAGCCCTGGGAGAGGTGCCAGGCTCTCCCACGCTAGCGGAGACCTTGCCGGCATGCAGAAGCTTGGGGCGCGCTGAGCTCCGCACGCCCCAAGCTCCTGGTGTAGCGCAGCGCACCTGGGGGGGAAATAAAATTTTTTTCCTTTATTTCCCCCCCAAAAATCTAGGTGCGTCTTATGGGCCGGTGCGTCTTATGGGGCGAAAAATACGGTATATTTCTGAAAACAGCATACAAGCAAAAGACGTTGCTTGCGCAAAGTGGGTAGAGGAACGTTTCTCCCCAACTCTCATAACTCTGGAACTCATGGAAAGTCTGGTATATAAGAGAGTAGCAAGTTCCCGCCCTCCTAACATTAGGAGAGGAGCTGAATGTCGGAAGATTTGGGAGAGACAAAAGAGAGGAGTTCTTTGTGCAGCACGTAGTTAAACTATGGGACTCAGAAATCCATACAGCAATGCTGAAGAATTTTCATGGATTTTTAAAATTACAAAAAATAGCAACTTGCTTCAGAAATGTGGAAGAGCTGAATTTAATTTTGGAAAAATGAGAAGAATGACATAGACAGTTCTTAGACAGTTCTTTCATCCATAGCCACAACCTTCCCTGCTACAGTATTGCAGCTCTATTTAAATTAAAGCAACAATTTAAAATATCCACATAGCTATTAGCATATGCTATTTTTGTGTGATGCTCTGCCCTGGACCATCTTTCCCCAACCAGCTGTTGCATGAGGCTGGCAGGAATTGTGCTCCAAAACATCTGGAGGACACAGGTTTGGGGGAGGCTGCCTGCTGACGCACCCCTAATAGCAGAAGGCCTCTTTGCAGCGATTCTGGTCTGAACCCCAGCGATTCCGCAGCCTGGGGAGCCTTGTGGGGAACTCCTGCAAGGCTCCACACGCTGCGGATGTCTGCCTGGCGCGGGGGGTGCTCTGCTTCAGGGCGCGCCACCCGCCGAGCGGCAGGCTGCTATCCGCAGCCTAGACATCCCTGCCGGACCTCCCGTAGGGCTGCCTAGGCTGCGGATGTGTTCCTGAAGCCTGGAGAGTGAGAGGGGTCGGTGCGCACCGACCCCTCTCGCTCTCCAAGCTTCAGCAAAAGCCTGCATTCGCCCCATAGGACGCACCCAGATTTCCCCTTCATTTTTGGAGGGGGAAAAGTGCGTCCTATAGGGCGAAAAATACGGTAAGTTATTTTTGAGTCCCTTTTTAATGCATGGTCTCCCTAGCAAGCTCTCTGCAGCGCTACCATACTGCAAATAGCCAACAAAAATATTTGAATAAAATACAAGATTAAACACGGATAATGGATGGATAAAAACTGATAATTAAAACAGATAAGAACTAAAAAACAAACAAAGACACACAGTTAAAACAACTGTAAGAGCATAAGAACTAAAAGACTGGCAGTTAAAACAATTGTAAGAGGCTGCAGAGTAGAAGCCTCTGAAATAGAGGACAACTCACAACATTAGAAACTGCTGTGCAAATATGGTTAAAACAGACATTTGAAAACAATTCAAAACAATAAATTTAGAAACAATGTTGTAGTAAAGGGGCTCTGGCCACTCACCCCTCCCTCACCTGCCCTTACCCTCCACCTGGGTCAGGTTTCTGGAACGGAGGCCGGCAGCCACTTACTTTTTGACAAGACAAAACGCCACAGAAATGGTAATGCTGCCACCACTCCCTCGTCTCAGGGCACCCGGAGGCACAGTCCAAGGGAGAAGACTATGCTCCTTTGTTACAGGTTGCCCCACTCTGCAAGCTGCTTCCACAAATCTGCAGGCAGAAATTCATCAGGTATAGCGTAACCAAGTACCGTATTTTTCGCTCTATAGGACACACTTTTCCCCCTCCAAAAATGAAGGGGGAATGTGTGTGCGTCCTATGGAGTGAATGTAGGCTCCTTGGCTTCGCGGCAGCGCGCCTGAGGCCTCCAGCTTTGCTCAAGGGGCGCTGCGCCTTCTTCCTCTCTCCCTGTGAAGGAGGGGGTGCTGCACAGAGAGAGAGAAGGCTCAGCACCTCTTCAGCGATGTGCCTGTCCTGGCTTCTGCCTTAGCCCTGCGCAGCCTCTTCGGGCAGGGGGAGCCTTCATCCCGCTGCCCTGAAGAGGCTTGGCGCGGCTATCCCAGAAGCCAGAACAGCTGCACGGTATCCCAGAAGCCAGATCCCTCTTGCTGTTCTGGCTTCTGGGGTTCAGAATAATTTTTTCTTGTTTTCTGCTTCCCAAAACTAGGTGCGCCCCATGGTCCGGTGCGCCCTATGGTGCGAAAAATGCAGTAGTCAGGCGTTGAACTTAGATTTTCCCTCAGATTGGCACATAAGACAAAAGAAAGTTTCTATTTAAAAATTTTATTTTAAAAAACACAAAGTTAACATGCTTAAAAAGCAGGCACATAGAATAAAATATAGACATTGTTTAGTATAGCTAACTAAGATACTCACTTCTAAGAACAAAGACAGAGATAGGATAGTTTCAAAGTCCTTCAGTGGATCCGCATTACAAAGTCAACAGGAATCTCCATTACAAAGAGACACTGGACAGCTGCCAGCAAGGTGGTACGCGAATTGCAGGTTGCAGAGCGCGCTTTCTCAGTTGTTCTTAGGATCTTTATTCACAAATCTCACGTGGAACCAAATCTCATGTGGAACCAGCTCTGCTTCAGGGTGCCCCTCGCGCTGGGCAGCAGGCTGCTATCCGCGGCGTGGGGAGCCTTGCCGGGAACTCCTGCAAGGCTCCCCACGCTGCGGATGTCTGCCTGGCGCGGGGGGCGCTCTGCTTCAGGGCGCCCCGCCCGCCGAGCGGCAGGCTGCTATCCGCAGCCTAGACATCCCTGCCGGACCTCCCGTAGGGCTGCCTAGGCATTAGGGACTTTCTTGCATTTGATTTTATGGAAGGCTCTCTTGGAGCCTTTTTGGCTTAAGAGAGGGGTACAAATGCTCTAAATGAATAGAAGGATGAATAAGGTCTCTAAGGAAATGGAGGATAGAGATTTTCAGTTTGTTTCCCAACCTACCTCGTCGGTGCTTTCCTGATGAACACAAAAACATGAATGGGTCTGATCCATTCTTCACATTCTGACGTTCCTGTTTCTCTTTTCTCTTTTCTCATGGACAGGGAGTTGATTTTGAGGAAGAACAAAAATCGGAAATCAGTCTGGAAGATGGGGAGGATCGTCCTCCAAGGTAATCCTGTGCTAATCCCCTCCCCCATAATCTATTGCTTTTTTAAAAAAACACCCGGTCCATTATTTCTATGGTGGTGATGGTGCTTGGGGTCTTTGAAGGATGGGAGGCAATAAACCCTTTTGACAAAAGTGCTACTCCTGTCTCCCCTCAGCATCCCAACCACAGCTTCTCCAGCTGATCTTCCTCCTGAAAGCGACGAGGACCAGCTGAAGGACAGACTTGCGGATGTGGTCAGAAGGATGAAGAATGGGAGGATCCGAAGGAAGGCGCTCCAAGATCTTTCCGCCTTCCTGCAGAAGATCCAGGAATATGTGAGTTAAAAGTCTGGTAGTTTTTGTTGTTCTCTTTGACATCTGGCGGGAGGGCGTTCCACAGGGTGGGCGCCACTACCGAGAAGGCCCTCTGCCTGGTTCCCTGTAACTTGGCTTCTCGCAGTGAGGGAACCGCCAGAAGGCCCTCGGTGCTGGACCTCAGTGTCCGGATAGAACGATGGGGGTGGAGATGCTCCTTCAGATATACTGGACCAGTGCATCCCCCCCTGTGGAACATGCCCCAGCCATTTTGTTGGCTGGGACCCACTCCCCGGCAGCCCTGACCCCTCCCCTTAAGATCAAAATAAAATCTTAAAACAAAAACAAAACAAAACAAAAAACCCCAGGAAATAAAACAATACAAACAAAAAACTGTAAAAATTACAAATCCATCAAAATCAAACAAATTCCCAAGCCCAACCAAACATCTACCCCACCCCCCACATACAAAAAAGTCAAAAGGGAGACTTCTGGAACGCCGCAGCCACAGGAAGGAGCGCGAGCCTGCCCTTCGTGGGAGTCTCGAGCAACACGGAGGTCTAGAGAGGTCACGAAGGCTCCGTGAACCTCGTAACCCCAGGAGGATTATCCTGAGGGTCAAGGTACCCAGCGACGCTGTTTAAGCTCCCCTGTTTTGTCGGCGTTTAGCAGGGTTTGAGCTGTAGCACAAAGGGGATGTAACAGACTCCGTGTTGTGAAGCCTCAGGCTCCGTGTGAAAGCGGTGAGCCTCCGACAACAGTCTTAAAACTGGGAAAAAGCAAACCAGCTAAGCTGAGGGAAAGATTAACTAAAGAACCCAGCGTAAAAGGATTACAAGAGGTAAAAGGCGAAGGAATCCACTACCGGTGGTAAGAGAAAATGGAGTACAACGTAAGGCTGGGAGAGAGGGAAAAATAAAAAAAGCTGCTGCTAAGTGGCTGTAGAAGAAAGACCTCAGATACAAAGTATAAGGACTCTGAGGCAAAGTATTAAATGAAAATATCTTAAGGGACTAGAAAGAAGTGAAAGGAATTTTTCTGTTCAACTTGGCGAGATAACAGCGCTAACGACCGGGAGGAGATTGCAGGGGCGGTTTCTTGGCAATTAACCCCTTTGCATGCCGTCTGTGAACATGGTCTGAGTCAAGCTGCACATGCTTAGAGATTTTTATTATTTACTTCTCTTTGTTACTCACACCTCTCATATTGGAACAAAGGACAGAAACTGCTATTTTACTTGGGCCAGTTAAAAGAGCGAAAAACAGATCGATAGCAGGAGGAGGGAAGACACGGAGAGGCAGCGCCCTCCCAGTGACGTTTGGGAGGAAAAAAGAGATTTGTTTGTTTGGAGAAAGCAGTGAGTTTACGTACAAACACCTTACTTCCTGTTCTTCTTCACGATAAAAAGAGTTATAACTTAATATTTCGGCTGGAGAAGAGGAGGTTTACTTTACTTGTTAGATTAATTCACTGCTACAGCGGAAAGAGACTGAGAACGGAAAGCGTAATCAGGACGGCGGGTCAGGACTTTTTGATATACACAAAGCTTCTCCCCCCAGGAGATGTCCTAATTTGGGCTTGCCCCACACCCATATGCCCGTTTTTGGACTAAGCCTCACCCCACACTCTGTTTAAGTTCCAGGGGACTATTGGTCGATGAGATCCAAGCCAATGGTCTCAGCAATTTTGGCGGTTATTCCTATGTCTCTTATATAGTCCTTCTATGAACTCTGCAAGTTATTTTTCTTTGCTTTGTGCCACGTGTCGATATTTTGGTCACCCTCTTCCCCTCCCCATTGTTTGACTACCTTCATCTTGATCGCTTCTCCCTATCCTTCCAATAGGAAGTACGATACCTCCTTATTTTTTGCCCCCCCCCCAATGGCAGATAACCAGTAACTTATGAGAGCAGTTGTCGTGTGGTGCGGGGAGAGAGACAACTGGTCATGAGATCCTACGGAAGATAATAGATCTAGGACCTGGAAAGATTACAAGGCGCCACCGTGTGAGAGCGGAGGGGACTACTGTGGAAGGAATCTTCGGGAAGAAGAGAGAAAGCCAGCAGGGGGTTTCAGTGACTGCCAGGGGAGGGAGAGTTTTTCAATATGAAAAAGGGGGTGGGAACGCCATCAGAAAGGAGGCCATCCAGACAAGAAGATGGGAAGCAGGGGAGGGAAATCAAGGACTATGACAGTTTAATGGTTGAGATAAGGAAGGAATTTAAACATAATGAGCAATATATTGAAAGAAAACTATTGGAAGTACAAGATACGTTGGACAAAAGATTGGAGAGGGTGGTGGGAGAATTAACAGGAAAAGTTAAAGATCTATCGGTAAGAGCCAAGGTGCTCGAGGACTCAATGAAAAGGATGCAAAAAGACACGAAGGACAGTAAGAGGGATTTGGACAGGATTAAAGTAGAAGTTAAGGAGATAGGCAAAGTACAGGAAGAATATTCCTGTATTCTTTTGGAAGCCGCCCAGAGTGGCTGGGGAAACCCAGCCAGATGGGCGGGGTATAAATAATAAATTATTATTATTATTATTATTATTATAAGAATTGTTGGATAGTATGGCAATGACCCAGATGAGACAGAATCAAGCAAATTTGAAATTTAGAGGGATCCCAGAGGAGACAAATGAGAACATAAGATTTAAAATGGTGAAAGAGCTGGCAACCTGGTTAGATAAAAAGGAAGAAGAGATAAGTTGGCAAATATTTTTCGGATAAAAACAAAATCAGCTAAAGCCAGGGGGAAAAGATTGCCAGGAGATGTATTAGTCATGTTCAATTCGATGGATATGAGAAATGAAATACTGAAACAGAATTATAACAAAAGGTTATGTATTGGAGGAAATCCAGTTATCATATACAAAGAGATTTCTTCGAGATTTCTTCGGAGGGATGTCTACAAAAAATTAACCAATTGAAGAAAAATGGGATCCTATATAGATGGGAATTCCCGGAAGGAATTTCATTTTATTTCAAGGAAAAAAGATTCAAACTGTCCAACCCTTCAGAACTAGAAAAATTTGCAAGAAGATATGAGAAAGAACTCGGAAAGATGTGGGGGGGGGGAGGAGGAGGGTGAACGATCGGGGAGTGGGGAAGGAGGCGGAGAGAGTGGAGAAGGAGAGAGGGAGACAAATTCAGGAGAAGAAAGGGAAGGAGAAGAGATAGATGATAGAAAACAGTAGATCTAATCTAGACTTGTTATCTTATTATTTGTATACAAGTGATGGCTCTAAAAGTCTTGACCTGGAACGTGAACAGACTTAACAATAAAAATAAAAGGAATCAGATTGTGCACATTCTACTAAAAAAGAACCTTGACTTAATCTGCCTACAAGAGACTCATGTAATAAGAAAGCATAAGAGAATTTTAAGCAATAAGAGACTAGGATTGGATTTTGTGGCTTCAGATAGAGTTAAGAAACAAGGAGTGGTTCTATATATAAAGGAAAAACTTGATCCAAAATTACTGTACAAAGATGAACAAGGGAGAATGATTGTAGTACAGATTATGTTTCAAGGAGTAAAGATTGTTGTTGTCGAACTATACACACCTAACGACAGAAAAGCAGCCTTTTTCTCTGAATTAGGTAATAGGTTAACAGAGTGGATGGATCAAAAAAGGATAGTGATGGGTGACTTTAATGGGGTGGTGTCACCGAACCTGGACAGATCAACAAGAAAACAGGGTCTTTTCCAGGGAGTCTTCTCTTCTCATGAGGTGGCCAAAGTATTGGAGCCTCAGCTTCACGATCCGTCCTTCCAGTGAGCGCTCAGGGCTGATTTCCTTCAGAATGGAGAGGTTTGATCTTCTTGCAGTCCATGGGACTCTCAAGAGTCTCCTCCAGCACCATAATTCAAAAGCATCAATTCTTCGGCGATCAGCCTTCTTTATGGTCCAGCTCTCACTTCCATACATCACTACTGGGAAAACCATGGCTTTTACTATACGTACCTTTGTTGGCAAGGTGATGTCTCTGCTTTTTAAGATGTTGTCTAGGTTTGCCATCGCCTTTTTTTTTTTTTAATAAAATTTTTATTGGTTTTACAAAATTTTAGAAAACAAACAAACACTTAAAAGGACAAACATACATGTATAATTTCATCACCTATTTTCATAAACCTCTTTTCTCGGACTTCCCCATACCCCCCCTTTCTGCATCCCAATGTCCATAATTTTATAGCAACTCCCAATTGTTACTTTCCAACCTCTGTCATCTTAGTCCTCTCCGTATTCTGACCTTGTATCACTGTATCCCTTTGTTTCTGAGAACCACAACACTTTAACATTCATTAAGTTTATAATAGTCCTTAAGATAACTTTTAAATTTTCTCCATTCTTCTTCCACCGTCTCTATTCGTTGGTCGTGGATTCTGCCTGTCATCTCAGCCAATGTCATATAGTCCATCACTTTCATCTGCCATTCTTCCAGAGTGGGTAGATCTTGTGTCTTCCAATACTTCGCGATAAGTATTCTTGCTGCTGTTGTAGCATACATAAAAAAAGTTCTATCCCTCTTTGACACCAATTGGCCGACAATGCCCAGGAGAAAGGCCTCTGGTTTTTTAGGAAAAGTACATTTAAGTACCTTTTTCATTTCATTATAGATCATTTCCCAGAAAGCCTTAATCTTCGGGCATGTCCACCAAAGGTGGTAGAAAGTGCCTTCAGTCTCATTACATTTCCAACATTTGTTATCGGGCAAATGATAAATTTTTGCCAGCTTGACTGGGGTCATGTACCACCTGTAAACCATTTTCATAATATTTTCCTTTAAGGCATTACATGCCGTAAATTTGATACCGGTGTTCCATAACCATTCCCAGTCAGCTGACATAATGTTATGACCAACATCCTGTGCCCACTTAATCATAGCCGATTTGACTGTTTCGTCCTGTGTATTCCATTTCAGCAACAAGTTATACATTCTAGATAAATTCTTAGTACTGGGTTCTAACAATTCAGTTTCTAGTTTTGATTTTTCCACCTGGAAGCCAATTTTCCTGTCCTGTTTGAAAAATTCCATTATCTGATGATATTGAAACCAATTTTGTACTTTATGTTTCAATTTCTCAAGACTTTGTAATTTGAACTTATCTCCATCCTGTTCCAAAATTTCCCAATACTTCGGCCATCCGACCTCCATATTGAGTTTCTTCACTGCCTTGGCCTCCACTGGTGACACCCATCTAGGGGTTTTGTTTTCCAACAGATCTTTATATCTTATCCAAACATTGAACAATGCTTTTCTAACAATGTGATTTTTAAAGGCACTATTGATTTTGTCATACCATAGATATGCATGCCAACCAAAAGCATTATTGAAACCTTCCAGATCTAAAATGCCTGTGTTCTCGAGGAGCATCCATTCTTTCAGCCAGCAAAATGCTGCTGCCTCATAGTACAATTTCAAGTCCGGCAGGGCAAAACCCCCTCTTTCTTTAGCATCTGTCAATATTTTAAATTTGATTCTGGGCTTTTTGCCCTGCCAGACAAATTTCGAAATATCTTTCTGCCACCTCTTGAAACATTCCATCTTATCCAGAATCTGCAAGGTCTGGAACAAAAATAACATTCTAGGCAATACATTCATTTTAATCACTGCAATTCGGCCTAACATTGACAATTTCAAATTTGACCATATTTCTAGATCTTTTTTAATCTCTGACCAACATTTTTCATAATTGTCCTTGTACAAATTCACATTTTTGGATGTCAAATAAACCCCTAGGTATTTAACCTTCTTGACCACCGTCAACCCTGTCTCCTCTTGGAATTCCTCTTTTTCCATATCTGTTAAGTTTTTTCCTAAAACTTTGGTTTTTTGTTTATTCAACTTAAATCCAGCTACCTGGCCAAACAGTTGGATTATTTCTAAGACCCTTTTCGTACTAGTGTTTGGCTCTTGCAAAGTCAATACTAGGTCATCTGCAAATGCTCTTAACTTATACTGTTTAGCTCCGACCTGCACTCCTTTAACCTGCTGGTCATTCCTAATCATATTCAGCAACACCTCCAGAACTGAAATAAAGAGTAATGGGGAAATTGGGCACCCCTGTCGTGTTCCTTTTTCTATCTTAAGTTCCTCAGTTATTACATTATTTACAATCAATTTAGCTTTTTGTTCAGAATATATTGCAGCCATACCATTCTCAAAACCTTGGCCTACCCCCATCCCATGAAGATTCTTCATCATAAAGCTCCAAGAAATATTGTCAAAGGCTTTCTCCGCGTCCACGAAAATCAGTACTGCTTTAGTATTTATATTCACCTCTAGCTTTTCCAAAATGTCTATTATATTCCTTACGTTGTCAGCTAGGTGTCTTTTTGGAAGAAAGCCTGCTTGGTTCTTATGAATCTTTTCCATCAACACTTTTTTAAATCTTTTTGCCAAAATGTCTGCAAAAAATTTGTAATCCACATTAAGTAGTGATATTGGGCGGTAGTTCTTCAATTGGGTCTTTTCAGTCTCTGTCTTTGGTATGAGTGAAATATATGCTTCTTTCCACGATTCAGGTGCCCTTTTTCCCTCAAGGATCTCATTACAAACTTCTTTTAGTGGTTGAATCAACCATTCCTTCAGCGATTTGTAGTATCTGGAAGTCAGTCCATCTGGTCCTGGAGATTTGCCCAGTTGCATATTCTGAATGGCAGCCTCTATCTCTTGTTCTGTTATTCTCTGGTTCAGATCCATCTTACTTTGATGAGAGATTTTTTGTAATCCATATTTATCAAGGAATTTGTCTATATCTTCTTCGTTTTGCGGGCCTTGAGTATAAAGTTTTTTGAAATAACTCAAAAAGCAATTTCTGATTTCATTGGGTTTAGATATATTTTTTCCATCCACTTCTAGGCTTGTAACTGTATTTAATTTCTGCCTTTTCTTCAGTTGCCATGCCAGAAGTTTGCCACATTTATTTGCTGATTCGAATGTCTTTTGTTTCATTTGCTTTATCTTCCATTCAATCTCTTGGTTCATCAATTCCATATATTGTGTTTGATATAACTTAATCTCTCTTAAAATCTCCTGGGACTTTGGTTTTGTTCTTAATTTTTTCTCTCCTTCCTTTATCTTTTCCAAAATCTTTTCTTTTTTCTCATTTTGTTTTTTCCTCTTTATTGAGTTTTGTTGAATCAAGAAACCTCGCATCACCGCTTTACTTGCGTCCCAGATCACTCTTTTCTCCACGTCGGCCCTCAAATTTATTTCAAAATAGTCTTTTAAAGTTTTTTGGGCCTTCATAAGGATCTCCTTATCTCGAAAAAGGGTGTCATTCATTCTCCATCTAAATTGACCAGTTGTTGTAAGTTTCATCTCCATTCTCACAGCGTTATGGTCGGAGCAAGTTTTTGGGCAGATTTCCACCTTCTTAATCTTTGGAGCCATGCCACTAGTAATCCAAATTTGATCGATTCTGGTCCAGGTCATCATTGCTTGGGAGAAAAAGGTTCCCTCTCTCTCCAGAGGGTTCCTTGTTCTCCATATGTCTATCAAGTCCATGCTTTCCGTCATTTCAAAAAAGGTCCTAGGAAGTCTCCCTTCCTTAGTAACTGTTAGTCTTTGTGCCTTGTCCATGTTAGTGGAGACCACACCATTCATGTCTCCCATGATTATCATATTGTAATCCAAATAGTCCGTCAGGGTTTCATGAAGTCTCTTGAAGAAGTCAGATTTACCTTCATTTGGTGCATAAATTCCAACAACCAAAAGTTTTTCTCCTTGTACTTGTATCTCCACTGCCAGGTATCTCCCTTGCTCATCTTTAAACATCATTTTTGGGGCCCATTTCTCTTTCACATATATCACAACTCCTCTTTTCTTAACTTTGTCTGATGAAATAAATTCTTGTCCTAGTCTTTTATTTATGAGTAGTCTCCTGTGGGCTCTAGTTATATGAGTTTCTTGTAAGCATATCAAGTCCAGTTGTTCTCTGTTCAAAATATGAAATACTTGTCTTCTCTTCAAAGGCCCATTGAGCCCATTACAATTCCAGCTAAGGAATTGCAGAGCCATCTTGTTATTTTTCTGACACTCCTCCAACAGCTCCAAGTTGTTGCTCTTCTTCTGATGGTGGTGGTTTTTGTCCAAGCGAGAAATTCAGGATGTCTAATGCTCTCCTCTGTTCTGCAATTGGGTCCACAGTCCCCTTCTGCAGGTCCTCCTGATTTCTTCCCAAAAATTTGTCTTTGTCTTGAATTGTCTTTATTTTCACCTTCTTTCCGTTGTAATCAAAAGACAGTCCTTGTGGGAATTCCCACCTGAAGCGGATGGAGTTTTTCTTTAACAGAAGAGCTAAATCCTTGTAGAAGTTTCTTAAATCCAAGATATATTTTGGGATGTCTTTGAAGATCTGTACAGCTGAGTTTCCAATTTGCAAGGCCTTTTCAAAATGTAGCCCTAATATTTTGTCTCTTTCCTCCTTAGATCTAAATGTAATCAGGCAGTCTCTCGGGGTCTTTCTGTCCTGCTTTTTGCCCAGTCTAAAAGCTGTTGTAATTTTAAATTCGTCTTCTTCCAGATCCCAGCAGTCAACAAACTCCCGTGTCAAGTATTCCACAAGGTTGTCTCTTTCGTTCTCTGGAATCAATCTTAATTTCAAATTTCTCTCTTTTCTCTGTAGTTCCCACAAGGCCAAAGTTGCGTCATGCTCATGAACCTTCTTAGCAATCGGCTCTAAATTCTCTTGTGTCTCTCCAGCAATAGCTTTCGCTTCTTCGGCAATTTTACGTGTGGTAGAATTTTCCTCCACCAATTTGTTTATAGATTCTGTATTCTGGTTTAGTCTTACTGATATTTCTGTTAATTTTTGTGTATTTTCTGAAGTCTGTTTTGTCAGAGACTCCAGAGATTGATTTATTTTAAGCAGAGCTTCTGTCACAGCTTCCATAGAAACAGCTGTCCCTTTTTCTTGTCCTGTTGTTCCTGCAAGTCCGGCAGTTACGCCTGAAATTGAGCCTCTTTTCTTTGTCTGTTGCTGCTGCAGCTGTTGTTGTTGTTGTTGCTTGGTCTTGGCTCTTGTGACTATCTCTTCTTGTGAGCCACTCATGTCAAGGTCGTTTCCCACGGGAGCTGTTCCCCGTTGGAAAATTCCACTGTCTTAAGCCGTGCCAACCTTTACTTTACCCTCTAGGGGGAGCAAATCAAAATGGCCAAAAAATAAAATGTCCAAATACAGAGACAAAGGGGAATATCCAAAGATGTAGAGAAATTAACGCAATTAAAGCAAGTATAGCTGGAAGCTTATAGCTGCAAATTGCCACAGTTTCCCAATAGATACTGTTTCGTCTTACTCTGATGTACTGTAGCCAAACAGTATATAAACTTTGTATCACAGTGTAACTTTTACAGGAGAAAGTCAGTTCAGTGTCCTATTGTCCTAAAAGGCAGACCGTTTCATGCTCTTAAATGACTGAGGCAGCGGAGGATTTTTCTTTTAAATAAATCATGCAGTTACCAAAGTCTCTTTCACCTCCCCTCTGCCCTGCTAGCTAGAGGGGAGATCTAAGGTCCAAATGTCGGGTTTTATTAAATAAAAACAAAGTTTTAACGGATGCAGGTTTAAAGTTCCGTTGCTTTCGCTTTCATGCAGTCGGGGGGAGGCAGACTTCCTTGATTTTAACCTCCCCGCTTTCAGCCCGATTTTCAAATTTTAAAGGGTCCCAATTCTTTTTCTGCTCTTACTCACGGGAATTCAGTCCAGATTTTCTTTTCAGGAAGGAATCGGCGCTCTCCGCTTATGGCGACGTGGCTTCACTCCGCAGGCTGGGTAGCGACTCTCAGCACCGCGCTCACTCCCGATGCCGCTCCGGAGCCTTTAAAAAGGCTCTTTCACAGTACCGGGGGGCGCAAAGGTGCCCACCGAATCTCCTTGCTCTCAGGCTTCAGCGCCTGAGATTTTAGGGGTCCCCCGCTCGCCGTAGCGGGTAAGACCCGAACTTGCGGAGCAGTCCTTCTCCGGAGCTCGGAGGTAGGACCGCCATTAAGCGCTGGCACCGACCGGAAGCGCCTTTCTCCCAAGGAGCAGGCGTCTTTTAATTTCGTGACTGCTGTCACCATCTGCACTGATCATGGAGCCCAAGAAAGTAAAATCTCTCACTGCCTCCATTTCTTCCCCTTCTATTTGCCAGGAGGTGATGGGCCCAGTGGCCATGATCTTCGTTTTTTTGATGTTGAGCTTCAGACCATATTTTGCGCTCTCCTCTTTCACCCTCATTAAAAGGTTCTTTAATTCCTCTTCACTTTCTGCCATCAAGGTTGTGTCATCTGCATATCTGAGGTTGTTGATATTTCTTCCGGCAATCTTAATTCCGGCTTGGGATTCATCCAGCCCAGCCTTTCGCATGATGAATTCTGCATATAAGTTAAATAAGCAGGGAGACAATATACAGCCTTGCCGTACTCCTTTCCCAATTTGGAACCAATCAGTTGTTCCATATCCAGTTCTAACTGTAGCTTCTTGTCCCACATAGAGATTTCTCAGGAGACAGATGAGGTGATCAGGCACTCCCATTTCTTTGAGAACTTGCCATAGTTTGCTGTGGTCGACACAGTCAAAGGCTTTTGCATAGTCAATGAAGCAGAAGTAGATGTCTTTCTGGAACTCTCTAGCTTTCTCCATAATCCAGCGCATGTTTGCAATTTGGTCTCTGGTTCCTCTGCCTCTTCTAAATCCAGCTTGCACTTCTGGGAGTTCTCGGTCCACATACTGCTTGAGCCTTCCTTGTAGAATTTTAAGCATAACCTTGCTAGCATGTGAAATGAGTGGAATTGTGCGGTAGTTGGAGCATTCTTTGGCACTGCCTTTCTTTGGGATTGGGATGTAGACTGATCTTCTCCAATCCTCTGGCCACTGCTGAGTTTTCCAAACTTGCTGGCATATTGAGTGTAGCACTTTAACAGCATCATCTTTTAAAATTTTAAACAGTTTAGCTGGAATACCATCACTTCCACTGGCCTTGTTATTTGCAGTGCTTTCTAAGGCCCATTTGACTTCACTGTCCCCTCTATTATTTATAATAGTACTTGAAGTACTCACTAAGAGACTGAGAGAGGCAGCAGAAGTGAAAGGGATTAAGTTAGGGACTAAAGAACATAAGATAAAAGCTTTCGCGGATGATATTGTATTAACTCTAGAAGACCCGAAAAATAGTATGAAAGAAGCCTTGCAAAAATTTGAAGAGTTTGGAGCGGTGTCAGGCCTCAAGATTAATATAAATAAGACTAAAATGTTGACTAAAAATCTAAATAAGGAAGATATTGTAGAACTAGAACAAAAGACGGGAATTATGACAGCAAAGAAAGTGAAGTATCTTGGAGTGTGGATATCAGCGAAAAATATTAACCTATATAAGGATAATTATGAAGTCACTTGGAAGAATATTAAGAAAGATCTTGAAATATGGGAGAGATTGAGATTATCTTTTCTGGGGAGGATAGCGGTTATCAAAATGAACGTTCTCCCCAGAATGTTATTTTTGTTTCAAACCATTCCAGTATTAAAAGGTTTAAAGCAGTGTAAAGAGTGCCAAAGAGCCTTAGCGAGATATATCTGGCAAGGCAAAAGACCACAAATAAAAATGAAAATATTGGTGGATAAAAAAGAAAGAGGGGGATTCTCTCTACCGGATCTAAGTTTATACTATGAAGCGGTGTGTTTAGTGTGGTTGAAGGATTGGATAAGATTGGAAAATAGGGACATCTTGGACTTGGAAGGTTTCGATAACAGGTATGGGTGGCACGCGTACCTGTGGTACGAAAAGGTGAAAGTTCATAGAGGCTTTCTAAATCATATTTTCAGGGGACCACTATTCCAAGTATGGGAAAGAAATAAAAATATATTGGAAAGGAAGACACCTTGGTGGATTTCACCAATTGAGGTGTTAACTATAAAAAAAAAAATATGGAAGGGAAGAATGCCACCTATGAAGAACTAATTTGGAAGACAGATCAAGGGATTAAACTTAGACCATATGAAGAGATAAAAAATTTATTTACTGGATGGTTGCAATACCACCAAGTAAATGACCTGCTAAAAGAAGACAAAAAGAAAGTAGGATTTGAAGATAAAAAATCTAAATTTAATGTGGAAGTTGTAGAAGGTAAGAACAAAACACTGTCAAGGATGTACGATATTTTGCTGGAGTGGTATACTAAAGATGAGGAGGTGAAGGAGGCCATGACTAAGTGGGCGATAGACATTGGATATAACATCGACTTTGAGAGGTGGTTGGAACTATGGAACAAGAATATGAGATTTACGGCATGCACGGCACTAAAGGAAAACCTGTGGAAAATGATCTACAGGTGGTACCATACACCAGTGAAATTAGCCAGGATTTATAAGTTGAAGGATAAAAGATGCTGGAAATGTAGAGAGGTAGAAGGTGACCTCTATCATATGTGGTGGTCGTGTTGCAAAGTGAGAGGCTTTTGGGAATTGGTCTATAATGAACTTAAAAAAATCTTGAAATATACATTTCCCAAAAAGCCAGAAGCTTTTTTGTTAGGAATGGTCGGTAAAGAAATTAAAAAAGAAGATAAGATCTTGTTTCTATATGCCACGACAGCTGCAAGAATTATGTTAGCACAAAATTGGAAATTAGAAGTAATACCCAACATAAGTGAGTGGCAGGTTAAAATGATAAACTATGCTGAGCTTGACAGAATATCAGGAAGATTAAGGGACCAAGACGAACAGAAATTTCATGATAATTGGAAGAAATATTTAATGTTTATGGAATCTAAAGTTCAGGTGACACTGGCGGGGTTGAAATAACTCTAACAGCGGGAAAGGCCTATGTAAAAGAGTTAAAAAGTACACGACAATACAATCTATTCGATACTTACCAAAGGAGTGGAGGGAAGTCCAAGGCACAGTTGAGACTAAGTCAGTTATGTATTTTATTTATGATATGTGAAGTGGATATAATTTGTATAAGGTATGTGGTGGATTTGTTGTTTATGTTCTTCCTGTATATATGTGCAAATATGAAAAAAAAAATTATGAATCAAAAAAAAAAGTCAAAAGGGAAAGGAAAATTTTAAAAAATTTTAAAAAGAACTCTGCGCCTCTCCGGGTCCTCCTGGGCAGCAGCAGCAGTGACAGCAACTGTCCTTGTGAGGCTTCAGGCCCCACCCTGGGCCAGGTGGTGAGTGGCAGGAGCGGGGCCCTCAGGCAATCACCCAGGGGAAGCATTGCAACCATGCAGGGCTGTCAAGGCCTTCAGGCGGCTCCTTCTAGGCCCACCCTGACGATCAGACATCCCAGCACATACCCAATTTGGAGAACAGAGCTGGGCCATAGTGAGTAAGACGGCTGAGAAAAGAAGGAAAAAAGCAAACATCAGGAAAAGAGGGGTGGGAAGTCAAAAAGAAATGGTTTTTTTCTCTAGAGGATGCTAAATGTTTTGGAATGTTTGGAAGATTTAATAAAAATGTTATAGGGAAAATGGTGGCGGGTTGCTTCTCTTATCAGTCCCTTCTCTGGCTTTCTTCTCAGCCATCGGTAGCGCTTCCTGCATCCTCCCTTGGCCAGCTGGTGGCCATTACCTGTCTTTGTGCGCTGGATCCGGACCTGGAGTGCGGGCAGAGGGCAGCAGAGGCTCTCTGCCATCTTCTACCCATCCTGCGGCGCAACGAAGGTAAGACTGGAAGAATGCATCCCAGCAGTGGCGTAGCGTGGGTTGTCAGCACCCGGGGCAAGGCAAGTAATTTGCGCCCCCTAACCCGTGGATTTTAGCACTCAAGTGCGAGCGCGCCCTCGGATTTTTCCGGTAACACTTGACTTTATAGAATCATAGAATCGTAGAGTCGGAAGGGACCCGATGGTCATCTAGTCCAACCCCCTGTGGTGATGATGATGATGATGATACATTTTATTTATTTATTTATTTTTCAATCAAACCTTTATTAGGCATTATGCAAATAAAACCATAGGAGAGAAAATAACATGTAAAAGCCTTGGAATATATATAAAAAGGCAGCAGTTGACTACATACATATATATATATATACATATAGAATCAGTGGTTTTCCTTCTTAACCTGCTCCTTGGAGGACTGCTACCAAAAACTCGGCTACCCCCGCCGTTACCCTTTGGTCAACGTCGGATAGGCAGAATGCCACACATTCACCTTGCTGGGGTTCCAGACCACCCAAAAGAGGGGACAGCACGCGTTGACGGAGCGTACTGTACAGTGGGCAATGAAAGAGAATATGCTCTACAGTGTCCGGGACATTCATAGAGCATCTGCAGAATCTCTTGTTTCTAGGGATGTTTTGATATCTTCCCCAGACAAATGCTGAGGGAAAAACATTCAACCGGGCCAGCATAAAAGCCCTACGTTGGGCTGGGATTATTAATTTAGTGACGTAATTGGCTCTGCTATCTAAGATATTTAAATCATAGAATATGGGGGAGCAAATTTTGTTTACAGCTGCCATAATATTTTGTCTCTCGACATCCTTTAGTCTAGTTAGGATATTATGGAAGATGTGTTGCTCATTAGAATTGTACAGGGGCTCCAGCTCGATGCCTAAAGATTCAATCTTTTTTTCGAGGTACTGATACCATCTTGATTTGTAGGAGTCTTTGAGCAAATCAGCGAGCAGGCTTGATGGAGGGCAGCGAAAATGGCAGCGTAACCAGTACTTTATTGAGGTGGACCAGGCCCAGTATTCCATTGTGTGTATGCCTATTTCTGCACACATTGTTTCATATTTGATCACAGCTGGGAGTCCAAGAATACGTCTCAGAAAGCTGGAGTGAATCTTTTTTAGGTCACTGTTATATGCTTGGACCCATAGCAGGATTCCATAGAATATCTGGGCTTGCACTTTTGTTTGAAATATCTGATTGGCCGCAGGAATAAATTGATTACCTTTCTGAAAATAAAAACGGGCAACTGCTGATGAGGTGCACTTTGCCTGTTTTATGGCATTTGTGCGATGATTTGCCCACCCTAAATTGCTCTGGAATAAGATTCCCAGATACCTATAGATTTTCACTTGTTGGATTTCTTGCCCTCTTATTTTCCATTTCTCTAATTTCCAACCATTCGAGAAGACCAAAATTTTTGTCTTCTCATAATTTATAGAGAGTTTATTACATTCGCAGTAAAGGATCAGAGAAGATATAAGACGTTTCAGACCCAAGCTCGTTAATGATAGTAGGACTGTGTCGTCTGCGTATAATAAGAGAGGAACTGGTTTCTGATTAAGTTTAGGGGCATGTGATTCTATTTTTTGAAGGTGATCTGGCAAGTCTGATAAAAATAAATTAAATAGAAAGGGGGCAAGAATACACCCTTGTTTTACCCCTTTCGAGTTTGGGATGTCTGATGAAAGGTGACCTTTGGTGTTAAGTTTGACTTGACAGACATTGGAAGAGTATAGATTTTGTATTAGAATCAATAAGCGCTGATCAATTTTTAGTTCTGCGAGTTTCCTCCACAGCTTTGGGCGGTCAATTGAGTCGAATGCACCACGAAAATCTACAAAAGCAGCATATATCTTAGATTGCCTTTGGGATCTGTATTTTTCAACCAAATGCATAAGTGTAAGGCAGTGGTCTAATGTAGAGCAACCTTTGGAGAAACCTATTTGTTCTTTCCCTGGTAAATTTAGATTTTTCATCCAGGTAAGGAGTTTAGATAAAAGGTGCTTAGCGTAGATTTTCCCTATCACTGATAGTAAGCTTATCGGTCTATAATTCCTTGGTTCTTTTGGGTCGCCATTTTTAAAGATTGGGATAATTATTGATCTTAACCATATCTCAGGTATGATCCCATCTTTGTCTATGAGAGTAAACAATTGAGCTAAGGGTTCTGCCCACCAATCTATATAGGTCTTGAATAATTCTATTGGTAGACCGTCTGGCCCAGGAGATTTCCCCGATTTGAAATTTTTAACTATCTCTCTAATTTCCCCTTCTTCTACCCTTGGCCACTCCTGGAGTTTATTGATTTTGTTTTTAGTGGTCTTATTTCCTTTAAGTTCACTGTGTAGATTGTTAAATACAGATGTAAAGTATTGGGACCATTTGGATTCTGCAATTGGTGGTTGGGTTAGTTGATTTTCGGCTTTCAATCCTCCGTGTACTAGGTTCCAGAACGCTTTGTTGTTTTTACTCTGAATTGAGTCGAATAATTGTAGCCATTTTTGGGTTGCATATTTCTGTTTCTTTTCGGCCAGAATGTAATGATATTTTCTTTTTTCATCAAGATAAGAGGGCTCTAGTTTAGTGCGATTATTTTTAAATGTTTGGCGCAGTTTTCTTTTTAGCTGGAAACATTCATCGTCAAACCAGGGGCTAGCGCTATGTTTGAGTACCCAAACTTTAAGTGGAGTACTAAGCTCATTTTATTTATACCCCGTCCTCCCCAGCCAGAGCCGGGCTCAGGGCGGCTAACACCGGTAAAATTACAATAGAAACATAATGGGGGGAGGGACCAATTTAAAATACAGGTTAAAATGCAATTTGAAAAGCAGCCTCATTTTAAAAGTAGCCCACAAATCAAAACTGTAAGGGGAGGGAAGACATAAGGGTCCCACTGAGTCCAAACCAAGGCCAGGTGGAACAGCTCTGTCTTGCAGGCCCTGAGGAAAGATGCAGGACCACGCAGCTGTCCCGTGCGGGGATTGAACCTGCAACCTTGACATCCCTATTTCCATAGGGTTCGGGTTTCCGAGTGGCTAGGGAAACCAAGCTGGATGGGGAGGGGAAGCCACAAACATGAGTCTGACCAAACTGCGGGAAGCAGTGGAAGACAGGAGTGCCTGGCGTGCTCTGGTCCAGGGGGTCACGAAGAGTCAGACACGACTAAATGACTAAACAACAACAACAACAACAACAACAACAACAACAACAACAACAACAACAATGTATGAAGTTACATTGAAAGACCTACATTGGCTCCCTGTACGTTTCTGAGCACAATTCAAAGTGTTGGTGTTGACCTTTAAAGCCCTAAACAGCCTCGGCCCAGTAGACCTGAAGGAGCGTCTCCACCCCCATCATTCTGCCCGGACACTGAGGTCCAGCGCCAAGGGCCTTCTGGCGGTTCCCTCACTGCGAGAAGCCAAGTTACAGGGAACCAGGCAGAGGGCCTTCTCGGTAGTGGCACCTGCCCTGTGGAACGCCCTCCCACCAGATGTCAAAGAGAAGAACAACTACCAGACTTTTAGAAGACATCCGAAGGCAGCCCTGTTTAGGGAAGCTTTTAATGTTTGACGTATTAATATTTTTTTGGAAGCCGCCCAGAGTGGCTGGGGAAGCCCAGCCAGATGGGCAGGGTATAAATGATTTATTTTTATTTTTATTAGACACCCCCAAGCCAAGGAGATAAGCAACTCTACAACTTCAGAAGTCATCTGAAGGGAAGTTTTTTAAAATGTTTCATGTTTTATTATATTTTTATCCAAGGTGACTGGGGCAGCCCAGTCAGATGGGAAGGGTATAAATAATAAAATTATTACTATTATTATTATTATGGAATAGGGCGTCTCAATTTTCTTTGATGAAATGTTGCAAGGTATTCCGATTAATGCTTTTTATAGGATATTGGACACGGTGCGAGTTTATGGCTGCCAAGTATTGGCCTGAAAGGAAGCGCAGCCGCGTCAGGGAACTGCTGGAGGATGGAGCTTGCAAGTGTTAGAATGCAAAACGCGGACAGGTTCAGGCACGCAAGAAGGTGGGGGAAAGCGGAGGCCGGATGGCTCAGTTTAAGAGCACGGCGCTGATAAGGCCAAGGTTGCAGGTTCGATCCCTTGTAGGGGGGCAGCGGCGTATTACTGCATTGCAGTGGGTGGAACTAGATGACCCTCGGCTCCCTTCCAGCTCGACAGATTCTATGAAAGCGCATGGAGCGCGGAAGTTGCATTGCAAGTAGTACGCGGGGGGGCGCAAGGATTGCAGAGAGAGGGGGGGAGGGAGGGGGAACTGGCCCTCTGCTGGACAACTGACCCGGCCGGGCTCTGTTTCCCAGGGAAGCAGGAAGTTGAAATCCAAAGTTGCGGAAGCGGCCTGCTCCTTCTTTCACGGAGGGAAGCGTTCCTGCAGATGCGAGAGGAAGCGAGGAGGCGACGAGGTGAGGCTTTGGTGAGGTAGGGAGAGGAAAGACGGGGGAGGGAACCCAAGGAGGATTTGCACGAGAGGGAATGAAGGGGAAACGCGCCTCCCACGCGGAGCACTTTTCCCCGGGAAATGCACGGGGTGGGGTCGTGGCTGATCCGTGCTGCGCGCTCGCGTCGTGCGGCCCAAAGTGCTGCAGGATCGCCAATGCAAGACCCCCTTTTAAAACCTCCCCCTCACCCAGCTCTGGAAAAAAGGGGGAAGGGGATGGCGTCGGCGTCGGGGTGCGGAGGCTGCCCGTGCCCGGCCAGGCGTCGGTGGCGGCGTCAGCGCTGCTGCAGCGGCTGCTCCTCCTGCGAGCAGTGAGTGGAGCGCAGCCACAGCGGCGGCGGGGGGCGCGCGCGCTAGGGCGCAAGGCTGGTGGCGGCGGCGGGGAGCCGGGCGGAGGAAGGAACTTGTCCCTTCCCTCTGGACTCGCGCCCCCCGCAGATGTTGCGCCCGGTGCGGCTGGCTCCCCTGGCACCCCCCACACTATGTCACTGCATCCCAGCATGGGGTGGGGGTGAGGAAGACCCGAACTAACCCTTTGGCTTTCCTTTGCAGAGACACTGGAACGAATGTCAAGGAACCAAATGCTTCTCACCAGAGCTGAGGAGGTCCTCAAATCCACCGGAGGACCGGTTCCTGAACTGTTCATGGATAATTGTTACACTCTTGCCACGGTAAGTCGCTGTCTCTCAAGCCACGTGTTCTGGCTTCTGCAGAGGCAGCACCTGGGCTTCTGCTCCCCAGCCCTGCCCTGTGGGCATCTCTGACCTTCCTCTCTCGCTTCAGGTCTTTGGCGCCTTTCTCCCTGCGGAGGAGCTCCTGGAGGCCATGTGCTTCCTGGCCAGAGACCTGGTTGTCGAGAGCAGCTTCAACCCATCGGATATCTCCCATTTACTGCACAAATTCCTCAAGCAGTTTGGCGGCACAAAAGTGGAGGTAAGGCATCTGCAAAGGTAGGCGGGTAGAAGATTCTCTGCTTGGTGTAGGGGAGGCAACCTCCTGCCATTGGGTGGCCAGGACACATGTTAGTTGAGAGGGGCCTGGCAACGTCAGGACGAGAACCTCAGCCAAGGGTCCTGAGAAACATGGGTTCAGGGAGGGGGAAGCCTCCTCCTTCTGGGAGCAGACTGGAGAGGGGAACTGGTGCCCTGGACCTGCCTGGGTCCAACACTCCCCAGGACCCTGAGTGGTACCTTGGAAGGAAGAGGCTATGGTGGCACAGGTCAAGGGTCCCTCTTTCAATGAGGGATGGAGGGATCCGCCTGCAGACAGCCCCGCTTCCTTGTACTCTCCAAGCAACTCTCTCCTTTTCTCTGACAGGTGGAGGTGCTGCTGGAGGCCTTCTATAAGATCAGCCAGGGGCCTACAGTGGAAGGCAGAGACATGGCCGCCTTTGCTTTCTCCATCCTGTCACACCACCACCTGACGAAAGTGGTGGAATATCTCCTCCAGTTTCCCTTCAGGTATGGAGCCCTCCAGGTTGTACTGGGCTAAGGGGAAGGTTGGCAAGCTGCAGGGCTTGCTCAGAAAGCCCTTGCTGCCATTTCCTCTCTCTGGAGCATGGCAGCAAGCAGAAGACTTGAATCTGACCATTGCTTTTGTTTTTGCATTCACAGAGACTGCGAGAGAGTTTGGAAGGAGGTTTTACCAACGGCCAATCCAATACAACTGATCCATCTCATGGCCTATCAGATTACCCAAAGCCCCTCGGAGGAATCTGCCACCCAAGTGGTAAGGACCAACCACCTGCCTTCTGGCTTCCTTCTTCCCAGGGTAATATCTAGGGGTTCCCGTATTCTGCAGAAAAGCAGGGAAAGTGACTTGCACCTCTCTCTCTTCCAGCAACATCTCACCAGCCTGTTGCACGCCATCCTCAGGATGGAGGAATACAAGGTAACTGTGCGCCGGAACTTCTCACAGCTGCTGATCGCTCTCCTGAGGATGGTTTTCAACTTCCATTACAAGCAGGAATTCCTCGGGTGAGTAGTGTGTTCCAAAGAGACCAATGGAGTCCTTACCCCTTCAGCCTCGGGGGGGGGGGGTTTCATTCCAGCTTGGTTTTCCAAGGGAGGCTCTCCTTCAGGCGGCTGCTAGGGAGGAAGGATGGGGAAGGAATTTGAGTGTGTGGCAATGACCCTCCTGGTGATCATGGCCTTGCTTTGCTTCCAGAGGGGCTAAGGGAGTTCTGCACCTTCTTCTTGGCACCACTGGAGAGGAAGTAGAGACGGCCATCGTCGACCAACTTTTCTGCCGGGAGAATTTCAGCCAGGGGTTGTCTGCCATGGTGAGGTAAGAGGAAGAAGACGGTAATCTTCCCCAATGGTCTGGCAAACGGAGCTGAAGGCACGGGGTTGGACTGTGTCCCTGTTTGCTTCCTGCGGTGTCTTTCCCTTCCTTACCAAGATCTGCTTCTCCATTTCAGAGCTATCGTAAAGCAACGCTGGTGGATCCCTCCCATGGTGGATGATATCATCGCTGATCTCGAGGGCCGGGCATTTGCCAGGATGCCACAAGTTGCGGCACCTATCTACATTGAGGTGTGGGGGACTGAGGTGCAGGAGGAAATGGGTGCAGCAAGGAGGCCCTGGCTTGGTTTCGGTCGAGTGTTGGACTTTGTGTTCTTTAGCTCCCTTTGTGTCCTTGGTTCCGCAACCAGCCTTCATCAGAATTTGGACCTTGCAGTTGCCTTTACCTTCCAAATTCTGTGGGTTATGTCAAGGCTACTTTGAGCCTAAGGACTGTTGCCTGTTTTAGTGCTCCTCAGAGTAGACCCGTTGGATTTGATGTACATGGCAAACTTTGGTCCATTCACTTCAGTGGGTTTGCTCTGTGCAGAATTGCAAATGGTGGGTAAAAGGAGAACGTGCCTCAGCCTCTCATCACTGAAGGGTTTCTTTCTCTTTGGGCCTCTTTAGCTGCTCAACTGCCGTCTGGAGGTCTATCCCTATGAGGATACACTGGAGTGGCTCCTCAACTGGCTGGAACATGACTACCTGCAAGTCCGGAAGCTCAGCATCAGAGGGATATCCCGGCTTCTGGACTCTGGCATGGCAAGTGATGCTCAGAGGGAGGGAGGGAGGGAGGGAGGGAGGGGGGTGCAGATCTCGATTCCAATCATGGCCCAGCACTCTTTTGCTGGCGCACTACTGAAGAGCCTGTGCTAAAAGGCGTGAGGCATTTCAGACCTTTGAAAAGATTCTGTTTTGTGTAGGATCCTAAGCATCTGCGAGTCTTGCTGCTGGTTTCCCTCCATGATGCAAAAGCCGATGTCCTCCCAGAGTTCACAAAGCTGGTATACCATGCCTACTTCTACAAGAAGCAGGGAGAGGAAGGGCTGAAGATGCTGGCAGAAACCTGCTGCGATCTGGCTGCCCATGTGAGTATGAGGAAAAACATGACATCACACATGGTGGAGAAGGAATGCTTTGGAAGAGGAAGGGTGGGGTTTAGACTGGCATGCAGCGGAGATGTTCTGGCTTCAGGAGGCTGTTCTTCTGGAGCACCTTCTCTTGGAAGCCTGCCTGGAAAACACAGGGGGAGAGTCACTCCGCCCCCAGTCTCCCCCAGGAGGAGGATAGGGGGCTGAGCAGCCTCAAAACACCCCAGTGGGCAGGAGAAAGGAAACTGCTCTGATGAGAAACACAGTCTCTGATGTTTTCTGCCTACAGGAGGAAGACTCCGTCCGGGCATCAGCCATCCAACATCTGGGCGTGCTTCGAGGCTGGGTGAGAGACCAAAGGCTTCCCATAACATCAACAGAAGAAGAAGCCATTAACGAACTGGTTGTGGTCCTCATTCACCTCGAAGACAAGGACGAAGTGGCCAAGGTGAGGCCAAAGAGGTGGACTTATGCAGTAGGAGGGAGGGATTGTTCTCAGGAGCTTCCAAGACTATGTACTGCAATTTGTAACCCTCTTCTCTTCTTGTGTTGCAGGCCGCAAGGGGGGCTCTTTCCCATCTAGCCCCAGAAGTCAAGTGGTGGGCTCGTCCCAACAAATTTAGCCTCCACTTTGCTCTCCACCAGGCTGCCAAGCATCTGGTAAGTTCCCTCTGCTTCATTGGCAGCTTTGCCCAGGGATGTCTCTGGGAGTGCAAGGCTCTTCTGCTGCGCTCTCAAGCCTCTCTGGTGCCACTTCTCCTTTGTCTTTGCCCACAGAGCAAAACCTTCAGCAAGGACGTCCTTCGGAGTGCTGCCTTATCTTGTATGAAGCCGTCTGCCAACAGGCTGCCAGCAGTCTCCAGGGTGGCAGCTCTGCTTCTGGGTAAGTCAAGCAACGTTATTCCCTGGTAGGGATGGACAGAAACGTCTTGGTAACAATGGCAGGGAGGATGGACATGTCCCCAGGCCACCTGCTAGGTAGGCCTCCATCTGTGCCCAGTTCTTGCTCTGAGTGCTCCGTGAGCCTGGAGGCCTCTAGACGCAGCAGAGCATACCTGTCCTCCTGCCGAGCTGCCTCTGTCTCTGCTTGCTTTGCACCGAGATGACGTCCCTTTTCTTGCCCCCCCCCCCTCTCTAGGTCATCTGGCTTTCCAGGATGCCAGTTTCATCCACGATCAAGACATGGCATCCTATGACACATGTGAGTGAGACATACAGAGGGCAGGGAGGGGTGCTTCTGCTGAGAAAGGTCTTCAGGGGAAGGCAAATTCTCAGATGTATGTTCAGACAGAGGTGTCACAAGATGCACATGCAAAGAGAATTGGAATGTGACTTCACGGCTGTCTCTCACACACAAACACACCTGAAGGCTGTTTTCATATTGTTGATGGATGGCTCTTTTCCTGTGTATCTCCACCTTGCTCAACCTTTCTCCCTTTCCACTCAGGGCTGGAAGAGATGCAGCAGCACGAGGAAGAAGGGCTCAGGCGGACAGGGAGGAGCTGCCTGAAGATCATGCAGCAGGCCTATAGACATCGGATGGAAGGCTGGGTCCAGCGCTTTTTGAGGAGGCTGCTCCACTGTGTTCACAGGGAAGGTTACCCGCAGGACTTCCTGAGCTGCATGCCAGGTGAGTGAGGCATCTGGGGGGCTAGTGGGACATCTGATGGGCTGTTTGGATGGGACGTTTCTCAATGAGCCCCTTTCTCCTCCTGACAGAACATCCGGAGTAGCGCCAAGGCAATGTGGACACCTGTGCATGCCAGGTGAGTGAGGCATCTGGTGGGCTGTTTGGATGGGACGTTTCTGGTTGGATCATACCTTCCCGCTGTGTTTGGTTGGATCATACCTTCCCGCTCCCATTTAATCTGAATTATCCTTATCATTCTTTCTTTGTCGTTTATCATCAGTTTATATAACATCCCTGCTATCCCTTTCTCCGTCATTTGTCTTTTGTTCAGCACCATATCTATTTTCATTTCTGTCCTCATTGTTTCCTCTGCTCTTTCCGTTTTTATTAAATCATAAAGTCCTTGCACTTTCAGCCAATATTGTTTTCCTAATTTTTCTAAAAAAACTTTTTTTGTAATTAAATTCCCCTCTTCATCAAACATATCTTTTAATTTTTTTGGCCTTGCTATGGACCTTAGGTTGGTCGCCCTGGTTGGCTGGGGGGCCTGGTAGGAGTTTTTTCCATTTGGCACTAGGCTAATTGGTTTTTTCGCCTACCTCGTAGCAATCGTCACAACTTTTTCTTTGGTATTGGTGGGTAGGTTAGGCATTGGAATAATGGGTTGTGGTGTGTCGAAGTGCTAGGTGTGGCCATCGCCTATGCCTTCAATTTTTAGGGGTATTCCGTTAAAGGAATCTGGGGGTCGTGTGTTCTGTCCGATGCCTGCTTGGCGGGAGGCCTTGGCACGACCCTCGGTGACATCAGGGGTGAGCCTATAGTCGGATTAGCATCGACAGGTGATGAACCCCTGGTGAATAACCCACTTGTTTCGATCCAATGCCTAAGCCAATACCTTTTCAATTGCTGTAAACAATAAAGTTGTGGCCTTTTCTAGCTCATTAACCTTATATCACGTGTCCTTGTGTCTTTATTTCACCTCGCCTGGGTCGGGTCCTCGAACCACAAATGTATTTATTAAAACAATAAATATAATAAAACAATATTAAAAAATAAAAAAATGAATGTATTTATTAAATGTATTTATTAAAACACATTTCTTATAGGATGGCCTATGTATCTTCCCTTAACAAATCCATATTGATCTTCCTTAATTATTTTAGGTAGTACCTTTTCCAGTCGCCTTGCTAGGATCTTTGTAAATATCTTATAGTCTTGATTTAGTAGGCTAATTGGTCTGTATGACCCCACCGCTGTAGGGTCCTTTTATGGTTTTTCAATCACTACTATTTCCGCTAGTTTCCAAGTGTCTGGGGCTTCCCCCCCTTCTAAGATATTATTAAATACTTTTTTCAGTTCTGAGCCCAGGATATCAATTGTCTCTTTATAAAAGTCTGCCGTAATTCCATCTAATCCTGAGGATTTCTTACTTTTAAATGATTTAACTACATTCTCTATTTCTTCCAGAGAAATTTCCTCCTTCAGTCTTAATCTATCACTTTCTTCGATTTTAAACCCTAAACTTTCTCTACTTATATTTTTATTTTTTTTCTTTATATAAATATTGATAGAATTCTGCAAATTCTTTCCTTATTTCTCTAGAGCTTTGTGTAAGTATTTTCCTTCTGGTCTTAATGGCCTTCACCCTCTGTTTATCCCTTCTTTTCTTTTCTCTTATATGATCCTATTGAGGTTCTCTGAAAATCATTTTGGATCATATTATCTCTCTTCCACACCGCAACTATATCCAGCTCATCCAATTCCTGATTTAACTTTCTTAACTACTCCTGTCTCCTCTTTAGAAATTTAACCTGTTGCTGTTGTTGCAAGATTTCAATCTCTTTAATTTTTTCCTGTCTCCCCGAGTACCAATCCTTCTTAATCGCAATCTCTTTCAGTATACAATGTCCTCTCATAACAGCTTTGAAAGCGTCCCATACTATCAGGATCTCGGCTGAACCATTGTTTTCTTTAAAATACCAACCTATTTGTTTTCTAATATATTTCCTGTCAATCTCTTTTGTCATTATTAGGTTATTGTAGCACCATCTCCTACTTTGTCCATCCTCTTCCAGTCCCATCTCCACAAATAGTGAAGCATGGTCTGAAATCCATATTCCCATAGTCTTTGCCGTTCTAACACTGATTCCATTCCCTTCTTTAATTAGCTCGTAGTCAATATAAGAGAAAGTCTTATGTCTGTTGGAGAAGAAGGTAGGTTTGGTACTGGGGTTTCCCCTCTCAAAAACATCCTTTAATCCCCATTTAGATAATCTGAAAGTACTATCGTTCTTTATATTCCAATTAAAGTCTGCTGTAACGATAACTTCCCCTTCAGCATAAAGCTGCAGTCTATTCAACGTTTTCTTTTTAAATTTTTTCTGTCTTGTGTTAGGCCTGTATATATTCGCTATTATAAAAATTTTTGTGACACTTTAATTTTTAAGAATATAAATCTACCATCATTATCCTTTTTCGGGCTCAGAACCTCCGGCCTAAGATTTGCATTACATAGTATAGCGACCCCTCTAGCCTTGTTTGTCGCTTTCAATTCTGCTATTAGGTCCCATTGCTAAGAGCGTGACAAAGGTCTATTGTTTGCTTTGGGTCTATGAGTCTCCTGAAGGCATAGTATATCCACTTTCATTTTCTTTGCCAGTGTCAGTACCCTGTAGCGTTTGGTGTTTGAGGCTGGTCCGTTAGCATTTAAAGATAAAACCTTTAAAGATCTATCCATTATCCGAGCTACTGTTTATTTTTTGAATCCCTCTGTGTACATATATATTATATTTTCAATGCTGGCCCATTCAACCCCTCTCCCCCTTCCCCCCTGAGACTCAGTTAGGGATCTCCATGATCCCTGTCTCATGGTATCTTGGAGACCCACACTCCTCTCCCTTTGCTCTTGGAAAGTTTATATCAGAAAAAAGCAACATATATATATTTACAAAAGCCCATTTTAGATGTCTCTAGTATATATTATTTCTTGCTGTTTCCTTCCCCTCTCAACTTCCGTCTTCTTTTATTCTCTTGTCTCTGCACTGGAGATTCTAGAGATTCTTCACTCGGCTCTCCCTGTTGGTCTACCTGTAATTCTTCCGAACTTGAGAGTTCTTGCTCAATCTGTCCTTGTATTCCAACTCCTAAATCAGCTAGCATTTTTTTTTTGCTTCACCAGGGTTCTTAGCAGAATATTTCCTGCCGTCTTTAAAAAAACAACAGGGTAGCAGGGTAGACCCAGGTAAAGGGGATTTTATTATTGTAGAGAGCTTGTGCCAACTGCTGCATACGTTTCCGGTCTTGAAGCATTTCCTGAGAAAAATCTTGTCTCACTATGACCTTTCGCTGTTTAAACTGCAGGTCTGCTTTCTGCCGGAGTGATTTATAAATTTGATCTCTTACCTTCTCTCTTGTGAATGCCATAATTACAGCCCTGGGAAGTCCAGAGCCTCCTCATGATGTGAACACCCGGTGCACTCTCTCAATTTCATTCTGCTCAATTTCAATTCCTTGTTCTTTGAGCCATTGTAACATCTCTTTTTCCAGGTCCTTATTCCCAATATCTTCAGAAATCCCAGAGAATTTTAAATTCCTTCTGTGCTGTCTATCGTTCATTTGTGAAATTCTTTTTGTCAGAGATTCTATTTTGTTTACATTTCCATCAGCTACCTCTTTTGCAGGGGTCTGCAACCTTTAAGACAAAAAGAGCCACTTGGACCTGTTTCCGAAGGAAAAAAAACCTAGGAGCCGCAAAACCATTGCAACATTTAAAACAAATATATCTCCAGAGCTGCGATCTGACAGCGGGCGGGAAGGTGACGTCGGGACTAACGCACGCACCGCCCCCATGTGATGTCACAGCCAGTACAGCGCCCGCCACAGTAGGGAGTGTCAGGGCGCACAATGCGCCTCCTCCCCTCGCTAGTATCCACCACGGAGCCGCGGCAAAGGTGTAAAAGAGCCACATGTGGCTCCGGAGCCGCGGGTTGCAGACCCCTGGTGTAGGGAGAGCCTTTTAATGCAGCAATGGGAAGCAGCAAGATCCACAGGGACAGATCGCCTGCTCTGGGATGCTTTGATCTCCAGTTTAGATTCATTTGCTTCCCCACCTCCTCCTCCCCCCCCGGCCCAGTATTTGGGGCTCCAGTAAAGTGTATACCCCGCATCCGCACCCCATGCCCTCAGCATCAGGCAGAGACAATGTTTCGGGACAAGACAGGTTTATGGGAGCCTCCTTTGTTCAGTCTTCTCAGCTGAGCTGATGGGAGAGATACCAGTGCCTGTGGCCTACATTTCCTCCTCTCATCCCAGGACCACTCATGCATGCATCACTGGGGAAGTGAGAGAAGGAATCAAGCCAGAACAAAACACCGCAGCACTGAGTCTTATCAGCTGGTCTCCCATGGGAAAAGCATTTTTGTCTCCCTGCCAAGATTCCTAGTGAATAAATGTGCTGTCTTGCGAGGCTGGTGAGCAATCCATGAAAGAGGAGGAGGCAGGCGGAGGGGGCAAGGAAATTAGGGCTGAAAAGCATTTGCTCCCAAGAAATGTCTTCTTCAGACTTGGACTTGCCAAATGTTGCTGTTCTTGTTAGCATCCCTCTGTCTCAAGAGACACTGGAGTGCGCCTCCAGGCGTCGCCACATTAGCAGCACCAAAGTGACCTTCCTGGGCTGAGTGTCTGGAAGTCCTGGGCTGCCTAGGCGACAAGACTCCCCTCTCAGCCTCACTGATGTGGTCCAAAGCGAAGCAGAGCAAGACGTTTGGCACCAGCTTGGCTGCATGAGTTGCCGGAAGGAGGCATACAAGGCGCCATCCAACCGTCTTAGACACTCCACTCCAGGTTTTGGCAGGGTTTACTCCTTAGCCTTTTCCTGTCCCAAAAATATCCCGCGAGACAGTGGAGGTTTAGGACCAGAGTTTTCCTTCTAGAAGGGCTACCTTCCCAGGTTGATGAGGCCCACCTGCCCCCCCCCCGCTTCCCTCTACAGCAACACAGTGACATCTAATGGCGGTTGGAGGATGGATGGCGGCTAACAGATTGAGGTTGAATCCTGACAAGACAGAAGTACTGTTTTTGGGGGACAGGAGGCGGGCGGGTGTGGAGGATTCCGTGGTCCTGAATGGGGTAACTGTGCCCAGCCTGGGAGTCATTTTGGACTCACAGCTGTCCATGGAGGCACATGTCAAATCTGTGTCCAGGGCAGCTGTTTACCAGCTCCATCTGGTACGTAGGCTGAGACCCTATCTGCCTGCGGACTGCCTTGCCAGAGTGGTGCATGCTCTGGTTATCTCCCGCTTGGACTACTGCAATGCACTCTACTTGGGGCTACCTTTGAAGGTGACTCGGAAACTACAACTAATCCAGAATGCGGCACAATTCCAAGCAAGTGTTGGTGCTGACCTTTAAAGCCCTAAACGGCCTCGGTCCAGTATACCTGAAGGAGCGTCTCCACCCCCATCATTCTGCCCGGACGCTGAGGTCCAGCGCCGAGGGCCTTCTGGAGGTTCCCTCATTGCGAGAAGCAAAGCTACAGGGAACCAGGCAGAGGGCCTTCTCGGTAGTGGCGCCCGCCCTGTGGAACACCCTTCCAGCAGATGTCAAAGCGATAAACAACTACAGGTACCTGACATTCAGAAGACATCTTAAGGCAGCCCTGTTCAGGGAAGTTTTTAACGTGTGATATTTTATTGTATTTTTGGTTTCTATGGAAGCCGCCCAGAGTGGCTGGGGGGGCCCAGCCAGATGGACGGGGTATAAATAAATAAATTATTATTATTATTATTATTATTATTATTATTATTATTATTATTATTATGGCCTCTGGTCCTTCATTTCTGAGTTTGTTAGTTGGCACTACAATCGTTAATACATGCAATTTATTTGTGTGTGTGTGTGTATTTAATAAGCTGTATGTGTGGTTTAGACCACAGCGCGGGTGGCGCTGTGGTCTAAACCACAGAGCCTAGGGCTTGCCAATCAGAAGGTCGGCTGTTCGAATCCTCGCGACGGGGTGAGCTCCCGTTGCTCGGTCCCTGCTCCTGCCCACCTAGCAGTTTGAAAGCATGTCAAAGTGCAAGTGGATAATTAGGTACCGCTCCGGCGGGAAGGTAAACGGCGTTTACATGCACTGCTCTGGTTTCACCAGAAGCAGCTTAGTCATGCTGGCCACATGACCTGGAAGCTGTCTGCAGACAAACATTGGCTCCCTTAGCCAGTAAAGCGAAATGAGCGCCGTAACCCCAGAGTCATCCGCGACTGGACTTAACGGTCAGGGGCACCTTTACCTTTCATATGCTGCTTTATTGAAAAAAAAGCACCTCAAAGCGTTCAACAAAAGAAGGATAAATATCAATGAGAAAAATGAACAACAATAATGTAAGACTACTCAAAATTTAAAATAACGAAAGACTGAAAACTAGCACCAGCTTTCTCAACATTTGTTTAGGCTTGTTGAAACCAAAAACGTTCTTAGCCAACACCCAAAAGAGTACAGAGAAGGTACCTGCCTGATATCAATAGGCAGCGAGTTCTAAAGTCCAGGTACCGCCATGCTGAAAAATTGATTTCTTACCATTGCTGAATGGCTATTAGGTGGCACTCGTAACAGTTCTGCAGGCAGAGCCCACCCAGGGGGCAGGTATGGGGTTGTGTGGGTGAATTGCTGTTGAGGGCTTTGTATAATAATAGTAACACCTAGAACCTGACCAGAGGAGATCTCTGCACAAGCTGCAGCTTTGGGATCAAGTGCAAGAGAAGCCCTACCTAGAGTGCAATGCAGTAAACCTTTACTGAAGTAACCGGTGCATAAACTACTATGGCCAGGCATTTAAGGCTGCCATATTTCAAGAAGTAAAAATCCGGACACAAAAAGAATGGCCGTAGCTTTCAAACCAATTGCAGTCTTAGCACTGGATCAATTCCACGCCATGGGATTTGAGAGTAGGCATCTGATGAGATCTTGTAGCTGGCGCTTGCTTAAGCAGGTAAGACACACCAGCAAGTCTAAGCTGTGTTTCAAACTCTCGCATTTAAAGAGGGGGAATCTGAATTCCGAATTCCACCACCCACAATTTGTGTGATGAAACTTGAGTTTTTTGTGGGTGGCAAATAATTCGATTCTCCCCATAAAGTAATGGTGGAGTTTTGCTGTTGGTCTTCCCACCACAGATCAAGTCATGTCCTGAGCCCCATGGAGACCTCTTGGCAGGGCTGGCGAGTGGAGGAATGAGGAATGAGAGGAGAAGGGCAGAACGGGATCCTAGGAAGGGACCCAGCAGTCTAGGAAGCATTGACCCAGTTCCTGGGAAGGGGAGAAGCAGATTGTCAGGGGAGAGTCCTGCTCCAAGTGGAGATGCTTGACTTGACTCCAGCAGCACCTCCTGTCTCTGAAGTATTCTCCACCCTAAGATCAGACCAGACAGTGAGTTCCTATCTGCTTCTTCTCACCAGTCATTTTTGCCATTTCAGCTCATTGCCAGGATTTTACCAGGCTGGTTTGGGTACAACGTTGAATCTTAGCTTAATGTGAAGACAAGTCTAGGCAAGACTTGGGCTTGCATGCTCTCCCTCCTGTTCTGGTGGGCTGGGAGAAGATACTGGGAAGCTGCTTCTTCAATTTTAGATTAACCACATCTTGCCATGTCATCCGAACCCAACAAACTGTGCTTATTCTCCACCGCCGTCTGTTGAGAAAAGCCAATTTCAAGTCATAGTTTATGAAGCTAGCTTGTTCAACAAGCAAAGTAAGCTGACCACAGTTTAAGGCGTAGATGCAACACTAAACTATGGTGAATCTAAGTGGAAACTTCCAATCCCCTTCAGGCTCTACACTGGAGGAGGGAGGGTTGCATGAGTCCTACAATGCCTGATGGATGGAAATTTAGACCAGAGTTTGCTATATAGCAGCCCTTTCCCAAGAAGGCCTTGTGACAAGTCCTTCCTTGGCCATTGATACGGAAGAGGGGGGGGCATGTCTTCTTCACCTCCTTCTTTGCTACAATATATCCATTTATTTCCAATTGTCAATGTCAAAAGGGACTAAAATCTATAAAATTCATAGAAAATCAACGTGCCAATTTGCTCAATTTCTCTAGGACTCCATGACACCTCCCCTGTCCTCCATAATCCCTCAAGCAAGGTGTCAAGACCCTAATCCTGTCAAATCACTCTGCCAAGCCTTTCTTCAGGGCAAGGCCAGGTGGCAGACTATGTATACATGGACCATTGTCTTCTCATCAGGTACTCAGGATGTGCTTATCTGCGCATATCTCCAGCTCTGCATATTCTCCCCTCCCTCCTCCATATGTTAATCCTGTGTGACCCAACCTCTTCTTAATATATTCATGATGTAACTGGGATGTATTTTGCACTGTATTCTGGGACATGGAGGGAAATTTCAAAAGTTCATGTCACCCCTTTCTCGCTGTTCAATCTCGCCTTGAACCTGTTGCGCAATAAACTTGGATCTTCTGCAGTTTGCTCCTGTCTCCGGCTGAGCTCATTTTCTTCCGCAGGGACCCGCTGACCTAGTCCGACGAGCTGGGTGGCAGAGTAGCCCCGCACCCAGATTTTACCGTAACAGCCATGAACTCCCTAGCCAAGCCTCTGTACTTACAGGCCCATTGCAAATATTCCTCACGTGGAAGTGCTCTGAGCCCTCAAAAAACAAAAGCAAAACCCAAGCAGATATTATCAGCATCATTCTTTTCGTTTTGCTAGCTGGACTCAGAGAATTAAAAGATGGCGCAGCTGAGAAGCAGGAGGCAGGACAGAACTCAGTGCAGTCCCTCCTGCCTACTATTTGCTTGTGACTCCTTCAACAGATGCCAAAATTATAACATCTCCTGCTCTGGAGGCCTTTGGAGCAGACCTTCAACAGAAAGAACCGTGGCAGCTTGTTTTTCCTTCACCACTTTACTGCTTGGGATCCCAGCCAGAGTTCACCCCATTTATCTTCCTTGCCAAATTGACCTGGCACCTTAGATGTGAAAGTACCTTTTAAGTCGCTCCCTGATCTCTATGAATGATGGCTTTCTGCCAAAAAGGATTATCAGGACACACTTTGAAGATCCTAAGAGGCAGGAGGAGGCAGTGGGTCAAACACCACACCACCCTAGGCATCCTACCTTCAAAATTCAGCCTGAATCTTGCCAGCAATTCAGAATTAGGAGCGGGTTAGCTGTGTGTCCTTGTTTTGCACAGGGCAGGGCCCGATTTTGACTGCCCAGTCCAAGCAAAGTTTAATGATGAAGGAGATGGCGTGCAAAAGGAGATGGGGGGGGTGCATATTGGGTTGTAGTCCAGCAAAAGAGCATGCTCCTTGCATGCCAGGTTCAATCCCTGGAATCACCAGGTAGGACAGCGAGATCCCCTGCCCCAAATCCTGGAGAGATGCTGCCAGTCAGTGTAGAGACTACTAAGCTAGATGGGAATAATAGCTCTGGGAGGTGGTCCCCAGATCACCTAAATGTTGATTCCAGCCCATCCACAACCTCTTCTTCATGGATGGATGGATGGATGGATGGATGGATGGATGAATTGCATTTATATCCCACCTTTTTCTCCAAGGAACTCAAAGAGGTATGCATTATTCTCCCTGCTCCATTTAATCCTCCCAGCAACCTGGCAAGGTGGGTTAGGCCGAGAGGCAGTGACTGGCCTAGGGTTACCCCCAGTGACAGCATCATGGCTGAACAGGGATTCGAACCCTGATCTTTCCCAGGTCTTAGTCCAACACTCTAACCAAGGCATAGGCAAACTCTGGCCCTCCAGATGTTTGGGACTACAATTCCCATCATGCCCTGTTAGCTAGGGATGATGGGAATTGTAGTCCCAAACATCTGTTTGCCTATGCCTGCTCTAACCGCTACACCACGCTGGCTCTCTTGATCATCCTGAGGCTGCCATTTCCTTATCCGGCTCTGTTTCCTCTTGTGTGGCGGGGGGGGGGGGAGAGAGAAATGGAGGAGGAGGAGAGGCCTTTGAGCAGGTCTTGCACATGACTGCGGCGCCACTGGAGCCTCCTCAAACCGGTTTGGCCAGACGGGCTTTGCTGAATGGTGGTAGGAATGTTTGCACAGGGATCGCTAGGCAACACACCTGTTTGTTTGTGCAGGGGCACCCCGCCTTGGGGCTTGGCACCCACTGGCAGGTGCTTCTTGTGTGCTGCAGAGTGGTTATCTGACAAACCCGCTGCCGTGCGCTTGGCACTGCCAGGTGGTTTTGTGCCAGGGTGGGAGGGAAAGATTCCAGCGGCTTCCTTTATGTCGGCTGCAATTGTACTCATTGCAGAAGCCGCTCGCTCGGCTTGTTTTCCTTGCTGCCCCTCTAGTGTAACAAGACTCACCAGTTCCAGAATCAACCGAGAGCCCTGAAACAATGTCAAAGGTTGCTGGGGCAAAAGATCCTGCTTAAGAGAGAAATTCCCCTCCCCTGTTGTAGAAACTAGCAGGGAACTTTTGATTGTCAAATCAGAAGCTTGAAATTGCCTGGCTGGGTCAGCTCACAAACACCTATGTTTGTCCTCAGTCCCTGGAGATACACTGCACTGGAAATGGGGGTTCATCTAGCATGGCACAGCACCATCAACAGACCTCTCATCTGTGAATTTGCCAAATGTTCTCTTTCATTTGTCCACAAATAAGGCAAAATGCTCATTGGCCGCTTAATTCGCCCAGGTATGGTCCCTTGTGGAGGCTCGTATATGCATTAAATAGCCTCTTTTCTCAACATTATAGACTGAAGAGGCTATGGATAAATTATTGCTTCTCCAAACAACACACTCTTACAACTTCCAAAGCTATTTCCTTTGGTCTCAACTGTTTGTATTTACGATTCTGAATTGACACAAGATAGCCTATTATTGGTAAGAGCTATTTATTTTTTTAGAAATTCATTGGCATACGTCTGTGGCAGGTGAAGGTTTGTGCACGTTTCTTAAGTAGATATATAAAAATGTTTCATGCCATGAATTTCCTTCACCCTTATGTTTCCATTCGTAAGAATGAGTTAAAATATTTCCCCCCAAATATTGTTTGCTGGATTTTGCTGTGCTATTCTGAATAATGCCTTTTATAGGGTAGAGGGCACTGGGAATGGTTTATGGGACTAAGCAGGTGGGGTGGGGGGCTGAAAATGCTTGGGAACCACTGAACTAGATTGTAACGTCAATCAGCTCCAGGATAGCATGATGGAAGTTGTGGGTTCGAAACACCTGGAAGGCTGCTCTAAGCTAAGACATTTCGCAGCTCTGCTTCCTGACATCTCCAGGGAGCATCACACGTCATCAGCAAAAAATGTATATATCAAGCAAAATGACATAGGAAAATGTGCATATTAGGAGAAGTTTGCACTAAAATCCTGTCAAATTTTCATGAGGACTTTTTGGATTAAAAAGAAAGAAAGTTGCAAACTGATGCAGAAAAGTGGAACTTCAGGCTTGAAAAAATGAGAAACTGAAGTTGACAGATTTGTCCACCTATCTTGATGAGGCAGCCAAGCAATTAACTGGCCGGCCCTTTCCTAGTTTGGAATGATCTGGCCCTTTGTCCTCCTCCAAACCAACTTGACCAATTTCCAGAAAAGGAGCGCTGCTTGCCTCTTCTTCCCACTTACTAGAGTGACCAAGTGCCATAGCTGTCAATCTTCCTTTTTTGTGTGCAGGAAATTTCCTTATTCCAGCACCATTTCCTGCTACTTCCCACTGCTATCCTGGATTGTTCGATATCCCATAGGCTGTCCCCGGGACAGGTGAGGCTGCTGATCCCTTATTTTCAAGTTGACAGCTATGCCAAGTGCCCTATTTATAACAGAGAAACGTCCTCCGTCTTGTACAGTGGTACCTCGGGTTAAGAACTTAATTCATTCTGGAGGTCCGTTCTTAACCTGAAACTGTTCTTAACCTGAAGCACCACTTTAGCTAATGGGGACTCCTGCTGCCGCCGGAGCACAATTTCTGTTCTCATCCTGAAGCAAAGTTCTTAACCCGAGGTACTATTTCTGGGTTAGCGGAGTCTGTAACCTGAAGGGTCTGTAACCTGAAGCATCTGTAACCCAAGGTACCACTGTACTTAGACCGCTGGTCAGTCTATCTACAGCACAGCCATCATGTCTACAACTGACTGGGAGCAGCTATCCAGAATAAAGTCAGCAGCCCTTCTGGAAGATGCTTGGGGAGGGAACCTGGGGCCTTCTGTATCCCAGCAGGTGCTCAGCCATGGTGATACAGTGGCTCTTCTACAAAGCCGTAATCCTCCCTTATTTACTTGGTGGATTCAAGGAAACACAGGCAAGAATCCCAAGCCAAACCGCAAGTGTGCATTCTAGAAAGCTGAGTCCAGGGCGTGAGTCAGGCAGGGAGAATGTGCTTGGGCTGCCCAGGGGCAGCTCTAACTTGCCTGCTGAACAGTTACCTGGGAATGTGGTGGAGGAAATGCCCTCTCATTCGATAACCATGCTAATTCCAGAAGCCCTGCGAGGATCCTCCTGGAACCGCCCTGCCCTCTGAAAGTAAGCAAAATAACAGCCGCAATTCTGGGATGGATCAGCTGCGCTCATGCAATATCCATGGGCTTGTGGAGGGGAAGGCAAACAGAAAGACTTCAGCATGGAAGCAGCAGATAGAAAAATGTATGCTAATTGCTGGCATGTTAATTCTACTGAGAGATGTTTTTGCAAAACACACACACACACACACAAATTCCCACAGTGCTATAATTAACGTTGGATTAAAGGACTCAGGGACACTTTGCTGAACAATATAATAGTTTTATTTTAAGCATCTAACTTTGCAGTTGTGGGGGGAGGGAGAGGAGGGATCATTAATGGCAGAGCTAAGAAAAGAATAGAGTGACACAGCCCTTAGCCTGGAATTTGCAATTAAAAGCCACAGAATGTAGAACAGGCCTAAGTACGGTATCTCGCTCTTGCTCTCTATGCCATTGGTGCACAATTCAAAGAAATGGGAACCATCAGGGATGAAAGAGATTGACTCTCCTCCCTGAAAAAAATATATCCTGGGATCTTAAGCAATGGTCTGCAAAACAATAAGCAAATTCACTTATCTCCAGGGATGTTATTCACCGCGTCTCCAAGAGGCAGAACAAAAACGTCAGTGATTCTGTGGTGGAAAACATTCTCCCTAAATTGAGTGGCTTGGAAGGGTGTGTGTGTGGAAGCCACACAACATGCTTTGCATAGCTAACTGCCCCCCCTCCTTCTATATTTCCAGAGTTAAAACAAGAAAAAAGGGGAAAGGGGGAAAGGGAGGGAAACCACATGAAATGAAAGGAGCCAAGGAAGCATAAATGTTCAAAGGGGAGGGGAGAATTAAAAGAGACCCATTTCCCCCTTCAAAGTATCATTTTGGGGGGATCCCAAAAGATTGGCAAGAAGTATCCCAGCCTGGTTTGATATCAAAGGCATCTATGAATTATATCCCTCATCAGGTTATTCACCAAAGCCAGACTAAACGTCTTTCCTTCTGCAGTGTTGGATGGCAGGTTGAGAGGAGTTCCCTACCAGGACAGACTTTGCTCGTGTGCTCAAGGCATTGATTCCATAAAACATATTTTGCTGCACTGTGTGAAATACGAGCAGGCCAGGGCTGAACTGATACTACCCTTGCTGGTACCTTTCCCGTGAAAATCAGAGGCTCACTATGTCAGGTTCCTATTGGAAGACAGGACAAACGCTAAAATATTAGCAGTGGCGAAGTTTTAATCAGTAGTTGCAAGAACCAATGATCCCTATCTTTAAGTCTGAAAAAAGTGCTTGTTTAACCTGGAGGTAGGCTGTCTGAATTGTGCATTGCTTTGTAACAATTTGTTGGGTCTCTAGACCGTAATAAAGATTGACTGATTGATTGATTGATTGATTGATTGATTGATTGATAGATATATCCCTCGTTGCAAGGAGAGTTTCCCTCCTCCAGCTTCACTGCCCACTGAGAGCCAGTGGGCTGTGGTGGCTAGCATGTCAGACGAGGACCTGGGAGACCTGGGTTCAAATCCCCACTCAGCCATGAAGCTCCCTGGGTGACTTACTCTCAGTCACTTACTCTCAGCCTCACCTGCCTCGCAGGGTTGTCGTGGGGATTAAATGGGGAAGGGGAGAACTATGAGCTCCTTGGAGAAAAGGTTGGGATAGAAATGCAATGGCTATACAGTGGTACCTCGGGTTACAGGCGCTTCAGGTTATAGACGCTTCAGGTCACAGACTCCGCTAACCCAGAAATAGTACCTCAGGTTAAGAACTTTGCTTCAGGATGAGAACAGAAATTGCGTGGCGGCAGCGGGAGGCCCCATTAGTTAAAGTGGTGCTTCAGGTTAAGAACAGTTTCAGGTTAAGAACGGGCCTCCAGAATGAATTAAGTACTTGATCCGAGGTACCACTGTACAGCTCCGTTGGTGACAGTGTGGTGTTGATGACACCAAGGGCGCAGGTTTAATTCCCATAGGGGACGGCTGTGGATTCCTTGCATTGCAGGGGATTGGACCAGGGTTCATCTTCCAACTCTATGATTTTATGATAGAAATGCAATGGCTAAAGATATAACTAAAAACAGCCCTTCTCTCGCACAGCTCCTGCTCATTTCAATGAGGCTTGTGCAGGAGAACAACCTGGTGAGTGGTTCCAACTGTGCTGGTGGCTGACCACACTCATTTTCTTGAAGAATGTGCTTGCTTTTCCTCCTGACAGGGCAGCCATGCTTGCTCCTGACCTGTGGAGCTTACTTATGTATTGATTATTTTTTTAAAAAACAACAACACCAACTTATGAATATAATGAAATTCAGAATAAGGACAATCTGAACCCATAAATGCAGCTGGCGTAAAATCAGTCATGTCAGTAAAAGCCAGCAGAGCAGTAAATCCACAACATACAGCCAGCTCCCAACCATATAGCTGTTATGAGTTTGGGGTGTTAAAATGTTTGCCAGAACCCTCTAGATCCAGCAAGTGTTAGAATTTAATCAAGGCTTCTAATACTTGGAGTTGGCAGGGTAGCCTCCTAGTGAACTGAAAGCTTGGATGATGAGCCATTAAAGGGGATCAAGAGGTTTGATGCAAGGGGGTATACGGGTATGGCCCCCTCCCTCAATAGATAAAAGTCAGAATTTAGAGCAGAGAGTTTTGGGGAGCAGTGATGTGACCTAGAAGTAAAGCAGGAAGGTAGAGAGAGTCAGAGAGCAAAGTTTGATGTCTCTTTGAATCCAAAGATGCAGTTATGGAAGAAACATTCTTGGGGTGTTAATGCTGTGAACCCCTCCATCGTATTCTCAGGGTGTATATATATGCATAAATAAACCATATATCATAAAGACACAACAGCCTCCACTGTGCCTCATTCCCCAAAGGGAACACAAACCCTGGTAAGCGCCTGGAACCCTGGAAGTGAGCTGCAAATATATACCTCAAATTTTCCTGCAAACTGTCTTAAACTTGTTACAAAACACTGCAAATAAAAACCAACACATTGCTCTTAAACAACTCGCAATGCAGCCCTGTTGTTGTTGCTGCTGCTGCTGCTGCTGCTGCTTTAAGTTCTTACTACTATTTAATATTGTCCAAGAACTATTATCTCTTTAGTCCCAGAGAGAGATTCTGATAAGCAATTTGCTTCTCTGGCATGTTGGTATCTTCTTTCTGCTGTGAGAGGTAGCCAGATTCCCAGCAGTGAGTCATCAATTAACATAAGTACTTCATCTTCAGCTTGCATCTTCAGCTACACAGAAGCACCTTCTCTGCAAGGAAACAGATCCCCACAAAATGCAAGCCTTTTTCCAATACAAACCTCCCACCATTGCAAACACAATGCATACAAACACAATATTTAATGCACATTAAACTTGTAGCTTTACACTCCCATGGTTGAGTCTGGCCATAGCTGTCAACTTTCAGATTTGAAAACAAGGGATCAGCAGCCAGAAATAGTACCTCGGGTTAAGAACTTTGCATCAGGATGAGAACAGAAATCGTGCTCCGGCGGCACGGCGGCAGCAGGAGGCCCCATTAGCTAAAGTGGTGCTTCAGGTTAAGAACAGTTTCAGGTTAAGAATGGACCTCCAGAACGAATTAAGTACTTAACCAGAGGTACCACTGTATATTGATTTTATGAATTATTATTATTATTATTATTATTATTATTATTATTATTATTATTATTAATTTATTATTTATACCCCGCCCATCTGGCTGAGTTTCCCCAGCCACCCTGGACAGCTCCCAATCAAGTGCTAAAAACAATACAGCATTAAATATCAAAAACTTCCCTAAACAGGGCTGCCTTCAGATGTCTTTTAAAAATAGGATAGCTGCTTAATTCCTTGACATCCACAGGGCGGGCGCCACTACCGAGAAGGCCCTCTGTCTGGTTCCCTGTAACCTCACTTCTCGCAATGAGGGAACCGCCAGAAGGCCCTCGGCTCTGCATCTCAGTGTCCGGGCTGAATGATGGAGGTGGAGATGCTCCTTCAGGTATACTTCAGGTATAATTCTGTGTCCAGGGCAGCTGTTTACCAGCTCCATCTGGTACACAGGCTGAGACCCTACCTACCCGCGGACTGTCTCACCAGAGTGGTGCATGCTCTAGTTATCTCCCACTTGGACTACTGCAATGCGCTCTACGTGGGGCTACCTTTGAAGGTGACCTGGAAACTACAACTAATCCAGAATGTGGCAGCTAGACTGGTGACTGGGAGCGCCGAGACCATATAACACCGATCTTGAAAGACCTACTTTGGCTCCCAGCATGTTTCTGAGCACAATTCAAAGTGTTGGTGCTGACGTTTAAAGCCCTAAACGGCCTCAGTCCAGTATACCTGAAGGAGCGTCTCCACCTCCATCGTTCTACCCGGACACTGAGGTCCAGCTCCGAGGGCCTTCTGGCGGTTCCCTCGCTGCGAGAAGCCAAGTTACAGGGAACCAGGCCTTCTCGGTAGTGGCACCCGCCCTGTGGAACGCCCTCCCATCAGATGTCAAAGAGAAGAACAACTACCAGACTTTTAGAAGAATCTGAAGGCAGCCCTGTTTAGGGAAGCTTTTAATGTTTAACAGACCACTGTATTTTAATATTTTGTTGGAAGCCACCCAGAGTGGCTGGAGCAGCCCAGCCAGATGGGCAGGGTATAAATAATAAAATTATTATTATTATTATTATTATTATTATTATTATTATTATTATTATTATACAAGACTGAGGCCGTTTAGGGCTTTAAAGGTCAGCACCAACACTTTGAATTGTACTTGGAAACGTACTGGGAGCCAATGCAGATCTCTCAGGACTGGTGCTATGTGGTTCCGGCGGCCACTCCCAGTCACCCGTCAGAATTTTTAAAAAATGAATATAAAAATAATAATAATAAATGAAAGAGTTAGCACCAAGGGGTAGCTGCAGGCATCTGACTCTCCATCAGGGGGCGACTTGTGGCTAAGGAACAGCTGCCCTCATCCAATGGGGCAGACAAGCCACCGTCCAGTGCCAGGCCTTCTACTTTGCAGAGGGCAATCAGAGTCCAGCTTAAGGACAAAGAACTCTGAGAAGCGAGAGTGTGGGCAGCAGGTCTTAAGGTTTCCCATCCAAAGTTAGCAAAACCCGGATCAGGTTCACAAGCAGGGAGAGTGGAGGAACTTGATTCAGTTCACACTTGCAGCTGAATCGAACAAACCTGAGCTTTCTGAAACAAGATGATAACTGGAGCACAGAACCATCCTTCAGAATTTGCACTCACTTGAAGTTTGCAATGCAGTACTCCAACCAAAGGGACGTGGGTGGCGCTGTGGGTTAAACCACAGAGCTTGCCGATCAGAAGGTCGGCAGTTCAAATCCCCGTGACGGGGTGAGCTTCCATTGCTCTGTCCCTGCTCCTGCCAACCTAGCAGTTCGAAAGCACATCAAAGTGCAAGTAGATAAATAGGTACCACTCCGGCGGGAAAGGAAACGGTGTTTCCGTGCACTGCTCTGGTTCGCCAGAAGTGGCTTTGTCATGCTGGCCACATGACCCGGAAGCTGTACGCCGGCTCCCTCAGCCAATAAAGCGAGATGAGTGCCGCAACCCCAGAGTCGACCACGACTGGACCTAAGGATTGGGGGTCACTTTACCTTTTTTACTCCAACCAAAAGTGCATATATCAAGGAGGAAAGTGTATATTTCTGAAAACAGCATACAAGCAAAAGACGTTGCTTGCGCAAAGTGGGTAGAGGAACGTTTCTCCCCAACTCTCATAACGCTGGAACTCATGGAAAGTCTGGTATATAAGAGAGTAGCAAGTTCCCGCCCTCCTAACATTAGGAGAGGAGCTGAATGTCGGAAGATTTGGGAGAGACAAAAGAGAGGAGTTCTTTGTGCAGCACGTAGTTAAACTATGGGACTCAGAAATCCATACAGCAATGCTGAAGAATTTTCATGGATTTTTAAAATTACAAAAAATAGCAACTTGCTTCAGAAATGTGGAAGAGCTGAATTTAATTTTGGAAAAATGAGAAGAATGACATAGACAGTTCTTAGACAGTTCTTTCATCCATAGCCACAACCTTCCCTGCTACAGTATTGCAGCTCTATTTAAATTAAAGCAACAACTTAAAATATCCACATAGCTATTAGCATATGCTATTTTTGTGTGATGCTCTGCCCTGGACCATCCTTCCCCAACCAGCTGTTGCATGAGGCTGGCAGGAATTGCGCTCCAAAACATCTGGAGGACACAGGTTTGGGGGAGGCTGCCTGCTGACGCACCCCTAATACCAGAAGGCCTCTTTGCAGCGATTCTGGTCTCAAAGCACAGCTGCACCAGATGTGTTTTCCATATGGCTTCTGCTAAAATGTCCTTTCTGGAGCAAAATGCGGAGGTTTCCACAAACTGAAATATTTTCCTTCTGCTTCATCCTGCAGCTCTCGGAGCTCAGTGTGACCACATTTGACATCTCCCCGGGATCGCAGAAGGACTCTTGATGAGCAGATGTTTACTCATTCTTATTACTATTTATTATTTATTAAATTTGTATAGCGCCCTTTGCTGGAAGAGCACAGGTTAGTTCACAGCAAATTTAATACATGATGAGAACACAAAATACATAACGAAATGAAAACAAAAAGAAACCAAAAACTGCCCTCCAAGAAACACATACAGTGGTACCTTGGTAGTCAAACGGATTAGTTGTCAAACAAATCGGCTACTGAACGTCGATAAACCTGGAAGTGAGTGTTCCAGTTTGCGAACGTTTTTTAGAAGCTGAATGTCCAACACGGCTTCTGTAGCTTCCAATTGGCTGCAGGAAGCCGCGCCTTGGTTTTCAAACCGTTTCGGGAGTCGAACGGACTCCCAGAACAGATTAAATTCGAGAACCAAGGTACCCCGTACCATTAAATTTGATTAATTAATTTAATTATGATTAATTACTTAATTGATTAAATATATTGATCAGATAGAAAAGGGGGTTCCTTTCACCCCCTAAAGGAAGTCATTCCTGCGGAATGTGTCCTGGCCACCAAGGGCTGGATGAGATCTACTCTGCCCACCAAATGCCCTGGGCAGTGGCGTAGCGTGGGTTGTCAGCACCCGGGGCAAGGCAAGTAATTTGCGCCCCCTAACCCGTGGATTTGCGCCCCCTAACCCTAACCCCCAGATGTTGCGCCCGGTGCGGCCGGCCCCCCTGCACCCCCCACGCTACGCCACTGGCCCTGGGAGCACCCCAGAGAGAGCAAGCTGAACGAAGAAGAAGATCATTAGCAGGTTGTGTGCAGAGGACCTTTGAACCAAAGGGAAAGGATTGTCTTCATACTTCCACCAGGATCAGTGGAAGTTGGTGCTCAGTGGTTCTGGTGGGGTTGCTAGGAGGTCAGGTTGTGTGTGTGTGTGTGTGTGTGTGTGTGTGTGTGTGTGTTTGTGTGTGACCTCGAGATAGATTGCAATAGGCAACACAGTAAGCCTGTACTGTACTGCATGCAGGGATTACATTCTGGAGATCATGCCTAAAGCCAAAATTGCATATAGTAAAAACACATTGGGTGCAATGGTGGGTGGGATCACCAAAGTATTTTTCCCCAGATGCCTCTGCCCCCTCTTAAAAGAATTACCACCCCCAGTGCATGAAGTTGAATGTGTACAAATTAAATTTGTGTAAATTGCAAGTTTGCTGTATTTAAACACTTTCATATATAAAGAGAGGCAGTGGTGGGGCAGAGGTTAAAGTGTCAGATCAGGAGTTGGGTTCAAATCCCCACTCGTCACGAAGTTCACTGGGTGATTTTGAGCATCACTTACTGCCTCTCAGCCTAACCCACCTCGCAGGGTTCTTGTAGATTTTACATGAAGAGAAAGATAACCATGTATACCACTCTGAGCTCTTTAAAGGAAAAGGTGGGGGATAAATGCTAAATGAATGAAATCAATGTGCAAAATTGCATTCATTAGCAGAAATGTGCAAAAAAAGAATTGCAAATGCATTTTTTGCTGTGTTGCAAAAAAGGTGCGAACTGAATTTAAGTCCTTGAGAGAATCTGAGACTGACAAATTTGCCCATCTCTAGGACTACTACGCAGACTTTTTTGGTCTGACTCTATAAAGGGATTCTTATTTTGCACCAAATGTCTCCTGAGATCAGACCATGCTGAGAGGTCATGTGAGAATCCCCAGACACAAGTAACAGGGTGTGAAAGGCAGGGATTTCCCCCCATGACTTTCTCTCTCTATCTGGGGTGCAGATTAGTGCATTCTGTTGGACACCAGCCTCTTTGCAACACCCCTGCCAATAGTGGCCACTTTGTGGAGCCTCGCAGGCCTCTTCCCTTCCCTGCAGAGCAAATTAGCATCCCAGGGAACTAAGGTCTTTTGTTCCAATGGGCTGGAGCTGTAATTTGCTTTTAAGCTTCAAGGCTTTCCTCGACCTCTTTCCTGTCCCAGAGGGGTAGTGAGGAATAAGCAGGCCCATTCTTGATAAAGGGTTTGTCTTGGCAGGTCCCCATTTCCAAGGTGCAAGATCCTGTCCGATTACTAAGCACACGTCAAATGGAGAAGAACGGGCTCGATTGTCGGAAAAGCCAACAGCACTTTCCACTGGGGAGTGAAGAGGCAGGGAGAACCACCATCTCCAACGTGGCGCCCTCTGGATGTTGTTAGGGACTCAACTCCCCTTAGCTCCTGTCAGCTGGTCTTTGTGTGTGTCCCCCCCCCCCGACAGCATTTACTGTACAGTGGCAGCATATTGGAGACTGGCAGAAAAAAATATTTCTGTAGCGAGGATCAATGTAATTTAGAAAATTGCCTCGTTTGCAGGAAAGGCCTCCAGTTCTAAGAAAATGCATTTGGAATTGATCTTTGCTTGTTTTAGAGCATGCATAGACTGCTTGACAAAAAAATAAAAATTTCCACGTGGTGTGCAAATAAAATTAAAGATTAATGCAGCTGAAATTCACATTCCACTAGAAACAAATACCTCAGGTTAAGAACTTAATTCGTTCCGGAGGTCCGTTCTTAACCTTAAACTGTTCTTAACCTGAGTTACCACTTTAGCTAATGGGGCTTCCAGTGCCGCCATGCAATTTCTGTTCTCACTCTGAAGCAAAGTTCTTAACCCGAGGTACTACTTCCGGGTTAGTGGAGTTTGTAACCTGAAGCGTCTGTAATGTATAATGTTGCACGCTACCCCAATCTCCAAGCTCTTAACTCTGGCCTTTGTCTTTCTAACTACCAGTCAATTGAGGGAGGAGCCCCCACTTATTTGTTTTCTAGCACAAAGCCACTTCCTTTGTTACCTTAATGGCCCATAGTTAGAGGGCCATTAGCTCACCAGGAAACTAGTCTGGCTATTCCAGAATTTAATCTGTGCTGGATCCAGGAATTAGAAGGCAGCTCAGGAATACAGTCTATGCCCTGCAAACACATAACACTACCTCCCCGCTCTGCAAGAACAAGATGTACAAACATCTGCCCCCAGATGTACAAACGAACAACGTATTTTTAAAAAATGCTTCGTGTGTCCATGTCCAATCTTGCCCCTTTCTAATAGTTACTTATTGGTGTGAAGTTTTTTGGGGTTTTTTTGTAAATCTGTCCCTATTTTCATCTAAGGAATGTTGGAGGGTATGTTTCCATACCCCGGACAAACACCGACGTAGGGTGTGATCGTACTTATACATACAACCATCATAGTTAAAAAGAAACAGGATAAAAGATAAGATATATCTGAGAGAGAGGACTTTGCATTTTTCTATTTCTTTTGACTTCTCTCTTCTCTTCTCTTCTCTTCTCTTCTCTTCTCTTCTCTTCTCTTCTCTTTTCTTTTCTTTAGATTAGTTTGTTTTGGATTGCATTATGAAAAGGTTTTCAATACGTAAAACTTCAAAACAAAAAAACAAACATTAATTGTGTAGATTCTGAGTTTTATGGATATCAGTTCACTTTGATATTTACCTATTGAACTCTAATGATCTCCTCTCCTCGCAAGCAACCGTCCTGGGCCACACAGAGAGGAGAGGTCTCCTGTGCCCTGGGCTCCACCACCAGATTATCTGGTTTGCGCCTCACACAAAGAGAGCCCTAAACCTGAATCCCCCATCCCTGCCAGTCCTGGGGGCGCATTACTTTTATTTGGCCAACATCTTATTCCCCATGGCAGAAGGACCACTCTCTAGCCCTTTGTCTTGCTTCTGCACTGAGGGTCTTTGGGGCCCTGTGGATTAAGCCATGGCTCCAGGAACATCAGCCCCCGGGCACATGAAAGTGTGGGGAAATGTCCTGAATTATTTCAAATTGCAGGATTTTTATAATTCAAAATTCTGAGCATGTGGCAGATTATTGAATGCATTCAGAATTCAGTTTCAGGGTGCCTAGAAAGGTAGAGAATCCTCGTCTCCTCTTGGGCACCCCAGAAATAATAATAATAATAATAATAATAATAATAATAATAATAATAATAATAATAATAATAATATATTTATTCCCCCTCCCATCTGGCTGGGTTTCCCCAGCCACTCTGGGTGATTCCCAACAGAATTAATGATAATAATAATAAAAAGCGATTAAAACATCAGACATTAAAAGCTTTCTTAAATAAGGCTGCTTTCAGATGTCTTCTAAAAGTCACATAGTTATTTCCTTGACATCTGATGGGAGGTCATTCCACAAGGCGGGTGCCATTACCAAGAAGGCCCTCTGTCTGGTTCCCTATAACCTCGCTTCTTGCAATGAGAGAACCGCCAGAAGGCCCTCAGAGCTGGACCTCGGTGTCTGGGCAGAACGATGGGGGTGGAGACGCCAGTGGCGTAGTGTGGGGGGTGCAGGGGGCCCCGGCCGCACCGGGCGCAACATCTGGGGGTTAGGGGGCACAAATCCATGGGTTAGGGGGCGCAAATCCACGGGTTGGGGGCGCAAATTACTTGCCTTGCCCCGGGTGCTGACAACCCACGCTATGCCACTGGGAGACGCTTCTTCAGGTATACTGAAATCCTTCTGTCCTTAAAAACGATGACGACTTGATCTCAGTTGGGTGTGTGAAGATGCTACAGAGGTCACTTCTGCTTGGTGTTTGCTCTTGACATTCTGAAGATTAGCTGTGATTTCTGCATTGTGGGGGTCGGACTAGCTCACCCTTTGGGTCTCTACAATTTTACGAGACGCACAGAACGTCTCCAGGTCTAGGAAGGAGAGAGCTGCCGCTGGCACAACTCAGAAGTCCGGATATTGTGTCGGATGATCCTCTCCTGTCTGGCATTTAAAAGTGAACGGGCTTCCTTCCTGAGCGAGGTGACCCATCTGCCACCCCAAGGGGGGGGGTCTGAGAGCCCTCAATTGGTTTAGGGGGGAAAGATGCCATGTAAGCAGATGAAAAGAAGCTGTAGCCACTGGGTAAGCTGCCAGCCTTGCGTTCGGCCCATTAATTTGGCACATTGTCTGCAAGATCCTGGCTAAGACGGCCAGGCAAAGACTCTTTATATCCGCTTAGTCACCCACATGCCATCTGTCACAAGCGGCTGTGGGCTGAAAGAGCAAAGTGGGGGTGGGAAATATGCACTCGCCCCATCCTCCAGCGTGGTCCCCAAGTGGCTCTTGGAACGCTTTCTCCGTTCTGTTATTGGAATGTAGCACCTACCCCGGTTAGAAGAGCGGGTCCCTAACTTTTTTCAGCCACTGCCCACTTGGTTCCATGAACTCATCCCCAGTGACCCCTCCCCTATTCAGAATAGGGGTTTGCACAACCCACGAAGGAAGATAATAGCACAATACCATTCAAAACAGCATCAATTAATTGCTGTTTGTTTGTTTGTTTGTTTGTTATTAATGTTGCAATACATATCTGAAGGTTACGTGGGTGGCGCTGTGGGTTAAACCACAGAGCCTAGGACTTGCCAATCAGAAGGTCAGTGGTTCGAATCCCCATGACGGGGTGAGCTCCCGTTGCTCGGTCCCTCCTCCTGCCAACCTAGCAGTTCGAAAGCACACCAGCGCAAGTAGATAAATAGGTACTGCTCCAGCAGGAAGGTAAACGGCATTTCCGTATGCTGCTCTGGTTCTCCAGAAGCGGCTTAGTCATGCTGGCCACATGACCTGGAAGCTGTACGCCGGCTCCCTCGGCCAATAAATGAGATGAGCGCCGCAACCCCAGAGTCGTCTGTGACTAGACCTAATGGTCAGGGGTCCCTTTACCTTTACATATATGAAATCTTTACATAATGATACATATACATTATATTTGTAAATTCACATTTTCACATTTCATTATGTACCAACATTTATCCATTTCTTATTTCTTGCCCTGTGTCTTCCCTCCACCTGTGGATAACTTCCTTATTATTATTTTATAACTTTATTATTGAGATTGTATTTTTGTATCTTAATAATTAAACATTCAGTCTTATATATCTGCTTATCTTAACTTAACTTAACTTTGTGAAATCACTCTATGCATATTAATTAATTGCAGGTTTATTCAGCATTCGGTTTAAACTACTTAGCTTAATTCAACAAAATCAAGGGACGTGATCTTTCAGTGAGACTAGCTTTATTATTGTTATTGGTGGCTGGGGATAATGTTGTTGTTGTTGTTGCTACAGTGGTACCTGTGCCGGTTGCAAAGACAAGGCTGTTATTCTGTCCGTCAAAGTGCGCAATCGAGGCCTGGATTAATTTCAGGAGATTAACGTCATACACACATAGGGCTTGTTAACTTTCATCTGACACTGTCTGGACTGGGGTGGGGGCAAGGACAGGAGGTCCTTTGAAGGGGATTCCAGGCACCAGTTTCGTTTCGTGTTCCTTGCTCCCTTTCCTCTGGGCTGTTTTTGCAAAAGACAGGTTTGCCAGTGTCAACACAGGGGGCGGGGTTCATGCGCCAGGTCCTGGTGGAGACACTTCCCAAGCCTGGAGCCCTGCAGAGGTTTTGGACTACAACTCCCATCAGCCCCAGCTGGGACCACCATTTTGAAGGCTATGCTCACTGCCATAAGTACAGTCATACCTCAGGTTACAGACGCTTCAGGTTGCGTTTTTTCGGGTTACGAACGCGCCAAAACCCGGAAGTATCGGAACAGGTTACTTCCAGGTTTCGGCGGTCACGCATGCGCAGAACCGCTAAATTGTGCTTTGCGCATGTGCAGAAGCACCGAATCGCAACCCACACATGCACAGATGCGCTGCTGTGGGTTGCGAACGTGCATCCCGCACGGATCATGTTCACAACCTGAGCGTCTACTATAACCCTCTTTTCAAAACGAACTCTGTCCCAGTCAAATGCTGTGCCCACAAAAACATTATTATGTACTGACTGCCCATTACACCATGTGTCGAAAAACAGAATTTCTACTATTATCTTCCATTTACAGCCCACTGCTCCTCAAAGGGGTGCGCATGGTTTCCCCCAATCCCAGTTTTATCCTCCTCACAACAACCCTTTGAGGTAGGCTAGGCTGAGAGAGAGTAATTAGCCCAAGACTTCACAGCGGAGTCCCTCAAACTGGAGCTGTGTTTTCCTGACAATTGGAAGAAATGTCCCTCGGTTCATTTGTCACCTTCCACATTTGTATCCCACCCTTCCTCTTAAAAACTCAGGGCACCCAGGAAATGACTAATCCGAGGGCCAGGGGAAGGAGCGTGGAAGGAGGAATCGAGTAATTAATGGGCTGGTAGCTGGAAGAAGCAGGCCTTTTCTGCCTCTGGCTTATTGGAGAAAGGCCCATCGCAACTCTCACAGCAAGATTTCTTGCATTATCTATAATATGAATGCAGAGCACATGGCTCTGAGCCTCTAGGAACCAGACCAGGAGCGGGGAGTAACTCACTCTGCTCCCATTAGCATTAGCAACCCTTCATTGGGCTTTCATGGACCACTTTGTCTAGGCAGGGCCAGTCCAAGGGGCTTTGCTGCCTGAAGCAAAAGGCCTTGTCCCCTTCCTCTTACAAAAAATCAGCAGATTGCTGAATGTTATTTCAACACCCTCCATTGCACCCCAAGGACATAGCACCCGCACAGAGCTTTCTCCATGCACTGCCCCTCAATATTTGCTGCCTGAGGGAGCTGCCTCACTCTACCTCATGGCAGAGCCGGCTCAGAGTCTGTGCCTTCCACTGATCACCACCTCAATGGCCACTTTCAAGTAGAATCTAGCGCTGGACTTTGGCGTGGGACACTTTGGTGTGGCTCCCATCCAGTCAGGCCTCCCTGCATATCTTCCTTTGAGGGTTTAAGCCTGTGACATTTGATTTATAACAGGCATTCCCAAACTGTGACCCATAGACCACCACGGCCCCATGAGCATCATTCTGGTGGCCCACAGTATGCTCACTATGGTACTTTATTTTTATATTTATAGTACTTATACGACTAGGTTTTTTTTATTTAGAAACTATGTTCAAAATTGTGGGTCGTCTTATACATGGACACAATCTCCCCCCACTTTCTCAATTTGGAGTCCCCCAAAATAGGGGGCATCTTATACATTGGGGTGTGTTATACACAGAAAAATATGGTATATTATTATTACTGTATTATTACACTGTATTACACTGAGAGGCAGTGACTGGCTCAAGTTCACTCAGTGAATTTTATGGCTGAGCGAGAATTTGAACGCTGGTCTCCCAGGTTTGAGTTAAAAAAAAGCCACGCCCACGCCTTCTCTCCGCCCCCAGTAGTGGAGTATGCAGCTTCGCCACCGCCCCCTCCTTGAGTATTTTCACTTGTCCTTGAACTCTGGCCACGCCTCTTGCTTGGCTGGATGGTGGATAGAGAGGGGTCAGTGAATTTGTGTAGAAACTAGAATATAGTGGATGCTCGGGTTTTGAACGTGATCCGTGCAGGAGGCACGTTCGCAACCCACAGCATTCGCAACCCGCAGCACCGTGCCTGCACATGCACAGTCAGGATTCAGTGCTTCTGTGCATGTGCAAAGCGCGATTTAGTGCTTCTGCGTATGTGCGAGCGTGAGCACTGAAACCCGGAAGTAACCCATTCCAGTACTTCCAGGTTCGGAGCGGTGCACAACCCGAAATGCTTCACAACCTGAAGCATCTGTAACCTGAGGTATGACTGTACTGTCCAAAGGTAACCTGAATCTCAGCTGCCCTGCCCACCTTTTCTCCCAAAGGGAATGCAGCCTTCGGATTGGAGAAGGTAGCCTTGCCTCACTCCGGCTATAAATCTTTCACTTGTTCTAGTTCCTGGGCGCCTTCAGGAAGCCTTAGCCCTCTGTGCAAACAACCGTGTGTTGTCTGAGCTGAATGAATGCTCCCGGTGAGAGAAGGTGAATGAGTCCTGGGAACTGCCTCAGCCCTGCCATTGAGTAGCTTTCTAACCCAAGACTTCCCTTCCCACTAGGCAAACACAGATAACATCTGCAAACTGCAAAAGCGCCATCCGTTGATAGGAATGGCCACAGCAAGCGTTGTAAGCATGCCAGAGAGGTTAGGTTGCTTTTCCCCAGTTGTCAGATAGCTATTCCTCTCCTTTCTTGTCCTCTGAGTCCATTGGTTCGGATCCTTGCCTCTGGAGCAGCAGAAAACAAGCTCGCTCCATCTTCCGTCAGAAACTAAACCTTACGAGGGAGCAGGGTATGTTTAGCCTGGAAAAGAGGAGACTGAGAGGAGATACGATGGCCATCTTCAGATATCTTAAGGGCTGTCACATGGAAGAGGAGACATGCTTGTTTTCTCCTGCTCTGGAGGGTAGGACTCGAGGCAATGGCTTCAAGTGACAATAAAGGACTAAACATTCAAAATAACTTTCTGACAGTAAGAGCTGTTTGGCAGTGGAACAGAGATCCACAATAAGTGGTGGACTCTCCTTGAGAGCCAGTGTGGTGTAGTGGTTAAGAGCGGTAGTCTCGTAATCTGGTGAACCAGGTTCGCTTCCCCGCTCCTCCACATGCAGCTGCTGGGTGACCTTGGGCCAGTCACACTTCTCTGAAGTCTCTCAGCCCCACTCACCTCACAGAGTGTTTGTTGTGGGGAAGGAAGGGAAAGGAGAATGTGAGCCGCTTTGAGACTCTTTAAAGGGAGTGAAAGGCGGGATATCAAATCTAAACTCTTCTCCCTTGGGGATTTTTAAGCAGAGGTTGGATGGCTACCTGTCATGGAAGCTTTAGCTGAGATTCTTTCATTGGGGGGGGGTTGGACTAGATGACCCTTGGGTCCCTTCCAGCTCTAAGATTCTGTGATTTGAAGGTGGCTCTCATATCACCTCTCAGTCTTGTCTTCTCCAACCTAAACATCCCCAACCGATCCTCCTCTTAAGCCCTCAATATGATGCGATATTATCTAGCAGCAGCCTTCCCCTTGGCCAAGATGCTTCTGTAATGTTTACTCACAAGTAAATCTTTTCCAGTAAAGATCCCGACTCCCCAGCCATATCAAGTGGAGCAGGCTTTGTGCTTCATTTCTTGCAGGTTGATTCCAGGGACGGGGTCTTGTTATTTCCTTATGAGTGGAAGTAGGCAATTAAGGAGGAACAGCCAGTTAAATTACCCCAAAATTGTTTCTCTAAATGGCCCGCCCCTTTGTGCATTTCTGTTCCAGTGATGGGGAGGCACTGGGCTCCTTTGGAAGGAAGGGTGGAAGACAAATGGGGAGAGGAGAGAAAAATCCAGAACTGAAGCCTTCCCTCCTTAAAATATGAAAACCTCAAAAGCTCTCTACCTGCTGGTGGTCCAGTTGCATCACAAATCCATGGCTTCCAACATTTTGTGGGGGGAAATTGGGGGCACCAAATCGGTCTCTTGACCCCTCCCTGCCGCTGACCCCCTTCCTCGCCCACCTGCTCACTGCAGAAACCCACTTGCTTGCCCCCACCTTCCCTCTCCTCTCTTCTAGCTCCTGCTCCTCACGAGACACAGCATGGCCTGCAGCAGCCTGTGGGAAGGGTGTCCCAGCGCGTGCTGCTTCTGGGAAACTGGGGCATCCCGGATTGGGATCAGTAGCTGGGGCAGCTTCTGTCAATTCAGGATGTACCGATTAAATTGGGACACTTGAGGGGCATGCAAGTAAGTGCAGAACTCAGACAGATAGTGTGGTGTAATGGTTAGAGCCCACTAATGCATCTTTCTTGACGGTAAAATTTCCTTACCGCCCACCAGTGCTTGAGGGAAGGAGCAATAGAACCCCCTGCCGCCCACCTAGAACCCTGAAACGCCCACTAGTGGGCAGTAGGGACCAGGTTGACAACCTCTGGGTTTAGAGTGTTGGACTGTGATCTTGGAGACCTGGGTTTGAGTCTTCACTCAGCCAGGAAATGCCCTGGGTGACCTTGGGCCAGTCACTGTCTCTCAGCCTAACTACCTTAACAGGATTGCCATGAGGATGAACTGCAGAGAGGAGAACAAGGTACAGTGATACCTCGGGTTAAGAACTTAATTCGTTCTGGAGGTCCATTCTTAACCTGAAACTGTTCTTAACCTGAGGTACCACTTTAGCTAATGGGGCCTCCCGCTGCGCCGTGATTTCTGTTCTCATCCTGAAGCAAAGTTCTTAACCCGAGGTACTACAGTGGTACCTCGGGTTACAGACGCTTCAGGTTACAGACTTCGCTAACCCAGAAATATTACCTCTGGTTAAGAACTTTGCTTCAGGATGAGAACAGAAATCATGCAGTGGCGGCAGCAGGAGGCCCCATTAGCTAAAGTGGTGCTTCAGGTTAAGAACAGTTTCAGGTTAAGAACAGACCTCCGGAACGAATTAAGTTCTTAACCCGAGGTACCACTGTATTTCTGGGTTAGCGGCGTCTGTAACCCGAGGTACCACTGTACATCCCCTTGAACTCCTTGGAGGAAAAGGTGGCATATACAGAAAATATAATAAGAAAAGCGGGCAGCCAGGTTCTAGGCAGGCAAGCTCCAAACGAGGGTGAAAGAGAAATCACTGCTCTTTTTCAGGGCTGAGACAAACATCTCTGTTATGTGTGCTATCAAGTGGGTAGGAAAGAGTCAACGATTAAAGGGAGAGCAGAATTTTAATGGCTTCAGCCTCAGCCCCACCCTGGCTGCCTCTCAGCGCCGCTTCTGCTGATCACCTGGCCATCTGCTTGTAAAACCCAATCCGGGAGCCTCCCAGGGCTGCAGCTGGTCTTACCCGAAAGTCTGGAACCTGCAAGGGCTTCTCAGAAGCCTGGACCTGATCTCTTTCCTTCCCTCACCACCGCCCAGCAGGGGCTGTCCCTCCCTCTGCCTCTGGATCTCGGTCCTCTCTTAGGGATTTCTGGATTTCAATCAGCCCTTCCACAAATTTGCCCCCAGTGCCCCCTGCCTTATAAAAAGGATTATTCAGAACAGCAGCTTGCACAGCCGCTAAGGAAGATAATAATGTGATGACATTCAAAACATTAACAATCAACTGCACATTTGTTTGGAAACCCAATTCAAATCACTTCGTTTAATTAGTTCAGCAGTGTGGAGAAACTTGATCTAGGGCTGCCAGCGTTTCAAAGTCCGGTGGTCATTGGCACCTCCAGCACCAGGGCCGGCCCATCAATGAGCAGCTGCCTCGGGTGGCACCATCCTAGGGGCATCACTGCCAGTGCCAGAGAAGTGAGGAGAAGCGAGGGCTATGGTGGCTTCTGGGTTCCAAAGAGATCTCACAGGGTTCTGGTGAGACCCCAGAGTGCTCGCAGGGTGGCCCCTCAGGTGGTATAGCGGGGTGGGTTGGCCCTGCCTAGCGACCCTCTGTTGCCACCCCCTTGCCTCTTAGCACACCCGCCCCACCTTGGGAGCCACTGATTTAAATCAACACCTTCATTTGACACCTCTCAAAGTTTGGAGTGGATCCACAAGGACACAAAGCGAGCCCTGAAGCAGGATCGGGGCCGAAGACCAATTGAGCCTGGCATCCAGTGTCCCATGAGGACCCTACCTGATGCCCCACCAGGAAGGCCACAGGCAGGGAGGGGGGAGAGAGCAAGAGCCCTCCCCAGCTGCTGCCCGACCACCACCACTGGCACTCAGTTGCAGCCAAAGAATGGCCATAAAATGCCTCCTGGCCATTTCCAGAGATCCGCAGCCATATAAAGCCTCTTTAAATGGCATCCCTAACCCCATCCCTCAACTCTGAAGCTCTCTTGGGGGATGGGTCTTTCTGCTGCCCGGAGCAGTTAAGCCTTTGCCTGCCTCCACTTAGAAGCACAGGACTGTAGATAATACTAATACTAATACTAATACTAATACTAATACTAATACTAATACTAATACTAATAATACTAATACTAATTTATACCCTGCCCATCTGGCTGGGTTTCTCCAGCCACTCTGGGCGGCTTCCAACGGAATATTAAAATACAATAATCTATTAAACATTAAAAGCTTCCCTAAAGAGGGCTGCCTTCAGAAGTCTTCTAAAAGTCTGCTAGTTGTTTTTCTCTTTGACATCTGGTGGGAGGGCGTTCCACAGGGCGGGTGCCACTACCGAGAAGGCCCTCTGCCTGGTTCCCTGTAACTTGGCTTCTCGCAGTGAGGGAACCGCCAGAAGGCCCTCAGAGCTGTACCTCAGTGTCCGGGCAGAACGATGGGGGTGGAGACGCTCCTTCAGGTATAGAGCTGGAAGGGACCCCAAGGGTCATCTAGTCCAACCCCCTGAAATGCAAGAATCACAGCTAATTCTCCTCAGACATTTTCCCTTCCTGTGGCCATCAGGCATCCATGGGGCAGGGGCAGTTTTGGGGCAAGGGAGACGGGGACTAGCCATTTGGAAACGGCCAGGGGTCCACCTGTGATAGGAATTTTATGGTTTTAGATATATAGTAATGTTCATAACTCCACATACATGGATCAGTACAGGAAGGCAGACCTGGAACCATTTTGATTCCTAAACTGACCAAATCCTTTCTCTGCAAGGTTAAAATTGGAAAAGCCTCCCCATTGTCTCTTCCTTTAATCTGTGTTTGAATAAGGTGTGAGCCTGTGACCTGGCCCAGGAAATAAGTATTTTAGCACTACAAAAGAATGGCCAGGCTCCCCAGAAAATCCAATCAAGTAACCTGCTAGACAGGAGATAAACAAGGACAAGAGAAAAACAACATTTAAATTTCTGTGATGTAGGTGGGATGTATCTGAGGGGTGGTCTTAGGTTACACCCCTTCTGTGATGTATGCATAATGTTTCTGGGGGTGGTCCTGATCTAGAGAAGGGGAATTTCAAAAGTCTTTATAAGGCCTTGCAGGCCATTGTTCTGGGTCCTCTTCCTCTCCTGCGTGTGAGGGGGGTACCCTGTTGCAACAGATCAATAAAGACCAGGCTTACGAGCTGCTTTGCTTCTCAATATTCTCTGGTTGGCCTCTGTTATTTTCTCCTACCAATAGGGAACCTATGTAAGGACTCTATATGGGCTCTTGGATACCCCATAAGGGAAAAGGGCATATTTTTATTTACAACAGATGGCGACCACGCACGAAAGGACTTTTGGTTACCCGGATTCTGGAAGCGAGGAAGGACTGGTTATCCAGCGCGCACCAGGCAGTTTGCCAGGAGGAATAACCAGTCTTCCATCGGTCCCAGGATCTGGCAATAACTTGGAGTTTCAGCAGGGCTAACCAGAGGAAGCAAATCTTGATCAGGCCGGCCTTAAACAACCAGTCAAGACATCGTGGGATCACCAGGAACAGCGCATGCGGAAGTGAGTATTAAGTAGGAAACACGGGTAGTGGATTGGGGTCTCTAAACCACAGCAACCAGAATTCTTTAATTCTTCCTTTTCCCTTCAAATCTAAAATTTCTACTTTTTTCCTCATCTAAAAATTGCCTTCTCCTTCTTTCTGTCCCCTCAATCTCAACACCAGCCCTAGCCCTTCGGAGTATGCCCAGGCAAAGGTTGTGTGTGATTTCTTCCACTTAACTCTGTATGCCAACCTATTCCTTCGGAGTTTTGCCCAGAAAGGTTGTGCAATTTCTTCTGCACTGAAAACTATAATTCCCAAAACTATAACTCCCAGGTGTAGCCGCACCTCTGCCATGGCGATCTTTGTTAGAGATGACCTGTGAGCGGAGAAAGCAAGGGCACCTGATTCCTTTCCTTCTTTGTCATTTCTGAGTCTCAATCTGGCATTGCAAGTGTGCAAGCGTTCAGTAGGGACTCTGAGTTAGATTGTAAAAGGCAGGGAGGTTGCTGTGAGTTGTAGAATAGAGATTAAGTGAGGTATCCCCAGGTTTTTCCCCTCGGAGATTTGTCCAGGTATCCCCAGGTTTTTTCCCTTGGATCCCCAAGTTTTCCCCTCGGAGATTTGTCCAGGTATCCCCAAGTTTTCCCCTCTGATCCCCAGGTTTTTCCCCTCGGAGATTTGTCCAGGTATCCCCAGGTTTTTTCCCTTGGATCCCCAAGTTTTCCCCTCGGAGATTTCTCCAGGTTTCCCCAAGTTTTCCCCTCGGATCCCCAGGTTTTTCCCCTCGGAGATTTGTCCAGGTTTCCCCAAGTTTTCCCCTCGGATCCCCAGGTTTTCCCCCTCGGAGATTTGTCCAGGTATCCCCAAGTTTTCCCCTCGGAGATTTGTCCAGGTATCCCCAAGTTTTTTTTGTCCAGGTTTCCCCTTTTCCGGACCCTTCGGAGTTTTGCCCAGGTCCAAAACCCTTTTAATTGAAAATGGGTGCACCTCAATCAAAAGAAATGAACCCACAGACTCCTGATGGGAAAGAAGCCCAGTTGGTGCTTACTTCCTGCCTGGACTCTGACAGTCCCCTTCAATTTGTGTTTAAGAAACGTTTTTCCTGTGTTTAAATTGTACTTAGGTAACATCCAGCAGCTGCTTATCTTAAATGTACCATCTAAAATAAAAATGCAAGCTTGCTCCAATTCTAAATCTAAGGAAGCCATGTTGAAGCCTTATCAATCTTAAACAAGACAAAAATTGAGAATGAAGTGTGCAAATGTTTGTTAAAGAGACTCTAAAAGAGAGTTTTTCTCCCAAGTGGTAAAATCCTGTATACGTGCTACTTGTGTTCTGAAAGGAGGATTACCCCACCTCCTTCCTCTAGTTTCAGTGGGGAGGGTGAATGGTAAATGATGATGTGTTGTAACTTTTGAGTTTGTGAGTACACCTGTGTTCCAGTCTAAGTTAACCTAATGTTTCTGCTGCAAAAGCCTAGTTGAGCCAACTGCTCTCTCAAGCTAAAATGCAGTGTATGTATTTCATTAAGCATATGCCTATGAAAGTATGGTGTTCCTTCTAAGAAAAATATCTGAGTCCAGTTTTAACTTTGATCTGGTTGGACAGAAGAGTTATTGTAAGGCTCCTGATATCAGTCTCTATAAGACGTCCTGGCCTCTTTTCTTAGAACATGCCCCCCCTTGTTTCATTCTGTCTCTTTCAGGGTTTTTTTCCCCTTCTCCTTCTTATTCTGTGCCAGGTAAATTTACTCCCGAGTAAGCTTCCTTTAAAGGAAACTGCAAAGGGGGGGGGGGCATAGATTAGGCTTACTATTCCTCTGCAAGTTCAGGGAAAAAATGTCACTTTTGTATTCCTTTTAAATCAAATCTATGGCTGTTTTAACTATGCTTTATAAGAGATCCTCTCCCTATCTTAGGAAAAATGTTCACTTCAGTCTTTAAAGATAATTTATCTAGGAACTTTCACTCTTTAGTCTAAGGAAGTAAACTCTCACTCAAACTAGCTTCAAGATCTGCTAAAAGGGTTCTGTATAGAATTGGGTACTTTTATTTTCCTCTTCCTTAGTACATGATAGGCGCATGGCTTGTGGTCTCTTCCCCAGTTGTGTCTGTGTACATAAGTATGTGTGTGTCTCTCTGGTAGTACAAATCTTGCTATGAACCCTGTATTTTAGGGTTGGACTAGATGACCCCAGGTCCCTTTCAACTTTCCCAATTTGTGGCTGATGAGTTGAAATCCAGCCCAGATTTGCTCTTTGTTTTTAAAGGTGAGAGGTGAATGTGTGTGTTTCTGGTAGTACAAATCTTGCTATGAACCCTGTATTTTAGGGTTGGACTAGATGACCCCAGGTCCCTTTCAACTTTCCCAATTTGTAGCTGATGTGTTGAAATTCAGTGTTTATCATTTTGTCTATTATTTACAAAAATCAGACTTAAAAGTCTACTCAAAGTTTAAGCACATAAAAATTCTTATAGTTAAGTAGAATTAGCCTTGACCATGACTGAGAATGTTAAAAAAATTAAATAAAAATCCTATGAATTCTAACTCTCTGGCCATTTTTACTCATAAATAAGAGAGCGGTTGATTGTTCCGCGAATGGCCAGAGGGATATTAGCCCTTTCCTGTACATAAAGGAAGCAGTCTCGTTTGCTTGGGCTGAATGGTGAATACTTGAATTGCTGAGTTTCTCTTTTTTGTTTTAAAATCTAACCCTATTTTTAAAATCTACTCCTTACCTTTCCCTTCCTTATTCTAATTGAGCCAAAAGATGCAACATTTTCAATAGTATAAAAGGTTTGCTGAGACATGAACTCTGCACATGCACAGAGGCTAGATCAGCTAAAGAAGAGAGAAAGAGGAAGGGGGGAACTGTAAGGGGGGAGAGGAGGTTTCTTTCAAATGTAAAACTTGGAACCATTGAGGGAAATCATCCTTAATGTGTTTTGCTACAGGAAGACAATAGTTAAGTACTGGACATGCCAAATTCTTTTCACAGGTAAATATCAAAGCACTCCCACTGTGAGTTCCTCTCTTGAGTAGTTTCTCCCCCCCCCCCCAATGGGATTTAAATTTCATAAGTGTTTTTTTTGGTGTGTGTGTGTGTATATGCCTATGCATTTTAGGAACAGCATTTCCTGACAGACCTCTCACATGAAATAATTTTCCCTTTCAACAGGTGTGTATATACCTATGCATTTTAGGAACAGCATTTCCTGACAGACCTCTCACATGAAATAATTTTCCCTTTCAACAGAGTGTCCTTTCTTTTCTCCCACAGCACAAATGATAATGAGGGGATGCAAACAGTGATTTAAATACTCTATAAAAAGTAATTGCATTTGTTTTTCTTTTTGTCTTTCTTCCCTTAAAGGCAAACAGTCACTTTCTTTCTGTTCAGCAAAACAAGTCTGAATCCCTGCTATATTAGTTGATTTCCATCTATCTCTTTGTGGCTTTGACATTTTTTTTTTTAGGTTACAAATAATTTGTTTCGTTTATTAAGTTCGTTTTATCAGTTCTTCCATTATATATATGAAATTAATCGAAGCACAACCAAACATTGTTTGTGGAATGGTATTTGTTTACCTTTTTGCCTGAGCATTTCTTATTAATTCTGTCATTTTGGCTAGTGCAAATTACTTGCACAACTTTAAAATTGCCATTCATTTTTTTATTGGTATTAACTCATTTCCCAGTATTCCGCTATTAACATTACAGCTGATGTCACATCAAGAAACACTTTTATTTTCATTTGGGATGTTAGAATGCCAAAACAGATTACTTCAGGTTACTTCAGGTTGCTTATTAATTGTGTGTCTTAGCATTTATTTTTGGTTCCTCATAGGTCATTTGTGTGTGTGTGTTTTACTTTGGGGACATGTTCATCACATGTTGAAAGTCAGTTTCATGAAGTCCTTTTATTGGATAGCACATGGTGAATTTTAAGTTTTCCCCATTGTTTTCCCTTTTTCCCCCAGTCCAGTAGTAATCTGTGCGGTTTTTGATAATATCTTTGTATTATTCAATAATAATTCTTTTCTAAATCTGATGTCTTTGTGTCAAGTCTGTTTTCATCTAACTGGTAATCTAATTTTTTGCTTTCTTTTGTATTTTTTAACCTTTGTATTTTTTTTCAGTCTAGTAGTAATCTGCGTGGTTTTGATAATATATTTAATAATAGGTCTTTTCTGAATCTGATGTTTTTGTGTCAAGTTTGTTTTCATCTAACTGGTAATCTAATTTTTTGCTTTCCTTTTATTTTTTAACCTTTCTTGTATTTTTACAGTTCTCTTTCTCTACATGTGGAGTAATTTTTTATTTGATAATATGAAAAGAACAACAACAACAAAAATTAAGTGAAGGAAGCAAACAAACTTAGCAGATAATAACAGTAATTATGTGGAAATGTGATAATAATATTGAAATAAATAAAATGCTTAATATGCTAAGATTTGTTATTATTTGCAGCTTCCCATGGAAACTGGAGGACATCCTTTTTGCCTTTTGCCTCTTTCTTGTCTAACTGTGTTTTTAAGTCTCCCCAAAACCCTGCCCCCTTACAGGATATCACTTCTACAGATGTACAATGATGAAAAGCAGCAACAACCCCTTCGCCATCACAAGACCTGCAACGCCAGAGTTTTCAAAGTGCCCACAGCTATCTCTTTCAAAGGATATAGACTGCCGGGGGGGGGGAGTGGACCTGACAAAGGGGGGAGGAGTTGAATTGCAAGGACATTTTCCCACTTTTGAACCTTAAGACTGTGCTCCAGGATTCAAAAGATACATACGTAAAAGATCACAATTGTGTCAAGATATGTAACAGATATTTAATTAGTTTTTTTTTTTTTGTATTATGTGTTATTATGTAAGAATGTTGAAATGTGTCTGACAGTGTAATTTCCACAAAGGGGGGAATATTGTGTGTAACTGTTTTTATGTTTAATGTCTTATTGCTTACACACCAATGGAGAATTCTCATGCATTTTATACTTTCTAATAGCTCACACTATTGTGTAGTCCAATGTTTAGATAACCACATTTCATTGTCCCACCTGACACTATGCCAATCTTTCCCTATCCATTTTAATATGTGTTAAACCTCGTTTTGCCAAGGACAAACTTCTGGATCCATAAAACACCAGGTACATGAAGGTGGATATGCTTTGGTTTAGCAGGAATGATTTCTTATAGACTTAAATTGACTTATTTGGACAACTGCCCTTGTTAAGAATGGTTTTCTTTTAACAGATTGGTTTGAAGACTTGAGAACCATGGGGCAAGATAAATTCAAATTGGACTCAGTTTGAATTGGGCAAGTGTATCCAGGCTGCAATTAGCTTTTTGGTCCTTTAAGTGCAAGTGAGCAACTTCTCATGAGCCCAAGACCACAGCCTATAATAAAATCCCATAGCTAAAGGCCAAGGCGAAGACCTCTCCCTCACGAGATGCCCAAAACCTGTGCCAGCTATGGTGAATGCCAGGCGACATGGTCAAATGAAAGCCCTGAGGGGATTCAACAGACAGGATGTGTTGCTGTAGCACTATGTCAGTGTGAGACCACAGAAGAGCTACCTTGACACCTGAGAACACAAAAATGGCGGGGGGGAAGCAAACTGCACTTTTCAGTCATTAGTGGACCTTACCTTCCTGCTAGGTGTAAAGCATAGAACACTATTGAGTAAATGGTCTCTCCCAAAGTGTTAGAATGCCACAGGTAATTTAGTAGCAAAACGCAACATGTGTTATGATATATTCATACAAAGACATCCATTTACAACATACGATGTTATTATTTGTGGGGCAAAAATTTTTAAGAAAAATTCTAGCCCCAAAGGGGGGAAATTGTGATAGGAATTTTATGGTTTTAGATATATAGTAATGTTCATAACTCCACATACATGGATCAGTACAGGAAGGCAGACCTGGAACCATTTTGATTCCTAAACTGACCAAATCCTTTCTCTGCAAGGTTAAAATTGGAAAAGCCTCCCCATTGTCTCTTCCTTTAATCTGTGTTTGAATAAGGTGTGAGCCTGTGACCTGGCCCAGGAAATAAGTATTTTAGCACTACAAAAGAATGGCCAGGCTCCCCAGAAAATCCAATCAAGTAACCTGCTAGACAGGAGATAAACAAGGACAAGAGAAAAACAACATTTAAATTTCTGTGATGTAGGTGGGATGTATCTGAGGGGTGGTCTTAGGTTACACCCCTTCTGTGATGTATGCATAATGTTTCTGGGGGTGGTCCTGATCTAGAGAAGGGGAATTTCAAAAGTCTTTATAAGGCCTTGCAGGCCATTGTTCTGGGTCCTCTTCCTCTCCTGCGTGTGAGGGGGGTACCCTGTTGCAACAGATCAATAAAGACCAGGCTTACGAGCTGCTTTGCTTCTCAATATTCTCTGGTTGGCCTCTGTTATTTTCTCCTACCAATAGGGAACCTATGTAAGGACTCTATATGGGCTCTTGGATACCCCATAAGGGAAAAGGGCATATTTTTATTTACAACACACCCCACTTCTTGGACTTGCTCTGCTGTTTAATTTCATCTCCCGGATTTCCCAAACCCCAAATGGAACCAGCATGGAGTATGTCCCACAAGCCTGGGAAAAGGAGAAAGGCTTGGTTTTAGTTAGGGCTCACCTAGGACGCCGTTCCGGAAATTGTGATCACTGCCGAGCTGAGAAGATGCGATGCAATTATAGGGGGTGGGGAGATTGCCCTGCACATTTGCAAGGAATTTAAAAGAGATGTTAAATTAAATTAAATGTTGCACTACGGTCCATGCAAGCACTCTGCCTGTGCAGTGGGGGGGGGTGTGTGTGGGGAGGGCGCTGGCTGACTCCAGAGGTGCTTTCAGATTAGGTTTGCCAACTGACCAGACAAAAACACGAATCCTCCTCTTCTTCTCCTGTGCCTTTTAGCAGTTCCTTGATGGTCAGAAATCACCGTGTGGCGCTTTTCATGACAGATCAACCAGAGATCAACAGGATCACCTGCCAATATCTGCACATCAAGCAGCTGTGACATGCACAGGCCGGTTGGAAATTTGCCAACCCTGATTCAGATTAATTCTCCAGACATCCAAGTTGTATGCCCCAGATTTTGTTTTTGTCTTGAATAGGCTTAGAATCTACCAGCTGCACTATAATGGGCATTGCCTGCCTCTAATATATTGTGGCTGCATTTATCTTTAAGAGGGATAAAGTCAGCAACTCTTCTGATGAGATTATATATTATACGTGCACATATATAATGCAGCCGTATATCTCTTTTTATCTTGTGCTTCTGCCCACCCACCCTAACGCTCTAGAAAGAGAAGATTGCGTTTTGTACAATTGGGCTTTGAAATGACAATTGCAGGCATTGCTGTTCTAGTACATCTGTATCTCTTGGGATAACAGAACTCCGTGTGAAGACTGGGGAAGGCACAAAGGGCATCTGTGCCAGACAGAACGTCTGTCCGAAGAGCTTTGGTGATACTGAGCTCTCTGGTCCTTGGCAGAGACCCCCTCACACAGAAGTTCATTTCTAGAAAAAAGAGTGCCCGCTGTGTCTCCCTCCTACTGTCCTGGAGACAAAGACTGCCAACCAGATAAGGAGGCTGCAACACTAATCTCTTGGCTCGTTTGCATAATATGCAGAGTGAATTCCGTGCATGATTTGACTGTGTGAAAAGGAAATGAGCTCTGCACCTGCTCAGGGGCACTTTCAGATATCTCCTGCACGGTTTACACCAGTGGTAGGCAACCTAAGGCCCGGGGCCGGATCTGGCCCAATCGCCTTCTAAATCCGGCCCGCGGACGATCCGGGAATCAGCATGTTTTTACATGAGTGGAATGTGCCTTTTATTTAAAATGCATCTCTGGGTTATTTGTGGGGCATAGGATTTTTTTCATTATTTTTTTTCCAAAATATAGTCCGCCCCGCCCCCCCACAAGGTATGAGTGACAGTGGACCACCCCCCTGCTGAAAAAGGTTGCTGACCCCTGGTTTACACAGAGTGGTGCCACCTATCTTGATTTAAGCCCTGTGCTCACACCTTGCCCATTGGCTGGTTCTGCCCACCAGTTGCAAGGGATCTTTTGCCTGATGCAGTAGGGCTTTTCTGATGTTCTTTTCATCTTTTGAAGACTTTGTAGGATTCCCCTTTTAGAAGGCCAGGGGCTCCCTCTCATCTCCTCTGTTTCCTTGGACTCTGCAGACTAGTGGGGTGTATTTTATGCAACAAACGTCTCCTGATGTGTTGGGCTGGGCAGGTTTTGGGGCAAGGACACAGCCAGGTGGAATGAGGAGGCCAGCAGACCAAACAGCTGTTGTTGGTTTAAATTTTGTTATTCAGTGTCTATTTTGGTGCATATTTTATTTTCTATTTTTAAAATGTTTAATCTGCTTTTAATATGGGGTTTTTGCATTCCAGGCCAGGCTTTAATTCTTGTTTTTCACAATACACAGATCTGGAATGAATGGCAACAATTTTTATTTCTCCTGACCTTTATAAAGAGCATTCTGCAGCGGCTTTTCAGAAAGGCTGACTATAGCTAAATGAAAACAAGCCTAGTGAAGTCCTTTATTGAACCAACTGGAGAATATTATTATTGTTTTGACGCAAACAATGTAATCTGATTAGGATCCTTTAGCAAGGAGGTCTCTGGTAATGCACCAGTCTTGAGAGTTGCCAAGTCACCAGGAAAAAAATGGCCTCGTGTGCTGCTGTCCCTTGAAGAGCTGCTTGATGGTCAGAACTCAACAGACCAATTTTTTCACAGCATGGTAGTCACCTGCTAATAATGTCTGCAGACCAAACTGCTGCTGTAAAAAGTACAGGAGCAGTGGGCCTAAAAACATTGGCAATCTTAAATTTGTTGGCCTTCTTTGCTTAACTTCTGTGACCCTTGTCAAATTAAATTGGGATCTGGAAAAGTTGAGGACTGAAGCTTTTTCTCCTCGTCTCTTCTCCTTTTCCTGAGAAGAGAATAATTAATAACTCCTATTGCTTTTATTGACCTTTCATCCGCAGGAGAGTTTCTGCAATGCTTGCAAATTTGCTGCCACCCTCTCAATGCAGCTGGTATGTAGGCTGAGACCCTACTTGCCCGCAGACTGTCTCACCAGAGTGGTGCATGCTCTAGTTATCTCCTGCTTCGACTACTGCAACGTGCTCCACATGGGGCTACCTTTGAAGGTGACCTGGAAACTACAACTAATCCAGAATGTGGCAGCTAGACTGGTGACTGGAAGCGGCCGCCGAGACCACATAACACCGATCTTGAAAGATCTACTGTACATTGGCTCCCAGTACATTTCCGAGCACAATTTAAGTTGTTGGTGCTGACCTTTAAAGCCGTAAACGGCCTTGGTCCTATATACCTGAAGGGGTGTCTCCACCCACATCCTTCTGCCCGGACACTGAGGTCCAGCTCCGAGGGCCTTTTGGAGGTTCCCTCACTGTGAGAAGTGAAGATACAGGGAACCAGGCAGAGGGCCTTCTCCGTAGTGGTGCCCACCCTGTGGAACGCCCTCCCATCAGGTGTCACAGAAATAAACAACTATATGACTTTTATAAGACATCTGAAGGCAGCCTTGTTTAGGGAAGTTTTTAATGACTGATGTATTTTTTAATCTTTGTTGGAAGCTGCCCAGAGTGGCTGAGGAAACACAGCCAGGTAGGCGGGGTATAAATAAATTGTTGTTGTTGTTGTTATACATCCCTTCACGGGCATTGGGCTTTACAAGAATGTACAAATGATCTGAGTCCCATGAACTTGCTGCAGAAGATGGATAGGGCCGGATGTTTCAGAAACAGCAGCAGGTAGGGAACAGGGCAATTACAATGTGGTCCATCCCTTGTTATTCATTCTCATCTTCCCACAATCTGCACTTTGGAGAACACCTTGAGGAATGAGGTCGCATGCCAGAACTATCTTGATGAATAATGACTGATGGGCTTCTGTTTCTCAAGGACATGTTTTGTCACAAATTGTACTTAGTTTCCTGTGATGGAGCCTAAGAGGGAGAATTCTTGGTGCATGTCACTTAGCAACAGTTCCAAAAGCTGGTTGCAAGAAGCCACAACAGTAAAACAGGCACATAGCACTGTTTCAGTAGTAGAAATCAACAATCTATGCTGACATTCTGTGTGTTCATTGACACCTGGAAGGACAGATCATCTTTGAGACTGAAGGAATATAATTATTGTTTATATACCGCTGTAATGAAGCCAGGCCATTAGGACTGAGGTGCTCCTGACCTCATGGCCTGATCTTGTGCTTGTCTACTTACAAGTAAGTCTGCCATCTCCAACAGTGGCAGCTTTTGTTTCCTTACATCAACACGATATAGGGAGGAAGTGAGGTTACAGAGAACCAGGCAGAGGGCCTTCTCAGTAGTGGCACCTGCCCTGTGGAACGCCCTCCCATCAGATGTCAAGGAAATAAACAACTATCTGACTTTTAGAAGACATCTGAAGGCAGCCCTGTTTAGGGAGGTTTGTAATGTTTGATGTTTTATTGTGCTTTTAATTCTGTTGGCTGGGGAGTGGCTGGGGAAACCCAGTCAGATGGGCAGGGTACGTACGTAGTATGTATGTATGTATGTATGTATGTATGTATGAATAAATAAATAAATAAATAAAGTTTACTGCTTGCCCCATCTTGAGGACTCTGGCAAGACAGCAAGTAAAAGACCACAAAATTCCATGGAAACAGAATAAAATTTAGTCAGAAGAAATGCTATGTCCCGTCCCCCCACAAGCTCTCTACAGTACATATTAATTTGTATTTACAACATTTTCATGCTACCCTGGATTGTGCTATCTCAGTGTCCTTTAAGACCAGATTCCTGAGTCCAATTCTACCAGTACCAAGACTTGCAGGCCAAGAGAGGGGAGAGAGAGACTGAGAATTGAATTAGTAAATCTGACTTGACATTCTATTTTTCTCACTGAGAAATACTATATTTTGCATAAAAGATTTCTGGCCCAGATGCAGAACAGCCTTCTGCTGTAAACTTACCCAGCAAAAACGTCCAAGAAACATGTAGTGGGCAGGTTTGCCAGGCAATCACAGCAAACACTGTTCATGTAGGATAATATCCTGCCTGCTGGAGTTCATGGTGGGACTCATATAAGATTATACAAGAAAAAGGAGCCGCTTTGATAATATACACCAGAATAATTATTCCTTTGATTTTAGGAGGGTGCAGCTGTATGTGGTCAGTGAATCACAACCCTCATGAACTCCTTACTACATAATTACTAGCTTTTGTTCTTTAACTTAAACAAAGAAATTGACATCTGTTAATGAGTTGGGTGAACATCCACCTCCCGTTTGTACTTTGTACTTCCTGGGGGGAAAGAATACACAGTCCTAGAAACTGGGCTTTTAGTGTTGTAGCTCCAGCCTTCTGGACTGAGTGAAATTAGACTAATGCCTAGTGTCTTGGTATTTAGGTGGCCACTGAAGATGTTTTTGTTGCTTTCCCCTGATCCATGCGTCTTATGGAATTTTAATTGTAGAAACAGTTTTATCGCTTAACAGTAGAAATGGTTTTGTTGTGTTTAGAGCTTAATCTTTATGTCATTTTATTTTATTCTATGCCACTTTGATAGCTGCAGGCAGTGTCGTGGTTTATAAATCTGCAAAATAAATGAATAAGCAGCAGCTAAAGGAACTATGTCATTGATGAAATAACTCAGCAGATGCCAGGCTGATCTCTTTTATGCTGGTGGCCGCTGTCACGATGGTGCAACTGCCAACTCCGACAGACACAGCATCTCTGCAAACAGAAAGCATCCCTGCTCACCTTATTGTCACCAGTCACAACACTGTGCATTGATGTGCCCACATCGCCCATGTACAGAGGCACAAAATCAATGCCGTGGCCAAGCAACACCACGTCGCCCCCCAGCCCAGCCCACACTGTCTCCATGCATGACGAAGCAGCCTGAGTCCCCTGGGATCCCAGCACCACGCAATGCACCCAGGACCGCTCTGTATTGGGCTCTTCACCTTCCCTCCTCGCAATGCTACACGTGGCGTTCACACAAACAGCTGCTGGGAGCTTTTGTCTTAGTGGATTCTTAATCATGACCCAGATTCCCTCCTAAGTCCAGGTCCTCCCCTCCACCTTAGGCCAGAGCCAACTGAGCTGGGCTCATTAAGGCCAGCCTTTTCTAGAGGTGTGTGTGTGTGTGTGTGTGTGTAGACCTTTGGCCACTAGGAGGTTGGGGTTGCCTGGCATTTCTTCATTGTAACCAAAGACCATTAGGACCACCATGGTGGGCAGACCTCACTTCCATAGGGGCCCACCTATGGCTCCACTTGGGATCACCTTTAGATCTGGGCACCGCTCTCAAGGCCACCAAGATGGAGAGAATGGGCATAAAATGACAACCTCCCTCCCGTCTCATAATACCACAAGTCAGGAGCGCCCAAGGAAGCAGACTGCAGCAGCAGCTGGCTTCAGGATGGACTAGAAGGACTTCTTAAGAACGTAAGTGGAGCCTTCTGGGTCAAGCCAAGGGGACACCCAGATGCCACAACAGGAAACCCGCAAGCGCTCCCTCCTCCTGCAGTTTCCAGAAACTGGTATTCAGAAGCACTACTGCCTGCAGCTGTGGAGGCCGAGCCGAGCCATGGCTAGCAGCCACCAGGAGCCCTTTTCTCCACACAGCGCTGCTTCACTTATTGGCTTTCGATACTGTGAGAGGGGTGGCAGACCACAGCTTTTGTAAAGGTGGTGTGTGTGTTTTAAGGGCTAGATAAGTCTATGCAGGAGGTGAGGAACGTAGGAACGTGCATTGTACTGAGTCAGATATTTGGGCCCCCTACCTCAGTATTTGAGGGCACAAGAAGAAGGGGATGACAGAGGACAAGATGGTTGGACAGCGTTCTCGAAGCTACAAACATGAGTTTGACCAAACTGCAGGAGGCAGTGGAAGACAGGAGTGCCTGCCGTGCTCTGGTCCATGGAGTCACGAAGAGTCGGACACGACTAAACGACTAAACAACACCACCACCACCTCAGTATTGGGGGACGTGGGTGGTGCTGTGGGTTAAACCACAGAGCCTAGGACTTGCCGATCAAAAGGTTGGCAGTTTGAATCCCCACGACGGGGTGAGCTCCCGATGCTCGGTCCCAGCTCCTGCCAACCTAGCAGTTCGAAAGCACGTCAAAGTGCAAGTAAATAAATAGGTACCGCTCTGGCGGGAAGGTAAATGGCGTTTCCATGCCGCTGCTCTGGTTCGCCAGAAGCGGCTTAGTCATGCTGGTAACATGACCTGGAAGCTGTACGCCAGCTCCCTCGGCCAATAAAGTGAGATGAGTGCCACAATCCCAGAGTCGTCCTCTACTGGACCTAACGGTCAGGGGTCCCTTTACCTTTACCTTTTTACCTCAGTATTGCCCCCACTGACTGGCAGAGGCTTTCTGGCAGTGGCTCAACATGCAAGGCAGGTCGGCCACATATCACAGCACCAGACAAGAGCCACTTTGTGCATTAAAATCTGTGCAGAGACGGCCGTTATTTAAAGTATCCCCTTCAACCCATTAAAAACAGACAACAGCAAAGTATTATGAAAAAGTGTACTTCACTCATTTAAATAACTATAATTCAGCGTATTAAGGAAGAAATAACTGGCAATCAAATATAAACACTTTACGTAAATCAAATTAATTTAACCACACAATAAATTAATACATTAAATATTAACTTTCAGTGCAACATATACAGAAGAAACAAGTGTACCGCTGACTAAAAATAATCTTCAGGTTGGTTATAACAGTAAACGTACTTACAAAAAAAGAGGGGGGGGGGTTGTTAACAATATAACCAGAAGTCAACACACAATCAAGAAGGGGGTGTCTAGTTCATTTATCAAACGTGTCTAACGTGAAAAATTGGCACAGTTCGTCCATTTTTATTTTTTAAGAAACATACATACTGATCCTGCTTCCGGTCAAGTATCCAAATTGAAACAGAAGCTCAGGTGGGATCAGATCACGCAGCTCAGGGTTAAAAGGCCATCTCTAATTTCTCAAAAGCATTGCAGGGTACAATTGCAGAAAAACGTACAAGCCAGCTCGTTTATTCAGACTGCAAGTCACTTTTCTGCCTATTCCTTCTTCCAGTGAAAAAACGGCGCACAGGGTCACATTCTGCAAAAGGTATTTAAAAACACCTGCTTTCACAGGGCTGACAAGCCACGCTGCAGCACAAATAAGAGCAAAGTCCTGGGACTGGGACTCTGAGGGTTTTTTAGGCCCAAAATGGAACTTGGAGTAAAGGTATCCCTTGAAGAAGGTCTGAGATACCTGGAGTCCTTACGGCAGCCATTTGCAAGCTGGTACCCTCCAGATGTTTGGGTCTCCCCTAGGTGTACGGTGCTGGGAAGGAGGGGAGATGTGGTCCAAAATATCTGGAGGGTGCCAGCTTGGGAAAGACTGCCTTTCGATGGGGAAATTCCCACCCAAGGGAATTGCTCTTCCTTTGTTCTGCGGCAATCGAGTGACCCTGACTGCACCTCAAGAGTGCAAAAGTCCAAGACGTTTGCCAAAATCTTGTGAACTTCATTTTTCAAACAAGCTGGAGTTTAATAAATCAGCATTGGTGAAGAAAGGAGTTTAGGGACAATATTTTTTAAAAAACTCATTTTTCCTTGAAGAGACCAGTTCTCCTCCTCAGGACCGTCAAATAAATATTTGTGCTGAATGACAAATAAAAAGGGATCGGGCCCTTTAAACGTAGCACAGAATGTCGTAAACTTTAGAACTAAAACTAACCTGCCTATAACTATTTCTTGAAAGGTATCAATCAGATTGGCCCTGGCAGAAATCAGGGTCAACAGGGATTTTAGATATGCTCAGGTAGGAACACGGATAGGGAATGGAATGGAAATAATGGAAACCAAGCTGGGGGGAGGGGGAGGAAAGCTAGAAATTCCACAGAAGAGGTTTCAACTTGCATCCTAAATTTCAATTATTCTGCCTACTCAGAAAGAACAGCATGGCTTTTGAGTGATTAAAAAAAAGAATTTCCTTATATATTACTGCCTCCTCTCATTAGGAACTCTGCATAAGAAGCTGTCCTCTGAGGGTCCCGATTCTTGCTTATCAATTCGGCTTACAGAAGAGAGGTTTCAGCAGAACGCGGACCTCCCAAATGGTGAACCAACGAGAACAGCCCTCTTCCCAACACACCTTTGGCTGCACACTCAGCAAGGCGTCAGGACCCTCAGAAACATGCTGCTACACCCGTCACACTCAAGAGGCAGCCCTCTTCCTGCAGAACAAGTATTGGGACATGGAAGCCCTTCCACAAATCGCCCCTGTCTTTGGAAACATGCGCTAGAATCCTCAGATCAAAGATGAACAACAAGCCCAGCTGATCCCATGGAATGTTTCCAGACACACAAGTATCTGTTGAAACGCTCCAGTCTCCTTACATTGTCCTGTTAAGGCAGCCTAAAAATCCCTTCCTATTTAGAACCACAATGGGATGACTTTTAAGAATCCACCCAAAAGCGATTTAAGTAGGATTCTTATCTATTTCAATGAGCTGGGCATTTTTCAATTAGGTGCTAAAAACCATAACCCAAGAAGCATCCTTCCCGACATCTCTTGCCTTGTAATCAACACATTTTTTTAATGGTCTCTGCTTTTCATTCTTTGGGAAAATGCAGCAAAGCAGTCGGGTTGTTGCTGTTTTGATCCAGTTACGCAGAACGGGGGTGGGGTCGAAAAAGAACTTTCTAATTTGGAGGCACAGTGATAATGAAAGCTGGAAATGTGAGCTATTTTGCTGTCGTTCGGCTCAAAGATGTTGCTGCTCAGTCCTTACTCTTCTAAATCCAGGTATTAAAAACACGGAAAATGTTGAGTGCTGGTAGATACAAGTGATCACTTTGGAAAATTCATCTGGATGTTTCTGGATACAAAAATATATTTTTTTCGGGGGGCAGGACTTGCAGTTGAACCCAGCAGATCTACTTCTCAAGTGGACGATTTAGCTCTCTCAAAATCACTAATGTAGCTCATCACTTCTTTTGAGTCGGATTCTGTAATGAGTGCAGGATCCTAAGACTCGAGTCCATGTTCCATGAAGTCTCAAGCAAGGAGGAAGATTATTGGGAAACAAAAGTTTACCCCCACCTGAACTGTACACAATTCTTTCCTGGTATCAGACACCCCCTCCGTGTGCATTTCTCATAGCAACGTAAACATGAAGCTGTCCAATGTGCACTTTTTAAAAAAATGACCAGCCTGTACTTTTCCTACTCTTTATTTTACTATGTGAAGTCTTTTGAGATTCCTTGGTTATCCATAGGCTTCCATGTATGGATTGACCTGGTGTGTGGCGTCACGTGTCTCCACATAGCAGGGGCCGGATTCCCTCTGGCAAAGTTCTGGAAGCACAACGCATGAAAGGAGGATACAGACAAGAAGCCGAAAGTTGCAGGGAGTCTGCTTGCCAATACTGTTCTGTCCCCAGGAAGCACCTGTGTCCATCTTAAGTGTCCCTCTGGAATATTGTAGGCTTCCTGTAGGATGCTCAAGTGGTCCCTTCTACACACAGCAGTAAGAATCCCAGCAGACCCCCGTCTCCATCAGACAACTGTGAAAACAGGCATCAAAATAGTTTAAGGATAAAGGCTTCATTCTGACTAGGCTGTAGCAAAGCTACGGTATAATACAATTGCATCTTGCATGCAACTAGCTTGCACGATTGAAGCTCATTGACATTGGGCAAATTAATAGCATGCAAGGCAGACAGCTTAAAAGCTCTTTCGTGCTAGGTTTTCCAGGTGTCGAAAGAGCTTTTAGGCTCTCCACCCTGCTTAATGGGTTCTGGGATGCTCACACAAGACATCGCAGGAACTTGGACAGCCTTTGCAGGAGCGTCCCAAAACCCGCATGCTGAGTGGGACTTGTCTGATAAGCAAGGCAGAGCGCTTTTAAGCTGTCAGCCTTGCTTGGGGGGTGGCAAGGCTCACTTGACACACCAGCTCCAGAAGGTAAGGATGCTCATACGGGGCGGTTCCGGGTGTGTGTGTCCAGCACACAGTGGAACCTCGGTTCCCAAATGCCTCCATTGTCGTACGTTTTGGATCTCAAACGCCGAAAGCCCGGAAGTAAATGCTTCTGTTTTCGAACATTTTTTGGAACCCAAAAGTGTGACATGGCTTCCGCTGAGTGCAAGAAGCTCTTGCAACCAATGGGAAGCCACATCTCGGTTTTCGAGTGTTTCAGAAGCCAAATGGGCTTCCGGAATGGATCTCGTTCAAGAACCGAGGTACCACTGTACTTGTTTTTGCATATACACATCATACCCAGAACATAACCCTAGGAGCTTCCAGGTGTACCTGACTTCCCAGTGCTTTGGCCTCATCACACAAGACAGTGCCAGTATCCTTAAAAGGCAAGACCTCCAGGCTAAACTCAGCAGGGCTAGATGGGCACATGGTGAATTTGATGCAAACTCTGCACACCTTCCTGGAGTAGCAAAGCAGCTCATAGATTATTATATAGCTTGTAAGAAGCAGCAGCGAAGCTCCTTTCAATGGGGGAAGGGGTGTAAGCTTGTTTGCATGGAGCTCCAAATGAGGACACTCAGGACTGTAAGTCTAAATCAGGAGAAATATAAATCCTCCCATCAGACCAAGTTGGAGACCGGGCTGTAAAATCTATTTTGAATGAGCAGAATTCGGCCCATGCCTCAGAGGAATCTAATTTAAACAGTTGAGAATTCCTGCTGTCTTCTAGTTCTAAGACTGAGAAAGAGGCAGAGGACAGCAGAGTCAAAGGATGGCTCCGTTTTGCTTGGTACGCAGCTGATGAAGGACAAGGCTGTCAGTGGCTGCAAACCATCCCCAGGATCAGAACCAGTCTCCCTCGGGATACGATCCAGTGGGGGAAAAGGGGAGAGTGCAATTGCACTGCATTTGCCACTGCAAATCTCGCTTCTAGGTTCTGCTGGTGGGTCTCCCAGGGGCCTCTAGCTGGCCACTGTGGAAAACAGGATGCTGGATTAGATCGAGCTTTGGCCTAATCCAGCTGCCAACCACTACCTGGCAGCCCTGCTGATCTCAAGGCCTGCATTTCAGTATACTGGAAATACTTATTTACGGTGTCATTTTGCTTGTTTACCTTCTGTTAGAATTGGTTGTTTATCGGTCCCGTTTAGGTGATTTTGTCATTTTTGTGGATTGTTTTTTTGTCTGTCTATTTTTACTACTCTGGGACTGAAACATTCTGTGAAGAGCGGGTTGTAAATACTGCAAATAAGTAATAAATTCTCACGTTTTGAACTCTCCAAGCTCTCAGCCAGAGGCCTCTCCAGTTCCTACTTCCTGAAATCCTTTGGGCTGGAGATTGAAACTGGGAACTTTTAACATGCTCTGCCACTGAGCTGGAAACTCACTGCAGGTCGTGGCTGTATGAACTATTGCAGGAGGCCACCCTGACCCTCAGGGGGACGTGGGTGGCGCTGTGGGTTAAACCACAGAGCCTAGGACTTGCCGGAAGCTGTACGCCAGCTCCCTCGGCCAATAAAGCGAGATGAGCGCTGCAACCCCAGAGTTGGTCACGACTGGACCTAATGGTCAGGGGTCCCTTTACCTTTACCCTGACCCTCAGCCCATGGAAGTAGCTAGTTTTCACCTTACTACCCTTCAGGTTAAATACACCCCTGCAAGCTGCTTCTGTAGCCCCTTTATTTACCTGTCTCTGAATGGCAGCAAGACGTTCCTCCTTTCAGGAGCCCGTTGGGCTTCTCATGTCTGCAGACAAGAGTTCTGCACCACTCGCAGTGTTTCCGTATCCTACAGCAGCTGCAAAACATAAGCGTAAGAAGTTTAAGGCAGGGGAAGGCTAGGAATGACATCAGAATGCAGAGGCTCAGTGGTGGCGCAGTGGTTATTGTGTTGGATTAAGAGCTGGGGGACCAAGATTCGAATCCCCACCCAGTCTTGAAGTTCACTGGGTGACCTTGGGCCAGCCATTGTTTCTCAGCCCAACCTGCTTCACAGGGTTGTTGTGAGGATAAAATGAGGAAGGGGAGAACTATGCGCACCATCTCCAGCTATTTGGAGGAAAAGGTGGGATATAAGTGAGATAAATAAATGCGAAAGGGTGGGACATCAGAATGTCGTCCGTCCCTACAGTAGAGAGGGTGGCTGGTCCAGGTGGGGCCCCTTTGTGACCACCTTCAGAATGGGCTGGCAAACCCGGGTTCACACACCTGGTAGCTCCAAGCTAGCCCCTTGCACTCTGAAAGCCGATCAGCCTCAAGTCTTACATTTGCCAAGTTTATCACAACCCAGCACTGCTGTAATCCCGTTTTATAAGCATCTCAGGCCCAGTGATTAGGCACTATAAAGTTTGTTGCTGGATTCCAGGTTTCCTGCTAAAATTCAGAACTCCCGAATTAGAGTGGAAAACTTAACAGCTGGAAAAATAAATCAAAATGGGGTGTATTGTCTATTAAAATAAAAGAAAGACTGTTCGGTTTGATTCGAATCACTTTAAGGTGCTTCACTAATTTAAGATGAAATCTTTTGCCACCAGCCTTATAAGAGACCAAGAGCCAAGGGAGCAAAGGCCCAAAGACAAGAACAACCAGGTAGAACAATCCAGGTGGTAGTAGCTCAAAAAAAATGGGTTTCTGTCTCTCCCTCTCTCTTCCTAAGAAGAACTCAAGCCCTTGCATCCCAGCACAACCACTGGAAGCACAGAATCTGGGAGTTGGAAAAGACCCAAAGGGTCATCCAGTCTGCAATGCAGTAAATCATCCAAAAGAATCCTGCTACTGGTCCCCCCAGGGACGCAGGTGGCGCTGTGGGTTAAACCACAGAGCCTAGGACTTGCCAATCAGAAGGTCGGCGGTTCGAATCCCTGCAACAGGGTGAGCTCCCGTTGCTCGGTCCCTGCTCCTGCCAACCTAGCAGTTTGAAAGCACGTCAAAGTGCAAGTAGATAAATAGGTACCGCTCCGGCGGGAAGGTAAACGGCGTTTCCGTGTGCTGCTCTGGTTCGCCAGAAGCGGCTTAGTCATGCTGGCCACTTGACCCGAAAGCTGTACGCCGGCTCCCTCGGCCAATAAAGCGAGATGAGCGCCGCAACCCTAGAGTCGGCCACGACTGGACCTAATGGTCTAATGGTCAGGGGTCCCTTTACCTTACTGGTCCCCTGTGTCTCAGGAGTCTGACCAGCCTCAACTAGAAGCCTTTTCCAGCAGAGATTCAGCAGTCATCCTCCCTGTTCTCCTTCAGACAGGCCCATTCAGCTGCTTAAATTCCGTTTTAGATAAGCCAGTCGTCTCTATGGTTGCCTTGTATTTATTTATGGCATTTGATGTTTCACTGTATTTGTATATATTGTTATGCACCAGCTTGATGTTTTCTGCGAGTGGGCGGTATAGAAAGACTTTTAGAAATAAACAAAAGGTGAGTCAGGCTCTCTGGTGGCTAGACTTTGGAACTCCCTGCCTAATGATATCAGGCAGACACCTTCACTGCACTCTTTTTGGCACCTGCTAGAAACATTTCTGTTCAGACAAGCCTACCCAGATGCTTACAAAGTTCATGTGAGTTTTAATCTGTTCTTAAGCTATTGTTGTTTTAACTTTTCAAAAGTCTTAAGTTCTTTTCAAAAGTCTTGGCTTTCCTTTTTTTGCAAACTGATTTTTTGGTTTGTTTCTTTTACAAATCAAGCAGTTTATAAATATTAGGAATTTTTTTAAAAAAAATCAGACTAGACTACTGCAATGCACTTTACATGGGGCTGCCTTTAAGAACAGATAAAGAACGGTCTGAAATTTTCAGCTAGTACAAAATGCAGCTGCCCTCGTGACCCAATTTGTGAGCAAGGATGTTATTAAAACATTACAGTATTTACTACCAACACACTTCTCAGCACCAAGAGAAGCGGCAGGACCTGGAGAAACCCGCTGTTGTCAGTGACTGTCCTAACTGGTTTGTTCGTTTTGGTCTCGCTGCTGGCAGAGAATGTTCCCCGAGCAAAGGTGAGAGGAGGGCTGGGGACTTGCTTGAGAAAAGGGATTAGGCAAGGCATCTCGCAAGGCGAGCCACACAGATTGGGAAACCAACCACAACGACACTGCTGCCCGTCCTCTAAATTACACAGCAAAGACTTTAATTTTAGCTTAATGGGTGGCGTTCCAGTTGCAACACGCATGCCACCATCTCCCGTCCTCAGAACAAAAACACACCGGAACACATGACCTCATTGCAGGAAAGAGCCGTTCTAGGACATCCTGGCTGCGGATGGAGAAATTGCCAGGCGGAAAGGGTGGGGGCAGAGGCAGCGCAGAGCGGGTTTGTTTTGGTTTTTTGCAGTAGGCAACAGCTGAAAACAAAACGCATGTCCAGTTCTCTCCAAAGTGTCTTTCTAAATTAAGGGAATCCTTAATTTAATTGCATTTCTGCAAAACGGAATTAAATGCTGAAGTTCTTCTGCAAATCTACACGAGGAATGGGAAGATGAGCAGGAGGGTGTGTGAGGGTGTGTGTGTGTGTGTGTGTGTGTGTTGAGGAAGAGACATAGTTTCATGCTCTTCTCATCCACAAAGTTAACAAAGTGGTTCAATTTACAACTAAAAATAAATTACGCAATATATTTTAATGAAGAGACACTTTCAGAAAAAGTTCCCAGTACTTCCAAAGCAGCTGTTCCGGACACTGGGTAAAAATAAGACTTAATTCCACCAGCCTTCTGTCTATATCTTAAGACAGGGTTTGTGGCAAAAAAAGATGATGCAGATCACAGAACTGTAGAGCTGCAGGAGACCCAAACAGTCATCTACTCCAACTCCCTGCAATGCAGTGAAACATGGAGGATTATAAGGGTAACTTGCACTGAGTGCTCTTTACAGATTTGCAGGTCTACTTTGTTAAAGGAAACTGTTCAACGTTCTGCATGAACCAATACTGGTCAATGGCAGCTCCTCTGTTTTGAAGCTAAAGGCAGAATTAGGCTGAGAGAAGGTCTTCCCTTTCCATGCAATCAATTGCCTTCAGCATCAAGAGGCCAAGTCCATATTAAATTTCATCCAGGTGTTAAACTTCCCCCTCACTGCTCTTCTTCCATGAGGTTCAGGATGGCATTCCAAGGTGGTTTCCCATCCAAGCACTGACCAGACTTTGGGCTGATTCAGGGAGGTGGCTGCACCACATGGACCACTCTGAGATGCAACAAGCTAAGTGGTCGGCCATAGCTCAGTGGCAGAGCATCTGCCTTGCATTCAGTGGGTCCCAAGTTCAATCCCCATCAGCATATCAGGGCTATGATTGTCTCTTGCCTGAAATCCTGGAGAGCAGCTGCCAATCAGTGTAGACAACATTGAGCTAGATGGACCAGGGCAGGCACAAGGCAACTTTCTATGCTTCTAAGATCATGCACACTCTTTTAAACGAATTTCTACCCTACTTTTCAGGGGTGGGGAAGGCTTCCCGAGAGAGACTTGTACATCGCTACAACCAACAGGCCTACTAAAAAGGCAGGGCACAAAAGGAAAACTGGTTGGGAGGGAGGAGGAAATAAGCAAACTCAGCTGCACATTCTTCGTTGGAAGTTCTTCTAATGATCAGCTAGGGTAGTCCAAGGAGAGGTGTACAGAGTTGATGACCCAGCATCCCTTCTCTAGCCCGCTCTGCTGCAGATTGATGCCGCGGTTACTGCCTGGTGACAGGTGCTGGAGGGAGGAGTCTGCTGCCTAGTACTGCAGTCTATGGAAGCAGCCTTAGCCACATGTCAGGGTGAGGTCTGCCTCCAGCCTTCCAAACTGGGAAGCAGCTGGACTTGAAAATGGAGATCCTTCTCTCCACGAACTGTTGCTGCCCGCCTGAGCCTATTCAGTAGGCTGCCCACCTTTTAAGACATGCATTTTACATAAAACACACGCCTTGGTGCATGCACACACTTCACACTTGCAGAGATGTCAAAGCAGAACATCAGTTCAAATGGAAGTTTCACTTACTGTATTAGGACGCAGACCATGATAAGGGCAACGGAGGCTATAACGGAAACCACCACCAGGGCAGTGATGGTTTGCTTTGTCTGGCTGGCGGCCACCACTGCAAGGAGGTCCGCGTGTTCGCATCGCGCCCCAACGTACCCGGAATGGCAGCTGTGACAAGGAAGAAGAAAAAAATCAGGAGCAGTGAGTGCACAGAGGAAAAGACACAAGCATATATATATATATATATATGCTTTCGTAGATTTTCACGGGTACAGGAATGCAGGTTTTGGTGTTTTCGGGTATCTTCCCGTGTAAGAGTTGGGGTGTCTAGGCGACGTTTCGACGAGGTCTCACTCGTCATCTTCAGGCTGGTGCTTTCGGCTTCTTGTTACTAGAACAGAGCAGGATCTCAGTGTTTGAGTTCCTATAAATACTGTTGAGGGGGTGTGGTGTATAGCCTCCAACGTTCTGGGCAGAGAGGAAGTTCCCAGGTTATTGTGCCTTTTCTTCTTTTGTTCATTAATTACTTGAGGGATATCTTGAGTGATTTCTTGAGTGATATTCTGAGTACCACTTAGGAGGGTCATTAGGTGTGGATTAGTTGCTAAAGCTTTCGTGTCTTGACCTCTTGAGCTTGTGAAGAGTTTTTCTGAGTTTTTCTGAGAAGAGTTTTTCTGAGAAGATGGCTGTACTGCACTTAGTTGTGCTCTGGCTTGGCTTCGTGTATAGGGGCGAGCTGTGGTTTTGTGCCCTGTGCCAGCCAGATCTGTGTAGGGATTGCAGGGGGGTGCAGCATCCGGAGGTGCCACTATGGTTTGGCTACTGGATGGTATCTGTAATTTATCTGTGGAGAGGGTCTGGGTTTGGGTCTGGTGTGGTTGATTGGAGATGGCGTTCTGTGTGCCTCTGGTTCTGGTGTCGGTTTTTGTGGGGAGGGCTAATTTCCAGATGTCTGGCAGGCGGGACGTGTCGTCACGCTTGTTCATGTTGTGAGGGTGTTTCTCTATCTCGATGGCTTCCATGATTATTCTCTTGTGGTGATGTTCCATGTTAAAGAGCAATTTGGAATCTGCAAAATTAATTTCGTGTCCTGTTTCTTTCATGTGTTGGTAAAGAGAGGAAGTTTTTTCTTCTTTTTTGACGGCATTCTTGTGTTCTGCGATACGTGCATTTATTCGTCTGTTTGTTTGTCCAATGTACGTGGCTGGGCAGACTTTGCAGGGTATTTCATAGACCCCTTGGTTTTCTAACTGGATTTTATCTTTTGGGTTTCTGAGGATATTGGCTATTTTTTGGTTGGTGCAAAAGGCTGTTTTGATATTGTGTTTATGGAGGATTTTGCTAATTTTATTAGGACACACTATCTACCGGAAAAAAACACACACCAACCGCTACTTACATGCACAATCACACCACCACCCTGCACAAATAAACTCCGTA